>NC_134090.1:120220538-121698300 GCF_000715075.1 Nicotiana tabacum
AGATGCAATGCTCCTAGACAAATATCCCCTTTCTATTATGCATTTGCTCGGCCGCTTGTGTCGTCCCAGCTTTCTTGAAATTTTTATTGTTATTTACTTTTATTTTATTTATTATATTCCTTTTATTGTGGTGGTCGAATCTTATAGAGATTGCCTACGTATCATGCCCCCGCATGAATCAGACCTTGCGTAGTTCGGACATGAGGCAAACACTTTTATTCATTATACAAAGATGAACAGACATTACATTTGAAAACTTTGTAAGAAAATGGCTTGAAACACACACACTTAAATCAAAATAAAAGATACAATTCTTAACATCTCACAACGTGCCCCACTTTCCATTTGTGTTATAGATTATTAGATTATTTGCTCAATGTGGGGCTTGACCTGGATGACCTCCCAGCGTACGATACATCCTTTCCAACTCCATTGCTAGATGACGGGCAAAAGTGGGTGCATGCTCTGTAAACCTTTCATAATCCATTCCTTGGCAATTTACGTAACTTTGAGAAGTGTAGACCGCCAGGTCGTGGATTTATGCCCTGAAATCTTGGAGACGTTGGTCTTGGTTCTGCAATTGCTGCTGACGAGTGGTGGCTATATCTCTAACACGGTTTTCACGATCTAGAGTTGATTCTAACAGAGCTCGGAGTCTGGCCTGCTCTAATCTTGCTTGCGCTCTTTCCCTGTCGAGGTCTGCTTGTTGATGTTCTCTGTTGCATCTTCTTGCCTCTTCTAGTTGTGCATGAAGCTGGTTTTCTGATCGTATCCAATGGTCTTTTTCCTTCTTGAATTGTGCCCTGTCTTCTTCGGATTGCCTTACTTGGCGTTCCTTATTAGATCTGGCTTCTTCGTTTAATTTTTGGATCCTTTCTTTTGCTTTACTCAACGCCCTTTCGTTTTCCGCAAAAATGGAAGCATAATCTTGCATTCTTTCAAAAAGATTGGCAATGGTTTTTTGATCCTTCCAGCTCCTCTTTGGTGTCTCAAAAACTCTTTTCATTTTTTGGAATCGAGCATGAAGATTTTCATTCTCACAAGCTAGACTCTTCTTCTCGCCTTCGGCTTCCTGTGCTTGCAAATCTTTCTCCAAACTGAGGCTTCTCAGATTTTCTTTTAGGGCATGGATAGTTGCTTTGTACCCTTTTTCCTTTTCTCCCCAGATCAACCGCTCTTGGATTTTATCATTGAAGTTTTGAACATGGGGTCTTTTTGTTGGCCTTCTTAGCTCAGGCTCTGGTACATCATCCACGCGAGACCGTTTTTCAAACCACCTTGCATATCCAGGATTTATCTCACCCTTTGTAGTGTCTGGGACTTGAGTATCACTTTTCAAGTATCGACATCCATTCCACATCTGCTGAAGTAGAGCCTCCGGAATAGTGGCTTCTGGGTGTAATTCGATTACTTGCATACTCAAATCTTCATCATCAGGAACTACTTGATATCTCCCTAGTTGTCTTAGGACTCTTAGTGGCGCATACGGCTGGATGCTTCTCAATCCCAATAGTATCAGATAACTATTTGAGGTTGACATGTGTATCACTTCCCTCATCGGGAGCCATCCCAAAGTCCATTCAATTTGACTTGCCTTCAAAACCCTTAGATGAGATACCCATGCTTCTATCCCTTCTGGAGCCTGATAATGTTTTATTCTTTCCTCATAACTCTCGATGCAATTATCATTATTTGACCCATACTGTATGATCTTGGGCTGTTGTTGGAGATGTTCCATCACCCACATTTGCAACAAAATTTTGCATCCTTCGAAGACTTTTGCTCCTGATTTACATAAAGTCAAAGCCCGATAAATGTCTGAGAGAATGATGGGGACAAGGGTGTGATTTTCTTTAGTGGTGAGGATTTGCACAACTTTCGCGGTGCGAATATCAATTGTTCGCTCTTTGTTTGGGAAGACCATGATTCCTAGAAAAGCCACCATGAAGGCAAAGCGACGGTGAATCTGCCAAGTGTCTTTGTTTTGCTTGTTAGTAAGGCCTTTCTCATGAATTTCGAACCCATCTGACTTTCCGAACCTTGAATACAAAAAGTTGAAGGAACAACATCCATTGATGACATTGCTTTTCCTGATTTGACTGCTGATGTTCAGAAGACCAAAGAATCGATGTACCGAGGGAGCCTTTGTGAATATCAGGCTTTGATTTCTTAGACTTCCGTCGAAACCAGCATATCCAGCTATCTCCTCTAATGTAGGAGTAAGCTCGAAGTCAGAGAAACGAAAGACATTGTGAACAGGGTCCCAAAAGGTTACTAACGCTGCAATCAGATCATCACGGGGTTTAACTTTCATAATATCCGTGAGATTTCACAAATGCTTGACGACCCATTTTTGACCATCTTCGCCTAAATCATACCACCATATTTGAAGCTGAAATAGAAACTCTTCTGTATTCGTGGATGGGGGGTTTTGCGTGGTGCTCATTTTGTATCTGAAATTTAATTTAATAAAGTCAAGACTCATTTTGAAAATATACACTAAAAAATCATTTTCAAAAATTTTTATTTATCAAAACCTTTATTTCAAGATTTAAAACTATTTTTTTGGAAATTTTTAAAACAACCCATTTTATTCCTTGGTTCTCACCATGATTTCATTTAAGCTGGTCAACAAGCATGTTCGAGGCAAATGAATGCCCAAGTAGCAAGTAGGATGCATCAAGATGGTCTTTTTTGTTTCGGGTTCACCTGTCCTAGACAGACCCAACCCCTGTGTTGAGTCTCCAAGGCCAAATGCATATGATGCAAATATTCGTTCCTACTAGGGATCCGGTACATGGCTGAGTTATTCTAAGTGAAAAACCTGAGGTTGATTGTTCTAAACCTGGCTTACCCAAACGGACAGTTTGAGCCGAAGCGGGGGTAACGTACCGGGAGAACGAAAGTCTATCCGGCCTAGTTACTTGTCCCAACTTCGTCTTATTTGGTATGACCTTTAACAGAAAGGTGGGCCACGCGCACGTGTGCACCATAAATTTAGAAGACTCAGAAAGAAGGGGGTTTCGTAGCAGTTGTATATATTCACAATTCAAATAATATTAAAGCGGTAAAAAAAACATTTAGCATGTTAATCATATAAACAGTTGAAAATCATATAGTAAATAAAGTCAATTATCGCAGTTATTTTAAGCTCGAATTCTTTAAACCCTGAACCAGTGGTTCTGGGTTACAGTACTGAAATACTCCCCAGCAGAGTCGCCAGAGCTATCGCACCTCCTTTTTACCGCGCCCGCGGGACGCGTGGGGAGTTTTCTCCAATTTAAGGACAGTCGAAACGGGATTTATTTGTTTGTTTCAGAGCCGCCACTTGGGAATTTTAAGGCGTCCCAAGTCACCAATTTTAATCCCTGAATCGAGGAGAATATGACTCTGTTTATTATTCTGCGAACCAGAAATCCTGAGTAAGGAATTCTGTTAATCCGGAAGAAGGTGTTAGGCATTTCCGAATTCCGTGGTTCTAGCACGGTCGCTTAACTGTTTTTATTCTTGGCTTAATTATCTCAATTTTACATTTTTATTGCATGATTTTGTTACCGCTTCTGTTTAGATTGTTTATAATTAAAGACCCTTCTTCGAATCGAATCACGCATACGTGTATTCGTTTTATATATTATATATTTTTTTTAACGTGAGAAATCGTGTCACGCGTACGTGTACACAATAAAATTATCCATGTTATAGTTTTTATTAAAAATCATATATTCGAAATTTAAAATAAAATCAGGAACATCATCACCCTTGTATTTAGACAATGAACTGCACATCTCGGGTTATACGAAATTATTTTAACATCCTTGGAAAAATCCTTTTCTTAAATATTCGCTCGAAATTGCGCGTACGCATAATCCGAATTTGCTTTTAAAAATATAGTCAGGGTACGCGAACGCATCCCTAATTGCGCAGAATTTTTGTAATAATATTATGGATTTTCCACAAAAAACTGTTTATTATATCTACACATTTTATATGAAATTCCTGAAAAATTCACATTTAAGGGATGCCTTTAAATTCTTTTAAAAGAATGCACAATTTATTAAATATTGCCCGTCGACTATAATTTCCGAGTATAAATTATATTCATCCCAACTATCCAAATTCAAAGAAAAGAATCAAAATTCGATTTTTAGCAAATACAACATATATATGTATGCCAAAGAATGAATTGTATATGAAACTAACAAATTCTATTTCTAATTACCATTGATATAAAGTGTTGCAATTTGTGCTTATACATATCATCTCATTCTCACATGCTTGTTTTTAATCCAAAATTATAATTGCTTAGTTTATTTATAACGATAAATAATCAAATTGATGAGAAAGGAGTTATTATTCGAATTGATTCAATTCGAATTGTATTACATACAACATAGTTGTGCGCCTAAACATTCATAATATTCTTAACATCATGACGAGCTATATCAACTCACCTTACTCATATGATTATAAATATACATGTCATCATGTCATATAATAAAACTTATATCAATCTAAACAAAATCATATTTTTTACAAGATATACCACTAATGTAACTTCTTAATACTTCCATTCTACTTTACATTTAGCTAAAGGTATTATGGGATGTAATCAATGGCCCATTTTTATGCCATACTCCCTATTTTGACAACTCACATATACCTATACTAATGAGATTTCGAAATGGATAACATTATTACAAACCTTATACGAATTTCAAATAAGGTAAATAACTTATAGCCATGGTGTTGAATTCACCACTAATTAACCAACACAAAATAAAACTGAAATTTAAACTAAATGGCTTAGATGAGTAGAAAGCAGAATCATAACTCCAAACTTCATTTATTTGCCGTGTTGAAGCTTTTCACAACATGAGTTTAAAAGGATATGTACCTGGAAATGAAGGTATAAGGAGTAAATTTCAGCAGTAGCAGCAGTAACAAAATCAGCAGAATGGCAGTCTTTCCACAAACTTGAGTAATAATGAGACCCGAGAAACCTAGATTCACAAGAGCAAAGTTTCTTAAAGAATTTTAGATTTTAAAACCAAATAGTATCAATACACAGACCCGGACAGATTCCAAAAGACCAACAAGGTTTCGGATTTTTCTTTTCTTTTCTATTTTTCTGTTTCAGCTTCACTGTGTGTGTGTGCGAATACTCTCTTTTGGTTTCTTTTCTGTTTCTTCTTCCTCTTCAGATTCCAAGAGGAATCTGATTTTCTGCTTGATTTTTTTTCTTTTATCTCACTCTAGGTGTATTTTTCTTAAATTCTCTCTCAAAATCTGATCTAAAATTCTGTCTGAAAACTCATTTCTCTCTCTCAATTCCCTCTTAAAATCTGCTTTTAAAATCTGATCCTCAAATCTCTCAATCTCTTCCTATTTTTTTTCTTCTCTGAAAGCTCTCCTTTTTTTTTCTTCTCTCTTAAATCTCCTTTTCTTTCAAATTTCCAGTCCCTGTACTTATACAGGTCTGTCCTATCTCTTTTTTGTGCTTCTTGGACCCCTTTCTTCTTTTAAAATCAGAAAGTTCCATTACAAACTGCTTTTTAATACTTTAAGTGATCTTATCCTGATTTTAGGCAGCCCCATTACCCTTTGTTTCTCATTATCACTTTAAATAATAGCCAATAACTTTCCACTTTCAGCCCATTATGCTATCATATTACCCTCACTATTTTGTCCAGAAATACCCTCAGAAATCCTACTGTGATTACTATTATTACTGTTGTCAAACTTAAAATCTAACAATACAGATTTTTAAAATCTGTTCAAACCTGATTATTAATCTGATTTAAGACAGCTACAACCAATCCTAAAGTTTTGGACTGAATCCTAACTAAGAATGTAACCTTCTAACACAATTACATCTAATCAACATTTGTAAGATCACACTGAATTCAACATAACAATTTAAACAGAACTTCAACATTGAGTTAGGATCAAACAGATACAGGAGCATTGTCAATATACTGACAATGCCCTGAAACTTAATGCTCAGAAATCAACACACATACAACATCCATTTGATGGATTTTATTGAACTATAAACAAAGATGACTTAATTAACGAGTATTAATTAAACTGATTATCAAATAAGAAACAACTGATTACAACAAAATAATCCATCCGAAACAGGTTGCTTCAGTCAACATTTTCAGAAACAAGATTCACAATACAACTAATCGACGAACTTAATCGAGTCGATTACACACATTGTAACTAATCACAACCAACAGAAACAATTCACATTTAGAATCAAGTAGACGGGTAGGAGACAGTATGACAATAAAAGATGGGAAAATTACACAGAATGAAACAAACACAAAAATACACGTAGAATACACAAAATAAATAGAAAAAATACCTTTGAATCTTCAATTTTATTCCGACTCGAACTCAACTTGGATTCGGACTTTGTTTGAAATCAAACAGACCTTAGTCGAAGTATTTTCCACTGAAAATACTTCGACTAAGGTCGATTAAACCTCAATCTTTATTTAATTCGGGCAGAATCCAAAAGTCTGGTATTTCTAGGGTTCCTGAAGATTCGATTTGGGACTTAACCATTTCTGGTCAGATTCGAGGGGGACCAAATACGACACAAGGGTGAGGGTAGCCTAGGGGTCATTTGGTGTTAGTTTAGAACAGATCTGAGTTTGTTCTTGTTTGGCTCGAATCTTCAAAGAAGATTCGAGAAACTCGGAAATGATTCGAGCCAAACAAACATCAGATCCATAACGAGGCATGCTAGGGGGTACTATGGTGTTAACTAGGGATTGTTTGGTTTAGATCTAAGCTCGGCTCGAATCTTCAAATGAAGATTCGAGAACCTTCAGGAAGATTCGAGCCAAGTGGCTAGCATATCTGGATAGAGGATGTTCAGGGGGTTCTAGGGTGTTATTTGGTGACCGGCGGCGTTGTTGCCGCCGGGTTTCAGGCGATGGGATCCTAGGGCGGCTAGGGTTAGGGGTGGGTTTCGGAAGATGATGATGAACAGTGGAGAGGGGGGTGTTAAGTTAGGGGGCCGGGGTAGGGGTTTGGGCTTATATAGGGACGGGGTGGGTTGATGCTGACCGTTAGATCTAGTAGGATGAAAGATCAGGATTTATCCACTTAACCAAACGATGTCGTTTGGTTTAAGCTGGGGGGACGGGTTGAACCGGGTATCGGATCGGGTAATGATTACGGGTTAGGTTCGTGGGATCTCAGCCGTTGGTTGGCTTTGATCCAACGGTCACTGATAAGCTACGACCAAACGCTGTCGTTTTGACTCGTTTGAATAAGACCGGATCTGGGCTGCCTGGATTGGGCTGAGGGGGGGGGGGGGTAACTTGGTTTGGGCCTGGATTTTAATCCAGGTCCGATATTTTTTATGTTTTCAACCTATTTTTTATTTCCTAAATTTATTCTTAATTAATAAAATCCTAATCAAAATTATAAAAACAAAAAATTATCATTACAATAATACTAATTACCTTTTAATAACCATTAACACGTAGATAAAACATTAATCACACAATGACACAACTAATATGACGAAAAATAAAAAATAAAAATGCATATTTTTGTGATTTTATTTTGAGTCAATTATTAAATGCATAATTAAATCCTAGATATGCATGAAACATATATTTTTATTTTATTTTCATTTTGTTATGACAAAATAAACATTTACGGATATAAGACAAATTTTTAACAAACATCACGCAAAAATTCAAAAATTGCACAATAAAAGAAATTTATTTTATTTTTGATTTATTTTGGAGTAGTTTTTCGTGAGGCAAAAATCACGTGCTCACACTAGATTAATAGAAGTTCCATCAGCTTTTGCAAATATTTAAAATTTTGGTAAAATATTAAAAAATTCGTGTTAGGAGTATTTAAAATAATAAGATAAAATTGTTTTCTAAATAAAATTCATCTTCAAGCACCACTTTAACTTTCAAGTATAGTTTTTTCAATTTCAACTTCAATTTTTTTTTTTCTGAACATCAACCATGTAACAAGTAGTACTATAAATCATGACTTTTGTAATTAAAAATAAATAAAAATCATCGAACTCCGTAATTCAAGAAAATAATTCAACTCTTCATATAGTAACAGAAATAAACAATTTAAAAGAGAAAGTATTTCCAATTCCAAAGCTTCAATAATGCAACCAACTATAAAATGTCCTGCAAAAATCACCATGACACCCCCGTTCATTTTTTAATTGTTACAAGGAAAAAGAAAAAACGATACATGAATATTTAATGAAATTATCAAGAAAGCATCTTTACTCAAGACTGCCAGACAGCAGCATTACATAATGTACATTTCCTTATCCTAAACTCCTACTAGTAATAAAAATTCCCACGTTCCCCGAGGAAGAACAACAGTACGATGACTCGGGCCTTGATAATACTATTACTCATCGCGACCTTAATCGCCGCCGCACGAGGCGGAGCGTTGACGTTTGACGATGATAATCCGATCAGGCAAGTTGTAGTATCCGACGGTTTGCAGGAGCTGGAGAGTGGAATTCTCCAAGTCATCGGCCAAACGCGCCGTGCTCTCTCCTTCGTTCGCTTTGTTCGCAGGTCAGTTGGATTCATCTAATTTCCTCTTATTGAATAAATAAGCTAAAGTTTTTCTTTTTGAGTTATGCCTTCTTGTTTCCCTTTTTTTTTAAGAAAAAAAATTATTAATTTTTGGGATATCTGTTAACTTTAAAAGGTATGGGAAGAGATACGAGTCAGTTGAGGAGATCAAGCAAAGGTTTGAGATATACTTGGACAATCTGAAGATGATTAGGTCTCACAACAAGCAACGACTTTCCTACAAACTTGGTGTCAATGGTAATTGCCTTTATAGGCTGGACAATATATGCCTTTGTGGACAATTTGCCCCTTTTTCTTTGGGTTTTTCTTCTTACTTATAGTTCATGAAATGATCTGAATAGAGTGGACTACATAAAGTTGACTTGTATAGTTGTTCTCAACTTGATTTGAGGTTCAAGGTGTAGTAGATTAATGTTTTTGTTACTTCTAATTAGAACTCCTGACAGATTTCTTGTAGGTGAGTGAAGAAAGGGAAAATAAAAATATGAAAATGAAGGTCAAGGAAAAGGAGAAGAACAAATAAAATAAAGAAATAAGAAGGCACTGCATATTTTGCTTGCTTTATTTTGCTCTTGACAATGACTATGCTTCTTGGCAGAGTTTACCGACCTAACATGGGATGAGTTTAGGAGAGAAAGGCTAGGAGCTCCTCAAAACTGTTCCGCTACCACAAAGAGCGATTTTCAGCTCACTAATGTCAACCTACCAGAGACGGTATTTGCAATCAGAACTCCGTTATATCTTTTTCTGCAGTTGTTTATGATACTTTCTCAAAAATCATTACCATTGGCATCCATTCACTCCAACCGGAAATCCTGTTATTGGAAATCTAGCTTTCACTGCTTTCTTTGTGCCCCTATCTTGTATGTTCTCCTAAAAGGAAAATTCATAAATGCTTAGTCTTGTCCATTTTGCAGCCTAATATTGCTGTCATTCTTGTTTCATCAGATTTTGATCACTTTGTTATGTTTTAACTTTTATTACTTTCAAGATGATGGAATTTCTTGAGATGACAACATAGATAGCTATTGCATCTAGGAGCAACACTGGACATAGGATTTTAAATCAAGAGGTGCAGAGTACTGCTGCATCCACTGTATCTGACAATGAAATAAAAATTTGGTATAAATGTGTGTTAAGAAAAACGTGTGTGTGTATTGTCTATGTATATATCTTTCGTTTTTCTTCTTTTCCAAGCTAAAAGTAGTAGTAGGTTTAGTAACAGTTGCCTTTCATTCAGCCGCTGCCTAGAAGAGCATGTGCTAAGTGAAGGTATTGTTGGTTACCAAAAGTAGTTCTTGTTCCTAATTTTGATCTCCGAATGTGTCATTTCAGAAAGACTGGAGGGAAGCACGGATAGTAAGCCCAGTGAAGAAGCAGGGGAAGTGCGGGTCTTGCTGGACATTCAGGTACGGAGTAGTTAGGATCATGTCACTAGGTTCCTAAATTTTCAGTTTGGAATGGCATTCTACCTATCAATCGTTAATCAACTATGCGTTAAGCCTAAACTACTTATTCTTAACAACATGTAAACTCTATATCCTTTCAATTCTATTCGGGTTTCTGAAGTTGAAAAATGACGGAGTCGGCACATGATGTTTTGGCAGCACTACTGGTGCTCTGGAGGCAGCATATGCCCAGGCATTTGGGAAGAACATCTCTCTGTCTGAACAGCAGCTCTTGGACTGTGCTGGAGCTTTTAATAACTTTGGATGCCATGGCGGGCTTCCATCACAGGCTTTTGAGTACATTAAATACAGTGGTGGTCTTGACACTGAAGAAGAATATCCTTATGCTGGAAAGGCTGGTGTATGCAAATTTTCGTCAGAAAATGTTGCTGTTAAAGTCGTTGATTCTGTTAATATTACCAAGGTAGGATACCTCTTTACTCTGGAACAACAATGTCTTGGATCAGCTTTTAACTGCTTACATCATTGCTTATCATTTCTTGTATTTGACACACTAAAGGAAGATTATTGTAGCTTTCCAACAGGAAAAACCTTTAATAGTTCTAGTGTTTCATTGTTGATGATTTTCAGTTGAGTGGATCTTTTAATATGCGTTATTTGACCTGAAAAGGTTGCATTGGTTGGATTCCTTACAATTAAACATTTATAATTACAGGGTGCTGAAGATGAACTAAAATACGCGGTTGCATTTATTAGACCGGTTAGTGTAGCTTATCAGGTGGTAAAAGGTTTCAAACAGTACAAGGGTGGAATTTACAGCAGCACCGTATGTGGCAACACTCCCCAAGTGAGTTTTTAGTTCTGATGAATTTGGGATATAGCCCTTTTAATCTGCTATTCTTTGTCACTGAAGCACATTTTCCATGTAACTCACCGTAAGGAAAGAAAGTACCCAGTAGTTAGTTATTACCCAGTAGCTAGTTATAACCCAGTACTTGATTACTCGTTGAGAAGGGTGCCTGCAATTATCTGTAAGTTATGCATAATGTGTGTGTCTCTGTGTGTCTGCGTGTGTGTGTTTATTGATTTTAACAATTCGAGTGTCATAATACTGATAGGGAAGATACCATACTTTATCAACCAAAAAAAGATGCTGGATGATAGGAAAGCTTGAAATAGTCTCTACTTTTAGAAACACCTAGTCAACCTTAAGATACAGATAATGTAGTATTGGAATAAAATGGTATGATGAGCACAGTGTACACAGAGGATTCATACCCCGACCCAACCCAACTAATCTGGCACTGAGACATTGATCGATTTTGCTGCAGTGAAGAGGCACATGTTCTTTTTCTTCTTTTGTTAAATCTCAATGACATCAACAAAGTATTTAGTCCGACCTTCACCAAATATGCGAGACAATGGCATAATACTACATTAACATATTCTATTCCAATGGCAGGATGTGAACCATGCTGTTCTTGCTGTGGGATATGGTGTTGATAATGGTACTCCATATTGGCTGATCAAGAACTCATGGGGAGCTGAATGGGGTGACAATGGATACTTCAAAATGGAGATGGGAAAGAACATGTGTGGTAAGTTTCTCCCATATCATCAAGTCTCCTTTCCCCCTTCCTGTGTGGGAAAGAACATGTGTGGCATAATGCACACTGCTTTCGGATTGAGAAAGCTTATTCTATTAGGATAAATTAATGGAGAATAGCTTTCAACTTGGACCATAGAAAAAGAGGCCACAAAATCTGAACTATAATGCTATCTATACGAGTTCAAGTTGAGTTCATCTTAAATCGACACAAATAATAATAAAAACTTTCTAGTTAATGTAGTCATGATTTTGATGAGGTAAATAACTGATCCTAATGATATGTTTGTAGGTATTGCAACTTGCGCATCATACCCTATTGTTGCTTGAGTTCCCTAAATCGGATCTTGTTCAAGTTGGCTATGCGACAGGTATCCACTCCCAGTTTCAGATTTATGTTAAACGGCAAATGAAGCGTTCCATATACAGAGTTTACAATGATTCTTGTGCAGGAAAGTTCTCTGTAACTGTAAATAATAAGTTATGGATATTGGAATGTCAAAGATGTCATTGATGAACTGATTTGCTTGGCTGAATAATTTTTATTCCTTTATATTACTAATAAAATATTTCTCATCCTTGCCGATGTTTAAATCGAACTGGAAAATCGTTACGGGGCGTGAGGGCATACTATGTGTAATAATTCTCCATCAAACCGAAAAGTCAAACCAAAATGACATATAAATATGTAATTTTTATTTATACTATCAAAACTTTGTGTAGGATTTTCTTTAAGAAATGTCTAGAAATGTTTGTGATCCTCTCATGGGATGTAATATTTAATAGAGTTATAAAGTGCATATATTTATATTTACTTTAAATTTAAATAAATGCTTGATTTAACATGTATCATAATTTTTTTATCTGTTGTTATTCAAATGTCTCAATCTCTTTATTCTTTCATATTCACAAATAGTCGTACCTGCACGATGCACGGTAAATATTAAAAAAAAAATAATTAAATTAAATTATGATCGGGCTTGTTTGATCCTATTAGACCGTATTGCTTTAATAAATTTAAATTGTCATCTTATTTGTCAATACGATATACCCACTAATAAAATCTCTATTAAATTAAAGATACTTATATAGTCGACTTTTTTTTTTGTTCTATATTTTTCTTTATTACATTATCCATTGCTTAGTATTATTACGTTCTTAATAGAAAATTTTATTAGTATATTACTTTGTTTACTATTTTTGTCTGTTCGCTTTCTTTTTGTAATATAAGAGAAGATATATAATTTATTGCTGTTGGAATATTTTTTATTTTGAATTTTATTATGTTGTTCTTAATAATATTATCAATATTTTAATGAATAAAATCTCTATTAAACTAAATGGACTTATACATGTAGCGAACAACTTTTTTGTGAGAGTATTTTTCTTTATTATATCATCTAATATTTAGTATTATTACATTGTTAATAGAAATTTTTATTAGCATATTACTTTATTTAATATTTTTCTTTGCTACTTTGTTTTTGTGATATAATAGAAGATATATATTTTATTACTCTTGAAATAATTTTTATTTTAAATTTTGTTCTATTGTTCTCAATAATATTGTCTGAATTTTAATGAACAAAAATTCTCGATTAAATTACAGGGATTTATGTAGTCATCAAATAACTTCTTTTTTTTAATGTATTTATCTTTATTATATGTCACGACGCGGATTTCTCATCCCCGAGAGTCGTGATGCCGCCTACTAATGAAAACTAGGCAAGCCAATTGTTTGAACGAATACCTTTTTTTCATTTTAACCCTTTAACAATTTTGAAACAATAGCTTATAAACAGCGGAATTTAAACAAGCGGAAGAAGCAATAAAATTATTTAAAGATATCTCATACTACTTCTTAAACAAAGACTATCCAGAACTGGTGTCACAATTTCACAGACGGTCTAAGAGTACTACAAACAATGTCTGAAAGATAAATAATACACTGTTTCTAAAATATGTAAATGAAACAGGATGAAGGGATAGAGGGAGACGCCAGGGCCCGCGGATGCCTGCAGGACTACCTCGGAATCTCCAACTGGACTAAAGGCAACCACCCAAGCTAAGGTCCGAATGCTGCTGCTCCGGGATCTGCACACGGTGCAGAGTGTAGTATCAGCACAACCGACCTCAAGTGCTGGTAAGTGCCTAGCCTAACCCCGACGAAGTAGTGACGAGGTTAGGACCAGACTACCAAATAAACCTGTGCAGTTATATCGTATACAGCGGAAAGTAAAACAGAAATATACAATTAAGGCTGGGATGGGGAACATGTTGTGTGGGAATATCATTTACCAACAGTAACTCAGGAGAAAAACATAAAGAATAATTTAAAAATTGCGGCAGAAAGAATAAGGAAACCGTAACCAATCAATAACCACTTTTATCATTTATTGTTGTGGCGCGCAACCCGATCCAAATCATCAAAATATTGTTGCGGCGTACAACCCGATCCATATCATTTATCACCGTTGCGGCGTGCAACCCAATCCAATTATAATATTGTTGCGGCGTGCAACCCCATCCAAATATAATATTATTGCGGCGTGCAACCCGATCCAAATATAATATTGTTCCGGTGTGCAACCCGATCCAAATATAATGTTGTTGCGGCATGCAACCCTATCCCAATATACAATTCAACACCAATCACAAAAGAGTCCCGGCAAGGGAACAATAAGAAAACAACACTATCCCGGCAAGGGAATCGACAATATAAGTAAATACGTCCCGGCAAGGGCGTCAACTATAACCAAACTTGTTCCAACATTTAACTTCACAAAAGAAACCTCAACTAGCATCAATACTCAACCATAAGCAACTTCCACGAGAAAAATCATAATTCTTGCCCAATATAGAAAATCAACAACTTAGGCATTCGTAGTACTTATTAAGAACGCAACGATTTTAATTTAAGACTCACAGGCATGCTTGACACCAACATATAAATACTCGTCATCATGCCTATACGTCGTACTCAACAATTAACACATAGCAAATAGGACACAACTCCTAATCTCTCAAGCTAAGGTTAGACCAAACACCTACCTCGATACCATGAACACAATTCAAGTCTCAACTATCGCTTTACCTCTTGATTCTACCACCAATTCGCTCGTATCTAGCCACAAGTTACTTAATTACATCAATAATTGCTAAATGAATCAATTCTAATGCATGAAAATAAGTTTTCTAAGGTTTTCCCCAAAAAGTCAAAACCCGAGGTTCGAACCAAAATCCGATTATCCATTCTCCCACGAACCCAAATATATAATTTATTTTGAAATCGGACCTCAAATCGAGGTCCAAATCCCCAAAATTTGAAAAAAAAACCTAGGTTCTACCCAAAACACCCAATTTCCCCCATGAAAATCATTGATTTTGAATTGAAATCATGTGAAAAGAAGTTAAAGATTAAAGAAAATATGTTAGAAATGACTTACATCGATTTTGAAGAGAAGTTGTCTTTGAAAAATCGCCCAAGAGTGTTTTGGTTTTGAAAGGGGTTTGAAAAATGGAAGATTTTCGACTAAGTTATAAAGTTGCAGGTCGCAGATGTCGCAATTGCTACCAGGGTTCGCAATTGAACCTGCTACCTTCGCACTTGCGATCATATGTTCGCAATTGCGAATTCGCATTTGCGAAGGTGGTGTCGCATTTGGGATGAGTGCCTCGCATTTGCGAGGTAATGCTGGCCCTGGGCTTTTCGCATTTGCGACATAACTCTCGCATTTGTGAGCTCACATTTGCGAACCAGGCTTCGCAAATACGAAGCCTGCAGACCTGCAATATACCAGTTAAAATCTGCAACATCCTAAGTCTAAATTCCACCCCGTGGCCTATCCAAAACTCACCCGAGCCCTCGGGGCTTCAAACCAAAAGGGCACACCAACCCTAAAATATCATACGGACTTGCTCGTGCAATCTAATCCTCAAAATAACATCAATAACCATGAATTTACCACCAAAATCATGAAATCACTTAAGAACATCAAAGTTTCCAATTTTCTCAAATAAGGTCCGATTCACGTCATTTCAAGTCCGTTTCTTACCAAATTTCACAGACTCAACTTAAATCACATATAAGACCTGTACCGGGCTCCGAAACTAGAATACGGGCCCGATACCATCAAATTTCAAACACATTTCATTTCCAAAAACTCATAAATATTTCAGAAAATAATTTTCTTTAAATATTTTTTTCTCGGGCTTGGGACCTCGGAATTCGATTTCGGGCATACGCCCAAGTCCCATATTTTCCTACGGACCCTCCGGGACCGTCAAATCACGGGTCCGGGTCCGTTTACTCAAAATGTTGACCGAAGTCAACTTAAATTCATTTTAAAGGCAAAATTTATCATTTTTCACAGATTTCACATAATGGCTTTCCGGCTACGCGCACAAATCGAGGTAAGACAGAAAGAGGTTCTTACGGCCTCGGAACACAGAATTTATTTCTAAAACAAAGGTCATCACATTATATCACCCATGTTTGAGTAGTTAATTTTAGGTAGTTAATTTCGTTGTGTCTTTTTTTATCATTTTTTTGTAAATAATTTTTGACTCTCCAAATTTGTTGGAGCTTTGTCCTAAAATTTATTACTTTGTTAATTTTTTGATGTTATATTTGGAATTATCACAGTGATTTGCTTCTCCTATTCTATATAAATAGAATAGATATTGTTAGAATTGTAATGAATAAAATCTCTATTAAATTCAAGGGACTTATACATTCATCAAATAACAATTTTGTTATGTATTTTTTATTATTATACTGTCCAATATTTAGTATAATTATATTTAATAAAAATTATTAGCATATTACTTTTTTAATATTTTTGTCTGCTAATTCTTTTGTAATATAATAGAAGATATATATTTTATTACTCTTGTAAATATTTTTTTTTAATTTTATTATATTTTTCTCAAAAATATTTTTTGAATTTTAATGAATAAATACACTTTTTATTTCGAAATAGAAAAATGAAAATGATTTTAAAAAATGAAATAAAGAAATTAACTAACCTAAACCAACTCTCACCCATGTTTGAGTAGTTAATTTAGGTAGATAAATTTTTTGTTAATTTTTAATAAATAATTTTTTTGTTATTAACTAATTGTTCCATGTGGCTTTTTTTATTGCTTTATTTTCATTTTTTTATTTTTAAATAGTTTTAAAACTCCAATTGAAACTATTCCCCAATTTGAATTGGTAATTTTTTATTTTTTAAATTTTTACAGATATTTAAATTCAAAAATAATAATGAACTATTAACTAAATAACTAATTATGCCATTTGACTTTTTTTTAGGCTGCCACATGGCTTAAAGAGAGGACTTAGGGCTTTGTCCTTTCCTTTTAATAATATATAGATATGTAGATCTACTAAACTTTATATCCTTTTCGAATTTGAAATAATTTTATTGGCAATTTTTAAAATTAAATGGAACATATCATAATTTAGTTCTCATATTGATTTTTGTGTTTAATTATTAAAACTAGATCAAAAGTTTGTCAATCTTTTCAATTCTAATTAAATATATATTAACTTATTAAAATTTATCTATAACTCTATCAAAAGTGAGATTGAAATTATATTAATGTAACAAAAAAAGGAATAAATCGAGGAATAAAGTGACTACAGGGCATGTTTTAAAGGGCATCGATGTTTCTTTGTTTTAAATATGGGGAAGACACCGGAGAAACTACCCCCTTCACAAATCTTGGCGGTTTAGAGTTTAGCACAATTTGTGTGCAATCCCAATCCCGCACCGCGGTTGTTTGCTCCTTCGCTTACTGCTCCTTTTAAAGGAGAAAGCTTGTTACTGAATTTCTCTGCGGGATCTCACGTTTTCAGGATCTCACGGACAGAAAATGTTTTTTTTTTTTGTTTTTCATGCGGTGTCCGGTACTAGCATTGGGGTTCGATTATATCTGAATTCGTGCCGGATAGGACCCCATTCGGGGGGAAGCGCTCCCTACCAAAGATTTCTCCATATTCAGGGTTCGAACCCAAGATCTCTGGTTAAGGAAAGAGCAGCCCCCTCCGCTGCACCACATGCTTTGGTGGTCGGAGTAAAAATTGCACGGGACGCTCTATTTGGTCGCCCTCATTTAACTTACACCCATTTTTTTTTTAAAGTTTTAACTTGTACCCACTTTTTAAACAATTTCAGCCATCTTTCTCCTCCTTCGTTTTCTTCTTCTTCTCCTTCTTCTTTCTTCTGCTGCTGTTGGTGCTGCTTTAAAACTTCAGTTCATGGGATGATTGCCATAAATATGTTTATCAGATTATTTAAAAATAAATTATAAATAATTATGTAAGTTAGTAGACATTAATTTGTGAATATTTCCACGTACGTATGTTGGTAGACAATGATAATTCTTTTCTTTTTATGTTTATTGTTTCCAAAATTTATGATTTAGATATTGTTGACAATCTGATTATTTATCTAGTATGTTAGAAAGCTTTTTCAAAAACTTCAGCTTATATAGTGCTGAAGTTTTTACAAATGAACTAAATAACTTCAGCATCTTCTGCTGAAATTTTTGAAAAAGCTTTATGACAAAACATCCAAGACAAAAAAACTTTAGCTTTTAGTGCTGAAGTTTTTACAAATGAACTAAATAACTTCAGCATCTTCTGCTGAAGTTTTTGAAAAAACTTATCCAGGACAAAAAAAACTTCAGCTTTTAGTGCTGAAGTTTTTACAAATGAACTAAAAATTTTTGAAAAATCTTAATGACAAAACTAATGAATCCAGGACAAAAAAACTTCAGCTTATTTAGTGCTGAAGTTTTTATAAATGAACTAAATAACTTCAGCATCTTCTGCTGAAGTTTTTGAAAAAGCTTAATGACAAAACAAATGAATCCAGGACAAAAAAACTTCAACTTATTTAGTGCTGAAATTCAGCAAAAACTTCAGCAAATAGAGAACAAAACTTCAGCTACTATGCTTAAGTTCAGCAATTACAAACAAAAACTTCAGCACACTTGTTACTTTAGGCCCGTCTACTAGAATAATGAAGTTTTTTGCGTGATTGTCTTTGCTACTTCAGCCCCGTATGCTGAAATTACGTGAAAAAGTGGGTACGTTTGCAATTTTTTTTCAAAGCGGAAACAAGTTAAAACGTGACCCAAAAAGCGGGTATAGATACAAATGCCCCGTGTCAGATAGAAAATGTTATGTGAACCCTATGAGGATATTTGTGCTAAATAAAAGGTAAAAATTGCACGGGGCGCCCTATTTGGTCGCTCCCATTTAACTTATACCCATTTTTTTTTAAACTTTTAACTTGTACCCACTTCTTAAATAACTTCAGCCCCCTTTCTCCTCCTTCTTCTCCTTCGTTTTTTTCTTCTTCTGAAATAAATAGCTGAAATATGCAAACAAACAATTGACTAAGTTGTCAAGCAAAAGGACGACCATCCCATATGCCATATTTGATTTTTCTTTGCCTTTTTAAATATTAATTCTTCTACTGTCTTCCTATAGATCTGTGTCTTCACTTGATAGAGAAGAGTATAAAAACAAGAAGAACAGAGAAGAATTCAAGCTTTAAATAATTAAAAAAAAAAGATTAATCAGCTGTTTCATTCCGCAGACAAGGCTCTTCTAGACTTATATGGGGCGACAAATTCTTATCAGGTGAATTGAATCAGCATGTTAACCATAAATACGAAATTACTAAATGTAACAAAGCTTCTCATTCCATGGGAGAAGGAGGACAACCCAAAGGGGAGAATATGCCGGTGAAGGCTTCATCAATTGGATCAATGGAGAGGAGCAAATCCAACGGCTTCATATAAGAGTTAATTTTATCCAAGCTTCAGTTCTAGAGCTAAAGTTTCCAGTTACAACACAAAAATTTCAGCTTTAGAGCTGAAGTTTCCTAGTTACAACACAAAAATTTCAGCTCTAGAGCTGAAGTTTCCCAGTTAAAACACAATAACTTCATCTCTAGAGCTGAAGTTTCCCAGTTACAACACAAGAGCTGAAGTTCGCCAGTTACAAAACAAAAACTTCAGCTCTAGAGCTGAACTTCAGGCCCGACTACTAGAATGCTGAAGTTTTGCGTGATTGTCTTTGCTACTTCAGCCCCGTGTACTGAAGTTATGCGAAAAAGCGGGTACGCTTGCAATTTTTTTTTTGCAAAGCAAGTACAAGTTAAAATGTGACACAAAAAGCAGGTATAGATGCAAATGCCTCAAATAAAAGTACTTTTAATGAAAACGGAATTGAAAGAGATTCATTATGAAAAGAGATGAAACGTGTAAGTTCAAATCATCATAGTCTTTACATAAATTTAAGAAAGCAATTAAAAGGTAAAAATTCCAAGCGACATCTCCAAAATTAAAATCCAGCGTGATCACTTGAGGCCCTATGAAAAAGATTCAAGCTATAGGTAAGCTTGACATATGTTTCAAAAATAGATGAAAATACTATTGCGATTTTTTTTTTTGCCTTATGCAAATATTAAAATTCCTTTGAAACTGCTTTTTAATTGAAACGTTAATCTAGAGGTTGTTTTCAGTTTTTCACAGAAACTGTGAAATTTCTCTAAAATGGTGTGGTACTGTGGTTAAAGTTTCTGTGTGGAAAACTTAAGTTTTAGAAAGCTTTTATTAACATTTTTTAAGGACAATCACTACCTTAAGGTGTTGTTTGGTGGGCAAACAACTTATATCGAGAAATTTTCAGTAATAACTATTGTTTAGTGGCTATTAACTTCCTATAGCTTCCATATATATAATTATTTTCCGTAGCTACCTTTAAGTTGTTATGGTAATGTATTCGATTTATTCGAGCTACTGTATTCATGAATACAGTAGCAAAAATCGACTAAAAATAGGGCAATCCAGCTGTCAGCCGCTGTATTCACATGTATTCATACCGTGTATCCATGAATATAACGTAATAATAGGTCACTCAAGTTGTTTAATAACGGAAAGCTGCTAATTTGATGCGATACACTCCTAATATAACTCACCTACATCAACTATAACACACAACATTATCAATCCAATTAATAAGAAGATTTATCAGACGCTAAATACCAAAAAACAAAGCATTCTTCAGAGTTTCAGTCCCTCTTTTTTTCTGATACAGTTTGAGTTTTTTTTCTGACATTGTTTGAGGTTTTGCTCGGAGTTGATACAAGTATCTTGGTCTTGCCCAAACTCACACCACAATTATATAGTGACGCGGTTGAAGCAATAATAAACCCAACACGAGTCGGGATCAAATCCACAGGGAGTTAGAATTTGGATTAGGTATATAACTAGAGTAAATGTATGATGTGCCTTAGATTGTACTTTCACATATTCATTGGTTCTTTCTATTTCTACTTTTAGCTAATGATTGCAACTAATAAACTAGGAGATAATGTTTTTGGTTTTGAGTATTTTTCAAATGATAAGGGAATCTAGGGTCGTGACTTCCACCTATGTAGCTACCTAACATGTTGGAAACTATAGTGCAAGTTTGATTTATCGGGATCGTGGTATAGCAATCACACGCAATTTCTCACTCTATACCTCTCGGTAGTTTGAGTGTTTTTGCCGGATTTGGCTTTCTCAAGTCCAAATGGATATTTGCACAAATTAAGTGATATATGCTCAAGTCGGGTCTTACTATTTCTAGATTCGACCATTTAATTGGGGCTATCAATTTCTTGAATTCACCCCAATTCCTTGCTAGCCAAGCTTTACTAAACCTTAGTCTCTCTTTCTCAAGCAAAGACTAGGTCAAATAGGCATGAATCAATATTTGCAACCATTAATTCTAGAATTAAAGCATGAGCAAGGCTAGATATCACTAACCCAATCTCAAATAAGTCCTAAAATTAAATACTCATTAGGTACCCACACTAGCGTTGAGACACAACCCTAGCTAAAGATTTAGCTACTCATAAAAAATAAAGAAATACAAGAAGAAATTAAGATAGAATGCATAATCATTGATTAAATAAAGAAAATCTAATATTAATAAGTCAATCTAGTACAAATATACTCAAAGAAGTAAAGAAAACCGTTCAGACGCACCTCTGCAAACTAAACTTAACCTAAAAATGATAAAAAGTTGTATTTATACTAAGTTGAAAATATCTAACAAAAATGTCCCTACAGAGGTTGTACGGCCGCATAATTCTGACGCGGACTGCAAAATGGGCATCTACGGCCGCACAATTCTAGTGCGGTCCGCAATCTTGGGAATTTTGGGCTTGGAACATCAGGCTTCTTCGGTCCGCATAAAAGTAGGTGCGGTCGCACTTCTGATTATGTGGTCACACAAAAGTGCTATGGTCCACACTCTTCTGCTTTTGGTCTTGGAACAACTCTTTGATTCTTCAATCTTGCGGACCTCATAACAATGATTGCGGTCGCACTTGTGGTCATACGAATATATAGGCATATATCTTACCTAAGGATCCTCCCTTATATACATGCATACATTAATGCCTGGTTATTTCTCGATCCACATGCATCATACACGCTTAATCACTTTGTGACTAGTGATTGCTACAATTTTTATTTGTCGTAGTCACGCTTTATATGTTGACCACTCATCCGCATTTTTATTATTATCATATCCTTGTGCAGCTTTTTGGCAAATTATGAGTATATGCCTTTTGATGGTAATTGGCATATTGTATTGTTATGATTATGGCACATGTAAACATATTGGGCAGGGGGATTAGATGTTGGTACGAGCTTTCATTGTGCGATTGTGATGATATTGTGGTACGAGGTTTTTGTCGTGCATTTGTGATTTATATTGTGGCACAAAGTTTTTGCCGTGCGATTGTGATTGATATTGTCGCACGAGGTCTTTGTCGTGCGATAGATATTATTGTTATGCATATGTGGTGAAATAAGGGTGACATTCTTGATTATGCACATGTGGTGGAATGAAGATGAAATTCTTGATTATGCACATGAATTCTTTATGTTTGTCATGCATTTTACATATTTTATATGTCTTATCCATGCAAATAATTTACATATGCTAGTTGACGCATTCATCATGTGCATTGGACTGGTTAGTGAGTTTGTGGATACTCGAAGCAGTGGCGAAGCCACATGGATATAAGGGTGGTTCTGACCACACTTCGTCTAAAAATTGTACTATGTACACAGGTAAAATATTACGTTTTAGAGGTATATAACACATATTGAATACCTTTTATCGAATTTTTTTTTCATTTTTTTAAATTTGAACACCCTCGGAAAAATTCCTAGCTTCGCCATTGACCCAAAGGGTATCAGGTTGATGTTGAGATAAAGTTATCATCATACGTCATCATGTTGAGCTCTTGTAAAGTTTACATAAACCTTCCATTTGAAAATTTATACGTATAAAATTGGTTCATTGTTTGGTATAGACCTTTACTTCCAGATAAAAGTATAAGAGTACAAATTACTTGGTGCATGTCTCATTTCCATGCGGAGTTGGGGCAACTGTAAATGTTTTGACTTGTTTATCAGAAAAGCATGCTGATGATCTCTTTGACTGTGTACTTAAATTATGATATTCGTTGTTCCATGACTGTCTCTCTAGATATTTCTCTGTAATTGTACATATTATTGAGCTGCCAAAGTACGTTTTTTTTACTTAAAAATCTTGTCACTATTTCACCGAGATTAGTCAAGATACTTACTGAGTACATGTGGTCAGTTGTACTTATACTACACTTCTGCACTTTACGTGCAGACCTTGGAGCTGAGCTACCGGGGATGACGAAGGTTGGCACTGAAGTTGGGGCTGTGTTCCAGATTCAAGCTACCATTTATTCATGGTAGTTTAGGACTTCTTTTTTATTTATGTAAACTTCAAACAAATCTTGTATTTATTCTTTTTATCAACCTTGTAAATCCAAATCATAGTGGATCATGATTTGGATTACCAGTCACTGGATAGTTATATTGAATTCTTTTGCAGTCTTTATTAATAATATTGATGATTTCTCATTATACATGGTTGTAACTTATACTATTTGGCTTACTTAATAGGTTGGGGTAGGTGCCATCACGACTTGGTGGGATTTTGAATCATAACATTGATACTTGGAGAGAAGAATCCTTATTTATTTTAGTCTTTATCACGACCCAAATTTTCCTCCGTTGGGTGTCGTGATGACACCTAGTCTAAAGGACTAGGTAAGCCTATCATAAACTGAAATAACAACAATATTTAACTAACATCGAATAATTTCGAAATAGAAATCTCTATATAATTTACAGTCCCGAAACCGGTAGTACAAGTCATAAGCTCAATAGGGTATTTGCTAGAAAACTTCTAAATACAACTGTTCAAAAATAAGGATAAACGGTGCAATACAAAAACTAGAAGCTGACTCCGAAGCCTGCGAACGCAGCAACATGTTTACCTTTAGTCTCCAGCAATAATCCGCACAACTAATAATGATCAAATACCTGGATCTGCACAAAAATTGTGCAGAAGCGTAGTATGAGTATACCATAGCAGTACCCAGTAAGTATCAAGACTAACCTCGGTGGAGTAGTGACGAGGAACGGTCAAGACACCTACTGGACTAATAACCTGAACAAGTATAAGTGTAGAAACAACAGAGTTCGATATCTATATAAAGACTGCGCATAATGACAAAATAATACGGTAATTGCAGTAAGAAAAGGAAAGAAACAACTAACAACGGAATACCGTAATAATGACACAGTAGGATGAGCGGAACACAATTTAAAAATCAGATGTTCACAGATAGAGAAAAGGCAAGTAACAACTCAACAAACACGACCGCTTTCACACCAGGCTTCAGTCAATAACCTTCGCGAGGTACCGAATCTCAGAATATTTACAATTCACGGGTTCCAATTCCGGAACCCTAAGTACATGGCATCCTATGCCCTAGAGCCTTTTTTACATAAAAGGCAAGTAAACAAGGTGTGCATCAATACTCAACAATATCGAGATCCATCCTTTTAATCCGATAGGGGTAATTAACTACGTCCATGCTTTTGCAAGTGTTCTAACATAATTCATGCCAGCTAGTAAGTACAGAGGAAATGGACAACATGTAAAGACGTTTTCCCATAATTTTCCACAAGATAAGACTCACACAGGTAAGTGCGCCACTACACAAATATCAACAACAAGAATGCCCCCATGCCAAACACAAGTAATCACAAATCAATCCGCGACATAGCCCACCTTGTCTCGCCACGTGTGCAACAATAAAGTAAATGCCCTCCTTGTCTCGCCAGACGTGTATAATAACATTCCTACCATGTCTCGACACATGCGCAACCCACATATATTTATATATAGCCTGCCTTGTCACGCTACATGTGCACATATCAATAGTAATAATAGCATGACAGAAACCTCGTGCAACCTAACCCCAACCGCACAACAGAAACCTCGTGCATCACAATAACAACAACCGTAGAAACCTCGTGCATCATAATATCAACCGCACGGCAGAAACCTCGTGCATAAACAACACCTAGTACAACAACAACAATGACAATAATACAAGAGTACGACAAGTAAATCTACTCAAGGTGTTCGATCATAAAGAAACTATAGAACTAGTTCACAAGGAATAAACACAGCAGAGAAAACTAGACATAATAGGAATTACTCAACTAGGGAGAAATGATAAAGTAACAACGACCCCACAAGGTACAGTTCAACAACAAGGATATAACACGAGTCAAATAATTCAAAGTAAGGTCAAGCCAACTAGGATATAGGATATCGAAACTTCTTTTATGGTTGAGCAATTACGAAGGCGATACAACAACTCAGATAAGGGCAAAGAGCGAAAAGATAATCGAAAGCTAATTAAGGATGAACAATTACAAGAGAGATAATTATACTTTCAATTAAGGGGAAGCGACAAGGGAGGGATAACATGGAAATAGAAGAGATAACAACTTAAGTTAAATCACATAGGAGTCAAATAGGCAATAAGAGTGAATCATGAATCAATTAATTCCAATTAAAACATATAGATGTGAAAGTTGGTAAGTGGGAACTCAATCATAGCAAAATAACTTCATATCTAGTGAACATAAAGACCTAAGAGCCCTAAAAGGTCAAGTTTCTACAAATAAGTTCGGGCACTTACTCGTCACCTCGCGTACACGGACTTTACATGATACAATTAGCACCGAAGACTCAAATTCTAAGGGGTAGTTCCCCCACACGAAGTTAGGCAAGATACTTACCTCAAAGAAAATAAATCGATACTCAAAAATGAACTTCTCGTGTGAAATAACCTTCGAATGACTCAAATCTAGCCAAAATAACTTCAAATCATAAATAAACTCATAAGAAACTATTCTGGATCATAAAGCCTCAATCTTTATCAAAAACTAAAATCAACCCAAAAGTCGACCCCCGGGCCCACACTTTGGAACCCGATAAATTTAACAAAATTTGAATACCCATTTTGATACGAGTTCAACCATACAAAAATTATCGATTTCCGATACCATTTCGCCTCTCAAATCATCATTTTACATTTTGAAAGTTTTCTTCAAAATTTCCATTTTTTTCTCAACCCAAAACACTAATTAAATAATAAAAATAAAGATAAAATAATAAAATATAATAAATTCTAGGTGAAGAGAACTTATCCAATCGATTTGCTTGAAAAACCCACAAAATATCGCTCAAAACCGAGATCTAGAACTCCAAAAATGGTGAAAATGGCTAATCCTCGTAATAGAGTACTATTTATTCTGCCCATGCATTAAAACATAGCGAACGCGGACGGCTGATTGTATTCGCGAAGAAGAAAAATGAAGGCTGCCAGGATGACCCTACACAAATCCGAAGAATAAGAAAACCGGAACCTACGCTAAGGCGAAGAGAAAATAGTCACTAGTGCGCACCTCTTGGGTTCTACTACGCAAACACAAAGGTAGAGATGCGAACGCGAAGAAGGGAAAGGCAAACCTTCGCGATCGCAGATGGAGGCTCGCGGATAGGAAGAACAAATAATTCCTCCTCAAAAATAATACTACGCGAACGCAGAGAGAGTGACGCGAATGCGGAGGGAGTGACGCGAATGCGATTAAGGAAACTAGATGACAGAAAACAGCAGTCCAAAAATAGAAGGAAATGGCCCGTAGCCCATCCGAAACACACCCGAGGCCCCCGGGACACCCTCTAAATATACCAACAAGTTACATATCCTAACACGGACTTGCTCGAGGTCTCAAATCACATCAAAAAATGTCGAAACTACAAATCACACCATGAATCGAACTTATGAACTTTCAAATCTTCAAATTTTTAAATCTCGTGTCGAACCCTATCAAATCAACCCAGAATGACGCCAAATCTTGCAGACAAGTCCCAAATGATATAACGAAGATGTTCCAACTCTCGAAATCGCATTCCAACCCTGATATCACCAAAGTCAACTATTGGTCAAACTTCTCCACTTTCCAAACTTTAAGTTTTCCAAATTTTGCCGAAATGCTTCAAATTACTCTACGGACCTCCAAATCAAAATCCTGACACACGCTTAAGCCTAAAATTGCCATACGAAGCTGTTGAAATTATCCAAAACCCATTCTGGAGCCGTTTACATGAAAGTTAAATTTCGGTAAACTCTTACCGCTTAAGCTTCCAAAACTAGATTCTTTCTTCCGATTTGACTCTGAATCATCCGGTAGCTGAACTCGACCACACACGCAGGTCAAAATACATAAAAAGAAGCTGGACAAGGCCTTATGTCGCGAAATAGGACTTAAATTCTCAAAACGACCGGCCAGGTCGTTACATCCTCCCTTTCTTAAACAAACCTTCGTTCTCGAATGTGCCAAGATTCTCCTCGAAGTCATCAAATCACTGAATGCACACTTCCAACATACACCCGCGGGTGATCCCACATAAACCTGATGACATCACCTCAACTATACTTAATCCTTTCCACCAACACCAGTAAGTCTTAGAGTCAAAATTTCCACTATCCGCTCACCTCCAAAAGACCTAATATTAAATCCACACCCGTTATCAGTCGCAACCCGTTGCAACAACTTATGCCTACACCCACAAGTTACAACCATACAATGTGACATACCACACATAGACCCATAATAACATTTTTTATCATAATAGCTTTCCGAAATCAAATCCAACATCGGCAATTAGCCCCATAACTGTTAGAACCCTATTTCAAACCTCCACAACACTAACAACGATGCAAGAAACATTAATACCTCATAACTATATACCAGAATCAACAAGTCATAGCTAACACCACCGGGCACATACCCCACAAGCTAAAACTCAAGAAGCATAGAACAAAATGACTGAATATGTAAGGACAAATACATAAGAGAATTACCAAACAAGCCTGACGACACAACTTTCTATTGGTACTATTCTACAAATCAATTTACAGGGAAAATCAAAGTATATAAACAAATCACAAGGATCTCATCCCGATATAACTCTTACCACGACACGCAGCCCGGTCCAAACATATCAAATCACATGAAATCGCGAGGGCCTCACCCTCAACTCTGAATCACAAGTAGAATACACATCAAACCAGCTGAAACCTTCCACTAGATCAATTCCATCCACAAAATTACAACAAGTACTGGCTCCCATACTAGTGGAGCATCTAAATCATGGGTCGTAACCCAATTACTCAAGAGTTACATCAAAACCTACCGTAATGGACAACAGGAATTTACTTCTAGTCTTGTAACTCTTAATAATGAATAAAAACAAACGACATACACTGGCTACCACTCATAAAATCTCCCAACAGGGGCAAACACATAAACAAAATACTAAGTCATGAACTCACCCATAGGTGGAGCAACAAATAGGGGAACTCACCCCGGTAAGCAAACCAAAACAAAATACAGATGGTGCTCCTCTATAACAAACCGAAAGCATATTTGTATGACATTATCTGGCGCAACGGCCTCAAGCATACTATATGAAACACATCTACGGGCCGGAACTCCCTCTCTTGGGTGCCCTCTACTCACATAAATACCCCCTGTGACACATCTGTCTGGAGCCTAGGACAATCTCTCACCATGTGGCTGGTATCTCTACACTAAAAACAACCTCTATGCTGACGTGGCTGTGGGAACTGTGTTGTACGGTTATTTTGAGACCCATGAATACTTGATACACCGTGCAAAGCCTGAAGTGCAAACTGAACTGGCTGACCTAAAACCTCTACCATGCCGTACCCTGCCTCCAAAATAAGGACCAATGGATCTCTTCGGTCTATAAGGCCTCTTCGCCTCCATGTCCTCTCTTTTCTCACCTCGCCTTACCTAGCTCTCCTGGCCTCGCATGTCCTCCCTCTCCTGGTCCCACATGCCCTCTATCCGGTGAGCGATCCCGACCACCTACTAAAATAAAATATCCGACTCTATCTCCCGATCCATGCTAAACCGAATATCATGCCTGAGCCCCTCAATGAACCTACAGACTCCCTTTTTAACTGTAGCAACCAAGGCAGGTGCATGTCTAGCCAAATCATTGAATCTAACGACATACTCTGATACAGACATTGCCATAGCGCAGCTGGTCAAACTCTGCATGCCATGCATCCTGAAGGGACTGAGGTACAAACTCTCTCAGGAACATCTTTGTAAAACTGAACCCATGTAAGTGAAACTGCCTCGGCCGGGCTACCCAACTCATATGCCCGCCAACACTGATAAGTCACTCCCTTAAGTTGGAACGTAGTAAAAGCAACCCCATTCGTCTCCACAACACCCATAGTGCAGAGAATGCGATGACACTCTTCTAGAAAGCCCTTTCACTCTATGAAGCCAAACCACTAAAAGTACGAGGGTCATATTTTTTGAACCTTGCAAGTCTAAGCTACTCTTCCTCAGATGCTACGCCCTGACTACGGACTGAACTAGAACCACATGTCGTGTCACCATGACACCTAGAACTTGACCAACATGGACTCACTGCTTTGGAGTGTGGGTGGCAGGAGACTGTGTTCCTCCTCTAGTCTGTGAAGTAGTTGGTGCAACCGGAATTAACCCCACCTAAGCCAATGTACCAAACATGCTCAGGAATTGTGCTAAAGTCTCCTGAAGTCCGGAGATAACAACAGGCGCCTTCGATACCTGCCCCCAATTGGAGCTACTAGCGGCTCCTCAACTGCTGCTCTGGTAGCTGCTCTAGCTGCGGCACGTAGTCCTTGCCATCCTCTGGCTCTGCTTCTAGCAACACCTGCTCCGGGAGCAGTGTTTTCGTTAACTGCAGTTTGTGTCCTCACCATCTCTGAGAGAATAAAATGATAAACGCTCAAATTCCGAGATCAATAGACTCGCACGATAGGAGTGAAAGAAGTGAAACTGTCCTAATAGTTCCGTAGCCTCTCGAAGATAAGTACAGATGTCTTTGTACCGATTTGCAAGGCTCTACTAAACTCGCTTATGACTCGTAGTACCTATGAGCCTAGAGTTCTGATACCAACTTGTCACGACCCAAATTTCCTTCCATTGGGTGTCGTGATGTCACCTAGTCTGAAGGACTAGGTAAGCTTAACATTAACTGAAATAACAACAATATTTAACTAACATCGAACAATTTCGATATAGAAACCTCTATACACTTTACAATCTCAAAACTGGTAGTACAAGTCATAAGCTCTACAGGATGTTTGCTTGAAAACTTCTAAATACAACTGTTTAGAAATAAAGATAAATAGTGCAATACAAAAACTAGAAGGTGACTCCGAAGCCTGCGAATGTAGCAGCAAGTTTACCTTGAGTCTCTACAGAAATAATCCACACAATTGCTGACGACCAAATACCTGGATCTGCACAAAAATTGTACAGAAGCGTAGTATGAGTACATCACAGCGGTACCCAGTAAGTATTAAGACTAACCTCGGTAGAGTAATGACAAGAAACGATCAAGGCATCTACTGGACTAATAACCTAAATAAGTATAAGTGTAGAAACAACAGAGTTCGATATCTACATAAAGACTGGGCATAATGACAAAATAATACGATAATTGCAGTAAGAAAAGGAAAGCAACAACTAAAAACAGAACAACGTAATAATGACACGAAGCAACAACTAACAATAGAACAACATAATAATGACATGGTAGGATGAGCAGAACACAGTTTAAAAATCCAGCGATCACAGATAGAGGAAAGGAAAGTAACAACTCAACAAACATGACCACTTTCGCACCAAGCTTCAGTCAATAACCTTCGCGAGGTATCGAACCTCAGAATATTCACAATTCATGAGTTCCAATTCCGGAACCTTAAGTACTTGGCATCCTGTGCACATTGAGCCTTTTTCTACATAGAAGGCAAGTAAACAAGGTGTGCGTCAACACTCAATAATATCGAGATCCATCCTTTTAATCCGATAGAGGTGATTAATTACGTGTATGCTTGTGCAAGTGTTCTAACATAGTTCATGCCAGCTAGTAAGTATAGAGGAAATGGACAGCACATAAAGATGTTTTCCCACAATTTTCCACAAGATAAGACTCAAATAGGTAAGTGCGCCACTACACAAATATCAACAACAAGAATGCCCCCATGCCAAACACAAGTTATCACAAATCAATTCCCGACACAGCCCACCTTGTCTCGCCACGTGTGCAATAATAAAGTAAATGGCCTCCTTGTCTCGCCACACATGTATAATAACATTTCTACCATGTCTCACCACATGCGCAACCCACATATATATAGCCTGCCTTGTCATGCCACATGTGCACATATCAATAGTAACAATCGCACGGCAGAAACCTCGTGCATAAACAACACCGAGTACAATAACAACAATGACAATAACACAAGAGTATGTCAAGTAAATCAACTCAAGGCGTTCGATCACAAAGAAATGGTGGAACTAGTTTACAAGGAATAAACATAGCAGAAAAAACTAGACATAATAAGAATAACTTAACAGGAGAGAAATGATATGTAACAACGACCCCACAAGGTACAGTTCAACAACAAGGAGATAACACGAGTCAAATAATTCAAAATAAGGTCAAGCCAACTAGGATATATGATATCTAAACTTCTTTAAGGTTGATCAATTTCGAAGGTAATACAACAACTAAGATAAGGGCAAATAGTGAAAAGATAATCGAAACCTAATTAAGGATGAACAATTACAAGAGAGGTAATTATACTTTCAATTAAGAGAAAGCGACTAGGGAGGGATAGCATGGCAATGGAAGAGGTAACAACTTTAGTTAAATCACATAGGAGTCAAATAGGCAATAAGAGTGAATCATGAAGCAATTACTTCCAATTAAAACACATAGAGGTAAAAGCTACTAAATGAGAATTCAATCATAAGAAAACAACTTCATATTAGTGAACATAAAGACGTAAGAGCCCTAAAAGGTAAACTTTACACAAATAAGTCTGGGCACATACTCGTCACCTCGCGTACGCGGACTATACATGATACAATTACCACATAAGACTCAAATCCTATGGGGTAGTTCCCCCACACGAAGTTAGGCAAGATACTTACCTCAAAGAAGATAAATCGATACTCAAAAATGAACTTCTCGGGTGAAATAATCTCGGGATGGCTTAAGTCTAGCCAAAATAACTTCAAAGCACAAATAAAACTCATAAGAAACTATTCCGGATCATAAAGCCTCAATCTTTATCAAAAACTAAAATCAACCCAAAAGTCGACCCCCGGGCCTGCACCTTGGAACCCGACAAATTTTACAAAATCTGAACATCCATTCTGACACGAGTTCAACCATACAAAAATTATTAATTTCCGATACCATTTCGCCCCTCAAATCATCATTTTATATTTTTGAAGTTTTCTTCAAAATCTCCATTTTTTTTTCAACCCAAAACACTAATTAAATGATAAAAATAAAGATAAAATAATGAAATATAATAAATTCTAGGTGAAGAACACCTGCCCAATCTATTTGCTTGAAAACCCATGGAGAATCGCTCAAAACTGAGCTCTAGAACTCCAAAAATGGTGAAAATGCCTATCCCTCAAAATAGAGTACTATTTATTCTGCCCAGGCATTAAAGCATCGCGAAAGCAGAAGGCTGATCGCTTTCGTGAAGAAGAAAAATGAAGGCTGCCTGGATGACCCTACGCGAATGCGAGCAAAAGGGCCGTGAACGCGAAGAATAAGAAAATAGGAACCTACGCGAATGCGGAAAGAAGGACGCAAACGCGAAGAGGAAGTAGTCATCAGTGCCTAGCTCTTGGGTTCTACTACGCGAGCACGAAGGTGGAGATGCGAACACGAAGAAGGGAAAGGCAGACCTCCACGATCACATATGGAGGCACGCGAACGTGAAGAACAAATAACTCCTCCTCAAAAATACACTATGCGAACGCGGAGGGAGTGATGCGAACGCGATTAAGGAAACCTGATGACAGAAAACGACAGTCCAAAAATAGAAGGAAATGGCCTGTAGCCCATCCGAAACACACCCGATGTCCCCAAAACCCCGTCTAAACATACCAACAAGTTCCATATCCTAACACGGACTTGCTCGAGGTCTCAAATCACATCAAACAATGTTGAAACTACGAATCGTACCATGAATCGAACTTGTGAACTTTCAAATCTTTCAACTTGTAAAACTAGCGTCGAAACCTAACAAATCTACCCGGAATGATGCTAAATTTTGCAGATAAGTCCCAAATTACATAATGAAGCTGTTCCAACTCTCGGAATGGCATTCTGACCCGGTATCACCAAAGTCAACTATTGATCAAACTTCTCCACCTTCCAAACTTCAACTTTTCCAACTTTCGCCGAAATGTTTCAAATTACCCTACGGACCTCCAAATCCAAATTCAGACGCACGCCTAAGTCCAAAATCACCATACGAAACTGTTGAAATTATCCAAAACCCATTCTGGAGCCGTTTACACAAAAGTCAAATTCCGGTCAACTCTTACCACTTAAGTTTCCAAAACTAGAATCCTTCTTCCGATTTGACTCTGAATCATCCGGTAGCTGAACTCGACCACGCACGCAGGTCAATACACATAAAACGAAACTGGTCAAGGCCTTATGCCGCCGAACGACACTTAGATTCTCAAAACGATCGCCCGCGTGGTTGCAATTTTAAATTTGTATATGCACTTGACTAATTTTAGTAAGTCTATAATTAATAGTTAAAGGTTGGTAAGTTTCGACTTATTTTAGACATTTCTTAAAATTCTCATGAAATAATTCTCTCACAGAAGGTGCTAATGATGTACTATAATATTACTCCAATTTTAATTCATATTCTGCATAAAAATTGAAAACAAAATGTAGACGCGTAAGTACTTTGTGTTCAACAACGAATATCATTTTGGCTTTCCCATTTTTAATTCTTGATTATGAATACCTATAAGTTTGTCCCTTATTCCTTCTGATATGTGGAAACAATTTGCAAATTTTCCGAAATGTAGCTGCCACCTTTTCCGAATAAATTGTCTAACACGCCTCTTTGTACGATTGTACATTATACGGATCTCATGTTATAACATGCATAAGATGTTTTTACATTGCCAAAATCGTACCAAGATAAAAAAGTTGAATTTTATGACATTTTACTTAATACATTCTCCCAAATAAAACAATAAAAAATAGCTAATCAAATGGAACTTAATATGTTACAGGTTAATTGGGCTTCAGGCAGTGACAAAATTAAAATTTTTACTAAGAAGTTTAAAATATAAAAAAGTAAACGAACGAAAAAAAATAAGGGGAGTCAACATATGGTAGATACACATAAAAATAATTTTTTAACCTAATTAACTAATAAATTTTCTGGCGAAAGAGTTTTAGCATAAGGTGGTTTAGCCACTGGTTCCAAGAATTTATAGGAATCTATATCCTATATGTAAACCGATTAAAAATAAAAAGGATGATAATTTATGTTGTGCATTTCGTTGAAATATAAAAAAGGTCTTCTTTCATCAGCTTTCACATACACGTGCAGTGTTTACATTTTTTTAGAAAGTTCTTCATTCTACGGTACAATATTGAATTGCTATTTTGTAATTAATATGTTGTTAATAAAAATTTACAAAGATGAGAAAGAGAACCAAAAAGATGATGTTACTTTGAGTCCCCGTATAAATTACTAAAGAATTTGATTTTTTACCATGTTCCTTAAACGTAAAGTAAAATAAGTAGTAAAGTAAACACAGTTTTTTAACGTGAAAAATGACCTGACTCAAAAGGTGCAAAAACCATGACCTACTACGTAAGATCTCAACTTCAACTCTACTAAACAATGAGCCAAAATGTATCAATTACAAGACTGTAATTCAATACTCTCCGGTCGTTCTACTGCGACTATTTGATTTACAAGTTACTCTAACTTGTAAAGCAAACATGCACTCAAACTCACTAATTATTTGTAACACTTCATTAGGGCCGGCTCTAATACAAGCCACTAAGGCAAGTGCTTTAGGCCCCTAATTTTTGGAGACACCATTTTCAGTAATAGTCACTAATTGCAGGAATTTAATGTATAAGTATTTTTTTAAAAACAAATTATTGAATTAAAATAGAAAGTATAAAATTTTGATAAGGGGAAGATAATTCTTTGTTTTATAGTGTACGTGACCTGATTTATGAATGAGGACCTTATTTGGGCCACTGCATTTGACATAGGAGGGGGCAAATAACCCAAATTAGGGGAAGTGTACGGTTAGCCACTATTTAAAGATGTCTTTACTTTTTATTCACGGTTTAAGATGTATTTAGTTTTTAGCTAATGCTTAATAATCTTTTACCTGTCCGGACAAAAATACCCCTGCGTTAGACATGGATGTTGTATAAATATTAAGGACATGGTATCCATAACTTCATGAATGCTGTGTAAATATTAAGGACATGGTGTCCTTAACTTCATGAATAATGTGTAAAATATTAAGGACATGGTGTCCTTAACTTCATAAATGCTGTGTAAATATTAAGGACTACTTGTCCTTAGTTTTTGAACTTGTAACTCTAAGATTAGGACTACCTGTCCTGAACTTTTAAACTTGTAACTCTAAGTTCAGGACTACATGTCTTTAACTTTTGAACTTGGAACTCAATGTTCAGAACCACCTGTCCTTAATTTCTGTGCTTATAACTCTAAGTTAAGGACTACTTGTCCTTAATTTATGTGCTTGTAACTCTAAGTTAAAGACTACTTGTCCTTAATTTATGTGCTTGTAACTCTAAGTTCAGGACTAGTTGTCCTTAATTTATGAGCTTGTAAGTCTAAGTTTAGGACTACTTGCCTTTAACTTTTGAACTTGTAACTCTAAATTCAGGACTACATGTCCTTAACTTTTGAACTTGGAACTCGAAGTTTAGAACTACCTGCCCTTAATTTCTGTGCTTGTAACTCTAAGTTAAGAACTACATATCCTTAATTTATGTGTTTGTAACTCTAAGTTAAGGACCAAGTATCCTTAATTTTTGAACTTCCAACTCTAAGTTCAGGACCAAGTACCTATCACAATCATGACTCTTTATGTCTTCTGCTATGCATTTTATGTAACCCGATAATACCTCGAATTGCACTGACTGTATTTGCCTCGCCAAAAACATCAAGATTACAATTATCGAAATCATTATTAACAGCAAAATTGGGAATAATAATTGATAGATACTTTATATTATTTTCGGGTATGATTACGAAAATGAGTTGAAAAAGAAAGGGCAGTATATGTTCACAGGAACATGACTTTTTGATTTGATTGAGAGTAGGAAGAATTTGATAGTTGTCAGCACAAGTTAGACGTTATCTCCATTATTGGTATACCCGAACTTGAGGAAAAGAGATAGAAGAAAGGGTAACATAGTTTTTTCATATTAGTTTTAATAGATTAGTGGTTATTATTGTTAAGCACTAAAAATGCTGAATAAAAAGTAAATACTACTTTAAAAAGTGATTACCCCACATAATTTTTACCCCAAATTATGCGTCTCTTTTAAATCTTTCTCGCTGGAAATGTATATTTTACTTATTTTCTACATTGATAAAAGTAAATTGCATATTCTTTCTTGTTCATTTCCGATTTTTCAAGTAGTGCAATAAGCAAATGGAAGTAATAATATGATGTCCCGATAGGCCATCTAGAATTTTAAACTTTAAATTTGTGTTTTGAAGCCTCCAATAACTTCTTTAAGTCCTTCTCGATTTGCGTGCGCAGTCCGGTTATTTTTTCGGAAGGTTTTTATGTTAAAAATTCATAAAATATGAAATTTTGCCGTAAAAATCCATTTGAGTTGACTTCGGTCAACGTTTTGAGCAAACGGATCCGGATCTGTATTTTGACAGTTCCGGTGGGTCCATATCGTGATTTGGGACTTGGGCGTATGCCCGGAATTGAATTCGGAGGTTCATAGCTCGAGTTATCACTTCTTGTCGAAATTTTGAAGTTTAAAGGCTTAATGAATCTAAAGGTTTGACCAATGATGTTACATCTCACGTTTTTATACGTTAAAAGTTTCGTCTTCAGTTAATTGACGTAGACTCGAGGATGATATCATCTGACGTTAACATATTTACACTATTTATAACAAGGGATAAATAAGTGTTATGAAGGGTAAATGGGTACACGAATTATAGAAAACGAGTTTAGTTGAAAGTGGCCAATTTGGGATAAAATACGGGTCGAGTGATAATACCTGATAATTATGAATTAGTATCATGCAAGGTACCATATGACCACGGTAGTATACTGTATAAAGTATATTAAAAATATAGAATTTTAAGTAATTTGGAGTAATTTTTAAATTATGCGGGTAATTGGTTAATTACCGAGTAACGGGACATTATCCAGTTAAGTAATAAGTGGATAAATATTTAACTTTCCCACCCCACCCCCACGCGGCAGCAAGCCACTAAACCAAACCAGTGACTCATAGTTACTTTTAATTAGATGACCATCTAAGGTAATGCGGCAAATGACCATAAGCAAAGATGTTCTGCTTGGACTTTACTTTCTACTGAAGCACATTTTATTATATGGCTTTATTCTAGTTGGATGATTTAGATGGATTGAGAATTGTTAATACTGCACAGAAATCGGATAATAGTACTGAAGTACCTTATGTGATTTAGCTAGCTAAGTCAAAGCATTGCAAGTGTTACTTATTATGAAGAGTTATTAGCCGTTCAAATCATCCTTTCAGTATTCTCACAACAAACATGGACAAGATTTTAGATCAGTAGGTTAATTCTTACTCTATCTAATGAGTACGAGTTAATTTGGTTTAGACTTTATTAAATTTCGACTTCCTCCATGGACATGTCGCGTTCCCAGTATTATCAGCGTGAACATAATGATGAAAATGAATGCAAGAAAGATGATCACAATGACAGTGATATGCTCAGGTAGGTTAAGGCCACACCTTCTTTCTTTTGGCATAGTCCAAATTATACAGAAGAAACGAGCAAACACACAGTTTTCATAAATTACTCTATTCATAGAAATACTAGGGGTGTCTATATTTTTGATTCCTTATGAGAATTATTATTATCTTCTGTTCATGAGTCTCAGAATAATACACAGTTGAAAAAGGTTATCCAGAAGGAATATTGACATTATTACGTATTTTTCATGCATTTCACCCATTTATACATGTGCATTGACCCATGACTAGATGACGTTATATATGCGTATATATGTAAATATATGTATATGGGATATGAGAAAAGGTTACGGCGTTATATACGCACCACCACCTGATTAGTTGGTATATGTTGATGATATTACCCACAGTGGCCGAGACGATATGATGGGATGCCCTTAGTGGCTTGATGATATTATGTACACCCATACCTATGCATGGCACGACATTTATAGACATGTGCATGACATTATAAATGTTTCAGAATTTACAAAATTATTCAGATTTAATATGTGTTTCTTTATTCCATGTTTCATCTATGTCTTTTACGTACTAAGTTTCATGCCTTGCATACTCAGTACATTTTTCGTACTAACGCCCTATTTTACGGGGCCTGCATTTCATGCCCGCAGGTGCAGGTAGGCAAGCTGACGGTCCTCCTTCTTAAGATCCATGATCAGCGAGAGCTGGCGTGCTCCATTTGATCTGGAGCTGCGTTTTATTTTGGTACGATACTTTTGTGTATATATATATATATATGAGTATGATATGGCTCAGTCCCGTTTTTATACAGTTATATTTCTATTAAAGGTTTGTAGATAGTATGTCTAGTTGGGTTGTATGTGGCCTTGTCGGCTTTCAGTTTTGGATGTATAGTTTTCTATAGCAGCCTTGCCGGCTCGTCCACTGTATTCTGCATGTATATGTACATATGCCTTATTGGCAGGTTTCCTTCATGAATGTTATTTTGTAATTCAGTAGATGTTATTCAGATTCATATCTTAGACGTTTGCTTAAGAGTGTTTGACAGGTAGGACTTAGGCACCAGTCGCGGCCCATCGGTTTGGTTCGTGACAAAAGTGGTATCAGAGCAGTTCTGTCCTAGGGTTGTCTCTAGACCGTGTTTAGTATAGTCTTGTTTTTGGGTGTTGTGCACCACACTTATAAACAAGAGGCTACATGACATATAGGATGTCATCCTATCTTCTTATCCTAGATCGTGCAATATAAGAAATTCATGTTCCTAATGATATGTTATATTTTCAGCAATGCCTCCAAAGACTACAGCCGCCCAGAAAGGAAAGTCCGTGGCTGGTGAGACTACTAGTCGAGCTCCACGATTACTAGGGCTCGGGAAGAGTCTCATAGTGAGGTTCCATCTCAGACTTCACATACCCCACCCTTTCCAGAAGAGTGCCGAGGGGCACCAGCTCCAGCGCCCACCCCGTACATTCAGCACCTCAGCCGAATGCACCAGTTCAGGAGATGAGAGATGCTATTCAGATATTAACCCGATTGATAGCCATGCAGGATCGGTTTCAAGAAATAGGTATTGGTAATGCAGATAGGTTCGTCAGTGCGAGGGTTCGTGACTTCATTAATTTAGACCCTCTGGTATTCACTAGGGCAGATCCGAATGAGGACCCTCAGGTATTTATTGATAAAGTGCAGAGGATGTTACGGGTAATGAAGCCCACTACGACTGAGTCAGTTGAGCTAGCTTCCTATAGACTCTGAGATGTTGCAGTTAATTGGTATGAGTCTTGGGAATTGTCCAGAGGTGAGGATGCCCCTCCAACAGTATGGAAAGAGTTTACAGAAGCTTTTCTTCGTTATTATCTGCCACCAGAGCTTAGGCGGTCCAGAGTTGATAGGTTTTTGACCCATCGACAGGGTAACATGAGTGTTCGGGAGTACAATCTTCTGTTTGATTTATTGGCTAGGTATGCTCCCAGTATTGTATCTAAGATGGAGGATTGGGTTCACCGGTTTGTGATGGAATTAGAGCCTCACTTGCTTAACGATTGTATGTCAGTCTTACTTTAGCCAAATATTTCTCGTATTCAGGCATACACTCAGGGTGTAGATGAGCGTAAATAGAAACAGGGGTCGATCGTGAGTATGATAGGGCACAAAATAAGACAGCGAGGTCTTCAGGTCCTTTTGGTGAGTTTCGATGTGGTTAGAGTCAACAGTACCCGAGGTATCCAGCCTAGCCATCGGCTAGCGCGCCCCCTCAATTTGGCAGTAAGAGATTTGATCATTCCTCATATTCAGGGTCTGGTAAGGATTTAAGGGCCTCAGGTTCTCAGTATAGGGGTGAGTCAAATCAGATGAGGCTGCCCTTGCCACGATGTGCTCAATGTGGTAGGCAGTATACCGGGCAGTGTCGTATGGGATTAAGTGTTTGTTATACTTGTGGTTATCCGGGCTACGTTATGAGGGATTGTATAATGAGAGGTGATGCAAGCATAGCTCAGCCAACAGGATCTGTAACTAGTTCATCATCATCACTACGCCCCCTGGGCAAGGTCCACAAGCACCAATGAGTCGTGGTAGAGGCAGAGGCGGAGCATCTAGCTCGAGCAGTCCTCAGAACTACATTTATGCGTTGGCAGGACGATAGGACCAGGAGTCATCGCCTGATGTTGTTATAGTTATATTATCAGTCTCCTCATATGATGTATATGCGCTGATTGACCCAGGTTCCACCTTATCATACGTTACTCCGTTAGTTGCTAGTAAGTTTGGAATAAAACCTGAATTGGTTAAACCTTTTGAGGTGTCTACACCTGTTGGGGACTTAGTGATAGCTAAGCGAGTATATAGGGGTTGCATAGTAGTAATTCATAGTCGATCTACCGTAGCGGACCTAATCGAGTTGGATATGGTGGAATTTGATGTTATAATAGGTATGGATTGGTTGGCTTCTTGTCATGCCAATGTTGATTGTAGATCAAAGATAATCCGATTTCAATTTCCAGGGGAGCCTATTTTGGAGTGGAAAGGTAATACAACATCACCAAGAGGTAGATTTATTTCCTATCTCAAGGCAAGAAAGATGATTAGAAAGGGCTGTATTTATCACTTAGTTCGGGTTCAGGATGTGAAAGTAGAGTCACCAACCATTCAGTCCATCCTTGTGGTTAATGAATTTCCCGATGTTTTTCCTGATGAGTTTTCGGGTCTCCCGCCAGAGCGAGAAATTGAGTTTACTATTGACCTACTACCAGCTACTCACCCAATATCTATTCCTCCCTATATAATGGCCCCCACAGAGCTGAAAGAGTTGAAATAACAACTAAAGGACTTGCTTGAAAAAAGCTTTATCAGACCTTGCACATCACCATGGGGAGCACCTGTGTTATTTGTGAGGAATAAAGATGGTTCCTTACGGATGTGTATCAATTATGAGAGTTGAATAAGGTGACGACCAAGAATAAGTACTCGCTCCCGAGGATTGACGATTTATTGATCAGTTGCAAGGTGCCAAGTATTTTTCAAAAATAGACTTGAGGTACGGGTACCATCAGGTAAGGGTTAAGGAGGAAGATATTCCGAAGACAACACTTAGAACCAGATACGGGCACTTCGAGTTTCGTGTTATGTCATTCCATTTGAACAATGCCTCAACAGTCTTCATGGATTTGATGAATTGTGTGTTCAGGCCCTTTTTAGATCTATTCGTAATTGTATTTATCGACGATATATTGGTGTATTCTCTTTCAGAGGCCGGACATGCAGATCATTTGCATACTGTGCTCAGAACTCTACAAAAAGGGAAGTTGTATGCAAAATTCTCTAAATGCGAATTCTGGTTAAACTTTGTAGCTTTCCTTAGGCATATCATTTCGGGTGAAGGCATCCGGGTGGATGCACAAAAGATTGAGGCAGTAAAGACTTGGCTTAGATCCACAACACCGACGGAGGTTCGTAGCTTTCTTGGTTTGGCAGGTTATTATAGGAGATTTGTAGAGAGATTTTCTTCCCTTTCAGCAAGTTTAACAAAGTTGACTCATAAGGGAGCAAAGTTTCAATGGACTGACGTTTGCGAACGGAGTTTCCAAGCCTTAAAGGACAGATTAACTTCAGCACCGGTTCTAAGGCTCCTAGAAGGGATCGATGGTTATGTGATCTATTGTGACGCTTCAGGCGTTGGATTGGGTTGTGTGCTGATGTAGCAAGGTAAGGTTGTGGCTTATGCTTCTAGACAACTAAGAAAGCACGAGAAGAACTACCCGACCCTGCCAAAGTTATATAGATCACGGGGAGTTTAACATTCGAGAACGAATATTTCTAAGGGGGGAAAGATGTTACATCTCGCGTTTTCATACGTTAAAAGTTGTCTTTAATTAATTGACGTAGACTCGGAGATGAGAACATCTTGACGTTAACATATTTACGCTATTATAACAAGCGATAAATAAGTGTTATGAAGGATAAATGGGTACACGAATTAAAGAAAACGAGTTTCGTTGAAAGTGCCCAATTTGGGATAAAATACGGGTTGAGTGATAATACCCAATAATTATGAACTAGTACCATGCAAGGTACCATATGACTACGGTAGTATAATATATAAAATATATTAAAAATAAGTAAAATTTTAAGTAATTTGGGGCAATTTTTGAATTATGCAGGTAATTGGTTAATTACCAGATAACAAGACATTATCCAGTTAACTAACAAGTGGATAAAGATTTAACTTTCCTTACCCCACCCCCACGTGGCAGCAAGCCACTAAACCAAACCAATGACTCATAGTTACTTGTAATTAGGTGTCCATCTAAGGTAATGTGGCAAATGACAATAAGCAAAGATGTTCTGTTTGGACTTTACTTTCTGCTGAAGCACATTTTATTACATGGCTTTATTCTAGTTAGATGGTTTAGATGGATTGAGAATTGTTAATACTACACGAAAATCGGACAATAGTACTGAACTACCTTATGTGATTTAGATAGCTAAGTCAAAGCATTGCAAGTGTTGCTTATTATGAAGAGTTATTAGTTGTTCAGATCATCCTTTCAGTCTTCTCACAACAAAGAGGGACAAGATTTTAGATCAGTGGGTTAATTCTGACTCTATCTAGTGAATACGAGTTAATTTGGTCTAGACTTTATCAAATTTCGGCTTCCTCCATGGATATGTCGCGTTCCCAGTGTTATCAGCGTGAACATAATAATGAAAATGAATGCAAGAAAGATGATCACAATGACAGTGATATGCTCAGGTATGTTAAGGCCACACCTTCTTTCTTTTGGCATAGTCAAAATTATACAGAAGAAACGAGCAAACACATAGTTTCCATAAATTACTCTATTCATAGAAATACTAGGGGTGTCTATATTCTTGATTCCCCATGAGAATTATTATTATCTTCTGTTCATGGGTCTCAGAATAATACGCAGTTGAAAAAGTTTATCCGGAAGGAATATTGAGATTATTATGTATTTTTCATGCATTTCACCCATTTATACATGTGCATTGACACATGACCAGATGACGTTATATACGCGTATATATGTAAATATATGTATATGGGATATGAGAAAAGGTTACAACGTTATATACACATCACTACCTGATCAGGTGGTATATGTTCATGATGTTGCCACAGTGACCGAGACGATATGATGGGATGCCCTTAGTGGCTTGATAATATTGTGTACACCCATACCTATGCATGACACGATATTTATACGTATGTGCATGACATTATAAATGTTTCAGAATTTACAAAATTATTCAGATTTAAAGATGTGTTTCTTTATTCCATGTTTTATCTATGTCTTTTACGTACTAATTTTTATGCCTTGCATACTCAGTACATTTTTTCGTATTGACGTCCTGTTTCACGGGGCCTGCGTTTCATGCCTGCAGGTGCAGGTAGGCAAGCTGATGGTCCCCCTTCTTAGGATCCCTGATCAACGAGAGTTAGCGTGCTCCACTTGATCCGGAGCTGCTTTTGATTTTGGTACGATATGTTTGTATATATCTATGGGTATGACGTGCCTCAGTCCCGTCTTTATACAGTTATGTTTCTATTAGAGGTCTGTAGACAGTATGTCTAGTTGGATTGTGTGTGGCCTTGTCGGCTTTCAGTTTTGGATGTATAGTTATCTATAGCAGCTTTACCGGCTCGCCCACTGTATTCTGCATGTATACGTACATATGCCTTGTTGGCAGGTTTCCTTCATGTATGTTATTTTTATAATTCAGCAGATGCTATTCATGTTCATATCTTAGACGCATGCTTAGGGGTGTTTGATAGGTAGGACTCAGGCACCCTTTGCGGTCCATCGGCTTGGGTCGTGATAGTTTGACTTTATTGATACCGGGTCCATATTTTACTTCCGGAATCCGGTATAGGTCTATTACTATATTTGTGAATAGTTTGACGTGATTCGGACGTTAGCGATTTGATCCTACGAGTAAGTTTGTATGTTATTTTTGGACTTATTTGCATGTTTGGTTTGGAGCCACAAAGGCTCGGCTGAGTTTTAAATACACTACGGAGTGAGTTTGGATTTGGAAACAATGCTAGTGTGCTTCAGTCCTGGTGCAGGTCTCTGACCTTGCAATTGCGAGGACAATGTTCGCAATTGCGAGGAACCCAGGTTCCTGTCTTGGTCACAATTGCGAAGAACAATCTTTGCAATTGTGAAGACGGGTGGGTCAGCCAAGGTTCGCATTTGCAATCAAATGGGTCGCAATTGCGGAAGTCCATAGTTCGCATATGCAAACATTTCATTGCAAATGCGATGAAAACATAGGTTCAATTGCGAACCCTAGGTCACAATTGGGACTTACTGGTCAAAAGATGAGTTAGACGGGATTTCTTTTATTCTTTCATATTTTCAAACCTAGAGAATCCTAGAGGCGATTTTCCCAAGAGCTCTTCTTCCCCAATTCATTGGTAAGTGATTCTAACATATTTTCTTTCAACCTTCCTTACATTTCATAAGATTTCAACCTAAAATATAGGATTTTCATGGTAGAAATGAGTGATTTGGGTAGAATTAGGGATTTTTGTAAAATTAGAATTTAGACATCAAATTGAGGTCAAATTACGAAACAAATTACATAATCGGACTCGGGGGTGAATGGGTAATAGGGTTTGGTCCGAATTTCAGGTTTGGACCAAGCGGGCCCGAGAGTTTGTGAACACCTAATTTTTGCCCTGCATGAAAATAACTCCTAAAAATAGACCAAAAAATAATTTTTAAGGGATTTTAGAAGTTTTTCTTTATTTGGTTGCATTTCATGTTTAATATTTTAAAATCATTAAAAAATCATAAAATTGTCACATTTTTATTTTAATGCCATCTTAGGTTCAATTTACATGTAGAAATTAGTTTTATTAAACAGAAAATCGCAAAAATAAAATAAAATGAGTCATGTTACATTTTAGCCTTAGCTTTAATTTCATTAGTTTAAAATTGATTGTTCAAATATTAGAAATAGTTATTTAGGTTTATTTCATAATTTAGATTTGATACAGGACCTAATATAGCAATGGCAACCCCCATTCCTCAAGATCCATCCGTTTTCTGTTGATGCTCGCCAAAGCTCCGGCAACCATTTATCCTCCCCCTCTCGTTCTATTGTAAACCGCTGCTTCCGGAAGTGATGACCAGCCAAGCGACGACTATCATCGAACCACACTGCTGTATCGCCTCCCTCTTGAACGCTGGCGATCCGACAAGGCAGACCCATTGGGATTCCGCATCTGGCCGAAGGAGTCTCAAATCGGACTCAAAATATTAACTCTGATTTCGAATTTTTCTTCCTCTGGTTCGGGGTTTGTTTGCTGTTGTTGATTGCTGAAATTTTTGCTGAGTTTTGGCCGAGTTTGTCTCGGTTTTTAGTCGATTTATTCAAGTTTTCTTGTTCAACCATGTTAGTTTGGAAACTTCTCTGTATTATGCTTTCAGTAAATGATTAAACTATTGGGTTCCTTCTTAGCTTTGAAGATCTGCTCAATTTCTAATTTTATGTTATTTTATGGTTGAATATAAGTTATTATGTGAAGTTGTTTGTTAGTCAGATTTGAATGGTTATAATTATTTGCCATATTGTATGAAGCTAAATGTTGTCGCAACATTAAATTGAGGACTTTGTATTTCTGAACTTGGATTATGTAATGATTCGCACGTTGGAATCGTCATGGAAATGGAAAACAAGAACTAAAAAGAAAGAAACGAAATGCAGAGAAAAGAAATACTCAATTTTCATTCAACGTCCTCTAGAATGTTCAATACATCAGTATTTAAAGGAAAGGAAAAATTGTGCAAAAACCTAACTATGGGGTAAAAGTAAAAAACTACTATTAATTTTAGTACTAAAGTGTAACTCCGAAAAACTCTCTAAATCTTGTAGCCACATCTTCATCAAATCATTACATTCCATCCCCCTTAAAACAACCTTGTCCTCAAGGTTGGAATTTTGGAAACGTGAAAATTAGTGAAGCCAACGATAGAATTACTGCAACAACCCATTAGGCCTTCTTCAAGATTAGACAATGCTCCACAATTTTGAAACCTCAAAAGGCTACATACATCATAGCAAGCTCTTTGAAATAGTGCTGCAATTTTTCTCCGAATGAGACCTAAATGGTATAGGTAAGGGATTGAACCTTTAAACATCTTCTCTAATAGGCATTTGTAAGCTTTCAGAAAAGAAATTTCACCCATGCCAGCTAGCCTTCTAGATGCTTTTGCCACAGCAAAATCTTTTTCATAATTGAAAAGATCAGCAACAACTATGAGGTCTCTAATGGTGTACTTCTCTATCTTAGTTGGGTCCGCATTTGAATACCAATCTGGAATATAAAGATCACTTCTATGCACTCTTTGCGACTGATATCCAAGAACCATTACATCATGTTGCCTGATCAGCTTGTCTATTATATAGCTTTTACCATAAGCAATATCTTGTAAACTAGCTGCAACTTCACCACCTTGATAGCTGTCAAGCATATTTCTGAGAAATAGTTCTTCAGTAAGATAGTCTCTATGGACAAGTACAATCAGTAACTTGTAAGCCAGGACCTTACTATTAGGACCATAACCATCTTTTCTGAGCTTTATGATATTTGGAGACAGTTGCTGTCTCTCAGATACAACACAAACCAGGCACCACCAACCAGTTGGCAAGTGCCGTATTTTCGACTTCCAACTTGCAAGTTGTCCACCAAATTTCAGAATTATGACCTTAACATCTTCTCCAATTCCAAGTTCTTTTTGCACCTCTTTGCGAAACTTGTATAATCTCCTTGCAACCATTGGTATGCCATTTGAAACAACTGCTTGTAGCATCTGAAGTATATCAAAGGTACCAGATTCTAGCACAATCATTTCTTGCATCTTACAAATTATAACCGAGAATTCAGTCGTTGCCCGGCTCGAATTATAGAACAAATGATTCAACCAGGTAGGAAGTAATTGTTCATCAATAATGCAATACTGCCGCAACCATTTTTGGTGTATAATTGACAAAAATGGAAATTGATCTACATGTTTGGATGAACCAAAACCAAAATCCTTATTCCACTGGGAGAGTATGAGCTTCAATCCGTTTAGTGAGACTAGCCAGAAAAGCACAATGGTGTATCCGTAGATATCAGCTTCCGGACCAAGTCGCAAGTCTAAAGAGGCAGCAAGATCCACCAAATACATCATTCTGTTCTTTCTCACATTTTTAAATGAGGAAACAATCCACAACAAGTTAGAATTACTAAAAGAATAGAGAGTATAACCAACAATTACATTCCATCTTACTATGAAACTTCTCTGGCACCTCCTTGGGAACAAACTGAACATCTCCTACTTTAGCAGACTTAATATATTTTCCAATCACAACATTGCAGATAGAAACATCGAGGGAGAACCCATTGGCCTTTATTCTCTGTCCGGTGACAAACAATTCGCAAATGCATGAACCAAAATAACTTTCAAACCAGGCATTAACTCTATTAACATAATTCATTATGATTTGCTTCTTCAGATTTGGATTGTGAACCCAAAACCTTATGGCATATATAATGAAATTTTCAATCACAAGAAACTTGAAGTATATATTCATAAAAGAACTCCCACCTAACGGAGGCAACAATGTGATCTCACTGGAACTTGAACCTTCAGTCACATCTTCTTTTCGACTTGCCACACTATCACAAACCAACTTGTCAGGTACCAGCTTAATTGTCTCGAACCAACTTGTTACTTTGTTCTTGAAGCTCCTGTGAGTTATTATCTTGAGTCGTTCGCTTCCGTTCAACTCCTCTCGCATGGTTTGATCAATAGCACTAGAGAATTTTCCTCTTACCTTAGATAGACAGAGTTCTATTAACACAAAACTTTTCCAATTGGTTTCATTTTGAGCTTTAGTAAGAGCTCCATAATTCAATGTCGCAATATTAGATGAAAATCCCGCTGTCTCCTTGGAAATATGTATCAAACACCTGGCCCTCTTTATTTTCATCAAGACCATAACTAAAAATTGAACCAACATTCTCTACATCACATTCAGGGATGAAAACCTCTTGAGGAATCTGCCTGGCTCTTTGAAGACATTTACTGAATGTTTGGTCTGCATCTTTTTCTGAATTTTCCTCCTCCTTAGAAGCAACTACCGGAGGAAAATACTTTCTCGGGTCGCTAAAATTGACAGTGCCAATAGTAGTGTTAACAACTATTCCTCCATTGCTCTCTGAACCTTCCTTATTCACATGAGGATAAGAAGAATCATCGAACATCTTACCTGCTTTATTTCTTGAGGTTCCCTTTTCATTTTCAACTTCTATGGGCGAATCCTTATCCCAATCAGCTGGTTCTTCATGTTTTCCAGAATCCAAAATTGAAGGACTTAGATATTGGTAATCATACCCTAACATTTCATTCATAAGAACAAAATGATTGGCCATCAATAAACCCTTGTTAGAATTGAGATCATTGTCATCTGGAGCTTTAAACGCAGCAATGCCTTCCCAATTGTGACCAAGTGACATTAGTGAGGAGGAAAACTGAACAGAACTAAAAATGTTACTGATCGGATTTTCTGCCAGCTCCATATTATCCTTGGTCTCCAAGGATTCCTGCTAGGATTTAGCTTGTTATCTGAGGGAGAACCTATTTTCCCACTGCTCTCTTCTTCCATCTCTGTTGTGGACTGAAGTTCAACCAGAGATCCAATTTTGACCTCACCTTCTCCATCAATTCGGCACATAGAAAGCTCACTGAAAATGGTTTTAGTATCAGGTTCACTTATAGATCCCAGTTCTTCCTTGACAATTGGACCATTGCCATCGATTTCACAAGCATGGAATGAAGCATCAATGTTCTGGAACCACTGCAACTGCGTAAAACTATACTGAAATATGACATGTGTTTCGTCACATTGAGGACTTTCATCAAGCACCAAGTCCCCATTACGTTCAGAAATTTTCTCATTTCTTCTTACCGACACAAGTCCAACCCCTCCAGTTTCATCTTGTTCAGGACTTTTGTCGAACATATGGACTCCGCTATTACCCAAAACTATAGCATCTTCATCATCAGCTTCCAATGGTGGTCCATCGCCAAGATCGTGGGAAATGAGGTCAAATGATACCACAGATGAAGGAAAAATAACAGACTCACTAGAACAATTTTTCGTTGTGTCTGTTACCTTGGTGTTTGGTTCATCAATGCTTGCTTTTAGCAAGCAAGTAGACTCCGTCAAAGTCGCTGAAGCTGGGGAACCTCCATTAAACTCGATATTAGGGGAATCCAGAAAAATGGTGCTCCATTGTCGGTAGGCTTCACAATCACTCCGAAATTGCTCCGACCGGCGAATGTTCTCTCGCACCAACGAGAGGATTTCAGCGAAAATAGACTGTTCATTAGTGATAAGGCTAGGTTCAGTTGAAATCTGTTGCTCAGTCTTCCCACCTTGAACCTCATAGGGATTATGTGAATGGATATGGAAATACTGATTTTGGTAACACCTTGAAGGCTGCTCGGAACTTGGAGCGTGGAAGATATGGGTCTGCTCTTCCATTCTGTGAAATGCGTAAGGATTTTGTGGATGAGAGTAATAGTGGATAGGCAATGCGCAATCGGGGCGAGAATAGTTGGCTCTAATACCAATTGTAACGATTCGCCCGTTGGAATCGTCATGGAAATGGAAAACAAGAACTAAAAAGAAAGAAACGAAATGCAGAGAAAAAAAAAGACTCAATTTTCATTCAACATCATTTAAAGTGTTCAATACATCAGTATTTAGAGGAAAGGAAAAATTGTGCAAAAACCTAACAATAAAAAACTACTATTAATTTTAATACTAAAGTGTAACTCCGAAAAACTCTCTAAATCTTGTAGCCAGATCTTCGTCAAATCGTTACAGATTACGTGCTATAGTAGTCCAATCACGAATAAAGTTTGGCTATTGTATATCCATCTCCAATTTTGTGTGTCAAACGTACACTAACTGCTATTCCTCCACAATTGAAATAACTATGTTGAACCACTGCAAGACTACCCTCATATGAATATGTACATGGATGCCTATTTTTTTTTTTCTCAATTTTATTTATTAAAATTTTAATATAAAAAAACGATTGCTTTGAGGTCAAGCAATTAAAGATTTGCACCCTGTATTTTGGAAAAAGATAGAAGTATGTTTACTGTTTATGGCATTTTTGTTGATAATAAAATGGGCCGCATAGAATGGTTTTAGAATTGGGCCAATGGTTGGTTCTGAAATATAGCATTTGGACTTGCTTTAAAATTGAAAAGATTTGAATCCTATAATATGTTTGGGCCTCAATGGTTAGGCCATAAAGTGTTGGTATATGATAGCTTATCTATTCAAGTATTTAAAACCATACACTTCTTCTACAATTAATTTTGTAAAATCAAGGTCTCATGACAGTACTAAATGTAGCAAAGAACAACTATGAATATTCGTAGCTTGCTTTAGGCGCGACTTAATCTATCGTCGTGATTGTTTACACGTTCGCGTGACATGATCATGATTCTAATAACAAAATCGAGGTATGCGTTCGCGCAACTTTGACCGAACTTTCTTAATATTAATAAAGCGTGATTAATTGTGGACACGTACGCGTGATATGATTTTTGACGTGCCAAACGAAATGAGTACACGTACGCGTGACTCCTTTTAAGATAATTCTGTAATTATGAGTAATTAAGCAAATAAAAGAGGTTAAAGGGATAAATGCGCATAGGTCCTAAAATGAGTAGTTAAACAATTTAAGCCAAGTATAAATTGCTAAGCGAGTGATAGAACCACGGAACCCGCGAATGCCTAACACCTTCCCCCGAGTTAACAAAATTCCTTATCTAGAATTTCTGGTTCGCAGACTTTTAAATAAAGTCAAAAATTTCCTCGATTTGGGATTTAAAAATAAACCGGTGACTTGGGACACCAAAAATAAATTATTCTAAGTGGCGACTCTGAAAAAATTAAATTAAATAATCTCATTTCGAATAATGTCACTTTAATTAGAAAAACTCTCTTATATACCCCTCGGGTGGAAAAAGGAGGTGTGACAAAGTTGACTTTTGTTGACTTTTTCAATAATGACCTAAATTGAATCTTTTGCAATCGTGGGTAGTTTCTAAAGCTTATTTTGAATCATTTGGTTGATAATTTGCTAGATTTGTTTGGTTCAGAGGCTTGTTTGAAAGGCAAAGTTATGGTTGAGCTTTGAGTTATTTTTGGAGCTAGGTAAGTATCGCGGTTAACCTTGACTTGAGGGATTAAGACTTGTTTGCCTATTTGCTACTTGTTTAAATGTTGGGTACATCGTATATGTGAGGTGACGAGTACTTATGCATTATTGTTGGGCTAAAGCATGCGGGTATGACTTGTTTCTTGTAATATATTGCTTTCTTTGATCATGATATCCATGCTTAGACTAGTTACTTACTAAATTGATCGTTCTTTCCACGTTTATGGGCTATCTGTGATAATTGAGTATTGTTTTTGAAGTTGATGTTGGTATTGTGGAACGATGGTTGACGTAAGCCTTGTTCTTGTTTATTCTATCTCCCTGTTATTATGTATTCATTGTTATATGGTAAGAGAGAATGTTAATGCATGAAGGGTGATGTTGTGCTATATTTGAGAGTTAATGCATGAAGGATGATGTCGTGCCATATTTGAGAGTTAATGCATGAAAGGTGGTGCCATGCCATATTTGAGAGTTCATACACGAAGGGTTATGTCGTGCCGTATCTATTGATTTATTATGAAATTGAGAGTAAAAGCACGAAGGGTGATGTTGTGCCGTTATTTTTGTTTCATAGTGAGGTTGAGAGTAAAAGCACGAAGGGTGATGTCGTGCAGTTTTATTCATTATGTTTATTCGTTTTACTGCTTAAAGGCTTATTAACTGTTTTTTTGTTATCATTCCCTGCTATAATTATCGTATCTTGTACCCCTTTCGCATGTCCTTTCCCAATAATACTTGTTTAGCCTTTATCCGTTGTTATGTCGTACGTATATTGTTATTTGCATATGTGTATTTACGTGGGTATCTTGTCATAGCCCCGTCACTACCTCGTCGAGGTTAGGCTCGACATTTATGGAGTACATTAGGTCGGTTGTACTTTATTATGAACTTCATTTCTATTTAATAGGTTTACTTATTTGAATTGGTTAAAATTGGCTTAAAGATCCTCTAACATTGGCTTCCCTAGCAAGTGAAATGTTAGGCGTCATCACGGTCCCGAAAGTGAAAATTTCGGGTCATGACACGATGGTATCAGAGCTTTAGATTTACTAGGTCTCACAAGTCACGAGCAAGCTTAGTAGAGTCTGGAGGATCGGTACGGAGAAGTATGTACTTATATTCCAGAGGCTATGAAGTATAAGAACAAATTTCACTTCTATTTTTCTCTGTCGTGCAATTTTATTCTCTCATGAATAACTGAACTCTTCTACTCTTGTTCTCTCGCAGATGGTGAGAACACGTAATGCATCTTCAGCTGGATAGTAGCTGGAGCCCCTAGTGGCAACTCCTACAAGGGGTAGAGGTTGAGGCTGAGGTCGTGCCAAAGGCCGAGATAGAGGCAGAGCTCAGCCTAGAGCTTGAGCAGCAGCAGCACCAACGGAGCCTCAGGTGGATTTTGATGAGGAGGTTCCAGCTCAGACTGTACCTGTTAGACCAGCTTAGGTCCCGTAGGGGTTCATCGCCACCCCAATGCTTTAGATTGCTCTAGTCCGTTTGGTGGGCCTTATGAGAGCGTGGCACAAGACGGTACATTTCCTATGGCACCAACCATCTCTGGGGAAGGAGCACAGACTCCTGCTACACACACTCCAGAGCAAATGGCTCCCTAGTATCAGAATCCAACAGCCCGTCAATTGGGGTAGTTCAGCCGGTTGTTGCGGCACAAGCCGGTGATGGACCTGCCATGTCTTCTGAGGGCTTATTGAGATTGGGCAAGTTTATAAGCTCTTTCTAATTCACTTTAATATTGCACCTTATGAGGACCCACAAGATTATCTTGACCGCTGCCATGAGGTGTTGCGGAACATGGAGATAGTTGAGACCAATAGGGTCGATTTATCTGTGTTTCAGATGACGGGTTCTGCAAAGAGGTGGTGGAAGGATTTTGTATCGACCAGACTGGCTAGGTCGCATGCTCTTACTTGGGACCAGTTCTCTCGACTATTTCTTGAAATTTTCTTTCCTATCACATTGAGAGAGGATTACCACAGGTAGTTTGAGTGTCTCTAGTAGGGCAGTATGACTATTACTCAATACGAGACCTATTTTGTGGATCTAGCCCATTATGCTATTCTTCTTCTTCCTACTAAGAGGGGGAGGGTGAGGAGGTTTATTGAGGGACTCACTCACCCTATTAAGCTACAGATGGCCAAGGAGACTGGGGGCGAGATTTCTTTTCAGACGTCTGCTAATGTCGCCAGGTGGATCGAGATGGTTCTTGCACATGAGAGAGGTCAGGGGTCTGATAAGAGGCCTCATCATTCCGGTGGGTTCAGTTGTGCCTCATCTGGAGGCAGGGGTACTTTTGGTATAGGCCATCCTCCCAGGCCATTTCATTCAGCGCTCCAGGCATCCCACCGTGCTATAGGTGGTCGCGGCCCTAATATGTCTCATTCCAACCAACTAGCCTATACTGCGCCACCAGCTCCTATTAGTGAACCTCCGCTCCAGAGTTTTCAGGGTGGTTACTCAGGTCGACAGGGTTAGTTTCAGGGTCAATAGTCACAACAGCCGAGGTCCTGTTATACTTGTGGTGATCCGAGACACATTACTAGATTTTTCCCTCGGGCACCAAGTATCTCATAGCATTAGGTTTCACGTGCATGGTCCCGACATTCAAAGGCTTTACCGCTCGCTCAGCCAACTAGAGATAGGGGTCAGGCAGCTAGAGGTGGAGGTTAGGCCATTAGAGGTGGAGGTTAGGCTACTAAAGGTGGAGGCCAGCCAATTAGGGCCTATCCTAGAGATGTAGTTCAGAGTGGTGGGGCCCAACCCTGATGTTATGCTTTCCCAGCCAGGCCTGAGGCTGAGTCATTTGACGTTGTTATCACATGTATTGTTCCATTTTTCCATATAGATGCTTCAGTTCTATTTGATCTGGGCTCTACTTATTCCTACGTGTCATCCTATTTTGCTTTATATCTGGTTATACCTCATGATTCTTTGAGTGCTCTTGTGTATGTATCCACACCTGAGGGAAATTCTATTATTGTAGATCGTGTTTATCGTTCGTGTGTGGTTACCATTGGGAGTCTTGAGACTAGCGTAGATCTTCTACTTCTCGATATGGTAAGTTTTGATGTTATCTTGGGTATGGATTGGCTGTCACCTTATCATGCTATATTGGATTGTCATGCCAAGATGGTGACCTTAGCCTTGTTGGGGTTTCCTCGATTAGAGTGGATGGGGACTCTTGGTGATTCTACCAGCTGGGTTATCTCTTATGTAAAGGCTCGGCATATGGTCGAGAAGGGGTGTCTGGCTTATTTAGCTTATGTCTGCGATTCTAGTGCGGAGTTTGCTTACGTAGATTCAGTACCAGTTGTTCGTGAGTTTCTAGAGGTGTTTCCTGCAGACCTGCTGGGGATGCCACTCGACAGGGATATTGACTTCTGTATTGACTTGGTTCCGGACACTCAACCCATTTCTATTCCGCCATACCATATGGCCCCGCCAGAGTTGAAAGAATTGAAGGAGCAGTTGCACGATTTGCTTGATAAGGGCTTCATTAGAACTAGTGTCTCGCCCTAGGGTGTGCATGTGTTGTTTGTAAAAAAGAAAGATGGATCGATGAGGATGTGCATAGATTATCGGTAGTTGAACAAAGTCACCATCAAAAACACGTATCCATTACCAAGGATTGATGACTTATTTGATATGCTTCAGGGTTCCAAGGTGCTTTCAAAGATTGAATTGAGGTCTGGCTACCATCAGCTGAGGAACAGGGCATCTGATGTCCCTAAGTCAGCTTTTCAGACTCGGTATGGGGGTTATGAGTTTCTAGTGATGTTATTTGGGTTGACGAATGCCCCAGCGACATTTATGGATTTGATGAACCGGATGTCCAAGCCTTATTTGGATTCCTTTGTGATTGTGTTTATTGATGATATCTTGATCTACTCCAGTAGCCGAGGGAAGCATGAGCAACATCTTCGGATTGTACTTCAGACTCTGAGAGATAGCCAATTATATGCCAAGTTTCAAAGCGCGAGTTTTGGTTGGACTCGGTTGCTTTCTTGGGGCACGTCTTATCCGCAGAGGGTATTCAGGTGGATCCTAAGAATATTGAGGCAGTTCAGAACTGTACTAGGCCCACTTCAGTTATGGAGATCCGGAGTTTCTTGGGTTTGGCGGGGTATTACCGTCGGTTCGTGGAGGGGTTTTCATCTATAGCACACCATTGACCAGGTTGACCCAGAAGGTTGCCCCGTTCAGATGGTCATACGAGTGTGGGAGAACTTTCAGAAGCTCAAGACTGCTTTGACTACAACACCAGTGTTGGTATTGCCCACAGGTTCAGGATCTTACACAGTGTATTGTAATGCATCTCGAATTGGGCTGGGTGCAGTGTTGATGCAGAATGGCAGGGTGATTGCATATGCGTCGCAGCAGTTGAAGCTTCATGAAAAGAATTACCCTGTTCAGAATCTAGAGCTGGCAACCATTATTCTTGCGCTGAAGATTTGGAGGCACTATTTTTACGGTGTGTCATGCAAGGTTTTCACGGACCATCATAGTCTACAATATTTGTTCAAACAAAAGGATCTCAATTTGAGGCAAAGAGGGTGTTTGGAGCTATTGAAAGACTGATATCACCATCTTGTATCATCCCGGGAAGGCCAATGTGGTGGTCGATGCCTTGAGTAAAAAGGCAGTGAGTATGGGCAGCCTTGCGTACATTCCAATCAATAAGAGACCGCTTGCATCAGATGTTCAGGCTTGGCCAATCAATTCGTGAGGTTGGATATTTCAAAGCCCAGTCATGTTCTAGCTTGTATAGTCGTTCGGTCTTCCTTGTTTGAGCGCATCAGGGAGCGCCAATATGATGACTCTCATTTTCTTGTCCTTAGGGACACAGTGTGACACGGTAGTTCCAAGCAGGTTACTGTTGGATATGATAGAGTTTTGAGGATGCAGGGTCATATTTGTGTGCCTAATGTAGATGGACTTCGTGAGTTTATTCTTGAGGAGGCCCACAGTTCCCGATATTCTATTCATCCAGGTGCCACCAAGATGTATCAGGACTTGCGGCAACATTATTGGCGGATGGGGATGAAGAAGGATATAATTGCATATGTAGCTCGGTGTCTAAATTGTCAGCAAGTAAAGTATGAGCATCAGAGACTCAGAAGTTAGAGATTCCCGAGTGGAACTGGGAGCACATCACTATGGATTTTGTTGTCGGACTCCCACAGACTCAGAAGAATTTTGATACAGTATGGGTCATTGTGCATAGACTCATCAAGCCAGCGCATTTCATTCCTTGGCAGTTACCTATTCTTCAGAGCGGTTGGCTGAGATTTACATCCGCGAGATTGTTCGTCTTCACGGTGTTTCCATGTTCATTTCTAATCGAAGTACGCAGCTCACCCCGTACTTATAGAAGGTAATACAACATGAGTTGGACACGCAGGTTGAGTTGAGCACAACATTTCATCCTCAGACGGACGGACAGTCCGAGCGCACAATTTAGATATTGGAGAATATGCTCTGCGCTTGTGCTATAGATTTTGGGAGTTCGTGGGATCAGTTCTTGAAACTTGCGGAGTTTACCTACAACAACAGTCAGCAGTCGAGCATTCAGATGGCTCCCTATGAGGCATTATAGGGCAGGCGGTGTCGATCGCTAGTCGGATGGTTCGAGTCGGGAGAGGCTCGGTTGTTGGGTACAAATTTGGTACAGGATGCCTTGGATAAGGTCAAGATTATTCAGGATCGACTTTGCACAGCTCAGTTCAGGCAGAAGAGTTATGCCGATGGTAGAGTTCGTGATATTGCATTCATGATCAGAAAGAGGGTAATGCTCCGGGTTTCACCCATGAAGGGTGTGATGAGATTCAGAAAGAAGGGCAAGTTGAGCCGTAGGTATATCAGACCTTTTGAGATTCTTCAAGGAGTGGGTGAGGTGGCTTACAAGCTCGCATTGCCACCTAGTTTATCAGCAGTCCATCCGGTGTTCCATGTTTCCATGCTTCGGAAGTATCACGGTGATCCATCCAATGTGTAAGATTTTAGTTCAATCTGGTTGGACAAGGATTTGACTTATGAGGAGGAGCTTGTGGTTATTCTAGCCTAGCAGGTTCGTCAGTTGAGGTCAAAGAGTTATCCTTCAGTTCGAGTGCAGTGGAGAGGTCAGCCCATCGAGGCAGCTACTTGGGAGTCCGAGTCAGGCATGCGTAATAAATATCCACACCTTTTCACTAGTCCAAGTACTTTTCTATGTTCGTTCAAGGACAAATGGTTATTTTAGAAGTGGAGAATGTGATGACCCGATAGGTCATCTAGAGTTTTAAACCTTAAATCTATGTTTCGAAGCCTCCAATAGCTTCTTTAAGCCTTCCTCGATCTTTTGTTTTAGAAAATCCACTAGGCAAGGTGTCTAGGGCTAGTTTTTATATATATAAAACTCAAAAATAAAATGAAGTGTTGGGAGGTCTTACAAGATGAAAGAAATAAACTTTGACGAGTATATCATTCCTATTATCAATGTTGAATGATGTATTCAACACTGTTATTACAATATGCAGTCTAATAAAACAACTAAAAAGAGCTGTAAAAACTAGCCATGCTAAGTCTTCACACTTTAGGCTCATATGTGGTGTTTTGTTACAACTTTGGCCCTCTTCCCGAGCCAAATATGAACATTGTGAATTCAGTTGTGACGCCAAAAACTTCCTTTCCCAGCCTGCATATGCATCTTCCTTGTGTGTGTAACTCCTATGTCATCTACATAACGAACAACATTTTGTATCGCAGATTCTCCCTGCCTTTGATTTTCCAATTGCTTATCTTGTCTATCTTTGCATCTACCACTCCAATCCCATGTCATATGTCCATCCTCATGATGTCTAGAATCCAGTAGTATACTTCCCTGCACTTAGGAAAAGTCCACCTGTCGATTTCCTGTATGAGCTGGTGTTGCTGTAATGTTTAGTTCCATTTACATGTGAACTCCAGCTATAGACCACTGATGTTTGTACGTAAATACAACTCCCATTAGCATGTTGGATCATCAGTACATGAGTTTTCTAATTGACAGTCAAATTGTCACTGTCCTTTTGCAGAATTCCCATTCGATAATATGTCCCATTACGTGAGTCCATGCTTGCGCTTACCACTGATACGCTCTCAAAGGAATGGTCACTAGGTGTTAATACCACCCATTGAGTTTGTATCATAGAGTAAGACATGGAGACAGTAACTTTCCCTGCAAAAAAGAACACAAAGTTAGTATAAACAATGACCCCCATGATTTCCTCCCAAAGGATTTGATCATGGTGATCAGCATTAGTTTGCCTCTCCATTCCTACTCTGTTCGAACAGTCCTGCACATATATGATCATGTCTTTTTTGGACAAGAGTGAAATTGATTTCCAGCAAAAATCTGGTGCAATTACTGCATGGCACCATTTGTGGACTGATGTACCAATGAAGTGTAGTGTTTTCGTACACACATACATACTATTCAATACTGTGCTGCCAAGGTTTCTGGGCAACCTTCTCTTAGTATTCCATTCTTGTGTGTCACTTGTTTGTAACCTCCAGTGCAAGCTCATATTAATCAAAATGTGGACAAGGACAATGGGGTATATGATGTGAACCATAAACCTTCGATACTTGGAGGCTTCTATATCACTGTGCTCCCCAACTGCCCTCCATATCTTCCTAGCTTCCATGCTTTTGCCTACCTTCAATTCCCTTCCAGTGGAATGAGTACATTGTACTAATACCACCAACTGGAAGTTCCTCAAAGAATAGGGCATAGATACAGTAGCTTCTCCTGCAAAATAGAAAACCACGTTAGTATAAAAACAGATCTTCATACTCTCCTCCAAATGGATTTGAACATGATGATCATGAGAATTGCCTCCAGTTTCCCCTATCTTCTTACTCCTCCTTGTTTCTTCCTTACCTCCTATCTTCTTGCAACTTTTATTCTTAGATAAGGGCATTGTAGCTTGTCATTATTCACGATCCTCCTACTTTTACTATCCAGCTCTTCAAAACAGTGAGCCTCAATAGTTCCAACATCTAGTGCATAGTTAGCCAAATTATCTGCCAACTTATTACCTTCTCTAAGTGTATGGCTAACCGTGACATTACATCTTTGCATGAGTTCCTTGATCTCCTCCACATACTCTGCTACAACCCAAGGGAAATTTCATTCTCCAGTCACTTCATTCTTAATCAACATTGAATTAGCGTGCAAATCAATAAGAATGTAGTCGTGTTCTACACACTACCTCATAGCCTCCAAAATTGCCTTTGCCTCTGCTTCTGTATTGGTCCCCTCCTACACTTCCTTGCTAGATGCATATATCACATCTCCCTCCTCATTTCTCAGCACAAAACCAATAGCACTTCTCCCAGGATTGTCCCTAGAAGCCCCATCTGTGTGGACCTTCACCCAACCTGGTCTTGTATACTCCCATATAACCTTAGTAATAAGCAACGTTGGTGTGTATTTCTCCAGCAACTCAATCTGAACTGGCCATTTGTGAGGGACTTGCTGAAGGGCAGGTTTCCTATATTTGATAAGTGATTGAAGAGTGGATGAAATCTGGTAGATCACTCGATTTACAGTGACTGTATCCCCATGCTTGTAGTTGTTTCTTCTTTTCCAATGTTCCCAAATAATTATAGATGGCAATGCTTGCATTATAGGTTGCAGTCGAGGTATTACAATGGCAATCCAACATTTGATCACAGCCTGATGCAATGTGATCCCTTCTATTGATATACCTGCATTATTTAGGAAGTACAACCACACTCTCACAGCAGCATATGAAGTGAAGTGTCACGACCCAAACCGATGGGCCGAGACGGGTGCCCAAGTCCTACCTGTCGAACACCCCTAAGTATGCGTCTAAGATATGAACCTGAATGACGTCTACTGAATTACAAGAATAACATACATGAAGAAAACCTGCCAAAAAGACATATGTACATATACATGCGGAATGCAGTGGGCGAGCCGGCAAGGCTGCTATAGACAAGTATATACCCAAAACTGAAAGCCGATAAGGCCACATACTATCCAACTATACATAACTGTCTACAGACCTCTAATAGAAATACAACTGTACAAAGACGGGACTAAGCCACGTCATATCCATATATATACAAGCATATCGTACCAAATTCAAAAGCAGTTCTGGATCAAGTGGAGCACGCCAACTCTCGCTGATCAAGGGTCCTAAGAAAGGGGACCGTCGGCTTGCCTACCTGCACCTGCAGGTACGAAATGCAGGCCCCGGGAAATAGGGTATCAGTAAGAATAATGTACTGAGTATGTAAGGCATGAAAATCAGAACATAAAAGACATAGATGAAACATGGAATAAAGAGATCCATCTGTAAATCTGAATGACTTTGTAAATTTTGAAACAAATAATGTCATGCACGTGCGTATAAATGTCGTGTCATGCATAGGTATAGATGTACGTAATATCATCAAGCCTCTGAGGTCATCCCTTCATATTATCTTGGCCACTATAGGCAAAACATCAACATATACTAACTGATCAGGTAGTGGTGCGTATATAAAGCCATAACCTTTCCCATATCCCATATGCTATATATATATATATATATATATATATATATATATATATATATATATATACGTGTATATAACGTCAATTGGTCATAGGTCAATGCACATGTATAAATGAATGAAATGCATATGAAATACATTTATAAAATCTCTCGGTACGTCATAAGACCATTATGCCTCTGATTAATATCTTAAAATAAACTTTACCAACTTACGTATTTTGAGACCCATGAACAGATGATAAAATAATATGACACATGGGGAATCAAGAACATAAGCATCTCTAGTATTTCTTTGAATAGAGTCATTTAAGAAAATTGCGCATTTGCTCGTTTCGTTTGTCGTGTTGATCATGCCAAAAGAAAAAAGAGATAGGCTTAACATACCTAGAGTAGAGAAAAATCCGTATAATATTCTTGAAAAAGATTGTACCATATTCCTTCAGAACCGCAAAATTTTATGTTGCTACGGCTCTAACAATTCTCGTTGGAACTGTTTGCAAAATTTTGTTGGAAGCCTTTTTTCGGATGAGCTTAGCGTCTGTTCTTGACTATTGTGAATCATAATTCACTTTTGTTATTCTCTGATCAAAATGAACTAGACTTTTAAAAGAGACTAAACTTTTAAAAGTGACCAGACTTTATAAACCTTGAGGGTTTAACACGTTGAAGACTTACTTTCATTAGATAGCCACTAAGCTTATATGAATACTTAGTCATATGTTTGGTTAGCTTCTTTGCCACCACATTTTAGGGTGGTGGTGTTAGTCTTATCTTATATTTTAATAATTAACTTGGTAATGTCCTACTATCCGATAATTAATCAATTACTTGCATAATTAGGAATTATCTCAAATTACTTAAAATTCTACTCATTTTTAATATACTTTATACATCATACTATCACGGTCATATGGTACCTTGTATGGTACTAGTCCTTAAATATCGAGTATTATAGCTGGGACCGTATTTTATCCTAAATCGACAACCTTCAATGAAATTCATTTTCTTTAATTCGTATATCCTATATCCTTCATGGCACTTGCTTCTGTTTGTTATAAATATCATAAATACGTTAACCTCAAGATAATCTTATCCCTGAGTCGACGACGATTAACTAAAGACGAAACTTTAATGTACGAAAAAGCAAGGTGTAACATCCTTCCCCCCATAGAAACATTCACCCTCGAATGTTTAACTCCCCGGGATCTATATAACTTTGGCAGAGTCGCCTTTGTAACAACACTACTACCAACTCTTCCTGTAGAAACTCAATAATTCTATGCCATATAGGACCACAATCATCAATAACGACAATGGCCTCACACGACCCATGACAACAACTAGTACAATAATCCATACACATACCTTAAGGTTGTGATGTCTCAGTCGGACCCTTCTCTGGAGGAGGAAATAAGTAAGGATATCTAGATTCCATGTCTTCTTCGGCCTCCCAAGTCATTTCTTCTACATTGTTTCTTCTCCAAAGTACTTTTACCGAAGCTATGTCTTTAGTTCTCAATCTCCGAATCTGTCTGTCTAATATAGCAATGGGAGTTTCTTCATATGATAGATGCTCTGTGACCTGAATGTCTTCAACTAACACGATTCTGGAAGGACCTCTAAAACATTTACGAAGCATAGACACATGAAAGACTGGATGTACAGACTCCAAGTCCGAAGGCAAGTCTAACTCATATGCTACCTGGCCTACCTTGCATATGATCCTATATGATCCAATGTACCGAGGGCTAAGTTTTCCTTTCTTACCAAACCTCAAACACCTTTCATCGGTGATACCTTTAGTTATATCCAATCGTCAACCTGAAAGTCCAAGTCTCGTCGTCGATTATCCGCATAAGATTTCTGACGACTTTGAGCTGCTAATAGCCTTTCCTGTATAGGCTTAATTTTCTCGATTACCTACTGTACCAATTCTGGTCCTACTAATGTAGTTTTCCCAATATCGAACCACCCTATAGGCGACCTACACTTCTGTCCGTAAAGAGCTTTGTATGGCGCCATTAGAATACTGGAATGGTAGCTAATATTACATGCGAACTCAACAAGCGACAGATGATCATCCCAGCTACCTTTGAAGTCTATCACACAAACTTGTAACATATCCTCCAGTGTATGAATGGTACGCTCAGCCTGTCCGTCCGTATGGGTCCCCAATCCTTTTTGGAAGGACCTCCAGAAGTTAGATGTAAGTTGAGCTCCTCTATCCGAGATAATAAATACAGGGATACCATGCAATCATACTATCTCCTTAATATAAAACCTTGCATAATCCTCTGCAGAATATATAGTCCTAATGGGCAGAAAATGGGCTGACTTTGTAAGCCTATCAACAATCACCCATATCGAATCGAACTTACAGTGGGTACAAGGTAAGCCTACGATGAAATCCATATTGATTACTTCCCACTTCCAAGTCGGAATCTCTATAGCCTGCAATAATCCATCGGGTTTTTGATGCTCAATCTTGACTTGCTGATAGTTAGGGCACTAAGCAACAAACTCCACTATATCCTTTTTCATTCCGTCCCACCAATATACTTCCCTAATATCATGATATATCTTTGTTGCTCTTGAATGTATAGAATAATGAGAATAGCGAGTTTCTCCCACAACCTACCGACGCAGCCCTGCATTATTAGGGACACATAATTATCCTCGATATCTGAGGACCCTATCTTCTGTAATCTCAAACGGTGTCTTATCCTTATGAGGGGTGGTATTCCTATAATGAACTAACACATGATCCTCATACTGGCGTTCCTTTACTTCAGTTACTAAAGAGGATGTTGTCGTATCCTGAATAGTAATTCCAATATCACCTAAGTCCAATAATCGAACTCCAAAACTAGCTAGTTGATGAACCTCATGGGCTATTCCCCTATTTTCTGGCTATAAATATGACAGGCTACCCATAGATTTACGGTTGAGGCCGTCGGCTACTATGTTCACCTTTTTCGGATGGTATAAAATATCAATGTCATAGTCTTTAAGTAGCTCCAACCATCTCTTTTGACGTAAATTCAATTCCTTTTGCTTGAAGATATACTGGAGGATCTTATGATCTGTATAGATATCAATATGAATGCCACACAAGTAGTGCCTCTACATTTTTAGTGCATGAATCACTGCGGCTATCTCTAAATCGTGGGTCAAGTAGTTCTTCTCGTGCTTTCTTAGTTATCTAGAAGCACAAGCCACAACCTTACCATGCTGCATCAGCACACAACCCAATCCAACGCCTGAAGCGTCACAATAGATAACATAACCATCGGTCCCTTCTGGGAGTGTTAGAACCGGTGTTGAAGTTAATCTATTCTTCAATGCCTGGAAACTCTGTTCACAAGTGTCAGTCCATTGAAACTTTGCTCCCTTCTGAGTCAACTTTGTCAAAGGTGCTGAAAGGGAAGAAAATGTCTCTACAAATCTCTTGCAATAGCCTACAAAAATGAGAAAGCTATGAACCTCCATCGGTGTTATGGGTCTAGGTCAAGTCTTTACTACCTCAATATTTTGTGTATCCACCCGGATGCCTTCACCCAAAATTATATGCCCAAGTAAAGCTACAGAGTTCAACCAAAATTCACATTTAAAGAATTTTGCATACAACTTCCCTTTTTGTTGTAAGGCCCCAGAAAAGTTTGCTAAGTAATTTAGGATTTTGTGGTGCAAGGTAGGATAATTATAATAATTTACGTGCTATTAATATGATGGACATCAATTGAATTTGGTAAATAAGTGTATAAGTCATACAATAAGTAATTTGGGGTCCAAAGAAAGGCCTAAGTCTAAGTCAAATTGGAAAATTTCATAATAGGCTAAAATTCCAAATGAGTTCGCACAAGTCCACACTTTGGATGAGCATATATATATATGAGGTTTTATGTGATGCAAAAGCTATCAAATGAAAGGTCTTCAAGTCTAGTTTCTAACTCTTCAAACCGTTCGTCATTTGGACATTCCTACACAAAGTTATGATTAAATTACCAAAGGATGGCAAAATGCGATCTCGTGGCAGATTCTGCAATTGCAAAATCATTATGCGGTCCGCATAATTGATCTGCGGGCCTGGCCTGATCACCCTACGACAAAAATGATCGCAAAATGGACCAGTGTAGCCCAGTCTGGGCACCAGTTTTGCGGTGCATTATGCAATCTGCATATCAATTGTGCGATCCATTATGCGATCGCAGACCCGAGTTCGGAGGGTTAATTTTTCTATTTTCATAACCCGACCCCATTTTGATATATAGACTTTGGGGCTTCATTTGGGGCGATATTCTGATGATTTTAGTGAGAGGTAAGAGAATTTTAGAGAGAGAAGGAGGGAGCCTAACATTCTAACCATTCATTCTTTCATCAATCTTCAAGAATCAAGGAAACCAATCACAAGACCTTCATCTAAGAGGTAAGGTTCTATACACTAGACATTAATTTTGAGTTTGGGGTATAAGATGGGTTATCGAGGTATGATTCTTGGGTGTAATAGTATTATGTATACATGCATGTACAAATAAGGTTTGTGGGAAGATTGTTGAACACAAATAAGTAAAGATTGGATTGGGGAATGAAGAAAATCTTGTAAAAGAGCTTTGAAATAAAGATGCACAATTAGTATTTGATAAAATGCTCAAATGAGTTGAAACTATTAATATCTTCCTAATTTGTGTTCGATTTTGTTATGTCTCAAAGTAGATTGGGATTGCTAGAATTTTCAGAACATTGTAGTAACTTAAGGAAAGCTTAAACAAGGTATGATGACTAAACTTTCTCTCTTAGAATTGAATTCCATAAATATTTTCATAAGTTCAAGCATGGTGGCTCAAAGTTCATAAATCTTATATTCCGAGTTATCATCCATAAAACGGATAATCCGTTAACCCGTTAAGAATATATATATATATATATATATATATATATATATATATATATATATATATACGAAGTATGAGTTGCATATTAAAATGTTACGGCTTGAGTCGTGTTTCAAATAAAGGCTAGTATACCAAATTGTGTGAGAAAACTCGATATGGTTGATACTCCTAATTGCTCTTATGCATACCAAATATATTTAATTGATTGTGTCTAGTTGTTGGTAATCTATAAAGATATTTGAAATGAACTAAATGAATTTGGGAAATAGAGTGTGGCCAACGTACCGAGAACTTGAGTTATAAACTGTGCCTGGCGATGCCTATGACATGAGAAACTGTGAACAGATTATGAAATGAGACTTGACTTTACTTTTCGTAGATGACTTCAAAAATAAAGTGGCCTAAAGGCTTTGTACTCAATTTATGCCCATAAGTGGCTGTTCGAGATAATGTTTTGCCTTATAAGTACATCCAATGTGATTTAAGTTGTTACATACTCCGATGTTGAAATTGAATATTGTCGTGATTGGAAAAGAGTAATTCAAGAATAATTGGTGTGATTGCTTGCTATGACTTTGATGTGTGTTTCTATTGTGGTTTGGTGTGTCCCCTCCTTTTGGAATAATCCTTTGTGTTTAAAGTTCCATTGCTAATGAACTTGAGGTGTATGATTTCTGAAATATTGTATATATCCATAATTCATGATTCCTCTCATGTGTACTTGACATCTTGGGTTGAATGGCTTGTTGTTGAAATTAATATTGATGTGAAATGTGGGGGAAAAGAGCTCGAATTATGAAATGTGGCCTAGTGCCAAGTATGATGTGATAATTGTGGCCCCAAGTACCGATGAACTGATGTATGTGAAATAAAGATTGAAATGAGATGAATGATGGAAAAGGAAAAACATCTTGGTAAGACGACATAGCCGATCGGGCCGTGATCGGACGCTATGCCGCACACATGGAAATATTGTGCTAATATTGAAACTGGAAAGTGACAATGAAATTGTAATTGAGGTACATGTCTCAAATAAGACGGCCTAGCCGATTGGGTCGAGATCGAACTCCGTGCTAAGATTCACGGTGGAATATGTATATGTATATGTTGGCACAGAAATTGGGATTGAAATTGGGAGTTGGTTATGACGTGCATATTGTGAACAATGGTATTGTGAATTATGTGAATCAGTAATAAATATCTTCTATCCTATAATAGTATTGTATTCATATCCCGAGTTTCATTTTTTATTACCATATGAACTTTCGTATATTGAAAATTGTTATGTTTAACTTGGCCTTTGGATATCATTGATTGTTACTTGTTTTGTACATGATTGTCTTTCCTTATATTTGCATTCTATTTTGAAAGAGGACTTTTAGCTATTCATACTAGTGCTATTTGACAGCGCTAACGTCCATTTTACCGGGGGCGCTACATCTTTAAATGGATGTAGGTGGTTCCATAGCAGGTAGTGTTGGTCGCAGCTAGTGGCGCATCCTCTTTTCAGCCGACTTGGTGAGCCCCACTTCATTTTGGGATCCTGTATCATTTGTTTATCATGTACTTGTATTTTGAGGTATAGCCGGAGCCTTGTTGCTGGCATTTCCATACTGTTCTTCAGTTGTATTTAGAGGCTCCGTAGACAGGTTGTGGGTGGAGTTTGATAATGGGGAATTGAATTAAAAATATTGATATTTGGCAAAGATGTATAAAACTTGTAATATTTTGAAAATTATGAACGAAGTTGCTAATGTAAATGAAATGGGAGTCGTTAATCATATATTTACAAAGTATGATTATTGGAGTTCATCTCCTTTTTATTCGTGAATTAGTTTGGGTAGAATGAAACCTAACATGCTTGCTTAGTCGAGTTTACTCGGTTGAGCACTGGTCGCACTCCTTGCTTTTGGGGTGTGACATTTGTAGCACTCTTAGCACAACACGCAAATGCTCTGCATGCTCACTCGGCACCTTGCAACTGATCAAATAAATCATCAATCCTCAGGAGCGGGTACTTATTCTTGATCGTCACCTTATTCAACTATCTATTAATCAATACACATCCGTAAGGAACCATCTTTCTTCCTCACAAATAACACAGGTGCTCCCCATGGTGATGTACTAGGTCTGATAAAGCCTTTTTCAAGCAAATCCTTTAGTTGTTCCTTCAACTCTTTCAGCTCTGCGGGGGCCATTCTATAGGGAGGAATAGATATTGGATGAGTATCTGGTAGTAGTTCAATAGAAAACTCAATTTTTCGCTCTGGCGGAAGACCCGGAAGCTCATCGGGTAACTCATTAACTACATGGATGGACTGAATGGTTGGTGACTCTACTTCTACATCCTAAACCCGAACTAACTGATAAATACATCCCTTTCTGATCATCTTCCTCTCCTTGAGATAGGAAATAAATCTACCTCTCGGCGACTTCGTATTACCTTTCTACTCTAAAACAGGCTCCCATGGAAATTGAAATCGGACTTTCTTTGATCTACAATCAACGTTGGCATAACAAGAAGCCAACCCATCCATACCCATTATAACATCAAATTCTACCATGTCTAACTCGATTAGGTCTGCTATCATAGATCGACTATGAACTACTATTATACAACCCATATATACTCTCTTAGCTATCACTAAGTCCCTAACAGGTGTAGACACCTCAAAAAGTTTAACCAATTCAGGTTTTATTCCAAACTTACTAGAAACCAACAGAGTAACATATGATAAGGTGGAACCTGGGTCAATTAGTGCATATACATCATATGAAGAGACTGATAATATACCTGTAACCACATCAGGCGATGACTCCTGATCCTATCGTCCTGCCAATGCATAAATGCGTTATGAGGACCGCTCAAACTAGATACTCCGCCTCTGCCTCTAACACAACTCATTGGTGCTTGTGAACCTTGCCCAGAGAGGCATACTAATAAGGACGAACCAACTATAGATCCCTCTGGCTGAGCTATGCTTGCATCACCTCTCGTCGAGCAATCCCTCATGACATCGCCCGAATAACCACAAGTATAACAAATACCCAATCCCATACGATACTGCCCGACATGCTTCTTACCACACTGAGCACATCGTGGCAAGGGCGGCCTCATCTGACTTGACTCACCCATATACTGAGAACATGAGGCCCTAGAATTGTGACCAGGCCCTGAATATGTAGAACGATCAAATCTCTTACCGCCAAACTGAGGGGATGCGCTAGCTGATGGCTAGGCTGGATACCTCGGGTGGTGTTGTCTCTGACCACCTCAAAACTCACCAGAAGGACCCGAAGACCTTGCTTTCTGATTCTGGGACCTATCATGCTCACGATCGACCTTCTATTTCTGCTTACGCTCCTCTACACCCTGAGCGTATGCCTGAATATGAGAAATTTCCATGTCTGGCTGAAGTGAGACTGACATACAACCATTAAGCAAGTACGGATCTAACCGCATAACAAACCGGTGAATACGATCCTCCATCTTAGATACAATAGTGGGAACATACCTAGCCAATGAATCAACCTGAAGATTGTACTCTCGAACACTCATGTTACCCTGCCGAAGGGTCAAGAACCCTATCAACTTTGGCCCGTCTAAGCTCTGGTGGCAGATAATGACGAAGAAAAGCTTCTATAAACTCCTGCCATACTACTGGAGGGGCATCCTCACCTCTGGACAATTCCCAAGACTCGTACCAATTAACTACAACATCTCAGAGTCTATAGGAAGCTAGCTCAACTGACTCAGTCGCAGTGGGCTTCATTACCCGTAACATCCTCTACACTCTATCAATAAATACCTGAGGGTCCTCGTTCGTATTTTCCCCAGTGAATACCGGAGGGTCTAAATTAATGAAGTCACGAACTCTCGCACTAACGGACCTATCCGCATGACCAATACCTACTTCCTGACGTCGAGAGTGTGCAGCTACTAATCGAGTTAATAACTAAATAGCATCTCTCATCTCCTGAACCGGTGTATCTGGCTAAGGGGCAAAACGTACAGGGGCGGGCACTGGAGCTGGTGCCCCTCGGAACACTTCTGGAGAGGGGAGGTATGTGAAGTCTGAGATGGAATCTCACTATGAGACCCTCCCCGAGCCCTGGTAACTCGTGGCGCTCGACTAGTAGTCTCACTAGCCACGAACTTTCCCTTCTGGGCAATTGTAGTCTTCGGAGGCATTGCTGAAAATGTAACATATCGTTAGGAACATGAATTCTTATATCGCACGATCTAAGATAAAAAGAGAGGATAACATCCTATATGTACTGTAGCCTCCTGTCTATAAGTGTGGTACACAACACACCCATAAACAAGACTCTACTAGGCATGGTCTGTAGACAACCCTAGGACAGAACTGCTCTGATACCACTTTTGTCACGATCCAAACCGATGTGCCACGACGGGTGCCTAACTCCTACTTGTCGAACACCCCTAAGCATGCGTCTAAGATATGAACCTGAATGATGTCTGCTGAATTACGAGAATAACATATATGAAGGAAACTTGCCAAAATGGCATATGCACATATACACGCGGAATATAGTGGGCGAGCCGGCAAGGTTGCTATAGACAAGTATATACCCAAAACTGAAATCCGACAAGGCCACATGCTATCCAACTATACATAACTATCTACAGGCCTCTAATAGAAATACAACTATACAAAGACGGGACTAAGCCACGTCATGCCCATATATATATACAAGTATATCGTACCAAAATCAAAAGCATCTCTAGAGCAAGCGGAGCACGCCAACTCTTGCTGATCAAGGGTCCTAAGAAAGGGGACTGTCGTCTTGCCTACCTACACCTATGGGCATGAAACGCAGGCCCCAGGAAATAGGGCGTCAGTATAAGTAATGTACTGAGTATGTAAGACATGAAAATTAGTACATAAAAGACATAGATGAAACATGGAATAAAGAGATCCATCTGTAAATCTGAATGACTTTGTAAATTCTGAAATATTTATAATGTCATGCACGTGCACATAAATGTTGTGTCATGTATAGGTATAGATGTAAATAACATCATCAAGCCTCTGAGGGCATCCTGTCATATCATCTCAGCCTCTGTGGGCAAAATCATTATCATATACCAGCTGATCAAGTGGTGTTGCATATATAACGTCATAACCTTTCCCATATATATATATATATATATATATATATATATATATATATATATATATATATATATATACGTGTATATAACGCTATCTGGTCATGAGTCAATGTGCATGCATAAATGCATGAAATGCATATGAAATACATTAATAAAATCTCTCGGTACGTCATAAGACCATTATGCCTCTGATTAATATTATGAAATAAACTTTACCAACTTACGTATTTTGAGACCCATGAACAGATGATAGAATAATATGACACATGTGGAATCAAAAACATAAGCATCTCTAGTATTTCTATAAATAGAGTCATTTATGGAAATTGCACATTTTCTCGTTTCGTTTGTCGAATTGATAATACCAAAAGAAAGATGAGATAGCCTTAACACACCTGGAGTAGGGAAAAATCCGTATAATATTCTTGGAAAAGATTGTACCGCACCCCTTCAGAACCGCAAAATTTTACGCTGCTACAGTTCTAACAATTCTCGTTGAAAATGTTTGAAAAATTTCGTTGGAAGCCTTTTTTTCAGATGAGCTTAGTGTCTGTTCTTGAGGATTGTGAATCTTAATTCACTTTTGTTATTCTCTGATCAAAATGAACTAAACTTTTAAAAGAGACCAAACTTTTAAAAGTGACCAGACTTTATAAATCTTGAGGGTTTAACACATTGAAGACTTTCTTTCTTTAGATAGTCACTAAACTTATATGACTACTTAGTCGTATGTTGGTTAGCTTCTTTGCTTCCACGTTTGGGGGGAGGGGGTTGTGTGTGTTAGTCTTATCTTATATTTTAATAATTAACTAGGTAATGTCTTGTTATCCGATAATTAACCAATTACCCGCATAATTAGGAATTGTCTCAAATTACTTAAAATTCTACCCAGTTTTAATATACTTTATACATCATAATATCACGGTCATATGGAACCTTGTATGGTACTAGTATATAAATATCGGGTATTATAGTTCGGATCGTATTTTATCGCAAATCGAAAACCTTCAATGAAACTCATTTTTTTAAATTTGTGTATCCTATATCCTTCATAGCACTTACTTATCGCTTGTTATAAATAGCATAAATATGTTAACCTCAAGATAATCTTATCCCGAGGTCTACGTCGATTAATTGAAGATGAAACTTTAACGTACAAAAACGCGAGGTGTAACATGAAGAAAACATGCTGCGTAGTTTCCTCCCTTGGATTAACTCAACACCAACACCTAGATGCCATCAAATATCTTAATCTCCTAAAAAATCATCAAGTGGCAGTTTATTTTTCCAAACCTTCCACATAAAAAAGGATATTTTAAAAGGTAATCCTTTTATCCAAATCATCCTATATGCATTGCAAGGTTCTTTCCTCTTCCTCAAGTATTCCCAGGCTGATTTCACACTAAAATCCCCTCTTGTTTCAAGCATCCATGAAGGTTTATCATGTACATCATAAAGAACAGAAGGTTTGATATTTTCCAGTATATGATCTGCTAATTCCCCAAGCAATATTTCTTTAATCATCTCCTCATCCCACTATCCATTCAGTACTACATCATAGATGTTTTGAATTGATTCATCACAAACAAAATTTGGGGGCGGGGGGTAACAAAATAAAGAGCACCCAATCCTATCCAGTTCTCAAACCAAAACAATGATGACCCAATTTTTGTATGCCACGGGATTTGATGCTCTATAAGATCTTGACACTCAAGTATTTTTCTCCAAACATGAGACCCATCCCTCCAAGGAACTATCATCGGATTAAGCTTCTTATAATATTTTTGACTCACAAATGAGCTCCATAAGCTAGGTTTAATTCTGAAGTTCCACCATAATTTACAGAACAATGCCTTTGACATATCATGCAATGATCGAAACCCCATACCTCCTTCCTCACAAGGCATGCATAGAGTATCCCAGGATTCCCAATGCCGACTTTTGCTTCCCACTGTATTACTCCAAAAAAACTAAGCAAAACTCTTGTGTAATATGTTTATCACATAAGAACGAAGATTCACGGCTGAGAAGAAATGGATTAGCATACTTTGGAGGACATGTGAAATAAGAACAGTCCTGCCTCCAAGGGATAATAGCTTTCCTTTCCATGCTAGTAGTTTATCCATTACTTTACCGATAAGACCTTGATAGTAGTCCATCCTTCTCCTAGAATAGAAGATTGGACATCCAAGATAGGTAAAAGGGAAGTCTTGTTTGGATATACCAGTGATCCTTTCTACTTTGTTCACCACCTGTGAACCAGTAGAATGATGCATATAGATGGTAGATTTGGACTTGTTGATCAACTAGCCCGATGTTGTTTCATATGCAGTCAAAACTTCCATTACTAATTGTAATAAAGTTGCATCTGAAGATGTAAAAATAATAGTATAGTCTGCATCTACTAGATTATTTATCTTAAGACTCCACTTTGGTAAACCAAAACCACAGAAGTACAAATTCATGTGCAGTGCATTTAAGCCCCTTGACAATGCTTCAGTCGCTAATATGAAAAATGTAGGAGATAGAGGATCTCCTTGATTCACCCCTCTTGTTGATTTGAAGAAACCATAAGGTTGTCCATTCAGTAGCACGAAATACAAATTGTTTGATATGATCCCATACACAATGCCAATAAATCACTAACCAAATCCCGTTTTCCTCAATACCTTAATTGAAAATAGCCAAGATAATTTGTCATATCGAGTTTGATCACTACATTTGGCTCTGCCTTCATTCTCAATCTAATATCTGTGATTATCTCCTGTGTCAATAATATATTCTCCACAATACTCCGACCTTTTACAAAGTCAGCTTGCTCGTCTGAGATAAGATTAGGAAGATAGCCTACTAACCTTTCGTGAATAACTTTGGAGAATACTTTGTTGATGAAATTGCTAAGGCTTATTGGTCTCATGTCTTAAAATGTATTGACTTCCTTCTTATTTGGCAATAATACCAAATTTGTGTGAGTCACAAATTTAGGTAATTCCTGCCCATTGAAAAATTCCTTCACCATGTCAAATATATCATCTTCAATGATGTCCCAGCAAGAGTGAAAGAAGTTGCCAGAAAAACAATCAGGACCTCCTGCACTTTCACCATTTAGCCCAAATACAACCTGCTTAATCTCCTCTCTTGTAGGTTGCTTCACTAGTTCTGGGTTTTGTTCTTGATTCACCATTGTAGGAACATGATTAATGATCCCAAAATCGGTAGGAATCCTCTCCTCCCTGAACTGAGTTTCAAAGAAATTGACTGTCTCCCCAGCCATTTGGTCATTTCCTTCAAGCTAATGTCCATCACTGTTTTGAATCCTATTAAGTTGCAATCTTCTCCTTCTTCCATTCACCTGTGCATGAAAGAACTTAGTATTACGATCACCATCCTGGAACCAATTCATTCCTGGATTTTAAAAAAAATTTCCTCCAGTGCTAGATATTTTATCACTTCAGCTTGGACTTTTTGCACCCTTTCTCGATTCTGTTGCATAGGATTTTGTTCGAATTGTGCTTTTATGCACTAACACCACCTCCTCCAAGTTTTCTATCTTTTGGAATACATCCTCATATGTTGCTTTGCTATAGATTGATAGAGCCTTCTTTAGCTTCTTCACCTTATGATTGAACAAAATGAATGGATTAGCCTCAAAATCTGTCTGCGAGTTCTCTTTAACAACATCTTTAAAGGTTGGATGCTTGATCCAGAAATGCAAAAATCCGAAAGCCTTCTTAATCGAGTAGCATTAGGATTACAAGAGATCAACATGGGACTGTGGCCAGATCCTATCTTAGAAAGGTGTGTGATCTCTAGTGCATGCCATAGTAGCTAGAATTCTATATTAGTGAAACATCTGTCCAACCTCTTGAAAATACAGTCTTCCTCATCTCTCCCATTCCACCAAGTATAAATGCTCCATTTGAAGCCAAGATCAGTGATATTGCAAGTGTTCATACAATGCCTAAAATCATCGACTTCATTCATTGACATAGGAAATCTACCAAACTTTTCTTCCTGGTCCCAAATAACATTGAAATCTCCCCCTATTAGCCAAGGTATAGACATATCCCTAGCTAATGCATACAGTAAATCCCAGAGCTCGATTCTCTCAATTGCATCACATTTTACATAGACAAATGTCACAATGAATGATCTGTAGGTATATATATTTGTCAACTTGAGTGTTAGCTGCTTCTACATATCAATAATAACCTCCAATTCATGATCTTCATCTACAAATGCCAATATCTTATTTGACACATTAGCAAAAGCTTGTAAGATCCCCAGTTTTCTCCTATACCTTTCCAGTTTTTTTTTTTTTGTTTTTTTTTTTGCATTGGCTCCATCAAACCTATGAATTGAAACTGGTGTTGCATGTACAAATTCACAAGCCTTTCAAAGGCTTTTTTGTGTTCACTAACCTAATATTCCGTATTAAAGCATTCATCTTTAAACATGAGATTTTGGTACAGTCCTTCTCGTTTGAACCCCATAAGGAAGTAGACTAGGATTATCCTTTGGCTGCTTCTTTCTACCTCTGCCAGCTAACTTTACCTTTTCCATATGCCTTATTAAAAGATCACCTCGTCTTGCAATATTGATAAAGTTTTGTGTAGTCGATTCTGCATCAAGGTTTCTTCCTTTCCCTACCATGTTATCTCCATCACCCTTGGCTTCATGTTGAGGAATCAACTGATTTCTTATAGGTTTAGGGATCAAATTCTTGCTACTGTTCTCCACTATTTTTCCACCAGGTTCAATCATTAGACTGACTATTTGATTACCTCGCCCTGCTTCTTGGACAGTAGGATTATTTTTCAGCTACTGCTTCTTCAAATCATTAGTATGACCTGCATTACTCACCTCTGTATCATGCATTCCAGTTCTTCCAAATACATTAGAATCCTCCACTCCCCTATTATCTACATTGTGAGTTGTTGTAGTTGGATGCAAACACTTATTAGTGTCAATAATCTCCACTGCTTGACCTATTTGTTCCTTTGATAATATTCTCAAATTAGCATTCTCCCCTTGTTCAATAAGATTGTCTATTGATTTTAGATCGTCCTTGTTCTTCTCTCTATTTACACTTTGTTCCTCATCTCCTTGTTCATCATCTGTTGATTCCTCTTCACCACTCACTCCTTCTAGACCTTCATCTGAAGCTTCTTCAACTTGATCACTTCACAATTTACCTAGTTGTAGCCTATCATTATCCTTGATAGCACCAGCTCCTATATTTGTGTCAAAGGATTGAGAAGGGACTTCCTAACATGACTGGTTGGTTGCAACATTACCAACAAACGTTCTACTAACCCATTGAGTTGTTGAATCCTTTGGTAATTCATCAGTAACATCATTCCCTTTCCATTAGGATTATTCCCTATTTTTGAAACTTCAATCCTAGGTGACTTAGTGTGAACACAACAACTGTTGTATTCAGTTTCCCAATTTCCTTAGGAATAGGACTTTTCTGAACAGAATTGTCCTCCACCAATGCCAATTGATTGTTCTCATTGATTTCACCATCCTCCACTTCTAACACAACAAACTTATTAGTTGTTTGCACCTCTTGACCGACACTTTTATCAACTGAAACTATCTCTTTCCCAGTTTGTTCATGTTTAACAAATTCATTGCCTTTGTCTTGCACACACTTGTCTCGAACTTCTTTCCATTGTGCTCTTATATTCCCAACAACTTTACCACTTGTAAGAATCATCAAAGGTCCTTGTTCTTTGCCTTTGTTTCTCCCATATTCCTTGACATCCTGTTGCTTTGATTTTCTTGTTACATTAGCCTGATCCACCTGCTTTCCTTTGTCACTAGAGTCCATCAGTTATGGATGCAATCTCCAGCATTCAAACATATCATGCCCTTGAATTCTACATTCTTTACAGTATTTAGGTTGAAAATTATAACTGATCTTCACCCATTCCATCCTTGTTTCACCCGTAGCTTCATTCTCAATATCCATACATACCTTTTTTGGCAAATCAGCTAAGAGATCAACAAGAACCTTAACTTTAGAACAACTAGGTCGAGTTTTATTTATTGTGGCCATGCCAAGATACAATGGCTTCCCCACAGCTAAGGCTAATTAAACAAGCATTCCTTTACAAAAAAGTTAGGTAGCAAACCTGGAAAGGAAATCCATGCCATAGCCATTGGTGTTTCTTCCCCGGCCTTGAATTTTGCATCGTAAATTAGTGGTCGCAACTGATATTAATAACCAGCCTTATCCTTGATATAATAAGCATTTATTGACATGAAATTAATGAAATCTTCCCATAACATCAATCTTATCAAGACATGTTGATCTCTAAGGAAGACAACATTGTATTCTCCTTTGATACCATATTGACTTGGTATGATTTTACGTAACTCTTGAAGATCTGGCCAACATACGATAATTTTCCAGCAACTGCATATTGTAGATCTTCAATCACATTCATACGATCAACCTCAGCTTCAGTAAACTTGACAAAAGGCTCTCCATTCAAAATAGTGGCTCGTCGCAAAGGGATAGAATCAACAGAAGGGTTTGACGACTGCATATGACTGTTTTGTGTGGATGGTTTTAGAATTTTACTGTAATCTAAGGGTTAGGAATTGTTGTTTGTGGTCGTAGTAGTTGGGGCGAGGTAGGGAGAAGGCTAACTAGCTGGAAAAGATGGATGGATGCCGGCCAGATTGGCCATGGCAGCGAGCAACAAGGGAATCGCCTGATGATCGTCTCTTTTTCTCCAGAGCTTCTCTCTCCTCACTTCACACGTGTGGGTTTTTTTTTAAATTTGTGACCATTTCTCAATTTATGAGTGTCATCCTTATGCAGGGGTCATGCTAATCTTCTCTGTACCGTTCCAATTTTATCGGATGTCCCCGAAGGGACAGGGTCTAGGTTTTTTTAGTAATACACTAGGCAGAGTGCATAGGACTAGTTTTTATATATAAAAAAAAATGCTGAAAAACAAATTTAGGAGGTCTTACAAAGTGAAAGAAATAAACTTCGACAATTACATAGCCCTTATTTTCAGAATTGAGCATGATCCTCAATAGTGATAGTACATAATGTCTGCTAAGTAAAATAAGTAGCTTTACTTTAAAAACTAGCCACGCTAGGCCCTCATGCATGAAGCCCATGTATGATCTTCTCCTGTTGCATAAGTGGCCATCTTCAATTTTTAGAAGTAGATTCACGATAAGTACTTCCCATTGTGCATCCAGTAAGCTCATTACCATGTATTTCCAGTATATGTAGGCCAAATATTTAGCCGAACATAGCCCATTTTTCAATGTTCCATTGACACTGCCTTGTCGTATGGTTGTTGCCTCGTCCCTTCTTCATGTGCCTTGTTGTATTTGCCACAGCTATTTCACTCAGCTAGTCCTTCATTTTGATTTGTGTAACACATTATAACACCTGCCTTTTCATAAAATAACATAAAACCACAGGCTTCCTCTATAGAAGCTATTGTCCAGTATTTGTGCACAATGGTGGGAGTGCACTATTTGGTACAATTTACGTGTGATTTCCAATAGTTATTTCCATGCTCCAAATTATGGCATCCATCCCGGGATATAGTATACATGGATAGAATTAGGTTTTTCTTCTATAATGCATCCATTGATCCCTCAACTGAAAGCCAAAAGCACATACCTCTCATGACTGTCGCTATGAAACTTCTGGATTGTGATCTTCCCTTGCGTGTACTATCCTTCCCTATCCATAACAGAATTTTGTCCCTAATACTTTGGGATTGTGCCTCTAATTGCTCAAGCCTTTTGATATACAGTTGGTAATTTATAAATATCGTTACCACGAAGTAGTGCCTTAGCCGTATTCTTTTTTCTTTCCACTCCATGCTTGTGCTTACCATAATGAGAACATTGTGCTCATACCACCCATTGAATTTGAAGTACATGGTAAGGCATTGACACAATAACTTTTCCTGCAAAAAAGAACACAAGGTTAGTAGAAAAAATGATCAACATGTTCTCCTCCCTTAGGATTTGAACATGATGATCCAATGTATTCTCCAGCCCCTTACTACTCCTTTCCTTCATTCCCTTGTTCCACTCCATCCCTATCTCATTTTAGCTTTGATCCTCAAATATGGGTATTGTATCTTGTCATTTTTCACAATCCTCCTCCCTAAGACATCCAAATCCATGAAATCATGACATACTATAGGGCCTACATCCAAAGCATAGTTTGCTAAGTGATCCGCCAGTTGATTGTCCTCCCTAAGTGTGTATGATATCTGAATGTTACTATTAATCATCAACTACTTGATCTTCTCCACATATGCATCTATATTCCATAGGAAATTCCATGTTCCTTGAAGAACATTTTTAATCACCTTTGAATCTGTGTGCAGCTCAATAAGCACATAATCATGATTCACACAATACCTCAATGCTCCTAGCACTGCCCTAGCTTTATCCTCATTGTTAGTTCCCTCTCCTATTTCTTTCCCAATTGCATACACCACATACCTTCTTTATTTCTCAGCACAAAACCAATTGAACTCCTCCCTAGATTACCTCTAGAAGCCCCATCCGTATTCACTCTAATCCAGCCTGGTTCAGGACATTTTCAAATCACTTTTGTGATCTTAAAAGCAGGTGTGTAATTCTCCATTACGTGTAGCAATTCTACCCTGTTATGAGGCACCTTATGAAGGCTAGGTTTCCTTACCTTTACCAATGATTGCAGTGTGGAAGAAATCTGGAAGATACCTCTATTGATAATTATTGGATCCTCATATTTGTTGCCATTCCTTCTTTTCCAAAGTTCTCAAACTATGATTGATGGGAGAGCCTGCACCATGGGTTGAAGTCTTGACACCACCTTGGAAGTCCAACATCTAACAACAGCTTGATGTAAAGATAGGCCCTCCATTTTAATTCCTACACGTGAAATAAAACACTGCCACACTTTGTTAGCTGCATATGATCTGAAAAACAAGTGATGGAAAGTCTCTTCCTCTGGGTTGACACAACACCAACATCGTGAAGCCATTAGGTAGCCTAGCCTCCTAAAATAATCATCAAACGAGACACTTATTCCTCCATACTTTCCACAAGAAAAAAGCAATTTTGAATGGCAAACCTTTCACCCATATGTTCCTGTATGCATTGTAGGGTTTTTTTCTTCGTCTTATAAACTCCCATGCTGATTTAACACTAAACTCGTCTCTTATTTCAAGCATCCAGTATGGTTTATCAAGGACATCATGTGCTAAAGGAGGCCCAATATTGTCAATGATATGAGAAGCAATATCCTGTGGCAGAATTTGGTGAAGCTTAGCAACATTCCATGCATCATTAGACACCACATCATATGCATTCTAAATTGTCTCATCATAATAGAATTCTGGAGGAGTGACAAATATAAAACCCCAAGTCCAGTCCAGTTTTCAAACCAAAGCAAGGATGATCCCATTTTTGTATTCCAACCGATTTGGTGTTCAATGAGATCTCTACATACTAGCATCTTCCTCCACACATGTGAACCATCCCTCCATGGTACTACCATTGCATTAATCTTCTTGCAATATTTTTGGCTCATAAAATAACTCCATAAGGCTTGTTCTAAAGTTCCATCACAATTTACGAAAGAGTGCCTTAGAAACATCACGTAAGGACCTAAAGCCTACACACCCTTCCTCTTGTAAAATACATAAAGTGTCCCAAGAAGCCCAATGCTTACTTCTTCCATCCACTGAATTACTCCAAAAGAACCTACCAAAGAGCTTATGTAACTTGTTGATCACAAATCCAGGAGGATTTACTGCTGAAAGTAAATGAATAGGCATGCTTTACAATACATGTGATATCAACACTGCTCGTCCTCCTATTGATAGTAATTTCCCTTTCCATGATTGTAGCTTGTCCAAAACTTTATTGATTAGCCCCTAATAATGATCCATCTTCCTCCTAGTATAAAATATTAGACACCCTAGATATGTGAAAGGGAATTCCTGTTTGCCAATCCATGTGATCCTTTGGACTTTTTCAACCACTTCATCACTAGAAAGATGGTGTAAATAAACAGAAGATTTGGACTTGCTTATTAGTTGCCCAGAAGCTACCTCATATGCATATAAAACTTCCATAATCAATTGTAAGGATGTTGCATCTGAGGATGAGAAGATAATAGTATCATCTGTGTAAGCAAAATGATTTATCTTGGAACTCCATTTAGGCATACCATAACCACAAAAGTACAAGTTCATATGTAAGTCATTCAATCCCCTAGAGAGGGCTTCGGCTGCTAGAATGAAGAGAGTAGGACACAATGGATCTCCTTGTTTGACACCCTTACTTGATTTGAAAAAACCATGTGGTTGACCATTGAGTAACACAGAATACCAATTGTTTAACACAATACCATACACCAAGCCAATGAATCTCTCATTAAGACTCATATTCCTCAACACCTTAGTCAAGAATAACCAAGATAACCTATCATAATCTTTTGTCATGTCTAACTTGATCACAACATTTGGTCCAGCCTTAGTTCTTAATCTAATATTAATAATGATCTCTTGAATTAATAGAACATTTTCAACTATGCTTCTTCCCTTCACAAAACCAGCCTGCTCATCATAAATTAAGTTAGAGAGTAAGCCAACTAACCTTTCATGAATCACCATATAGAAAACTTTATTGATGAAGTTACTCAAGCTAATTGGCCCCAGAGAATGTAGTCACCTCTTTCTTCTTAGGTAAGAGAACTAAGTTTGTATGAGTTACAAACTTAGGTAACTCTTGACCATTGAAGAAAGTTTTCACCATTTCAAAGATCTCATCCCCAATAGTTATGTGCTCTACATAGCCTCAGTACTTCCACAATTGCTACTACCTCTACTTCAGTATTTGTACCCTCAGTGGTCTCCCTTCCAAGTGCATTTCTTAGATCTCCAGCTTCATCCTTCACACAAAAACCAATTACACTTCTTCCAAGATTCCCTCTAGATGCTCCATCTGTATTGACTTTGATCCAACCCTCCAAAGTAAATTCCCAGATAAATTTCTCAAACTTCAGTCGTGGAGGATAGTTCTCCAACATGGTTAACAGATCTTGCCATTTGTGAGGCACATGTATTCCTGATTTTCTAATTTGAACAAGAGCTTGAAGTGTTGTAGAGACTTGGTAGATCACTATGCTAACTAATACTGCCTCTCAATAATTTAGGCTATTCCTTATCTTCCATAATTCTCACACAATACAAGAAGGCAAAGCTTGCATAATTGGTTTAATTCTAGGCAGTACCAGGGCAGTCCAACACTTGATAATAGCATGATGCATTGACAACCCCTCCATTGTTATTCCTGCCATCGACAAAACGTACTTCCAAACTGTAGTAGCATCATTTGATGTGAAAAACAAGTGCACTAGAGTTTCCTCCTTAGGTTTTTTTTGTAAATCCAATAGGTCTTCCTCGATTTGCGTGCATAGCCCGAGTATTTTTCCGAAAGGCTTTTATGTTAAAAATTCATAAAATATAAAATTTTACCTTAAAATCTATTTGAGTTGATTTCGGTCAACCTTTTGAGCAAAAGGATCCGGATCCATATTTTGACGGTCCAAGTAGGCCCGTATCGTAATTTGGGACTTTGACGTATGCCCAGAATCGAATTCGGAGGTTCATAATTCGAGTTATCGCTTCTTGTTGAAATTTTGAAGTTTAAAGGCTTAATGAATCTAAAGGTTTGACCAATATTTGACTTTATTGATACCAGGTCCGTATTTTGGTTTTGGAACCTGGTATAGGTCCATCACTATATTTCTGACTTGTTTGTTAAATTTCATAAAGAACGGAGTTAGTTTGACGTGATTCGGACGTTCGATTGTAAAAACTATCACGATTTCGTATGATAGTTTTGGACTTGTGCGCATGTTTGGTTTGGAGCCCCAAGGGCTCGGGTGAGTTTCAGATAGGCTACAGAGTGAATTTGGACTTCGAAATAATGCTGGTGTGCTTCAGTTCTAGTGCAGGTCTCTGACCTCGCAATTGCGAGGTTAGTGTTCGCAATTGCGAGGAACCCAGGTTCCTGTCTTGGTCACAATTGCGAAGAAAAATATTCGCAATTGCGAAGGGGGGTGGGTCAACCAAGGTTCGCAGTTTCTATTAAATGGGTCGCAATTGTGGAAGTCCATAGTTCGTATTTGCGAACATTTCATCGCAAAAGCGATAAAAGCATAGGTGCGAAAGCTTCGCAATTGCAAGGTATTTTTCGCATTTGTGGGGGTTCGCAATAGGTCGCAATTGCGACATCCGCAACTAGTCAAAAGCTGAGTTAGATGAGATTTCTCCCATTCTTTCAAATTTTCAAACCTAGAGAACCATAGAGGCGATTTTCCCAAGAGCCCTTCTTCCCCAATTCATTGGTAAGTGATTCTAACCTATTTTCTTTCAATCTTCCATTACATTTCGTAAGATTTCAACCTAAAATCTAAGATTTTCATAGTAGAAATTGGGGGTTTGGGTAAAATTAAGAATTTTTGTAAAATTGGAATTTAGACCTCTAATTGAGGTCGGATTTCGAAATAAATTGTATAATCGAGCTTGAGGGTGAATGGGTAATCGGGTTTTGGTCCGAATTTCAGGTTTGGACCAAGGGGGCCTGGGAGTTGACTTTTGTTGACTTTTTCAATAATGACCTAAATTGAATCTTTTGCAATCGTGGGTAGTTCCTAAGGCTTATTTTGAATCGTTAAGTTGATAATTTGCTAGATTTGGTTGGTTCGGAGGCTTGTTTGAAAGACAAAGTTGTGGTTGAGCTTTGAGTTGATTTTTGGAGCGAGGTAAGTGTCGCGGTTAACCTTGACTTGAAGGATTAAGACTTGTTTGCCTATTTACTATTTGTTTAAATGTTGGGTACAACATATATCTGAGGTAACGAGTACTTTTGCGTTGTTGTTGGGCTAAAGCATGCTGGTGGGACTTGTTTCTTGTAATATATTGCTTTCTTTGATCATGATATCCATGCTTAGACTAGTTAATTACTAAATTGATCTTTCTTTCCACGTTTATGGGCTAGCTATGATAATTAAGTATTGTTAATGAAGTTGAGGTTAGTATTGTGGAATCATTGTTGATGTATGGCTTTTTCTTGTTTATTTTATCTCCCTGTTGTTATATGTTCATTGTTATATGATAAGGGAGAGTGTTAATGCACGAAGAGTGATGTCGTACCATAGTTGGGAGTTAATGCACGAAGGATGATGCCATATCATATTTGAGAGTTAATGCACGAAGGGTGATACTGTGCCGTATCTATTAATTCATGATGAAATTGAGAGTAAAGCACGAAGGGTGATACTGTGTCGTTATTTTTGTTTCATAGTGAGGTTGAGAGTAAAAGCACGAAGGGTGATGCCGTGCAGTTTTATTCATTATGTTTGTTCGTTTTACTAGTTAAAGGCTTATTGACTATTTCTTGCTATCATTCCCTGATGTAGTTATCATATCTTGTACCCCTTTCGTGTCCCCTAATAATAGTGCATGTTTAGCTTTTATCTATTGTTATGTCGTACGTATAATGTTATTTTCATAGGTTTATTTACGTGGGTGTCCTGTCATAGCCTCGTCACTACCTCATTGAGGTTAGGCTCGACATTTACTACAACGACCCGGCCGGTCGTTTTAAGAATTTACACACCGATCCTCTATTAACTGCTTTTCCCGTGTTTATTTCTGCTAATTTTGATTTGTCGGGATGTTCGGTTTTGAGTTTCGGAGAGTTTTGGGACACTTAGTCCCTAAATGAGAGCTTAAGTGTTGAAAATTTGACCGTAATCAGAACAGTGTGAAGACAACCTCGAAATGGAAATCTGATGGTTTTGTTAGCTCTGTTGGGTTATTTCGGGCTTAGGGGCGTGTTCGGATTGTGTTTTGGAGGTCCGTAACTAATTTAGGCTTGAAATGTCAAAAATCGAATTTTAGAATTTTTTGGTTCGATAGTTAGATTTTGATCCGAGAGTCCTAATGGAATTTTGGAAGTTGGAGTAGCTCCGTAGTGTTGAATGTGACGTGCTTACAAAATCTTAGGTCATTCGGACAAGGTTTGATAGACTTTTTGATCGAAAGCGTATTTTTAGAGTTTTGGGATTTTTAGGCTTGAATCCAGGGTTGATTCGTTGTTTCGATGTTGTTTTAGGTGTTTTAAGGATTGGAATAAGTTTGGACAGTGGTATTAGACTTGTTGGTGCCTTTGGTTGAGGTCCTGGGGGTCTCGGGATGATTTTGGATGGTTGACGGAAGGATTTTGGAGTTTGGAGTTGCAACTTCAGCTCCTGGTTTTCTGTCATAACCGCATATGCGAGTGTGGAACCGCAGGTGCGGTGCCAAAGAAGCGTCTATGTGGCCGCAGAAGCGAGATTGGCCTAGAGCTCTAGGATCCGCAGGTACGGCTGGGTTTTTCACAAATGCAATGCCGCAGATGCGGCCAAGCGACTGCAGATGTGAACCTAGCCCGTTAAGTGACTTTTCACACCTCCGATGCATTCTTCCATAGGTGCGGGACCATAGGTGCGCTCCTTTGACTGCAGATGTGACAATCGCTAGGTAGAAACATATAAATACTTGCCTTCGCGAAATTTAGCCATTTTTCACCTCTTTTCAAACGGGAAGAAGCTTGGAGAGCACTTTTCTAGAAGGATTTTTAGAGGAGTTCATTGGGGTAAGGTCTTTGGTCCCTAAACTCATTATTGGAATGATTTTTATCAATTTAAGCATGAAAAATTAAGGAAAATCAGTGGTAAATTGGGGGTTAGGGCTTGACTAATTAGAGACCTTTGAGTGATGATTTGAGGGGCCCTTTGAGGTTTGATTTTGGTACTTTTTGTATGAATGAACTCATGAGAGTGTGAGAATTCTGAAAATGTAAATTTTACCCGATTCTGAGACATGGGCTCGAGGGGCATTTTGGTTATTTTACCTAATTTCGCGTATTAACTTAGAATTTAATTGTAGAATCAGTTACTTGAAGTGTTATTATATTATGCAATTAAGTTGAATAGCTTTGGGCCTTTGGAGTCGAGTATTCGTGGCAAAGATGTGGTTTCGGGTTGATTTTGAGCTGGTTCGAGGTAAGTGGCTTGCCTAACCATGTGTGGGGGACCTTCCCATTAGGATTTGGTATATTTGATAATTGAAATGCCCTGTACGTGAGGTGACGAGTGCGTACTTGAGCTAATTGTTGAAAATCCGGTTTTCTTTAAGTAATTTCAGTTTTGTTCCTTTTTCCTGTTTCATCTTACTTGCAATTTAAACCTGCTGTTAGCTTAGAAAAAGCATGTCTAATTGACTTAACTATTTATTTGCTTAAACTGCCTTAATTGAATTATGTGAAGCATGTTAAATTAGAATTACCTATTTTACTTGGTACGAAATTGAGCTTAATTGAGTATTCTTGTGTTGCTGCTGTGTGTTTTACTTTGGGACTACGGGACGGCATCCCGGGAGATCCCCTGTACGTATTATGATTTGAACTGAGGTGCGGGATACCAAGAGATCCCTGGCACGTATGTTGAGGATACCAAGAGATCCTCGGGATACCAAGAGATCCCTAGCATATATTGAGGATACTAAGAGATCCTCGGGATACCAAGAGATCCCTGGCTATTATCCTTGTTATGAGTGGTACTTCCTGGTGTTGCCAAGAGATCCCCGGCATATATATTGAGGATATTGAGAGATCCCCGGTTATCATCCTTGTTATGAGTGGTATTTCCTGGTGATTGTCTTTATCTCTGTTTCAGTTATTGTATTCCATATTATCCTGTGTGAAACTCTTGCTGTAGATTCTCAATTGTACTACTTATCTTATTCTGTCATCTCTATATTTTTTTTAATCTCAGTAGGGCCCTGACCTTCGACCCAGACGTACCATCCTTGAGGCGAGGCGACCCTTCGGAGACTTTAAGGTATATCTGCCTCGTCCGCAGACCGAGGAGTCTCTCTCCATTCTCTCTTGTAGTTACAACCCTTATGTATTTACTTTATTTTAGACTATTCTGGAGTTAGAGCACTTCCAAATGCCGAGTTGTAGTTACTACCCTATTCTGTATTTACTTAGTTTATGAGAGTTGATACTGTGTATGCCGAGTGGCACTTCCAAATGCTGTTTTATTACACTATTTATGTTTTAAATTATTTTCTTTTGTTTCGCAAATTTGGTTTATCTTCCGCATTTTAGGCTTACCTAGTCATAGAGACTAGGTGCTGTCACAATGGTTCACGGAGGGCGAAATGGGGTCGTGACAAGTTGGTATCATAGCTCTAGGTTCATAGGAGTCATGAATCACAAGCCGGCTTATTAGAGTCTCGCTGATCGGTACGGAGACGTGTGTACTTATCTACGAGAGGCTATGTAACTGTTAGGAAAATTTCCCTTCATTTGATTTCCTTGTCGTACGAGATTTTGATATCACAATTTTAAACCTCTTTCTTCTATTCTCTCATAGATGGTGAGGACATGCGCTACCTAAGATGATCAGGCACCCGCGCCCCCTACTTCAGCCGTCAGAGGTCGGGGCCAGGGTAGAGGTCGAGGAAGCGCATGTGGTGCAGCCAGAGCACCTGCGCGAGTTGTCGCCAAGGTACCACCAGCAGTTCCAACCGGAGTCCAGGCACCTGATACGCCTACTGCTACTACTACTCCAGCTCTTCAGGAGACGCTTGCGCAGTTCATGAGCATGTACACCACTTTGGCTCAGGCATGGTTGTTTCCCCTTGCTGCAACCACATCTTAGGCTGGGGAAGGAGCACAAACTCCCGCCGCCTGCACTCTTGAGTAGCGAGTACATGTTGATCAGGTCCCAGAGATTATTCCTATACCGCCTGCGGTGCCAGTTCAGCCCAAGGACATGGCAGTGTCTTTAGAGGATGAGCAGTAGAGACTTGAGAGGTTCAAGAAGTATGATCCTCCAGTGTTCAATGGGTTAGCATCAGATGATGCCTTAGGATTTCTGAAGAGTGTCACCGTATCCTCCGCACTATGGGTATATTAGGATCGAGGGGGGTTTCTTTCACTGCCTTCCAGCTTCAAGGAGCCTCCTATTAGTGGTGGCTCACCTATGAGCTAGACAGTCCGGACGAGGCTGCTTCACTAACTTGGACCAAGTTTTCAGATATGTTATTGAGAGAGTTTGTTTCTCAGAGCCTCAGAGACGCATGGCGCATAGAGTTTGAGCATTTGCGCTAGGGTGCTATGATTGTCTAAGAGTATGCTGTCCATTACACTCACTTGGCTAGACATGCCCCAGCCTTGGTCTCTACTGTTCGCGAGAGGGTTCGCCGGTTTATTGAGGGGCTTATTCCCATCATCAGGTCTAGCATGGCTCATGAGTTGGAGATGGATATTTCTTATCAGTAGGTGGTGAGCATTGCTAGGAGGATTGAGGGTATTCATTCTAGGGAGAGAGAGGAGAGGGAGGCCAAGAGGTCTCGAGAGTCGGGCCATTACTCGGGTGGCCGTACCCCAGCTGCAGGTCGTCATAGTAGGGGTTATATGAGTCGCCCTATTCATTCAGCTCTTCCAGCAGCCAGTGGTATTCCAGCTCCTCCTAGGCCTCAGGAGCCTTATTATGCACCTCCAGTTTCTAGCGCGCCTCCTGTGCGGGGTGCTTTCAAAGGTCAGTCCAGCCGACCTGGCCCGAGCCAGTCACATTCGCCACGACCTCCTAGAGCTTGTTTTGAGTGTGGTGACACATGCCATATGGTGAGGGATTGCCCTAGATTTGGGAGAGGTGCACCTCCACAGACTTCTCAGCCATAGCGTGCCCCGCAGAATTCTCGGGCTATGGTTACAGCTCCAGTTGCTACCTCACCTGCTCAGCCAGCTAGAGCTGGGGGTTGGGGAGGTAGAGGTCACCCTAGAGGGGGAGGCCATGCTAAATACTATGCTCTTCCTTCCCGTACCGAGGTTGTTGGCTTCGATTCTGTCATCATAGGTATTATACTGGTTTGTCACAGAGATGCATCGGTTCTATTCGATCCAGGCTCCACTTACTCTTATGTGTCTTTTTATTTTGCTCCGCATTTGGGTGTACCTCGAGATTCTTTGAGTTTCCCTATTTATGTTTCTACTCTTGTGGGAGATTCTCTTGTTGTGGATCGCATTTATCGGTCATGTTTGGTTGTTCTTAGTGGTTTTGAGACCAGAGCCGATTTATTGTTGCTCAGCATGGTTGATTTTGATATTATCTTGGGCATGGACTGGTTGTCGGCCCATTACGCTATTCTTGATTGTCACGCCAAAATCGTGACGCTGGCTATGCCAGGTGTACCGCATATTGAGTGGAGGGGTGCATTAGATCATACTCCCAGTAGAGTTATTTCTTTCCTTAAGGCTCAGCGAATGGTTGAGAAGGGGTGTGACGCATATCTAGCTTATGTGAGAGATGTCAATATTGATACCCTTTCAGTTGATTCAGTCCTAGTAGTGCGGGATTTTCCCGATATGTTTCCAGCTGATCTTTCGGGCATGCTGCCTGATAGAGATATTGATTTCGGCATTGATCTATTGCCAGGCACTCAGCCCATTTCTATTCCTCCGTATCGCATGGCTCATCCTGAATTGAAGGAGTTGAAGGATCAGTTACAATAATTGCTTGATAAGGGTTTTATTCGGCCTAGTGTATCACTTTGGGGTGCTCCTATCTTGTTTTTGAAGAAAAATGATGGTTCTATGCCTATGTATATTGATTATCGCCAGCTGAACAAGGTTACAGTGAAGAACCGTTATCTTTGCCTCATATTGATGATCTGTTTGACCAGCTTCAGGGTGCACGGGTGTTTTCTAAGATTGACTTGCGCTCAAGTTACCATCAGTTGAAGATTCGGGAGCCCGATATCCTGAAGACTGCTTTCAGGACTCGGTATGGTCATTACGAGTTCCTTGTCATGTCATTTGGGCTGACCAATGCCCCAACAGCCTTTATGCATTTGATGCACAGTGTGTTCCGGCCGTATCTTGACTCGTTCGTCATTGTCTGTATTAATGATATTCTGGTGTATTCTCGGAGATGGGAAGATCATGAGCAGCACCTGAGGACTGTGCTTCAAACTCTGAGAGAGAAGAAGTTATATGCTAAGTTCTCGAAATGTGAGTTTTGGTTGGATTCCGTGGCATTCCTAGGCCACGTGGTATCGAGTGAGGGTATTCAGGTAGATCTGAAGAAGATAAAGGCCGTGCAGAGTTGGCCCAGACCATACTCAACTACTGAGAGATCCGCAGTTTTCTTGGCTTGGCGGGTTACTACCATCGTTTTGTGGAGGGGTTTTCATCGATTGCAGCCCCTATGACCCGGTTGACCCAGAAGGGTGCTCCGTGCCAATAGATGGAAGAGTGTGAGGCGAGCTTTCAGAAGCTCAAGACAGTTTTGACTACAACCCCAATTTTGATACTGCCTACAGGTTTGAGGTCTTATACGGTCTATTGTAATTCCTCGAGGATTGGCCTCGGAGCGGTGTTGATGCAGGACAATATAGTGATTGCCTAAGCGTCCAGACAGTTGAAGGTACACGAGAAAAATTATCCGGTCCACGACCTTGAGTTAGCTGCCATTGTTCACGCCGTAAAGATCTGGCGCCATTATTTATACGGTGTGCCTTGTGAGATTTATACTGATCATCGGAGCTTGCAACACCTGTTCAAGCAAAAGGATCTAAATTTGTGCCAAAGGAGGTGGTTAGAGTTACTGAAAGACTATGATATCACTATTTTGTATCACCCGGGAAAGGCCAATGTGGTGGCCAATGCTTTGAGTCGCTGGTAAGAGGGTTTGGGGAGTTTGGCTTATTTACCAACATCGGAGAGGCCTATGGCGATGGATGTTCAGGCCTTAGCCATCCAGTTGTGAGATTGGATCTTTTGGAGCCTAGTTGGGTTCTAGCTTGCGTGGTTTCTCGGTCTTCCTTATTTGATCGTATTAGGGAGCGTCAGTATGATGACCCTCATTTGCTTGTCCTCAAGGACAAGGTTTAGCATGGTGATGCCAGAGATGTGACTATTGGTGATGACGGGGTATTGAGGATGCAGGATCGGATTTGTGTACCCAATGTTGATGGGCTTCAGGAGTTGATTCTAGATGAGGCCCATAGTTCGCGGCATTCCATTCATCCGGGTGCCGCGAAGATGTATCAAGATTTGAGACAACACTATTGGTGGAGGCGGATGAAGAAAGATATAGTTGGGTTTGTAGCTCGGTGCCTCAACTGTCAGCAGGTGAAGTATGAGCACTAGAGACCGAGTGGGTTGCTTCAGCAGATAGAGATTCTAGAGTGGAAGTGGAAGCGGATAACCATGGACTTTGTAGTTGGGCTCCCACGGACTTTGAGAAAGTTCTATGCTATTTGGGTGATTGTGGATCGGCTGACCAAGTCCGCTCACTTTATTCCTATGTGTACTACTTATTCTTCGGAGCGGTTGGCGGAGATCTATATCCGGGAGATTATTCGTCTGCATGGTATTCCATTTTCCATCATTTCAGATAGAGGTACTCAGTTCACATCAAGATTCTAGAGATCTGTCCAGCATGAGTTGGGTACTCGGGTGGAGTTGAGTACAATATTTCACCCTCAGACGGACGGGCAGTCTGAGCGCACTATTCAGATTCTTGAGGATATGCTTTGTGCGTGTGTGATTGAGTTTGGAGGGTCTTGGGATCAGTTCTTGCCATTGGCAGAGTTTGGCTACAACAATAGTTATCAGTCCAGCATTCAGATGACACCGTACGAGGCTATGGTAGGCGGTGTAGATCCCCGGTAGGTTGGTTTGAGTCGGGTAAGGCTAGATTATTGGGCACAGACTTGGTTCAGAATGCTTTGGAGAAGGTCAAGGTGATTCAGGATAGACCTTGTACAGTCCAGTCCAGACAGAAGAGTTATGTGGACTGGAAGGTTCGTGATGTTTCCTGTATGGTTGGAGAGCGGATTATACTTCGGGTTTCGCCTATGAAGGGTGTTATGAGATTTGGAAAGAAGGGAAAGTTGAGTCCGAGGTTTATTGGCCCTTTTGAGATATTGAGGCGTGTTGGGGAGGTTTCTTATGAGCTTGCCTTACCTCCCAGCTTGGCAGGAGTTCATCAGGTATTTCATGTTTCGACACTCCGGAGGTATCACGGTGATTCGTCGCACGTGTTGGATTTCAGTTAAGTCCAGTTGGACAAGGATCTATCTTATGTTGAGGAGCCAGTGGCAATAATGGATAAGCAAGTTAGGAAGCTGAGGTCAAAGAACATTGCATATGTAAAGGTTCAGTGGCGGGGTCAGCCGGTCGAGGAGGCGACTTGGGAGACCGAGTAGGATATGCGCAGCCGTTACCCTCATCCTTTCACTACTTCACGTATGTCTCTATGCTCGTTCGAGGACGAACAAATGTTTAAGTGTGGGAGGATGAAACGACCCGGCCGGTCATTTTAAGAATTTACGCCCTGATTCCCTATTAACTGCTTTCCCCGTGTTTATTTCTACTATTTTGATTTGCCAGGATGTTCGATTTTGAGTTTCGGAGAATTTTGGGATACTTAGTCCCTAAATGAGAGCTTAAGTGTTGGAAATTTGACCGTAGTCGGAACAGTGTGAAGACGTCATCGAAATGGAAATCTGATGGTTCCGTTAGCTCGGTTGGATGATTTCGGGCTTAGGGGCATGTTCGGATTGTGTTTTGGAGGTCTGTAGCTAATTTAAGCTTGAAATGCAGAAAGTCGAATTTTGAAGTTTCCGGTTCGATAGTGAGATTTTGATCCGAGGGTCGGAATGGAATTCCGGAAGCTGGTGCGACTGGGTTTTTCGCAAATGCGATGCTGCAAATGCGGCCAAGCGACTGCAGATGCGGACCCAGCCCGTTAAATGACTTTTCACACCTGCGATTCATTCTTCTGCAGGTGCGGTAACAGGTGCGCTCCCTTGACCGCAGATGCGGAAATCGCTGGGCAGAAACATATAAATACTTGCCTTCGTGAAATTAAGCCATTTTTCATCTCTTTTCAAACGGGAAGAAGCTTGTGGAACACTTTTCAAGAGGGATTTTCAAAGGAGTTCATTGGGGTAAGGTCTTTGGTCCCTAAACTTGTTATTGGAATGATTCTTATCAATTTAAGCATGAAAAATTAAGAAAAATCAGTGGTAAATTGGTGGTTAGGGCTTGACTAATTAGAGACTTTTGAGTGATGGTTTGAGGGACCCTTTGAGGTCCGATTTTGGTACTTTTGGTATAACTGAACTCGTAAAAGTGTGAAGATTCTGGAAATGTAAATTTTACCCGATTCCGAGACGTGGACCCGAGGGGCGTTTTGGTCATTTTACCTAATTTTGCGTATTAGCTTAGAATTTAATTGTAGAATCAGTTACTTGAAGTGTTATTTACATTATGCAATTGAATTGAATAGATTTGGGCCATTTGGAGTCGAGTACTCGTGGCAAAGACATGGTTTCGGGTTGATTTTGAGCTGGTTCGAGGTAAGTGGCTTGTCTAACCCTGTACGTGCGGTGATGAGTGCGTACTTGAGCTAATTATTGAAAATCCGGTTTTCTTTAAGTAATTTCAATTGTGTTCCTTTTTCCTGTTTCATCTTACTTGCAATTTAAACCTGCTATTAGCTTAGAAAAAGCATGTCTAATTGACTTAATTGTTTATTTACTTAAACTGCCTTAATTGAATTATGTGAAGCATGTTAAATTAGAATTACCTGTTTTACTTGGTACGAAATTGATCTTAATTGAGTATTCTTGTGTTGTTGCTGTGTGTTTTACTTTGGGACTACGGGACGGCTTCCCGGGAGATCCCCTGTACGTGTTATGATTTGAACTGAGGTTCGGGATGCCAAGAGATCCCTGACACGTATATTGAGGATACCAAGAGATCCTCGGGATACCAAGAGATCCCTAGCATATATTGAGGATACCAAGAGATCCCTTGTATACATTGAGGATACCAAGATATCCTCGGGATACCAAGAGATCCCCGGCATATATATATTGAGGATACTGAGAGATCCCCGGCTATCATCCTTGTTATGAGTGGCATTTCCTGGTGATTGTCTTTATCTCTGTTTCAGTTATTGTATTCCTTATTATCTTGTATTAAATTCTTACTGTAGATTCTCAATTGTACTGCTTATCTTATTATGCCATCTCTATATTTATTTAATCTCAGTAGGGCCCTGACCTTCCTCGTCACTACCCGACTGAGGTTAGGTTTGACACTTACTAAGTACCGCTATGGTCATGCCCTTTCTACGCATGTTTTTCATGTGCAGATCCAGGTACTTCGACTCAAACTTACCATCCTTGAGGCGAGGCGACCCTTCAGAGACTTCGAGGTATATCTGCCGCGTCCTCATACCGAGGAGTCTCTTTCCATTCTCTCTTGTAGTTACAGCCTTTCTGTATTTACTTTGTTTTAGACTATTATGGAGTTAGAGCACTATGTAGTATCATTGGCTTGTGATTCATGGGTTTCCGGATTTTGGGAAAACTGTATTAGTTTATGAGAGTTGATATTGTGTATACCGAGTGGCACTTCCAAATGCTGTTTTATTACACTATTTCTGTTTTAAATTATTTTCTTTTCTTCCGCAAATTTGGTTTATCTTTCGCATTTTAGGCTTAACTAGTCGTAGAGACTAGGTTTCGTCACGATGGTTCACAGAGGGCGAACCGGGGTTGTGACATTTACGGAGTACATTGGATCGGTTATCTCATACTACACTATGCACTTCTTGTGCAGATTTTGGTGCTGGTCTCAGCTATCCGTGAAGCGTTTCAGCTCGAATTAGCTTTTGTAGACTCGAGGTAGATCTGCTGGCGTCCGCAGACCTTAAGTCCCCTTCCACTTTTTCCCTATTTACTGTTCTTTTCATTCGAGACAATTGTACTTATTTCAATTACTATTCGTAGAAATTCTAGAAGCTCGTGTACCTGTGACTCCAAATCCGGGTTTTATTAGATATTGGTTTATTACGTTGTTTCGCACTGTATTATGAACTTCATTTCTATTTAATTGGTTTACTTATTCGAATTGGTTAAAATTGTCTTAAAGATCCTCTAACGTTGGCTTGCCTAACAAGTGAAATGTTAAGCGATATCACAGTCCCGAAGGTGGGAATTCCGGGTCATGACAAATAAATTATCAATATAAAATCAGGTTTCATATGAATGAATGAATTGATTTAGAAATGAGAAAAAAATAGTAAAACAATTGATAAAGATATTCAATGAATAAATTAACAGAGAAGTGTTGTCAAAAATAATACCTTAGTTGATATACTTAATTAGACAAAAACTTGATTATTTTCTAAATTCTATATTTCTCATGTATTAATGTTAACTAATTTCTCTAATTATTGCCGCAACCGAAAGAAAATTTTCAAAATTAAGATTAATAATAATTCTAACTAAGATCAACAATGTCTTAAGAAAGCTTAATAAACTGATTAACTATATTATCAATTGAAAAAAGAATTATTAGAAAAAATCAATTATAATAAATAATTAATAATTTTGCATCTCAAAAGCTAAAAAATAGACTTCAATAATTATGTATAAAGATTTTTCAAAAAAGAAAAGGCCTCATATTAATGTTTGGCTTTAGGCCACAAAATATGTCGAGCCGCCTCAGCACTTGATTATAACTCGATTTCCCAAAACACATTCACTAGACTGACTCAAAAAGAACGCAATACTGGTATTGACTAGAGTGAACAAAATGTAGTTCTTCAGTTGATGTGTAAAAGGATAATCTCATAAGTCCAAAATAGATAGTATTTAAACGCCTGGACTTCAAGATCTTCTAGGAGTCCTATGCATAGTCAGCTTCTTGTTTGATAGAACTCTTACTATTCCAAGGACTCCAGAAGTTTTGGGACTATTGTCTCTTATTGATTTATTCGTATCTTCTTGGGCAACAACCCTTATCACATATAGCGCATTCTTCTTCCAACAAACTTGGACCTGAGTAACCTTAAGATAAAGTTATTGTCTTGCACGGACGTACAATCATCAACTAGAGGAGCTGATCCTTTACCTTGAGGAGCTGGTTCTTAGAACAGTTAAGCAGCTACATTGAGAACTTGATTTTTCGAATATTGCATTTAAACAAACTTTGTTAGTCATCAAAATCTCAATTACTCAACAAGTGAAAAAAGAGTAAGGGCACCAAAAAACAGGAAAAAACACAACTCAATATTTTAGTAGTGTGCTTGGCCCGTGCCATTACGGACCTATCATCGCTAGTTTTAAAGAGAAGACAGACCTTCTCTCTAAAATATACTGTTGATCTATCTATTACTCTATCTCTTTTTTTTTTTAACTATTAATTAGTCCAATAAATAGCAAGTTATACTTTCTTTTTCTTCAATTAAATCAATATTTAATATCAGTTAGTAGCTTATATAAGAGCCTTTTTTAGAAGTAATATTTTTTTATTACATTTCGGGAGGGGAAAAGGGGCAAGAGGAAGGGTATGTTATTGATTGAATATATTGGTTACGCATATTTTCTTTCCCAAATACCCTGTTACAAAGATGAGCAAATGTTTTCTTCTTTAAACTCTTGATTAACAAGAAACGTGTCTATATTCCATTTTTCTCTAGTAGAACTGCCTAAATTAGTGTGCTTTTTGGTACTTATAATTATTATAGCAATTACCCTATAGACAATTTTCAGCCACAAATACTTTCCAAACTTGGTGGCTAGCTGATAGTAATTTTGGACCAAAGAAATTGTTTTTATCAGATGTAGTGCATAAAGGACTGAACTTTGCCTCTCATCTGCAAACTGCACTAGAGGTCTCGAGCAAACACACTATGGATTCCATGCTGTTTTTTTCAAGCTTTTTAGTAGTTATTTTGCTGGCTATTTCACTCCAAGTTTTTTTCTTCTCACCAATATCCCCTGAGATTCTTGAAATTCCTTCTGCCGCTACATTTACATCAAAGAGCTATTTGCAGGTAACTTAAAAGAAAAAAAAAGGTTCCTTAACTTAATATTTTCTTACTTGCCTCAATCTTTTTATGGATTTAATTTATATACACAGTCTATGAATTTTAAGTCTCTTTTCGTCTTCTTGAGCCAAGGGCCTTTCGGAAACAGCCTCTCTACCCCTCGAGATAGGGTTAAGGTCTGCGTACACACTATCCTCCCCAGACCCTACTAGTGAAATTTTACTGGGTCGTTGTTGTTGTTGTTGTTGTTGTTGTTGTCAATGAATTTTAACTTGTGATAGCATGTGATAGTTATCATATATATTTATGAGATTACCAATTAATGTTTAAACGATTTACCTATAATTACCTATTAGGTGACCTGAGTGTGTAATATTATATTTTTGTGTGTGTAAAACTTGAACTCTTTTTTTTAACTGTGATGCGAAATGCTACATATGGACTGTTAATTTCAGAGGGTAAGTAAACTTGGAGAAGGGTTTCTGGATAGACCAGAAGATGTGGCAGTGGACAAAATGGGAGTTTTATATACAGCAACTAGAGATGGTTGGATCAAAAGATTGCACAAGAATGGGACTTGGGAGAGTTGGAAGTATATTGGGAGTAATTCTTTACTAGGACTTATAGTATCAGCTGCTGGTCATGTCATCGTATGTGACGCTGAAGAGGTAATTAATTTTGCAGCTTAAATGAATAGCTTGGCTAAGTAACGATTGCCTAATAGATTTTAAGAAATTTTAGATAGTCTTTCCGTGGCAATATGTATGCAGCACACCTAAAGTTTCTAATAGGTACAATTGTATGATGTGCAGGGGTTGCTTAAGGTTAGTGAAGATGGCGTAAGTGTTCTTGCTTCACACGTCAATGGTGAAAAAATAAGGTAAAAGATTTCACTTTTCTATCTTGAAATTCTCTGCCCATTGAGGCCAAGAGCAATATATATCTTATGATACTTTGATGGAGCATGGCCTTTTTTTCGAGTTGATATAATTTCAAAAAATAGGAATTTTTTAAAAATTAAGTACCATTCTGTAACTTCAATCCAACAAAATTTCGGGAAATGAACGATGCCTAACGAGCAAGGAAGAATTAGTTCACAATATCACCATACGATATTTGTGTAATTTGTTTATAGCATCCAAGATAATATGAACAATACAATATGCTCGTGGGACATAAAGTTTGAACTGCTGTTACAATATTAAATTAGTGCGTAGTTAGGCAAAGGTGACTATGCCCAGATGCGACTCTTCCGTCCTCCCCCAGCTTTGTCTGGGACAGAGTTTAAACTTGTGACTTGCGCCTAATTAATTGACACATCTATGTGTTGTGTCCTCACCAATGAACCAAAGCCCTGAGGGATGGTTTATATGATGCTGTTAGCAGCAACATTATAAAATTTCTCTGGATCCTTATGTCCATCAATTATAAAATTTTAATGAAAATCCATTGCAAGCTAAAAGTTAGAGTGTGTACAGATTTGCAGATGATGTGGTGGAAGCATCAGATGGGAGTCTATACTTCAGTGTCCCAAGCACCAAATTTGGACTCCACGAATGGTACCTTGACGTGCTTGAGGCCAAGCCCCATGGTCAGCTTCTCAAATATAATCCTTCATTGAACAAGACCTCTGTAATTCTTCATGACTTGGCCTTTGCAAATGGCGTTGCTCTCTCTGCGGATCAAGATTACTTAATTGTCTGTGAAACGTGGAAGTAAGTATTCTCGAATGATTAAATGATTTTCTACCTCCAACTATAAGATAACTTGGTGAGCTCATGAGATGTTTAGACATGCTTCTCCGATCCATTGACTAGCACGGTTTCTTCATGAACACATTCTTTTGGTACCTGGAACCAATTTGTGAAGTTGATTGTTCAAGTTGCATTCAACATTCTTTTCGTCCATGATAATCAGATTTAGGTGCCTAAAGTATTGGCTGAAGGAGGAAATCAAAGGACAAACAGAGATCTTCGTCGATAATCTTACTGGTTTACCCGACAACATCAAGCTTGCTCCAGATGGTTCGTTCTGGATAGCTCTAGTAGAGGTAAGTTATAAACATCTTTCAGTAGCAGAGAAGGTTCATCTGCTGTGCCAATTTAACGACTGATGTGTCTGCCTCTGTTACAGTTTACAGCTCGTAGACTAAATTTTGTACACTCGTCAAGAGCTTCAAAACATTTGCTGGCAACTTTCCCCAAATTGATGAACTGGGTCCTTGGAGCATACCACAAAGCTATGGTAGTGAATGTCGCAGCTGATGGGAAGATAATCAAAGGCTTTGATGATCCAACTGGAAAGGTCATGTCATTTGTGACATCTGTGCTGGAGTATGAAGGTCATCTATATTTGGGAAGTCTCAACTGTGACTTCATAGGAAAGTTACCACTGACGACCTCAACTGTGTAGCCATTGCTAACTTGCTCACATTATGGTCTATAAATTGTACGTCTTGATTCCTAGAATGTATGTTTAGCAAATTTGAGAAATATAATATCATCATAGCTGTAGGACAACCACAGGTCCTAAGATTTTAACGAGATGTTTGTTGCTCCCAAACGCACACGCAAGTATACGTGGTCGACAAGTAATATAGGATTGTAAGTCCAGATATTGTACCCACAGGGACTTGTGATTAACTATCAACTAAATTAAACCCAAACAATTAATCTATTCAAGCGAATTCTAAAGTATGAATATTTAACTAAAACTAATCTAAAGAAACAAACTAGGAGGTTAAAGAAAACAAGTTGGCGAATTATAAAGACGAATCCAATGTGAGTGAATATTCTAGAGCTATGGGTTAGCTAACAATCCCATTGAGTTTTCCATTTAAATCGTCTAATTAATTTATCTAGTTTATTGATTTACGGAGTTAATATTGCTCGTATCCTTCTCCCGAAGTACAACTCGCCTATTCAAGGTAATCTAACACCTATATTCCTATTGAATTAGAATTAACAAGAACACATTAATAATTCCTGTATAGTAACCAAGCAAGGCGATTAAGTATATTCCTATCCTAACCGCAAATCCGTCCTCCCTAAGAGTTAAGATCTTGCTCTGCTCAATATTATATGCAATCTAGAATTCCCTCTTCCGAGTTCAATCTTAGATTCGTAGATAGTATTCAATTGGTGATCAAGCGATCAAATAATTAAGCGCAAGATTGAATAAATAAACCAATATGATAAAATAATAAAAACAATTCAAGCTTCAAACCACAATGTTCATGTAACACCCAAAACTCTAGAACTAATGAATTATGAAATTAAAGGAAGAGAAGAGAAGAAAAATTAGTTAGAAGCCTCCCAAGCGTGGTGTATGTTGACCCACGTGAATTCTCTTTCAAAGTGTGTTCGATATCCTCCAAATTAGGTTTAAGACCCCTTTTATACAAGTTGGGATCATGTAGGACCGAAATAACCTTGTCCCGAGCAAAATAGAAAAAACCCTCCGCCCTGGCGTCCAGGCCCGCGCCTAGCGCTGGACGTGGCGCTGAGAACAGTGAATTTGCCGCCTGCTCTTTAGATTGTCTTTCCCAGGTGCGTTTTTTGCCTTCATTTGTATTTCAATTGTATCCTTTGTTCTTGTCTTCAAATTGGGGGACAAAAAAAACAAAAGGGTGTCCCCCCTTTTTTTATTCATTTTTGTTTTTCGTGTTTTATTTAACTTTGCTCCAAATTTCTTCATCTTCATACCGCTTTATTCCTACACAATTAGAGTATAATATTAAGCACAAAGTAATATAATTAACACTCAAAAGATGATTAAAAGTACTAGAATATGAGATAACAATGGGTAAATATATGTATTTTTTGCCGAACAACAACACCTCACACTTAGACTCTTGCTTCGTCCTCGAGTAAGCATTAAAATCATTCTCAATAAATCAAGCATAGAAATATCACCACTTCGGTTGGTATTAACAATTAGGCCCTATAGCAACTCAAACCATTAGATATACACTTCCTCATCATCATGCAAGATATACAAGTCACAAACAAACAACAAACTTCTAACCTTCTAACCTCAGAGACGGACTCTAACTTACCAAATTTAAGCTCGTTCACCTGCTCTGTCAAAGAAGCTAATAACATCACTTATCTATCATGAAACAAGTGCCCTCACAACAATAATATAGTCCATACTCCACTTATCTATCATGAAACAAGTGCCCTCACAACAATAATATAGTCCATACTCTCAAATCAAAGAATGAATATAATTTAAGGACTTAGCATTGTGAGCACGTGATTTTTGTCTTACGCGACAATCGCTCCAAAAGAATTAAAAAATAATAACAAATGGTCGTGCTGTAAAAATTTGGATTTTACATGGCACTTTGTTAATTATTTATGATTTTTGCCCATTTTTATTAAAACAAAATACAAAATGTATGTGTCGTGCGTAATGTGAACCGTAATCCGATTGTTAAATGGGAGATCACAAAAATATGCATTTCTTTTGTCCTGATTTGTTGCCTTGTTTAATTTTACCTACTTTTAACATTTTATACGCGTGAAATAAATATGTTAATTAATGGTGTTTAGTTTTATTTAATTAGGTTGTGTATTTAGGAAATTAGAAATAAAGAAAAAAAGGGTAAAAATTTGTTTTAAAATGAATTTGGGCCGTGCCCATTTCAAAATCTGAAGCCCAAATGAACGGCCCAAGCCACCAGTCCGAACAGCCCACCCCCAGGCCACAAAACGACGTAGTTTAACACCAAAACTACGTCGTTTCAATGCCGATCCATCTCAACCATTCAAACCAAACTGATCCAACGGCCAAGATCTCACACCCCGTACCCACTAACAGACCCGACCCGTCTCACCCGGACCGACCCCAACCCTTTACCCTCGAAACGACACCGTTCTCCGTTAGTTGAAGGATCCTGGCCCTTCATCACGTCTCATCCAACGGCCAGGATCCACCTATCCACTAACTATATAAACCCATAACCTTACCCTGCCCCCCTATCCGAACCCCAGCCTTAGGTCACCTTCGTCCTCATCCCTTTCCCCTCCAAAACCCTAGCCGCCCCCGTATTCTTCACCATGAAAGCCGGCGGCATGGACGCCGGTAACCCCACCCTTAACACCATAGAACCCCCTTGCCATCCTGAACATGGATCTGTTAACTACTTAACTCGAATCCCATCCCACCTTCTCGAATCTTCATTTGAAGATTCGAATCAAAACTCGATCTACACCGATCTGCCCTAAATTCATACCAGACACTCCCCAGACGCCCCTCGTGACCAAACCATGCTTGGTTTGGTCCGAATCTGACCAGGGAAGCGTGAATCCCGAATCTAATTTTTGGAATCTTAGGGTTCCTCGTCACTGGTCCGTATCTTGTTCAAGCCGAAGAGATTAAGGTCTAATGGACCTTAATCGAAGTGTTTCTCATCTGAGAAACACTTCGATTAAAGTCCGTTCAGCCTTAAGAAAGGTCTTTCGAATCCAAGTTAAGGCTTTTGATTTTTCGGGATTTAAGGTGAGTTTTGCTTTCTTTTCTTTATTCTGTTAGTCCATGTTTGTTTAAAAGGCTGTTCATATTTTGTGTAATTTGTTTCGAATTTTATCAACTGTGTCCTGTCCACTTTGCCTAAACCTCGGTGTCTTGAGTCCTTCTTCTATTCGTTCTGATAATGTGTATGTATGTATGTGTTGTGCAATTAGCTGATTTTCAAATTTGAACTGACTAACTGATTCCTCGAGTACAATTTTGCTTAGTCAGTACAATTCGAATCATGTGTCCGATACTGTTAAATGTCTGATTTTGGTTTCGATTGTATGTGTTATAACTAGTATAGTCGAGTCGACATATGTCGTCAATTAGTTTCAGTTGTCCGAACAATAACAAATCGACTTACTTCTGCTAAGCATTTGCTTGAATCAATTAGGAACTAAGTTTGTTTACTTATAGTTGTTAATTTGAATCAGAAATGCCAAAGGAATGTTTTGTTTAGTCACAGTTCTGAAATTCGAGGGCATGTGCACTTGTGCACAACATGTGCATTTTGTGCACAGCCTGTGCTCTGCCTAAGTGCTTTTTGAATTAAATAGTTTGACAGCATATGCTGTCAGACTACATCCTGCTGCCCATATTCTGCTTTAAGTTTCAGAAATAATAAACATTACTAAAGAGTAAGTCTGCCAGGGAATGTGATGGGGGGGTTAATACTTAAATAGCTAAGTGGAAACTGAAAAGAAGATAGCACATGGGAGGGGTGTTCTGTTGGTCTAACAGGCTGTTAAAGGACTGATGTTAAGGCTTATAAAGAGCAGGTCTTCCATCAGTTGCAAAAAAAAAAATAAAAAATAAAAGGGGACCAGAGATTAGGGAGAGAAAAAGAGATACAGAGGATATAGATCTGAGAAGATAGACATAGATACACACACATAGACAGAGACAGAGAGAATACACACAGAAAACTTAGTTGGAGATTGAGAGTTGAAGTTCTGAAAAAAAAACAGAAAACTGGGAAAGAACTCTGTTTGATAACACAGACAGATAAAACTAGAAATTGCATTCTTCTTTGCTGTCTTGATTTCACTGGTCTTGACCTGTTTGTTCAATACTGATTTCTTCTAAAGCCAACTGAGTCTGCTGGTTGTTTGTTGGTTCACTTTGAGACTTGGTCTAGCTGGGATCTTGATTCTACTCCAATTGTTTCGTTTGTTGCTGCTGGTGCTATTTTGTTTTTGCTGCTGCTGATTTCCCTATCTTCTTCCTCTTCTCCTTTGCATTTTCAGTATTTCCAGGTACACATTTCGAGTCTCACATTGGTGTATAGCTGATTGTAACATTGGAATGCATGAATTGAAAGATCTGAAGGAGTTATAATTATCCGCTGTTTACTGACTGCCTTTTTCATAAATGTTGTTAATCGTGTAAATTTAGTTTGTAGTTCAATAGGGAAGTACATTAGTAAGTTTGTATCTGATTGAAGCTCATGCTGATTTTAAACCACAATATGCAATTGATCTAATGGTATATAGGATGTAACTACAATCCATGGAATATGCAACCATTAGTATAGTTGTTAATTTAAATTCGTTCTTCAGCATGTTTCGAATATATAGGTTGGACGGTTCCTTTTAACCTTGCAAAAAATACAATACAGTTTTTTAGACTCTTGGGTTGCAATTTTATTAGGCATGTTTAAGATAAGTTTTTTACACCATAGGTAGCATCCTTTTGGTAAGGAATTCTATTAATCCTTTTAAGCAATTTAATTTAAATTCGACTCAAGGATGTTTGTTCGGGTTAAGTGATGTACTTCGTCAGCTCGTATGTAATTTCTTTGTCCAATTAAAGCATGTTTCACAAGGTATGACGTCTCTTCACTTTGTAAATAATTAATCAGAAATTGATAAGAATCCGGATTAGGCCAAAACATATAATTAAATTAGCATGTACCTTTTTCTTCTAGTTTTAGAGACAAAATTAGAAATGTAGCCACTTTAGGATATCCTTTCTAAAATAGAGACGAGCCTCGCCAAATAAAAATGCAAAATTGCGGGGCCCTCAATAAATAACCATAATAATTATTTAGAATTCAGGATAGGCCGTTTAAGGAATTTCATGGCCTTCTACAAAAATAATAACGCGCTAGACTCTTTAGGCGCGGCTTAATTAAATTACATTCTTAAACTCGGGTGCACATTGATGTGACCCAAATCCAAATCTCAACGGAGTCGAAATGGTCAACAACTACGGGTGCATTGATTGTGACGTGGTTCGAGATGCATTTTCACGACGTTGCAATTCTATAAAAAATAAATGATAATAATAAAAGGGGTTTAAACTTAATAAAAGCACGTAAGTCACAACATGTATTTAAATCAGATAATTAGCCATTATAACAATTTAAGCGACCGTGCTAGAACCACGGGATTCGAGGGTGCCTAACACCTTCCCTCGGGTCAACAGAATTCCTTACTTAGAATTTCTGGTTCGAAGACTTCATTTGGAAAAGTCGAAAATTTCCTCGATTTGGGATTCAAGATAAACCGGTGACTTGGGACACCAAAAACCAAACCTTTCCCAAGTGGCGACTCTGAATTAAATAAATAATCCCATTTCGAATATTATCACTTAAATTGGAAAAACTCCCTCGCGCATCTTACCCTTCGGGGCCGGGCGCGCAAAAAGGAGGTGTGACAGCTCTGGCGACTTTGCTGGGGAGATAAACCCAGAACCACTGGTTCAGGGTTCAAGAATTCGAGCTTAGAATAATTGTTATATTTGGCTTTATTATCTGATCTTTATTACATGTTTTTGCATAACGTGCTAAATTTTGTCTTTTACCGCTTTGATATTATCTGAACTGTATATAAACTGTGCCGAAACCTTTCTCTTCTTACCTCCGGGGAGAAGCTCGCTGGTCGAGACTCCCTATTCTGTTAGTGTCAATACCTGAAATAAGAAAGAGGTCGGACAAGTTACAAAGCCGAACGATCTCGCGGGTCCCCGGTACGTAGCCCCCTCCTCGACTCGAGTTGTCCGCTCGGGTACATAGTCTAGAACAAATACCCAGGGTATAAATCTAGTATAACGAAACTTCATGCCGGATCCCTAGTAGGAACATTTATTTGCATCACGTTGCATTTGACTTAGGGGGCTCAACACAGGGGTTGGGTCCGTCTAGGACAGGCAACCTGAAGTGAAAAGACCACTCTGCTGCATCCTATTTGTTTTGCGCATCTATTTGCTTCGATTCCGCATGCTGACCGGTTTCTAAAAAGAAGGGGAAAATAGCAGTGTGGGGAGATAATTACTTATTTTGGAAAAATAAAACCAATGCCCAAGTAGTGTCAAAACCTCACCGGAGTTTTCCTAAAAAAATTTTTTTTTCTAGTTTGATTTATTAAAAAAAACATATAAAAAAAAATTTCCTTTTTTTTATCACTTTCAAAATAAAAAAGGGTATTTATTTAAAAGCAAAAGAAAAAAAAACGAAATTCATAATTCAAAAAAAAAATGCTATTTCTTTCGTAGTACCTCCTTTCTAAATTCAGACTAATAGTCCAAATATTTCCTTAAAAAAAATAATAATAATAAAAAATATTCTTGCTTTCTGGGTTTAATTGATTTTCTCTATTCATGATGGGCCGAACTACGCCGGTTTGATTCTCACCGGATGTGAGATACGTAGGCAACCCTCGTCGGGTTCAACCCCATTTTTGCTAAAATAGCCAAAATCAATAAATAAATAAAAAAAAGAAGAAAAAGACGTGTCAAATTTTAAAAATTTTAAAAGAGTCATAAATAAGTCAGGTGATGTTGTTTTGTCATAAATAGCCGAATGTTCCCGAAAGGGACGCCGGAAGGCTGACTTTGCATAAACGGCCACCTTTGAGTCATTTTTCAAGGTTTGATCCAGTTGACCCACACAACCTTAAAATCTTCGTCACCGAGGCGTTGAAAGGCCGTGTTGGCAATATTTGAGTTTTCTAATTTGAAAAACTATAAAAAAGGTCATAAATAAGTCAGGTGATGCGGTTTGTCATAAATAGCCGAATGTTCCCGAACGGGACGCCGGAAGGCTGACTTTGCATAAACAGCCACCTTTGGGTTTTGTTTAGTATTTTTGTCCAGTTGACCCACACAGCCTTAAAATCTTCGTCCCCGAAGTGCTTAAAGGACGTGTTCAAAACTTGATCCCCTTTATAAAATATTTTTGAGTCAAGTCATTTTGTTAAAATCACCTTAATAAATGTGCAGGATGAGCACGATGCAAAATGAACATTTTTCAATAATGACCAAAATCCCTGTCAAGTTATGACTATGGTGGAATGATCTAGGTGTTGAAGGATAAAATGAGGTTAAGAAATATCTGAAAGGTCTCGTGGGTTTGTTGGAAATCCAGCCTCGGGGAGATATCATAAGAGCTTTAGTCACTTACTGGGACCCGGCGCACAATGTTTTCCATTTCTCTGATTTTGAACTCACCCCGACTTTGGAAGAAATGGCTGGGTACATCGAAAATGCTGAACTTCCGTTGAGGCAAAAATACTTGGTCGCCCCAAGAGTCGTCACGGTACATCGGTTCCTAGATTCATTGAAGATACCCAGAACAGTCCACAACCCGGATCTGGCAGCCGGATTTTGTACTTCATGCTTCATATATGATAGGTACGGTCATGAGGGGGGATTCAATAATCCAATCAACAAACTGTGCAGCAAAGGTGTTCGTCAGAAGTGGGACAAGCACAGACGGGTAGCGTTCATAATGATGTTCCTGGGCCTTCTGGTATTTCCAAGGAAAGACGGAAACATTGATTTGAAGATATCCGGGGTCGTCAGCACTTTACTCACGCAAAGTGACAGTACTCTCGCGCCTATGGTGGTATCTGACATCTTTCGAGCTCTTATAGCTTGTAAAGCTGGGGGAAATTTCTTCGAAGGTTGTAACTTGCTCCTACAGATATGGATGACCGAGCACCTCTGCCATCATTCCGAGATTTTGAGCCATGGTTCCCCGGAAAAGACTTGCATAGAAGAATCTTACACGAGAACCAAAGAGATCAGTTTGCCCAAAGGAGTCCTGGCCTGGACCTCGTTCTTTCAAGCTCTTACTGCCAGCCAAATACAATGGACGCTAGGATGGTTGCCTGTTGATGAGATCCTATATATGTCGGCAGCTAAAACTTATTTCTTACTGATGGGGCTTAAGAGCATTCAACCTTACGCACCCTGCCGAGTTTTGAGACAGTTCGGAAGATGCCAGACAGTACCTCATGAGGAAGATCTTAGCACTCAAGCAGTTGAGATAAGTCCTAACGGACAATTCCCAGAAGCGAAGATTCGCCAAATCTGGAGTGAGTGTCAATATTTGAAATCAGATACTTGCGTGCGGGATCGGGCCAAAGGAGAGACGGCGCCAGGTTACCTTGCATGGCATAGAAGGGAATTTGAGCATGAAAGGCCGTCTAAGAGACCCCACATCCGGAGTTTCACCGAATCTTCGCAAAGGCAGTGGGATTGGTTAGCAAAGGAAAGAGGCTATTGCGCCGAAATCAGCAGGTTAAAGCAACAAGTGGAAGGCTTGAAATATGAGCACAATGTGCAAGTTGCTTCCAATCTGGGAGAGCAGAACAGGTTAATTCAGGAAAACAAAATGCTCAGAGCCCAGATCAAACAGATAAAGGTGGATGTGGATAAACAGCCAAGGCGTCGATCAGACGAGCAGATGATAAAAAGGCTAAAAGTGAAATCAGGGAATGGCAAGATGGTTTGGAGAAATCTGAAAACGTCATAGCAGAGCTCAGGGCACAGTGGGATACAAGAGTAGATAAGCATCGCCAATACCTGAATCAATTGGAAGGCGACCACGAGAAAACTGTTGCCAAAATGAAGAAAGAGATGGCTATACTTGAGATCAAAGCAGCTGATCAGGCCAAGAATTCCCAAATTGAGAGCAGATACTGGTATGACTCATTAGCCCAGATGAAGTTAGAAGTACGACGACTGAAGAATCAGCATATGCAGGATGCTCAGGTATTCAAGATATGTAGCGATCAGATAAAACGCCTACTCGTAGAGAAGAAGCAAACCAGGGATAGGATCAAGGCCATTGCCCATGCCATCACCAGACGATGTCTACGATGTGAGAACATGACCAGCGTTACCTTCCTCTCGGCGGTAATGGGTTATGTCAAGCAGACCATGCATGAGCTGGAACAACTTGAGAGGGATCTCACGCCTAGGACCGCGGCAAGGCCGAACGATGCCCCGCGGACACCAATTTTCAAAACCATAATGCACTCATAAGTCAAGTCTGTATCTTAGCATCTTCTGCCTATTTTTCCCATTAGTCTATTTTGAGTCTAGGTTTATTTTCAAAGTTTGCTCTTTCTTTTGCAAAATGTAGTTTGTAATAGACCATTTCAACAATAAAGAGGTTGCTTCTTTTACGCTCATTTGTGTTTTTCGAACTACGTAATGATCTGATTCACGTAGGCATCGTGATACGTAGGCAATCCTCATCGGATCCGGTCGCATTTCTTTTACTGCAAAATAAAAAAATATAATAAATAAAAAAGAAAAAAGGGGGAAAAAACTAATAAGAGGAAAATGCCGGAATGGCGCCTGCTCTCGTAGCAAACATGTAGTAATCCACTTAACTGTATAGGTGCATCATGCCCAACGTGAGATTGACTATCTGTTATTAGCTGCAAATTAACCGTGCGTTTGTCGTTGAGTATCTTCCAGGGTTTTGAAAAAGACGGTTGGTTTGGTGAAAGTCTGGCCTCGCACTCCTACTTCACGAGGTCAAGGAGAAGTGTTCAACTACCTGTTGTTAGGACCAGAAGCAGTACTCACACTTACTTCACCAGATCAAAAGGAAGTGTGGAAATGTCTTCAGAAATTCCATTGCAAAGAATCCATGTTTCCGAGGAGAGCTCAATCTCAGCCGTCCTCACACCTGAATCCGAAACTGCGGAGGAAAATAGAATCATACGGCTCCGCATGTTGGAAATGTTGGACGACTGGAATAATGGGAAAGAGCCGCCAAGTGTCGTCCCCGGGTTCCCTGAATTATTCTCCAGGTCAAGTGGGACTTCTAATGTCCCCATAAATTATCCTGCTACCCCATTCGGGTACCCAGCCACCTCAGCCTTCTCTGCTGGATCGCCTTCTGAGCCTCATCCCCGAATGTCAGCCACCGACACAAGCATAAACATCTTTACTGCATCACCTTGCCCGATTATGGCACAACCTGCCACGTACAAACCAAGCTTTGACTCGTCCTCTTTTACATTCCAAGCACCATCGTTTTCAATGGAACCAACTAGGTTCGCTACCAGCACTAATCCTCTACCGCCTCAGTGCGAGCTTGCACCCGGGCAGGATCAGAACCCCAGAATTGCAGAACAAAATGAGATTGCCAAGAGAATGAGAAGCCTTGAACAAAGTTTGAAGAATATGCAAGGATTGAGCGGACAGAAGAGCGTCTCTTACGCCGACCTATGCATGTTCCCTCATGTGCACCTACCAGCGGGTTTCAAGACCCCAAAGTTCGAGAAATACGATGGGCACGGTGACCCCATTGCACATCTTAAGAAATACTGCAACCAATTGCGGGGAGCCGGCGGAAAAGAAGAACTGCTAATGGCATATTTTGGGGAAAGTCTAGTAGGGATAGCCTCGGAATGGTACATGGACCAGGAAATATCCCGATAGAATATATGGGATAATCTCGCCAGAGATTTTGTGAAACAATTCCAGTATAACATCGACATTGCGCCAGACCGAAATTCTCTGTCGAATTTGAAGAAGAAACCATCAGAAAGCTTCAAAGAATATGCTATTAAGTGGCGTGAACAGGCGTCAAGAGTGAAGCCTCCCATGGATGAAGTGGAAATGGTCACTACTTTTCTCCAGGCTCAAGAGTCTGACTATTTCCAAAACATGATGTCAGCCATGGGTAAGCCATTCGCGGAAGCGATCAAGATTGGAGAGATGGTGGAAAATGGTCTGAAAACAGGTAGGATTCTGAGTCAAGCAGCCATAAAGGCAACCTCCCAGGCTGTCCAAAGCGGGTCCGGAGGAATGACAAGAGGGAAGAAGAAAGAAGAAACGACTATAGCAGCCTCGGAAGCAAGGGAGTATCGTCATCCCAGGCCCCGTTTCCCAGAAAGAACCCCACAACACTACTACCCCCACTCCAATTTGGCATATGCTCATCAACCTTATATGGTCATGAATGCCCAGCCTTATGCCCATCCACCACAACAAGCCAACCGAGGCCCAGCTCCACCTCCCAGAAATCAGCCACCTTACCGCAACCACTATAACCCACAACCCCCGCAGAATAACTTCCGCCCTCAAGAGCCACCCCGAAGGCGGACTTTCACGCCCATCGGTGAACCATACTCAACTTTGTTCCCGAAGCTAGTCCAGTTGGGTTTCTTGCAACCAATCCCTCAAACAAGGCAAAACCCGACGTCACCTTCTTACAAAGCTGGAGTCAGATGCGCCTATCATTCAGGGGCCGAGGGACATGATACAAATGACTACTGGTCGTTGAAAAGAGTGGTCGAAAATTTGATAGAGCAAGGGAAAATAGTGCTAAGGGACGAGGAGATCCCGAATGTAACTAACAATCCATTACCTGTTCACAATAATGGGCCGCTGATCGGAATGATTTGTGAAGACAAAGAGTTCGACCCTGCTCTGAAAGCCATAATTGCCATTGTCGACACGGGGAAGAGGCCCGAAACAGACCAAAAACCAGAAAAGGGGGAGGAGGCCAAGGCTATAAAGAAAGAGCTTGAAAAGAAGGTGGAGAAGAAAGTGGTACCGGTAAAGGATGGAGTTCTTTACATACCACGAGGTCGAGCTGAGAAGACGCAGAACTTCGGGATCAAAAAGACAAAACCTATGTACGTGCCAAAAGGGGCCTATGTGGTGCGGGGGACGATTCAACCACCTCGGCTGAATGAGCCAGTGGTTATCGGACGCGTGCCACAAAAGACAATGACCAACCCGTCCACAGTGCCGTGGAATTATCAAAAGACTTTGGTAATGTACAAAGGTAAAGAGGTCATGGGAGAACTTCCAGAAAACACTTTCATTGGAAGGTATTCAAATACCCAAGAGTTGAACAACGCCACACAAAGGCGCTTCCCGCCAAAGAAGCCCGTAAGTGTCGAAGAAGCGGAAGTGTTCTTCCAACGAATGAAAATGCCGGATTACGAAGTGATAGATCAACTGCGCAAGTACCCCGAGCAAGTGTCCATGCTGTCATTGTTAATGAGGTCGACCGAGCATCAAAAGATCTTACTAAAGACCCTGAATGAAGCACATGTGCCAGTTGAAACATCGGTTGAACAACTAGAGTGGATGACGGAAAGATTCTTCGCCGTCAACCAAATCTCTTTCAGCAAAAACGATTTACTCCCAGAAGGAGCGGCACATAACAAGGCCTTGCATCTAACAGTTAAAATTGAGGACTACTATGTCAAGCGGGTAATGTTGGATGGGGGATCAGGTGTTGACATTTGCCCGCTCTCCACGCTACAAAGAATGGAAATTGGGACCGGAAGAATTCGACCCAACAATGTCTGCGTAAGGGCTTTCGACGGCATCAAGAGAGATACCATGGGGGAAATAGACCTGTTGTTGGTCATAGGACCAGTCGAGTTTGAAGTAACCTTTCAGGTGCTCGACATGGATACATCCTACAATTTCCTCCTCGGCAGACCTTGGATCCATGCGGCAGGAGCTGTGCCTTCCACTCTTCACCAGATGGTGAAGTTCGAGTACGAAGACCGAGAGATCGTGGTCAATGGGGAAGATGAGCATGCCATTTATCGAGACCCATCCATCCCATATCTTGAACCGAGAGAAGGGAGCGAACACACGGTCTATCAAGCTTTCGAGATTGTACTGGCAGAGCAGCACGAAGAGGGAATACCCTACCCCCAGCCTTTCTTGTCTAACGCCTCGGTTATGGTGGCCAAAGAGATGATCCGGCACGGATTTAGGCCAGGGAAAGGGCTTGGACGAACCCTTCAAGGAATAACAGAACCCATTACCTTGCCAGTCACCAAGAAACCTTTTGGACTAGGTTTCAAACCTACTCCAGCAGACGAAGAGTGGGCAAAGAAAAGGAAAAATGAGGGTTGGAAGTTACCTCGACCACTGCCGGATTTATATGCAACTTTCATCAGGCCAAGGTACGCCGAAGAAGAAGATGATGAGGTCTTCACATCTGAGGAAATCGAGGAGATATGTGGGGCGATGAGAGAGATGCTCTACGAGATCCACATGGTTCAACCAGGTGAAGGCACAAGCACTGCTGAGATGATGTACGTGGGGCCGAACGCCAAACTTCAAAACTGGGAGGCCACGCCATTCCCGACTAGACGGAAGTCCGGGTAGACCTGTCCTGCCACATTTCCTGTGTCACAAGTTATCTCCAGGACATAACTTGAACGTTTTCTTCCTTTCCATTGTTGTTTTGAATTCCTAAGTTGTAAACATTGTTGTCTTCCAACTTTCCAAAGAAAATAAAAAAAAATCATCATTGCTTTCCCATTCTTTCTTTTGTTCTGATTTTTGTCATTTTCCTTTTATCTTTCTTTTCAGTTATAATAATGCGGCTTTAAATATGACATGCTTGTGGACTTCACGCCCAGATCACAATGAGCTATTTAACTGCGAATTAATGAACCCAGAACCAGAATATGATGCGGAAGAAGCTTTTAGGGAAATAAACCGAGAGTTGGAATATTTTGAGAATAAACCTAAGCCAAATCTGAATGACACTGAACCGGTAAATTTAGGAACCCCGGAAGAAATCCGGGAGACCAAGATAAGCATTCACACGGACAAGAAAACGCGAGAGGCGATAATTCAACTTCTTTTTGAATTTAAAGACGTGTTTGCTTGGTCGTATGATGGCATGCCGGGACTAGGTGTTGATCTAGTGGTTCATAAATTGCCGACTCATCCTGATTGTCCTCCAGTTCAACAAAAGCAACGAAAATTCAAAACTGAGGTCAGTGACAAGATTAAGGAGGAGATCACCAAACAACTGAAAACGGGAGTGATTCGGGTAGTCCAATATACAACATGGTTGGCGAATGTGGTTCCAGTACCAAAAAAGGACGGGAAAACTCGGGTATGTGTAGATTACCGAGATCTGAACAGAGCAAGTCCTAAAGATAATTTCCCGCTACCCAACATCCACATCCTCGTTGATAATTGTGCCAAACACGAGATACAGTCTTTTGTAGATTGTTACGCTGGGTATCATCAGGTATTGATGGATGAAGAGGACGCCGAGAAAACTGCCTTCACCACGCCTTGGGGCACCTACTGTTATCGGGTCATGCCATTTGGTTTGAAGAATGATGGGGCTACTTACATGAGGGCCATGACTGCCATTTTTCATGACATGATGCATCAGGAAATAGAGGTGTACGTGGACGACGTGATAGTCAAGTCCAGGACGCAGGATAATCACATCCAAGACCTGAGGAAATTCTTCGAGAGATTAAGGAAGTATGACTTGAAGCTGAACCCAGCCAAATGTGCTTTCGGAGTTCCGTCAGGCAAACTTCTGGGCTTCATCGTAAGCAGGAGAGGTATCGAGCTAGATCCAACTAAGATAAAATCCATCAGAGATCTGCCTCCCCCGAGAACGAAGAAAGACGTGATGAGTCTGTTGGGCAGGTTGAACTATATCAGTCGGTTTATTGCCCAGCTGACAAGCACGTGTGAGCCCATATTCAAGCTGTTAAGGAAAGATGCGGCGATTAAATGGACAACTGAGTGTCAAGAAGCCTTTGATAAAGTCAAAGAATACCTTTCGAATCCCCCAGTCTTGGTCCCTCCAGAACCGGGGAGGCCACTTTTCTTGTATCTGACAGTCTTGGAGAACTCTTTCGGTTGCGTCCTCGGGCAACACGACATAACCGGAAAGAAGGAGCAAGCAATCTACTACTTGAGCAAGAAATTCACCGGCTACGAGGCCAAATACACTATGCTGGAAAGAACATGTTGCGCTCTGACGTGGGTTGCTCAAAAGCTGAGACATTATCTCCAAGCCCACACTACGTTCCTCATAAGCAGGTTGGATCCTTTGAAGTATATATTTCAGAAACCAATGCCTACTGGGAGACTGGCTAAATGGCAAATCTTGCTTACGGAATTCGACATAGTCTATGTCACTCGCACGACAATGAAAGCCCAGGCGTTAGCAGATCATTTGGCCGAAAATCCGGTCGATGAGGAATACCAGCCATTGGATACCTACTTTCCAGATGAAGAAGTAAACACCGTAGAAGTGGTCTCGGAGGAAGCTCATGTTTGGAAGATGTTCTTTGATGGAGCCGTGAACGCCAAGGGTGTAGGGATTGGGGCAATTTTGATCTCGCCTTCTGGTCAGCATTATCCCGCCACAGCTAGACTTCGTTTCTTTTGCACAAATAATACAGCTGAGTATGAAGCCTGCATCATGGGCATGCATATGGCAATCGATCAGGATGTCGAAGACTTGCTGATTATGGGAGATTCTGACCTGATTATCCGGCAAGCCCAAGGCGAATGGGAAACTCGGGATGTCAAACTTATCCCTTACCGACAGCATGTGAAGGACCTCGGCAAGCGCTTTACAGCAATAGAGTTCAGGTATATCCCGAGGTGTCACAATGAACTGGCGGATGCACTTGCTACTCTGGCTTCAATGCTACCCTACCCGGGCAACGCCCACGTCGATCCTTTGGAAATCCAAATCAAGGAAAGACACGGTTACTGCAATGTAATCGAAGCGGGATCAAATACGCAGCCTTGGTACCATGACATCAAGAGGTTCCTGAAGACACAAGAATACCCCGAGCACGCTACTGGAGATCAAAAGAGGACCATTAGACGACATGCAAGTGGTTTCTTTCTGAGCGGTGAATTGTTATATAAGAGGACCCCGGACCTCAATCTCCTAAGATGTGTCGATATCGAGGAAGCGAGGAAGATCATGCACGAAGTACACGCAGGTGTGTGCGGACCTTACATGAACGGGTATGTCTTAGCGAAGAAAATCCTTCGAGCAGGTTATTACTGGATAAATTGGAAAAGGATTGCTTTAGCTTCGTTCGGAAGTGTCATTAGTGTCAGGTGCACGGTGATTTGATTCATGCGCCTCCCACAGAACTGCATCCCATGTCTGCGCCTTGGCCATTTGTCGCCTGGGGCATGGACATCATTGGACCAATCGAGCCAAAGGCTTCAAATGGACACAGATTTATACTGGTTGCCATAGACTACTTCACAAAGTGGGTAGAGGCTGTCACTCTCAAGTCGGTCACTAAAAAAGCTGTAGTGGATTTTGTACACTCAAATCTTATCTGTCGTTTTGGTATTCATGCGTCTATCATTACAGATAACGCAGCAAACTTGAACAGTCACTTGATGGGAGATGTATGCGAGCAATTCAAAATAACGCATAGGAATTCTACTCCTTATCGGCCAAAGGCCAATGGTGCTGTGGAAGTGGCAAACAAAAACATCAAGAAGATTTTGAGGAAAACGATCCAAAGTTCCCGATAGTGGCATGAGCGGTTACCCTTTGCATTGTTGGGGTATCGCACTACGGTACGCACGTCAGTAGGAGCAACTCCTTATCTTTTAGTTTATGGGACCGAGGCTGTAATACCGGCAGAGGTAGAGATCCCTTCTCTTCGAACCATTGTTGAAGCAGAAATCGAAGACAGCGAATGGGTCAAGACTCGGTTAGAGTAGTTGACTTTGATCGATGAAAAGCGAATGGCCGCGGTTTGTCACGGGCAGTTGTACCAACGAAGGATGGCCCGTGCTTACAACAAGAAAGTCCGACCCAGGAATTTCGAAGTAGGTCAGCTGGTACTGAGGCGTATTCTGCCACATCACCAGGAAGCAAAAGGGAAATTTGCTCCAAATTGGAAAGGCCCATACATCATCAGGAAAATACTGCCAAGAGGAGCATTGTATCTAGGTGATATCGAAGGAAATGACCCCGAAACAGCAGTAAATGCAGATGCAGTCAAGAGATACTACGTCTGATTTATACTCCAGCGGTCCTGACGCATTTGAAATGATGAAGGTTTTATTTCCACTATCCCCAAACACTACCCAATTCTCTCTACAAACCTTTGAGCCGCTTACAAAAAAAAACAAAAGAAAATAAAACAAAACATTGATTGAGGCCTGAACTACGTTTGACTTGATTCCGAAAGGATACGTAGGCAGCCTCTCCCTGAGGTTCAGTCACACCAACAATAAAATCCCATTCACCCTGAAATTGAAACCGGGGCACGTCGAGCAGTTTAGAAGTTAGTATCATCTACCTCTCTTTACCAAGCACAAGCCTTCAGATCAATTACCAAAGATAGTGGGAAACCAATAAGCGTCACAAATGGAGACCGGCACACTCTGAATTGAGAGAGATAAAATGAGAGAGTCTCGTCGGTGAAAACCTTCGGGCACCACGAGGCGACGGGAGTAGAGAAACCAAAATGAGAGAGCTTGTTTAGTAAAAACTCGCAAAGAGTGCTATCAAGCGATGACAGGAAGAGAAATGAGAGAGGTCAGCCGGCGAAAACCCGCAAAGGGCGCTGTTGGCCGAAAGAGTGACCCCACCCAAGGAGGTTTCGGCAAAGTTCCACCAGGTTTGGAATCACAGATCCGTTCTGGTTGAGGGAAACGCAAGCTCATGGAAAGTCAGGCGTCCAGTCCAAAGAGCATGTCATGTCATTTAAAGCCAGCATTATCTTCCTCAGATAAGTCTTTCTCGTCCCAAAGGGGGCACTCCTTTTCTGAAATTTGTTTTATCTTTTCTTTGTTTTTCTTCGAATCTCTTTTATGTTTAAGCCCAAGTTCTAGATGTACCGGAAAAGACAGGTGGCAGGTTTGGTTGCACGGAATTCCGTTTCATGAAGGAAAACGCCTCGTTTCGTTGGTACGTTTGTCCAAGCCTGACGAATCATGATGTTTGATGGCATTCAAAGTAAAGAGGAAAAAGAGAAATATCCCCCAGCAAGTCCGCCTTCTCACGAATCCCCACAGAGTCTCCCCTTGTACAATCCCCCACAGAGCCCCCCCAATATATATATATAAAAAAAAATCCCCGTTGGAATTTCCCCAGCACATCCCCAGCGAGCCCCTTTGTAAAAATTCCCCAACAAGCTTACCCCAGCCAAGCCTAGAAAGCCCGTTTCGAAACAAATCCCCAGCATGCCCCATTGTACAAAAATTCACACAAAGAATCCACTTTGTAAATATTCCCCCATAGGGTTTCCTTTGTACAAATCCCCACAGAATACCTCCAATAAAATCCCCGTTGAGAACCTCCAAGCAAAATGGGACACAAAAAAAAAAAGAGAAAAGAAAAAAGAGCCTTACGAGGCAAATCATCACAGAATCTGGAAATACAAGCCTGAGCGGTCTAAAGGGTTTCGGCATATGAATCAAATCAATGGCGGGACTTCACAACAGAAATGAAGACGCAACAAAGCAACCGAGAACGATCAAGGTCACCAAACCGACCGTCATTTCCGAACTAACAATTGATTCTTTGTCTGAAAAGTTGAAACAGGTGTAATCCAAGACAACCGTGCAAGAAGCAGGTGTCGCCCAAAGAAGAAGGTACATGGGTACAAGAAATATTTTGGCAATAAGGAATTCACTCGAAAGGTAAGTTTCCACGAAACTCCCTTTTATCTTCTACTAAAACAAGAAAATTCAAAAAAAAAAGGTCGCTTAGTATTCTCGAACTTTGTCCCCAACCAATCAGCATTAGGGTTTTAAATCCTAAACTGAATTTTCCTTTTAATCAGCATTAGGGTTTTAAACCCTAAACTCAATTTTTCCTTTAGTCAGCATTAGGGTTTTAAACCCTAAACTGAACTTTTTTCCTTTCAGCCAGCATTAGGGTTTTAAACCCTAAACTGAGCTTTTCCATGCAGTCAACATTAGGGTTTTAAACCCTAAACTGAATTTTTCCTTTTAGTCAGCATTAGGGTTTTAAAACCCTAAACTGAATTTTTCTTTTAGTCAGCATTAGGGTTTTAAACCCTAAACTGAACTTTTTTCCTTTCAGCCAGCATTAGGGTTTTAAACCCTAAACTGAGCTTTTCCATGCAATCAGCATTAGGGTTTTAAACCCTAAACTGAATTTTTCCTTTAATCAGCATTAGGGTTTTAAACCCTAAACTGAACTTTTTCCATTCAGCCAGCATTAAAGTTTTAAACCCTAAACTGAGCTTTTCCATGCAATCAGCATTAGGGTTTTAAACCCTAAACTGAATTTTTCCTTTAGTCAGCATTAGGGTTTTAAACCCTAAACTGAACTTTTTTCCTTTCAGCCAGCATTAGGGTTTTAAACCCTAAACTGAGCTTTTCCATGCAATCAGCATTAGGGTTTTAAACCCTAAACTGAATTTTCCTTTAGTCAGCATTAGGGTTTTAAACCCTAAACTGAACTTTTTCCTTTCAGCCAGCATTAGAGTTTTAAACCCTAAACTGAGCTTTTCCATGCAATCAGCATTAGGGTTTTAAACCCTAAACTGAATTTTTCCTTTGGTCAGCATTAGGGTTTTAAACCCTAAACTGAACTTTTTCCTTTAGTCAGCATTAGGGTTTTAAACCCTAAACTGAACTTTTTCCATTTAGTCAGCATTAGGGTTTTAAACCCTAAACTGAACTTTTTTCCTTTAGTCAGCATTAGGGTTTTAAACCCTAAACTGAACTTTTCCTTTAGTCAGCATTAGGGCCCTAACCCTAAACTGAACTTTTCCCCAGTTGGTCAGTATTAGAGTTTCAGCTCTAGGAACTGAACTTCTCCCCAGCTATTCGGTATTAGGGCTCCAACCCTGAACTAAGCATTTTTATCTTCCTTCATCAATTTTATGAACTTTCTGGTGAATAATTCACGAAATTTTCCTGGTGAAACTGGGGCAGAAAATTTCGCTCGTTTGTTTGTTTTCTCCCGCAGGTCTAACCTCGAGCCACACAGATCGAAATGACACACGAGATGAGTCTCAACTCAGAATCTAAAAAAAAAGAAAAGGACAAAAAGAAGATGTCCCGAGATACCGGAGAAAATGGAAGGCGGATCATTCCACGATTTGATTAAGGTCCAGAACTCTGCCAGTCACGTCTCCCTGAGTATCCTAGAGGTTAAACAAGCACCTACAACTCGCAAGCATCAAGATTCGGATAGAAGTCTCCAAGCAAAATCAGCTAAGACCCATGATCAAGTCGCAAAAGAATCATAGATAGGGATCTTGTAACTAGCAGTTGACATGCATATAAGTATTTAGTTCAGTTTCAATTTTTCTTTGGTTGTAATAAGGCGGTCAGTAAAGCAGGTGACAACAGCAAGAGCAGTAACAGCAAGCATCGCAGTCCCATGGTAGTCCCAGCTACCAAAACTTCCCGAACTACATTGACCTGATTCCTGTTTAGCCCAGGATATGTAGGAAACCTTTGGAGCAAAGGTTCGGTCAAATCTTTCAAAAATGCTTCACACGGAGTAGTCCATAGGCAAAAGTCGCTCATATCCGCTCACTTTATCTTTGCACGAAAACCCTTCGTGTTTCCGAACAAAGAGGGGCAGCTGTGAGCACGTGATTTTTGTCTTACGCGACAATCGCTCCAAAAGAATTAAAAAATAATAACAAATGGTCCTGCTGTACAAATTTGGATTTTACATGGCACTTTGTTAATTATTTATGATTTTTGCCCATTTTTATTAAAACAAAATACAAAATGTATGTGTCGTGCGTAATGTGAACCGTAATCCGATTGTTAAATGGGAGATCACAAAAATACGCATTTCTTTTGTCCTGATTTGTTGCCTTGTTTAATTTTACCTACTTTTAACATTTTATACGCGTGAAATAAATATGTTAATTAATGGTGTTTAGTTTTATTTAATTAGGTTGTGTATTTAGGAAATTAGAAATAAAGAAAAAGAGGGTAAAAATTTGTTTTAAAATGAATTTGGGTCGTGCCCATTTCAAAATCTGAAGCCCAAATGAACGGCCCAAGCCACCAGTCCGAACAGCCCACCCCCAGGCCACAAAACGACGTAGTTTAACACCAAAACTACGTCGTTTCAATGCCGATCCATCTCAACCATTCAAACCAAACTGATCCAACGGCCAAGATCTCACACCCCGTACCCACTAACAGACCCGACCCGTCTCACCCGGACCGACCCCAACCCTTTACCCTCGAAACGACACCGTTCTCCGTTAGTTGATGGATCCTGGCCCTTCATCACGTCTCATCCAACGGCCAGGATCCACCTATCCACTAACTATATAAACCCATAACCTTACCCTGCCCCCCCTATCCGAACCCCAGCCTTAGGTCACCTTCGTCCTCATCCCTTTCCCCTCCAAAACCCTAGCCGCCCCTGTATTCTTCACCATGAAAGCCGGCGGCATGGACGCCGGTAACCCCACCCTTAACACCATATAACCCCCTTGCCATCCTGAACATGGATCTGTTAACTACTTAACTCGAATCCCATCCCACCTTCTCGAATCTTCATTTGAAGATTCGAGTCAAAACTTGATCTACACCGATCTGCCCTAAATTCATACCAGACACTCCCCAGACCCCCCCTCGTGACCAAACCATGCTTGGTTTGGTCCGAATCTGACCAGGGAAGCGTGAGTCCCAGATCTAATTTTTGGAACCTTAGGGTTCCACGTCACTGGTCTGTATCTTGTTCAAGCCGAAGAGATTAAGGTCTAATGGACCTTAATCGAAGTGTTTCTCATCTGAGAAACACTTCGATTAAAGTCCGTTCAGCCTTAAGAAAGGTCTGTTCGAATCCAAGTTAAGGCTTTTGATTTTTCGGGATTTAAGGTGAGTTTTGCTTTCTTTTCTTTATTCTGTTAGTCCATGTTTGTTTAAAAGGCTGTTCATATTTTGTGTAATTTGTTTCGAATTTTATCAACTGTGTCCTGTCCACTTTGCCTAAACCTCGGTGTCTTGAGTCCTTCTTCTATTTGTTCTGATAATGTGTATGTATGTATGTGTTGTGCAATTAGCTGATTTTCAAATTTGAACTGACTAACTGATTCCTCGAGTACAATTTTGCTTAGTCAGTACAATTCGAATCATGTGTCCGATACTGTTAAATGTCTGATTTTGGTTTCGATTGTATGTGTTATAACTAGTATAGTCGAGTCGACATATGTCGTCAATTAGTTTCAGTTGTCCGAACAATAACAAATCGACTTACTTCTGCTAAGCATTTGCTTGAATCAATTAGGAACTAAGTTTGTTTACTTATAGTTGTTAATTTGAATCAGAAATGCCAAAGGAATGTTTTGTTTAGTCACAGTTCTGAAATTGGAGGGCATGTGCACTCAACATGTGCATTTTGTGCACAGCCTGTGCTCTGCCTAAGTGCTTTTTGAATTAAATAGTTTGACAGCATATGCTGTCATACTACATCCTGCTGCCCATATTCTGCTTTAAGTTTCAGAAATAATAAACATTACTAAAGAGTAAGTCTGCCAGGGAATGTGATGGGGGGGTTAATACTTAAATAGCTAAGTGGAAACTGAAAAGAAGATAGCACATGGGAGGGGTGTTCTGTTGGTCTAACAGGCTGTTAAAGGACTGATGTTAAGGCTTATAAAGAGCAGGTCTTCCATCAGTTGCAAAAAAAAAAATAAAAAATAAAAGGGGACCAGAGATTAGGGAGAGAAAAAGAGATAAGGATATAGATCTAAGAAGATAGACATAGATACACACACATAGACAGAGACAGAGAGAATACACACAGAAAACTTAGTTGGAGATTGAGAGCTGAAGTTCTGAAAAAAAAAACAGAAAACTGGGAAAGAACTCTGTTTGATAACACAGACAGACAAAACTAGAAATTGCATTCTTCTTTACTGTCTTGATTTCACTAGTCTTGACCTGTTTGTTCAATACTGATTTCTTCTAAAGCCAACTGAGTCTGCTGGTTGTTTGTTTGTTCACTTTGAGACTTGGTCTAGCTGGGATCTTGATTCTACTCCAATTGTTTCGTTTGTTGCTGCTGCTGCTGCTATTCTGTTTTTGCTGCTGCTGATTTCCCTATCTTCTTCCTCTTCTCCTTTGCATTTTCAGTATTTCCAGGTACACATTTCGAGTCTCACATTGGTGTATAGCTGATTGTAACATTGGAATGCATGAATTGAAAGATCTGAAGGAGTTATAATCATCCGCTGTTTACTGACTGCCTTTTTCATAAATGTTGTTAATCGTGTAAATTTTAGTTTGTAGTTCAATAGGGAAGTACATTAGTAAGTTTGTATCTGATTGAAGCTCATGCTGATTTTAAACCACAATATGCAATTGATCTAATGGTATATAGGATGTAACTACAATCCATGGAATATGCAACCATTAGTATAGTTGTTAATTTAAATTCGTTCTTCAGCATGTTTCGAATATATAGGTTGGACGGTTCCTTTTAACCTTGCAAAAAATACAATACAGTTTTTTAGACTCTTGGGTTGCAATTTTATTAGGCATGTTTAAGATAAGTTTTTTACACCATAGGTAGCATCCTTTTGGTAAGGAATTCTATTAATCCTTTTAAGCAATTTAATTTAAATTCGACTCAAGGATGTTTGTTCGGGTTAAGTGATGTACTTCGTCAGCTCGTATGTAATTTCTTTGTCCAATTAAAGCATGTTTCACAAGGTATGACGTCTCTTCACTTTGTAAATAATTAATCAGAAATTGATAAGAATCCGGATTAGGCCAAAGCATATAATTAAATTAGCATGTACCTTTTTCTTCTAGTTTTAGAGACAAAATTAGAAATGTAGCCACTTTAGGATATCCTTTCTAAAATAGAGACGAGCCTCGCCAAATAAAAATGCAAAATTGCGGGGCCCTCAATAAATAACCATAATAATTATTTAGAATTCAGGATAGGCCGTTTAGGGAATTTCATGGCCTTCTACAAAAATAATAACGCGCTAGACTCTTTAGGCACGGCTTAATTAAATTACATTCTTAAACTCGGGTGCACATTGATGTGACCCGAATCCAAATCTCAACGGAGTCGAAATGGTCAACAACTACGGGTGCATTGATTGTGACGTGGTTCGAGATGCATTTTCACGACGTTGCAATTCTATAAAAAATAAATGATAATAATAAAAGGGGTTTAAACTTAATAAAAGCACGTAAGTCACAACATGTATTTAAATCAGATAATTAGCCATTATAACAATTTAAGCGACCGTGCTAGAACCACGGGATTCGAGGGTGCCTAACACCTTCCCTCGGGTCAACAGAATTCCTTACTTAGAATTTCTGGTTCGCAGACTTCATTTGGAAAAGTCGAAAATTTCCTCGATTTGGGATTCAAGATAAACCGGTGACTTGGGACACCAAAAACCAAACCTTTCCCAAGTGGCGACTCTGAATTAAATAAATAATCCCATTTCGAATATTGTCACTTAAATTGGAAAAACTCCCCTCGCGCATTTAACCCTTGGGGGCGGGCGCGCAAAAAGGAGGTGTGACAAGCATCAAAGAACAACTCTCGCACTCACAAAGAAATTCACATGTTTGTACAAAGAACCGTAGGGTTGCCCATTATGTACATCTCTACTAATTAAGCATGCTCGAATAGAATCAAATAGGACTTTAACGGATTGTAATGTTGGCTAGGGGACGGGTAGGAGAATATATAATAGTGACTTACACTTCCTAAGCACTTTGCACTTTTAGACTTCATCACCCATTATTTTCATCTCTTTACTTTATTTTTCAGCCCTCTCTTCATCTATTGTTTCACAAGTATTTCCCTCATATCAAGAACGTTTCAAAATTTTTTTTTTTCAAAGCAATTTTTTTCATTCCCCTTTTTTTCTTTTCTTTTTCATGTCACATTCTTTTCAAGGAGGCCTTTTCATCACATTTCAGCCATCATTGATCACCATTTTTTACTTAACCATTTCATTCTTCAAATTTATCAATTAATATCACGGTCTAAGCAACAATGCTCAAGGAAGCAGGGTGCAAAACTAGGGATTCAACAAAAGGATCAAGACAAAAATATGGTTTCCAAACAAAAGGCTACAGGCTCAAAGGGCTAACTAGTGGTACAATATCTGAATAGGCTAAAATTCACAAGACATATCAAAGAAAGTCTATTATCATCTTCTAACCAGAGCAACACTTGTATTTCGCTTCAATAACATACAGGGCAAGTTCTAGACTAAGATGCAAAACATGGAATATATGTAAGAAATCCTCACCACACATGGCACAAGTATCAATCAAGATGGATCAATTCTACTCTAAGACAGACAGGGTCATAGTGAACAACAAAATAAGCATAAGTTATATACAGAGTCACAACACTGAGCCTAGGGGTCAGAAGGTCTGCTATTTTATTCATTACTTAAGCACTCAGAGGAAAGTACTACTTAAGCTCGGGCCTAAATATGCTAGTATCAAACAAGTCATAAAGGTTTTTCTTCTCTCTCTTTTTCTACTCCTAAAAAAATTAATCCTAAAAAAAAAAAAATTATCCGGTTCAAGTTACATCCCCTGGAAAAGAACCAATGCAAAAAGAAAAACCAAGGGGGGTTATTATTTAACTAAAACTAACTAGAAACAAAAATAAAATATTTTTAATTTTTTTTTATTGGACCTTAATTCCTCAAGAAAGTTGTCCACAAAATCCATCGTCGGGAAAAGTCCCAATTTTCTAATTTTTTCTTTTTTTTTTCTCTTTTTTTAACAAAAAAAATTACTACACTAAGAACGAGTACTCCAACTAAGCTAAGATAGCACAGAAAATCACCTAGACAATCTCCTCACCCCACACTTAAAATTGTGCAATGTCCTCAATGCACACTGAAAATAACAATAGGGTAAAAGAGACTCCCTGATAGGCCAAAGGCCGAAGAATTAGCAGGTATGATCTCTTGTGCGGGTACCTCACACTTAGTTTCAACCACCTGCTCGCTTTTGCACATGCCTATTGGCTTTGACTCCATGCCCGTACTCCTACAAGATACAAAAACAACACTACAAATAATAACATAATACAAATTAAAAAATAAAAATAATCAAGAGTAAAAAATAAAAATAAAATTGGGTTGCCTCCCAACAAGCGCTTGATTTAACGTCGCGGCATGACGCCATCACTTTCACCACTTTTCCTTCCACTTTGAAGATATAAATTGCGCCCCCAATTTTGCGTCAACTTTTGTATCACGTTCCTAGGGTGGTGGTGTAAAAATTAAAAAAAAAACAAATAATAGGTATCACATCTTGCACTTCTTGGCCTTTAAGTGAGGAATATCGTTTTGTCTCCTTAGTGTGGAAAATTTCAGAATATAAACACTTTGTTCCTCATCCATTGACTCCTTCATATGCTCGACTAGATCAATTCCCGTGTCACCACCAAATACAATGTTGAAAAGTGTTTAGAATGAGGTCCAATACGCCCCAACTCTAAAATTGCATTATTTTTGACATCCTGAATTTTGCACTCTTCATGAACCTTGACATCATTAATAATATTTTGATCTAATAATTGGTATTCTCGTTTGAGCTCCTCAATTTGGTCTAGAAGATCTTTTTCAGCTTCACACAACTTATCACTAAATTGTTGGGCATTACATGCATCAACCTTTGCACTCATATCTGCATCCAAGTTCCGCACAGCCAAGCTAAACCTGTCAATTTCTTGTGCAAGATCAACTCTCTCCTTAGACCAATCATTTAACAACGTTGTTAGCAAACAACGCCGTTGCGCATATTCTCTTAATCGATAATGTTCATCACAATACCAACCCTTACTCCCATATTCAAATTCAGACTTCCAAGATGTCAGGTCATGACAAGCCCAAAAATACGGGCCATAAAAAATCTCCCATCAACCATGCGTCTTCATCAATAACCTTATCTCTGTATGCTTCATCCCCAGATGTCATGCTGAGAGAACTAGAAACACACTAAGAGAAAAATCAATCAAATAGTTATGAAATTAAAAATATTTACAAAGAAAAAAAACTTGTAAAGATAATAGTAAAAGTCTAATTTAGTAGAATAGTTAATTTCTAAGTCCCCGGCAACGGTGCCAAAAACTTGTTGCTCCAAAACGCACACGCATGTATACGTGGTCGACAAGCAATATAGGATTGTAAGTTCAGATATCATACCCACAGGGGCTTGTGATTAACTATCAACTAAATTAAACCCAAATAATTAATCTATTCAAGCGAATTCTAAAGTATGAATATTTAACTAAATAATTTAAAGTAACAAACTAAGAGGTTAAAGAAAACAAGTTGGCGAATTATAAAGACGAATTCAATGTGAGTGAATATTCTAGAGCTACGGGTTAGCTAACAATCCCGTTGAGTTTTTCACTAAATCGTCTAATTAATTTATTTAGTTTATTGATTGACGGGGTTAATATTGCTCGTAGCCTTCTCCCGAAGTACAACTTGCATATTCAAGCTAATCTAATGCCTATATTCCTATGGAATTAGAATTAACAAGAGCACATTAATAACTCTTGTATAGTAACAAGCAAGACGATTAGGTATACTCCTATCCTAACCGCAAATCCGCCCTCCCTAAGAGTTAAGATCTTGTTCTACTCAATCTTATATGCAATCTAGAATTCCCTTTCCCGGGTTCAATCCTAGATTCATAGATAGTATTCAATTGGTGATCAAACAATCAAATAATTAAGCGCAAAATTGAATAAATAAACCAATATGATAAAATAATAAAAACAATTCAAGCTTTAAACCACAATGTTCATGTAGCACCCAAAACTCTGGAACTAATCAACTATGAAACTAAAGAAAGAGAAGAGAAGAAAATCTTGTTAGAAGCATCCTCCAAGCGTGGTGTGTGTTGCCCCACGTGAATTCTCCTTCAAAGTATGTTCGATATCCTCCAAATTAGGTTTAGGACCCCTTTTATACAAGTTGAGATCGTGTAGGACCGAAATAACCTTGTCCCGGGCGAAATAGAAAAAACCCTCCGCCCCCGGCGTCCAGGCGTGGTGCTGAAAACAGTGAGTTTGCCGCCTGCTCTTTCAATTGTCTTTCCCAGGTGCATTTTTTGCCTTCATTTGTATTTCAATTGTATCCTTTGTTCTCATCTTCAAATTGGGGGGACAAAAAAATAAAAGGGTGTCCCCCTTTTTTTATTTATTTAATTTTCTTTCTTTTTTTTTCGCGTTTTATTTAACTTAACTCCAAATTTCTTCATTTTCATACCGTTTTATTCCAAAACATAATTAAAGTATAATATTAAGCACAAAGTGATATAATTAACACTCAAAAGACGATTAAACGTACTAGAATATGAGATAACAATGGGTAAATATATACATTTTTGGCCGAACATCAATGTTCAAGACCAGCTACTGTTGATAATAACGCAATAATGATACCTTGTTAAGGAAACAAGTTAAAGTTTAAGGAGGAAAAGTGAAAGTGCAGCTTCCTTTTGTCCCCTTGTAAACATACACACAGGACCAAGCTGCTTGAAATAAGACCGATTAATAATTCCTGGCAGTTGCATTCGAACAATTTCTGAAACTAATATGACACAAAGAAAAGTTACAATAGAACATAATTTGTAACTCGTATGAGCGTACACTGAGGGATTCCATACACTCTAACGCCAATTGTAACAACCGGATCCAAAAAGTTTTTATACCAAACATACATCTCTACTGAATCAGACGGCATTCAATAGCAATCAGTCGCGTTCACTGATGGCAGTTAAGTGCTCATCAATTTCTTCAGTTGACAACACTCTGAAGGACGGATCTTCGCTCCTCACAACACCAACCTGCCAAAGACCAGAAGATATAATGTATTCAAGCAGTGAAACAATCCAGTTACAATCCAGCGAACCCACTACAATTCACTTAACACTACCCAAGGCAATTCAATTCTGTGTTACAGGTCTCATGTCTATATTTTGCAACCACTCGCTCTACTGAGAAACTAGTGGACATTATTGACCCATCTCCTTCTATAAACAATGGAAGCATGCAAATATCTAAAGGGACATTATACCTCAAAGGAAAATAACACTTCCTAAGGCCACTCGAGCAAAAGAGAGATTCATTCAGAATAAAAGGCAAGGAGATGGAGGCAAAAAGCAATCATCCCTCTCTTTCACTCATTTTCATTTTTTCCTCTTATGTGGTGATCATTATGGGCAAGAACCTCACTAAGACTCAAATCGAAAATAATGTGGAGGAGCAGTTAAATACCTCGATCTCGCTGGCCTTGAAATCCTCTTGGAGAACAGATTGAAGAGCAGATATTGCAGTCTATTAAACAAAGAGAACATGATCTCTTAGCACAATTAGATAGGTATTCTTCAAACTTTAACATCAGATCTGAACACATCTTCAAAATTCTACATATTATAGAGGACATGAAATACTACAAGTAGACAAATAAAATGTCCTCCATCTCGATCAATAGATAGCACTCCTACCAACTCAAATAACATCCGCTTAATTGAATACACCACCCAAAGTCATAGGAGTCCTAAGCTTTGTGCAAAAAAATAAAAAATAAAAATATAAACCAATTACTTATGCCAGTAATATGATGGAGAAAGCAATGTCGAGCTATGATTAGGAAATTATGCAACCTATTAATACTCCAAACTTCACCTCAACTTTTTATTTTTTCAGAAGACATCCAGACTCATTAATCAAAAAGGGAAAGTCACATAGTCTTTGCTCGTAATAAGTGAGGTATAGATTACAGTTTGACAATGTGATTCATCTAGTGCAGTTCTTAATTCCAAATAGTGCAGGTCATATTAGCAAAAAAAGCACCAAATACTCATGTTGGATTATAAATAGCTCATGCCTTCTGCATTGATTCTCTAGTAATGAATAAGAGAACAAAACAATTGGTAAGATCTTCTCCAAAAGTGTTCACCACCATTGACAATATTTGACTCTATGACAAATAACCATAAGATTCAACACGGAATAAAAAATATATATCTGACAAAAGAAAAGACAAAGAACGCCAATTTCACATATAATAGCTGGCCGTCTAGAAAGTTATGTAGGCAAGAAACAAGAATCAAAGAGAAAGCAGCAGAGATTTGAACCAAAAACAGCTCAACAATGGAATAGAAGGAGAAAGGAAGCTCTAAACCATGTCTAAGCAGGATCCTTTTTACCTGAACAGTTTCCTCGTAGGAAAAAGCAGGGTCATTTTTCATTTTCTTCTCCAAAAAATTAATTGCCTCTTGCTCTTTAGATCCAGCACTTGTAGCCTGCAACAAAGTCAATACATCTAAAGAACACGAACAGAAAAAAGATTGAAGATTCCAGCAAATCTCCAACAGCTCTCTTCTTGAAGATCTCAAGACCTGACTTAAAGCACCTCAATGTCCTTTCGAGAACAAGCACATACAGGGAACAGATAGATTTAAAATGATTTGTTGACATAGCCTAACTAACGGGTATAACAGTCTGATTCTATAATTTGGATCTTACAAGGTAAATACAAGCTAATATTGCAAGGCAAAATGCATGAGTTAGTAGCTTTGGAAGCAGGTAACCGACCTTCCTTAGCATATTACCAACATGGGGCAGTTGCATCGCTTATGCACAGATTCAGTACAGTTATCCTTTGGGCACAGTATTATATCAGATTCAGTCACGTTCGATTTGCACACACTTCCAACACATAAAAATAGAGCCACTCAACGTTCGATTTGCACACACTTCCCTAGCTTTATGCTTTTTCAAATTCAATAGAAAAGGACTATGATCTGAGTGTGTTCTTGGCAAGTGGTGTACTGAGGCCTCAAGGTATAGTTTTAGCCATTCATACTTAGCTAAGCATCTATCTAGACGTTTTAAAATTCTAGTGGATAATTTATGATTATTAGACCAAGTGTAACGACTACCCGTATACCCTAGGCCTACTAAATTACAATAGTTAAGGTATTGAATAAACTGAACACTTTGTCTATTATTAATTTGGAGGCCACCATATTTTTCAGCAGATCTAGTAATTTTATTAAAATCACCTCCTATTAACCAAGGCAGCCTAATTTAATCATGTAAAGTACGTAAATTTTCCCATAGTACAGTACGTGCATGAGTGTCATTTTTGCATAAACAATAGATAGTAACCAAGCGTTAGGATTAGGGTATACCTGGACAATAGAGTGGATTTCTTGGCTTGTGGCTGCCACTTGATCAAGTTTGATTTCATCCTCCCTCTACAGTAGAGTGATTCCTCCAGAAGTCCCTTTAGCTGGCGACTGGGCCAAATGTGAAAACCCAAAGTCAGACTTGAGATGTTCATGATCTTGCATGTGCGTTTCCAGTAGAGCCACAAGAGATGGTTTGTGGTAGTTAAACACTGAACAAAAATTCCTTTTGAACTCCGGTGATTGAGCTCCCCGTCAGTTCTATATGACATACTGCATGGATTGATTATTGAGTGGGCTTGGTGGAGTCTCCCTCTCCAGTATTGAGGATGTGTTCATCAGTGCTGGGATCAACACTATTGCAAACTTTCCCACCTCTGGGTTTCTTGTTGGACGTATGTTTAGTGAGACACTTTGTAGCTCGGGTGGACAAATTATGATCACTTTTCTTTCGTACTGTTCTTTGAGGATGTATGTTTCGTTCCCATTGAGATAGCTCAATATGGGAAGTGTTTCTCTGATCTCTGCCATAGTTGCTGCTACTTCCAATTGAGCTATTTTGTCTAGTTCGTTGTGGGATAGACTAGGTGGTAGAAGTGGGCTAGTTTGTGGGGTGAGAGGGTGGTATGGGGTTGCTTGTGCATGGAGCGATATTATGGGTGTTATGGATAAGCGAGGTTGTATCCAAGGGATAAAGGTTTGGGGTGGTTGTTGTGGTGGATAGAAGGAAAGTTCCATGGTGTTCACTGGTGGCACTAGCATTGAAAGAGGAGTGGGAATTGGTGGTGCCATTGGTGGTTGGTGATGAAGGATTGACGGGGGTGCATGACCCATAGGAATTGATTGTAGAGAGTCACTCCCATGCGCATTCCCTCGGTGACTATCTGAGCTATGTTCGCCAGATTTTGTATCATCACACATCTTGGTTGTCTATTTCCATGGTGAAGGTTAGTGCATGTTTCTGCATGTTCATCTCTAGCCATGACTGGGTCTAAGCTTGAGTTGGTGGATATTGTGTGATGTAGATGGGTGTGGACTGTGGTGGGTGGTCGTGTGGTGGTTGCATTGTGATGGTGTTGATGAAGATTGGGTGATTGAGGATATTAGTGTTGGTAAAGGAGAGTGTTCTCCTGTGTTAAAAGTTGTAATGTGACCGATTCATTTGGGAGTGGGGGGTCGATTAAGGAAGGTTTATGTGTAGTGGTATTGGTATTAGAAGTAAATGATGAGGGTTCAATAGGAGGTTGATTATGAGTTGTTAATTTGGACGACTGATTTGATATGGGTAATAGATGTGTAAGCTCACATGAAGGGGTTGTGGTGGTTGCTTGTATTGGGTGTTGGGCTTTGTCAGTTAGTGTGTTGGTTATTTGGGTAGAGAGTGAGGGTGTTGGGCCTTGAGTGTTAATTGGGGGGGATTGAGTTTCCGTAATGTAGGCTTGCAATTGAGTGCCTATAATTAGGGGTGAGTTGGGTTTGCATGTGTCCATTGTGGTAGCCGTTATGTGCTCTTGTGCCACGTGGCGTTGTCTTGTGCTCCGTGTGTGTGGGGTAACATGTAAGTCAACAGCGTGATTGGATGAGTGGAGTGAGTGGTGAGTATTGGAGTGTGGGCTTAGTGTGTTGTTGTTATGGTTATGGGCTCCAATACTTGGGCCGGTAGTAGTGCCGGTTTAGTCCATTAGTTCAGGAATATTAAGGAATTTTAAAGTGGTTTCATTAAAAAAATTTGGGTAATTAGAGGAGGTAGTACTAATTAGGGATTTTTTAAGAGGCATGTGTTTAGATACATGTGTAATATTAGGGTTAGTAAATGTACATGTGGCTCCCGCGCCACCAATGTTGGAGTTGTATGATTGGACGTTGGTTGTGATTGGTGATTTTGCTCTTGAACGGTTTTTGGAGGGGAAAATGACAGTTTTCCAAATCATTATTTTCCAGAGTGGATTGTGTGTGTGGATCTTGTGTGGTGTTATTGGAAGTGTTTGATGTTAAAGGTTTATTTAGTAATGGGGTATACATAGTAGTGGTGGTGGGTGACATCGGAGTTGATGGTGAGGAACAGAGATTTTTTGTGTGGCCAAGTCTACCACATAACGTAATAGTATATTAAACCCTTCAAAGACTAGTTATTGCTTGTGGGATGCAATATTGACATGTGTTTTGAGAGGTATCTCTAGCATATCGACCTCGTGTAGTTGCCGACGTGCAGGTGTCAACTTTGAGTAGGGATCTAATTTTCTCCCCGACGCGTTGAAATATTTCGAAATCATAGAACTCCGTAGGTAGTTCAGGTAGTCTTAACCAAATGGTTGTGTATGTGAGTTGTGTGTTAGAAGCTATGAATTTAGGTTCTCATTTGCGGATGGAGAGAAAGTGATTAAGTACGAACCAAGGTCCATTATGGAGGGCAATGAACATATTTTCTTCTTTTGGAACTTCACTAGATAGAAATCACACCCTAGGTCAATTAGAGGTAGTTCCTCAGTGGGTTTCCATAGAGCTGTGAGTTTTGTGCATAGTGTTTGGTGCCCCACTTTCCTGCCATACACTTTAACAATGACGGAATACTTCCAAGGCAAGTATAAGCGTGATTTTTCGGCGGAGGTGAGTGGTATGAAGGTGTCTCTGTGGAGTTCATTTGTTGTTGTTTCGTCGGTCAAGTCAATATAGTAATGTGCTTGTTGGCATGTGTTGGGTAGGAAGTGAATTGGTTGCTGCTGAGCCAAGTTTGGGCAAAGGTGAGTGGTGATGGTGCAGCAGTATGTTGGTCCGTGGATGGATTGGGTGGTGGGTTAAGGTGCATGGAACTTACGTCCGGTGATTCCGGTGGTGGAGAGGTGGTGGCGGTGTTCATTGGCTAGAGAGAATATATGTAAAGATATTGGCCTTCCGCTACCCTTTTCTGACCAAAGCACCCATCAACTTCTTTGTTCACTGGGTGCTTTCTGGCTTATTATATCAAATGACTCAAGTTTTCTATAGAATTATGCATGCATTGTATTAAGGTTAATGGGTGAAGTAGCACCCAAATATAGTACGTCGATTCGCCCATGTTCTCAACCATTGTAGCATTGCCATAACTCTAGCCTGTTTTTGCTTCTAATAACAACTAATTACTTGAAAAGTTATTGCATATTTTAAAACATAGAAATTAAAAATTAAAGCATATAAAAATTAGTTTTATCCTAAAGTCTGTTGATGAATAATGCAAAAAATAGTAATCACCTTAATTAATTCCAAAATTTTAATTCTAATAATATCAATGATGGAAACCTCCTTCAGACAGACAATTACAAAATTGTACTACTCTCCCATTATTACACAGTCAAGGATAGACCATTTATATTTTTTAAAAATTAGCCAGTATGGCTAAAATAGAAAAATTATTACTTTATTTTAGCTATATCACCTTATACAGTTACGAAGTAGTCATTGATAAAAATTGAGAGGAATTGAGCGTCCAGCCCTCGTTGTCGTCGTCCAGCCCTTGTTGTCATCGTCCAACCCTCTCCAATCGAAGGTTGCCTTACTGCAAAGACTGGTTGCTTAATCAACTTGGTGGCAATGGTGACTCGTCGGAGAAGAGAAGGAAGTGGTTGCCTGTCACAAGTTGAAGGACTTATCTGGTTTGCCGCCTCCCTTGTTTGAATAGTCTTATGGAGATATGAGACATGGACTCTCGCTGGCAGCCTATGGTTTCAACGATGGTATTAGAGGGGTAAATTTACGGTTATAAACATGGTTTGAATTGTAAATATGATGTTTGTGGTTCTAAGGGAAATTTTCATAGTTACTTAAGAATTTGTAAAATATATCATAATCTACAACTTAGTTTTGAATTACAAATTGTACAACATATATGTTAAAAATATACTCTAAATATATGGTAACTATCCCTATTTTAGGGTAATGGTAATAAAAGAAGTATATCTGAAACGTATGGTAAATTTCTTACTCAAGGGGAATGACAATCAGAAGCGTATAATTAGTCCTTAAATGTTGTTAATTATTAATTATCAATATAAACGTATTAGTGTGACGACTCGGTCAGTCGTCTCATGAGTTGCCGCTCCGTTTTTCCCATTTCTGCTTCTTATTGTTTTGTCTATCGGTTCTATATGTGATCGGGTTGGTTGGCTCGGGTTCGGAAAGGATTTGGTAAGCTTTGAGACACTTAGTCTCTTTTAAGGAAGCTTAAGTTGGAAAAGTCAACTGGATGTTGACTTATGTGTTAGAGGGCTCGGATGTGAGTTTCGATGGTTTGGATAGCTTCGGGAGGTGATTTGGGACTTAGGAGCATGACCAGAATGAGTTTTGAAGGTTCAGAGTAGATTTAGGCTTGAATTGGCAAAATTGGATTTTTTGGCGATTTCCAGTTGGTAGGTGAGATTTTTGATATAGGGGTCGGAATGGAATTCCGAGAGTTGCAATAGTTCCGTTGTGTCATTTGGGATGTGTGTGCAAAATTTCAGGCCATTCAGACGTGGTTTGGTTGGGTCTTTGATCAAAAGCGTAATTTAGAAGATTTTGGAATTTTAGGCTTGAATCCGGTGCGAATTTGGTATTTTGATGTTGTTTTGAGCGTTCCGAAGATTGGAACAAGTTTTAATGAGGTTATGGGATATGTTGACATGTTTGGGTGAGGTCCCGGGGGCCTCGGGTATGTTTCGGGTGATCAATCAGACCATTTCATGTTGTTTGAAATTGCAGAAAAACTGTTGTGTGTTGCAGAGGAATTAGACCTTCACGTTCGTGAGTAGGTCCTCGCGTTCGCGAAGGGTTAGTTGGTGAAGGCTGGGATTTAAGCCTTCACGTTCGCGAGGAAGGCTCCACGTTCGCGAAGGGATGGGTGATTGGGCATCGCGTTCGCGGGGAGGCTCCGCGTTCGCGTAGAGGAAATTGGTCAACTGGGTTTGAGGTCGAGTTGTTCATCGTGTTCACGAGAGAGGGGGTGCGTTCGCGAAGAGTTGTCTGAGGAAGCATCCCGTTCGCGATAGGCAGGTTGCAATCGCGAAGAGAAAATTTTGGTCAAATTTGATTTGTGCTTCGCGAACGCGAGGCGTTGACCGCGTTCGCGAAGAAGGAAATGAGGCCTAGACAGAATGTTTAAATAGTCGTCTTGTCCGCAATTTTGGGGCTTATTTCCATCATTTTGAGCATTTTTGGAGCTTTTTGAAAAGGATTGAAGAGGGATTCAAGGGGAATCACTTGGAGGTAAGATTCATGGACTTAAAACTCGATTCTAATGTGAAATCTACCTAATTAATCATGGAAATTAAGCCTAAAATTGAAGAACTCGGGCTTGAAATTGGAGACCTAGAGTTTGGAATTTGAGGGGTCATTTGTGGTTGGATTTTGATGCTTTTGGTATGAATGAACTCGGGGAGTGATAAGGAATACATTGATGTAATTTTTATCTGAATCCGAGACGTGGGCCCAGGGGTCGGGTTTGGTTAATTTCGGGATTTATGTTGTAAATTGAATATTTTCGCTTGGGCTTCATTCCCTTAGCATATTTTGACATCGTGATTCTGATTTTGGATAGATTCGACGCAAGTGGAGGCCGATTCGAGGGGCAAAGGCGTCGCGGGATAGATTTGGACCGGATTGAGGTGAGTAATGATCGTAAATGATGTCCTGAGGGTATGAAACCCTTGATTTCACATCGTTATGCTATAATGAGGTGACACACACGCTAGATGACGAGCGTGGGGTCGTACACTGTTGGGGATTGTAATTTAGTCCATCCCGAATGACTATTTTATCGCGTATTTGACTGAAAACTATTTGCTATCATCATGTATTGGGCTGAACGCCATATTTGGGCCTCGTGCCAACTATTTGAACCCTTAGAGGATTTTTATTGATATTTCCTCACTGTTTTGACTTTATACTTGAACTCAGTCATGCTATATTCCACTGTTTTCATAACTCTGCCATGTTTACTCTGTTTTAACACTTAAATGATATTTTAACTAATATTTTGGGCTGAGCACCATATTTTACTACTGCCCGAGTGGCTTGTGAGATTCTGACTGTGTAAGGCCGATGGCCTATGTTGTGAGGAAACACTGAATATGATTATAAGGCCAAGGACCTGAGATTTGTACGCCATGAGGTGGTTTGTTGATATAAGGCCGAGAGCCTAGTGATGATGCCACGAGATGGCTTGATATTGCGTATGGGCCGTAAGGGGCCCCTCCAGGAGTCTGCACACCCCCAATGAGCGCGTGTACCTATTGTGATGTGAGATATAGCCCGATGGGCTGGTATTGTTCTGAGATTGTGCCGAGGGGCGAGCCTTTATGTATTTATCTTTCTTATTGCCTGTCATTTACCTGCTTAATTATTGAAAAGGCATTTCATGAAGTTTAATTGAACTAAAATGATTTTTTTACATATCTTTACTAATTCACTGTCTACTGGCTTTTACTACTTCATTATAGCCTGTAATGTGCGTTACGTGATTTCTTGCTTTCAGTCTTTATTTATGATTATTACTCACTGAGTTGGAGTACTCACTTTACTCCCTGTACCCCGTGTGCAGATTCAAGTGTTGCTGATCCTGCTAGCGAGAGTTGAGAGCTCCCAGCAGACTTCGGAGTTCACGAGGTAGCTACTTGGTATTCGCAGTCCTGTATTTCTCCCCTTTTATCTCATTTCTATCTCTTTTCAGTTATTTTGTAATAGCTTGGTAGGCATTTCAGACTTGTAGTGTATTGATAAATGCTCATGACTGGTGACACCTCGGTATCGGACTGTGTTGGGTTTTATTTCTGCAAACTGTAATGTTCAGTGCTTATCATTTTGGGATTTATTATTATGATGTTTAAGACTTAATGCTAATTATTTTAAATTGCCTAAAAATTGAAATGGGAATGTGTCGGCTGGCCTTGTCTTCACGAGAGGTGCCATCACGATCGGGTTTGGGTTTAGGGTCGTGACAAGTTGGTATCAGAGCCTAGATTACATAGGTCTCACTAGCCATGAGCAGGTTTAGTAGAGTCTCACGGATCGGTACGGAGACGTCTGTATTTATCCTCGAGAGGTTGTAAAACCTTTAGGAAAAACTTCATATTCTTGAAATTCTTGACGTGCGACTTTGTTGATCCGAGTACTAAACTTCTACTATTCTATTCTCTCATAGATGGTGAGGACACACGCTACCGGTCAGGATGGACGACCACCAGTACCACCAGCTGTGGCCACTAGAGGTCGAGGACGCGGTAGGGGTAGAGGTGTGGCCTGCACGACAGCTAGGGCAACACGTGCAAATCTACCAACCGCCCCAGTTCAGGATCAGGTCCCAGTTGTGGACGCTCTAGCAGCACCAGCTTAGGCACCAGCTGTGCCTATTGTGATTCCGGGTCTTCAGGAGGCCTTGGCTTAGATCCTATCTATTTGCACTGGCCTAGCTCAAGCGATCTCGCTACTACAGTCGTAGCTATTTCTCAAGCCGGGGGAGGCACTCAGACTCCCGCCGCTCGCACACCTAAGCAGGCCGTGCAGGGACTTCAAACACTAGGGGCACATCCAGCTCAGCCGATTGCAGCTGCTCAAGACTATGTAGTTCCTGCCATGCTAGAGGACGAACATCGTAGGTTAGAGAGGTTTGGTAGACTTTAGCCTCCGACTTTCAGTGGTGCAGAGGGCGAGGATGCCCAGGGTTTATTGGATAAGTGTCAGAGGATGCTTCGTATAGTAGGTATTCTGGAGACAAGCGGGGTCGCTTACACTACTTATCAATTTTCTGGAGCTGCCTTCACTTGGTGGGAGGATTTTGGGAGGCGTAGGCCTGTTGGTACAACACCCCTTACCTGGCAGCAGTTCTCCGTTCTCTTTCTGGAGAAGTATGTGCCGTAGTCTCGCAGAGAGGAGCTAGTCAGTTTGAGTGGTTACGTCATGGAGAGATGACTATGACGCAGTATGAGATGAGGTTCTCCGAGTTAGATCGTCATGCGATTTGGTTGGTTCCGACAAATAGAGAGAGGATTAAGAGGTTTGTTGATGGCCTCACTTATTAGCTTCGTATTCTCATGACTAGGGAGAGGGTGACTGGTGCTACTTTCGAGGAGGTTATGGATATTGCCCGTGAGATTGAGTCTGTTCGTCGCCATGAGTGAGAGGAGAGGGAGGCCAAGAGGCCTCGAGTATCGGGTAGTTATAGTGGTGCTCCTTCGAGAGGTCAGTTTCAGCACAGTAGAGGCTATCCATTCAGGCATGCTCAGCCAGCTCGCCCAGGTTATCATAGGGTTTCATCGGGTCATGGTTCTCACATTTCAGAGTTCGTCTCGTGCTCCATCAATTTAGGGATTTTCTATGCTAGGTGCATCTGCTAGTCATTATGGTGCTAGGGGTTCCCTTCAGTCCCCTTCTCCAGCACCTGGGAGTTGTTATAAGTGTGGAGAGATGGGTCATATGTGGAGGCAATGCCCTCGTCGTCTTGCGGGTTTATCTCAGTAGAGGGGTCAGTCATCGGCTTCACCTCCAGTTACTTCACCACCACCTGCCAGCTAGGAGTGGAGGTCAGTCAGCTAGGGGTCGCCCTAGAGGGGGAGGTCGATCAGGTGGCGGTCAGGCCTGTTTCTATGCACTTCTAGCTAGACCTATTGTTATTGCTTCCGAGGCTGTCATTACATGTATTGTTTCAGTCTACCACAGAGATACCTCTGTATTATTTGATCCTGATTACAACTTTTCTTATGTATCATCATACTTTGCTCTTTATTTAGGTACGCCCCGTGAGTCTCTTGCTTCACTTGTTGATATATCTATCCTGGTGGGTGATACTGTTGTTGTAGACCGTGTGTACTGGGCGTGTGTGGTGACCATTGGGGGTCTAGAGACCTGAGTGGATCTTTTATTATTGTGTATGGTGGATTTTGATGTCATTTTGGGCATGGATGGCTATCTCCATGTCGTGCTATTCTGGACTGTCATGCCAAGACAGTCACATTAGCTATACCAGGTGTACCACAGATTGAGTGGCGAGGTTTGACTGATTATGTTTCCAGTAGAGTGATCTCATTCTTGAAAGCCCGGCGTATGGTTGGGAAGGGTTGCCTTTCGTATCTAGCCTTTGTGAGGGATGTCGGTGCAGAGACTCCCAATATTGATTCTATTCCAGTTGTGAGGGATTTTCTCGATGTGTTTCCTGCAGACCTACCGAGCATGCCACCGGACAATGATATTGACTTTGGTATTGATCTGGTGCCGAGCACTCGACCCATTTCTATTTCGTCGTATCGTATGGCACCTGTGGAGTTGAAGGAGTTAAAGGAGCAGCTTCAGGAACTCCTGAATAAGGGGTTCATTCGGCCTAGTGTGTCATCTTGGGGTGCGCTGGTCCTATTTGTGAAGAAGAAGGATGGCACTATGAGGATGTACATTGATTATAGGCAATTGAACAAAGTAATAGTTAAGAACAAGTATCTTTTGCCTCGTATTGATGATTTATTCGACCAGCTTCAGGGAGCGAGAGTGTTCTCCAAGATTGATCTTTGTTTAGGTTATCACCAGTTGAAGATCAGGGACTCGGATATTCTTAAGACAGCTTTCAGGACCCGATATGGTCATTATAAGTTCTTGGTGATGTCTTTTGGGCTGACCAATGCCCCAACAACGTTCATGCATTTGATGAACAGCGTGTTCCGACCTTATCTCGACTCGTTTGTCATAGTCTTCATTGATGATATTCTGTTGTATTTGCATAGTCAGGAGGAGCACGCAGAGCATTTGAGAGTTGCGTTGCAGAGATTGAGGGAGGAGAAGCTTTATGCAAAATTCTCCAAGTTTGAGTTTTGGCTCAGTTCAGTGGCTTTCTTGGGGCATGTGGTGTCCAGTGAAGGTATTCAGGTTGATCCGAAGAATATAGAGGCAGTTCAGAGTTGTCGCAGACCGTCCTCAGCCACAAAGATTCGCAGCTTTCTTGGTTTGTCAGGCTATTATCACCGGTTTGTTCAGGGATTCTTATCTATCGCATGCCCTTAACCAAGTTGACTCAGAAGGGCGCTTCATTTGTATGGTCGGATGAGTGTGAGGAGAGCTTTCAAAAGCTCAAGACTGCTTTGACCATAGCTCCAGTATTAGTGTTGCCATCAACTTCAGGTTCATATATCGTGTATTGTGATACTTCGAGAGTGGGTATTGGTTGTTGTCACACCTCCTTTTTTACTACACCCCGGGAAGGGTATATAAGGGAGTTTTTTCCAACTTAAAGGGACAATCGAAACGGGATTATTTATTCAGAGTCGCCACTTGGGATAATTTATAGTGTCCCAAGTCACCGATTTAAATCTCGAATCGAGGAAAATATTGACTCTGTTTCACAGTCCGCGAATACAGAAACCTGGGTAAGGAATTCTGTTAACCCGGGAGAAGGTGTTAGGCATTCCCGAGTTCCATGGTTCTAGCACGGTCGCTCAACTGTTATTATTGGCCTAATTATCTGATTACTTACATGTTTTAACCTATGGTGCAACTTTAACTTATTAACTCCTTTTAAATTATTTTAGAAAATATTCAACGTTATTTAAAACATGCCTTGAACCACGCCACATGAAATGCACCCGCGATCCATGACATATTTTATTTAACGTTATTTGGATTTGGATTTAACGTTATTTAACGACATATTTTATAAAATAGAGCGCCTAAAGCAACTACAGATCTTCAAGTTTGCGAGGGACATGGAAATTCAACTAAATGACGCGCCTCGATTTCTAAGGATTAAAAGTTAATTAAGCGAGGGCCGTGCATTTTAAGATTTTCACGGCGCACCTCGTTCCCAATTATTAAACGAAATTCGAAACTAAGATTTTTAGGGTCATGAGTTATATATTTGGCTAATATGGCACACCCCGAAAAAAAAAACTAGAGGAGTTCAGAATATCTTTTACGCTAAAGTTCGAACCAAATTCGCTACCAATTGGCGTCTTATTAACAAAACAATTACCTAAAGAGACATTACCTTCTCAATAACTAAACAAACGAGGGAACTAGACCAACAGGCCCGAATGATACAAAGTACATAAGTAAACATTTTGCAAGTCTCTTCAGATTTAGGCCCAAGATGAGCCCAAAACTTTCAGGAGCCTGAGGTTAGCAAGTAGGGACTCGACTTCGAATCCTTACAGCACCCAAGCTGCATCTGAAAAATCGCAGGGTGCCGATGTGAACCCAAATGACTACCAACAGAAAACACCAAGGTATACGCAATCAATTTTAAATCAAATTTCTTACTACTCAATAGACAATTTCATTAGATTTTTAGTAGTGACATAGTTTTGAAAATAATGGAGAATTCAATTTTGAGAGCTGTACAACATGCAACTTTAAATTTCAAGACTTCCAGTTAACTTGAAGTAATGACATGGGAATTTAAACTTCAACTGGGTTTCATATTAACAGAACCTGTAAGATTGACATTGGATAGCCATGACCTTAAAGCAACCAAGTCTAATCACAGAACATTCAAACAACATCAGACAATCCAATATTGGCCTAAGTGTTACTGCAAATATACCCAAAGCAATTCCTTCACTTAAACCAAATTCGAACAAACTTGATAACTGAAAACAAGGAACAGATTACTTTAATACTTCAGCCTCACCCTATCCATGATCAATGTACTAGTCAAAACAGTTCAAGAGCTAAATATTACAGCCACTATGAGATTGAAAGAAGAAGGAATGAGATTCGAACTACAAATAACATCTGCTTTTCATATTTCTAAATCCCAAACTTCAGATTACATTAAGTGATATCCATAATGCTGAAAATACCTGGAAATAAAGGGAAACAAAAGAAGTGCAGAGTAAGTAAACAGCAACAGCAGAAAGCAATGGAACAATGTTGGAATCAGCCAATTAAGCCTTGAGGAACCAGCTAAAACAACAAATAAGCAGTAACACAAACTAGCAGTTTCAACCAGGCCTTTGAATCCCCAAAATTAAACCATTTTTTCAACCCAAGTGCAGAATTCCGAGGTTTTCAGAAGTTCAAACTAATGAAGAGGATCAAACAAGCAAAACTGAGCAAGATTTGAGCAATTTTCCCCAAAGAAATGCAAGAAAGTCAATGTGGTTTCAAGAGTTTTTTAGCTGTTTCAGTTTTTGCCCAATTTTTATCTCTGAATCCTTGCATTGAAATGCAAGAAAGCATGCCTTTATAGGCAAGGCAGTAGGGCAGCCTTTAGGAATTAGTTTTTACCCCTTACTCCCTTTCCAATTTTGTTTTTTAACTCAGAAATCCTTAGCTAATTTTCCTTTTTACTTAACTACCCTCAATGCATTTATCAAATTATCAAAACAGCCTCCCACCCTAGCTTATAGGAAGCTTCCTAGTTAGTTAATAAAAGATTCTTCTACCCAATCACCCCAAATTACCCCTGAACCCCTGGTTATTTATCTAAGTAGCCCAAACGGGGTATGGGTCAAATTGACCCTGGGCTGAATTCACTCAAAACCCAAACCAAACCAAGATTCTAAAATCTAAATGCATGACCCCAGGCCCAAATCAAAGCCAAATTAACTGAAGAAAACAAAACCAGAAACGATTTGAACAACTCTTTTTAAAAATTCAATTAACGGACTAGGAGTAAAGAAGTTAACAAATAGAAACTAACCTAAGTAATCAGGCTAGATGACCTAGGTGGTTTAAACTAACATACGTATTAAAACAAAATAAGAAAACAGATGAAGGCCAGAAAAGAATTAGAAGATAGGACGACAAAATGTGAAAAGAAAACTGACTTAAAAGGAAAGGGAAGTAACCTGAAACTTCCAGGTAATCAGAGCGCCGGAACGGGTCTTCAAACCTTCCAAGTTCTGGCCGATTTTGAAGTTAATCGTGTGTTCTTAACAAGAACACATGAATAGAATCAATTTAGAACAGAAAACACAACGAAACTCGATTTAGGATTCTTTTGAATTTCTAGGGTTCGTCTTTAAATCCCGATTAGAGAGGTTGTGGGCAGATTCGAGGGTAACTGGTCTGTGATTTAGGAAGAGGGGGTTCACGGGGCTCATGGGGTGTAATTTTGGTAGTGAACGAAAGTGGCGCCGCTGACCGGGCATGGTGGAGAATGGGGCGGCTTCTAGGGTTTGGGCGTCTCTAAAGAGGAGGGTTGAGAGAGATGAGTTTGAGAGGGGGTAGAGTTCGGACAGTTTTATATTGGGGAGGGGTCAATTCCGGTTCATTGGATTTACAGGGATCAACCGCTCAGATCAAGGGATAATGAAATAACGGCGTTTGGTTTGTATAGGGAAACCGGACTGGGTGAAGGCGGGTTTGGGCTGGCTTTGGACGGGTTTAAGGGGTAATTGACTTGGGTTTGAGAGAATTAAATAAAAACAGCCCAAAATTGGAAAAACCTTTTTAATTCCTTTTCTTTTTTCTAAAAATGAAAATAAAACAAAAACCCAACTTAATTCCTAAACCAAATTATCCTAGAAAATTAAATTAATTAACCCTAATAATTATTACAACTAATTAAATACCAAATTAAATAGAAAACCAACAAAAATTCAAATCTAAAAATTGAACCATGCAAAAATAAACCATTTTTTGTGATTTTCCCATTTTATAAAACAACTAATTGCCAATTAATCCTAAAATGTAGAATTAAGTCCTAAATGCAAATGCATCATATTTTTTGTATTTTTCATTAATTAGACAAAGTTAACATGCGCAGACAAATGCAAACAATTAACGAAAAATGCGACAAAAATCTACAAAATTGCAAATAATGAAAAAAATTTATTTTGTTTTGAATTTGTGGGAGTAATTCATATATGGCAAAAATCACATGCTCACAGCTGCCCCTCTTTGCTCGGAAACACGAAGAGTTTTCGTGCAAAGATAAAGTGAGCTCATACGAGCGATTTTTGCCCGTTTGAATACTCCGCGAGAAGCATTTTTGAAAGATTTGACCGCACCATACTTCCGAGGTTGCCTACATATCCTTGGCTATAAAGGAATCAGGTCAGTGTAGTTCGGAAAGTTTTGGTAGCTGGGACTACCATGAGCTGTGATTTCATTGCTGCTGCTACTGCTACTGCTACTGCTTACTGACCTCCTTATTACACCAGGACAAAATAAAAGAAGCTAGACTAAACTATGATCTATACATTAGAAAAATCCTATCTGTATCTTCAAACTTGATCTTGTGATTCTTGTTGCCTTGTTGACTTGTATTCTCCCGGTGAAGTCCCTTTGTTGAGTTGTGATCTGAGACACTTTCCCTTTTCTTCAGGTGGACGCCTGATTGCTGAATTCAAATTATTATCTAAGATTCTTTCCTTTTCTCCAGGTGGACGCCTGATTTCCAAAACTTGAACTGTATTCTCGTGCTCTCCAGGTGGGCGCTTGATTGCTGAACTTGAATTGTATTCCCGTGCTCTCCAGGTGGGCTCCTAACTGCTGAACTTGAATTGTATTCCCGTGCTCTCTAGGTGGGCACCTGACTGCTGAACTTGAATTATATTCCCGTGCTCTCCGGGTGGGCGCCTGACTGCTGAACTTGAACTGTATTCCCGTGCTCTCCATGTGGGCGCCTGATTGCTGAACTTGAATTGTATTCTCATGCTCTCCAGGTGGGCGCCTGATTGCTGAACTTGAACTGTATTCTTGTGCTCTCCAGGTGGGCGCTTGATTGCTGAACTTGAATTGCTTCTCCCTATTCTCCAAGTGGGTACCTGATTTCAACAAAAATAGACGAAACAAAGAAAATTTTCTGCCCCAGTTTGGCAGCTGGGCACATATGTGAGTGTTAAACTAAATCATATTACCAAATATTACTAAGAATTTGAAAGCTAGATCCCGTTATTCATGAGGGTCCTGACAGCTCCTAATTGGACGACCATTTTAAATCTAAATTATATCTCCTAAAGGTATTACTTTCGCTACATCTTGTTATCTAAGCCGATCTTAAAACTATACCCTATTATCCAGGGAGGGTCCTGACAACTCTTAATTAAACGAAAATTTTAAATCTAAGTTATATCTTCTGAAGGTATTACTTACGCTGCATCTTGTTATCTAAGAAAGTATTAAAGCTACATCCCATTATCCAGGAGGGTCCTGAAAATCAAAATCAAGTCTTATCTTAAGAGTGACAACTTTTACGGCTAAATTATACTATCCTACAACAGAAATTACGCTAAATCTTGTTATCTAATGGAAATCTTAAAGCTAAGTCCCATTATCCAGGAGGGTTCTAAAAACTCCTAATTGAATCCTATCTCAAGTGTGCAAACTTTAAAGCCAACTTATATTTTTTTGGGGTACACTTATGCTTGATCTTGCTACTCATTGATTGTTTTGAATTTTAAACTAGGTCTCATTTTCCAGGTTGGTCCTGAAAATTTACGGTCAAACCTGTATGGTGCTTGCTTTTCCTTACGGAGGGTTTCTCCGAAACAAACGAAATTTTCTGCACCTGTTTCAATCAAAGAAAAATCTTGTCAGTTTAAAATGCGGTGGTTAGTTTGTGGCCTTGACTTTGAGGACGATTGCTCCTCCACTTCCCATAATAACTTTTACTTCTACTCGAAGACCTTGCTAACCACTTTCTCTATCATCCTTATCACAGAAAATACCTCTTCTCCGTTCAGACCCAATACCTTCTATCTGTTGCATTGCTCATGAACTGACATTTACCAAACTTTTGTGTCTCACGTGAATCCCAAAGCGCTTCAATTGCCACCCACTCAGTGCGTATGCTGTTCTTTCTTGACTTAAACCACTGGCCTTGGCCTTGAGGTCTATTGCTCCTTCACTTGCCATGATAACTTTGATTTCTGCTTGGAAGACCTTTCTTGTCACTAGTTAACTACATTCTTTGTCAATCTTATCACAGAAAATACCTTTGATCCGTTCACCCTACACCCTCCATTTATTGCATTGTTAATGAATTGATATATACCAAACTTTTGTATTTCACATGAATCCCAAAGCATGTTGATTGTTGCCAACTAAGTGCGCTTGTTGTTCTTTCCCGACTTATGCCACTTTGATGTGCTAGCCAGATCTTGTTTTGTGCAATTGGAAAGTTGGTGACAAATTTTGAAGTCATTTCTCACTTATTTTGACCAAACAGGCTGAGGAAGAGGAAGTGAACAAGACAAAAGGTACAGGGTAAAAGACAAAGGAAAGAGATGATTCCTAACAAGAAAACTACAAAATAGAAACCTATTAGATGTGGATACCAACTCTAATGACCATGACATGCACCTGTGGCCTATTTTGTTGAGCAAGTCTGATGTTCAACTCCTGTTATACCCCTAAACCGTGAAACTGGGCTTCAATGCTCCGATTATCCAATCTGATTCACAATCCTTATTCGACTTGTAGTACCCGAAGGGTTTTCACCATCAAGCCTCTCTTATTTTGTTCTTTATCTCAACTTACCGTCGCCTTACGGTGCCCGCGAGGGTTTTCACCAATAAGACTCTCATTTTTGATTTCTCTCAGCTCCCGTCACCTTATGGTGCCCGTGAGGGTTTTCACCAATAAGACTCTCTCATTTTTCATTTTTCTTGCTTGGACCAGAGTGTTGCCCCTGATATGAATCACCTCCATTTGCTAGACTTGGAATTTCTCGAAGACTGATCGGAAGGTCTTTCTTTGGACTGTAATGTGAGCTTTTGGATAGGGTTAGATAGAATAGGTATCAAAGGCTCAAAACGATTCAAATGGGTTCAAAATTTCAACTTTTGGAATCCGATTTCTTGCAACAACCACAACTTCTGCCCCAGTTTCTTTGCTTGGGGACTTTTGGATTTTTGTTTTGATGGGACCGAACCGTGAGGCTGCCTACGTATCCTTAAAAGTAATCAGGTCGAACATAGTTCATGTCATAGGAATTGCTCTGTTGTTGTGATTTTTCTTTTCTCTATCTCTTTTCTTTTCTTTCTTCCTTTTTCTCTTTTTGTTGTTTTGTTGTTTTTTCTTTCTTGTTTTCCTCTTTTTTTCTTCTTTTTTTTTCTTCTTTTTTTTTTCAATTTTCATCTTTCTTTTTCTCTCTTTTCCTCTACTTATCTTTCACGCTTGCATTTCTGATCTTTGCTACTGATTCCAAAAGAGGGGTACGAAAGGAAATAAATAAGGCTCAAAGGGGTAACAAAGGATAAAGTGTTTAGATAGCAGAACAAAATGCCTTCATCATTTCAATATTCAAAACATGCCAAGTACAAACCATAATTAAACAAACCAAGGAAAACATTCGTAACATCTTTTGATTATACCAGACTTGATAACCATATCCACACATTAGCCTTCTACATCTGTTAAATTCAAAGCACCATTGGAAACAGTCTCACTCTCATTACCAGGAACGACCCCTATCAATTTGGGCAAACTTGCCTTTAGCTTCAAACCGATGCGGCGTGATGCATTTCAATAAGGTTTCTTTATGTTCTATCTGCCCCAGTTTCACACAATTCGGGCTTGAAGTGATCTCAAAATGCCTTTACTTATTTCCCTCAAATGTCCCTATCATCTTCAAAATTGTTTCATTCATTACTTCATGACTAAACTAACTTTTTAAGACTAGGCTGAGAGTTACGCATGCATGTCATGTTACTAGAGTCAACATGAAAAGAACTATAAAAGAAAAAGGAACTAAACAAAAATGACTAAAAATAACAGAAAATAGAAAAATGCATTAGACAGATGGTGGAAGGGTTTGAACAACGAAACAAACTAACTAAACTGGGGTTACAAACCTAGAACAAACCTAGACAACACTAAACGGGCTACTATGACTAAACAAACTAGGAAAAATAAAAGGATAGAAGGGTTTGAGTCACAAGACAATATCCGGATTACAACCCTAAAATAACCCGGACAGCAGAAATGACAACAAAATAAACCACCAAAACTCCTCCCTGGCTAACCAAGAAAAGAGAATCTTTCCAATTATCAAACTCAACATCTTAGCCATTGACTTCTACATCAACAACACTAGGACCTTCATAAGTCTCCATCACATTGTTCTTAACAGATTGCCTTTGGGTTCCCTTTTCCTGCTCATTCTTAGGATCAACCTCTAATAGTGCTGAAAGCTTCGCAGCACGTGGACCTCCTAGGATCCCAGAAGAATTCTCACATTCCTTTTCGAAATAAATCATACCCACCATATGCGTCTCATTATGCATAGGTGACAGACTTTGGCTAGTGTCTGCTGCATCTGGATTTTGCACGACAATATCACCTGCATCAATAAGCTTCTGAGTCGCGTTCTTCAGATTCCAACACTTCTCTATGTCATGCCCCGGGGCATCTGAGCAATATGCGCACCTTTGAGAAGAATCAAACTTCTTTGGAAGAGGGTTTGGCATTTTTATCTGGATCGGCTTCAACATGTCTAATTTCCTTAGCCTCTGGAACAGACTGGCATATGACTCTCCTAAATGGAGTGAAGGTTTTCTTCTTCCGCAACCTCTCATTCTTAAATGCTTGATTGGGCTGGAAACCTGATCCAGGGGGTTTCAGTAGGCTCGTGGGGGGTGGATAGGCATTTTGTGGAGCTGGGTACTGGAAAAGTGATGTACGACTTTGGGAGTTCTATGGAGAGAAGTAGCATTGAGGAGGGTCATCTGGTGCACAAGGATATCCACGGGGACGATATCGAGGCTGGAAGTGTTGAGCAGGAAGGCCTATCGGATCATCTTTTCTGTTTCACTTTCTTCCACCCAAGCTTACTGGAATGTTCTGAATGTCTTTCGAACAACTCATGATTTTGCCTGACTTGATTCCCTCTTCTACTAGCTCCCCTATTTTTAACACATCATTGAAAGGCTTTCCCAAGGCCGGGATTAAATGACTGAAGTAGGTGAGCCCCTGGGCTTGTAGGAAAATCTCAATCATTTCTTCTTCACCAATCGAGGTATTGACTCGAGAAGCTTGCTCCCTCCATCGGAGCCCAAACTCCCTAAAGCTTTCCTCCGGCTTCTTTTCCATTTTAGATAGGGAGGAGCGGTCTGGGGTAATGCCTGATATGTATTGAAAGTATCGAACAAAATCTTGAGCCATGTCACCCAGTGTAGGCCATTTACCGACATCTTGACGATTATGCCATTCCAAAGCTGCCCCAGTCAAGCTCTCACTGAAATACGCCATCAAAAAATCATCTTTCTCGTTAACACTTCTCATTTCACTACAATAATCCCTCAAATGGGTTACCAGATCTCCACACCCATCATACAAGTTAAATTGTGGCACTTTAAATCCCGCGGGCAGGTGAACATCAGGGGACACAAATAGTTCTTTGTAAGCCATGCTACCCTGGTCTCCCCTTCCTTGCTTGTTCTTCAAGGATTGTTCTATGCCTTTCAGTCTCTTGGGTATCCCATCTTTCCCTTATCTTCCTGTGAACCTTTCATTTTCAACATGAGACTCATCCCGCGGGCCCTGTTTGTATGAGTAGGGAACTTTGTGGGCAACCTCCGAGGGGTAATATCGGGCATCATGAGCTTGGAGATAAGCGGGTGGATTTGGAGAGTATGGAGGATCATCTGGCATTGTGTCCAGAGCTTGGGTAAGGGCAGCATCTAGGAAGCTAAGTGGTGGCGGGGGTGGTGCCTTCCCAATCATCCAAGCCTGATACATGTCTGCCATGTGTTGTCTCAACATATTTACCTCTTTAACCAACCCATTGTCCTGTTCAACCAACTGCTTTCGGGACCCAGTGTCAACCAACTCAGTCCTGTTGTTGTCTGCCATTGCCTTTTGACTTTATGTTATGGAGATGAATTACTACTTCGGGAACCACAAACCAACCACCTTTCTGTACTGAATTGTCAACAGCAAACTTGTTAGTGATTAAAGCTTAACAGATAGGCAACCGCTCATTTGGGGAATGAATGCACCTAAGCAGTTAACCATTTCTATTATGCATTTGATCGGTTGCTTGCGTCATCCCGGCTTTCCCTTATTTCCATTTGCAACTACTCTTTTTCTCTCTCCTTTTTTTCTTTTTCATTCTTGCCTTCCTTTGCTTGATTTCCCTTTGTTTTATTCTCTCATTACCCTCTCTTATTTTGCCATTGTTTCCTTCTCACGGTTTCTTATTTTCTCTCTTTTCCTTTTCTTTTTGCTCTTATTTTTCCTCTCTTTTTCTTTTCCTCATGTTTTTTATCACTCTTCTTTTTCTTTCTTTTGGTTATGGTCGAATCATATGGAGATTGCCTACGTATCATGACCCCTCATGAATCAGACTGAGCGTAGTTCTGGGAAATAAATGTAAAAGTAAATGATAAATAAATTTTGGGATTTTCAAAATTTTCCATAATATAAAACAGTTTTGATTACAACGACTCGTCTTAAAAACTAACAGACTCGATAAGGGAAATTAACAGACCCTGACTTAAAACAAAACCAACAGACTCTGACAGAAAGGTGAAAACAACATACTCAAAAACCAACTAACAGACTCCAACAAAAGAAAGTACAGACTTACAAACAGACTAATAGACTCCAATGAAAATCATGAATACATTAATGCCTCAAATGCTCCTAGGGCCCGTGGGACATCATTCGGTCTCGCCACGGGCCTATATGCAAGATCCTTTTGAAGCCTCTCCAAGTCACTCATTATCTGTCGGACAAATGTCATCACTGCCGCGAAGAAGGTGGTGCGAGTCATATCCTCACATGCTTGGAATTTCACAACAATGTAGTCGGCGATGGTTCTGATCCTCTCTCGAATTCTACCCTTTTCCTGAAGCAAACACCCGACCTATTGATTCCGAGCTTCCAACACCTAGGTGTCATGGAGATGTTGATTTTGCAACTGTTGCATTTCTTCCTCCATCATAGCCATCAAATCATAACACTGTTCCCTATCAGCTTTAAAGTCCATGGCCTTCTTGGCTGCCTCATTCTCGAGGGTAGTCATTTTCCTCATCAGGCTGGTGATTGTCCCTTCATACTTTCTTTTCATTTGTTGCATAAACTGTGCCCGCCATTTTGCATTTTCCGCCAATTGAGCCCGGACTTTTGCTAGACTGGCTTCAGACTTTTCTAGGTCTTCTTGACACTCAAGTGTTTTCTTTTTCAGACTGCCTATAAGCCTTTCATCCGCTCGGATTCTTTCCGGGTTTCTAGCAGCTATCCTCATTTTCTGGATTTGAGCTTTGAGGGCTTCATTTTCCTGAGTTAGCTTTTTCTTTTTCCTTTCATCTGCGGCAGCTTGCAAACCATTCTCAAATCAAAGATCCCTGTCTTGTCTTTCCAACTTGCTTATGGTACCCCTGTACTCATTTTCTTTGGTCAACCAGTCCCATTGCACCTGTGCTCCGTCGATGAATTGTTGGACATGGTGTCTGTTTGCGGGCCGTTTGGGCTCTTGATGGACTTGAGATCTTTTACCGTACCAAGCAGTATAATCGGGCTCTAATTCTCCTTTGGAGAGATCTCACACTTGAGTCTTAGGTCCTAAGAATCTGCACTAATGCCAAATCCGATGCACTTTTTCTTCTGGAAAAGCGGCTTTTGGTTCCATCTCAATAACCTGCCGACTCAAATCCTCTTCATGTGGGATGGTCTGGTATTAGCCTAACTGACATAGAACTCAGTGCGGAGCGTAAAGCTGGATACTCCGAAGACCCATCAACAGCAGAAAACATACCTCAGCCGACATATAAATTACTTCACTGACCGAGAGTCACCCGAATGTCCATTCGATCTTATTTGCAGTCAAAGATATCAAATGAGCATGACATGCTTCCGTACCATCTGGGAACTCATCACCCTCTACCAACTTTTCATGTTTTTCAATGCACTCGAGGCCAATCATACCACAATTCAAGTATATAGGACGGTGATAAAGGTGTTCCTCCATCCATAATTGTAACAGCATATTTCACCCTTCAAAGAACTTTCCCCCTTCTCGACAAAGGGTCAGAGCTTGGTAAATTTCTGCCAAAATTATCGGCACTATGGTCCCATTTGCCTTTTTCATCATAAAGTCGGCTATCCCCACGAGTCCCAACTCTATGTTCCCGTCTTTTCTGGGACAAATCAAAGTACCCAAGAATGCCATATAAAAGCTAATCCTCTCCGAGCTTCCCACTTGTCTTGGTTTCCCGCGCGAGTAAGACTAGTATCTGACATCTCGAAGCCACGGGGATTCCCGTAACGTCGGTACAAAGAGTAGAAGGTACAGAATCCTTTGACCAAATTTTCATCTCGGATGTCCCGACTGATGCTTAACAGGTCCAAATATTTGTGAGGGGTTACTATTCTCGGTGCTACCGGGTATTGATTTCTAAGATTCCCCTCGAAACCGGCGTAGCCTGTTATCTCTTCCAGTGTAGGAGTTAACTCGAAATCAGCAAAGTGGAATACATTATGTGCTGGGTCCCAAAATGGTATCAAGGCCTCAATTATGTCCTTTCTTGGCTTAACCTTTAAGATCCCCACAAGACCACCCAACGCTTTTGTCACAACCTTTCTGCTATTATCCCCCAAATCATGCCACCACATATGTAGCTCCAAGGGGATCTCTTCACGGACTGAGAAAGGTTCATTTTGAATTGTCCTCATCCTGCACATTTATTAGGGTGATTTTCATTAAAAGAAAATTATAACTCAAGAAAAATGACTATTTTTTTTCAAAATTCTCACAAAAATATCCGGCTGCCAATACGGCCTTTCAGCACTTCGAAAACAAAGATTTTAAGGCTGTGTCGGCTAACCAGCCAAAACCTTTAAAAATGACTAAAGGTGGATGTTCTTGCAAAAACAGCCTTCTGGCGCCCTTTTGAGGGACATTCGGCTATTTTTGACAAGAATGGAATCACCTTACTTATTTGCAATAAACATAAAATTTTTGTTCTTTTTGGGTTATTTTTGCAAAAGGAAGTTGGACCCGATAAGGGCTGCCTACGTATCTCACATCCGATGAGAATCAAACTGGCGTAGTTCGGGCAAATAAAATAAAACCAACTATTTTTCAAAACAAAACCTTTTCTTCTCTTTTTTTTTCCCGTTTTTCTCAAAATATTCGGCAGAGTTTCAGTACCATTTGGACATTGGTTTTCCAAAGCAGGTGATTTAACTCACTTAACCCTCACATTGCTATTCTCTTTTTCCCAACTTTCTCCCATTATTCAAAAGCCGGTCAGCATGCAAATCCAAATCAAATAAATGCACAAGTAGCAAGTAAGATGCATCAGGATGGTCTTTTCATTTTTGGTACACCTGTCCTAGACAAACCCAACCCCTGTGTTGAGTCTCCAAAGTCAAATTCACGTGATGCAAGCAAACGTTCCTACTAGGGATCCGACATGAGGTCTTGTTATACTAGATTTAAAACATGGTTTATTTGTTATAGACCTGGCTTACCCGAGTGGACAGCTCGAGCCGAGGGGGGCAGCGTACCGGGAATACAGAAGCTTCACCGGCTTTGCAACTTGTCCGAACCTTGTTCTAAAATTTGGGATATGACTCTAACAGAAGAGAAGTCACACGAAGTGCACACTCCTCCATGATTTAGAAGACTCAAAGAGAAGAAGGTTTTCGTAGCAGTTTATATACAGTTCACAAAATATCAAAGCGGTAAAAGCAACATTTAGCACATTAGGCCCAAACATGTAACAAAATCAGATAATTAATAAAGCCAACTATAACAATTCATCTAAGCTCGAATTCTGAACCCTGAACCAATTATTCTGGGTTCGATCCCCAGCAGAGTCGCAGAGCTGTCACACCTCCTTTTTTACTACACCCCCAGAAGGGTATATAAGGGAGTTTTTTCCAACTTAAAGTGACAATCGAAACGGGATTATTTATTTATTAAATTCAGAGTCGCCACTTGAGATAATTTATGGTGTCCCAAGTCATCCGTTCAAATCCCGAATCGAGGAAAAGATTAACTCTGTTTCACAGTCCGCGAACACGGAAACCCGGGTAAGGAATTCTGTTAACCCGGGAGAAGGTGTTAGGAATTCCCTAGTTCCTTGGTTCTAGCATGGCTCAACTGTTATTATTGGCCTAATTATCTGATTACTTACATGTTTTAACCTATGGTGCAACTTTAACTTATTAACTGCTTTTAAATTATTATAGGAAATATTCAACGTTATTTAAAACATGTCTTGAACCACGCCACATGAAATGCAACCGCGATCCGGGACATATTTTATTTAACGTTGTTAGGATTTGGATTTGGATCACATGAAATGCACACCCGAATTTAGGAAGGTAATTTTTTCAAAATAACACGCCTAAAGCAACTAAGAATCTTCAAGTTTGCGAGGGCCATGGAAATTCAACTAAATAGCGCGCCTCGATTTCTAAGGATTAAAAGTTAATTAAGCGAGGCTGTGCATTTTAATATTTTTATTTGGCACGGCGCACCTCGTTCCCAATTTTTAAAGGAAATTCGAAACTAAGCTTTTGAGGGTCATGAGTTATATATTTGGCTAATATGGCACACCCCGAAAAAAAACTAAAGGAGTTCAGAATATCTTTTACGCTAAAGTTCGAACCAAATTCGCTATCAATAGGCGTCTTATTAACAAAGCAATTGCCTAAAGAGACATTACCTTCTCAATAACCAAACAAACGAGGGAACTAGACCAACAGGTCCGAATACAAAGTACATAATTCCAATTTTGCAAGTCTCTTCAGATTTAGGCCCAAGATGAGCCCAAAACTTTCAGAAGCCTAAGGTTAGCAAGTAGGGACTCGACTTCGAATCCCTACAGCACCCAAGCTGCATCTGAAAAATCGCAGGGTGCCGATGTGAACCCAAATGACTACAACCAGAAAACACCAAGGTATACGCAATAGATTTTTAAATCAGATTTCTTAATACTCAACAGACAATTTTATGAGATGTTTTAATAGTGACATAGTTTCGAAAACAATGGAGAATTCAATTTTGAGAGCTGTACAACATGCAACTTTAAATTTCAAGACTTCCAGTTAACTTGAAGTAATGACATTGAAATTTAAACTTCAACTGGGTTTCATATTAACATAACCTGTAAGGTTGACATTGGATAGCCATGACCTTAAAGCAACCAAGTCTAATCACAGAACATTCAAACAACATCAGACAATCCAATATTGGCCTAAGTGTTGCTACAAATATACCCAAAGCAATTCCTTCACCTAAACCAAATTCGAACAAACTTGATAACTAAAAAGAAGGAACAAATTACTTTAAAACTTCAGCCTCACCCTATCCATGATCAATGTACTAGTCAAAACAGTTTAAGAGCTAAATATTACAGCCGCTATGAGATTGAAAGAAGAAGGAATGAGATTCGAACTACAAATAACATCAGCTTTTCATATTTCTAAATCCTAAACTTCAGATTACACTTAAGTGATATCCGTAATGCTGAAAATAGGAAATAAAGGGAAACAAAAGAAGTGCAGAGTCAGTAGACAGCAGCAGCATAAAAGCAATGGAACAATGTGGGAATCAGCCAATTAAGCCTTGAGTAACCAGCTAAAACAACAAATAAGCAGTAACCCAAACCAGCAGTTCCAACGAGTCCTTTGAATCCCCAAAATTAAACCATGTTTTCAACCCTAGTGCAGAATTCCAAGGTTTTCGGAAGTTCAAACTAATGAAGAGGATCAAACAAGCAAAACTGAACAAGATTTGAGCAATTTTCCCCAAAGAAATGCAAGAAAGTCAATGTGGTTTCAAGAGTTTTTTAGCAGTTTCAGTTTTTGCCCAATTTTTATCTCTGAATCCTTGCATTGAAATGCAAGAAAACACGCCTTTATAGGCAATGCAGTAGGGCAGCCTTTAGGAATTAGTTTTTACCCCTTACTCCCTTTCCAATTTTGTTTTTTAACTTAGAAATCCTTAGCTAATTTTCCTTTTTGCTTAACTACCCTCAATGCATTTATCAAATTATCAAAACAGCCCCGCACCCTAGCTTCTAGGAAGCTTCCTAGTTAGTTAATAAAAGATTCTTCTACCCGATCACCCCAAATTACCCCTGAACCCCTGGTTATTTATCTAAGTAGCCCAAACGGGTATGGGTCAAATTGACCCTGGGCTGAATTCACTCAAAACCCAAACCAAACCAAGATTCTAAAATCTAAAGGCATGACCCCATGCCCAAATCAAAGCCAAATTAACTGAAGAAAACAAAACCAGAAGCAATTTGAACAACTCTTTTTAAAAATTCAATTAACAGACTGGGAGTAAAGAAGTTAAAAAATAGAATCTAACCTAAGTAATCAGGCTAGATGACCTAAGTGGTTTAAACTTACATGTGTATCAAAACAAACCTTAAGAAGCTAAAATAAGTAAACAGATAAAGGACAAAAAAGAATCCGAAGATAGGACGACAAAATGTGAAAAGGAAACTGACTTAAAAGAAAAGGGAAGTAACCTGAAACTTCCAGGCAATTAGAGCACCGGAACGGGTCTTCAAACCTTCCAAGTTCAGGCCGATTTTGAAGTTAATCGTGTGTTCTTAACAAGAACACACGAATAGAATCAATTTAGACCAGAAAAACACAATGAAACTCGATTTAGGATTCTTTTGAATTTCTATGGTTCGTCTTCAAATCCAGATTCGAGAGGTTGTAGGCAGATTCGAGGATACCTGGTCTGTGATTTAGGAAGAGGGGGTCACGAGGCTCATGGGGTGTAATTTTGATGGTGAATGGAAGTGGCGCCGCCGACCGGGCATGGTGGAGAATGGGGCGGATTCTAGGGTTTGGGCGTCTCTAAAGAGGAGGGTTGAGAGAGATGAGTTTGATAGGGGTAGAGTTTGGATAGTTTTATATGGGGGAGGGGTCAATTCCGGTCCATTTGATTTATAGGGATCAACGGCTCAAATCAAGGGATAATGAAACAGCGTCATTTGGTTTGTATGGGGGAACCGGACCGAGTGAAGGCGGGTTTGGGCTGGTTTTGGATGGGTTTAAGGGGTAATTGACTTGAGCTTTAGAGAATTAAATAAAAACGACCCAAAATTGGAAAAACCTTTTTAATTCCTTTTCTTTTTTCTAAAACTTAAAATAAAAGAAAAACCCAACTTAATTCCTAAACAAAATTATCCTAGAAAATTGAATTAATTAACCCTAATAATTATTACAACTAATTAAATACCAAATTAAATGGAAAACCAACAAAAATTCAAATCTAAAAATTGAACCATGCAAAAATAAAGCATTTTTTGTGATTTTCCCATTTTATAAAACAATTAATTGCCAATTAATACTAAAATGTAGAATTAAGTCCTAAATACAAATGCATCATATTTTTTATATTTTTTATTAATTAGACAAAGTTAACATTCGCAGACAAATGCAAACAATTAACGAAAAATGCGACAAAATCTACAAAATTGCAAATAATGAAAAAAAATTATTTTATTTTGAATTTGTGGGAGTAATTCATATAGGGAAAAAATCACGTGCTCACAGTTGTATTTTGATGCATGAGGGTAGATTTATTGCTTATGCTTCTCATTAATTGAAGCCTCATGAGAAGAACTACCCCGTTCATGATTTGAAGTTGGCTGCCATAGTTCACACGTTGAAGATTTGGAGGCATTACTTGTATGGTGTGTCTTGTGAGGTGTTTACTAATCTCATAGTCTCCAATACTTGTTCAAGCAAAAGGATCTTAATTTGAGGCAGCAGAGATGGTTGGAGTTGCTAAAGGATTATGATATTACTATTTTGTACCATCCGGGAAAGGCCAATGTGGTGGTCAATGTCTTGAGTCGAAAAGCGGTGAGTATGGGTAGTTTGGCATATATTCCAGTTAGGGAGAGACCTCTTGTAGTTGATGTTCATGCCTTAACCAATCAGTTCGTGAGGATGGATATTTCGGAGCCCAGTCGGGTATTGGCTTGTGTGGTTTCTCGTTCTTCCTTATATGATCGCATCAGAGAGCACCAGTATGATGATCCGCATTTGCTTGTCCTCAAGGACAGAGTTCAGCATGATGATACCAGAGATGTGACCATTGGTGAAGATGGGGTGTTGAGGATGCATAGCCGGATATGTGTGCCCAATGTGGATGGGATTCGGGAGTTAATTCTGGAAGAGGCCCATAGTTCGCGGTATTCCATTCATCCAGGTGCCATAAAGATGTATCAGGATTTGAGGCAGCATTATTGGTGGAGGATAATGAAGAAGGATGTTGTGGGATTTGTAGCTCGGTGTCTCAATTGTCAGCAGGTGAAATATGAGCATCAGAGACCGAGTGGCTTGCTTCAGCAGATGGATATTCTAGAGTGGAAGTGGGAGCGGATCACTATGGACTTTGTAGTTGGACTTCCACGGACTTTGAAGAAGTTCTATGCTATTTGGGTGATTATGGATCGGCTGACCAAGCCGCGCACTTCATTCCTATGTGTACTACTTATTCTTCGGAGCGGTTGGCTGAGATCTATTTTGTGGAGATTGTTCATTTGCATGGTGTCCCAATTTCCATCATTTCAAATAGGGGCACTCAGTTTACTTCGTAGTTTTGGAGGTCTGTGCAGCGAGATTTGGGTATTCAGGTTGAGTTGAGCACAACTTTTCACCCTCAAACGGACGGGCAGTCCGAGTGCACTATTTAGATATTGGAGGACATGTTGCGTGCTTGTGTCATTGACTTCAGAGGGTTATGGGATTAGTTTCTACTGCTTGCAGAGTTTGCTTATAACAACAGCTACCAGTCGAGTATTCAAATGGCTCTATATGAGGCTTTGTATGGGAGGCGGTGTAGATCCCCAGTTGGTTGGTTTAAGCCGGGTAAGGCTAGGCTATTGGGGACAGACTTGGTGCAGGATGCTTTAGAAAAGGTGAAGGTGATTCAGGAGAGGCTTCATACAGTGCAGTCGAGACAGAAGAGTTATGCTGATAAGAAGGTTCGGGATGTGTCCTACATGGTTGGCGAGAAGGTTCTATTGAAGGTTTTGCCCATAAAGGGTGTTATGAGATTTGGGAAGAAAGGAAAATTGAGTCCTCGGTTCATTGGGCCTTTTGAGGTGCTTCGGAGGATTGGGGAGGTGGCTTATGAGCTTGCTTTTCCATTTAGCTTGTTTAGTGTGCATCCGATATTTCATGTTTCTATGCTCCGGAAGTATATTGGGGATCCGTCTCATGTTCTGGATTTCAACACGGTTCAGTTGGATGGTGATTTGACTTATGATGTGGAGCCAGCAGCTATTTTGGAGCACCAGGTTCGAAAGTTGAGATAAAAGGATATAGCTTTAGTGAAGGTGTAGTGGAGAGGTCAGCCCGTGGAGGAGGCTACCTGGGAGACCGATCTGGAGATACGGGGCAGATATCCTCACCTGTTTGAGGCTTAGGTATGTTTCTTGACTCGTCCGAGGACGAACGTTTGTTTAAGAGGGGGAGGATGTGACGACCCGGCCAGTCGTCTCATGAGTTGCTTCTCTGTTTCCCCTATTTCTGCTTCTTATTACTTTGTCTATTGGTTCTATATGTGATCGAGTTGGTTGGCTCGGGTTCGTAAAGGATTTGATAAGGTTTGAGACACTTAGTCTTTTAAGGAAGTTTAAGTTGGAAAAGTCAACTGGATGTTGACTTATGTGTTAGAGGGATCGGATGTGTGTTTCGATGGTTCAAATAGTTTCAGAGGTGATTTGGGACTTAGGAACGTGATTGGAATGCGATTTGGAGATCCGGAGTAGATTTAGGCTTGAATTGGCGAAATTGGATTTTTTGGCAATTTCTGGTTGGTAGGTGAGATTTTTGATATAGGGGTTGGAATGGAATTCCGAGAGTTGTAGTAGTTCCATTGTGTCGTTTGGGATGTGTGTGCAAAATTTCAGGTCATTCGGATGTGGTTTGGTTGGGTCTTTGATCAAAAGCGTAATTTAGAAGATTTTAGAATTTTAGGCTTGAATCTGGTGCGAATTTGGTGTTTTGATGTTGTTTTGAGAGTTCCGAAGGTTGGAACAAGTTTGAATGAGGTTATGGGATATATTGGCATGTTTGGTTGAGGTCTCGGGGACCTCGGGTGAGTTTCAGGTGGTCAATCGGACCATTTCATGTAGTTTGGAATTGCAGAAAAAACTGCTGTGTGTTGCAAAGGAATTAGACCTTCGCGTTCGTGAAGGGCTGAGTGATTGGGCATCACGTTCGCAGGGGAGGCTCCGCGTTCGCATAGAGTAAATTGGTCAGCTGGGTTTGAGGTCGAGTTGTTTATCGCGTTCGCGATAGAGAGGGTGCGTTCGCGAAGAGTTGTCTGAGGAAGCATCGCGAAGAGGAAAATTTGGTCAAAGTTGATTTGTGCTTCGTGAACGCGAGGCGTTGACCGCGTTCGCGAAAAAGGAAATGAGGCCTGGGCAGAATGTTTAATAGTCGTCTTGTCCGCGATTTTGGAGTTTATTTCCATCATTTTTGAGCGTTTTTGGAGCTTTTTGAAGAGGATTGAAAAGGGATTCAAGGGGAATCACTTGGAGGTAAGATTCATGGACTTAAAACTCGATTCTAATGTAAAATCTACCTAATTAATCATGGAAATTAAGCCTAAAATTGAAGAACTAGGGCTTGAAATTAGAGACCTAGAGTTTGGGATTTGAGGGGTCATTTGTGGTTGGATTTGATGCTTTTGGTATGAATGAACTTGGGGAGTGATAAGGAATCCATTGATGTGATTTTTACCGGAATCCGAGACGTGGGCCCGGGGGTCGGGTTTTGGTAATTTCGGAATTTATGTTGTAAATTGAATATTTTTGCTTGGGCTTCGTTTCCTTAGCATATTTTGACGTCGTGATTCTGATTTTGGATAGATTCGACGCGATTGGAGGCCGATTCGAGGGGCAAAGGCATCGCGGGCTAGATTTGGATCGGATTGCGGTGAGTAATAATCGTAAATGATGTCCTGAGGGTATGAAACCCCGGATTTCACATCGTTGTTCTATAATGAGGTGACATACATGCTAGATGACGAACGTGGGGTCGTGCACTGTTGGGGATTGTGACTTAGTCCGTCCCGAATGAGTATTTTATCGCGTATTTGACTGAAAACTATTTGCTATCATCATGTTTTGGGTTGAATGCCATATTTGGGCCTCGTGCCAACTATTTGAACCCTTAGGGGAGTTTTATTGATATTTCCTCACTGTTTTGACTTTATACTTGAACTCAGTCATGCTATATTCCACTGTTTTCATAACTCAACCATGTTTACTCTTTTTAACACTTAAATGATATTTTAACTGATATTTTGGGTTGAGCACCATGTTTTACTGTTGCCCGAGTGGCTTGTGAGATTCTGACTGAGTAAGGCCGATGGCCTATGTTTGGAGGAAACACTGAATATGATTATGAGGCCGAGGGCCTAAGATTTGTACGTCACGAGGTGGCTTGTTGATATAAGGCTGAGAGCCTAGTGATGATGCCACGAGATGGCTTGATATTGCGCTTGGGCCATAAGGGGTCCCTCTAGGAGTCTGCATACCCCCAGTGAGCGCAGATACCCATTGTGATGTGAGATATAGCCCGAGGGGCGAACCTTTATGTGTTTATCTTTCTTATTGCCTGCCATTTACCTGCTTAATTGTTGAAAAGGCATTTCATGAAGTTTAACTGAACTAAAATGATTTTTTTTACATATCTTTACTGCTTCATTATAGCCTGTAATGTGCCTTACGTGATTTCTTGCTTTCAGTCTTTATTTATGATTATTGCTCACTGAGTTGGAGTACTCACTTTACTCCGTGCACCCCGTGTGTAGATTCAGGCGTTGCTAATCCTGCTAGCGAGAGTTGAGAGCTCCCGACAGACTTCGGAGTTCACGAGGTAGCTGCTTGGCGTCCACAGTCCCGTGTTTCTCCCCCTTATCTCATTTCTATCTCTTTTTTGTTATTCTGTAATAACTTGGTAGGCATTTCAGACTTGTAGTGTATTGATAGATGCTCATGACTGGTGACACCCGGTATCGGGCTGTGTTGGGTTTTATTTCTGTAAACCGTAATGTTCACTGCTTATCATTTTGGGATTTATTATTATGATGTTTAAGACTTAATGCTTATTATTTTAAATTGCTTAAAAATTTAAATGGGAATGTGTCGGCTGGCCTTGTCTTTACGAGAGGCGCCATCACGACCGGGTCCGGGTTTAGGGTCGTGAAAATTAGGTTATCACTACAACACTACCTCGTAACCAATACTCCATATTCCCTAAAAATAGGTACTAGCAGTAGTTGGCATGAAAATTCTTCCATTGTCTCTTTTTGATTCTCCATTTTGATATACTTAAAGTAGGATACTGTATTCTAAGAAACAATGGTGAATGTATTAATTGTGGTTCAATACAATAGAGTTTGGCAAGACAATCGGAGATATGTTAAATTTGAAGCCGAAGGGATTTTGATCAATTCGAGCTGCAATTTTGAAGAGTTGGTCACCACAATATTGAAGCAGATCAAAGGTGAGACTTGTACAAAGTTGATTGAAATTAAGTACATCGTTCAAGAAGGGTATCCACCAATTTCCATATCAAATGATATGAGTGTACAATTGCATATAGATTTAAAGATGAAAAAGACAGAGATCACTCCGTATCCGCTATGCATAACATTCAAGGACATTGCAGTCGACAGAGAATGCATGAAAGCAGTCAGTTCTGCGACATCATCACATCACGTAAATGATTTAAATTAAATATACCAGATTTGCTAGAAAATGGAGCAATAGGGCTGATATGTAATGAGCAAGACTTCGACATACGGTATAGATGAAGCTCAACATCGTATAATTCGATACCCGTCAAATCAAAACATCGAAGAAGGTCAGTTAAACCAAGACAAAGAAACCTTTATAAGTGTTGTGAAACGCTGCGTAATTCGGGAGAATTTTCAATTTAGAGTTCATAGTCCCTGTACCAAAAGGTATATTTAATATTGTTATATAAATTTGTTCCTTGCAACACTGAAATATGTTAAAACATTTATATAGTATGTTGAAGATATGTACGCGTGTATTATTTAGATAGAGATAGTAGAAAAGTATTACATGTTAAGTTACTGTATATAATATATTGCATATAGGTATAAAATATAATATTTTCATATTCAATATATCATATATTTCTTTCAACAGGTATTGCCTCATATGCATAGACAACATGTGTACTCGGAATTTTGTATCTTTCACACTGAACAAAACAAAGATATTCAAAGTTAGGAAGTTCAATAATGTTCACAATTGTGGGGTTGAAGAATGAATGTATACACAACATCACGGTACATCTGATTTCATAGGATATCTTATACAAGATAAGTATGTTGTCCGAAGACTGTGTATACTTCATCAGATGTAAGGCGTGACATGAAAAAAATTCATGATTTCGACGTGAATTATATGAAAGCTTGGAGATTGAAGGAAAAGGCGCTTGAAATGGTCTTATGGAGATACGAGACATTGACTCTCACTGGCAACTTATGGTTTCAACGATGGTATTAGAGGGGTAAATTTACGGTTAGAAACATGGTTTGAATTGTAAATATGATATTTGTGGTTCGAGATCAAGCGGGTATTGATGGGTAAAGTCGGAAACACTTTGGAGGATCTAAAGGGAAGTTTGAGCTCTATTAAAGCTGATTCGATGATTTTTGGCAAAAATTCAGAGCCAAATTTGAAGCAGATGGCGAACAGGAGGAAGAAGACAAATTGTGTATATCGCCTTGTATATATCTCTCCCCTGCATATCTCCGTGTATATATGTGTATCTCTATGTATCCCATGTGTTTTCCATATATATCTAAATACATTCATGTATACTTGTGTGTGATACACATGAATATACAATGATATACATATAATATACATTACCCTTGGGCCATTTGTAGAGGCCCAACCTGACACAATGTAGTTGGATTTGACTTAAGTCATACATTTTTTGCATAGTAGATAATTAATTCGATTTTATTAACCCATAATAGGAGTTGACTTAGTCAGTAAGACCTCATTTGTTTGTACTTAATGGAGGTCTGAATCTTAATCATTCAGATTTAGCCCATTAAATACATTTATTTTTAAAATCTTAACCCTAATTATTCAGATCCAGCCCATTAAGTCTATTTATTTTTTCTCTATTAAAAGGTCTGACAGAAGGTCTGACAGGATCTTATTCGGTCAGATCCATTAAAAAGTCCTACCAGCGTTCAGACTCTTTGAAAACAAACCGATACGACTTTATTTCCGCAAAGATTCGCTCAACGACTGCTTTATTTTAGCAAAGTTTCACGCTGTGCTTCTTCATCTTCTGTGCATAAATTTCACGCCTCTGTCTCACTCTCCATCTATCATCATCTACTCAAATTTGTTTTCTCTTCAACTGGTAAGTTCTAAAACCTTTAGAATTTCTTCTTATTATTTTATGAGATTCGCAATACGCTTGCCTATTATTTTGTGAAATACTTGTTTGAGTTTCAAGATTTCAATTCTATTCTCTAATAGTTAGTTCTACAGTGAAAAATTAGAAAGTTTTACAAAACTTTTGAGGTTTATCTCTGGATTGTCTTAGCAAAGGGGTTTTTGATCTTTTCAGAAAGTGAATTTTTAACCCAAGCATTAATAGGGATCATAATATGAGCATTATATCTCTGGTTTCATGATTCTACCAAGTGACGTAGGCTTCGATTATCTTAGGGCACATCGAATAAATGACTCACTAATTTATGTGCGACTCTTGTCCTTCTTCTATTTCACTAATTTGTTATGAACGGGGGCTATTAGATTTTCGAAAAAATATATCCTGTACCACATATAGATTTGATGTTAATTGTAGCATATCTTCCTCTTTTTCTCACTTTGGGGAATTGTTCAATACTTTTGAACAACAACCTAGTCGATAGTGAGCAAAACGCCGATGTAAAAGTTTTACTTTTTTATTATATTAAAGAACTTATAAACTTTCTTCTCGCCCTCATCTCATGAGCGTTTTTTTTACTAAACTTTGTATTCCTCTTCGTGAAGTGACAATTTGAAACTCATATGTGTCGGTGAGTCGGCAATATCACATCGAACTTGAGCATTAGTATTTGAACTTTAGTCGGAGCTTAGACCTTAGTAGCTCTCTCGTTTTGTGTCTTATGTGTAAAAAGGCTCTCATTATATCCCTTTTGCAGATACACCTTCATACATTGATTACTTTTGGAATTTAGGATAATATAAAGTATGGGATCTGCAACTAATCTGATTTGAGTTTATAGCCAATAGCATAAAATAGAACCTAAAAGTGTTGTCAATAAAATGAGCACATGCATGCTGGCACTAAGCATAGCATAATAACAATAACGATACTTAATTCTAGCTTGCTGCCTAGGCTAACTTATTTTTGCAAACTCTATTTCTTTGTCTTATCACTTATGTCATTCGGTTTTCATGTGTTGAATAATAAAATGATGAGCTTTTTAATGAAATCTGCATGAAACAGTGATATTCTCTTTCACCTGGACTTCTCATTTTATCTTGTTTAATTATAGAGAAACAAAATTTCATTGCTTTGGCCTTTTGGATGTTGAAAATTATCTGTAACCAATTTAACTAATGGGGAGTACATAGATCTCCTTTCTATGTTTTCACAACAGAACACATTATGATAGATGCTTTTTAGCTAAGGTATAACATAACTACAAGGAAAAAGGTTAGCTCTGTGTGATAGCTTATCAGTCTCATCCTTCAGCGAGCTGCATATCCCAATTTTGCATTCAAAACTATCTCTTACCTTTTTTCCAAAGCATAATCAATTATATAGACTGTTGTTTGTTGAGAAGACAATATTAATGGCAAATGGTTCTTGGCTGATGAATACGGATATGAATGTGATCATGATAGTACATGTTACTGTAATTCGGTCTTAAAGTTATGTATTTGTTCTTTTTCAACTCTCCACTATCTTGGTGCGACACGAAAGAAGCAGTGACATATATATTGAACAGTGTCATATTCGGGTTGGGTCCCAAACGACAAAACTGGTTTTGGTGTTACTCCATGAGATTATAGAGTTGGTATTAGGCTATAGTCATAATCATAAGCAAACAGCAGTAGGCTGAAAAAAGTTACATGTCAAGTGATGCTTTCCAGGACCTAACTGGGGGCATATAAGATTAAACATCTAATTGTTGGAAAGACTGGGTTTGTTGGGGATTGTTTTCATTGATTGTCTCGGTTTTGTTACTTTTATTTTCATCAGCCATTTTCTATAATCATTATTATTTTATATTTCAGCTATGGAACAATCTAGTGAAAATTCAAGAGCTAGTTGGAAAAATATGGATGTAGTAAAAACCTTTTTAAAAAGTTGTATTCAAGAAATATCCTTAAACGGGAGACTTGGAAGTAGTTTAAAGGCAGATTCATGGAACAAAGTTAAACTAATTTTGGAGTCTTCTCGTGGCTTTAGCGTTACACAAAAGCAGATGAAGAATCATTATGATTATCTAAAAGAAAAGCATCAAGCTTGGTTGCCAATAACCAAAAAGACTGGCAATATTTATGACCCAGCAACCAATACCATTCTAATGTCTAATAGTGAGTGGGATGAGTACATAAAGGTTAGTTCATTATCTAGAGTTTTAACTTTTTCTTTTCTTTTTTCTATAAAGAAAAAAGTTTGGCGTGTATATTAAAAGTCTCTTTATTATAGGCTCATCCAAAAGCAAAGGCATTGAGGATTTCGCCTCTACCCTTCCCAGATCTTTGTACAAAACTTTTTGAGGGTTCTTCAGCAACAGGAATTCATGGTTGGAGTCCAAGCTGTACATATCCCCGACCTGGTGTCTCTTTTGTATCTACTACTATAGATGTAGATACACTTGATAGCGTCGAAGATCTAGTTGGTAATAAGAATGATGGAGCTCCTACCGATTATTCATCTCAGTCTTCAGTTCCAATTGAAAAGAAACCTTTGGGAAAGAAAAGAAAACCGCATCGTCTCAATTGGACATTGAAGAGAAGATGAGTATTGCATTAGAGTTATTGGTTAAAAAAAATAGCGGGTCTGACGTTGAAGAGTGTATGAAAAAATTAGAAGAACTTGGATGGGAAGAAACATTATACAGTGCAACTGTTAGTATACTTTGTGAAGGTGACAACTACAGGAAAGCATGGATGAACATTACCAAGGTCGACAAATTAGAGAATTGGATTAAGGCCATGGGAAAAAAATGGGGCTTCTTTGATTTTGTTAATTAGCTAGATTATTAATTAGACGTTAATAATATGGAACCTTCTTTGTTTTTTTCAACTATTATCTATTATGCTTATTTAATTTTTTAATATTATATTATGCTCGTGGAACATTTTTAATTTGTGATATACCTTTTTTAAATGTCTTATTTGAAGTATGTTTGATGTGTATTGTGTTGTTTTACTAATTAATTTATTTTTATTATGTAACTTTTTATATTTTTCAAATACATAGTATGTTATGCTTACTATTGTGTATTATACATTCTATTTGTTACAACAGTTTAAACATGGATATTGAGGATCAAGTATTAGCGTTGATGAGCTTGTATTGGTGTAAAAATTATTTTAGACTCAAGAATATCCAAAGAAATAAAGATTTAACATCATCTTTATCTGGTGAAAAGTACACACAAGAATTGTTGTCCGGCTCTAGTCGACAATGTTTAGAACTGATGCGCATGTCCCGATGCATATGTTCAGCTATGTCAACATTTTAGACATAAAGGATGGCTCATAGATAGCAAACATATTTCTGTCGAAGAAAAGATAGCAATATTTCTTACTATTATAGGTCATAATGAGCGTTTTATGGTTATGAAGAGGAGATTTCAACATTCTTCGCAAACGGGTCACAAATATTTTCATGAGGTTCTTGAAGCAATGATGTTATTTGCGAAAGAGATGATATCATCTACAACATCTGATTCAAATCCACATATTCTTCGTGCTCATAAAAAGTTACGAAAAGTTTTTAAGGTATTATGTTCTATAAAATTATCATATAACTTCGTAAGAAAAAAATTCATAACTATTAACATAAAATTATTATTTTTATTTGCAGGGAGCAATAGGTGCACTCGACGGGACATTAGTACATGCAGTTATTCCAGCTAATCAACAAATTGTTCACAGAGGAAGAGGAAAGGGTAAATGCTATCAGAATGTTTTAGCTATATGTGATTTTAACATGGTCTTCAATTATGTTTATGCTGGATGGGAAGGGGTAGCACATGATGCGCGTGTTCTAACATAGATCACGTCTAATCCAGATAATGGATTTCCATTTCCTCCTTCTAGTAAGTGATACAACTTATTAAACTATTCTGAAATAATAAATTAAATGTTTATTATATTCATTTAACCTTTTTTTAATGATAGATAAGTACTATTTATATGATGCGGCGTATCCTAATACTCGAGGATTTCTAGCACCATATCGTAATATTCGATATTGGTTAGGAGATTATCATCGTAGACATGCCATAAATAAGGAGGAAAAGTTTAACCATGCTCATGCACAACTTAGAAATGTTATTGAACGTGCTTATGGAGTTTTAAAAGCAAGATTCCCAATATTGGACAAGATGACTCCATATTCTATTGATGTCCAAAGAGATGTTGTTATTGCATGTTTTGCAGTTCATAATTTTATCAAAAAAGAGCGACTAAATGATGACTTGTTTAATCAATATGATTTGCCTCAAGTAATATTTGAGGAAGAAGGAGAACACGAACAAGTATTGGATGAAACAAACGGACCTAGCTGGACAACTGAAGACTCACAATTTATGAATAATATGCGTGAAGAAATTGCACTTCAGCTAATGCAAGGAAGAGGAAATGCTTGATAGTTTTATATTTTTGTTATTAGACATATGTTTTTAATGTTTGAACATTAGAATTTGAAATAATGTTAATTAACTATTTTATTTGAATTTTACATATGCTATGTTTAAATATAAATAAATTACACATATTCAGATACTAAAAACAAACAGTCTTAATCATTCAGTGTTCAGATCCAAAGACAACATATTAATTCTTCAGTTGTGTATTCAGATGTCTGAATCTTAATACACTTTTTTTATATTCAGACGTGTATTTAGATTCAGACCTCTTAATCTTAATAAAAACAAATGAGGCCTAGGAGGGAATCATAATTTGGATTGCTTTTGTCAAAAGAAACGATATCGTAATGACATTTTTAAACTCGATATCATCCATGAATTTTGACTCTAAACCAATTCAATTCACCTCCAATCTTCTTTAAATTTTGTACATTGCCTCATCAAGTTGAATGTTGAATTTTGCACCATGCCCACTTAAATTTTTTGTAGCATGGATCTTTTGAATATTATATATTATTGATAATTTTTTGTTAGCCAAAAATAATAAAGTGTTACATGACAAAGTGGCTGGTAATATTTTATTTTTTTGGTGCATTTCTGTAAATCTATCTCATAATATAGGTGTACATTTGATTGTTTGATCTGATTTTGTGTTATACGCTTTTGATTTTTTGGATTTCTATTTTCTTTAAAAAGAATGTTATTCAATAGAAACAAAAATAAATTTGATTTGGTTTGAATTTCACTTTCTATTCAGTATTTTTTTATGTTTAATTTTTTCAATTATTCGGTAGTGTCATAAGAAATAAAATGAATCGAATGTAATAGAATAGTTACATTCAAATAATTAAAGAATAAAGATTATAGAGAATGAGAAATAATAATATATTTAAAAAATTCTTAAACCATACTAATAAGTTTGATTATGTTTCATTATTTTGAATTTTGGAGCTCGCCTAGGGACGATTTTTGGAGGGTTTTCACTACAAATTGAAGGATAAGTAATCTCTACTTGATTTGGATGTTAGATCTTGTTTTCCCATGGTTTATAACACGTAGAAAAGGTAATTTAAAGGAGACATTTGGGTGATTTTTCTATGATTTTTGGAGAGTGAAAATTGGTGATTTGGGGGTTGATTTGAGGACTTGGATGAAAAACATATATTTGGACTTGTATTGGAATGAATGTTTGAGATTTGTGAGTTTTTCGGGTTCCGGGGTGCGGACCCGGGGTTGACTTTGTGTATTTGTATCAAGATCAAAAGTTTACTGTTTGGGGTTGTTTCATATAGCTTTTATTGTTGTTACATTATTTGGCTAGATTTGAGCATTTCGGAGGTTGATTCGCGCGAGAAGGGATTTCTAGAGTATTGATTTGGCTTGCTTGAGGTAAGTATCTCACTTAAAATTTGTTGAGGCACTAGTTATATGGGTTATTAGTGTTGGCTACGTGTTATAGGTGGTGCACATGTGAAGGGGGTTGAACCTATGTGCGCGCACCAGGGTATTATTCATGCCGGGATAGTGATTAGGCTATGATATGCCTTGAATTGGTTTCTAAGCTTCATGCTATCATGCTTATTATGTTGTAACCCCCTTTGTGAGATAATTGAATCATGTTATAGGTTTTTTGTTGGTTAATCTAGTGTTCAAACATGTAAATTGCTATTTGGTTGCGTAATCGTCTAATTTTGAACTATGGTAATACATTTTCCATATACCTTTGTCACTTATATCAGTCCATGAGTATTTACTTTAATATCCATTGTTTATATACATGTATTCTTGTATATGCTTTCTGTGTGATATGGACTTGGGTTGATAGCACATGAGTGGTCCATGCGGATCTGAGTTATGATAACACATGAGTTATCCGTGCGAGTGTTATACACGTGAGTTTTCTTTGCAGCATGTGGATAAGGATCCATCCCCCTAGGGTCACCTTCTCATGTTTCTCTCTTGACGGTATACACGTCGTATGAGAAAAACTGTTCATTGTTTGGTTTGGTTATTGCATTTCTTCTCTACTTGCAATTTCCTTGGATGTATACATATTTTATTCGCATATCGTCTCTATATGCTAGACCAGGAATGTATACATGCCTTGTCGCGCATATATTCTCTATATGCTAGATTGTTAATTAATACAGGGCTTGACACATTATCTCTTGTGCACCGACATGACTTTTATATATGTTTTCATAATTAGATGGTACTATTGTTGTGTACTTATGAAATTTATGAACTGAGCAGGTTATTAGCGAGTTTCATTGACAATTCTTGCTGATATTACCTCGTCGAGGTTAGGTATGATACTTGTTGAGTACTCGGTTGTACTCATACTGCACTCTGCACTTAATTGTGTAAATCCAGGTTTTAGATCGAGCCGAGACCCACTATAATTGTTGCTATGAGTTGCCGAGAGACAAGGTAGAGCTGCATTTCGACCACAATCTTTGGCGTCTCTTTTCATATCAATATTATTGTTTCATTCAGACAATATTTTCGTTCTGTATTCCAAACTTGTACTTCTATATTATAGCTCATGACTTTGTATTACTATTTTTGGGGGATTTAATGTATTGACATAGTTATTTATCTCAGTTGGCTTTGAATTTACTTTATTTCCGTTAATTCTGTTATCCTGTTCTGTTTTTGTTATGTTTGGTTTGCCTATCAAGTGAGTTAGTAGCCATTTCGATCGGTGGATGGTGTTAGGTCGTGACAATTACAGAGACGAAGCATGATAATTAATTTACTTATGCTAACATCCGACTCATATTTAAAAGTGGAATAGTATGTGCGTATGTATTTTATTCCAGCCACTATAAATAGAGGTGTGCATTATTCGGATTAAATCAAGAAACCAAATCGAACTAATATATTTGATTATTTGGTTTGATTTTTTTATTTGGATCTGGATGAAGGAATTAAAATTTTTAATGGTTTCGAACTCATATCAATTAACCATTTAGCATATAGAGAAGACATGCGCGACAAGGCATGTATACATTCCTGGTCTAGCATATAGAGAAGATATACGAATAAAACATGTATACATCCAAGGAAATTTCAAGTAGAGAAGAAATGCAATACCAAACCAAACAATGAACAATTTTTCTCATACGACGTGTACACCGTCAGGAGAGAAACCTGAAAAGGTGACCTTAGAGGGATGAATCCTTATCCACATGCTGCATAGACAGCTCACGTGCATAACACTCACGCAGACAACTCGTGTGTTATCATAACTCAGATCCGCACAGACCACTCATGTGCTATCAACCCAAGTCCATATCACACAGAAAGCATATACAAGAATACATGTACATAAATAATGGATATTAAAGTAAATACTCATGGACTGATATAAGTGACAAAGGTATATGTAAAGTGTATTACAATAGTTCAAAATTAGGCGATAACACAACCAAATAGCAATTTACATGTTTGAACACGAGATTAACCAACAAATAACCTATAACATGATTCAATTATCTCACAAAGAGGGTTACAACATAAGAAGTATGATAGCATGAAGCTTAACAACTAATTCAAGGCATATCATAGCCTAATCACTACTCCGAGCATGGATAATACCTCGGTGCACGCACATAGGTTCAACCCCCTTCACATGTGCGCCACCATAGCGCATAGACAACACTAATAACCTAGGTAACTAGTGCCTCAACCAGTTTTAGGTAAGATACTTACCTCAAACAAGCCAAATCAATACTCTAGAAATCCCTACTCGTGCGAATCAACCTCTAAATGGCTCGAATCTCGCCAAAATAATGTAATAACATCAATAAAAGCCATATGAAACAACCCCAAACAATAAAGTTTTGATCTTGATACAAATAAACAAAGTCAACCAAAAAGTCAACCCCGGTCCGCACCCCAAAACCCGAAAAACTCATAAATCTCAAAAACCCATTCCAATACGAGTCCAAATATATGTGTTTCAAAAAACGAGCGGCTAAGGTGAGTTTCTTCTACTGAATGAATAGTAATTCCGTCACTATTCCTCGGCCATAATTCCGACATCCGGCAAGGTAAGATTTCAAGATTGGTCCCAAAAGAATAACCTTCTCATTCCAAACAATCTCCTTTTGTTTTTATCCTAAATTTTATATCAATACGCAACAGAACTTAAAATTAGTTTTCACATTACTGTAGCATCGAGTTTCTTCAGCAAAACTGTATCGTTACTCTTCTTTGTAACGTGAAGGTTTCTGCTCTTCTTTCAATTCTATGTTGTGTTGAAGAACTATTTCAAATCTTTACCCAATAGTTACAGATCTAATTTTTAAAACCCGGAGTTACTGTAGCTTCGACATTTCCCATAAATTCTACTCTTCATATGAATTCTTAACGGTCAAAATCTTCAAACTTTGGCGACCTGATCGCACAAGCCTTCTATGGCCTCATCGCCAGGTGAACAACCCACTATTGGGGCTGGGTTACCTTCTCACGTGCCAACTCCCATCACTACGGATCATGTAACCCGCTCAAAACATTTGGACTACGCTGTTGTGCTAAAACCAATGCTATCAACAACGCAATACCAAAAACTTCCTCCAATATTGAACCAATCCCTATCAGACGTCCAACTTTCTTGCAAGGGCAACCTTTGGTAAAGTTTTCTGAATCTGAAGTAGATCGCATGAATCACATCGAAGGATTACATTGGGCAGTCGTATGTAAATTCTCATATGACTGGCCAGAAATGCAAGAATTACGCAAAATTCTTCCTTTGCAGTGCGAGATCAAAGTGGAATGCAATATTGGCTTTTTTCGAGATAGGCACATTTTGATAAGGCTCACACTTTGGCAGGATTATATCGAGTTCTCGTCGAAAGGTGTACATTTTGTGAGGGACAAGTTTGGACAGGAATACCAACTGAGAACCTTGATATATGATTCAAGATTTACAGCTGGCGAGGGAACATCGAAGGTAATGGCATGGATCTCTTTTCCAAATTTATTGCCTACATACTTTGTAATGGAATGCCTATTTTCATTGGCCTGTGCTGTTTGTAAGCCTCTTCACCTAGATGTGGCAACAATTAACAAAACAAGGCCAAGTTGTGCAAAAGCCAAGGTATTAGTAGATCTTATGGCTGACTTGCCCAAGAAAATTCATATGGATATCGAGCATGATGTCACAAAAGAGATAAGAATAGAGTGGGTGACTGTTAGATATGATTATCTCCCTAAATACTGTAAAAAGTGTAAACTACAAGGGCATGACATGCTAGAATGTTGGAGGATTCACCCTGAAATCATGGCAAATAAAAATAAACAGCAGGCTGTCACTAATGAAACAATAACGGATAGGAATATTGATAAAGGAAAGGATAATGCTCCTCTAATGATCCTTTCAAGTGGCAAGGTTGTTGGAAATGTTGGTGCACAATGGAAGGAAGTGAGAGATAATAGGAGACTTATTAAGGGTAAACAAACTGAAGGCTATGGTACAACTGGGAATAAAGTGATTGCAGATGATAAGGATACTGGAAAACAATAACAAACAGCTAATAAATATGATGTATTGGTAGTGAAAGAGGAGGAGACTAATCAGACTAACCAACTGGCCTTAGTGAATGAAACTCCAGTACAAATAAATCCCAATCAAACTGTTGCTCTTACTGGGAAATTGAATGCAGATGCATGAGCATTTAATCCAATCACTACTGATGTAGCAGTCTCTGAGAATGGTAACCTTGATAAGACTACTGTGAATGGGAATGAAGCTCAGTTGAAGGCTGACCAAAGAAGAACTAAAGAAAGTCCTGCACAAGGGGTGAAACATGTGCTTACTGTAGCACCAGCAGGACAAACTGAATCAACAGTTCAATGGGCTAATATGACTTTTATCCAAACTAAATCAGGACCAAACAATGAGGACACTACCAATAATGTCAGTATAAAGCAACAGGTAGCATATTTGCATCAACTGGTCACCACAAATCAATCCTACCAAGAAGTTCCTTCACAATCATTAGCTACTGGGAATAGTCAGTTCGGTCGTTTGTGGGATTCTCAAAATGAAAATGAGAATGAATCAGAAGAGGAAGGAGAATATCATTCTGAGGAAGATCATATAAATACAGATGATATTCGATCATGTGGAGAAGAAATAGTTGATGTAGTGCAAGTTGTAGCTGAAGATGATCAAAATTCTGCAGAGAAATCAGTGCAAAAACAGGCGGAAAAGGAAGTTATTCATATCATGGATCCAAATCAGAAACCTAGCCCAGACCCCCCAGGTAAACCATTTCCTAACATAATTACAACTACACCAGAAAACAACCTCAACATCAATCCCATTATGCCAAAACCAGTTACACCTACCTCTACCCTACAAGACAAAAAAGTTACCAATCTAACAGAAGCTCCCGCTTCTTCAATAGCTCCAGAAAACCAAAAAACCTCAAAAGGACACGCTGAAATGGTTCCTAAAACTGTGAATTCTCTACTTACCAAGCAAAACAAGAATGTTGAAGAGGAGAATAAAGAAGATACTCATGGTCAAGATATGGATGAGGAATCTACTGCACAAAACTTCAGGCACATAGCAAGACAAGGTGACTTATCTCCCAGAGTTATGGATAAAGTGAAATCAGCAGGCAAAGGAAAAAAGAAGCAGCAAAAGGAAAACACAAGTGTTCCAGGTACTGGTGTTCAAACAAGGAGGGCAGGTTCTAAATCAATTGTTTAAAATGAATGCTATCATCTAGAATATTAGATCTGTGAACACACAACAAGATTTTGAAAGACTTGTTACAATGCATAGACAGTACCATTTCAGATTTGTCGGACTAATGGAACCAAAGCAACAGTCGAGAACACTTGAAAGATATAGGAGCAGACTTGGGCTTGCACTGGCATTTGTCAACATTTCTAATAAAATATGGGCTTTCATAGATGATGATTTTGAGGTTATGATGTTATTTGACATGCAACAGCAACTCACTTTGAGATTAACTGACACCAATACCCAACAAGAATTTATCCTTACCCTAGTATATGCCAAATGTGATCATATCGAGCGTATAGAACTATGGGATACTCTCTACGCTTTGGCAAGTGACATGACTACTCCATGGATTGTTGGTGGGGATTTCAATGTAATATGGGATGAAGAGGAGAAGTTTGGTGGTCTTCCAGTACCCATAAATGAAGTGGACGATTTTAGGGATTGTATAAATTCATGCAACCTCAACGATCTTGGATTCAAAGGAAGTATATTCACTTGTTGGAATGGTAGGGCTGAAGAGGACTGCAGTTTTAAAAGACTGGATCGTGTATTAGGCAATATAGGACTACAACAACTTTTACCAAGTGTGGAGGTTACTCACTTATCAAAAATAGGCTCAGATCACTGCCCACTCTTGATTAAATGTGATCCAAATCTAATAACTGCCAAAAAGCAATTTCGATTCTTGAATTTTTGGACTGATCACAACACCTTCCAAGAAGTTGTGAAAGAAAATTGGGTGGACGACCTAGCTGCAAACTCTCAGGTTACCTCTTTCACAATTTTCAACAACAAATTGAAGAAACTGAAAAAGGTCTTATCAAGATGGAGTAAGGATATATATGGGGATATTTTTCAAAAAGTTGCAAGTCTAGAAGAGGTTGTTCTGGTACATGAAGCTCAGTTCGAACTTAGTCCCACAAGTATGAATAGGGAGAGGCTCAATAAGGTGAAAGCAAAACTTACTAGATACCTAGCCTTAGAAGAGCAATTCTGGAGACAAAAGACAGGCATGGCATGGTTTAAGGATGGAGATCGCAATACGAAGTTCTTTCATGCACATGTAAATAGGAGAAGAAAAATCCTGCAATTAAAAAGAATTCAAGATAGTGCTGGCAATTGGATAGAAGGAAATGATCAGATGGCTGAAGAAGCAATCAGTTTCTTTAAGTCGCAATTTCATGAAGGTGTTGTACCAACCTCATTTAGGATCATAGATCATGTCCCTAACATGATTTAGTTGGAGAAAAACCAAGAACTACTGAAACAACCTACCAAAGAAGAAGTCAAACAGGCTGTCTTTGGCTTAAATGCAGACAATGCTGGGGGTCCTGATGGCTTCACAGGTAAATTCTTTCAATAGAGCTGGAGCATTCTGGGAGATGATGTCCTTGCTATGACAAAAGAATTCTTCAATAGCAAGGATTTGCCCAAGTACATCACTCATACCAACTTAGTGCTGCTACCAAAAAAGAAGGATGTGATTACTTTCTCAGATTTGTGACCAATAAGCCTTGGGAATTTTATTAATAAGGTGTTCTCGAGAGTCATTCATGAAAGAATTGCACCCTTACAACCTTCACTAATTTCTGATGAGCAAGCAGGATTCATCAAGGGTAGGAGCATCGTTGAAAATATTTTATTGACTAATGAAATAATAACTGATATAAGACTGAGGACCAAAGCAGTACCAAATGTTGTACTCAAATTGGACATGACAAAAGCCTATGACAGACTGTCTTGGCTATTCATGACTAAGGTTTTGAGGAAAATGGGCTTCGAGGAAAGAATAATTGGAATCGTGTTTAGAATTGTCTCCAACAATTGGTATTCTATATTAATGAATGAACAACCTTATGGATTTTTTAAATCAACAAGAGGAGTCAAGCAAGGTGATCCGCTATCACCTACTCTATTCATCCTATCTGCTGAAGCTTTATCAAGAGCCCTCAATTCATTACATCAGAACTTGTATTTCTGTGATTTTGGGTTATCAAAATGGAGCCCCAAAATCAATCATCTTTCCTACGCAGATGACAGAATCATATTCTCATCTTTTGATGCTATGTCATTAAAGTTGATTATGGAAGTGCTGAGGGCATATGAGACTACCTCTGGACAGTTAATCAACAAGGCAAAATCTGCAGTATACCTACATCATTTAACAAATGTGGACATCATAGACAAAGTGCAGAGCATAACAAGTATTAACAGGTAGGAGTTCCCATTCAGATACCTTGGTTGTCCAATATTCTACGCCAGGAGGAAGATGGAATATTATCATGATCTGATGAAAAAGGTACTAGATAAGATCCAATCATGGCAAGGAAAAATCTTATCAATTGGAGGTCGGGCAGTCTTAATTAACCATGTGCTTCAAGGAATGCCTATTCATCTGCTTTCAGCAGTAAATCCACCAGCTTCTGTCATAAATAAACTCTACAAAATGATTGCTCAGTTTTTTTGGAGTAATTCTATAGGAGGAAAGGCAAGACATTGGGCATCTTGGGACTCATTGTGTCTACCTAAAGAGGAAGGAGGGGTTGGATTTCGTTCATTACATGATATGCCAAGGGCATTATTTTGTAAGTTATGGTGGAATTTTAGAACTAAACCAACACTTTGGAGTTCTTTCATGTGCCAAAAATATTGCAAAAAGCTGAATGCAATTGTAGTACCATGGAGAAAAGGTTCCCATGTTTGGAGGAAAATGCTTGACTGTAGGGAGGCAATTGAACACCAAATCATTTGGCAACCAAGAATGGGGTCATCTCTTTTTTGGTTCGACAATTGGACAGAGATGGGTGGATTGTATTTCACAACACCACCTAAGTTCTACTATGATGAGTCAATCCATAATGTTCATGATGTGATGTTGGAAGGTACATGGAATGAAACAAGATTAATGCAGATATTGCCACACGACATAGCCAGTCACATCATTGCTAATATCAAACCTACAGCTCTCTCAGATGAATTAGATAAACCTTTTTGGATGATGGAATCAAAAGGTTACTTCACTGTCAAATCTACTTGGGATTATGTCAGGAGAATGAGGGATCAAAATGCAGTATTCACAAATATTTGGGTCAAGGGCTTGCCTTTCAAAATTGTATTTTTTATGTGGAAAGTTTGGAAAGGAAGAATACCACTGGATGATTTTTTCAAGAGGTTGGGATATTGTTTACCCTCAAGATGTTGGTGCTGTAGTGAACCAGCCAAGGAAACTATGTCACATGTGTTTTTCAAATCCTTTGCAGCACATACAGTGTGTTACTACTTCATGGAAAATGCTGGAATTTTCATAATGGAATGTCATTGCAGCAGGCAATAGCAAAATGTTGGACTGTACAAGTTGTTCCACGACTCAAGCCTATATTCCAAGCTTTACCATCGATAATTTTGTGGGAATTGTGGAAGAGAAGAAACTGCCAAAAACATGGTGAAATGGTCAGTATTAGTAGGATAATATACCATATTTCCACATCCCTTCAATCACTTGTTAAAATCAGAAAACCAAGCATTCAACAAGTCCCTCATAAATGGCCTGATCTTCTGAAAATGATGGAACAATATATGCCTTCTCTAAAAGTAACTAGGGTACTTTGGGAGTTACCTTAACAAGATTGGATAAAGGTGAATACTGACGGGGCATCGAGGGGAAATCCGGGTAGAAGCTCCATTGGTTTTGTCCTACGGGATAGTAAAGGAGATGTGAGATATGCAAGGGGGAAAGAAATTAAGGAGGGAACAAATATGGAAGCAGAAACCATTGCTATACTTGAGGCAATACAAACCTGTGTGCAACAAGGATATGCCAATATCCACATCCAAACAGATTCATTGTTTCTGAAGAACGTGATAGATGGTACATGGGATCCACCTTGGGCAATAGAGGCATATGTTCAGGAGATTAAACAGTTTATGGCAAGATGTAATTGTAGGGTGTCACATATCATGCGAGAAGGAAACAAATTGGCTGACTTCCTAGCAAACCATGCACTCGACCATGAGGATCATGAGGCTCACAACTTTCAGCAACTGGAGATACAAGAAAAGAGGATTGTTAATAGTAATAAACTTCAATGTCCTTACCTACGTATAAGAGTAGCCAGAAATGGATAAGGGTGTATATGCTTTACAGAAGCATGAGGAAAAGATCAACGAGGGATGGACAAGGAGAAATGCATCGGGGGAGATTGTGTCACATCCAGTTGGACGAGAACAACATATTCTTTTATGCTAACTCTTTATTCTTTTTTGCAGGGAACTATACTATAGCTATTCATTACCTATTGTCGATCCTTCAAATGGTGGTATTAGTACATTGTACTCAATCCATTGAAGGGAATATGTGGGTAGGCTCTAGCATAGCAATCAGGAGAACAAGGACTAAGGCTGATACACATATTTTCTGCAATAAAGACCATATGCTTCAACAAAGATTTAGCAGTACAATGAAAGTAATAAGGTTTAATACCACTGTGATGCACCACCTTTTGATACAATGTTTACCACACTCTCTTCTGGGACTATTAGAGACAAGATCTGCTAAAGTCCAACAACACACCAATTATCGAGCACAACAAGAATGGCTAAATGCATTGGATACCCAATCAGCTTGCTGGAGAAGGAATGAATTCGAGGAAAAGCTGGGCATACAACATGGGCCAACACAGTTTTTTAATTGTTTAATGCACGCCTGTTGCATTGGAAATGTAAGAAAGTGAACAAATAGCTACACATCGAAAGGAAGATACACATTTCTAAGGACATCACAAAAAGAATGCAAGTCACACTTTCTTCAGGAAAGATTGCCAAAAAATGGTCGGCAATATAGGAAAATTCGATACAAGGAGAATATAGTGAGCTGTACAATGAAGATACATAAGGCATCAAGATGTGTAATCCAAATGAATTTTGAGGAAGCTAACATGGCCGCACACAAAAAAGGACAAAAATCTGAGGACTTCACTTGGGATCGAAAGCCATGTTGCACTGAACATATTCATATCATTGGCTACTTTGGGCAACAACAAACCAAGGAAAAGGTGCATCTTCAAAGTAAAGAAGTTGAAAGAAATCATACATCGACAAGAAATGAAGAATTTTGAAGATTTTTTGAAGACAGTTAAAGAGGATTTCAACGAAGTTCTATTTGAAGAAATTACAATTTTGATAAATGAGGGGCAACAATCTAATTTCTATATCGTGTTAGTTTATAATTTTATAAGCATTATCAATTGTAATAACGTCATAGAGTGTGTTATAAACTCTATGGCGATCATAGTATACTTGCTACTTTCAAGTTCATACTTTTTACATGCTTGCTAGAAGATTAGATTATTTTACCTTCAATAGGAATAGTAAGGTAAGGTTCATGCCCCCTTACACACACTCTTCCATTGTAGTTTGTTGTTTCTTTATTAATACAAAACTAGCCGTAGGCACTTGCCTAACGATTTGCCAAAAAAAAAATATATGTGTTTCATCCAAGTCCAACCTCAAATCAACCCCCAAATAACCAATTTTCACTCTCCAAAAATCATAGAAAACTCGCCCAAATTTCTCCTTTAAATTACCTTATCTAGGTGTAATAAACCATGGGGAAACAAGATCTAACATTCAAATCAAGTAGAGATTTTTACCCTTCAATTTGTAGTGAAAAATAATCCAAAAATTGCCCCTAGGCGAGCTCCAAAATTCCACATAATTAAACATAATCAAAACCCTCGAAAAGTATATTCTTCCAGTAGTTCTGTATTTGTGGACAAAAATCCTGCTTCTGTGGTACTACATCTATGGAAATATTATCGCAAATGCGGGAATCACTTAACTCCCGACAACCCACTTCTACGGACCTCCCATCGCTTCTGCGAAAGGAACTCCGCTTCTTCGCAGGTGCATCTACGCTCCCAAGTCTTCCAAATAATATGAAAATGATCTGGAACTCATCGAAAACATACCTGAGACCCCCGGGACCCCGTCGAAAAGCACCAACCAGTCCCAAAACATAACACGCACCTACTCGAGTCCTCAAATCACACAAAATAATATCAAAATTACAAATCGCACCTCAATTCAATTCTAAAGAATTAATCAACTTCCAACTTTCCAAAACTCATGCCGAAACACATCTAACCAACTTGAAATGACATCAAATTTTGCACACAAGTCCTAAATGGCATAACGAAATTATTCCAACTTCCGGAACAATAATCCAAACCTGATATTATTAAAGTCAACTTCTGGTCAAACCTATAAACCTTTTGAATCTTCAAGTTTCCAACTTTTGCCAAATAGAACAAAATTAACCTAGGAACATCCGAATCCAAATCCGGACATATGCCTAAGTCCAAAATCACCATACGAACCTATTGGAACCATCAATAAAATCATTCCACGTTTTCCTAGGCAAAAGTCAAACCTTGGTTAAATCTTACAACTTAAGATTCTAATCTTGGAACTAATTATTCCAACTTACTCCAAAACCTCCCGAATCTAAGTCAAACATCCCTGCAAGCCACATAACGATAAATACACATATGTAAAGCATCAAACAGGAGAAACACGTCTAAAATACTCAAAAAAACTGGTCGCGTCGTTACATTCTCCCTATCTTGAACAAACGTTCGTCCTTAAATGAGTTTAGAGCCATACCTGAAATACCCAAAAGGTGAGGATATCTGCTCCACATATCATGCCCGGTCTCCAAGGTTGCCTTCTCGACTAGGTGAACCCTCCATTGAACCTTCACTGAATCAATAATCTTCTACCTCAGCTTTCGAACTAGCTGTCCAAAATGGCTGTTGTCTCCTCAATATAAGTTTAATTCTTATACAACTACACCGACCTAAAATATAATGCATGTGACGGATCCTCATAGTACTTCCAGAGTGCGAAAATATGAAATACTGGATGAACGCTCGATAAAATAGGTGGCAAGGCAAGTCTGTAAGAAACCTTACCAACCCTTTCCAAGACCTCAAATAGATCAATATACCGAGGGCTCAGCTAACCCTACTTCTCGAACCTCATCACACTCTTCATGGGCGAAGATCTGAGTAAAACCTTCTCATCCACCATGTATTTTGCATCATGAGCCTTCCTATTAGCATAACTCTTCTTCCTAGACTGTGCTATACGAAGATGCTCATGAATTTATTTTCACCTTCTCTAAACTGACCATCCGGACAATGATATCGCCTTCCATATAAGGTCTTGTACAGACTGATAGCTGTTGTATATGCAAACTCTACTAACGATAAAATATGATCTGACTAATCCTCAAAATTAATGCCATAGACTCGCAACATATCTTCTAAGATCTGAATAGTATGCTTGGATTGCCCATCCGTCTGAGGATGGAATGTTGTACTCAACTCGACCTATGTGCCCAACTCACATTACACTACTCTCCAAAAATGCGATGAACTGAATGCCTCAATCTAAGATAATAGACATGGGAACACCATGAAGGTGAACAATCTCTCTAAGATAAATTCGAGCCAACTGCTATGAAGTGTAGGTAGTGATGACTAGAATGAAGTGTGCAGACTTGGTCAGTCTTTCCACAATGACCCACACAACATCAAATCTCCTCCTGGTCCATGGCAGCCCAACTATAAAATGTATAGTGATATGCCCCCACTTCTACTCCGTTGTATCTAATCTCTGAAGCAAACCACCCCGTCTCGGGTGCTCATACTTCACCTGGTGACTGCTTAAACACCATGCAACATACTCCATAATATCTTTCTTCGTCCTCCACCACGAATAATGCTGCCTCAAATTCTGGTACATTTTTGCAGCACGTGGATGAATGGAATACCGCAAACTATGGGCCTCCTCAAGAATTAACTCTCTCAAACCATCTAATTAGGAACACAAATCTGACCCTGAAGCCTCAATACCCCTTCATCACCAATAGTCATCTCCTTAGCATCACCGTTCCACACCATTTTCTTAGGACAAGCAAGTGGGGATCATCATAATGACGTGCCTTGATGTTGTCAAACAAGGACAACCGTAATACAACACAATCAAGAACCTCGCTAGGCTCCAAAATATCGAACCTCACAAAGTTGTTGGCCAATTCCTAAACATACAAAGCTCACGGTCTCTCCCCAGCTGGAGTGAAAGCTAGGCTCTCCAATCTGCCTTCATATTCAAAGTGTCGGCCACCACATTGGCCTTACCCGGATGATAAAGAATGGTGATATCATAGTCCTTCAGTATCTTTAACCACCTCTACTGCCTCAAGTTTAATTCCTTTTGCTTGAATATATGTTAGAGACTCCAGTGATCCAAGAACACCTTGCAAGACATGCCATAAAGATAATGCCTCCAAATCTTGAGCACGTGAACAATGGATACTAACTCTAAATCGTGCACTAGGTTGTTCTTCTCACAGGGATTCAACTGACGTGAAGCATAAGCAATCACCCTACTCATGAAGCATCATAATAGACTATACAAAAACCCAATCCCAAAGGCAAAACCAGAACTAGAGTTGTAGGCAAGACAATCTTGAGATTCTGAAAGCTCTCCTCACACTCATCTAACCACATCAATGGAGCACCTTTTTGAGTCAACCTAGTCAGTAGAGCTACGATGTATGAAAACCCCTCCACAAAACGACGATAATACCTAGCCAACCCTAGAATATTCTGGATATCTGTAGCGGTAGAAGGTTAGGGCCAACCCTGCATGCCTCAATCTTCTTAGGATCTAGCTTAATCCCTCCCGCTGGATTCCACTTGATCCAAGAAGGCCACCGAGTCTACCCAAAACTTGAACTTAGAGAATTTAGCATATAATATTTTCTCCCTCGAAGTCTGGAGCATGATCCTTAAATGTTGCTCATGCTCCTCCTTGCTTCGATGATACACCACATATCATAAATGAAGACAATGACGAAAAAATCCTATAAAGCTAAAATACATTGTTCATCAAGTGTATAAAAGTTATTGGTATATTGGTCAGCCCAAACGACAACACCAAGAACTCATAATGCCCATAACGAGTCCTGAAAGCCGTCTTAGGCATATCTAAAGCCCTGATCTTTGACTGATGGTATACCGATCTCAAGTCAATCTTCAAGAATACACTAGAACCTTGAAGTTGATCAAATAAATCATCAATACACAGTAGTGGGTACCTATTTTTGATGGTAACCTTGTTCAACTGCCTTTGATCAATGCACATCCTCATAAAACCACATTCTTCTTCACAAATAGTACCGGTGCACCCCAAGGTGACACACTAGGACTTATGAAATCTTTATCACGCAATTCCCATAGTTGTTCCTTCAATTCCTTCAACTCCACTAATGCCATGTGATATGGTGAAATAGGGATCGGCTGAGTGCCCGACACCAGATCAATAATAAAATCAATATCCCTATCGGATGGCATGTCCGGTAGGTCTGTAGGAAACACATTAGAGAACTCCCTCACTACTGGAACTAACTCAACAGTAAGAGTATCAGCACTAATATCTATCACGAAGACCAAATACACCAAACACCCCTTCACAACCATCCACTAAACCTTCAAAAATGAAACCACACTACTAGGAGTGTGACGAATCGAACCTCTCCACTCCAACCTAGGCAACCCTAGCATTGCCAACATCATGGTCTTAGTGTGATAATCAAGAATAGCATGGTGTAGACATAGCTAATCCATACCCAAAATAACCTTAGAATCAACCATGATACGCAATAAGAGATCAAATTTAGTCTCATAACCCCCAATGGTAACCATACAAGACCGATATACATGATCTACCACAATAGAATTACCCACCGGTGTAAATACATAAACATGAGTATTAAGAGAATCACGAGGCATATCCAAATAACTAGAAAAATATGGTGACACATAAGAATAAGTGGAACAAGGGTCAAATAACAGTGAGACATCCCTATGGCACACTAAAACAATACCTGTGATGATGACATCAGAAGCAACTGCCTCTAACCTGGCAGAAAATGCATAACAACGGGCCTATCCACCACCTAATTGTCCTCCATCTCTAGGGCGACCTCAAACCGACTGAGCCCCACCCTTAACTGGATGTGCGGGTGGTATAGCTTCTGGTGCTGGAACCGTAGGCTGTGTACTCTATTGTGGAAACAACTCAAAGTCTGGGGAAATCCCTCTTGAGTTACTCAAGAGTCAAGTCACCATGCCCAAAACAACATTACTCTACAAGGCTGTTGACCTTGCGACTGACCTTGATATCCCGAATAACTACCTCTGGAACCCTGAGTAGACGAAGCACGGCAATAAATTTGTGTCGGCAATGCACTAAATGATGAATGAACTAGGTGAGCAATGTATGGTTTGTGGCTAACTGATAAACTATGGGGAATCTAACAAGCTAACTTAGCTGGCCTAAAAGGACGACCTTTACTTTGATGTGACTAGCCTCTAGACGAGGCACCACCAAAACCACCCGTAACATGGGGCTTTTTGGACTCCCACTCATATCTCTCAAGCATGCAAACATACTCCAAGTGCCTGGCAATCTCAACCACCTATTCAAATCTAGGATTCGTCCTAGACTCTCGGGCCATACCATATAGAAGACCATAGTTGAGGCCATCAATGAACCTCCTGATCCTCTCTTTCTCAATAGGGACTAAAAACACTACACGACGTGACAACTTCATGAATCTCATCTCATACTGAGTACAGTTATGCCCTCCTAGAGTAGAGAACTAAGAACTGATAATTGATGCCATGTAAGTGGTGTTATGCCAGCTAGTATTCCTGACTCATATGTCTGCCACCATATGTAGGCTGGTAGCATCAACTGAAAAATAGTAAAGTCAACTCCATTGGAGTCCACAAGTCCAGTTGTGCGAAGAATCCGTGACATTGATCAAGAAAACGGTGAGCATTCTCTGACTCTCCCCTATTGAACTAGGGAGGACGAAGCCTTTGGGATCAGTTTACCCTCTTTTGCTCCGCATAAGTCATAGATGGTCCAACCCCAGCCTGTTCCACAACACCTGGCTGCAGAGGCAATACCCCCAGTGCCTGATAACCGTGAGCTAACTACTCTAGTGTACGAGCGGCAAGAGTTTGAGCTCCTCCCCTAACCTATGAGGTAGCTAGTGCAACTCGTATCGTACATGCCTAAGCCAAGCTCGTATACACACTCAAGGTCTAGGCCAATGCAACAGGTACTGCTGGTGTTTGAGCTTGTCTAACTGACTAAAAATATTTGAAACCTGCTTGTCCATTGGAGCAACTAGTGGCGCGCCAAAAGTTGATCGCGGCCTACCTTGCACTAATATTGAGTAGCGAGACAGGATCGAGGCATCTTTTACCCAATTTAGGATCGGGATCGATTTTCACAGGGAGCTAGAAGTTGGAGTCTGGTATTTATCTAATTTAGAGTTGGGTATGTGTTCCAAATTATAATTCTAAACATTTTTGGGTTTTTGTTTTACTTCTACTTTTATCAAACTACAATTGTAAATTAAACTAGAATAAGATAAGAGTAAATGTTGTGGGTTGTTCAAATGGTTTAAAAGGCACTAGGGTAGTGACTTTCGCCTAGGTGGCCAACATACTTGAGTCTAAGGCATGATTGACATATTTGGGGAGTATGATATAACCGTTGCACGATTTTACCCTCTCTACACCTCTCAGTGGTTCAAGTTATTTTGCCCGAATTGACTTTCTCAAGACCAATTGGGTATTCAAATTTGCACAAGCAATCAAGGTTCAAGTCGGGTATTACTCTCTCGAGATTTAACCTTTTAATTGGGGCTATCAATATCTTAAGTACGCCCCAATTCCTTGTTGGACCAATTTCAGAGACTCAAGCTCTCTTTCTCAAGAAGAGCTCAAGTCAACTAAACACAAACTAGTGTTTACAAACACTAATTCAGCAATTAAACATGAAATTAGCCTAAATATCAAACACCTATAGTCAATCTAGCCCTAAAACAAAAGACTCATCACTTACCCATACTAGGATTGAGCCACAACCCTAGTTTATGGGTTTAGCTACTCATAATTAAAGAAGAAGAACAAGAAATAGATGAAGAACAACTCATATTAATTAATTACTAAGATAAACAAGAAGATTTAATGTTGAAATATAGATAAAATTGCCCAAAATAGCTAAAATATTCGAACCCACGAGCGCAGCTCTCATCTAAAACGATATAATGACCTAAAAATGGGAAAATAAGCTATTTATACTAAGCTAAAAAATTTGGACAAAAATACCCCTGCGGGGCTAGTGCGGACCGCACAAAATCATGTGCGGCCGCACTAAGGCTCTAGACTTGAAAATCGAACTATCTGAACTGGGGCAATCAGATCGCACAGGATGGACTATGGCCGCGATGGCCTCTAGTGCGGTCTGTATGAAATGGAGCGCGGACCGCATTGGCTTCAATCTCCGAAAATAGCAACTCTCTGATCCTTGGTTGTGCAGACCACACTAAATCGAGTGCAGCCGTAGTAACTTCAGTGCAGACCGCATTAAATTCCATGCGACCACATTGCCTAATTTGTCTGAGTTGCATACTCTCTGAACCTCACTTGTGCGGACCGCATAGAATGGTGTGTGGCCGCACTGGCCTTGTTTTGCCTGAGCTTTGTTTTTGCCTTGATACTTGTGCAAGTTCCACTCATTTTTGAGCTGATCTTTGACATCTTGTCACTTTGTTGATCAAACCTGCAATCAAGCACAACTTGTGAGCCTTTGAGACTATTTTGTACACATTTCTAATCAAAACTTAAGCAAGAAGGAGTATAAAATGTAGCAAAATCCCTAGTTACCACTCCACAGGTGCTGCTCTAGTTATAGTGCAAGCCCCATCTCGACCCCGGCCCCTTGCAACCCTGACTAGAGGCTTTGGTGCCTGCCCATTTGATCTGGCTGAATGTGTCCTCACCATCTGTGAGACAATAGAAGAGTAAAGGTTCAAACTTTGCAAATAACAAATCCACATGACAAGAATGAAAGAAAGCAAAAATTTTCCTAACAGTTTGGTTGCCTCTCGAAGATAAGTAAAGACGTCTCCGTACTGATTAGCAAGACTTTGCTAAACTTGCTCATGACCCGTAGATCCTATGAACCTAGGGCTCTGATACCAACTTGTCACGGCCCAAAATCTCACCAACCTATCAAGATGGCGCCTAACTCACTTGCTAAGAAAGCCAAACATAACAAAAGAGGAACAAGATAACAAAGTTAACTGAAATTATATAAATTCAAAGCCAAGTGACATAAATATTTACGTCAATATATAAAATCCCCCAGAACTACTAATAGAGAGTCATGATCTCTAATATAGAAGTTAATATAGAAGTACAAGTCTTGTGTACAAATTGAAAATACTGTCTGAATGAAACAACAATACTGAAATTAAAAGAGATGCCAAAGACTACAATCAAAATGCTACTTTACCTCGTCTCTTTGCAACTCACAACAACAATTACAACAACTCTTAGCACGATCCAACACCTGGATCTACACAATTAAGTGTAGAGTGTAGTATCAGTACAACCTACCCCATGTACTCAGCAAGTATTATAACTCATCTCGATAAGGTAATAACACCAAGAAATATAAATGAAACTCACTAATAAACCGCTCAATTCATAAATTTCACAAGTACACAACAATAGTACAATCTAATCACAAAAGCATAGATAAAGTCACCTCAATGCACAAAAGATAATGTGCCAAAACCCTGTATCAATTAACAATCCAGCACATAGAGAAGATATGCACGAAGGCATGTATACATTCATGATCTAGCATATAATGAAGATATGCGAATAAAATATGTATACATCTAGGGAAATTGCTACTAGAGAAGAAATGCAATAACCAAACAAAACACTGATTAGTTTTCCTCATACCACATGTACACCATCAAGAGAGTAACATGAGAGGGTGACCTTAGGGGATGGATCCTTATCCACACGTTGCACGGACAACTCACGTGCCATATATAACAATCGTACAGACAACTCACGTACTATCATAACTCAGATCCGCACGAACCACTCACGTGCTATCAACCCAGTCCATATCACATAGAATGCATATACATAAATACATGTACATAAACAATGGATATCAAAGTAAAATATCATGGACTAATATAAGTATTATGCTAAGGTGTAGGCATGTGCAAAGTGTATTACCATATTTCAAAATTAGGCGATTATGCCACCAAATAGTAATTTACATTTTTGAATAGGATATTAATCAACAAATAACCTCTAACATGATTCAATTAGCTCAAAAAGGGATGTACATCATAAGAAGCATGATAGAATGAAGCTTAAAAACCAATTCAAGGCATATCATAGCCTAATCACTACCCCGAGCATGGATAATACATTGGTGAACACACATAGGTTCGACCACCTTCACATGTGCGCCACCTATAACACGTAGCTACCACTAATAACTCAGGCAACTAGTGCCCCAACAAGGTTTAGATAATATACTTACTTTAAGCAAGCCAAATCAATACTCTAGAAATCTCTTTCCGCACGAATCAACCTCCAAATGGTTTAAATCTAGCCAAAATAATGTAATAACATCAATAAAAGCCATAAGAAACAATCCTAAACAATAAAGCTTTGATCTTGATACAAATACACAAAATCAACCAAAAAGTCAATTCTATGGTTGTACCCCAGAATCTAGCAAAATTCACAAATCCCGAACACCCATTTCAATGCGAGTCCAAATATATGTGTTTCATCCAAATCCAACCTTCAATCGACCCCCAAATCACAAAATTTCACTCTCCGAAAAACATAGCAAACCCCTTAAATTTCTCTTCTTAATTACATTATCTAGGTGTAATAAACCATGGGGAAGTAAGATCTAACATCCAAATCAAGTATAGATTACTTACCCTTTAATTTTTAGTGAAAGGACCTTCAAAAATCACCCCTAGCCGTGTTCCAAAACTCCAAATAATGAAACATAACAAAAACCCTCGAAAAATATGTCCTAGCCAACAGTTCCGCATTTGCGGATGAAAATCCCGCTTCTGCGGAAAAACAATCACAAATTTGGGAATCACTTAACTCCCGACCATCTGCTTCTGTAGACCTCTCATCGCTTTCGCGCATCCACTTTGCGGATGGAACTTCACATCTACACAGGTGCATCTGCAGTCCCAACACTACATATGCAGACTCAGCCGCTCCCAACCATGCATTGCATCTGTAGCCCCATATCCGCTTCTGCGGACTCGCATCTGCGGTAAGACTCTCGCAAGTGCGATAACTCTAGAACAAATCTACCAAATAACATGAAAATGATCCTGAACTCATCCAAAATACACCCAAGACCCCGTCCAAACATACCAACCAGTCCCAAAACATAACACAAACCTACGCGAGGCCGCAAATCACACAAAATAACATGAAAACCACGAATCACACCTCAATTCAAGCTTAAGGAACTAACCAACTTCCAACTTTCCTAAACTCATGCCGAACCACATCTAACCAATTTGGAATAACCTCAAATTTTGCACACAAGTCTCAAATGATATAACAAACTTATTCCAACTTTCGGAACAATAATTTAAACCCGATATCATAAAAGTAACTTCCGGTCAAAACTATGAACCTTCCAAACATGTTTTTAACTTTCGCCAAATAGAACCAAATCAACTTAGGAACTTTCAAATTCAGATCCGACTATATGCCTAAGTCCAAAATCACGATACAAACCTATAGGAACCATCAAAGTACCATTCTTGGGTCGTCTACACAAAAGTCAAACCTTGGTTAGCTCCTACAACTTAAGCTTCAAACCTTGGAACGAAGTATTTCGATTCACTTCAAAACCTTCTTGAACCTAAGACAACCATACTTGTAAGTAAAATAACAAGAAATACACATATGTAAATCATCAAATAGGTGAAACGAAGCAAAAATACTCAAAACAACCACCCGTATTGTTACTGTAATGACATGGTTGGTTGTTTTATGTATTTGAGCCTCATTCTCTTATTTGATGCTTCTCGTATGATTATTTGTTATTTTTTGTCTTGCAGGGATGTTTGGTTTGGTTTAGAATGAATTAGAATACTTAATTTCATGATTGGAAGCTTAAGTTGTAAGAGTTGATCGAGGGTTGACTTTGATATAAATGACCTCAAATTGGTGATTTGATGGTTCTAATAGGGTTGTATGGTGATTTTGGAATTAGGCGTATTTTCGCATTTTGATTTGGAGGTTTCTAGGTTGATTTTGGTTCTATTTGATGAAAATTTGAGTTTTGGAAGGTTCATAGGCTTGACCGAGAGTTGACTTTGAGTCTATTGGGGTCAGATTGTTATTTTGGAAGTTGGAATATGTTAGTTATGTCATTTGCAACTTGTGTGCAGAATTTGGGATCATTCGAGTTGGTTAGATATGATCCAACATGAGTTTTGGAAGATGCAAGTTGATTAGTTCATTAAGCTTGAATTAAGGTTCAATTCATAGTTTTGCTATTGCTATGTGTGATTTGTGACCCCGACTAGGTCTATGTATGGTTTGGGACTGGTTCGTGTGATTGGATAGGGTCCCAGGGGCCTCAGGTGTATTTCAAAAGGATTTCGGACCATTTGAGCTTGGTTGGATAGATGAAGTCTGCTAGTATCTGGTGTTTTTCGCGATTGCGGAACATGTCTCATGATCACAAATGCTTAATTTGGGAAGAGGCAATTTGTTCTTTACGTTCGCGATGCTTTGGCGATCAGTGTCCTTCGCGTTCGCGACCTGGGCATCGCGTTCGCATATAATCAAGGCAGTCTGGGTTGGTCAGGCATTTGGCATTCATATTTGTGTGAAGGCGATCGCGTTCGCTAAGCCAGTGGGAATTTGTGATTTGGGGTTCACGGGATGGGGGCTACGTTCACGGAAGGTTATTTCAGGCTGAAGCTGGTAATGCTCCGTGAATGATCCTTGGACCGTGTTCGCGAGGGGGTACCAATAGGCTGAATTTTAAAGAATCGTATTTTCGGACTTAGACCCATTATTTAAAATTATTGAGTCTTAGACTCATAAATGTGAGACTGTTTAAGGGGGTTTTCATACAAAGCAAGAGGGTAAGTGATAACTAGGGATTATGGTTCATTTTACACTCCTTCTTACTTGAATTGTGATTAAAAATGTGTATAAAATAGTCCCAAAGGCTTACATGTTGTACTTGTTTGCAGGGTTTGGTCAAAAAAGTGACAATTAGTCAAAACTAGCTCAAAAAGGAGTGAAACATGTACAAGTACCAAGAACAAGTCCAGGCACAGTGCAACAGGTCCACTGCGGCTGCACTTCATTTAGTGCGGTCCATAGTGAAGAGGTTTAGAGAGGTGCTATTTCGGAGACTCAGGCATTGCGGCCGCAAAGCATTTTATGCGGACCGCAATGGACTTACAGTGGCCGCACTCGATATTGTGTGGTTCGCAATAATGGAGTTCAGAGAGTTGGAGTTTTGGGAGCTTAATGGCAATGCGGTCCGCGGTCCTTTCTGTGCGGACTGCAATAGAAGCCATCGCGACCGCAGTGTATTTTGTGCGGCCCGCGGTGGCCAAGTTCAGAGAGCATAGTTTAAAGCCAAGAAGCCTCACTGCGGCCGCACTCGATTTTGTGAGGACCGCACTACCCCCGTAGGGATATTTTTGTCCAGAAAATTTGGCCTAGTATAAATAGTTTCTTTTCCCATTTTTAGGTCAACAGTTGTATTTGAACGTTGAGCGGCGCTCGTGAACAGTAGTTCTTAACCATTTTGAGTAATTTTAGAGTAGTTTATCATTGAATCTTCAAGTATTATCTTGTAATTAAATCTTATGGGGTTTTCTTCATCTATTTCTCAGTTTTCTTCTATTATCATGAGTAGCTAGACCCATTAGCTAGGGTTGTGGCTCAACCCTAGTATGGGTATTTGATGAGTCTTGTGTTTTAAGGCTTGAATGTCTATGGGTGTTTGCTATTTGGACTAATTTATGGTTTCAATGTTGAATTAGTGGTTGCAAACACTAATTTGTGCCTATTTGACTTGGGTTCTTCTTGAGAAAGAGAACTGGAGTCTAGGAAAATTAGTCCAACAAGGAATTGAGGCGTATTCAAGAGATTGATAGCCCCAATTAAAAGGGTTAAACCTAAAGATAGTAATACCCAACTTGAACCTAAATTGCTTGCACAAATTATCATACCCAATTGGTCTTGAGAAAGTCAATTACGGAAAAATCACTCAAACTACTGAGAGGTATAGAGTGAGAAGGTTAGTGCATTGGTTATATCGTAATCCCCAACATGACAACCTCACCTTGGACTCGAGAACCCATCAAGTATCCACCTAGGAGAAAGTCACTTCCCTAGTGCCTCCGTAACTATTTAGACAACCTTCAGGTATTTCACTCTTCGCATAATTTAGCATTTTATTAGTATTAAATTAGAAGTAATCAAAAGACCAACTATGATTAGAAGTACAACTAAGAGCAATTACGCATATCTAATTTAGATAGGAACCCAATTCCCATTTCTAGCTCCCTGTGAAAATCGATCCCGACAATCTCGGGTAAACGCTGCTTCGACCACTCTCGCTACTTTGTAGTAGTGCAGGGTTGGCACCGATCAGTAAGTAATTGCTTCTTGATTTTAACATTTTATCTTGTTTACCCTAGATTATTACATATAGACTATGGGATTTGAAGGTGAAATTTAGGAATTTTGACTATGATTTTGGAGAGTGAAAAATGGAGATTGGAACCCCTATGTGGAGTCGGATTTGGATAAAACTTGTATATTCAGATGCCTATTTGAACATGTAATTGGGATTTGTGAGTTTTGTCGGGTTCCAAGAGGCGGGTCCTAATTGACTTTTTAGAATTTAATAAAGATTGAAGCTTTATTATTTGGAATCGATTTTATAGCCGTGTTTGATGTTATTGAATTATTTTGACTAGATTCGATCCGTTTGGAGGTCGATTCAAATGGGAATGACTTTTTCGAGTATTCACTCACGTGCTTTAAGGTAAGTAACATGTCTAAGCTTGGTTTGAGGGAAATGTCTCTGTTGGCTTTGTTATTTGAGATATGTAAGGGGTGACACACGTGTTAGGTGACGAGCATATTTTCTTACACCGGGGTTATTTGTGATCTAAGTAGACCTTGGGTCTATTATGTGCATTGTTTTGTTATAATTCCTCGTTATATCTATGTTTTCTCTACTTGTATGACTACATGAGCTATTATTCATGCTAGAAATCATGTCTAGGCCATGTGCTTATCTATTTGAAGCATGATAGGGCTATTCCTGCTATTATGAGCTATTTTCCTTAATTGTAGTCATAGTATCAGTCATGATGATATATTTGCATATTATATCACTGTCTTTATGCATTCTTTATATGTTATCTCACATACTATTGATGCCCTTATATACGTGACACAGTTTGAGCTGAGTATTGTAAGATTGAATTTGAGACTTGAGAGGTTGATGACTGAGCTTGGGACATAGATCCGATTAGATATTTATTACAAGGTGACGAGTACGCTAGGACCCATATTGGGATAAGTGGTATTGATTGTGAGGTGACGCGTGCAATAGGTCCCATATTGGGTTGAATGATTTTGATCATTGACTTAGATCCGATTAGAATTTGGTCAAAGACCCGCCTCTCCAAAGTCATGTATTAACCATGGGCGCAGGCACATGGTCATAAATGTGCTTGCGTAAGGGTCTTATATCAGGTATGTTGATACCCAATTTTTTCCAATATATTTTTAAATATGCATAAATACCTTCAAAATAGCATATACATGCATACATAAGCATGGATGGGGTTTTTATAATTTTTCCATAAATTTAAGGATTTAAATTGATTTATTTTCTCCTCTTTTATTCATAAAATCCCCAATAATTATTTCCCAAATTATTGTTATGATGACTTAGTCATTTAATTCCTATATTTATGCCAAAATATGGTTAATATATTTTTTATGCATTTTTATAATTGTATTTGGTATCTTTTTAAGCTAAATTGCATATAATAACAATATTAGCTCATTTAGCGTATAATTATATTTTATATGTGTAAAATTGGTCCCTATATTTTTAAAATGATAAATATACATTTTAAATTTTGTACATAAAATTATTTTCCAGAAATTGTTTATTATTTATTATTAATTAATAAAGGGAAAATTGGCTATTTAAATTATAGCCAAATTTACATTTCGATTATAGCCTAAATCGAACCCAACCCCGCCCAATTTCCTATTAAAATACCCGACCCAAACCCTAAACCCGTTTACCGAATCCAATACATACTAAATCCTGGCCGTTGAGCACCCGTTTACTTCTTTCCTTTTTTAATTCCCCAGACCCCTAACCCTAGCCTTATTTCCAAAAGCCCGTTGTCTTTGTATCCTCTCATCTCCTCTCTTCTCTCAACCTAACCCTAACCCCCTTTCAACTGCCTCCCTTCTCTGGTCTTCTCAGGTGACCACCCTTCGACCCCTAAGCCTCAAATGGCTCCTCCTTTGCCATGCTCATCTTCTCTGAGGCCTTCAAGGGCCCTGGGCCACGCTGAATTATATCTAGGGTTTGCTGTTTTGGCTGTTCATGGCTACTTCGGTGTGATTCCGAGCAAAATCACACCGTATTTGTTACGATCTTTGAGTTTCTAAATAGTTTCTTCCATCTCTACTTGGGTTTCTTCTAAAACCATAATTTTTTTACATCTGCTAGATATGTGCTATTTTTAAATGATTCGAGTCTATTCCTTTTATGTTTTACACTATTCTTGAACCTCTTTTGCAAAAATCGTCGATTTCAAGTTGTTTTCACTTTCTTCTAAAGTTAGAGTTTTTCGGAACTTCTTTTACACTTTGTTTAAATTGATTTTTATGTTTAAACTTCTATCCTTTGCATATCTCTACTGATTCTATGTTCTTACTGCCTTTTCAACTCGACTATGTTAAAATCCCTAATTTGTCTAGATCTTCTTCGTTTGATTCTGTGTGTTAGCATGACTACTCGATTCTTGTCAAGTTTCTGTGGTTACCTTACTTCGAATATGTTCATATTGAGTTGTTAGCCTAACTTATACCAACTCTATGTGATTATGTTCATCTTAATTGTTCAAGACTTGCCTCTTTCTATCGATATTGTTAACCCTGTCTTTTTGCTACGTGTAGTTGTTCTTACTCTATTTATATGTTGGGTATGGAATCATAACTTCCTCTTGATTGATTCTGATTTCCTTATTTTATGGTTTGATTGAAAGACCTTCTTTTAAACCCTAAATTTCTACTCCGTCTGTTTAAATTAACTGATTCTCCTACCTTATTTGCTATGGTACTTTATTGTTACTGAACTATTTCCTTAATAAGAGCCTTCTGAACTTGGCCCTAATTGTCTACCATATACTTACTGAATTTGAATCTTTCTTTATTAGTTGTATACTAATCTCTTTCCTTATTTATCACTTGTTCTTACCGTTTGAGTTAATTCCCTTGACTTAAGGGGAGTATTTACCTTGATTACCTGACTAACTGATTTTGAGTTCCTTAGTTACTAATGGACTTTGCTTTTTACCTTATTTGCTACCTGCTTTCAAACTATAAATACCTTAGTGTTTCATCAACACAAGACACGAACACTCTTGGTTCAAAAACTATCTCTCACACTTAAAAACTTTTTGCTCTCTTTTGTGCTACTTGCTACTACTCTAAGTTATCCGGCTGCAAGCTAAGGCTAACCATTGTGTCCTACTGTTCTTTCACTTTGCTTACTGTCCTCTTTACTGGTATATTTAAATTTCAATTCAAAGTTCCAACAATAATATGATTTTCTTATTGCTTCAGTTCATCCTGTTTCTAGTTTGCTTCTATTTGTGATTTTGTTGTGAAACTTTTAATTGATGTTTACATTATTATGTACTCCCCTTACTTTAGATCATCATGTTACACCTATGTGTTGTTTTTGAACATGTCTGTACCAATTATCTCTATGTGTTTACCACCATGTGTTCCATGTATTCCCAAACCCCTTGACCCCTGTTTGTGACTACTAAACCTGCCTTGGTGTTGTGACTCCTGGCTGTGTATGAACCTGTCCTAAGGTGTTGTGTTTGGACTTCTGTTCATTTCATCAATATCTTTTCAAACAGTCTCTGAGTTTTACTAAATTACTTTCAAACAAGCCTTCTTTCATATAGTTTTCACTAAAATCACTTTCACTCTACTCTTAGTCAATAAGTTTTGCCCCCTCCAGTATGTGTACTGCCTTGGGATCCTCTTGAGAACCCTCTGAACTCTGGTATACTGAGTCTGGCCTTTCCACACTACACTTGTTGAATTTTTGGTTACTAAGTCTAGGTGTAAGCACTGCCCGGGATCCTTTTGATCCTTAAGGAACTTTGATGCACTTAGACTCTAACATTGTCTATGGAATTGAGGCATTTGAAGCCATTGGAGGCTTTGGAAAATCTTGGACTAATTGAAGGCTCCCTATAGAATAGATTTTTGTTTTCTTATTTACTTATGTAATTCATTAGTTGGTCTGTAATAACTTGTAAACAAATATTGGGGTATTTAGTGAAAGGGATGGGTAGATACATATTTTATGGGGTAATATGAGTAGAAATCATGTTCATAGGACTTTACATTTAATCTGATTGCTTTATCAAGTAGAAATCATGCTTATAGGGCTTTACATTTTGTCATCTCACCATGCTAGAAACCATGACTATAGGTTCCAAATAATCATGCCTTCAATGTCTTAAAATTGGCTTAACTAATAGATATCATGCTTATAAGACCTAATCCAGATTCTGTTATGGCAAGTGTTTATGTATTTTTTCATGTCTGCATGTCTTAAAATCAGATTAACGAAGTTATATATCATGCCTATAGGGAACCCTATTCGAAATTCTGCCTGTCAATCTAAACTAGTCTAAGTAATTCAACTTAGTCCACGCTTAGTTCACTTCTGATTGGTTTAATTATGTAGTTTATATTTCTGAAACAAGTTCTTTTAAAATGCCTCAATCTATCATTAGACAACATGCCTATAGGTATTAAAGAAGTCCATTTCAAAACCTGCTTTGTTTCACTATAAATGTAGCCATCAGTACTCCGCGTATAGGCAAGCCTTTAGGGCGTTTCCAAAACTGCATCTCTGAAACTGTTCCTATTGCTTAATATTTTCTGATCCTAACATGCTTTTTAAAATCGATAGGCAACTGTTAGGGTTATCACTTCTGAGTCTAAAAAGAAATTGTTTGTCTTCTGCATATTCGCCTAGACATCCTGCCTTAAGATACTGTCTAATAAAAGGCATTAATTGTCCTTGAGTGGCGCTGTTTATGTGCCTTGTTTGAGCAGGAAACTTTGAGCCTCTAATTGCTCCCTTTTATGTGCTGAAAGTCCTATGTGTTCTTCTTGTCGCCTTAGAATTTTCACATTTAAGGCCTTCGGGGTCTGTCTAGAACCACTTATAGTAGAGGTCCTAACTCCCTCCAGGACCGTTATGAAGGGACGGGTAGCAGCACACAATAGATATCGCTGACCAAACACTCGCTTTGCATGGCCATTAAGGGGATGGGAAGGGTAGATATGGGATATGATGACCACATGTTAATGTCACGTGTATCCCCCCATCGAGTAGTGTTTACCGGACATTGTGTGGGGTGATCCTATAGGCTAACCAACCTAGGACTCCTCCTTTACCAAAATTCCTTTTCTATTTAAACCTTTGTTTACAACTTTGTTCAAAAAATCTTTATTCTATTACTTAAGTTACCCAACGTGTTTTACTTGCAACCTATTTGATTCAACCGTTTATTTATGTGGACTAATTTCTGAATATAAGTTCGGTCGGGCGCCATAGTTGTGGACCAAGAGGGGTGTCTAACACCTTCTCCTTGAGGTTACTTCGAGCGCTTACCCTAATCTCTGGTAATGCAAACCAATCCAAGAGTTAATCACTCTAGGTGCCCTAATGTACTATAATTCATTAGGTGGCGACTCTTCAAATACCCAATTCCCAAAAGTAAATGAGTCATTACACCCCATGAATGTCAAAACCTAGACCTTCCCCGCGAGGAGGGAGAAAAGGGAGGCGCGACAAGGTACCCGTACAGTGCTGACCGTTGTTGTGTGTGACAATTGAAGGGCAATTGTTCTGGGCACTATGCATGTGCTAAGATTTGATATACTTGATGATTTAACTACGATACTATTAATTCTTGCATGTTTACTTGTCATGTAGATACCAGGTTGTGATTCTTCTCTCATGTTTATTGGTACTAGATGTCCTTATTTAATGTATGGACTTGGAATCACCGTTAAATTGATAAAAACAATGTATAGAAGAATTTTGTGAAAGAATTAATGCCTTAGCAGCCATTTTTGAGAAGCATGCCTATTTTCCTAATATTTGTAAAAAGTTTGAATTTAATATTACTTGAGCTATCTTTCTTTACCGTTATTATTCTATCACTATTGTTATTGGTTATTGGTATTGAATATTGGTCATTTGCCAAGCTCATCACCGTTTTCAGCCTGAGGATAGGCTTGTTACTTATTGAGTACATGAGATCGGTTGTACTTATACTACACCATGCGCTTTACGTGCAGATCTAGGTACTACCGGGAGAGGTGATTGTTAGATGAAGGCACCAGTATCAGTTCTTGGAGATTCGAGGTAGTTATTGATTCCATTCGCTGGCCTTGAAGTCCCTTATACTTTGTTATGTTATCACTATTTTATCTTTCTGACAAGTCTGTATCTTTGATTAGACTTTGTATTTAAATTATGTAGTGCTTTTGTGCTCATTGACACCAAGTCATGGGGTAGTTTTAGTTGTATTACGACTGTTGACTTCAACTATTTATGCTTATCATGTTATTGAGATTATTTAATATTGTCATTTTTATTTAATTGTTGGCTTGCCTACCAAGCAGTGCTAAGCGCCGTCACAACTTCGATGGGAGTTTGAGTCATCATTGTGTCAGTGTTGCTCCCAAATGCACACGCAAGTATACGCGGTCGTACAAGTAATAAAATGATAAGTCGAGTGTCGAACCCACAGAGACTTGTATCAACTACCTACTAAATTCACCAATATTGTTATTCAGTCAAGCCAAATTCGAGTTCAAAAATGTGATTATACTATACTATAATTCTAAGTAGTAACTAAATTATAAAGCAGTAAAATGGTTGTTGTGTATTCATTAGAGACAAATATTCTAGGGTTTTGATCGATTCACCAATCCTATTGTGTTCTAGTTAACTCTCCCGTTCATACAATTCACTCATGGTTGCTAATTAATTGATAGTTGCTCTCATAGCCTTCTCCCAAAGTACTACTCACCTATTCAAAATTGATTACCTATTCAAAATAGATTAACGACTATATTCCTATGGAATCAATCTATTAAGAACGCATTAAGATTACAATATTTAATTAGGCACGGTGAATAGGTAACAAATCCGCCCCCTAAAAGTTAAGATCGTTCTCTTTTTAATTCTTCTTTAATCTAAACATGGCTTTACCAAGCATAGCATAGATAGTAAATAGAACCTAACTGCTGGCCAGACAATTAAGCAATTAATTGCAGAATTGAAGAAACAACCATATATTAGTGAATTGTAATAAAGATTAAGTCAACATTAAACGACAATATTCATGGCTAAATCACAACCCCAGAACTATGAGTTTTTAACCACTCAGGATAATATCAAATAAATTCATAAGTGTTGGATAATTGAAAATACTAAGAAAGGATGAAGAAATTTGAGATATTCTTGCTTCCAAATATTTCCTGTGTGTAAATACTCTTCAAAGTGGCATTTCCTGTCTAAAAATAAGCTTAGTCTTGCTTTTATACGTGTTGGGTAGGTTTAGGGCCGAAATAACCTTGTCCCCGACAAAGTTTGACAGAAATCCCATCACCAGCGTCCAGCCCAACACTAGGTGCCGTCCCTTGTGCTGGTTTATTAAGTCTTCTGTCTAGGGCGCCACAGGTTGCGTGGGGCGCTGAAAATCCCACTTTCTCTTTTTTCGTCTGTTTTGGCTCTAATCTCGCACCTTTCGCCCTTAATTGCTTCTTGTGATGACCCGGAAGGTCATCTTACATTTTAGAACTTGATTCCATGTTTTGAGGCCTTCAAAACCTTATTTTTATTCTTCTCAATTTGCGTGCGCAGTCCAGGTGCATTTCCGGAAAGCTTTTATGTGGATATTTGAGAAAAACTATAATTTTGTCTTTAAAAGTTAATTTAGATGACTTCAGTCTACATTTTGAGTAAACGGACCCGGATTCGTACTTTGACAGTCCCGATGGGTCCGTAATAAAATATGGGACCTGGACGTATGTACGGAATCGGATTCGGAGGTCCCTAGCCCGAGTAATAAATTTTTGATGAAAATTGTAAGACTGAAAATCTAATGACTCAAAGAAATTGATTAATATTTGATCTCATTGGTATCGGGCCCGCATTTTCATTTCGGATCCCGGCACAGGTCTAATATAATATTTAAATCATGTATGTGAAATATGGTAAAAAATGGAGTTTATTTGACGTGATTCGGGCGTCTGGTTGTGAAAATACGAATTTCAAAGTGTTCTTGAGAATTTCATGTGATTGGGTGCTAAATTCGTAGTTCTAGGTGTTAAATTGGCAATTTGATCGCACGAGCAAGTTCATATTCTTAAACCCCATATTTTCATACGTGGAAGTACGCCACAAGTAAATTGATATCAGATCGTAAATGAGATGTTACGTCCCGCATTTTCGCACATTGAAGTTTCTTTGTAAGTTAATCGACATAAGTTCGGAAATGAGATTTATTTTGGGATTATAAGTATCACGCTATTTCAAACAAGGGATAAGTAAATTTGTGAATGTGAGAGGGTAAGCAAATCGAAAAAAATGAGTTTCGCCGAGGTTTGGTATTTTGGGATAAAATACGGCCGAACTAAAATACCCGTTATTTATGGACTAGTGCCACACAAGATACCACATAGCCATAATAGTAAGGTGTATAAAGTATATTAAAAGTGAGTGGTATTTTAAGTAATTTGAGATAAATCCTAATTATGTAGATAATTGGGTAATGGGAGATTAACTATTAATTAAAAAATTAAGTGGATAAATTTGGATAAGCCCAACCCCTCCCTAACGTGGCAGCAAACCCACCCCTAATAAATGACTTATATGTCATTTGGATTATGTGGCAAATAGATGAGAGTATGGAGCTTCTACAAGAAATCTTCATTTGTGCTAGCACCCAACGTGAGACCATTCTTAAAAAGCCTTATAAGCCATTTACTTCAACTTTACAACAATTTCAAAGAAATAGAGCAAGGAAAGCAAATTCATAACTAAATTGTCGTACATGGTCTCAAAGAAATGTTTTTGCTTGGATGGCCATGTTATCATATTTTTCACGTAATTGCTTAATTGAAGAATGTGTGAGTACTTATAAGGAGATGAAGCCTATAAGTAAGAATGAATCTTCAAGTAAGAACGTTTTGGATTGTGCAAAGTTCTCTAGCCTGTCTACTGGGAACAAGTAAACAAAGATGTAGTATATGTGGTGCTGGATGGAATCTTTAAGTTGGCCATTCTTTAATTGATATGTACTCAAAATGTAGTGATATTAAGAGTACGAATCGGGAATGTTTGGGCTTATGAGTATGGAAGGTTGTTAGCTAGATATAGTCACTTTCAAAAAAGTAATGGATGCTTATTGTCACAATTAACGTGTGTTTGAGGATTGTCAAGCGAATCGACTTAGGTATGTTAAGGCTATCCCTCTTTTTTTTGGCATGATCCATACGATATAAACGAAACGAGCAAATGCACAACTTTCATAAATGACCCTACTCATAGGAGTATTAGAGATGTCCATGTTCTTGAATTCCCATACGTGTTATTATTCTATCATCTATTCATGAGTCTCAGAAAATACGTAAGTTGATAAAATTTGTTTAATAATATTTTCTTTTAAAAAAAATCTCATAGTGTTTATGTGCTCAAATATTAAGTACTCCTTACTACGTACTAAACAAAGAGGATTAGTAAAAAAAGGAAAAAGAGGTTAGATAAAAGTACTAAAAAGAGCATTAGTAAAAAGGAAAAGAGGTTAGACAAAAGTTTGTGAACTATTAAATTTTATAACAAAAAAGAGGGGATCAATTAAGTATCTTCAAATTTGGTATCTTACATATTTATAAGTTCACCAACTTTATTTCGATAGACTCTTCTCTTTTAATGGGACGGAGCATCGGCCATTATTCTTCTAGTAAATTAAAGCATAAAATAATGTTAATACAGAGATGCGGCAAATTTACGTACATTTTTCTAGTCTCGCAAATCGCATATATTTTCCTAGTTTTGTAAGTTATAATATTCTCCTTATCGGGACTTCATATTCAATTGAGTATTTTCTTCTTCCAGTCAAGAGATTAGAGAATTTACATATATACAGTATTAAAAGTATTTTCATTACCATCAAGCTATAATCGATGGGCAGGCCCCTATTGGGCAACCTCTGATCAGATGGTAAGTTATATACCGAGCCTACTGTGGTCGAGCGCTTATGAGCGAGCCCAGTTGGTCCAGATACAGAGCCTAGTATGGCCGAGCGCCTATGAGCGAGCCTACTATGGCAGAGCAGTTATATATATATACCGAGCCTACTGTGTCCGAGCGCTTATGAGCAAGCCCAGTTGGTCGAGATATAGAGCCTAGTATGGCGAGTGCTTATGAGCGAGCCTACTACGGTAGAGTAGATATATATGTATACCGAGCCTTATAGGGCTGGACAACTATTTTACTCACTATATTAAGAGAATTGAATCAGTATCAGCAGGTGAGCATATCTTCAGATTATCTTTGACTTCCAGCTACTTGCAATTATTATATTATCAGTTCAGTTTCAACTTTTAGTATATTGCCTTACATACTCAGTACATTATTTTGTACTGACGTCCCTTTTCAGGGGTGCTGCATTTCATGCATGCAGGTCAGACAGACAGATGGGTAAGCCTCTTCAATAAGTGTTGCGCCAGTTCAGCTTGATCGGTAAGCTCCATGCCTTTCGGAGTTTTCGGGTCTATAGCCTTATGTACATCTTGTATATATATATGTATATAAGTTATGAGTAGGCCGAGGAGTTGTTCCGATCACAGTATATCCATCAGTAGAGGCTTGTAGACATATCCTATCAGTTAGTACAATATATTGGGTTTGCATGCCTTGTATGTATATTTGGTTAGTTTGTCAGTGTAAGCACGTGATTTTTGCCCTATATGAGAATTACTCCCAAAAAATTCAAAATCAAATGATTTTTCCTTGGTGTGCAATTTTGAGTATTTTTGTGATATTTTTGGATAATTATTTTTCTGTGTTTGCTTATTTGCTAAATTAATAAAAAATAAAAAAAATATATGTTGCATTTTGCATGTAGGATTTAATTCTACAATTGTTAGTAATTAAATTTGTTTTATAAAAATTAAAAATTACAAAAATAGGCATCGTTTGCATTTTTAGCATTTAATGTCCTAATATACAATTTTATGCTTAATTATTACTCAATTGTGCGTTAATTGTTATTGGGAGTTAATTTGCGCTTTTATAACTTAATTTAATTCTTAATAATAGTTTAAGTATTTTTATAAATTAGTTTTAGAAGAAAAAAGAGGGAGAGAGATACGAAAAAAAACACACACAGATAGAGAGAAAAAAACGGACAGAGAATAGAAGAGAGAAAAATTCCGAAAAATATTTAAGCTTTCAAAATAAAATAAAAATAAAAAAAAATCTACTGCTTTCTTTCTTTGTTTGAAATTAGTATTAATGGTTGTTGTTTCATTTAAAGCTTAAAGCTTTTGTTTTTGGGATTACTACTCCACCGGTCTGTTACTGGGTTGTTACTGCTGCTGGACTGTTGTTGCTGTATTGTTATTACTGTCGCTGATTCTCATCATCATTTTCTTTTGCTTCCGATATCAGGTACACAACTGAAAGCTGGTTATTGTAATCCGAATATGAAGCATGAATACGAAAAAATAAATAGTTGAAATTTTGAATTAGTTTTAATTATATTCTGAATTTTATTTGTATGTATAATTTATTTAGTTTGCAAAAAAATCAGAATCGTGTAGCTATTTAATACATATAGTGGAATATCCGACGATAGCTTAACGATTGAACTACCTATATATTGCCAAAAATAAATAAATGGTGTAGTAACTTCGTCAAGTAAAAATCAAACGAATAGGCCATCTAGTAAGAATTTGGTAGAAATATTGTTTAGTTAATTAATATTGGTTAAGTTCAGCATGTAAATGGTCTAGGATTAAAATTGGATTGCTATTTTTTAATTTGACAAATTGAGAACATGCCTAGTATAATGTAACTAGGTAATAACATGTAAATAAATTAAGACATTTTCTCTTTATTTTGTAAAGAAAAATTTCAACAGAAAATGTAGGCATTTTAGGACTATTTTTTTTAATAAAATGAGATGAGCCTCGCCCAATAAAACACACTAATTGCGGGGCCCTCAATAACTGATTAATTGATTACTTAGACTTCGGATGGGCCGTTTAACAAATTTCACGGCCTTCCCCAAAGTAAATAAAACGCTAATTGCTTTAGGCACGGTATAATAATAATTCCATTCTTAAACATGGGTACGCATTTATGCGACCCAAACTAATTTGCATAATTAGGGATGCGTTCGCGTGACTTGATTATACTTCTAAAGGCATTTCGGATTATGCGTTCGCGCAACTTCGATCAAATTTTTATTAAAAAGGGGTTCTTCGGAGAATATCAAATTAATTTCATATAACCTGAGATGTGCAGTTCACTATTTAATCATACAAGAGCGACAGACGTTCTTAATTTTATTTTAAGCACAATTTCGAACTTAAGTCTATTTTTATAAATAAATAAAAATTTCGAAAAAAAATAAATAAATTATATTATCAATATCATTGTGTATACGTACGCGTAACACGATTTTTCACGTTAAAAAAATATATAATATATAAAACGGATACACGTATGCGTGATTCGATTCGAAGAAGGGTCCTTAATTACAAGCAGTCTAAATAGAAGCGGTAACAATAAAATTGGGCAATAAATATGCATTTAATAAATCAAAGTCAAATATAATAACAGTTAAGCGACCGTGCTAGAACCACGAAATTTGGAAATGCCTAACACCTTCTTCCGGATTAACATAATTCCTTATTCAGGATTTCTGGTTCGCAGAATAACAAACAGAGTCATATTCTCCTCGATTCAGGGATTAAAAATTGGTGACTTGGGACGCCTTAAAATTCCCAGGTGGCGACTCTGAAACAAAACAAATAAATCCCGTTTCGACTGTCCTTTAATTGGAAAAACTCCCACGCACCCTCGCGGGGGCGGAAAAAGGAGGTGCGACAGCTCTGGCGACTCTGCTAGGGAAAAATCCAGAACCACTGGTTCAGGGTTCAAGAATTTGAGCTTAAAATAATTGTTATAGTTGGCTTTATTTATTATCTCATTTTTTTTACATGATATATGCCCAATGTGCTAAATGACACTTTTACCGCTTTAATATTATTTGAATTATGAATATATACAACTGCTACGAAACCTCCTTCTTTCTGAGTCTTCTAAATTTATGGTGCACACGTGCGCGTGGCCCACCTTTCTGTTAGAAGTCATACCAAATAAGACGAAGTTGGGACAAGTAACTAGGCCGGGCAGACTTTCGTGCTCCCGGTACTTTGCCCCCATTTCGGCTCAAGCTGTCCACTTGGGTGAGCCAGGGCTAGAACAATATACCTCAGGTTTTTTCACTTAGAATAACTCAGCTTCATGCCGGATCCCTAGTAGGAACGTTTGTTTGCATCACGTGCATTTGACTTTGGAGGCTCAACACAGGGGTTGAGTCTGTCTAGGACAGGTGTACCAAAAATGAAAATGACCATCCTGATGCATCTTACTTGCTCCTACTTGCGCATTTATTTGATTCGTACTTGTGTGCTGACTGACTTTTGAATATCAGGAATAATATTTTAAAATTGAAAAAAAAGAAATAGCGGTTAGGGAATTGATTGTTTATTTTTGAAAAAAAAACAATGCCCAAATAACTGTCAAAACTCTGCAGAAATTTTAAGAAAATGAAAAAAAAATATTTTATTAGTTTGTTTTATTAAAAGCAAAGGAAAAAAAAGAGTCGTTGTTCTGTCTTGTTTTAAAAAAAAAATAGTTTGTCTTGCCATAAAAAATGAAAATGAAAAAGAGTCTTGTTTTTAAAATGGGTTTTTATTTATTTATTTGTTTAGATACCAAAATAAAAATAAAAATAATAAAATAAAAAGAGTCGCGTTGAAAGTGGTTTTATTATTTGTAAAAAAAGGTCTTTCATTATTTGTCGCAAATATATATATATAAATCCGAAAAGTTTTTTTTATTTCCAAAAGATATATATATCTTTATTTGTTGCAAAGAGTATTTGTCTTGCCAAGAAAATTCAAAATAAAATTCCAAAAAAATATGTCTTGCAAAAAATAATATAAATATCTTTATTTTCCATTGTTGATAAAACAAAAATAATAAAAATGTTTTCTTTTAAGAAAAAAAATCCGAAAATATTTTGATTCTTCTTTCAAAATTGAAAAGAAAATTCAAAATTCAAAAAATATTTTTTAGAAGCATTTCTTTTATCAAAAGTAAAATTCCAAAAATATTTTTTTCTTTAGAATAAAAAAAAGAGACAAATGGAAATTCGAAAAAAAACTTCCTTTTACTTTTGAAATTCTCAAAGTTCAAATCAAAAGAAAAGGAATTTTTACGAGTTTTTCTTTCAAAAAGAAATCAATCAAAAAATATATATACTTCCTTTGAGCAGTTCTTTCACAGTTCCAATAAAAAAAAATATTAGTTCATTTACTTATTCACAAGGCCCGAACTACGCGGGTTTGATTCTCACCGGATGTGAGATACGTAGGCAACCCTCATCGGGTCCAACCCCCATTTTTGCTAAAATAGCCAAAAACCAATAAATAAATAAATAAAAAACGTGTCAAAATTTTAATTGTCATAAATAAGTCGGGCAGTGTCCAGCCTCCCCTTTTGCTAAAAAAAATTTGCCAAAAAAATATGAAGAATTTAATAAAGAAGTCGGGTGACGCTGTTTTGTCAAGACACAGCCGAATGTTCCCGAAAGGGACGTCGGAAGGTTGACTTTGCATAAACAGCCACTTTTTGGGTCATGTGTAGGATTTTGGTCCAGTCGACCCACACGACCTTAAAAATCTTCGTCCCCGAGGCGCTGAAGGGCCATGTTTGAAACACCCGGTTTTATATAACTTGAAAAAAAAAAAGTCAACGGTCAGGTGAATACCGTTTAGATTTTGGTCAAAATAAGCCGAGCCAGCTTCGGCCGCGTCTTAAACCGTTCTTGCCGAAATAGCCCTAGAGTATCTTTCAATTGTTGAAAGGCTATTTTCGTAAAAGAATGAACAAGTTTGTAAAGTGTCGTAAAATAATCCTCTCCGGCCTCAAAATTTGGAAGGGGCCACATTTGAAAAATAACCGTTTGGTTGTCTTTGTCAAACGGGAAAAGAAGCTGGTCGTTTGTTTTTGGAGTTTGTAAATCTTTTAATTAGAATATGTGGGTTGTTTGATTTTCGAGTTTGTAGGTCATCTTCAAACCTTTGAAACCCAGTTTTGTTTAATATGAAAATTGAAAAAAAATAATATTGTTTATCTTTTATTGGTCCGAACTACGCAAGGTCTGATTCATGCGGGGTCATGATACGTAGGCAATCTCCATAAGATTCGACCACAACAAAAAATGAAAAAAAAATGAAAACAAAAATCGAAAAAAAAAATGAGAAGAAAAAAAAAGAAAGAAAAAAAAATGAAAAAAAAGGAAAAGAAAAGAAAAAATGAAAAAAAAACAGAAAGAAAAAATGAAAAAGAAAAAAAAATGAAAAAAAAATATTGTTAATAATGGGGACCAACGGAGTTCATTCTAACCTGTTTCGCTTTGAATCACAAAGAAAGTTAAGGTGGTTGGTTTGTGGTAAGCCGGAAATACAAGACCCAGAAGCATACTTTGCAGGGATCTGGCTTGATAACAGAAGCACTCGAATCCTATTGGGACTTGTTGACTAAGGTTGATGATATTAAAGCTGATAATGGTCTTGGCAGTATTGATGCGAACGCTCAAGTGGCTAAGATGCCAATTTTGATAAAGTGGGAGGACGCTCTGTTCCTTGGTTAGCAAAAGAGAAGCGGGTGGTGTCTTATTTTGTTGTCATTTCTGTTGTCCGGATTATTCTTAGGGTTGTAATCCGAATATTGTCTTGTGTCAAACCTTCTTATCTTTCCAGTTTGTCATATCAGTGTTTAAGTTTTGTCGAGGCTGTGTTAGGATTTTATTCTGGTTGTTTTGTTTGTTTTATTATTCAAACCATTTCGCCGGTAGTCTAATACAAAAGTCGGTCTTTTATTGTTTCCAGTCATCCTTTTGTTTGATCCTTTTATCATTTTGTTCAGCGCCGATTCTAGGGACATGACATGCGCACACAGTTTGGGCCTAGTCTATAAAGTTAATCATAAAACCCTGGGAAGGTGATCAAAGCATTTAAAGGAAATAAGAACGGTTTGAGATTATTTGAAGCCCGAGTCATGTGGAACTGGGGCAAGTAAAACATAAAGAAAACCGTTAAATGCAAGATTCGCCAAATTGGCATGAGGGTCGTGCATGAGAGTGAGAGTGTCGCCCAGCAGTGCTTTAGAAATGACAAAATGAAAAAGCAAGTGGTTAACATAATTGTCAAGACCAGCACCGTCGGAAGAGACTATAAATCTATGTTCAATTATGTTGTTTGCACTTGGCATGTTTTGAAGACTGGAATGACGAAGGCATTTTGTTCTGCTACCTAAACACTTTATCCTTCGTTACCCCTTTTGAGCCTTATTTATTTTCTTTCATACCCCTCGTTCGGAATCAATAGCAACGACTAGGAAATACGAGCCTGGAAGGTAAAGAAAAAAAAAAAAAAAAACGAAAAAAAGGAAAAGAAAAGAAAAATGATAACAATAAAAAAAAAACAAAGGAAAGTCAAAAGAAAAAAGAAAAATTGGGAACTACGTTTGACCCGATTCCTCAAAGAGGATACGTAGGCGCTTCACGGCTCGGTCATAGGGTGCATAGTGTGCATAATGTGCATGGTATGCATGGTGTAATAAATAAAATTGGTTCCGAAGGTTGTAATTTTAAAACCCCAAATTTATTTTGTTTTTGAGCCTTTTTAATACCCTTTCTTTCTAGCCTATCCAAAACCCGCATTACGGTCCAAAGAAAGACCTTCTGATCAGTCTTCAAAAGATGTCAAGTCAGACGAATGAGAGTTTTACCAGCGAACATAACATTCTGTTCCACAGCAGAAAGGACTCTAATCTCCAGCAGATAGAGTCATACCGGCAACACTCCAAATCCCCAGCTAGAAAGTGATACAAATGAGAGAGTCTTATCGGTGAAAATCTTCACGGACACCATAAGGCGATGAAAGCTGAGAGAAAAACCAAAATGAGAGAGGCTTGATAGTGAAAACCCTTTGGGCACTACAAGTCGAATAAGATTGGGAATCAGATGGGGAATTGCCAATTGAAGGTCTTGAAAGACGATTGACGGCAGAGGATAGGCCACATGTGCATGTCATGACCATTAGAGTCGGTATTTGCATTTGATAGGTTTTTATTTATAGTTTCTTTTGTTAAAGAGTCATTTTTTTCCGTTGTCTTTTATTCTGTTCCCTTTTATCTTTCCCTTTCACAAAAATTTCCTCAGTAGAGTCTGTTTGGTCAGAACCAGTGGGAAATGACTTCAAAATAGGCCATCAGCTTTCCAAGATAAGATCTGACTAATACATCCAAGTGGTATAGTCAGGAAGGAACAAGCGCGAGGCCAATGTCAAGAAAGATATCCCCAACAAAAGGATTAACGATTGTCAAGAGGGATATCCTTGCCAAAATCAAAGGTTATAAACCTCAAGGTCAAGGCCTGTAGACAAAACAAGGAGAGCAATGAGCATGATTTGGGAAATTCATGCGAGACTAAAAGGTCGGGAAAATGCAAGTTTCCGAGCCATGCCACAAAAAAAGAGGGATATCCCCAGCAGAAAAGGATTATCCCCAGTAAATAATATCATCTCCAACAAGTTTTGGAACGCAGAGCAGGGAAGGAGAAAGGGAAAAGTCATCCCAGTAGGAGTATCACAACCAACCACCGCGTTTTAAACTAACAAATTTTGTTTAATTTGAAACAGGTAAAGGAAATAGCATTGATGTCGGGAAATGCATGCCATAAGGGAGACTGTCAAACTGGGGCAGAAAATTTTCCTTTCATTTGGAAAATTTTCTGGAAGTCAGGTACCCATTCGAGGAAGAATAAAGATAACACCAGTCTCAAGGGAAGTGGTCATTGAACCAGTGTTGCCCCCGACATAATAAGTTTCCGATGAAGGAAGTTGATCCCCAGCAGACAGAACAAAGGGATGACATTTATGCTCAGAAAAGTAAAAAGCCATTATCATCCCCAACAGCTTCCAGAAGAATGAAGCATCGATTTGAAGGGATAAAATTCCCCAGCAGCGTTATCCTCAACAACGTTATCCCAAAAAGATAACACTTATATCCCCAACAGTGTTGAAAAAAAAAATGAATTTGAAGGAGGGGAAGAAAGAAGACTCCCGCAGTGGTATTATCCCCAGCAAGCAAGAACAAAGCAGAGCGAAAAAAAAAAAAAGAAAGAAATCAGGAAGGTAAGTTTCTCAAATCATTGATCTTTACTACATTTTTCTCCTAGGATAAAAAGTCCTAGTCTGATGAATTTACCTCCCGATACAATCTTGGTCCGATGAAATTTTTCTCCCAAGATAAGATATCAAATCTTAGTCGGATGAATCTTTCTCCTAAGATCACAACAAAATGGACCTAGTCTGACGATTTATCTCCTAGAGTCAAAATCTTGGTCTGATGAAATTGTTCTCCCAAGATAAAATCTTAGTCGGATGAATCTTTCTCCTAAGATCACAACAAAATGGACCTAGTCTGACGATTTATCTCCTAGAGTCAAAATCTTGGTCTGATGAAATTGTTCTCCCAAGATAAAATCTTAGTCGGATGAATCTTTCTCCTAAGATCACAACAAAATGGACCTAGTCTGACGATTTATCTCCTAGAGTCAAAATCTTGGTCTGATGAAATTGTTCTCCCAAGATAAAATCTTAGTCGGATGAATCTTTCTCCTAAGATCACAACAAATGGACCTAGTCTGACGATTTATCTCCTAGAGTCAAAATCTTGGTCTGATGAAATTGTTCTCCCAAGATAAAATCTTAGTCGGATGAATCTTTCTCCTAAGATCACAACAAATGGACCTAGTCTGACGATTTATCTCCTAGAGTCAAAATCTTGGTCTTATGAAATTGTTCTCCCAAGATAAAATCTTAGTCGGATGAATCTTTCTCCTAAGATCACAACAAAATGGACCTAGTCTGACGATTTATCTCCTAGAGTCACAATCTTGGTCTGATGAAATTTTTCTCCCAAGATAAGATATCAAATCTTAGTCCGATGAATCTTTCTCCTAAGATAAGATATCAAATCCTAGTTTGATGAATTTTCTCCTAGGATAATTTGAAAAAAAAAAGAAGTTTGAATTTGAAAAAAAAGAAAAAGTTGTTGAAGTCAGGAGTCTCCCTGAAGAATAGAATGGCGATTTAGTGTTTGAAATCTTGCCAACCAAAAGAAAGGAATGGCGATGTATGGTTTGAAGTCAGGAGCCCGCCTGAAGAGAGGAATGACGATTATTTTCAAAGTTGTTGTTAGGAGCCCGCCTGAAGAGAGGAAAGGCGTTTTAAAAAGTTGTTGAAATCTTGCCAACCTAAAGAAAGGAATGGCGATGTATGGTTTTAAGTCAGGAGCCCGCCTGAAGAGAGGAATGGCGATTATTTTCAAAGTTGTTGTCAGGAGCCCGCCTGAAGAGAGGAAAGGCATTTTTAAAAGTTGTTGAAATCTTGCCAACCTAAAGAAAGGAATGGCGATGTATTGGTTGAAGTCAGGAGCCCGCCTGAAGAGAGGAATGACGATTATTTTCAAAGTTGTTGTTGAAGTCAGGAGCCCGCCTGAAGAGAGGAATGGCGCTTATTTTTAAAAGTTGTTGTTGATGTTGGGAGCCCGCCCAGATAACAGAGGCATACATTTCAGTCTTTACATTTCAAGCATTGAAGTTGGGAGCCCGCCCAGATAACAGAGACATACATTTCAGTCTTTATATTTCAAGCGTCGAAGTTGGGAGCCCGCCCAGACAACAGAGGCATACATTTCAGTCTTTACATTTCAAGCATTGAAGTTGGGAGCCCGCCCAGATAACAGAGGCATACATTTCAATTCTTTAATTTTCAAGTATTGAAGTTGGGAGCCCGCCCAGATAACAGAGGCATACATTTCAAGATCAAGTCAGTGGACAATAAAACAGAGGGTTACAATAGGAATCCCCAGCAGGAAACAATAAAAATCTCCAGCACCGGAAAGCAGAAGGTTGCAACAAGAGGTCACAGTACAAACTCAAGTACATGTGTCAAAAGAAGAAAAGCACCGGAAGAAATGCAAGTAGACAAGGAAGCAAGGCAACAAAAACAAATTGTACTCTAGCCTAGCTTCTTGTTTTCTTTTAAGCATGGTGTAACAAGGAGATCGGTAAGTAGTGGTAATAGCATGCAACAACAGTAACAATGCAGTCCCACGGTAGTCCAAGCTACCAAAACTTCCCGAACTACATTGACCTGATTCCTGCTTAGCCCAGGATATGTAGGAAACCTTTGAAGCAAAGGTTCGGTCAAATCTTTTTCAAAAAAATTGCTTCAACGGAGTACTCGGATGGGCAAAAATCGCTCGCTTTATCTTTGCACGAAAACCCTTTGTGTCTTCGGGCAAAGAGGGGCAGCTGTAAGCACGTGATTTTTGCCCTATATGAGAATTACTCCCAAAAAATTCAAAATCAAATGATTTTTCCTTGGTGTGCAATTTTGAGTATTTTTGTGATATTTTTGGATAATTATTTTTCTGTGTTTGCTTATTTGCTAAATTAATAAAAAATAAAAAAAATATATGTTGCATTTTGCATGTAGGATTTAATTCTACAATTGTTAGTAATTAAATTTGTTTTACAAAAATTAAAAATTACAAAAATAGGCATCGTTTGCATTTTTAGCATTTAATGTCCTAATATACAATTTTATGCTTAATTATTACTCAATTGTGCGTTAATTGTTATTGGGAGTTAATTTGTGCTTTTATAACTTAATTTAATTCTTAATAATAGTTTAAGTATTTTTATAAATTAGTTTTAGAAGAAAAAAGAGGGAGAGAGATACGAAAAAAAAAACACACACAGATAGAGAGAAAAAAACGGACAGAGAATAGAAGAGAGAAAAATTCCGAAAAATATTTAAGCTTTCAAAATAAAATAAAACTAAAAAAAAATCTACTGCTTTCTTTCTTTGTTTGAAATTAGTATTAATGGTTGTTGTTTCATTTAAAGCTTAAAGCTTTTATTTTTGGGATTACTACTCCACCGGTCTGTTACTGGGTTGTTACTGCTGCTGGACTGTTGTTGCTGTATTGTTATTACTGTCGCTGATTCTCATCATCATTTTCTTTTACTTCCGATATCAGGTACACAACTGAAAGATGGTTATTGTAATCCGAATATGAAGCATGAATACGAAAAAATAAATAGTTGAAATTTTGAATTAGTTTTAATTATATTCTGAATTTTATTTGTATGTATAATTTATTTAGTTTGCAAAAAAATCAGAATCGTGTAGCTATTTAATACATATAGTGGAATATCCGACGATAGCTTAACGATTGAACTACCTATATATTGCCAAAAATAAATAAATGGTGTAGTAACTTCGTCAAGTAAAAATCAAACGAATAGGCCATCTAGTAAGAATTTGGTAGAAATATTGTTTAGTTAAATAATATTGGTTAAGTTCAGCATGTAAATGGTCTAGGATTAAAATTGGATTGCTATTTTTTAATTTGACAAATTGAGAACATGCCTAGTATAATGTAACTAGGTAATAACATGTAAATAAATTAAGACATTTTCTCTTTATTTTGTAAAGAAAAATTTCAACAGAAAATGTAGGCATTTTAGGACTATTTTTTTAATAAAATGAGATGAGCCTCGCCCAATAAAACACACTAATTGCGGGGCCCTCAATAACTGTTTAATTGATTACTTAGACTTCGGATGGGCCGTTTAACAAATTTCACGGCCTTCCCCAAAGTAAATAAAACGCTAATTGCTTTAGGCGCGGTATAATAATAATTCCATTCTTAAACATGGGTACGCATTTATGCGACCCAAACTAATTTGCATAATTAGGGATGCGTTCGCGTGACTTGATTATACTTCTAAAGGCATTTCGGATTATGCGTTCGCGCAACTTCGAGCAAATTTTTATTAAAAAGGGGTTCTTCGGAGAATATCAAATTAATTTCATATAACCTGAGATGTGCAGTTCACTATTTAATCATACAAGAGCGACAGACGTTCTTAATTTTATTTTAAGCACAATTTCGAACTTAAGTCTATTTTTATAAATAAATAAAAATTTCGAAAAAAAATAAATAAATTATATTATCAATATCATTGTGTATACGTACGCGTAACACGATTTTTCACGTTAAAAAAATATATAATATATAAAACGGATACACGTATGCGTGATTCGATTCGAAGAAGGGTCCTTAATTACAAGCAGTCTAAATAGAAGCGGTAACAATAAAATTGGGCAATAAATATGCATTTAATAAATCAAAGTCAAATATAATAACAGTTAAGCGACCGTGCTAGAACCACGGAATTCGGAAATGCCTAACACCTTCTTCCGGATTAACAGAATTCCTTATTCAGGATTTCTGGTTCGCAGAATAACAAACAGAGTCATATTCTCCTCGATTCAGGGATTAAAAATTGGTGACTTGGGACGCCTTAAAATTCCCAGGTGGCGACTCTGAAACAAAACAAATAAATCCCGTTTCGACTGTCCTTTAATTGGAAAAACTCCCACGCACCCTCGCGGGGGCGGAAAAAGGAGGTGCGACAGTCAGCTGTAACAGTTATGACGACCTTGTCGGCCTAGTTATATATTGGCATTTAGTCATTATTCGCAGTTCTTGTATTGTGGCCCATGGCCAAAGTATGACATCATATGTTCCGAGTCCCTTAGTTGCAAGTTGGTACGCAAGGATAGTTGAGGTATTGGGTGCCAGTCTCGCCCTCAGGTTCGGGGCGTGACAAAAGTGTTATCAGAGCAGTTCTGTCCTAGGGAGTATACAAGCCGTGTCTAGTAGAGTCTTGCTTATGGGTGTGTCGTGCATCACACTTATAAGCAGGCGGCTACAGGGAATTTAGGATTGTCACTCTTTCTTCTTACTCTAGATCGTGTGGTAGAGCTCACTTATAAGAATTCAAATTCCGAAATTCTATTTTATTCGTAATAAGACGATACCTACATCCAGATAGAAGGTTGGGAAGAGAGATAGTTGTAGAAGAGCTGAGTCAGAAGAATTGGATTTTTGTTTAATGCTGACGATAAGTAAATGTGAGATCTTTGGTGGATCATGGGTGTACTGAAAGGTGTAAGCTTCCTGATAAGAAGCCTTAAGGCAGGAATGCCTATCCATCTTTATGGTAAAAGACAATGAGAGATTAAGAAGATAAATACAAGTTTCAACAAACAAAAGAAGCAAGATGAAGAAAGGTACGAGGCGCCCAGTTAATGAAGGTTAACAACGTTTATAATTGAGGGAGAGGAACATAAGCTTTTTGAGTTATATTCAATAGTAACAGAGGTATATACAATTGGTCGCACCCATTCCAGATATGCCCTATGGGGGTTAACAGAAGTAGTATAAGAAGATATGATGGATGAATTATTTGCGTCTGTTGACATTTCCGAATGATATTGCAAATCTGCTAATATATCTCTTTATGAGACACCCAGATGGTGTACTCTAAAATAGTACAGCTAGATATGAGTACTACAAATATAGGCACTGGAAGCCTTGAAAGGATAAATATTAACTTAGTATAGATCCCATCCCTAGTAGAATGAGAATGCTTGGCAACCCAAAGAGCCAATGGATGAAGCGAGGGAGCTAAAAGCAAAAGAATGTCATGTTGAAGTTTTCAAATGAAAGTGATTGGTAGAAATATTAGCAGGGAAATAAGAAGAGAGATAAGGAAGCATTATGAATAAGGTGTGATACCAGGATAACGACGATAGGAAAAAAATGATGACAATATTACAAAGTCTATAGCCAGGTGAAGGAAGGGACAAAGGGTGACATGCCTTGAGACAACAAATGAGTATAGGCCATAAAGTTATATCCTCATTTCGATAAATGAGCTCATGACTCCAACGCGACTACCAGAAGGAAAAGATAGATCCCAGAGTAATAGAAATCAGTAACAAACTGGTGAACAAGACAAACCCAAAAAAGAGAATTAGGGACTGAATGATTCGAAAATACTCGGCATCATGGGAATTTCAGATTTCGTTCCGGCGGTAATAGAATGGACCACAGAAGAAGATTCATGATTAATTCAGAGAATGGTCATTCAGGGAGACGCTTCCCTAAAGCAAGCAATGTGAGCAAAGTTAAGCTTAAGAGATGGTATGTGCCAGTTACGCTAAGTGTCACCCACACGAGTATGGATAATTACAAGTGAGCACGAACATAAAAAATTCCATCGGGTACATGATGTAATAAGCTCGCAGCTTTACAAGAGTCAGATGGTTTTCCCTAAGTACTACAATGAAAGACTAGCTGAGGAATAAGGAAGAAAGCTTCAACTTAAGCACAATGACCTAAAGAGGAAATGTTCATGTAACAACAGTCTCACAACAACATTGTAAGCACTCCAAAGGAAAGTGGCACTATTGTGGCTAATGAATGGGAAGTAAAATTAAAAGTAATATTCAAGATCATATGAGTTGCACGAAAACTCTGGCATGTGTGGGCAGTAAGATAAGCTAAGTATGGGCGCAACAAGGGGGCAGAAAAACCAGAAAAAGTAATAGCTTACGTTGAAAGAAAGCTGAGATGGAAAGAAATAAATTATTCGATCAATGATCCAGAGTTAGTACGTTATGGATACAGTCAAGATTTTGGAGCATTATCCAGGCAGCATATTTTTTGACAATCATACAGCCATAGAATACTCCGGTATAAGCTGAAAGAAAGAATTGAGCCCAGGGCATAGACAAAGGATTTAATTGTTAGAAGATTGTATAATGGATATTCCATAACTCCCATGAAAGGCTAAGGTAATAACTGATACCATGAGCCACAGATCGGAAGATAGCTTAAGCCTACATAAAGGTTGATCAGAGGGAAGAGGAAACTAAAGAGTGACATCAACTAAGTAATCAGGAGTCTGATTATTGGACCCAGGACCTATATGAATCATGATTGAGAATATATCAGAATCACTCTTAATATCAGATGTTCAAGAGAAATAACACAACAACCATAATCTATAATGGCTCCACAAGGAAGCCAGTTAGAAGAAATACCAGCCTCATAAGAAGCCAGTGCGAAGCTCCCACCGGATTGTGTATTTACCAGAGGTGTGAGTATTGTAATAGAGATTCAAGTTATGGACGTGAATTACACCTAGCTGGAAGGAAGGTCACAAAAGAGATAGAAGATACGATGCGAAATTTTAAGGTAAGTGAGGTAAAAGTGAACAACGTACGAGATACTCAAAGGCAGAAGATCGTGAATAGTCCATACTTCAGATAGAAGGCTATAAGCATGGGGATCCAATAACCGGGAATGATAGCGGCATCGTCAGCGGCATGTTTTCCAGCCTATGGTTTCTAAGTAATGAGAGATATAGTTAAGAGAATAGAGAAATGTTGGAGACGATGTGATATCTCGCTTGACGTACAAGAGAGCTAATGGTTTTTCTAAGTTATAGAAAGTTCAATATAGCCTGAATGAACTCAAAGGAGTCTAATACAAATAGAATTTAAAAGAAATGGAATGCTGTAGAATGTGGGTGTGATTATGATATATAAAGGACGACATTTGGGCCTTCGATTGAGTAATGGTCTGACGAAAAAAAAGAAAGGGATTTCATGGATTGGACAGGATTAAAATAGCCACGTAAGGAGATTCACATTGGGATGCTATGAAATAAGGTTATGGAAGTATAATATCGTATCACCCAGGTGGATCAGAAAAATCACTTCAAATATTCCATGATGCAACGTAAGCCCTAGTGGCAATATATTATGTAAGAAATTTCAAGTTATCAATGGATGATTGTAGATCAACTTGATGTGAATCAATAATAGATGGGTAAAAGTTGCAAAGTATGAGATGAAATTGGGCCATCAGTCTTAAGTTGAACAGTAATGAAGAAGCGTTAAAGGATTTAGCTTTATGCATATATGATAAGCAACAAGAGTAACCTGGAGTTCGGTAGCAGACCTCAGTAACGATAAATCGAAGTAAGAATTTTGGTATAGTATGGCCTACTTTGATGTAGTAAAGCTAATGACGCCCGGAGGGACAACTTGACATAATTTTATATATGTTCACAAAGTGAAGCCTAGAGATTGGCTAAAAGCTAGAAGAGAAGAGTCAGGCGCACATACAAAGTTAGAGTTGTAAAGGCTGCATGATAGAAGGTAGCAACAGTTACGAGATTAGAAGGATTCCGACTACAAGTCATGGTGTGAGAAAGAGGCTTAAAGGGTAGAATGCCCTGGACTTTTTGATTCATTCAAAGAACAACTGCCTAGATGGCAAGACGCAAGACCTATGAGTTATGAGAATGATAAGTGCATCATTCAATATTCGAGGATGAATGTTCCAAAGGGGGGAATAATGTTACACCCCATGTTTTCGTACATTGAAGTTTCTTTATAAGTTAATCGACATAAGTTTGGAAATGAGATTTATTTTGGGATTATAAGTATCACGCTATTTTAAGCAAGGGATAAGTAAATTTGTGAATGTGAGAGGGTAAGCAAATTGAAAAAAATGAGTTTCGCCGAGGTTTGGTATTTTGGGATAAAATACGGGCGAACTAAAATACTCGATATTTATGAACTAGTGCCACATAAGATACCACATAGCCATAATAGTAAGGTGTATAAAGTATATTAAAAGTGAGTGTTATTTTAAGTAATTTGAGATAAATCCTAATTATGTAGATAATTGGGTAATTATTAGTTAATGAGAGATTAACTATTAATTAAGGAGTTAAGTGGATAAATTTAAATAAGCCCAACCCTTCCGTAATGTGGCAGCAAACTCACCCCTAATAAATGACTTATATGTCATTTGGATTATGTGGCAAATAGATGAGAGTATGGAGCTTCTACAAGAAATCTTCATTTGTGCTAGCACCCAACGTGAGACCATTCTTAAGAAGCCTTATAAGCCATTTACTTCAACTCTACAACAATTTCAAAGTAATAGAGCAAGGAAAGCAAACTCATAACCAAATTGTCGTACATGGTCTCAAAGAAATGTTTTTGCTTGGATGGCCATGTTATAATATTTTTCACGTAATTGCTTAATTGAAGAATGTGTGAGTACTTATAAGGAGATGAAGCCTATAAGTAAGAATGAATCTCCAAGTAAGAACGTTTTGGATTGTACAAAGTTCTCTAGGCTGGCTAATGGGAACAAGTATACAAAGATGTTGTATATGTGGTGCTGGATGGAATCTTTAAGTTGGCCATTCTTTAATTGATATGTACTCAAAATGTAGTGATATTCAGAGTACGAATCGTGAACGTTTGGGCTTATGAGTATGGAAGGTTGTTAGCTAGATATAGTCACTTTCAACACAATAATGGATGCTTATTGTCACAATTAACGCGTGTTAGAGGATTGTCAAGAGAATCGACTCAGGTATGTTAAGGCTATCCCTCCTTTCTTTTGGCATGATCCATACGATATAAACGAAATGAGCAAATGCACAACCTTCTTAAATGACCCTACTCATAGGAGTATTAGAGATGTCCGTGTTCTTGAATTCCCTTATGTGTTATTATTCTGTCGTCTATTCATGGGTCTCAGAAAATACGTAAGTTGATAAAATTTGTTTAATAATATTTTCTTTTAATAAGAAACTCATATTGTTTACGTGCTCAAATATTAAGTACTTCTTACTACGTACTAAAAAAAGAGGATTAGTAAAAAATGGAAAAAGAGGTTAGATAAAAGTACTAAATGGAGCATTAGTAAAAAGGAAAAGATATTAGACAAAAGATTATGAACTATTAAATTTTATAACCAAAAAGAGGGGATCAATTAAGTATCTTCAAATTTGTTATCTTACATATTTGTAAGTTCACCAACTTTATTTCGATAGTCTCTTCTCTTTTAATTGGACGGAGTATCAGGCATTATTCTTCCAGTAAATTAAAGTATAAAATAATGAAAAATTCATATCCCTGAATTTATGTATATTTTGCTAGTCTCGCAAATTGCGTATATTTTCCTAGTATTGTAAGTTATAATATTATCCTTATCGGGACTTCATATTCAATTGAGTATTTTTTTCTTTCGGGCAAGAGAGCAGAGAGTTTACATATGTACAATATTAAAACCATCGAGCTATAATCGATGGGCAGACCCATATTGGGCAACTTCTGATCAGATGGTAAGTTATATACGGAGCCTAATCGATGGGCATGCCCCTATTGGGCAACCTCTGATCAGATGGTAAGTCATATACCGAGCCTACTGTGGCCGAGCGCTTATAAGTGAGCCCAGTTGGTCGTGATATAGAGCCTAGTATGGCCGAACGCTTATGAGCGAGCCTACTACGGCAGAGCAAATATATATGTATATCGAGCCTTATAGGGCCAGACAACTATTTTACTCACTATATTGAGAGAATTGAGTCGGTATCAACAAATGAGCATATCTTTAGATTATCTTTGACTTCCAGCTACTTGCAGTTATTATATTATCAGTTCAGTTTCATCTTTCAGTATATTGCCTTATATACTCAGTACATTATTTTGTACTGACGTCCCTTTTCAGGGGGCGCTGCTTTTCATGCGTGCATGTCAGACAGACAAATGGGTAGGCCTCTTTAATAAGTGTTGCGTGAGTTCAACTTGATCGGCAAGCTCCATGCCTTTCGGAGTTTTCGGGTCTAAAGACTTATGTACATCTTGTATATATATGTATATAAGTTATGAGTAGGTCGGGGAGCTGTTCCGATCATAGTATATCCATCAGTAGAGGCTTGTGGACATATCCTGTCAATTAGTACAATATGTTGGGCTTGTAGGCCTTGTATGTATATTTGGTTGGTTTGTCAGCTGTAATAGTTATGACGGCCTTGTCGGCCCAGTTATATATTGACATTTATTCATCATTCGCAGTTCTTGCAATGTGGCCCATGGCCAAAGTATGACATCATATGTTCATAGTCCCTTAGTTGCAAGTTGGTACGCAAGGATAGGTGAGGCATTGGGTGCCAGTCTCGCCCCCAGGTTCGGGGCATGACACATATGATGTTTTAAGGTTTGTGTGCATGTTTGGTTTGGAGCTCCGAGGGCTCGAGTGAGTTTCGAATAGGCTACGGGGTGTTTTGAACTTAGAAAAAAATTGCTGGTATAGCTGAACTTGTTGCAGGCCTCTGATCTCGCAAATGCGAGATCAGGCATCGCAATTGCGAACCCTAAAGGTTTTGCATTTTCAAGGCTTTCATTGCAATTGTGATTAAAAGCTGGGCCATATAGTTTTTGCAATTGCGAAGATTTCTTTGCATTTGCGAAGTAAAACTGGGAGGGGCAGTGATTGCAAATGCGATCATTTTGTCGCATTTGTGGAGGTTCATGTTCGCAATTGCAAACATTTGTTCGCAATTGCGAAGGTAGCAGAGGTGTGAGGGTTCTCGCATTTGCGATGGTACCTTCGCATTTGCGAGCTATGTAAAAGGGACTTAGATGGGATTTTTGATTCATTTCCCAAAATTTCAAAACCTAAACATCAAGAGGCGATTTTCCAAAGGCTATTTCTTCCCCAAATCATAGGTAAATGATTCTTAACTCATTTCTTTCAATCTTTCACTTCTTATAACAATATTTCAACCTAGAATCTAGGATTTTCATGTGGAGTTGTAAAACTCTTTCCTTTTGAAAACCTCTTTCGATAGTTTCAAACAAGTAGTGAAAATAGTGAGTAAAATAGTAGGAATGTAAACCGCCCCTCGGGAAAAATATTAACTGAACCAGCCCCTCGAGCTACCTCAGAATCACCGATACCAGCCCCTCGGGCAACAACATAATCAAGATTAGCCCCTCGGGCAACAACACATCACACACACTGGGTACCAGCACTCACTGGGGGTGTTCAAACTCCGGAGGGGCACCTACAACCCAAGCGCTATCACAAGCCATCTAGTGGCATAATAAATCAGGCCTCGGCCTCTCATATATCACAAATCAGTACAACCTGCTATGGCACGCAGCCCGATCCAATGATATCCGCACAACACAGACCATTAGCCTCACTCACTCAGAAATCTCTCAAGCCCCTCGGCCTAATAGTAAAACAGGTGCTCGGCTCAAAATATCATTTATGAAATCAAAAGGAGTAAATAAAAATCGAGTTGTGAAATCAGTAAAAACATAACATGATTGACTGTAAATATGAAACCAAAAATAGTGAGGAACAGTAGTAAAAATTCCCTAAGGGTCCAAACAGTCGGCACAAGGCCCAAACACGGCATTCATCCCCAAACATAGTAATACTTTCCAAAATACAATCATATCAAATAGTTTTCAATTAAATACGCGACTTAATAGCCGTACGGGATTGACCAAGTCACAATCCCCAACATTGCACGATCCCACGCTCTTCATCTAGCATGTGCGTCACCTCAAAGTAGTGAAACGATGTGAAATCCGGGGTTTCATACCCTCAAGACAATATTTACAATCATTCAATCCGGTACAAACTCTAGCCTGTGATGCTTTTGCCTCTCGACTCGGCCTCCGAATACTCAAAAGCTAACCAAAATCTGTATCATACTATTAATACGCGCTAAAGGAACAAAGCCCAAGCGAAAATAATCTAATTAACTCAAAAATTCCAAAATTGGCCAAACCCGACTCCCGAGCCCACATCTCAAATTTCGATAAAAATCACATCACTAGAATCCTTATCATCCTACGAGTCTATACATACCAAGAACATCAAAATCGGACCGCAAATGGCCCCTCAAATCCCCAATGGAAACTCTCCAATACCAATACCTAATTCTCTAATTTTAACCCTTGATTTCCAATAATTTCAAGCCTAATCAGTAAAATAATGCCATAGATTCGAGTATTGGATTCAAACATCTTACCTCCAAGCGTTATACCTTGAATCCCTCTTCAAATCCTCTAAAACAGTTCTCAACCCGTCTCAAAAATGGTGGAACAAGGCTAAAAATTGCGAAGGATTGCTTATATAGTTTCTGCTCAGGTATTTCCGTACCTGTAGACAAATTATCGCACCTGCAGACCACTTCTGCGGTCAAAATAACTGCACATGCGGTTAGAACGCTGCAGGTGTGCTAGAAGCTCCGCATCTGCGATCCAACTCCAATTGACCAAAACCGCTTCTGCGACCTCCTCCACACATCTGCGATGCTACACCTGCGGTCTCCAATCCGCAAGTGCGGTTATGACATGAACAACAACTGAAGCTGCTCAACTTCAATTCCAAACTTCCTGTCAATCTTCCGAATTCATCCTTAGACCCGCGGGACCTCAACCAAGACTGTGAACATGCCATATACCACTAGTCAAACTCGTACCAATCCTCGAAACACTCAAAATAATGCCGAAATACCAAATCACCCTCGGATTCAAGCCTAAGGATTCCAAAACTTCCGTATTCCGCAAACGATCAAAAAGTCTGTCAAACCTCACCCGAATGATCTGAAATTTTGCGTACACGTCACAAATGACACAACAGACCTACTCCCGACCGCGATATCAAAATTTCCACTACCAACCGGAAAATGCCAAATTTCCAATTTTGCCAATTCAAGCCTAAATCTACCACAGATCTCCAAAATACATTCCGATCACGCTCCTAAGTCCCAAATCACCTAACGAAGCTATCCAAACCATAAAAGCCAAATTCCAAGATCATTTACTCTCAAGTCAACTTCTGGTTGACTTTTCCAACTAAAAGGCCAACTTAAGAGACTAAGTGTCTCCTTCCTCTAGGAAATCACTCCGAACCCAAACTAACCAACCCGATGCGATGAAATATAGCTGAACAACACATAAATAAGCAGAAATGAGGAAAACGGAGCGGTAACTCATGAAACGATTGACCGGGTCATTACACGTCTCCTCTTTAAAAATAAGCTTGGTCTTGCTTTTTTACGTGTTGGGCAGGTCTAGGGCCGAAATAACCTTGTCCCGGGAAAAGTTGAACAGAGATCCCATCACCCGCGTCCAGTCCAATGCTCGGCGCCGTCCCTAGCGCTGGCTTGTTAAGTCTTCTGTCTGGGGCACCACAGGTAGCGTGGGGCGTTGCCTGTGGCACTGAAAATCCCACTTTCTCTTTTTTTTCCCTTCCGTTTTGGCTCTAACCTCGCATATTTCGCCCCCAATTGCTTCCGGATCATTCCTACTCATACAAATACCTCGAATTAATATAAATCAACTCATTTTACATCCTAAATCCATGAAACAAAAGTAAAACATGAGGCGATATACATATAAATATATATACTTTAAGGTAAACATCACTCGCCCTATCTCTTTCATTCTTACAAGTTATTTGGATGATCAAAAAATAAATTGCATCTACAAAATTATGGTTCCGGCTGTATAAACATGTGTTACATCATCTTTTGCAATATGGGACAGCCAAGCTTCCATTTTTCCTAGTAATAATTACGGTTGCACATTCAATATTTATGTGTTTGGACTTTTATTTGTACTCTAAAGACTAATAATAGGTTTAGCAAACTTTTGTTTTCAACAACTTCATATTTGGAGTTTAACTAATCTCTAGTAGGTTTGTGATAATTTGATACAACTCAAATTAATGAGACACTAATACTGTTATCCTAAGTATTATGATATCAATAACAAACCTCTTATGAGTTTCTATGTTTGTATCAAATCAAACCACATGGAACTCACTGGCCTACTCGAAGGTTTGCGACTTGCTCTACAGCACAATCTCGCACCATTGAAAGTTAATGTTGATTCCACTGAGGTAATCTCTCTACTCCACCATCTTAATCCATAATACTCATCTTTAACACATGAGTGCAGGTACCTCCTCCAACAACTGGATAGACCATGGGTCATGCACACTTACAGGGAGAAAAATCAAGTAGCAGATACACTTGCCAAACATGAGACCACATTAGCATACAATGCCTCCACAACTGCTTTTGCGCAACCACCTCCTTTTGTGATGAACGAATTTCTAGCAGACCAACGGGGCACGCTTCACCGACGCCCTCTATGTACAACTCTTACAGTGGAACCCATCTCTTTTTGTCTTGATAGTGTGACGAACCCTAGTATGGATAATGTAGTAAACGCTGGTGGGAGTGATCAAATGTTTTTTTTTTTTGTAATATTGTATCACCACCCGCTATTGCTCCTTGTAATGTTACTTAACTTCTAATATAAGTCTCTTTGATTGACAAAAAAAAGTAACTTTTTTTCTACTACGTAGATGGGTTCACTCGGCCTTTATATCCTGTACTAGGCGGTAAGCAATGATTATCTGTCATGTGAACCAGCGCTTGACATAACATATGAGTCTTGAAACCAATTTTTGTGGGGTCCATCCTATTTATTTGTATAGACATAAGGGTGTTTAATGGGTGGGCCGGGCCGGGCCGGGCTGGGTTGGGATTTTTTGGACCCGTACGGGTTATGGTTCGGGCCGGTTACGGGTTAGGGCTTCCGGATTTAACGGGTTTGGGTTCATCCGGGTAAAATTGAACCGTAAGGGTTATGGGTTGAGGGGGCCGGGCCGGGCCGGGTTTAGTGCATTTTTTTTTTTTTTTTTGTATTTTGTATAACCATTGTAAGTTATATTAATACTTTGTATTAATATAAAGAATACATGGAAGATGAGGAAAAATTGCACTTATAAATTGCAAGTGCTATATTTATTTCAAAATTCAAACTTACAAATTGAAAGGTTTATATTTAACAAGTAAATTTACCAAAAAAGAGTAAATTCAAAGGTTTTGCATTGCCTTAGTAAGTTCTTCATAATCAATATGAACTGAGTGACCTTCTTCTGGAGTGTTAAATTCGGATGGGTTACCATGTGTTAATATATCTCCAAGTTCCTCGTCTTCTGGGCTATCAACATCTTCACGTCCTTGATTTCTTCGTTCCGATCTAATCATTCTCTGAAACATACTAAAACTTCCAAAGCATTGCTTCCCAATGAGTGACGGGTGTCTCCAAGTTATTGTCTTGCTTGGCTAAATGCACTCTCTGATGCAATAGTTGAAATTGGCACATTCAGCATGTCTCGAGCCATAGCGAAAAGAACAGGAAATTGCTTTCCATTCTCATGCCACCATCCCAACGGTGAAAATTCCTTTGTGCGAGGCTCTTTTTGCTTATGCAAGTAGAATTGAAGTTCATCAATGTTCATGCTACTGGTTTGAGTGTTAGAAAATGTAGAAAAAATATTAAAACTATCAAGGCCTTCTTCATCATCCACAGTAGCAGAAGTGGTACAATGCATAGTTGGATTAACATTGCCTACATTAAGAGCAGCATCATCAATTACATTTGCATAATAATTATATAATTGTTGTAAATATTCATTTAGCTTGTTCATACAAGTATATAAATCTGGGGTTTCAGTTGGTCCAATCTCCATATAAGTATATAAAGCATTCATTAATTGGTGACAATCAGACATCTTACTAGAAGGATTTAAAACAACACCAATTAGGAAAATCGAAGGAATTGAAAGGAAATATTTTTTAAATATTGCTTGCATTTTTTCAACAACAACCCTATATTCTTCTTTCTTCTTAAATTCAAAGAGTAGAAAAGAAATTTCAGCTATATGTATTAAAGCCATAGTAACAGTAGGGTAATATGCTCCAGAAAACTCAACAGTAGCTATATAAAATTTATGTAAAACTTTAACAACATCATTAATGACCTCCCAAGTAGTAGTTGTTAACATACGGTTTGGATCAGTACAATGCGCATTAGCAACTTCAGTTATTGAGAATCTATATTTGTAGCAACATTTTAAAAATATACATGTATAATTCCATCTAGTAACAATTTCATCTGGCATGAATCTGGGTTTAAGGTTATACTGGACACACTTATTCTTAAATTCCTTTATTCTAGATTGTCTCTTATTTCCTTGAATAACACCAACTGCTATTCTAACATGAGTAATCTCAGTTGAAAATAAATCAAGGCCACTTTTAACAATTAAATTATAAACATGACATGCACACCTAACATGAAAAATTTCATCAAGAGGTGGTTGCAAATGCAGTTTTAATATTGAAATTGCAACATTATTGTTAGAAACATTATCAAAAGACATACACAATACTTTTTGCTTGAGATTATAAAATTCAACAACTTCACAAATAGTACTACTTATAAACGTAGCAGTATGACTTTGATCTTCATCATATTTAAAAGCGATAATACGTTTTTGCATACAAGTAGTATCATCTATCCAATGACATATAATTATCAAATAATCATTTTCATTAACAACATGGTCAATATCATAAGTTAGAGAAAATCTACAAGGAAGGTAGCTAAACAAATAACATATGTATGTTTGATATTGTCCATGATGTCTTAAGATATCAGATCTACAAGTACTTCCAGGGATACCTTTAAATAAAGGATTGTAAATCCTTTGAATATACATAATAAGATATGATGAAGAAGCAAAAGAAAAAGGTAGACAACCCAAAGCAATCATTTTTGCTAACTCCTCACGATCCTTTATTTTATCATATTTCACAAGGCCTCCAGTAGTAGAGTTTAGAGTTGATTGATTCCCATCTCCATCAGATCCCCATTCTATAGGATGCTCAATTCTCATATGTCTATTAAGTGTCCCAGTCCCCCCTAATTGTCCCCCAGTCTTATGTTTAAAAGTATCATTACAAAGTTTGCATTTAACTCTATCAGTACCTTCTATTTCCTCAAAACATTTCCAAACCTTACTTCTTTTTCTACGATTACTAGTCGAGGCCACAGGTGGTCTACTACTATCACCACAACCACCACCCCTGCTAGCAGCTCCAACACTACTAGATGTAAGTTGTATCTCATCTTCCATTTCTAATTCATTATCATCTACACCAAAATCTTCTTGCAATTGTTCATAATCTATATTATTATCAGGTAATGTTTCAGGAATATTTGGAGAGGTATTTAAATTACTACCAGATGTTGAAGTTGAAGTACTACCTCTTTTTTTATTTCCCTGATTAGTAACCTTGTTACAAACTCTTTTTGCAGCATTAAAAATATTGTAACAATTTAACTACTAGCAACAAAACAAATAAATATGCAAATAAAATAGTAAATAAGAGAAAGAGTTGGAGGGAGTGCACCGAATTCGGCAATAAATTGAGCATTTGATGATTTTGCAACTCCAATGTTACCACGAAGAAACGCCAATGCTGGCTTGTTAACCATGGTCTCTTGAAGGTTTCATTCTTTTACCAGCTCTCCTAGCCAACAACTTTATTAATGGGATAGGAATTTGTAGTCGCAACTCCAATGTTACCACGAAGAAACGTCAATTGTTCCAATTTTGAAGTTCAATTGTTCAAACTTCAAAAAATAAATACTACGATAAATTAAATTCAAAAAAAAAATAGCCAAATAGTTGATTGCCCTTTAATAGGTGAAGAATGAGAGAATATGAGAACTGAGATTGAGAATTGAGAGATGAGTGAAAAAATGAGGAAGAGAGGAGGGGGTATTTATAGTTTTTGAAAGGGGGGTTAATTTAAAAAAAAAAACCCAAAATTGGGCTAATTGTGCAATTCAGCCGTTAGGCGACGACCATTTTCTGAAATGGACCATTGCCAATGGTTAGATCTTGGCCCATATTTAAAAAAAAATATTTTTTTTTACCGTTAAACTGATCTGGGCCAGTTAACCGCTTTGATATCATTGTTTATCTACCGGGTTGCACCGGTCCGGGTAACCGGTATTTCAAATGTGAACGGTGTAACCCACATGTCCCCCTTAACCCAACCCAACCCAGCCCCTTTATACCGATCCTGGTCGGTTTCTGTTTTAACCGGCCTGGGCCAGTCCGGAACTGGGCTAACTAGGCCCGTTTAACACCTGTATATAGACATGAGCCTATTTCACAAGTATTCTTAGAGAACCCTGGATTCAAAGGAAAAACTAGTGGAGGAGAATTAAATCTTCTCCTGTAACTTTTTTGGAGGCTACGTATTTTCTCCTATAAAAGGAGTGGTCTTTTGATTCTTGTAATTGCACCAACAAAGAGAGAAAGAAGATAGAGGCATCATACATATGGTATAAATAAATTTTTTAAGGAAAATAAAAAAGTGAGAGCGATATTGTAGTAAGGTTTGAGTATCAAAAATGGTTTTTTTTAGTGTTGTAGTGATTTTTGGAGATTTTACTTAGTCTTTCATAGTGTAAAGTTCCTTGCTATAGTAATATCAGTTGTTCCTCTCGGAGTCATGATTTTTTGTTTATTCAGAAGGATTTTTCACGTAAAAATCTTAGTATCGTTATCACTCTTTTATTCTTGTTGATTACCTTATCCCGGTACTATATTTTTATTCTACTTTTACTGCCGTAAATATTATTTTTATGGGTCATTTATTCCCAACAACTGATATCAGAGTACAAGTTTTGCTTATTCATAGAAATACTATTTACGATTCGCAGTACTATACTCGTTGAAAACAATATCCAGAGTAAAGTACAAGGTAAAATAATTTAATATAGATAGCGATTTATCAACATGACAGAGAAGGATGAGGGATCTACTCATTCAATAAAGATTATACGAAGCACTAGATGCTGAAGCCAAGAAGCTTGAAATCATGAAAGCGGAGGATTGGGCTAACTTGGATGAAAATGCTACTAGTGCAATTAAGTTGCACTTATCAGATAATATGGTAAATAACATCATTGATAAAGACGGTATATGCGATATTTGGACAAGGTTAAAAAGCATATACATCTCCAAAATGCTAACAAATAACTTTACACATGGATGACGGTACCAGATTTTATCATATTTAAATGCGCTTAATAGAATAATCTCACAGCTTGCCAATATTGGAGTAAAGATTGAGGACGAAGATAAAGCCATATTGATACTGAACTTGTTACCATCTTCCTACGATAATTTAGCAGCATTTATCATACATGGTAAGACTATTATTGAGTTGACAGACGTCTCATTGACTCTTCTACTCAATGAGAAGATGAGAAAGAAGCCTGAAAATCAAGGACAAACTTTCATCAAAGAAGGTAGAGGCAGGAGTCACAAAGGGGTTTGAGCAACTATGAAGGATATGGAGGCCGTGAGAAGTGCAAAAATAGATCCAAACCAAGAGCCAGAAAGTACTACAATTGTGATCAATCAGGTCATTTTAAAAAAGATTGCTCAAATCCAAGAAAGGACAAAGGTAAAAATAGTGGCCAGAAGAATCAAGATAACACAACTACCACGGTGCAAATTAATAATAATATTATTCTCCTAATAAATGAGGAAGAGGAATGTATGCACTTGACATGTCTAGAGTGAGAATGGATGGTTGATACAACAACATCTTACCATGTCACACAGATATGGGATCTTTTTTTGTATATACGTAGCAGGTGACTTCGATATTGTGAGAATGGGTAACACCAATTACTGAAAATTGCGATGATTAATGACCTTAGTATCAAGACAAATATTTAATGCACATTAGTTTTAGAGGATGTGCAATATGTACCTTATTTGTAGATGAACTTGATATCGGAAATTACTTTAGCCCGAGATGGATATGAGAACTATTTTATAAATAAATAATGGAGACTCACCAAGGGTCATTGGTGATGCAAAAGGAGTTGCTCGTGACACGTTATACATGACAAGTGCAGAAATATGTGGAGTTCAATTGAACATGGCATATGATGAGATTTATGCAGGTTTGTGGTATAAAAGAATGTGTCATATAAGTGAGAAGGGTTTGCAGATTTCCAAAAATTCACTGAAATCATTTGCCAAGTGTATGATGGTAAAATCTTGTGACTACAATATATTATGTAAGCAACATAGAGTCTCATTTAGATATCGTCTGAAAGAAAATTTAATATACTTGATTTAGCATGTTTTGATATTTGTGGTCCGATGAAAATAGAATCAATGAGTGATAACAAATATTTTGTTGCTTTTATTAATGATACTTCATGCAAATTGTTAGTTTATATCTTGAAAATCAAATATCAGGTATTTCAAGTTTTTCAAAAGTTTCTTACTTTGGTGGAAAGAAAGACAAGACAAAAGCTCAAGCGAGCCCGAACTGATAATAGAGGTGAGTACGCTTCAAAAAAATTGTAAGAGTACTATTTAAGCCATGGAATAAGATATGAAAAGGCAGCTTCCAGAACCCCATAACACAATAGTGTAGCTGAAAGAATGAAACGCACCACTATTAAGAAGGTGAGAAACATGCTTAAAATGGCTAAGCTGCCTAAGTCATTATGTGATGAAGTAGTTTAGACAACCTGCTACTTGATTAATTAGAGTCAATAAGTTTTTGTCACGACCCAAAATCCTAACCACAGGACTGTAATGGCGCCTAATATCAACTTGCTAGGCAAACTAATATTAGCTAAACAACTATTCAATTTAATCAAGCTATCACATATATATATATATATATATATATATATATATATATATATATATATATATATATATATATATATATATATATATATATATATATATATATATATATACACACACACACACACACACACACACACACACACACACACACACACACACACACACAATATTCATTGAGGAGTGCAACCCGATACAAATACTATATCAATATCCTTTGCGGTATGCAACGCGATCCCAAAACTACAACCAAGTACGATGTATCTCACAACGAAACGTAAAAAGGGAACTAACAAATGAAGTCTCTAAGACAGTTCAATACACATAGTAGCGTGAAATGGAAGCAAGTAAGACAATTGAACAAATAAAGACATAAGACAAGTAAAAATGGCCAACTAATAATATATAAAAACATAAAGCAAGCAAAGACGGTTAATAAGAGAAGGCATGGGTACATGGAAACATATAGCAAATTGAGGCATGTAACGAAAGAAAGCATGAATTTAACAAGTAAAGACAAGTAAAAATTAAAACCCAAAACGAATAAATAACATGGAATAAAAGAATGCATAGTGTAAATGAAAACATGCAATTAAATTGACCACCGCACAAACTTAACCCATGAAAATGCATATACACTTGCCAACTTGCATAACGCCGACTCCACACACAAATCAAGTACCAAATATACCAATCAAGCCATAATTTTCTCAAGTCAAGGTTAACCATGACACTTACCTCTTTCTGAAATCAAAGAAACAATCAACCACGACTTTTCCTTCAGAAACCCTCCTAACCAATTGAATCTAGCTAATTATCATTCAAACATTCCAAAACAAGCTTTAGAAACTACCCACGAATGAAAAAGGTTCATCCTTTAACTAAATTGAAAAAGTTAGCTTCGGGCCCACGCGGTCAAAATTCGAGATTAAGACCAAATCCCGATTAGACATTCACCCCCGACCCGATTATGTGATTTGTTTCAAAATCCAACCTCAATTCGAGGTCTAAATCTCAATTTTAAATACCCAAAATCCCTAATTTCTACCTTGGAATTCATTGATTTGTTGAAGAAATTCATGAAAAAATGATTGAAATTGATTGAAAATTTGTTAAAGTTTCTTACCAATAAATATGGGAAGAAAATCCTCTTCAAAAATCTCCTCTAGAGAGTTTACGTTTGAAAAAATGGTGTAAAATAAGCAAACTCCCAATTTTTCCAGCTTTTACCCAGCCGTAGACGTCGCATTTGCGAACTTTTATTTGCAATTGCAAAATCCAGAAATGTGTTCAGTGTCACAGTCCCCAGACATCGCAATTGAGACAGAAAACGCGCAACTGCGACAGTCCCCCTCCATTGCAAATGCGATAATAGCTTTGTATTTGCGATGTTGACCAACTTAGCAATCTGTTGCCAAGACACTTAGGTTGCAAAAGCAAAACTCAGCAATCCACAAATGCGAAATTTTATTCGCATTTGCGATACATGCCTAATCATCCCATATTTAGCATTTGCGAGCCTAACATAACAAATTCAAGGCTCGTAATTGCGATCAGGTCTTTGCAAATGCAAGATCTGCACTATTATGCCAACAAGTGCAAGCTTCTGTAGTTCCAAAATCAACCAAAAGTCATCTGAAACATCACCCGAGCCCCTCGAGCTCCAATCCAAACATTCACAAAAGTGTAACAACATCATATAAACCCACATGCTCGCTCAAATCATTAGAACAACATCAACTATCAAGAATCGATCATCAACCTCAAGATTTTCAAGTTTAAAACCTAATTTTCTAATTTTTCATAAAGTGCGTCAAAAGACCCTCGGATCACCTAGGACCCCAACCAAACATGTGTACAAGTCAAAAAATATCATACGAACCTACCAGAATCATCAAAATACTGATCCGGCATTGTTTACAAAAAAATGTTAACCGCGGTCAATTGTAGCCTCATTTTAAGTCAAAAATCACATTTTCTTTAAAATTTCACATAAGCTTTTCGAAAAACGACACAATCCTTGCACACAAGTCATAACTCATCAAATAAAGCTATGGCAGGTCTCGGAACATAGAAAAAAGAGCTAATACTTTGACTGACCTATCAAGTCATCACATTCTCTATCTCTAAAGAAATATTTGTCATCGAACGGACATAGAAATGTACATGGACTAGTAAAAAAGGTGCGGGTATCTACTCCGCATATCGGACTCAGACTCCTTTGTAGCTTCCTCAATCGGCTGACCTCTCCATTGCACTTTCATAGAAGGAAAACTCTTAAATCTCAATTTTTAGACCTACCAGTCTAGAATAGCCACCGGCTCTTCATCATAGGTCACATTCTCATCAACCTACACTGTGCTAAAGTGTAAAACATGTAACTTATCCTTATGGTACTTCCAATGTATGAAAAAGTGAAATACCGAATGAACCCTAGCTAGGCTAGGAGGCAATGCAAGCCAATAAGCAACCTCTCGGACCCTCTCCAAAACCTCAAATGGGCTAATAAACCTCGGGCTCAACTTGCCCTTCTTCCAAAACCACATCACGCCCTTCATAGGCGACACTTGGAGAAGAACATTCTTACCCTCCATGTAAGCCACATCTCAAACCTTCCAGTTCGTGTAACTCTTTTGCCTGGACTGAGCTACAAAGTCGCTCTTGAATAACCTTAACTTTCTCTAAAGCATCAAACACCAAATTAATGCCCCATAATTTAGCCTCGCCAGGCTCAAACCAGCAAACCGGAAAATAACATCGCCTCCCATACATGGCTATACAAAGCCATCTGGATGCTTGACTGATAATTGTTGTTGAAGGCGAACTCCACTAAAAGTAAAAGATGGTCCCACTAACCCCCAAAATCCATAGAGCATTCCTGCAACATGTCCTCCAAAATCTGAATGTTATGCTAAGACTGTCCATCCATATGAGGAAGAAACGCGGTACTCAAATAGACCCACGTGCCCAACTCATGCTGCACAACTCTCCAAAAGTGTGAAGTGAACTGCATGCCCCGATCAAAAATGATGGAAATAGGCATGCCGTGCAGGCGGATAATATCCCGGATGCAATTCTGAGCCAATCGCTATGAAGAATATGATGTCATCACCAGAATTAAGTGTGCAGACTTAATCAATAGGTCCTCAATAACCCAAACTTCATATTTCCTCAAGGTTCGTGGTAAGCCTTCCATAAAATTTATAGTGAGGCACTCCCAATTCCACTCCAGTATCTCTAATCTCTGAGTCAACCCACCCGGTTTCTGATGCTTGTACTTCACCTATTGACAATTAAAACACCGAGATACATGACTAACTATATCTTTCTTCATCTTCTGCCATCAACGTTGCTGATTCAAGTCACAATACATCTTTGTGACACCAAGGTGAATGGAATAGAGCGAACTCTGAGCCTCCTCAAGGATTAGATCTCTCAACCCGTCAAAATTTTGAACAAGCACCTTGGTACCATCTCGCTGCACCATATCTTTTAACACTAACAACTGAGGATCATCAAATTGGAGAGCCTTGATACGCTCCAACAACGATGACTTTACCACAACACAAGCGAGAATCCAGCTAGGCTTCGAAAATAGATTGGCCAAATCCTGAACATCCATGGCTAGTTGCCTCTTAACTATCGGTAAATATGCCAGACTGTCCATGCTCTCAGCCTTCCTACTCAATGCATCGGCCACTACATTGGCCTTGCCCATATTATATGATATGATGATATCATAGTCCTTCATTAACTCTAACCATCTCCGCTTTTGCACATTAAGGTCCTTCTACTTGAGCTGGTGCTGGGGGCTTTGGTGGTCGATACAGACCTCACATGGAACGCCATATAGATAATCCCTCTAGATCTTATGTGCGTGAACAATGGTTGCCAACTCCAAATCATGCATCGAGTAATTCATTTATTGAAACTTCAGCTGGCGAGACACGTAAGCAATTACCTTACCGTCCTACATCAATACTGTGCTAAGACCAATACATGATGCATCACAATACATAGTGTAAGATCCTAAACCTGTAGGCAACACCAATACTGGGGTTGTAGTCAATGTAGTCTTGAGCTTTTGAAAGCTTGACTCACACTCGTCACACCATCTTAAAAGAGCACCCTTCTGGGTCAACTAGGTCAATGGGTCTGAGATAGATAAAAATCCCTCCACGAATCGGAGATAATAACCCTCTAAACCGAATAAGCTAAGCTGAAGTAGGCATAGGCCAGTTCTGAACTGCCTCAATCTTCTTTGGATCCACTTTGATACCCTCGGGAGATATAACATGGCCCAAAAAGGCAACTGAGTCTGAGCAACACTCACACTTAAAAAACTTGGCATATCACTAACGATCCTTCAAAGTCTGTAGTACAATCCGTAGGTGCTGCTCATGCTCCTCTCGACTGCGGGAGTATACCAAAATTTCATCAATAAAGAAGATTACGAAGGAATCCAGATTACTCTTGAATACCCAATTCATCAAATTCATAAAGGCTGCTGGAGCATTAGTCAAGCCAAAAACATCACCAAGAACTCGTAGTGACCAATATTGAGTCCTGAAAGCTATCTTAGGGATATCCAATGCCCTAATCTTCACATGATGGTAGTCCGACCTTAAATTAATCTTGAAAAATACCTTGGCACCCTAAAGCTGGTCAAATAAGTCATGTCCTCGGCAACCGATACTTGTTCCTGATAGTGACCTTGTTCAACTGCCAATAATCTATGCACATTCTCATCGATCCATCCTTCATCACAAACATCACCAGTGCACCCTAAGGTGAGATACTAGGTCTAATGAATCCCTTGTCAAGCAAATACTACAAATGTTCCTTCAATTCTTTCAACTCAATGGGAGCCATACGGTATGGTAGAATCGAGATAGGTTGAGTTCCTAGAGCTAAGTCCATGAAAAAGTTGATATCTCTGTCGGGTGTCATACCCGGTAAGTATGTAGGAAACATATCTAGAAACTCAATCACCACCATTACCGAATCCATAGAAGGCACCTCAGCACTAAAATCATGGTATAGGCCAAATACGCCAATCACCCCTTCTCGACCATACACTGAGCCTTCACATATGAAACCACCGAGCTAGTGGAGTGGCCATGAGTCCATCTCTACTCCAATTGAGGCAACCCCAACATGGTTAATATCACAGTCTTGGCATGACAATTAAAGATAGCGTGACATGAGGACAACTAATCCATACCCAAAATGACCTCAAAATCCACCATATCGATTAATAGAAGGCTAACTAGGGTATCGTAGCCCCCAATAGTGACCAAATAAGAGTGATAGACACAGTCCACCATAATAGAATCCCCAATGGTGTAGACACATAGACAGGAGTATCTAAAGAATCACGAGACATATCCAAATAAGAAGCAAAATAGGATGACACATACGAATAAGTAGAACCGGGGTCAAATAAATCTGATGCATCTCTATGACAGACTAGAACAATACCTGTAATTACCGCATCAGACAACTCTGCCTCATGTCTAGTTGAAAATGAACAGCTATGGGGCTGAGCCCCACCAATTTGATCCCCACTTTTTTGATGGCCTCTCAGTGACTGGCCTCCACCTATAGATGTCTGACCTCCACTCGGGCTGCTTAACCCTCACTTGTACTGGCTGAGCGGGTGATGGAGCAATTGGTGTTGGAATCATGGCACGATTACCCTGTTAGGGCATGCTACTCTAAAGTCTGGGACAATACCTCCCGATGTGACCCATACCTCCACACTCAAAGTACTCTTTCTGACAATGTGGCTGTTGAATCTAAGGCTAACCCTAACATACTAAATAACTAGTGGGATAGCTTTGAATCAGCGATGCACTGATACGAGCTGAAGGTGCACTGAATGCTAATTGCTCAAGACGAGACCCATAGGAACCATGATTTCCTGAAGCACCATGTGATACCTAAAGCTTTAACCAACTGGCCTGATAGGATGGCCTCTACTAAAGGAACCCCTGCCTCCAAATAAGGCAACACTAAAACCACCAAAATGATGAGGACTCTTCGTAGATGTCGCCTTTCTACCCTGGCCTTAAATCCTATTGATACGCATAACAATCTCGATAACACGAGTAAAATAAATATAATCATCGGTCTCTCTGGCCATCTGTAGCCTGATACCATATGTAAGGTCATCTATAAACCTCTGCACCCTATCCTTCTCAGTAGGGATCAAGATAGTTGCATGGCATGATAAATCCATGAATTTGGTCTCATACTAAGTAATGATCATTCTACCCTGTTGAAGGCGCTCAAATGACTGCGAAAGTCCTTTATCTAAATGAAGGGAATGATCTTTTCCAAGAACAACTATGAGAACTAAGCCCAAGTGAGAGGAGGTGAACTTATCGGCCTACCCTGAACATATACCTACCAGCACCTCTTGGTAGAGCCATGCATCTGAAACACTGTGAAGTCAACTCCATTGAACTCTACTATACCCATGTTGTGCAATATCTCATGGTGACGGTCTAAGAAATCCTAGGGGTCTTCAGAAGGTGTACCGCCAATGCGATGGGAAACAACTTGGTGAACTTGTCCAACCTCTTCAGCTCTTCGGTTGAAATCACGGGTCTCTCCCCGGGATATGTAGCAATAACAGGCTGGGCTGCTCCAACTGGTTGAACTGCTGGGATCTGATTCCTGTGAGCCATCTTTTCTGGAGTATGAGTAGCGGGAGTCTGGGCTCCTCCTTCGTCCTGATAAAAGCCTAGTGCTATAGGAAATACACCAGTCGGGGTCACACTCTCCGTAAGACCAAACAAGTGGACTAGGGCATCCTGAAGCACTAGGGTAGCAATGAACCCCTCTGGGACCTGAACTTGTTTAACTGGCGCCGTCGGAACATGGATCTCCTCATCCTACATGATCTAAGGCTCGACAACAGGTGTTGTTACGTGTGCTATAGGCTGAGCTCTGCCTCTGCCTCTACCTCGACCCTGACCCCTACCCCTGGTAGTGGTCGCAACCTAGGGCTCTGGCTCCTGATCATTTGTGAATTTTGTACGTGTCCTCACCATTTGCGAGAGATTAAGAGAAGAATGATTCAAAACTTCAGCAATAGAATAAAGTGCATGATAGAGAAAGAAAGAAAGTGAAATTTCCTAAAGCCTTATAGCCTCTAGAAGATAAGTACAAACATCTCCATTCAGATCTAGAAGACTCTACTAAGCCTGATCATGACTCGTGAGACCTAGGTGACCTAGTTCTCTGATACCAACTTATCATGACAAAAAATCCCAACCATGGGGACATAATAATGCCTAACATCCGCTTGCCGGGCAAGACAATATTAGCTAAACAATTATTCAATTTAGAAATTTAAAAGCAAATGATTAAGAATATAAGTCTGAAATACTTGTAATATAATATTCTGAAACCAACACTATCTAGTCTAAACCCAAAAACTGGTGTCACAAGTATATGAGCTACTAAAAGTACTACAAACAAGGTCTGAATAAAATACAACTTTCTGAAATGAAATAAACAATATAGTAGATAAGAAGGGGACTTTAGGGTTTGTGAACGTTGTGCAACTCTACCTCAAATCTCCTGATAATGATTGTCTGAGAACATCTCCTCTAAGCGCCGCTTGGACAAACACTAGGATTTGTACAATAAGTGTCGTAAGTGTAGTATGAGTACAACCGACCCCATGTACTCAGTAAGTACCGAGCCTAACCTAGATGAGGCAAGGTTATAACAAGACACTCATTATAAATATGTACGAGCTTAAGTAGAAAAATAATAACGGAATAGAGAAGCAACAATTGAAATGGAAACAGGATAAAAAATATTAACAACCAACAACAATCGTCTATGCTTAGATTCACAACACATCACGGAAATGGAATCAACAACTAAGAACAACGGTAATATAACTTCTCCGTTATGGCGCACAACCCGATTGTCGCGCCCGCACACACACACACATATATATATATATATACCACTACCATTGTGGCGTGCAACTCGATCCCGAATACAATATCAATACCATTGCAGCATGCAACTCAATCCCAAATACATATCAATATTCGTTATGGCGTGCAACCCGATCCCGAATACCATATCAACATTCATTGCGGCGTGCAACCCGATTCCATATATAACATATATAGTACATATATAATATATATGTACAATACTACAACTAACTATGACGTATTTCACAACATACACACAAAAAGGGAAATTAACAAATGAAGTCTCTAAGATAGTTCAATATATATAGTAGAGTGAAATGGAAGCAAGTAAGGCAGTTAAACAAATAAATACATAAGACAAGTAATAGCGGCTAATTAACAACATATAAAAACATAAAGTATGTAAAGACGGTCAATAAGAGAAGGCACAGATACATGGAAACATATAGCAAATTGAGGCATGTAATGAAGGAAAGCATGAGTTTAACAAGTAAAGGCAAGTAGAAATTAAAGCACAGAACAAATAATGACATGGAATAAAAGAAAGAATAGTATAAATGAAAACATGTTATTAAGTAGCTCGCCCCGAGAGCCTAACATATGACAATGAATATATACTCGTGACCTTGCATATACGTCATCCCCACACATAAATGAAGTAGCAAATAGACCAATCAAGTTCTAAGTTCCCTCAAGTCAAGGTTAACCACGCCACTTACCTCATTCCGAAATCAAATCAACAATCAACCATGACTTTTCCTTTATAACAAGCCTATAAACCAACTGAATTTAGCCAATTATCATTCAAACAATCAAAAACAAGCTTTAGAAACTACCCACGAATGAAGAAAAGGTTCAATCTTTAACTAAATTGGAAAAATCAACAAAGGTCAACCCAGACCCACGTGGTCGAAATCCGAGATTCAAATCAAATCTCGATTACCCATTCACCTCCGAGCACGGTTATATATTTATTTCGAAATTCATTCTCAATTCAAGATCTAAATCTCAATTTTCCAAAACTCCTAAATTCTACCCAAAACCCCTAATTTCTACCTTAAAATTCATATATTTGATGAAGAAAGTCTTGGAAAAGTGATTAAAAACTAGTTAAAGTTACTTACCAATAAATCTGGGAAGAAAATGCTCTTGAAATATTTGCCTCTAGTGAGTTTAGGGTTTAAAATTGGTGTAAAGTAAGCTAAGTCCCTATTTTTCCAGCTTTAAACCGTTGCAGACATCGCATTTGCGAATTCTTGTTTGCAGTTGCAATATCTACAAATGCAAAAAACTGATCGCAAATGCGATCAGTGTCACAGTCCCAGATGTTGCAAATGCGACAGAAAGCTCGCAATTGCTACAGCCCCCTCCATCACAACTCGACACTATATTGCAATAGTGAAACCCAACCATCTGCAAATGCAAATTTTTCTTCGCATTTGCAAAGTATGCCTGCCCATCCCATATTTTTTATTTGCAAGCCCGACGTCGCAAATGCGAGGCTCACAATTACAACTAGATCTTCGCAAATACGAGACCTGCCCAACAACTTCTTTGCTTCAAAATTTCCAAAATCAACCAAAACTCATCCGAAACAAACACCCGAGCCCCTCGGGCTCCAATCCAAACATTCACAAAAGTGTAACAATATCGTACAAATTCACTCGCTCACTCATATCATCAAAACAACATCAAATATCAAGAATCAATCATCAAGAATCAAGAATTTCAAGTTAAAAACCAAAATTTCCAATTTTTCACATATAATGCCGAAATGCCGTCGGGTCTGCCACACCCCCAATCAAATATGTGTACAAGTTCACAATACCATATGAACCTACCAAAATAGTCAAAACAACGATCCAAGGTCGTTTACCAAAAATGTTGTCCGTGTTTAACTCTAGCTTTATTTTAAGTCAAAATTTATATTTTCTTTAAAATTTGACATAATAGTTTTTCAAGAAATAACACGGACCATGCACGAAAGTCATATCTCATCAAATAATGCTATGGGAGGTATCAAAACATAGAAAAAGGAGCTAGTACTCAAAATGACCTATCGAGTCGTCAGTGTTTCATTGGAGTTTGATATCTTAGAGAGAGTTTATACCAATAAGGGGGAGTCCTGCTCGTATATGAATGTGTTCGGTTTAGAACTTTTGCACATGTACCAAAGAAGCAAATAACAAAACTAAATGATAAATTTGTTCCCTACATATTCATCGGATATGAAGATGAAGAGCACGACTTGAAATTGTGAGATCTTATGAATAAGAAGGTCATTAAAAACAGGTAGTCTTCTAAAAATGTACGACCGATAAGGACGCCGAGAAAAGGGAAACACATTGAGATTGTTGAGTAGGGGGAGCAACTTAAAGATGAGGCCAACTAAATGGAGTGCCATGCTTAGTAAAGAGAAGAACAATATCAACCTATGAGGAGATCAGAAAGGCAAAAGATAGAGTCATCTAAGTGAGTATGTCCTCATCACTGATGACCAGGAGCCAAATAAATTTTAAGGAGGTACAATCCCATCTAGAAAAAAAATCAATAGATGAAAGCCATGCAATAAGAAATGCATTTTCTAAAGAAAAATAGCACGTACCAACTAGTTAAACTTCAAAAGGATAAAATACCTCTCAAATGCACATAAGTCCTTAAACTAAAGAAGAATGAAAATGACAAATTGGTTAGATGTAAACAGTTGGTGGTAAAAGGATTCAAACAAAAGAAAAGTATTAATTTTGATAAATTTTTCTCACTTGTTGCAAAAATAACTTATATTCTAAGGTAAAAGCTGGCATCAAGGTAATGGTACATAAAGTTTCACTCATTCATGAAAAGTCAAACATACATAAAGACTTTTCCAGATCTATGTGTGTAATTCAAATGATTTTCTAAAGTTTGAACAATAAAATGTGCCCTACAACAATGTATGAGAAATAGAACATGGTTAGAGCTCCTTCTTCTCCAGCTGTCGAAAGCCTGATATATGCAATGATATGCATTAGACCTGATATTGCTTATGTAATTTGTGTTGTTAGCATGTTCCTTGAAAATCAAAGAAAATAACACAGGAATGAAGTCAAATGGATACTCTAGTACCTAAGATATTTCTAGAGAATGTTTATATTTGGAAAATCTGCCCCAACCTTGAAGGGTTATGTAGATGCTAATATGGGAGGTGATGTTATTAATAATCCAAAATCTACTATCGGATACCTATTTACATTTTCGGGGGGAGCCATATCATGGCAATTGAAGTTATAGAAGTGTGTCACACTCTCTACAATTAAGGCAGAGTATAATGTAACTATTGAAGCTGGAAAAAAGACGGTATGGCTACAATGGTTCTTTCAAGAGCTTGAATTATACTATAAGGACTATGTCATCTATTGTGCTAGTCAAAGTACCCTAAGAAAGAACTCTATATAACATACAAGGACCAAACACATTGATGAGAGATATCACTGGATTCAAAATATGGTAGAAAATGAATTTTTTCAAGTTTTGAAGCTTTTGATGAGTGAGAATCCTTCAAATATGCTTATCAAAGTGGTACCAAGAGACAAGTTTGAGTTGTGCAAAGAATTTGTGGGCATGCTGTAATGATCCGACCGGTTATTTTTCTTTTTCGAACCCCTTTCCCCTAAATAAGACTTTCCATACTTGCTTTTACTAATTTATGACTCGCGGGGATGGTTAGTTCGATATTTGGGAGAGTTCGATTTGAAATCGGAACACTTGGTTCCTTAAGGTTGGCTTAAAAGGCCTAGTTTGACTTTGATCAACATTTTGAGTAAACAACCTCGGAATCAGTATTTGACGATTCCAATAGGTTCGTATGGTGATTTCAGACTTGGGCGTATGTTCGGATCAGGTTCCGGATGACCCGAGAGCATTTTGGCGCCTAATAGTAAAAGTTGGTTCTTTGAAGATTTTAGAAGTTCTTAAATTTGGTTTAAAGCAGGTTTTGGTGATATCGAGGTTTAAACAGAATTCCAAGACTGGGAATAGTTCCGTAATATCATTTAAGACTTGCACACAAAATTTGGTGTCATTCCAAGTAGTTTAGGTACGTTTCAGCGCATGGGAAGTAAATTGAAGAACTTGAAGTTATTAAGTTTGATTCAATTGGTTTTGGGGTATGATTCTTAGTTGTAATGTTTTTTCGGGCATTCCGAGAGTTCGAGAGAGTCCATTTTATGATTCTAAACTTGTTGGTATGTTCGGGAGGGGCCCGGGGGGCCCGAGTGTCAATCGGATGAGGCTCAGACCAAGTTGGAAATTTGGAGCAAGAGCTGAATCTCCCCAGATCTGTCATAATCGCACCCTTGCTTGGCCAACCGTAGGTGCGAGGGAATTTATGCACATGCGAGACCACAGGTGCGAGCACTATGTTCGTAGGGCCGCATTTGCGGTCTCGCAGATGCGGCTCCTTATGTCCCTAGATGCAGAACCCGTCCAGGTAAGGAACAGGTGCACCTGTGAAAGTCTTGTTGCAAGTGCGAGACCACAAATGCGGCCCTATGACCGCATGTGCGAAAATTGCTGGAGGCAGTGGACTTCTTTTAATACGGGACTTAGGCATTTTTGGGCTCATTTATTTCATTTTTGGGCGATTCTTGGAGCTCTTAGAGAGAGGATTTCACCCAACACCTTGACGTAAGTAATTCCGATATAATGTGAGTTAAATACATAGCTTGGGTCTGGCTATGACCCATTTGCGCGAGAACAACCCATTCATTTTGGGATCTAAGTAGATAGGAATTGACCCATGAATTTATCAGTAGGGTAATAAACATGGGTATGAGGGTTATCTAGGTAATTGGTATAGGGAATATTTCAGTAACTCACCTAGGAAGCTTCTAGGAAGAGGGGAAGGGGGGTTATTCTGAATTTCTGCTTTGAAATTAAGGGTATTTGAGCTAAAACCAAAATTAGAAAAAGGATTGAGGTGCAAAAATTGATTCCTTAGGGCTGCCCTAGAACCTTGCCAATAAAGGCATCATAACTTGACATTCAAGTCAGAGGATAGAGATAAAAAAAATTCAGAAAAAATCAAAAACGTTTGGAAATTTCATGAGATTACTGTTCCATTGAATTTCTTCTGTAATTCTTGAGGTTTTCAATTTCTGATTCACCTGGGGTCAAAATGGATTGAATTTGGGTTTTTGAAAAGTTTTGGGTTGAGTTTTTGTTGTTTGGTATACTGTTCCATTGTTGGTTTGGAGCTGATCCCTGTTGTTGCTGCCTTATTGTTGATATACTGCTGTTGTTTGTTCCTTCTTAGTCTCAAACTGAGTTTCTGATTTTGCTTTTGTTACATTCAGGTACACGATCATGTAATTCTTTTGTCTGTGAAGTCTTGATATGAAGAACGAGACGAGAAGCAGAAGTTTCAATACATAGCATTAGTTGTTTTATTGATTCAGTCATGTGTCGTTTGACTTTGTTTTTTACCTGATGAGTTACATCGGCTAATTGAGCTCTAGTTTGTATAAGTAGATTTATTACAGCCATAGAGAATGCAGCTTGCTTTGTATAAATTTGGGGTGTGATCCATTACATGCTTGTTAATTATTTTGGTTGATAACTCTTGATTCTGGAGATATATTTTGGGGTGATAGTTTTATGACCCTTGTACATTTAAGCTTTCGGATGCACTGCTTGATTAGCTCATGTAAAGCTCATAAAATTTGTTTCCAAATTGCTGAAAGTCACTGCTTGGTTTCTATGTTTAAAAATGAGAGTTCATGTAAGCTAATGTAGAATATGCAGAAACGAGAGGTGTTTTTTTATTTTTGGTTGATAAAGTTGACTTGCTGAATGATTGTGTAGTACACTAGCCAGCATGCCTAAATCATGGATATTTGATAAATCTGAAGTCGAGCATCTGTTCTTAATGGTGTTCAAAGTGTCCTGGTGTACCATTTTCTTTGGTAGAGACTCGATTTTGAGTCTACGATCCTCAACCCTGTTTTTATAGGGTTTGGGCTCATTAAGCTTTGGGTCTTGAGATGATCTGCAAAGGAAGGTGGCCTGCATTTTGCTTTTGGGCTTGTTCCTTGTGCCTAGTGGCTCACTCGTTGACTGCTGGGTCATTTTAATGGCCGAGTTGGCCCAAAAGTGTGCATAAGATAAAAAATCAGAAAGCTATGTAGGTGGTTTGTGTTTGATATTTTAAAAACAGAGTCTAAATTTGCTAGTTCGATTTCATGTTCCATGTTGGCATCAATTGATTGGCATTATTTAGTTGTTATGGATAATTTGAAGCTTCAGAATTGGACTCATTTGGACCCAAGCCTGAAGGTAACTGGAATGGTTTCGATTTCTGGTAACTTGCTGAAACAATTTGGTTTTGCGTTGATTGGCCTATTACTTTGATGCCCGCTAGCTAATTAGTAGGATCGAGATTTTTAACTAAATAATCAGAAGTTCTATCATCCTCTTTTAGTTAATTAATTGGGCTATTAAAGGTAGATTAGAGGTGTGCCATTGAATAGAATATAGCTTATGGCCCTCAAAGATTTAGCTTGAATTTCCTTTTAAGGTGGAATTAAGGTGCGCCGTGCCAAATAGAATCTTAAAATGCACAACCCTCATTTAGTTAATCTTGAATATTAGAATCCTTAGAAATCAAGGCGTGCCATTTGGCGAATTTTCCATGACCCTCGCAAAGTTGCAAATGCGTAGTTGCTTTAGGTGCATTTTTTAATAATTTATCTTCCTAAACTCGGGTGCGCATTTATGTTACCCAAATCCAAATCTCAACAATGTTAGATAAAATATGTCGAGAGCCGCAGGTGCATTTATGTGACGTGGTTCGAGATGTATTTTAAACGATGTTGCAATTTTTCTTAAAAATAATTAAAGCGGCTAATTAGTTAAAATATACCATAGGCTAAAACATGTATTAAAATAAGATAATAGGCTAATTATAATAGTTGAGCGACCATGCTAGAACCACGGAACTCGGGAATGCCTAACACCTTCTCCCGGGTTAACAAAATTCCTTACTCAGATTTCTGTGTTCGCGGACTGTAAAACAGAGTCAATCTTTTCCTCGATTCTGGATTTGAACCGGTGACTTTGGACACCATAAAATTATCCCAAATGGAGACTCTGAATTTTTAAATAAATAATCCCGTTTCGATTGTCACTTTAAGTTGGAAAAAACTCCCTTATATACCCCTTACCGGGGGTGTAGGAAAAAAGAGGTGTGATAGCTCTGACGACTCTGCTGGGGATCGAACCCAAAATCTTTGGTTCAGGGTTCAAGAATTCTAGCTTAGAATAATTGTTATATTTGGCTATATTTATCTGATTTTATTACATGTTTGGGCCTAATGTGCTAAATGTTGCTTTTTACCGCTTTGATATTCTTTGAACTGTATATAAACTGCTACGAAACCCCTCTCTTCTCTCTTCTGAGGAGTGCACGCTGGCGTGACTTCTTTCTATTAGTGTCATATCCCAAATAGAATGAGGTTCGGACAAGTTGCAAAGCCGGATGATCTTTTAGTTACTGGTACGCTGCCCCCCTCCCCCGGCTCGTATTGTCTGCTCGGGTAAGCCAGGTCTAGAACAATTCACCCAGGTTTTAAACCTAGAATAACTCAGCCTCACGCTGGATCCCTAGTAGGAACGTTGGTTTGCATCATGTGCATTTGACTTTGGAGACTCAACACAGGGGTTGGGTTTGTCTAGGACAGGTGTACCCCGAAATGAAAAGACCATCTTGATGCATCCTACTTGCTACTAGTGCATTCATTTACCTCGGATTTGCATATTGACCAGATTATCGAATAATAAGGGAAAGGTTGAGGAAAGGAAAATCAATGTGAGGGTTGAGAGAGATAATTGCCTGTTTTTGAAAAACATACTGAAATTCTGCCGAAATTTTGGAAAAAAAAGAGAATTTTTTTTAAAAAAAAAAGGGAAAAAAGAAAATAGTCGGTTTTTGTTTTGTCAAAACTGCCCGAACTACGCCAGTTTGATTCTCACCGGATGTGGGATACGTAGACAACCCCCATCGGGTCCAACTTCCCTTTTACAAAAATAGCCCAAAAAGAACCAAATTTTATTACTTTGTTGGAAATATATAAGGTGATGTCATTCTTGTCAAAAATAGCAGAATGTCCCCAAAAGGACGCCAGAAAGCTGTTTTTGCAAGAACAACCACCTTTGGTCTCTTTTCGAGTTTTTTGCCGGTTAGCAAGCACAACCTTAAAATCTTCTCTCCGAAAGTGCTGAAAGACCGTATTTGTAAAACCGGGTTTTATTTTGAAATGAGAATTTGAAAAAAAAATAGTGTTAATTTTTCTTGAGTCAAATGAGTCATGATTTTGCTTAATCACCCTAACAAATGTGCAGAATGAGCAAGAGTGAAAATTTGCTAACGAAGGTCATGTCTAAGATTCTGTTGGATCTACACATGTGGTGGGAGGATTTGGGTAAAGAAGGACGAGATGTGGCCAACCATTATTTGGGAGGGCTCATCGGATTAATGAAGATCAGGCCTAGAGGAGCTATAATAAGGGCATTGGTAACATTTTGGGACCCAGCTCACAACATTTTGCATTTCTCAGATTTTGAACTCACACCCACCTTGTAATAGATAACGGGTTATATAGGAAGTACTGAAGGTCTAAGGCATAAGTATCTGCTCGCTCCCAGAACTGTTATCTCTCACAAATTCATGGATCTGCTAAAAATAAGCAAGGGGGTCCAATACGCTGATTTGGCGGACGGTTATTTCACGCTACGCTTCATATATAAGAGGTACGGGCATGTAGGAGGATTCAACAATCCGAAAAGTGGGATTTTTAGCTAAGGGAACCGAACAAAATGGGATGAGCATAGGCGCTTCGCTTTTATGGTAGCTTTCTTAGGCGTTGTGGTGTTTCCCCGGAAAGATGGGAATATCGATCTGCGGGTGGCTGGAGTCGTCAAAGTCCTGATTACCAATGCCAAGAGCACCCTCGCTCCTATGATAGTGTCTGAGATATACCGAGCTCTCGCAGCTTGTAAAGTTGGGGCAAACTTCTTTGAGGGATGCAATTTGCTATTACAGATGTGGATGATCGAACACCTGTGTCACCGCCCTCAGTATTTGAGTTATGGGTCTGTAGAGAAAAGCTGCATTGAAGAGTTCGACATAAGGATTTCAGGGTTCAAGCTGCCAGAAGGGTTTGGAGATTGGGTATCCCGCCTTCGCTCCATCACTGCAGGGCAAGTAGAGTGGACATTGGGTTGGCTTCCTGTTGAAGAGATTATGTATATGCCTGCCACCGTTCCTTACCTCCTCCTAATGGGTCTTCGAGGCATTCAGCCTTACGCTCCATACCGGGTGATGAGACAGTTAGGAAGATGCCAGATGATGCACCCAGATGAAGATCGTAGTGTTTATGCGGTCGAAGTCGGCTCCGACGACCAATTTCATAAAGAAACAGTTCGTCATATTTGGAACGAGTGTCAGTATTTGACATCAAACACTCAAGTGTGCGACTTATCTAGAGGCGAGGTCTCACCCGCCTCTCTTGCCTAGTACGGGAAGAAGAACACCACAAGAGCCGAAACTAAAAGACCAACCAAAAATCCTCACATCTAGGAATTTGTTGAGGTATCGCAAGAATAGTAGGTTTGGTTGGCCAAGGAGAATGAATACAAGGCCAAAATAGCCAAGTTGGAAAAACAAGTCAGGGATCTTCAGTTTGAGAACAGTTTGCAAGCCGCTGCGGATGAGGGCGAAAAGAAAAAGTTAGCCAAAGAAAATGATGCCCTCCAAGCCCAGATTTGGGAAATGAAAATAGCAGCCAAAAACCCCGTCAGAAGTGCAAAAGATGAAAAGCTTATAAATAACCTTAGGCAGAAGGTGAGTGAGTATAGTTTTGATTTGAATAAGGCCGAGGGTGAACTAGCTAGGGCTCGAACAAAATTGTCTAAGAATGCGGAGGAACGAGCGCGCTTGGTTAAATAGTTAAAAGAGAGATATGACAATAAGGTTGTGGGGTTGAAGAAAACGATCACCATTCTTGAGAACAAAATGACTAAGCAGGCAAAAGACTTTAAAGCAGAAAGAGAACACTGTTATGCAGCAATGGAACAGTTAGAAAGAGATCTGCAACAACTCCGAGAACAAAATCATATAGCTGAACAAACTCTGGAAGCTAGGGCTCAGCAGATTGGGTGTTTGTTGCAAGAAAAAGGCATCATAAGAGAAAGGGTCAGAAGGATCGCCGACTACATCACGATGAAATGAAGTATTTGTGATGACATGACTAGATCCATGTTCTTTGCCACTATAATGACCTTTGTCCGCCAGATAATAGAAGATCTCTATCATCTCCAAGGGGATTTGGCACATAGGCCTATGGCGAGACCGAATGATATCCCGCGGGCCTCAGGAGCAGTTGAAGCATTGATGTATTCATGATTTTCATTGGAGTCTGTTAGTTTGATTTCGAGTCTGTAGTTTCATCTTTCCATCAGAGTTTGTTAGTTTCCTTTTTGAGTCTGTTAGTTGTCGTTGTAATCAAAGCATTTTCTTTTTATGAAAAATTTGAAAATCCCAAAATATTTTATTATTTATTTTTACACTTATTCCCCCAGAACTACGCTAGGTCTAATTCATGTGGGGTCATGATACGTAGGCATTCTCCATAAGATTCGATCATAACCAAAAGAAAAAAATAAGAAAGAAAAGAGAGAGAGAAAAACAAGAGAGAAAAAGAAAAGAAAAAGAGAGAGCAAACAAGAAGCTGTGGGAGGGAAACAATGGCAAAATAAGAGATAGAAATATGAGAGAATAAAGAATAACGAGAAATCGAGCAAAGAAAGAGAAAGAGAAAAATAAAAAAGGAGAAAAAGAGAAGTTGCAAATATAAATTAGAGAAAGTCGGGATGACACAAGCAGCCGATCAAATGCATGATAGGAATAGTTAAACTTCTTAGGTGCATTGCATTCCCCAAATGTGCGGTTGCCTATATGTTAAGATCTAATCGCTAACAAGCTTGTTGTTGATAATCAGTATAGGAAGGTGGTTAGTTTGTTTGGCATTCTGGCAACTCGCTACAACACCCGGTCCAAAAACAAGTCGATCATGGCCAACCAGGAACTTGATGCGAGTGTTATTGATGCTCCGAGAGAGGTGGAAGAGTCGGATGTTAATTTGAAAGAAGGGATGTATAAGCTGAAATAACAGATGGCTGAGATGTATCAAGCATGGGCAAAAGGGCACCCACCACCGCTTTACCCCGCCAACCCTGCTTTCGTCCCGCCGTTGGCTCAATCCCAGGAACCTCCCACGGTCAATTCATCCCCGGGCTTTCCCATTTACCACCACTATCAGGGCACTACTTCCCAAACACCACAAGCTCCACCACCCAAACCAGTTCCTTACCCTCCTCCACCAGCCACTCATGTTTTTATGGCACCCCTACCCGCTACACTCCACCAATCCTCTAGCGAGCCTTTATTCCAGGCCCATGATAACCAATATTACCCGTAGAGCCCACTTTCAAAGCTCCAGAACCCTATTCCTACACTCCTCGTTTTGATCTCCCTGTGGAAACTGAGAAACCATCTAAAAGTCCTGAACAAGAGGAGATGTTTAGGAATGTTAAGAACCTGGAACTGTCCTTCAGGAATATGCAGGGGTTGGGAGCTCAGGTAAGCGTGTCTTACAAAGATCTATGTTTATTTCCAGATGTTCAGCTGCCGGTGGGGTTTAAGATGCCCAAGTTTGATTTGTATTATGGGCACGGGGACCCGGTGGCGCACTTGAGTGGTTTCTGTAGCAAAATGAGGGGAGCTGGCGGGAAAGGCGAGTTGCTAGTGGCATATTTCAGTCAAAGTCTGAGTGGTTCGGCGCTGGAGTGGTACACTCGGCAGGATCACGGCAGATGGTATACATGGGATGATCTAGCCCAGTCATTCGCTTGTCATTTTCAATATAATCTAGATATTATTCCGGATCGTCTATAGTTGACAAAGATTGAGAAAAAGCAACATGAAAGCTTCAAGGAGTATGGTTTTCGCTGGAGAGAACACGCAACAAGGGTTGACCCTCCAATGAAAGAAAGCGAAATGGTGGATTATTTTCTGCAGGCCCTAGAGCCTACTTATTACGGCCATCTGGTATCAGCTATAGGCAAGTCCTTCAATGAAGTAGTGAAGATGGGTAGTATGGTGGAAGAAGGGCTCAAGTCAAACAAAATCATGAGCTATTCGGCTATTCAGGCAACTACCTAGGCCATTCAGAGTGGAACTAGGGGAGTAATTGGAAAGAAGAAGAAAGATGATGTGGCAACGATTGATTTAGGAGCTTGGTCCGGACCCAGGGGTTCATCTCACCACTATAATCAGCCTCGATCCTACCACCAAACCTACCCCCATACCCCGTATAATCCACCCCAACATTACTATCCATCACCAGACGCCCATTTTTCTGTCCACCACACCCAAACATATAACCAACCCCCCACCCATGCACAATGGTGTGTGCCAGCCCTATAAAACACCTACCCACCCCTACGAGCCTACCGAAACCCTCCTAGACCAGATATCCGGCCCAATCAAGCATTTAAAAACGAAAGGTTGTAGAGGAAGAAAATATTCACTCCATTGGGAGAGTCCTATACTAGTTTGTTCCACAGGCTAAGACAATTGGATATGCTAAGGCCGATCGAGTCAAAATTGCTAAATCCTCCCCCGAGAAATCTTGATTATTCTGTAAGCTGCGAATGTTGTTCTGGTGCTCCGGGGCATGACACGGAGAAATGTTGGCATTTGAAAAATGCTATCCAGGAGCTCATTGATACAAATCGGATTGAAGTCCAAGCTCTGGAGGCGCCCAATATCAACCAGAACCCATTGCCAACCCATTAGGAGACAAATATGATCGAGATAGTGCATAAGGGAGGGGAGCCTAAGAAGCCTTCACAGACCGTCATGAAGATTCGGTCCAGCGAAGTCAAGCCGGTTGAAAAATCAACAAGTGAGATATCAGTGATCAAGTTGAGCGGGACAAACAGTGAACCATTTACGGTAGTCAAGAAGGGGTCCTCAAGTGATGTTACAGCAAAACAAGAAAGGGCAAAAGTGATTATGCCAGGAGTGGCGAACAAGCCTGTCGTGATTGTGGAGAGTGGTCGTACAGATCCTGTCATTATCAAGCTCGTAGCCCAGTTACCAATAGTCAATAACAAGGCTATCCCATGGAATTATGAACGGGTGACAGTGACTTACAAAGGAATAGAAGTTAAAGAAGAAGTCTATGAGACCTATGGATTGACTCGTTCGGGGATATGCTTTGCCCCCGAGGAGTTAAGAAAAGCTAAAACCTCCAAAGATAACCCAGTATTAGTGAAGAAAGCGGTAACTGAAGAAGAGGTAGAAGAGTTTTTGAGAAAGATGAAAGTGCAAGACTATTCCACTATGGAGCAGTTGAGAAAGACGCCTGCCCACATTTGACTGTTGTCATTGTTAATCCACTCATATGAGCATCGTCGGGCCTTGATGAAAATCCTGAACGAGGTTCACATTCCTGACAAAATCTTAGTCAACCGTTTGGAAAAGATAGACAATAAGATATTTGAGGTAAATAGAGTAATATTCTGTGGTTACCCGGGTACTAGTCGACAATGGTTCCAGCGCAAACATTTTCCCTCTCTCTACTGTAAACAAGCTGAAAGTGGATGATGAAAGGATTTACAAGAACAATATCTGCGTTCGGGGATTTAACGGCGGAGGGAAAGATTCACTCGGTGATATAGTGCTCGAGCTGACAATAGGACTAGTAGAGTTCACCATGGAGTTCCAGGTGTTGGATATAGCTGTTTCCTACAATATACTGTTAGGTCGACCTTGGATTCATGCCGCCAAAGCAGTCCTGTGTACTCTGCACCAGATGGTCAAGTTTGAATGGGATAGACAGGAAATTGTTGTGCACGACGAGGATAATTGGTGTGCTCCCAGTGATGCCATTATTTCGTTCATTGAGGTTGAAGACGACAAGGGGCCTTGGGTCTACCAGGTTTTTGACACAGTGTCGGTCGAGAAAATTCCAGAAGGGAAATGCATTCCAATTCCGAAAGTAACCGCCGTATCAGTTTTGGTAGCTTTTGAAATGATGAAAAATGGTTTTGTACCTGGTAAGGGTTTGGGTGCATCTCTGCAAGGTATCATATAACCGGTGTCTCTCCCTAAAAACTTGGGTACATTTGGTCTGGGATTCAAGCCCACAACTGTAAATGTGAAAAGAGCCAGAAAGTTGAAACAGAGGGCATGGGTCCTCCCAAAGCCTGTCCCACGTCTCTCCAGATCGTTTGTCAAGCCTGGCGTCAAGAAATGCCCAGTGGCAACAGTTCCCAGTTATGTGGTCGATCTTGATAAAGAGTTGATTGAAAGGTTCGAGAAGTTGTTCGACGATGTGAACATGGTGGAAGTTGTAGAAGGTTCCAACAAGGTGGATGTGCGATTTGTCGGGTCGAGTGCAAAGCTTAACAATTGGGAAGCTACTCCTCTCCCTACCCGGAAGGAGTTTTGGTAGTTTGCTTTGATTTTCTTTCAATTTATCTGGATTATTCTAGGGTTGTAATTCAGATTCTATGTTCCGTCCGTTTGGATGTATAAACCTTGTTATCTTTAGATTTCAATGAATTGCAATTTCCCTTTTTCGTCATTCCTAATAGTTTTATTTTTGTTCTTCTTTTCTTTCATGTACAGTTCTTTTTATGCTGGTTTCAATGACATGACATGCACGAGGAATCTTCGGCCCAGTCTTAAAAGCCAATCTAATTCTAAAATAATAATTCAAGAAATAGAGTGTGATGAGGAATCCGAGTATGATGAGGATGAGACCTTTGAAGAGATTAGTAAAGAATTAAGCCATTTTGAAGAAAAACTCAAGCCTAACCTGAGTGATACAGAAGCAATCAATTTAGGGGACCTAGATAATATCAGAGAAACTAAGATAAGTGTTCATCTAGAACCGCAAATCAGGGAAGAGATAATTAAAGCATTGTTTGAGTACAAAGACATTTTTTGCATGCTCATATGGCGACATGCCGGGTCTAAGCACTTACTTGGTGATTCACAAATTGCCCACTGACCCAATATTTCCTCCCGTCAAACAGAAGTTGAGAAAGTTCAAAACTGATATGAGTGTGAAGATTAAAGAAGAGGTGACAAAGCAATTTGATGCAAAGGTCATTCGAGTCACGCAGTATCCCACCTGGTTTGCCAATTTTGTGCCTGTGCCAAAGAAGGACGGTAAGACCAGAGTGTGTGTTGATTACCGTGATCTCAACAAGGCTAGTCCAAAAGACAACTTCCCACTGCCAAATATCCACATTTTGATTGATAATTGTGCCAAGCATGAGATTGGGTCTTTTGTGGATTGCTATGCGGGTTATCATCAGATCTTAATGGATGAGGAAGATGCGGAAAGGACGGTATTCATCACGCCGTGGGAACATATTGCTACTGGGTCATGCCTTTCGGTTTGAAAAATGCTGGGCAACTTACATGAGGGCAATGTCGACCATATTCCTCGACATGATACATAAGGAGATCAAATTTTATGTGGATGATGTGATCATAAAGTCCAGGAAGCAGTCTGACCACGTCATAGATTTGAGAATGTTCCTCCAAAGGCTCCACAGGTACAATCTTAAGCTTAATCCTGCAAAGTGCGCATTCGGTGTTCCATCTGGAAAACTGCTGGGATTCATAGTCAGCCATTGAGGTATTGAATTGGACCCATCAAAGATCGAAACTATCAAAGAATTGACACCTCCAAGGAACATGACTTAGGTGATGAATCTGTTAGGGAGGCTAAACTACATCAGCAGGTTTATTGCTCAACTCACGACAACTTGTGAGCCTATTTTCAAGTTGCTGAAGAAGGATGCTGCGGTCAGGTGGACTGATGAGTGTCAAGAAGCATTTGATAAGATAAAGGGGTACTTGTCAAACCCACCTGTGTTGTCCCACCAGAATCGGGAAGGCCTTTGATTCTGTATTTGACGGTCTTGGATAATTCATTTGGTTGTGTGTTGGGTCAGCATGACATCACTGGTAGGAAGGAGCAAGCTATCTACTATCTCATCAAGAAGTACACATCTTATGAGGTTAAATACACTCACCTGGAAAGGACATGTTGTGCCCTAACCTGGGTAGCACAGAAGTTGAAGCATTATTTGTCATCTTACACTACTTACCTCATTTCTCTCTTGGATCCGTTAAAGTATATCTTTCAGAATCCCATGCCCACAGGGAGACTTACAAAGTGGCATATTTAGATCACGGAGCTTGACATTATCTATGTGACTCGGACTGCGATAAAGGCCCAAGCATTGGCCGATCATTTGGCCGAGAACTCGGTTGATGAAGAGTATGAGCCATTGAAAACTTATTTCCCCGATGAAGAGGTGATGCACATTGATGAGTTGGAACAGGTTATAAACTTTTCTTTGATGGGCTGCTAAAATGAAAGGAGTTGGGATAGGAGCTGTACTCATTTCTGAAACAAGGCATCACTACCCTGTTACGACTCAGCTTCGTTTCTACTGTAGTAATAACATGGCTGAGTACGAGGCATGCATTTTGGGTTTGAGATTAGCTGCAGACATGGGTGTCTAGGAAGTCTTGGTCTAGGGAGACTCGGACCTTCTGGTGCACCAAATTCAAGGGGATTGGGAAACATGGGATTTAAAACTCATACCTTACCGACAGTGTTTGCATGATCTTTGTCAACAGTTTCGATCAGTAGAGTTCAGGCATATCCCGAGGATCCATAATGAGGTTGCCGGCGCTTTGTCTACTTTGGCGTCAATGTTGCACCATCCGGACAAACCTTATGTTTACCCTCTGCATATTCAAGTCCACGATCAACATGCTTACTGTAACATGGTGGAAGAAGAACTTGATGGTGAGCCGTGGTTCCATGACATCAGGGAGTACATCAGGATGGGGGCATATCCGGTACAAGCCACAAGTGATCAAAAGAGAACGATTCGACGGTTGGCAAGTGGATTTTTTTTCAGTGGAGGAGTTTTATACAAAAGAACCCCAGATCTTGGATTGTTAAGATGCATAGATGCTAGACAAGCTACAACTATCATGACCGAAGTACATTATAGAATCTGTGGACCGCATATGAGTGGGTACGTTCTAGCAAAGAATACTCTCCGAGCAGGTTATTATTGGCTTACCATGGAGCGAGATTATATCAGTTTTGTGCGCAAGTGTTATCAATGTCAAGTACATGGAGATTTGATTCATTCTCCGCCATCAGAATTGCATACAATGTCTGCACCATGGCAATTTAGTGCTTGGGGCATGGATGTCATTGGACCGATTGAGCTAGTAGTATCCAATGGGCACGGGTTCATTCTGGTGGCCATCGATTATTTCACCAAGTGGGTTTAAGCTAAAACTTTCAAGTCTGTGACCAAGAAAGCGGTGGTCGATTTTGTGCATTCAAATATAATTTGTCGGTTCGGGATCCCAAAGGTGATCATCACAGATAATGGTGCTAATCTGAACAGTCATCTGATGAAAGAGGTATGTCAACAGTTTAAGATCACGCATCGCAATTCCACCCCATACCGCCCCAAGGCGAATGGAGCAGTCGAGGCAGCCAACAAGAACATAAAGAAGATACTTCGGAAAATGGTGGAAGGTTCCAGGCAATGGCATAAAAAGCTACCCTTTGCGTTGTTGGGTTATCGCACTACTGTTCACACTTCAGTAGGTGCAACTCCTTATTTGTTGGTATATGACACTGAAGCAGTGATACCCGCGTAATTTGAAATCCCATCCTTTCGGATTGTCGCTGAAGCCGAAATTGATGATGATGAATGGGTCAAAACTCGCCTGGAGCAATTGAGTTTGATCGATGAGAAAAGATTGGCAGCGGTGTGTCATGGCCAGTTGTATCAATAGAGAATGGCAAGAGCATATAACAAGAAGGTGCGTCCACAGAAGTTTGAAGTGGGTCACCAAGTATTGAAATGAATCCTTCCACATCAGATTGAAGCAAAAGGCAAGTTCGCCCCAAATTGGTAGGGGCCATTCCTCGTAACGAGAGTGTTGTCCAATCATGCTTTGTATTTAACAGATATAGAAGGCAAATGTGTAGAAATGGCTATCAATTTTGATGCGGTCAAAAGATGTTATGTACGATTTCTTTGATTAGATTGTGTTTGTTTGTACTTGGCATGTTTTGAAGATTGGAATGACGAAGATATTTTGTTCTGCTATCTAAACACTTTATCCTTTGTTACCCCTTTGAGCCTTATTTATTTTCTTTCGTATCCCTCTTTTTGAATCAGTAGTAAAGATCAGAAATGCAAGCACGAAAGATAAGTAAAGGAAAAGAAAGAAGAGAAAAAAAATGAAAAAATAAGAAGAAAAGAAAAGAAAAGAAAAGAAAAAAAGTAAAGAAAAAATGAGAGAACAAGAAAACAACAAAAAGAGAAAAAGGAAGGGAAAAAAAGAGAAAGAAAAGAAAAAGGAAAGAGAAAATCATAACAACAAAGCAATTTTTATGTCATGAAATATGTTCGACCTGATTCCTTTTAAGGATACGTAGGTAGCCTCACGGTTCAGTCCCATCAAAATAAAAATTCAAAAGTCTCCAAGGAAACAAATTGGGGCAGAAGTTGCGGTTGTTGTAAGAATCTAATTCCAAATGTTGTAATTTTGAACCCAGTTGAGTTGTTTTGAGCCTTTTGATACCCTTTATTTCTAACCCCATCCAAAAGCAAGTAGAGGTGATTCATATAAGGGGCAACAATCCAGTCCAAACAAGGAAAAATGGAAAATGAGAGAGTCTTATTAGTGAAAACCCTTACGGGCACTGTAAGGTGATGAAAGCTGAGAGAAATCAAAAATGAGAGAGTCTTATTGGTGAAAACCTTCACAGGCACCTTGAGGCGAAAGTGAGTTGAGAGATGAACAAATGAGAGAGGTTTGTTGGTGAACACCCTTCAGGGCACTGCAGGCTGAACAAAGCCAAGGTTTTGGTGAAGAAATTGGGTTTTGAAGATCTCGGGGCGTAAAGTACGACAACTGAAAGTTCATTGGTTGAACGGACTGGGCCGATTAATCCAAAATGCATGTCATGATCTTAGGTACTATCTGCTCTACTAGATAAGTCTCTTTTCCTTTTCCCCTTCAGACAGTCTTCCAGTTTTGGATTTTTCTTATCCCTAACTCTCAAAGTCATCATTTCATTTCTTTTGGGTTTATTTCTATAAGATATTTCCAATGTCAATTTTGTTTAAGCAAATAAGAAAGGGTTTCAAAGCTCACTACCAACTCCCCAAAATTGCACAAAGCACAAGACGACCAAAGCATTGCCAGAGACAGTATGATGTAAAATGGGATATAAAGGGTCAGCGAAAGTTCCATCGGTGGAATGGTTTAGTAATTTCATGGGAGATGCAGAGGTTCAGATAGATGGTTCAGAGAAGTAACACAACGGTTTGGGTATATAACACTTCGGTCATCCAAGGTCATGTGGGTGAAAGTCAGTCAGAAAGTCAAACGGTTCTTGGCCGATGCGGGGAAACCAGCCAAAGCAAAGCACGACAACAGAGAGGCCACTTTTAGCAAGAATGACACAAACTAACCACCATATTTTAAACTGACAAAATTTTTCTTTGATTGAAACATGGGCAGGAAATTTCGTTTGTTTCGGAGAAACCATCCGCAAGGAAAAGCAAGCACCAGACATGTTTGATCGTAAATTCTCAAGACCCTCCTGGAAAATGGGACCTAGTTTAAAATTCAAAACAATCATGAGTAGCAAAATCTAGCATAAATGTACTCCAAATGAATATAAGTTGGCTTCAAAGTTTGCATGCTTGAGATAGGATTCAATTAGGAGTTTTCAGGACCCTTCTGAATAATGGGACTTAGCTTTAAGATTTCCATTAGATAACAAGATGTAGCGGAAGTAATACCTTTAGAAGATATAATTTATATTTAACTAGGAGTTTTCAGGACCCTCCTGGATAATGGGATCTAGCTTTCAAGTTCTTAGTGATATTTGGTAACATGATTCAGTTAACACTTACAGATGTGCCCAGCCACCAAACTGGGGCAGAAAATTTTCTTTGTTTTGTCTATTTTGTTGAAATCAGGAAGTCCACCTGGAGAACAAACCAATTCAAGTGTTGGTAATCAGGAGACCACCTGGAGAACAAAGCAATTCAAGCGTCGGTAATTAGAAGCCCACCTGGAGAAAAAAGCAATTCAAGTGTTGGTAATCAGGATCCCACCTGGAGAACAAAGCAATTCAAGCGTCGATAATCAGGAGCCCACCTGGAGAACAAAGCAATTCAAGAGTCGGTAATTAGGAGCCCACCTGGAGAACAAAGCAATTTAAGTGTTGGCAATCAGGAGCCCACCTGGAGAATAAAGCAATTCAAGTGTCGGTAATCAGGAGCCCACCTGGAGAACAAAGCAATTCAAGTGTCGATAATCAGGAGCCCACCTGGAGAACAAAGTAGTTCAAGTGTCGGTAATCAGGAGCCCACATGGAGAACAAAGCAGTTCAAGTGTCGGTAATCAGGAGCCTACCTGGAGAACAAAGCAATTCAAGTGTCGGTAATCAGGAGTCAACCTGGAGAACAAAGTAATTCAAGCGTTGGTAATGAGGAGCCCACCTGGAGAACAAAGCAATTCAAGCGTCGGTAATCAAGAGCCTACCTGGAGAACAAAGCAATTCAAGTGTCGATAATCAGGATCCCACCTGAAGAATAAAGGGAAAGCAACAATGTTCGAAGGAAGACGGTTCAAGTTCAGCAATCAGGCGCCCACCTGGAGAAAAGGAAAAGCATCTCAGATTACAATTCAAATCGGCAACAAAGGAATTTCACCTGGAAAATACAAGTCAACAAGGCAACAAGAACCACAAGATCAAGTTTGAAGATATAGATAGGATTTTTGTAATGCATAGATCATAGTTTAGTCTAGTTTCTTTTTATTTTGTCATGGTGTAATAAGGAGTTCAGTAAGCAGTAGCAGCAATAGTGAAATCACAGCTTCATGGTAGTCCCAACTACCGAAACTTCCCGAACTACAGTGACCTGATTCCTTTATAGCAAGGATATGTAGGCAACCTCGGAAGAAGGGTGCGGTCAAATCTTTCAAGAATGCTTCCCACAGAGTATTCAAATGGGCAAAAATCGCTCATATCCTCTCACTTTATCTTTGCACAAAAACTCTTCGTGTTTCCGAGCAAAGAGGGGCAGCTATGAGCATGTAATTTTTTCCCTATGTGAATTACTCCCATAAATTCAAGAAAAATGAATTTTCCCCAATGTTTGCAATTTTGTAGATTTTTGTGGCATTTTTGTCAACTGTTTGCATTTGTCTGTGCACATTTATTTTATCTAATTCATGAAAAATACAAAAAATATGTTGCATTTGCATTTAGGATTTAATTTTACATTTGTTAGACTAATTATCAGATTAGTTGTTTTATAAAAATGGAAAAATCACAAAAAATAGTTTACTTTTGCACTTTTTAATTTTAATTTTGGATTTTTGGTAGTTTTCCCTTTAAACTTGGTTTTAATTACTTGTGGTAATTGTTATTTAAAGTTAATTAATTCAATGTGGTAGGATAATTTGATTTAGGAATTAATTTAGGTTTTTATTTTTTTAGATTTAATTTAAAAGAAATTAGAAAAAAAAGAATGAAATGAAAATAGAGTAAATAAGAAAGGCTGTATTTGGGCCAAATTTGTAACAGCCCAAACGATTTTCCATGAGTACCTGTTCAAAACCCAGCCCAAAACCCGTCCCCACCTGGTCCGTTTCTTTAAAAGACCAAACGACATTGTTTCAATTGCAGGTGATCAAGATCATTGATCTTCTTTGATCGAACGGTCTGGAAGTAGGTCTAGTTTCGTATAAGACTGTCTGGATCCTCTCCCCCCTCTCATCGTCTCTCTCTCAACTCACTCTCAGAGACAAAGAACCCTAACCCGCCGCCCTAAATCCCCCACCATCTCCACCGGTGGAGCCACCTCCAATCACCCCCAAAATAACACCCCGTAACCCCCATGACCCCTCGTTCCAAATCCCCACTCCTCTCAAATCTTGCTTGAACCCCTTGAATATTGAATCAAAGCTTAACTCTAAAATCCCAAGTTTTCCAATTCGAGATTTCTTTGAAGATTTTAGGTTCATTCTAACTTTATTCGTGTGTTTTGATGAAGAACACACGATTAATCTCAGATTGAGCCCAAAATTTAAAGATTTGAAGATTCGTCACCACTTTTTATTGTCTGAGGCACTTTTAGGTATTTTTCCTTTTCTTTTGTTATCTTTTCTTCAATTTTTCTTTCTTTTTCAATTTATTTGCTTCTTCTCTTCTTCTTGATTCCTTTTTATTTGTTTCGGGGTCATTTGTTCATGCATAAGTAGTTCTGAATCTTTTTCCTGATTAGTATGGTTAGTCCGTGAATCAGCTTAGTTTAGATTTGTTAGTTTGGTTAATTTTTGTTAGTAAGTCATTTAGTCTAAATTTTTAATTGTCAAAACCATGTTAGCATGTGTGTTACTTTGTGCTTACAGTTTGTTAATTGGGTAATTGTGTTGTTTGGGCTTGGTTCTGGCTATGACGCATTTGCACAAGAACAACCCATTCATTTTGGGGATTAATTAGATAGGAATTGACCTATGAATTTGTCAGTAGGGTAATAAACAGGGGTATGAGGGGTATTATAAGTAATTGGTATAGGAAATATTTCAGTAACTCACCTAGGAAACTTTTAGGAAGAGGGGAAGGGGGGTTATTCTGAATTTCTGCTTTGAAATTAAGGGTATTTTAGGTAAAACCAAAATTAGAAAAGGACTGAGGTGCAAAAATTGATTCTTTAGGGCTGCCCTAGAACCTTGCCTATAAAGGCATCATAACTTGACATTCAAGTCAGAGGATAAAGATAAAAAAAATTCAGAAAAAATCAAGAACAGCTGGAAATTTCATGAGATCACTGTTCCATTGAATTTGTTCTGTAATTCTTGAGGTTTTCAATTTCTGAAGAAATTTCTGATTCACCTGGGGTGAAATGGATTGAATTTGGATTTTTGAAAAGTTTTGGGTTGAGTTTTTATTGTTTGGTTTACTGTTCCATTATTGGTTTGGAGCTGATCCCTGTTGCTGCTACCTTATTGTTGATATACTGCTGTTGTTTGTTCCTTTTTAGTCTCAAACTTAGTTTTTGATTATGCTTTTGTTACATTCAGGTACACGATCCTGTAATTCTTTTGTATGTGAAGTCTTCATATGAAGAATGAGATGAGAAGTAGAAGTTTCAATGCATAGCATTAGTTATTTTGCTGATTCAGTCATGTGCCTTCTGACTTTCTTTTTTACCTGATGAGTTACATCGGCTAATTAAGTTCTAGTTTGTATAAGTAGATTTATTACAGCCATGGAGAATGCAACTTGCATTGTATAAATTTGGGGTGTGATACATTACAAGCTTGTTAATTATTTTGGTTGATAACTCTTGATTCTGGAGATATATTTTGGGGTGATAGTTTTATGGCCTTTGTACATTTAAGCTTTCGGATGCACTACTTGATTAGCTCATGTAAAGCTCATAAAATTTGTTTCCAAATTGCTGAAAGTCACTGCTTGGTTTCTATGTTTAAAAATGAGAGTTCATGTAAGCTAATGTAGAATATGCAGAAACGAGAGGTTTTTTTAATTTTTGGTTGATAAAGTTGGCTTGCTGAATGATTGTGTAGTACACTAGCCAGCATGCCTAAATCATGGATATTTGCTAAATGTAAAGTCGAGCATCTGTTCTTAATGGTGTTCAAAGTGTCCTGGTGTACCATTTGCTTTGGTAGAGACTCGATTTTGAGTCTACGATCCTCAACCCTGTTTTTATAGGGTTTGGGCTCATTAAGCTTTGGGTCTTGAGGTGATCTGCAAAGGAAGGTGGCCTGCATTTTGCTTTTGGGCTTGTTCCTTGTGCCTAGTGGCTCACTCGTTGACTGCTGGGTCATTTTAATGGCCGAGTTGGCCCAAAAGTGTGCATAAGATAAAAAATCAAAAAGCTATGTAGGTGGTTTGTGTTTGATATTTTAAAAACAGAGTCTAAATTTGCTAGTTCGATTTCATGTTCCATGTTGGCATCAATTGATTGGAATTATTTAGTTGTTATGGATAATTTGAAGCTTCAGAATTGGACTCATTTGGACCCAAGCCTGAAGGTAACTGGAATGGTTTCGATTTTTGGTAACTTGCTGAAACAATTTGGTTCTGCGTTGATTGGCCTATTACTTTGATGCCCGCTAGCTAATTAGTAGGATCAAGATTTTTAATTAAATAATCATAAGTTCCATCAGCCTCTTTTAATTAATTAATTGGGCTTTTAAAGGTAGATTAGAGGCGTGCCATTGAATAGAATATAGCTTATGGCCCTCAAAGATTTAGCCTGAATTTCCTTTTGAAGTGGAATTAAGGTGTGCCGTGCTAAATAGAATATTAAAATGCACGACCCTCATTTAGTTGATCTTGAATATTTGAATCCTTAGCAATTGAGGCATGCCATTTGGCAAATTTTCCAAGGCCCTCGCAAAGTTGCAAATGCGTAGTTACTTTAGGCGCATTTTTTTAATAATTTATCTTCCTAAACTCGTGTGCGCATTTATGTGACCCAAATCCAAATCTCAACAACGTTAGATCAAATATGTAAAGAGCCGTGAGTGCATTTATGTGACGTGGTTCGAGACGTATTTTAAGTGACGTTGCAATTTTCCTTAAAAATAATTAAAGCGGCTAATAAGTTAAAATATACCATAGGCTAAAACATGTATTAAAATCAGATAATAGGTCAATTATAACAGTTGAGCGACCGTGCTAGAACCACGGAACTCGGGAATGCCCAACACCTTCTCCCGGGTTAATAGAATTCCTTACCCGGATTTCTGTGTTCGCGGACTGTAAAACAGAGTCAATCTTTTCCTCGATTCAGGATTTGAACCGGTGACTTGGGACACCATAAAATTATCCCAAGTGATGACTTTGAATTTTTAAATAAATAATCTCGTTTCGATTGTCACTTTAAGTTGTAAAAAACTCCCTTATATACCCCTTCCCGAGGTGTAGGAAAAAGGAGGTGTGACAGTCAGTATTGGTGGAATCCGGGACGTGAACTATAAATACGAGGTTTAGGATTTTATTTCATATTTTGACCTACAGAGCTCCGATTTGGCGATTTTTCGAAGGTTTAATTCATCATGGTAAGTGATTCTAACTCGGATTTGGCTAGAATACATGAATCTATCATTGAATTCAGCAGTTGATTCGTGATTTGGGGTGAACATTTGGAGAAAAATTATAGAAACTTCTAAACTAAATTTTTGAGATCCGTAGAACAATCCAATGTCGAAATTTGATAAAATTGGTATGGTTGAACTAGTATTGGAATGGGTGTTCGGATTTCATGAAAATCAAGTCGGGTTCCGAGAGGCAGGTCCCGTGTTGACTTTTGGTTGACTTTTTAATGTGAATTTTTAAGTCAATATTTTATTATCCAGAATGTTTTTCAATGTTTTTTTAAATAAAGTTATACAATTAATTGTGATATATTTGAGCCTCTCGGAGGTCAATTCAAGAAAGAAGGCTATTTGAAATATCGGCCTAACTTCAAAAAGGTAAGTATCTTGCCTAACCTTTTGTGGGGGACTTCCCCTTAGGATTTGAGTCTTCTCTGCTAATTGTGGTCCATCCATGCGAGGTGAAGAGTGTGTGCTCAGACTTATTTGTGGGAATTTGCCTTTAGGTTTCTTAGGCCCTTATGTTCATTATGTGGGAAGTATTCCATTATGATTATGTTTTCCTAATTGCTTAATTTACCTCTATATGCTCCATACGATGTTGTTAACTTCCCCTAACTCTTACTTGTTACTTGGCCTTATTTTCTTAATTGAAGCGATTGTTCTTCTTATCGTTTTGTTATCTCTAAATTGTGAATTCCTCCATGACCCCGTGTATATATACTAGGTGTCCAAATTGTTATGGTTGTCGGTGTAGTTATCACGTGCCTGTTATGTCTTATTGTTTTGTTAAAGTTATTGCGCTTCTTGGTTTTCCTGTGATTCTCGTGTTGTCGTGCATTCATACTCTTGGTGGTGGAATTCCTTGTGATTGGGTTGTTTGATTGTGTTTGAGTATTCTTCGTATTGCTTTTGTGTGTTTACTTTGGGACAACGGGACGATATGCCGGTAGATCCCCCTGCACTTTTATTGAGGATACCAAGGGATCCTCGGGATACCAAGAGATCCCCAACATTTATATTGAGGATACCAAGAGATCCTCAGGATAGCAAGAGATCCATGGCATTAATATTGAGGATACCAAGAGATCCTCGGGATACCAAGAGATCCCTAGCATTTATATTGAGGATACCAAGAGATCCTAGGGATACCATTATATCCCTGACATTTTTATTGAGGATACCAAGAGATTCTCGGGATACCAAGAGATCCCTGATATTTATATTTAGGATACCAAGAGATCCTCGGGATACCAAGAGATCCCAACATTTATATTGAGGATACCAAGAGATCTTCGGGATACCAAGAGATCCCCAACACATATATTGAGGATACCAAGAGATCCTCGGGATACCAAGAGATCCCAACATTTATATTGAGGATACCAAGAGATCCTCGGGATACCAAGAGATCCCCAACACATATATTGAGGATACCAAGAGATCCTCGGGATACCAAGAGATCCCCAACATATATATTGAGGATACCAAGAGATCCTCGGGATACCAAGAGATCCCGAGCATTTTTATTGAGGATACCAAGAGATCCCTAGCATTTATATTGAGGATACCAAGAGATCCTCGGGATACTAAGAGATCCGTAGCATTTATATTTAGGATACCAAGAGATCCCTAGCATTTATATTGAGGATACCAAGAGATCCGCGGGATACCAAAAGATCCCAGCATTTACATTGAGGATACCAAGAGATCCTCGGGATACCAAGAGATCCCTAGCATTTATATCGAGGATACCAAGAGATCCTCAGGATACCAAGAGATCCCTAGCATTTATATTTAGGATACCAAGAGATCCTCAGGATACCAAGAGATACCTAACATTTATATTGAGGATACCAAGAGATCCCTGACATTTATATTGAGGATACCAAGAGATCCTCAGGATACCAAGAGATCCCCAGCATTTATATTGATGATACCAAGAGATCCTCGGGATACCGAGAGATCCCTAGCTCAAATACGGAGGATACTGAGATATCCCTGAGTATTTACATTTGGGACTACATGACGGTATCCTGGGAGATCCCCGGTTATTGTCTCTGCGTTGAGCTGTACTTCTTCTCTGATCATTTTGTCTTTGTTGTAAATGTTGTTATCAATTCAAGTGTTTTAACGATTTAGATTCCTTTACTGCTGTGATCCTTTGTGTTGGAATCCATAGTGTTTACAATACCTCACCTTATTATTATATATATTTCAATAATTCAAATTTCAACAATTTTTACATTTTAACTCAATTGATTTCTCAATTAAATTTTTCTTAAACCGTTTGAGGTTGTATTTTACTCAAAAAGGAATTTTGACTAAGTTAATTTATTAAATCCCTTGTTAAAGGTGAAAATCATCCGATGTTGTATTTCAATTGAAAATGGTACCTTACTTTATGTTATGTAAACGAGACCCCTTGAACATCTTAACTGCATTGATTATGGACCCTATGTACTGAGTAACATGAGAACGTTGTTTTGTAAATAGAGATAGAAATATGTGGGCACAAGGTGCCAGGTTTGCTAAAAGTTTGGTGATTGAGGTTATGATATGAGACATCGAGTTTGAGATGGCTGGAATTGTGCATCAGAATCGATATGATTTACTCAACTGACATTACCTTCCTTGTTTGAATACATTTTTACTTGTCTGTGTCCCAGTTATGTTGGTGTTAAATTATTTGGTTATCTTTGTTTCCACCCGTGTTTCTTTTTATTGTTTCTACGGATTGTAGTTTGTTCTTTCCCTGCTGTTGATATTACTGTGTCATTTCTAGGTTGATAGTTTATTATCAAATCATGTTCAATTTATTTGACCAATAGGTGTCTAGACTGTTCCTCGTCACTACCCCACCAAGGTTAGTCTTGATACTTAGTGGGCATCGCCGTGGTGTGCTCATACTACACTTCTGTACATTTTTGTGTACAGATCCAGGTATTTGATCGGTAGCAGTTGTGCGGGTTGTTCTGGTGGAGACTCAGGGTAAACCTTCTACAGCGTTCGCGGGCCTCGGAGTCACCTTCATTTGTACTTATTTCCATTTGTTCCTTTTTGTTTCGGAGAAGTGATGTATTTAATTTATATAACTACTCTTAGAAAGGCTTGTGACTTGTACCACCGGTTTTGAGAATTTTAAATTGTTAAGAGTTATTTAATTTAAAGTTGGCAAATATCAATGTTATTTTAGCTAATGTGAGGCTTACCTAGTTTAGAGACTAGGTGCCATCACGACTCCTTCGGAGGGGTTTTTGGGTCGTGACAGCCGTATAGAGTGAGTTGGGGACCCATGTATAGCTCAGCACTGTGTTTCATCCATAGACCGACAGGCAGCCGGAGCAGACAGTTCAGATCTTAGAGGACATGCTCAGAGCATATGTGATTGACTTTGGGGGATAATGGGATCAGTTCTTGCCTTTGGCCGAATTTGCTTACAACAACAGTTATCAGTCCAGCATCAAGATGGCTGCATTTGAGGCTTTGTATGATCGGTGATGTCATTCTTCCATCGGGTAGTTTGACCCCGGCTAGGCTAAGTTATATGGTACTGATTTGGTAAAAGATGCCTTGAAAAGGTAAAGTTGATTCAAGAGCGACTTCGCATAGCACAGTCCAGATAGGAGAGTGATGCGAATCAGAAAGTGTGTGATGTGTTATTTATGGTAGGCGAGAAGGTTCTCTTGAAGATCTTTCCGATAAAGGGGATTATGAGATTCGAAAAGAAGGGCGAGTTGAGCCCAAGGTTTATAGGCCCATTTGAGGTGTTAAGGCGAGTTGGGGAGGTTGCTTAAGAGCTTGCTTTACCTTCCAACCTATCAGGGTTCATCCAGTTTTTCACATGTCTATGCTCCGGAGATATCAGACCGACTTGTCACATGTGTTAGACTTCAATACTATTCAGCTAAATGAGAGTTTAGGTTATGAGGAGGAGCCAGTTGCTATTGTTGCTAGACGGGATCGCCAGTTCAGACCCAAGAGGATTTCTGCGGTAAAGGTTTACTGGAGGGACCAACCAGTGGAGGAGGCGACCTAGGAGTCCGACGAGGTCATGCGGAGCAGATATCCACACTTATTCAGCACTTCATGTATGAATCTAAACCCGTCCGAGGACGAACGTTTGTTTAAGAGGTGGAGAATGTAATGACCTGATCGATTGTTTTGCTTTCTAGAACCTCATTCCCCTAAATAAAACTTCCCGTACTTGCTTTTACTGATTTATGACTTGAGAGGATGGTTAGTTCGGGATTTGGGAGAGTTCGGGTTGAAATTGGAACACTTGGTTCCTTAAGTTTGGTTTAAAACACCAAGTTTTACTTCGGTCAACATTTTGAGTAAACAAAATTGGAATTGGGATTTGATGATTCCAATAGGTTCGTATGATGATTTCGGACTTGGGCGTATGTTCAGATCGGGTTTTGGATGACCCGGGAGTGTTTTGGTGCCTAATAGTAAAAGTTGGTTCTTTGAAGATTTTAGAAGTTCTTTAAATTTGGTTTGGAGTGGGTTTTGGTGACATCGAGGTCCAAACGGAATTCTGATACATGGAATAGTTTTGTAATGTCATTTAAGACTTGCATGCAAAATATGGTGTCATTCCGAGTAGTTTAAGTACGTTTCAGCGAATTGGAAGTAAACTAAAGAACTTGAAGTTCTTAAGTTTGATTCAATTGGTTTTGGGGTGCGATCGTTAGTTTAATGTTGTTTCGAGCGTTCCGAGAGTTCGAGCGAGTCCGTTTTATGATTCCAAACTTGTTGGTATGTTCGGGCGGGGCCATTAGTGTCAATCGGACAAGGCTTGGACCAAGTTGGAAACTTGGAGCAAGAACTGAAGCTCGCCAGATCTGTCATAACCGCACATGTGCTTGGCCAGCCGCAGGTGCGAGCTCACACATGTGAGCCATGAGCCATAGAAGCGGAAATGCGAAGGAAGCTCAGGTACCGCAGGTGTGAAGGAATTTACGCACATGCAAGACCGCAAGTGCGAGCGCTGTGGTCGCAGGAGCGAAACGGGCTCGTAGATGTGACTCCTTGTGTCCGTACATACAGAGCTCATCCAGGCAAGGAAAAGGCGCACCTGCAAAGGTCTTGCCGCGGGTGCGAGAGCGCAAATGCGACCCTATGGCCGCATGTGCAGAAATCGCTAAAGGCAGTGGACTTCATTTAATACGGGACTTAAGCATTTTTGAGCTCAGTTATTTCATTTTGGTGAGATTCTTGGAACCTCTTAGAGATAGGATTTCACCCAACACCTTGAGGTGAGTAATTCCTATACAATATGAGTTAAATACAAAGTTTATGGGTAGATTATCACATGTAAATTAGTGAAAATGATGGGTTTAGGTGAAAACTTAGGGTTTTGATAAAAATGAGATTTTTCACGAAAATGACTATGAAACTGAGTGAAAATCATATATTTAATTTCCTAAGGTTATGAGTGATAACTTTCTTGAAATTTTTTCGGAATCCGGGAACGTGGGCCCAAGGGTGAATTTTAGAAACCTTACATTTGGGGTTGGGCAATCACTATGTTGATTAGTTTTTACTCTATTTGAATAGTTTTGGATTCTTCGGCTCCGTTTTGAGGGTTTGAGCGCATTCTTGAATTTGGAAGTAGGTTTTGAGACGAGGTAAATCTCTTTCTAACCTTGTAAGAGTGAAATTTTCCCATTGGTGAATTCAATTAATATGTGATTTATTTTTGAGGCTACGTACGCACGAAGTGACGAGAGTCCGTACATAGCTACTATTCATGTTTACCTACGGGTAGTCTTAGGCTTACACCATGCTCTGTGGACACCATTATTTGATTATATTTGCTAATTGTATCAAATGGAATTAAGTCGAGGATTTGTAAGGAGTTAAACACTTTAAGTTGAATTGTTTTTATTTTGAAAAGAATCAAGAAAGTATTTTGATTTATTGATAAATTTATATTTGACCGCGTCGCATGTATGATTCACGAGCGGGGTGATTAGATGCATCTATGGTTTGAGCTGTTCAACCCTCGGCAGTGCATAATTTACATTTGTGTTGGATTGGGCCGAACGTCCTCGGTGGAATTTGTGTGTGATAATAGAACTAGAAGTCATTTTCATAACTTGTATAAATTCATTGTTTAAGAGATCATTTGTTTTAAATGAAGGAAGTGTTTTGGGTTCTTAAATATGATGAAGAATTGTTAATCTATTTCTTGTTCTGAGTTTTATTGTTATCTCTATATATCATGCTTAATTAGAATTTCATGTTATTACATTGGTGGCCCTTAGTAAGTGTCGGAGTCGACCCCTCGTCACGACTTCTTCAAGGTTAGACTAGATACTTACTAGATACATGTTTTTATGTACTCAGGCTACACTTCTGTACTTTATTGTACAGGATTTGAGACAGGTGCATCTGGCCACCAGTTCGGTGCGAAGATTTGACCCCCATCTCGAGACTTCACTGTGAGAAGTTGCCTTCTGAGCCGTTCTGTTGTAGCCGAGTCTTATTTATTTTACATATTTCTGTCTATTTTCTTTCAGACAGTAGGCTAGTATTCTTTTGTATATTCTACTAGATTGCCCACATATTTGTGGCACTAGGTCATGGCACACACTAGAAGACTTATGATTTTGGATTTGTTTACATGATGACGATTTGTACTCATTTTCTTCCATTTAATTGTGTTTCATTTTCAAATTTTCTAAATTTTTTTTCTAAATGGGAAAGTAATATGCGCTTAGCCATTTGTTTAAGTGGGAAACTACTAGTTTGATCAGTGTTGGCTTACCTAACAGCGATGGTGGGCGCCATCACAGCCTGAAATGGAAATTGGATCGTGCACATGCGCTCAAACTGTTAGTGCTACTTCACTAAGGTGAATAGGACTAGAGAGGGTGATTTATAGGGTACATCATATGTTTTTGTATAGGAAAGATCCTATTTTACAAGTATTGGCTGGCAAAGAGCCTTGGACCAAAGGAAGAACTTGTGCAGGAGAATTAAATCTTCTCTTGTAGCTTTCATATTTTCTGGTATAAAAGGAGTTCTCTTTCACTTCTTGTTATCACGGCAACAAAGAGGTTAAGACGAGTGAGGTATCATAGAAAAGGCATAACAAAAATAGTTTGTGAGAAAAATAGAGAGTATGAGAGATATTATATTGAGCCGGAAATATCAAAGTAAGTTAAAAAAATTTTTTTTAGTATTGTAGTGGTTTTTGGAGTATTTTACTTGGCCAACAAAGTATACATTTCCTTACTATAGTAATATAAATTGCTTCTCTAGGGATCATGGTTTTTTTCCATATTCAGAAGAATTTTTTACGTAAAAAACTTGGTGTCATTGCTACGCTTTTATTCTTTTTGATTATCGTATCTTAGTGCTATATTATTATTATTTTGTTTTTATTACCGTAACTATTATTTCTATGGGTCGTTTATTCCTAACAAGTTTTAGATGGGGGCAAAAGCCATGAAAAATAACTAATACTTCAACTTGATGAAACATTTTTGTCTTGGTAATTAAATTTCTTTATAATAATCACCAAGTGTATATGTACAAATCACAGCAAAGCTACACTAGAGCCAGCTGTTTTCAGAACAAAACAAACACAAAACTAGTTCAAAGTCTATTCTTTCCTTAGGGATATACGAAGCACACCTAAAGCATATGGCCTACAAGCAAATTTATCAAAAAGTTGTGTCTATTTTAGTGGAGTGGATATTAAAGGACATGATGCAATATTGCAGCAACTGGGCTATGTGAAGGGTGAACTTCCTTTCAAATACATGGGGATTCCGTTCTCCTCTAAGAAGATCACACTAGTCCAATGGAAACTCCTCATTGAGAAAATAGTGTCTAGAATATCATCATGGACAACTAAAAAACTCTCGCAAGTAGAGTTCAGCTGGTTCAAACAGTGCTATTTGGAATTCAAGCTTACATGGCTCAAATTTTCATACTTCCTGCTAAAGTGATTAAAGTTATAGGTGTGTTGGACCAAACGCACAAACAAATATAAGTGGTCGTCAAGTAATAAAGTGACTCGAAAGTCGGATGTCGAACCCACAGAGACTTAGATTGATTGTTAACTAAGTAAACTAAAATAAATTAATTGTCCAAGATATTTAAGAGTGATATTTTTCTATTAATCTACTATTGCGGAAATTAAACAAATAACAACTAAATTATCAAGAATGCGATTTTGTATGACGAGATTTTACTTCAGAGGATATGGGAATTCTAGAGTTGTGTTTGGTTTATCAATCCTATTAAATTCAATAATCACACTCGTTAATCCGGATTATCTATGGTTAATAATTAACCGGATCTTTTATATTAATAGCATATTCTCGCAATACTACTCGTCTGCCCACAATATATCAATCCTATATTCCTATGGTATTGAGTCTATCATGAACGAATATAATATGGTATTCAATTAATGAAGACTATTAGATATATTCCTATTCTAACCGCAAAATCTTCTCCCGAGCCACGTGTTCAGAAACAAGCTCTCTCTAATTCTACTCTAATCTAAACACGTCTTTCTCAAGCATAGCATAGATAGTAAATCGAACACAACCGCTGGCCAGTCAATTAAGCAATTATGCACAGGATTAGATAAACAACCACAAGATGATAATCCGAATTAATGAAGATGTAATTAATAAACATTAATAATCATGCCAACCACAACCCTAGAACGTAGAGTGCTTAGCTACTCATGTTCGTAGTAAGAATTTTTCAAGTATTTTGCATAAACAAATTACAAAGAAAAGAAAAAGGGATGAAGAACTCTATAATTTTCTCCTCCAAAAGTTATCCACGTGATGACCTTGCATCTAGTTGCAAAAAACCTCCCTCAAAGTGGCGTTTTTAGGTATATTTATATGTGTAGAAAAAGACCTAAGCGTGTAGGTCAAGTCCTAGTCAAACCAGGAGACGAAATAAATTTTCAAAACTCGGAATGAATCTTGCCTCAGGCCTGGCGTCGCCATGAATAATGTCTGGTTAAGCTTGGGCTTTTTTTTTGCCTCTCCAGGTCTATCACAAACTATAAGCCTGGCGTCCCAGGCTAACACATGCTTTAGGCCTGGCTTTGCTAGTTTTCTCCTTTTCACTGTTTTTGAGTACACTTTCAACATTTAAGTATCCCTTTTGTTCTACTTTCAACTCCAGTTCATCTACACATAAAATAGACTCCATTACACACAAATAAAGTGTAATTTATCAATAAGGCATGTAAAATGCAAGGCAAATAATGTACGAAACTATGGAATTATAGCCCCACATCAATACCCCACACTTAAACATTGCTTGTCCTCGAGAAATCAAACTACACTTATAGACACAACCTGTTTAAACAATCCTCCTAACTCATCACACCAAGAATCTTTAAAATAGACTAAGCACAAGGGTGTAACATCTTCACCTCAAGATTTGACTCATAAGTAACATGCATTATTTCACAATTCACTCACTTACTCTAACATAGAGGTCAATGACATTACCTTTCCTTCATGAATCAAGTTCCCTCACATAACAAAAGAGAATATTCCACACACAATAAAATTTAAGAACAATTAGGAACTCAAGATAGAAAGAAATCACTCACTCTCAGAAATAACATTCATATTCTACAAAAGATGCACCATAGGTTTTCCCGTAGTGTACTACTTTACTAATCGAGCTCATTCAGTCTAAGATCAAGTAGGACTTTCATTGGTCGTAATGTAGGCTGCGGGTCTGGTAGGATACATTTGGATATAAGAGGGGCTACACCTCCCTAAGCACTTTAATACATACACTTTAATATTTTAAACCCCACACTTATGTCAAACTATAACTCCACCTTCACATCAATGTATATTAACTTCATACTTCTTTAAGCACAATTACATCAAGAGTCACCACTATCACGAAATACTTTTTCACATCAGTACATCTTTTTTTTTTCTTTTCTTCTTTTTCACTTCAAGTGGCTCTTACTTTTTCAAAACAGTGCACCTTTATCTTTATTTCATTAGTTCCACTCAAAAGTCAAACCAACCACCCCTACACTTTAACTTTTACAAAGTTCATAACAATTCAAGTGCTCATGATAGGTGAAAAGGTTTAAATAACTAGTTAATTCAAACAAATGGGTAAGGATTGTAATGTGGTTGCCAAAGAAATGGGATTACAGGCTCAACGGGGTTAACTACGATACATAACAATTAGGTTGATAATATATATATATATATATATATATATATATATATATATATATATATGTATATATTTTTCAATAAAGAAATGCATATATCACTTTCAAGACTGAACAAAACTACTATTTCGCTTTGCAACACACGGGACAAGTTCTATACATCAAATGCAATGCACATAATAACACACAAACCTCAAACACACATGGCACATAATTCACTCAGGATTGGACTCATCAAGACACTCTAGTCAAAGCAATAAAGTAAATTATAGATTATACAATTTAAGATGCTTATACAAGAGTCAAAAACTAAGCCTAAGCATCACAACCAAAGTACTCACTATTCTCAAAGCATAACAAAGTCAAGAGATATTGCTTCAATTCAATTCACATCACAATGGCTCCTCTCCTAAAAAAAAATAAAACTACCTACACCCGGTTCAAACAAAACCCTTGGAAAAGAACTGTGGTATAAAGAAAAACCAAGGGGGAATTACTACAATCCAAAAAGAAAATCTTTTTGTCCTTTTTCTTTAGACTTAAATCCCTAAAGAAAACTGTCTAGGAGATCCATCGTGTGGAAAAGTCTAATTTTCTCACTTTTTTTCTATTTTCGATTTTTTTCATAACTTCTTCGATACTACATAACTACTACACAACTACGAAATCACAAATTAGAAGTTAACATTTTTCTACATCATACTTCTAATAATCTAGAGAATTCTCCCACCCCACACTTAAAAGAGTGCAGTATCCCCAATGCACAAATAAAGCAAAACAGTAATGAGGATGGACAAGAAACTCCCTGAAAGGCCAAAGGCCGAAGTAATAGCGGCTCACGGGGTACTCAGACTTGCTCCAAGCATGGTCTTTTGTGTGGGCACCCCACACTTAGTTCTCACCATCTAGCTCACTTTTGCACTCTTCCAATGGATTTGATTCATATGCTCATAATCCTATAAAACAAGAACAAATACTACAACAATAATAAGAAAAAATAAAAATAAAATAAAATAGTAAAGATGGGTTGACTCCCAACAAGTGCCCAAGTTAACGCCGCAGCACGACACTGCTACTCTGCTCAGGCTGGCCGCATTCTCTTCTTCTTTCTCCCATCAGCCAAGCCTTTTTACACTCTCTCGGAAGATCTCCTCTTTTATCTCTGCCTCTTTTCTCAATCATCCTTACACACTAAGCTTGAAACACCACCTCATCCAACTCAATCGACCTATCCGAATCACTACAATTCAAATAAGGACTCCACTCTATCCCCTTCAGTTCTATCACAGTAATCATGCACAAGTCCTTATAGTGCTTAGGGAGCTTAAGTGCCTTGTACACATTAAAAGTAATTTCCTCATTGCCAACTCTCATATTCAACTTTCCTTTCGTAACATCAATAAGCGCTCCACTAGTAGCTAAGAATGGTCTCCCCAAAATAATGGGTACTTCCTCATCTGCCTCGTAATCAAGAACAATAAAATTAGCAGGAAGAATAAACTTTCCCACTTCGACTAACATATCCTCAATAATTCCTTCTTGCATAACTAGTGACCTATCTGCCAGCTGTAAAGTGATTGTAGTAGGTCTAAGCACCCCCAATTCGAGTTGTTTAAACAAAGAGGATGGCATCAAATTTATACTAGATCCTAAATCACACATAGCTCTACCAACTTCTTGTTTTCTAAGAGACAGAGGAATTGTGAAACACCCAGGATCCTTCAACTTAGGAGGGAGTGTACTTTGAACTCTAGCACTACACTCTTTAGTAAGTGCAACTATTTCAAACTCTGTATGTTTTCGCTTGTTTCCATAATATCTCTGAGAAACCTTGCATACTTAGGCACTTCCTGCAAAATTTCTACCAAAGGAAAATTCACACGCACTTGACTCAAAATATCTAAGAATTTCTTGTACATAGCATCATCTTTTTGCTTTTGCGATCTTTGTGGAAACGGAGGTGGTGGCCTTGTCACAATTTTTGGCTTTTCTTTCTTATTCTCCTCAATAGTCTTAAGAACTAATACTCCTTCAGGTCTAGCAATAGACTTCTTTTTCTCTGGAACTTCTTCTAATTCTCTTCCATTTCTCAAGGTTACTGCATTGACTTGAACCTTAGGATTACGTTCAATATCACTCGGTAGAGCTCCAACAGGTCTAGTATTCTGATTGTTAGCCATTTGCCCAAACTGCCTCTCTAGATTTCTTAATTCTGTGCGTAATTGTTGATTGTCTATCAAGATCTTTTTCATCATGTCGGTAAAACTCTCCTCTGCATACTATGGAGGTTGTGGTGGATGATTGTAATTCGCTTGAGGCCTGATATTCTGATTTCCACCCCGAGAGAAGTTAGGATAATTACTCTAGTTCGGATTGTATGTGTTACCATATTGAGCATTTTGATTCATCGGGCCTCTAGCTTGTTTCCTTACGTAGTAGATAGATTCAGGATTCATGGGACATATATCACTTGTGTGACCTTTACCACATAACTCGCAGCAAGTAGATATATTTTGCACATGTTGCATCTGTTGTGCATGGTGCAATGCTATTTTATTCATCTGATTCGCTAATCTCGCTATATCTTCCCTCATTGCTGAGAAGTCATCAAGCTCGATCACCCCTGCTACCTTTTGTTTAAGTTCTCTTCGTGGTTCCCCATCTCCTTGCAAATTATTATCATTAGTAGTGAAATTGTTTAGCAGGATCTGGATCTCACTACACAGTCTTGCCATGCAGCTACCCCCATATGCTGAGTCAAGATTCATCTTTGATGCCTCGTCCAACCCATCAATGAAAGTGTGACCCAACACCTCATCAGTATGACAATGGTCTGGGCAGTCTCTGAGTAGCTTTTGTACCTTTCCCAAGCTTGTCGGAGAGTCTCACCATCTCGTTGTTGAAACCCCAGAATCTGTATCCTTAGTGACTTTGTCTTCTTTGTGGGAAAAAACTTGATTAAGAATTTCCTTACAAGATCATCCCAATTGTAGATTGAGTTTGCGGGCTCCTTTTGTAACCATTCCTTTAGCTTCCCACCAGCAATGAAAAGGGAAACAGTGTCAGCCTGACATAATCCTTGAAAACGTTCGGATAATTGTAAATGTCTGTAATTTCCAAGAAATTCTAAATGTGCCTCTGCGGGTCTTCATGAGATAAACCCACATATTGCCCTGTGGATTGAATCAGCTGTACTATGTACTATATGAGTTCAAAGTGACCTGTGATATCAGGCTTCACGATCGCCTGAGTCATAAAAGCCAGAATGGGCCTTGCAGCCTCTATAATCGGATGCTCTTCATTACCTGCCATCTCTACTGGCTATGGTTGAATTACGATTTACAACTATCTTTCAATTCTCGTTCTAGATTCGACTTCCCTCATCACTCTATGAAGTGTTCGTTCGATTTCAGGATCAAGAGGAAGGAGATTGTTTGCGCTTCTACTACTCCACATTCAAGAGAAGAGCCTGCGTTATCACAAATAAAGCAAACAAAAAAATTAAAATTTGAAGAAATAACAAATAAAAGCTTAACTTAACTAAATAGTCAATAACTAAGTCCCCGACAACGACGCCAAAAACTTGTTGGGATCAAACACAAACGCAAGTATACGTAGTCGTCAAGTAATAAAATGACTTGAAAGTTGGAGGTTGAACCCACAAAGACATAGATTGATCGTTAACTCAGTAAACTAAAATCAATTAATTGTCTAAGATATTTAAGAGTGATAGTTTTCTATTAATCTACTATTGCGGAAATTAAAAAAATAACAACTAAATTATCAAGAATGCGATTTTGTATGACGAGATTTTACTTCAGAGGAGATGGAAATTCCAGGGTTGTGGTTGGTTTATCAATCCTATTAAATTTAATAATCATACTTGTTAATCCAGATTATCTATGGTTGCTAATTAACCGGATCTCTTATATGAATAGCATGTTCCTACAATACTACCCGTCTGCCCACAATATATCAATCCTATATTCCTATGATATTGAGTCTATCATGAACGAATATAATACTATATTCTATTAAGCAAGACTGTTAGGTATAATTCTATCCTAACCGCGAAATCTTCCCCCGAGCCACGGGTTCAAAAAATAAGCTCTCTCTAATTCTACTCTAATATAAACACGGCTTTCCCAAGCATAACATAGATAGTAAATAGAACTCAACTGATGGCCAGACAATTAAGCAGTTATGCATAGAATTAGAGAAACAACCACAAGATGATAATTCAAATTGACGAAGATATAATTAATAAACGTTAATAATCATGTCAACCACAACCCTAGAACGTAGAGTGCTTAGCCACTTATGTTCGTAGTAACAATTTTCCAAGTATTTTGCATAAAAAAATTACAAAGAAAAGAAAAAGGGATGAAGAACTCTATGATTTTCTCCTCCAAAAGTTATCCACGTGATGCCCTAGTCTCTGGTCGCAAAAACCTCCCTCAAAGTGGCGTTTTTAGGTCTATTTGTATGTGTAGAAAAAGACCTAATTATGTAGATCAAGTCCTAGTCAAACCAGGAGACGAAATAAATCTTCAAAACTCATAATGGATTTTGCCCCAGGCCTGGCATTGCCAGGCATAACGCTTAGTGGACCTGGCCCCAGGCCTGGCGTCTCCAGGCATAATGCTTTGTTAAGATTAGCCTTTACTTTGCCTCGTCAACTCTATCTCCAATTACAATCCTGGAGTCAACATGCTAATGCCTGCTTTAGGCCTGGCTTCGCCAGCTTTCTCCTTTTTATTGTTCTCGAGCACACTTTCAACGCTTAAGTATCCTTTTTGTTCTACTTTCATCTCCAAATCATCTAAACATAAAAAAGACTCCATTACACATAAATGAAGTGTAATTTATCATTAAATCATGTAAAATGTGTGCACGGTGAAATTGGAGGAACCAATTTCCTCGTCATTATGATGACCCGCAGACATACCTCCCAAGGCTGGTGACTGTGGCCGAGTTTCTCCTTCGAGGTCTATTGAAGCTCGGCCTCGGGGAAATGTAGACCAACGACTATATTGGAAAAGAGGAAAGTTCCCAAGAGGTGCAGCCATGGTCGATAAACTTTGTCAGGCTAGACTGAGGCTAGTCTGAGCCCGCATCATGCCATCAACTAGCTATCCCATCCCCCTTCTTTTCTTTGTAATCAATGCATTTTGTACTATGTTGGGATTCCCCTCCTATTTAAAGAGGGTCCTTGTCATTTTGTAATGTTCTGTTGCTTCAGTTGCCCCACACGAGATATACAAGAACTCACTATTTGCTCTCTAACATATTCTCTTGACATTATTGCTTTCATTTATTATATTCATACTTGTTCATCATTTATTGCTTATCATTGGCCATAAAGAGCCTCCGTTAGTCACATTACAACTGCCTTCAATAGCTCGTAGTCAAGCTCCGGAATCGACCTCGAGACCCCGAATCCACAAACTCGAGGCCCCGAATCCACAAGTTCGAGGCCCCGATAATTGGCCCAACGGTTTGATTATTGCTCTATCCTTAACTCTTATTTCATTTTTAAGTTTCACATACATAGCATCAACTGCTTAACAAACCGGCACAAAAATAGATCACATATTTTTAGAATCCCATCATCAAATTTAATTGTTATTACAATTTTTACGGTAAATAGTTTGGCACCCACTGTGGAGCTAAAAATAATAGTGATTACTTTCTTGTTGGTTTCGTCACGTAACACAAGTTATCTTTCACACCTGTTCTTATCCAAGATCTTAAAATTTTAGGTTGAAATGCCTAACTCATCAGATAGAGGTGAAAACAACTACTTGGAGAACTAGGGAGAAAATGGTGTGGTTGTTCCAGCTCAGGCACAAAAAGAGACCCTCACCTTTCTCGATGCCTATTCGAGGTATAATCAAATTCAGATGAACCCTAAAGACAGGGAGAAGACCTCGTTCATCACAAAAGATTGTACGTATTGTTACAATGTAATTTCTTTCGGACTGAAAAACGCAGGGGCTGCATCCCATCGTCTAGTTAATAAAATTTTGAGAGTCAAATAGGAAAATCCACGGAAGTTTATATTTATGACATGCTAGTTAAGTCCCTACGTGCAGATGACCATTTTACTCATTTGCAAAACATTCGATATTCTCAGAAGTTACAACATGAAGCTCAACCCAGAGAAATGTGCCTTCAGAGTGGGTTCGGGCAAATTCTTAGGCTTCATGGTATCAAACAGGGGGATCGAGATTAACCCCGATAAAATCAAGGCCATCGAAGAAATCACGGTGGTAAACAATATAAAGGTCGTGCAATGGTTAATAGGTCAGATTGCGGCTCTGGGCAGATTCATATTCAGGTCATCCGACAGGAGCCATCTTTTCTTCTCCTTACTCAAAAGAAAGAACAACTTCGAATGGACTCCAAAATGACAAGGTGCCTTAGAAGAGTTGAATCGATAGCCGACTGGTTCTAAGGAAGGTCACCCTTAATACCCAAAACCCTAATGAAGGAAAGGTGGGCCAAAATTGGGAAGGACTGTACCGCGTCCTCGGAGTGGTCGGCAAAGGGTCTTACAAGCTCAGCATCATGGAGGGTGAACAACTTCCAAGCATTTGGAACATGTGAGCATGTCATTTTTTTCCCTATACGAATTACTCCTATAAAATCCAAGAAAATATATTTTTTCCAATTATTTGCCATTTTATAGGATTTTTGTAGGATTTTATTAAGTGTTTACATTTTTGTGCATATTTAATTTCCACTAAAAATTATGAAAAATATCAAAAATACCATGCATTGCATTTAGGTTTTGTTTTTACATTTTAAGGATTAATTGGTTAACTATTTGTGTCATTAAAAATGAAAATTATAAAAATGGCCCATTTTTACATTTTTTACCTTTTAATTTCTAGATTAATGATCTTTGTCTTTTAATGTAGGATTAAGTAATTTTCATAATTATTGTAATTATATAATTAGTATAATTTTCCAATTTAGATTAAATTAGGATTTTTAATTTAGGATTTTAATTAAAAAAAGAAGAAAAAAAAGAGGATATAAGAGTTAATTGAAAGAAAGGGGGCTTAAATTGAAATTGGGTTGTTTCCATACCCAAAATCCATCCCAAATCCGCCCCAAATACCCAGACCCAAAATAGCCACCCGGTCCAGGTTTGCCCCATCCCCAAACGACCCCGTATTGCCTTGCTCTCATCACGACCGTTGGATCATTATGATCTAACGGCCCGAAACTGGCCCTCATTTTACTATAAGACTGTCTGAAGCCAACCCCCAAACCCCTCAAACCCGTTCATTTCATCATCTCCCTTATCCTATAGCAAACCCTAGCCGCCTTCATACTCTCTGCCGCCTCTGCCATCAAACACCCACCGGAAATCGCCTCACGGCAGTTCCGGTGTTCCAAATGGCCCCAAATCAACACCCAATAACCCCCATTGTCTCCTCTTTACAACTCTCCAAACCAATTTCCTCGAATCATCACCAAACGGCTCGAATCGTAAATCTAAAATCTATGCCTCAAAACCCTAAGTCACCCAAATACCACCAAATTCACACCCCATAATCTTAACACTCCTCTGAACCCTAAACCACCATTAATTCCCTTCGAATCAGCCCGAAGTTAACCCTATCATTCTTTTACTTCCAAATCTCCGATAGTTTTTGGGGCTTTTGAACCCAAGATTTCCATGAATTCATTGCCATTAATAAGAGCAGTTGATTCATGGTTCTCTAAAGTTCATTCATACCTCGAGAATTTGGGTCAGAATTCAAAGGCGTTTCAGTTTTATTATTGGAAAAATCAAGTGATAGGTAATTTCTTGTAACCTTTTCTTTAGTTTTCCTCTGGTTTTGGTGTTTTCCCTTTTCTTTTAATTGTTTTTGGTTTGTCCGTATGACTTAGGTTACCTTTTCTTTTTTTGTTTAAGCTTCGTTAATTGCATGTTTCAAGATTTCATCAATTAGAAATTCAATGTTGCCTAGGACCAGATTGTTAGATTGAAGTGATTAGGTTTAGTTTTCTTATAATTCGCCTATTTCTGTTTCTCCTTTTATTTTATTTCTTGCTGTTTTCTTTGTTTATTTTTGTTGCTTGCAAGTTTTGTTAAGAATGGTGTTAAAAGGTGAATCAATAGCCTATTTAACCAATTCATGCTTACTTTAGTATTAGCTGGATTCAATTTCATTTCATTGTGTTGAATTTAGCTAGTTTGATTTTTGGTTTTCTTGGACTGAGCATGTTGGATTTCAATAGCTTTTTGAATATGAGTTTGATTGCCTACATATTTTAATTACTTAGGTGTAATTGATTTTGAACTTAGGCTTGAGACTCTAAACAGCAATTTAAACCTTAGGTTAATGAATTGCAATATCATTAGGCAATTTAACCTCTTAGCTGAAGGCCTCAAAATGGTTGTAATTAATTTGAAATCAGAACATAGAGCAAAGCTGAAATAATCAGTAATTAAAAGGGTAAAATTGGGTTTTTGCAAAGGCTAAATATCAGAATCTTCTAGACTTTTCATAGATGTCCCCATCCTTATCCTAAAATATTGGTATTGCATAAGGAAAAGGACAGACAACTGTAAAAGATGTTGTACTATTCTGATTTTCAGAAAAATTAGGTTATAAAATTCCCTTTTGATGCCATTTTTTGTACACTCTATAAAAGGGAAACATTCCCTCACTCACAGATAGAGATTGAGCATCATTTTTACTGCACAAAATTCTCTTTTCTTTTCTGAAAAAGATCAAATTTCAGAAATTTTAGAAAACATTCAAAAACTTCTTATTCTTGGTTTTCACAAGCTTGGAAATATGGTTTGAAGTAGAGGATTTTCTGGGTTCCTTTAGCTGGATTTTCTGGTTTCAAAGCTGTCTTGATTTGGTTCAAACTTCTGATCTCTTTGGGCTGCTGTTGCTGTTGTTTGATTTCTGCCCCTTCAAGCTTCAGCTGATTTTCTTTGTTCACCTGCTTATTTACTGGTTTATTGTTGTTTGTTCGAGGTACTATGCTTGACCTTTTTCATGTAAAGCTCTTATTTGAAATGATATGAAACTGAAGCTGCTAGAAATCATATGATAATGTATTCTCATGATTAACTTGTAATTGTATTGATTGGATTTGATTAATTTTCTATTTCATGAGCTTTTGATTTGGTTAGTTTGTTTAAAAGAACCTTGTAGTTTCTCCTTTCAGAAGTAACTTTGTGTGAAGATGTCTTTTGGTCACATGGCTGTAATCTACAGATTTGGTCACCAGTTGGCCCAAATCAGCTAGATCTAAGCTAAAGATAGGATTCTGCTGGTAAAAGTTATGCTGAAACTAGTATTTCCAATGTGGTGGATCAGTTTGTGATGGACAAATCATGTCCAAAAGAGGTAAGGATTGGTTGGGTTGCTGAAAAATGTAATAGAGTAGTTTACATAATAGTTCATATGTGCTAATAGATCTAATGCATCATGTTTGATTTTCTGAAAAATTTTCCTTCTTTCATTTGTTATTTACTCGGGACTATAATAAATCAGATTTTTATATCATGTTAAGGATCAAAATGTGTTCTTTTGGAGTACATTTGTTTTTCATTCTATTATCACCATTATGGTGGAACAGGCCAAGTTATGAGCCTTACGGGTAAGGATAAAGGGCTATCCTCTAATTCAAATGGGCTGAAGCTATGAGTAAGCCCAGATGAAACATACCAAAGAATATGGGCTTAGGTCATTGGGCCTGAGCCACAAGCCTGAAAATTCGCCTTTCACTTATAGGTTATTATTCATCCTGTAAACCATGTAATCAATTGATGAATTAGAGCTATGTTGTATATCCTGATTTTATTTGAAAGCGGGTTGATTTTTAATTGTTATAAATGTGTGAGTAGAGGTGGATAGGCCCAGTTAGGAAACAAATAGTGACTGGGCCTGCCTTTTACAGTTCCAATATGGTCCAGCTTTATTCAAACAAGAATTCTGACTAGCAAAAGCCTGCTGAGGCTCTTTCGTTTTTCTTGGGCCAAGTCTTAATCCCAGATGCAACTTTTTGCAAAGCTGAACCCTTCCTAATTTAATCGAGTAATAAAGCCCAAGCCTAAACTCCTTCTTTAAAGAGAAATAATTTAAGCTTAGCCCTTTTAATTAAGTCTAATTTTTCCTATAAAAAGAAACAATTTGAGGTGTGCCATACACAAACAAAACCCATAACTCATGCTCCTCATAAATTATATTAAGAGATAATATTTGTAGTTGCAATAGTTAAAATACATTTCCTTTAAAGAGAAAAGGGTTGGAGGTGTACCATCCATAAATTAGATCATCTATGACCCTCACAAATATTGTAACTTAGATATTAAAAATGAATCTTCGTAGTTGCTTTAGGTGCGCTACATTAAATTATCATGGCTATGGGCACGACTCCCGTGACGTAGTTGTGATTGCTAAAATTCGGTGTACATTTCATGTGACCCGTCTTCAATTTCCAACAATGTTAAATAAACGCGCCACGAACCGCGGGTGCATTTCATGTCGCGTGGTTTGAGATGTGTTTTAAATAACATTATATTTTTCTAAAAACAGTAAAAGCGGTTAAAAAATCGTAAAATGCACATATGTTTAAATGCGAAATTAATCAGGTAATAGGCCAATATTAACAGTTTAAGCGACCATGCTAGAACCACGGAACCCGGGAATGCCTAACACCATCTCCTGGGTTAACAAAATTCCTTATCTAGAATTTCTGGTTCGCGGACTTTAAAAAATAAAAATTTCCTCGATTTGGGATTTTAAAAATAAACTGGTGACTTGGAACACCAAATAAACTATTCCAAGTGGCGATTCTGATAAATTAAATAATCCCATTTCGGTTTATGTTATTTTAATTAGAAAAACTCCCATATACCCTCGGGGTGGTAAAAACGAAGGTTTGACAGCTCTGGCGACTTTGTTGGAAACAAAATCCAGAACTTTGGTTCAGGGTTCAAGAATTCGAGCTTAGAATAGCTATTATGCTTGGCTTTATTTATTATCTGATTTTTACATGTTTGAGCCTGATGTGCTAATTGCTGCTTTTTACCGCTTTGATATTGTTTGGACTGTACATAAATTGCTACGATACCCTCCTCTCTCCGAGTCTTCTAAATCATCTGGGAAGTGTGCACTTCGTGTAACTTCTTTTTTGTTAGAGTCATATCCCAATTTTAGAACTAGGTTCAGACAAGTTGCAAAGCCGGTGAAGCTTCTGTATTCCCGGTATGCTGGCCCCCCTCGGCTCGAGTTGTCCGCTCGGGTAAGCCAGGTCTAGAACAATACACCCAGGTTTTTAAAACCTAGTGTAACATAGCCTCATGCCGGATCTCTAGTAGGAACACTTGTTTGCATCACGTGCATTTAACTTTGGGGACTCAACACAGGGGTTGGGGCCGTCTAGGATAGGTGTACCCGAAATCAAAAGTCCATCTTAATGCATTTTACTTGTTACTTGTACATTTATTTGGTTCGGATTGCATGTTAACCGCCTTCTAGAATAAGGGAGAAAAATTAGAAAAAATCAAATTGAGGTATGAGAGAGAAATTACCCGTCTTTGAAAAATCTGGTGTCCAAAAGTACCGATACTCTGCTGAAATGTTTTAAAAAAAAAAAGAAAAAAGAAAGAAAAAGAGAAAAAAGGAAAATTGGTTCAAAAAATATTTGGTGTTGTTTTTTGTTGCATCAAAAGTGCCCGAACTACGCAAGTTTGATTCTCACCGAATGTGGGATATGTAAGAACCCTCGCCGGGTCCAAGTCCATTTTTACAAAAATAACCTAAAAAATATGAAATGTTGTTATTTTGTCATAATTAAAATTAGGTAATGCCGTCCTTGTCTAAATAGCCAAAATGCCCCAAAAGGGCGCCAAAAGGCTGCTTTTGCAAGAATATCCACCTATGGTCCTTTTTAAAATTTTTGGCCGATTAGCAAACACAGCCCTAAAATCTTCTTTCCTGAGGTGCTGGAGGGCCGTATTTGCAAAAGGTGTTTTTGTTTTGAATTGCAATTTTGAAAAATTGATAATTTTCTCTTGAGTCAAAATAAATCATGGTCTTTTAACCAATCCCTTTAAATAAATGTGCAGGATGAGCACTATTGAAAATGAACCCTTCACGGTCCTTGAGAAAATCCTGTTTGAAGTCCATATGTGGTGGAATGACTTAGGGAAAGTCAGCAGAGATACTGTGATAAAAGCTTTGGCCGGTCTCATTGGTCTTTTGAAGATTAAGCCAAGGTTGGATATAATTGAGGCTTTAATACCTTTTTGGGACCCGGCGCATAATGTGTTCCATTTTTCTAATTCTGAGCTAACCCCTACGCTTGCGGAAATAGCGGGCTATGCTGGTCTTATTGGGAATCTCAGAAATCGATACCCAGTGGCACCTAGAGAGGTGACTCCTCATAAGTTTCTGGACCTTCTGAGTATCAGTCGGAAAGTTAAAGATGGAAATTTGGATGAGGGATTTTGCACATTCTACTTCTTGTACCGGAGTTACGGGGATCCCCACGGGTTTGAGGCTCCAGATACTAGTCTAACTCATTCAGGGAACAAAGGTAAATGGGAAGAACATCGGGGACTGGCTTTTATAGTGGCATTCCTGGGCGTCTTAATATGCCCAAGAAAGGACAGAAATATAGTGTTGGGGCTCATAGGAATGGCCGACTTCATGACTAAAAAGGATAATGGCACCATTGTACCGATGATCCTAGCAGAGATTTATCGAGCTCTAATTGTTTGCCGAGCAAGAGGAAAATTCTTTGAGGGATGCAACATGCTTTTACAACTTTGGATGAAAGAACACCTTTACCATCGTCCGGGGTACATGAACTATGGTATGACCAGGCTTAGTTGCATTGAAGAACATGAAAACCGGATGGAGGGTCATGAGTTTCCAGAGGGTACGGAGGCATGATTCGTGCATTTGAGTTCTTTGACTACAAGCAAAATTGAATGGACGTTCGGTTGGCTCCTGGTCACTGAATTCATTTATATGTCAGCCAAAGTATGTTTTCTTCTATTGATGGGTCTTCAGAGTATTCAGCCATATGCTCCACACAGGGTTTTGCGCTAGCTAGGCCGGTACCAAACTGTCCCTCATGATGAAGATTTGAGTCGTTAAGTCATTCAATTAGGTCCAAAAGCTGCATTCCCGGAAGAAAATGTTCGCTAGATTTGGCATCAGTGTAGGTTCCTGGAGCCACAAACTCGGGTGCAGGATTTATCCAAAGGTGAATTAGAGCCTAGTAACACGTCTTAGTATGGTAAAGGGTTTCAAGTCCATCAAGAGCCTGCATGGCCTGCCAAAAGGCCCCATGTCCAACAGTTCACTGATGGAGCTTGTGACGACCCAGCCGGTTGTCTTAAGAATTAATGCCGCAATCCCATATTAACTGCTTTCCCCAAGTTTATTTCTGCTATTTTTATTTTCCGGGATGTTCAGTTTTGAGTTTCGGAGAGTTTTGGGACACTTAGTCCCTAAATGAGAGCTTAAGTGTTGGAAAGTTGACCATAGTCGGAACAGTGTGAAGACGACCTCAGAATGGAAATATTATGGTTCTGTTAGCTTAGTTGGGTGATTTCAAGCTTAGGGGCATGTTCGGATTGTGTTTTGGAGGTCCGTAGTTAATTTAGGCTTGAAATGCCGAAAGTTGAATATTTGATGTTTCCGGTTTGATTGTGAGATTTTGATCCAAGGGTCAGAATGGAATTCCGGAATTCAGAGTAGCTCCGTAGTGTTAAATGTGACGTGTCTACAAAATTTCAAGTCATTTGGACGAGGTTTGATAGACTTTTTGATCGAAAGCATATTTTTAGAGTTTTTGAGATTCTTAGGCTTGAATTCGATCAAAAATAGGTGTTTTGATGTTGCTTTGAGCATTCCGAAGGTTGGAACAAGTTTGAATGAAGTTATGGGATATGTTGGTAGGTTTGGTTGAGGTCCCAGGGGCCTCGAGTGTGTTTTGGATGCTCAAACGGGCACTTTTGGCCTTTGGGAGATTGCAGGTTTGCTGGTATTTCAATAGCAGTGATTTGTTCATTGCGATCGCGTGAGATCACCTACGATCGCGTAGAGTAAACTGAGACCAGGCACTTTGTTGTGAATTGCGATCGCAGAGTAAGGAGTGCGATCGCATATGTTGAGTTTGTTGGTAATTGCGTTCGCATGAGGACCATTGAGTTCGCGTAGAAGGATTTAGTGCGACAGTGGGTGATGGAATTTTCTCTATGCGATCGCATAAAGTTGGTCGTGATCGCGTTTCTTTGAGGGAGTTGTCTTATATGATCGCGTAGTAAGTTCTGCGATCGCGATTAAGGAATTGCCTGGGCAGATTTTTAAAACACAAAATTGAGGGTTTAAACCATAATTCATATTTTGGACTTGGGAGCTCGGGAGATTACGAGTGCATACTTGTGCTAATTGTTCGAAATCCGATTTTTCTTTAAGTAGTTACTAGTAATGTTTCCTTTCGCATTTTTATTACTTGCACTATTAAGCCTGTTGTTAGCTTAGGAAAGCATGTATAAGTGATTTAATTGCTTTATTTGCTCAAACCGCCTTACCGGAATTCTGTGCAACATGCTAGGCTAGAATTACTTGTTGCCTTAATATGAAATTTGCCGAGTATTTTTCCTGTTGTTGCTGTGTGTAAGCACGTGTTTTTTGCCCTATATGAGAATTACTCCCAAAAAATTAAAAATAAAATGATTTTCCTTGGTGTGCAATTTTGAGAATTTTTGTGACATTTTTGGATAATTATTTGTATTTTTGTCTGTGCATGTTTATTTGTTAAATTAATAAAAAATACAAAATATGTCGCATTTTGCATGTAGGATTTAATTCTACAATTGTTAGTAATTAAATTTGTTTTACAAAAAAATGAAAATTACAAAAATAGGCATCTTTTGCATTTTTAGCATTTAATGTCCAAATATACAATTTTATGCTTAATTATTACTTAATTGTGCGTTAATTGTTATTGGGAATTAATTTGCGCTTTTAGTTCTTAATAATAATTTAAGGATTTTTAGAATTTAGTTTTAGAAAAATAAAAGAAGAAAAGAGAGCAAAAATACAAAGAAAAATCGGATTGGGCCACTTCTTCAAATTTCAACCCCAGGCCCAAACAATTGTCCAACCTTCCCCACGACCCGGTCCATTTCAAACCGGGTCGACCCAATCCATAACCCAACACCCCCTATCTTGCATTTCAAAAACAAAACAAAAAAAAAAAAAAACCCTAAAAAACCCTAAACTCATCCGCCCCGCCCCCCCCCCCTCTCTTCTTCATCCTCTCCAAGCTTCCCCAAGCCCCCTCCAATGGATGCCTTAGCCAACCATGGCTGCCCAACGTCGACCACCCTCCAGCCCCTCTTCCTCACCCTCACGACCACCCCTTCACCACCACGCTTCCATGGCTGCCCCCCCTCGTGCTTCATCGTCCAAGTCCACCACGACAAGCAGCCATAGTTGCTGCTTCGCCTCTGCGTCGACCTTCTCCAAACGACCATCTGCGTCTTCTTCGTCGCGCGGACTGCCATGGCTGCCTCACCTCACTTCCCAGCTCCTCCGTGCCGCTGCTGCTGCTTCGTCACTGCTTTTGCTGCATCGTCTGATTCTTCTACTGCTGCTGCCCGTCGAGCAGCTGGATCGAAGCCACCCCATCGCCACTGTTGCTTCTGCTACAGCCATGAATGACCACTGCCTTCCCCGTACTGCTGCTGCTCACGTTTCTGCGTTGCTGCTGCCCCGTCCGGCATCGCTTCCACTGCTGCTACTGCTTCATCGCTGCTTCAGTTGCTTCTTAAATTCGTCTTCGTCGTCGTTTGTTCGAGTTTTGGTTGGGGTCGTCAAAACAGTCCATACGAGTTCGTCGTTGGTCAATCATTGTTCGTCGTTTCAATCCGGTTAGTGGGACGCTGATTATTGTAAACTGAAACAGGAAGCATGAATACGAAAAAATGAAGAGTTGATGTTCTAAATTTATTTAATTATATTCTGAATTTTTTTTGTATATATAAATTATTTAGCTTACAAAAATCAGAATCATGTAGCTATTTAATATATATAGTGGAACATCTAACGATAGCTTAACGGATGAACTATCTATATATATTGCCTAAAAATAAATGAATGGTGTAGCAACTCCGTCTAGTTAAAAATCAAACGAATAGGCCATTTCGAACTTGTAGGAATATTGTTTAGTTAAATAATATTGGTTAATTTCAGCATGTAAATGGTTTAGGATTAAAATTAGATTGCTAAGTTTTTTTTAATTTGACAAACTGAGAACATGCCTAGTATAATGTAACTAGGTAGTAACATGTGAATAAGACGGCCCAGGTCTAGTTTTATGTCATATACGTTGGGCCTGGGCCCGCATTGGCAACGGACTGCCCTGCTTGCATCATTTTCAGAATTTATGAATCATATTCGAAACCCAACTATAACAACTCAAGCATGTAAATAAATTAAGACCTTTTCTCTTTCATTTTATAGAGACATAATAGAAAAATGTAGTCATTGTAGGTTTATTCTTTCATAAAATGAGACGAGCCTCACCAAATAAAACAATGCAAATTGCGGGGCCCTCAATAACTGGTCACAATAAAATACTTAGAATTTGGGATGGACTGTTTAGTGAATTTCACTGCCTTCCCCAAAGACAATAAACGCGTTAGACTCTTTAGGCGTGACTTAATTAAATTACATTCTTAAACTCGGTTGCGCATTTATGTGACCCAAATTCAAATCTCAACGGAGTCGGAATGTATTAACAACCATGGGTGCATTGACTGTGACATGGTTCGAGATGCATTTTCACGACGTTGTAATTCTATAAAAATGATAAATAATAAAAGCGGTTTAAACTTAATGAAAGCACCTAAGTAATAACATGTATTAAATCAGATATCTAGCCATTATAACAATTTAAGCGACCGTGCTAGAACCACGGGATTCGAGGGTGCCTAACACCTTCCCTCGGGTCAACAGAATTCCTTACTTAGAATTTCTGGTTCGCAGACTTCATTTGGAAAGGCGAATATTTTCCTCGATTTGGGATTCAAGATAAATCGGTGACTTGGGACACCAAAAACCAAACCTTTCCCAAGTGGCGACTCTGAATTAAATAAATAATCCCATTTCGAATATTGTCACTTACATTGGAAAAACTCCCTCGCGCATTTTACCCTTCGGGGCGGGCGCGCAAAAAGGAGGTGTGACACTGTGTATTTACATTGGAACTACGGATGTGGGATTCCGGTAGATCCCCCGTAGATCCCCCTTGTCTGTTTATTTGGGACTACGGATGTGGGATTCCGGTAGATCCCCCTGTACAGTTATATGGAACAACGAGACTGCACCCGGTAGATTCCCCCAGTACTGGGTATTTATATTTGGGACTGCGGATCGGGATTCCGGTAGATCCCTACGCACTGATAGTTGGACTACGGGACGAGATTTCGGGAGATCCTTCGGATATATATGATGGACTAGGGGACAGTATCCGTGAGATCCACTGGATAGATGTAGTTGGGAGTACAGGATGATATCCTGGAAGGTACCTGGTTGTTATATCTGTGCTGAGTTGTATTTCCTTTCCGTGACTATTTTTCCTCTGTTCTAGTTGTTGTTGCTCTTTCTATTCTACGTTATTTCTTACTGTTGCACTTAATTATACAACCTTGTTCATGTTGATACTCAATTTTTCCCTATATATTTTTCAATATGCAAAATACTTTCAAATAGCATATATATGCATATATAAGCATGTCTAAATGCTTTATTATTTTTCCGTAATTTTCAAAGGTTTAAATTGATTTGTTGTTCCCTTTTATCCATATAATCCCAATAATTATATCCAAAATTATTATTTCTATTGATTCATTTATTGGATCTTTATATTTATGCCAAAATATGGCTAAAGTAATTATTATATATTTTTACAATTTTATTTAGTATTTTTTAAGGCTAATTGCATATAATTGCAGTATTAGCCTTTTTAATATTTAATTGTGTTTTTTATTCATAAAATTAAGCCCTATATTTTTAAATTTTTATAAATCGTTTCAGTGCTTTCAATTTATTTTCAGAAATTTATTTACTATTTTTATAATTTAAAAAGGGGAAAATTGGCTATTTAAATAACATCCCATTTGTATTTAATTTTTAGCCTAAATTTAACCCCAAATCAAACCCAATTTCCCCGGCCCAATTTCAATTAACCCGACCCCAACCCAATTTCAACCAACCCAAACTCGGATTCCCCACTTGCCCTTTTAATCTAGGCGAATGATCAACGACCACCATTCACCCTTCCATAATTAAACCCAAATGACCCCTTACCCTAACTCACTTATCACCACCCGCCGCCCCTGAATCCCTCTCCTCTCAATTCTCTCTGCAGCCTCACATGATCCCTAGCCACCGTGACCTCAATCCCCACCTAATCCATGGTCTCCCATGGCCGTTCGAGATGTATACCAGCCTCCTACACCCTCTGGTGGCCCATTTGTGTGATTTCATGGACAGATCTCGAAGAGATCTGATCCAGTCCTTGCTCAACTTATGTTCATGGCCTTTCTCTGGCCATCCATGGCCTTTTAAGTCAGATCTTTGGCTTTTCCGGGTAGATCGGTAACTTTTCAAAGTCTTCCTCACTTTTTCTGGGTTCTCTGAAACCCTAAACCTGTAAGATCTTTCAATTTTCTTCAGATCTATCTTAGATCTGTGCATATTATGAACTTATTAAGTGTTTTCCCAAAGGTTCTCCGATTTTCTTTCAAAATGGCTCTTCATTAGGGTTTTCTCTTAAATTTTTAAAGATTTCTTCTCTAATTTTAATGTTGTTTATGATTTTACTATGTTCAAACTACTTGTTTACGCTTTCCTTCTACTTGATTTAGCATGTTGGAAACCCTAGGTCTTGGTTCATGTGCTTACAAGCAACTATATCCCCCAAATCCCTTGACCCCTTTGAATGACTACTGATTCTATATAGTTTTGAGTTAAATCACCTTTGTCACTAATTGCTTTCAAAATGGACTGTTAGTCCAGCTTTTAAAAAATAAAACTCTTTTTCAAACTATGTTATGCACTTCCACTATATTCTTAGAATCTAGGTTCTGCCCCTCTTGTGTGAGCCTTGCCTTGGGACCCTTAACTTACCTCTAAACTTGGACACATAAGGGTTGGCCCTTCTACACTGCACTCATTCTATTTGGTTATGTAAATCTGTGTGTGAGCACTGCTCGGGATCCCTTGAGGTCCTTAGGGAACTTCGACACACCGAGGTATGAGAAAAGGCTTTAAAGTTCTGGCATTGAAGTGGTTCCTTACATAACTCAGAGAGGAAGTCAAGATCAGGCTTCCTTTGGGTGTAATTTCTTATTTCTGCACTTCTTTTGTAATTCAATCATTTGGTCTGTAATAATTTGTAAACAATTATGGGGTGATTACTGAAAAGGGGTGGGTTGTTGTATCTTGTGGGTAAATTGGGTAGATAGCATGCCTATAAGGTCTAATTTGATTTCAAATATGGTTTATTAGATAACATGGCTATAGGATCTGCTTTAGTTTAAAATAAATTCTACATGCTTTACATTTCACAATTAGAAACCATGTCTATAGGGTCTAAATAGCTTTAACAGTAGAGATCATGCCTATAGGGTTAAAAATCCGCTTTATAATTAGATATCATGCCTATAGAATGTAAAGTAATTGAAGTCCAATTTTTCATTACAGCATGTGTGTTAATCAATATCATTAGAAAGCATGCCTATAGGATCCAGATCGCCTGTTTAAAATTAACCACTGCTCTACTGCATTCTTAATCAATATAGATATCATGATCATAGGACATTACTATTACGCCTAGGAAAGGCTTGGGTAACTGTTTAAATAAAACTAGAATTGCCTTTGTTAATTACCAACCGCTACAACCAGCAAGCAGGCCTGATTCGAACTTCTTTTCTGAGTTATGTAATGAATTTGGTTCTGACTCAAACTCTGCTTTAGGATTTTAAAATTCAGACCTTAACTGTGTTTAAGTCATGTTATTTATATGCATTGTTTGTGGAGGTATATATATGAGCCCTCTAATTGTTTATATGTTCCCCACAAAATGCAGTTCTACGTGTTTTGTATGTCGCCTTAGACTTTTTACCTTTAACCTAAGAGTCAGCCTAAAATCCGCCCTCTTATAGGAATAGTAGTCCTAAATTCCTCCGGGACTGATAGGAATGGGACGGGTAATAGCATGCAATAGAGGTCGAGATCAATCCGTGCTTTAATACCTTAACAGGGTGGGAAGGGTAGATATGGATATGATGATTGGTGCACTAATACCACATGTATCCCCTCTTCTGAGGAGTTTCATATCGGGTATTGCATTGAGGTGATCCATATTATAAAAAAAACTAGGACCCCCTTTCATTTTTACAAGCATGCCTAGCTTATAACTCTTTTTCCAAAACCCTGCCTTTTAATAATTGTTTGCACTTGTGTATTTAAACTTAATTCCCCTATTACTTGAGCCTTTTATTTGATTACTTGCTAATTGCACAAATTCACAAAAAACTATATGGCGGGGAACCACACTAGTGGATCCTGAACGGTGCCTAACACCTTCCCCTTAGGATAATTTCAAGCTCTTACCAAATCTCTGGTTATCAAACATAGTTGCAAAAGAACTCTATGGGTGTCCTGATGCGCTTTAAATCATTAGGTGGTGACTCTTCAAATACCTAATTCCCAAAAGAAAATGAGTCATTACACCTCATGAATGTCGAAACCCGGAAACTCTTCTCCATTAGAAGGGGGAAAAGGGGGCACGACAGTTCTACACTGTTATACTTTGTTTTTTATTTAACTTCAATAGGGCCATGACCTTCCTCGTCACTACCCAACCGAGGTTAGGCTTGTCACTTACTGAGTACCACTGTGGTGTACTCATGCCCCTTCTGCACATGTTTTTCATGTGCAGATACAGGTACTCTCATTTAGTCTTATCATCCTTGAGGCGAGGTGCTTTTGTAGAGACTTCGAGGTATATTTTCCGCGTCTGCAGACCGAGGAGTCCCTTTCTATCTTTCTGTAATAGTATAGCCCTTCAGTATTTCCCTTTTATTAGACAAATTCTGGAGTTAGAGCTTATTATGTATCTCTTAGCTTGTGATTTATGGGTTTCCGGGTTTTGGGAGTGATATATATTAGAGTTGAGAGTTATATTTTGTATGCCGAGCGGCATTTTTAAACGCTATTTTATTATATTATTTCTGTTTTAAATTGTTTTATTTTCGCAATTTGGTTTTCTTCTGCAGTTTAGGCTTACCTAATCGTTGAGACTAGGTGCCGTCACGATGGTTTACGGAGGGCGAACCGGGGTCATGACAAGCTGGTATCAGAGTCTATGTTCATAGGAGTCATAGATCACAAGCCAGTTTATTAGAGTCTCGCTGATTGGTACGGAGACGTCTGTACTTATCTACGAGAGGGTATGTAACTCTTAGGAAAATTCTACTTTATTTGATTTCCTTGTCGTGCGATATTTTGACATCGCAATTCTAAAGTTTTGTCTTCTATTCTCTCACAGATGGTGAGGACACGTGCTACCCAAGATGATCAGGCACCCGTGCCCCCTATTGCAGCCGTCAGAGGCCGGGGCCGGGGTGGAGGCCGAGGACACGTACGTGGTGCAGCCAGAGCACTTGTATGAGCTACCGCCGAGGTATCACCAGCAGTTCCATCCGGAGTCCAGGCACCTGACACGCCTACTACTACCACTACTCCAGCTCTTCAGGAGACTTTGGCACGGTTCATAAGCATGTACACCACTCTGGCTCAGGCAAGGTTGCTTCCCCTTGTTGCAGCTATATCTCAGGCCGGGGGAGGAGCAAAGACTCCCGTCACCCACACTCCTGAGTAGAGAGCGCATGTTGAGCAGGTCCCCGAGATTATTCTTGTACCGCCTGCAGTGCCAGTTCATCTTGAGGACAGGGCAGTGGCTTCCGAGGAGGAGCAACCAAGGCTTGAGAGGTTCAAGAGGTACAAGCCTCATGTATTTAGCGGTCTAGCATTGGAGGATGCTTTGGAATTTCTAGATGAGAGTTACCACATTCTCCGTACCATGGGTATATTAGGATCGAGTGAGGTTTCCTTCACTACCTTCCATCTTCGAGGATCCTCCTCTGAGTGGTGGCGCACCTATGAGTTAGACAGTCCAGATGAGGCTGCTTCACTGACTTGGACTCAGTTTTAAGATCCGTTCCTAAGAGTATGTTCCTCAGAGCCTCAAGGACGCATGACGCATAGAGTTTGAGCATTTGCGCCAGGGTACCATGACTGTCTCAGAGTATGTTGTTCGTTACCAGTTTGGCTAGGCATGCACCGGCCTTGGTTTCTACTGTTTGCGAGAGGGTTTACCGGTTTATTGAGGGACTTATTCCCAGAATCAGGTCTAGCATGGCTCGTAAGTTAGAGATATATATTTCTTATCAGCAGGTGATGAGCATTGCTAGGAGGATTGAGGTTATGCATGCTAGGGAGAGAGAGGAGAGGGAGGCCAAGAGGTCTCGAGAGTCGCGCCATTTCTCTGGTGCCCGTGCCCCAACAACAGGTCGTCATGGTATGGGTTATATGAGTCGCCCTATTCATTTAGCTCTTCCAGCAGCCAGTGGTATTCTAGCTCCTCCTATACCTCAGGAGCCTTATTATGCACCACCGGTATCTAGCGCGCCGCTTACGCGGGGGTGCTTTCAGAGGTCAGTCTAGCAGACCTGGCCCGAGCCACTCACAGCCATCATATCCTCCCAAAGCTTGTTTTTAGTGTGGTGACACATGGCATATGGTGAGGGATTGCCCCAGACTTGGGAGGGGTGTACCTCTACGGACTTCTCAGCCACAGCGTGCCTCGCAGAGTTCTCAAGCTATGGTAACGACTCCAGTTGCTACCCCACTTGCTTAGCCAGCTAGAGGTGGAGGTCGGGGAGGTAGAGGTCGCCCTAGATAGGGAGGCTAGGCCAGATACTATGCCCTTCCTGCCCGTACCGAGGCGGTTGCCTCCGATTCTGTCATCACAAGTATTATACTACTTTGTCACAGAGATGCATCACTTCTATTCGATCCAGGATCCACTTACTCTTATGCGTCTTCTTATTTTGCTCCACATTTGGGTGTATCTTGGGATTATTTGAGTTCCCCTATTTATGTTTCTACTCCTGTGGGAGAGTCTCTTATTGTGGACCGCGTTTATCGATCGTGTTTGGTTGCCCTTAGTGGTTTTGAGACCAGAGCCGATCTATTGTTGCTCAGCATAGTAGATTTTGACATTATCTTAGGGATGGACTAGTTGTCGCCCAATTATGATATTCTTGATTGTCATGCCAAAATTGTTACGCTGGCTGTGCCAGGTGTACCGCATGTTGAGTGGAGGGGTACTTTAGATCAAACTCCTAGTAGAGTTATTTCATTTCTTAAAGCTCAGTGTATGGTTGAGAAGGGGTGTGACGCGTATCTAGCTTATGTAAGAGATGTCAGTATTGATACCCCTTCAGTTGATTCAGTCCCAATAGTACGGGATTTTTCCGATGTATTCCCAGTTGATCTTCCAAACATGCCGCCTGATAGAGATATTGATTTTGGCATTGATCTGTTGCCGGTAACTCAGCCCATTTCTATTCCTTCGTATCGTATTGCTCCTCCTAAGTTGAAGGAGTTGAAAGATCAGTTACAGGAATTTCTTGATAAGGGTTTTATTCAGCCTAGTGTATCACCTTTGGGTGCTCCTGTCTTGTTTGTAAAGAAAAAGGATGGTTCTATACGTATGTGTATTGATTATCGCCAGTTGAACAAGGTTACAGTGAAAAACCGTTATCCTTTGCCTCGTATTGATGATCTGTTTGACCAGCTTTAGGGCGCATGGGTGTTTTCTAAGATTGATTTCCGCTCAGGTTACCATCAATTGAAGATTCAAGAGCTAGCTATCCCGAAGACTGCTTTCAGGACTCGGTATGGTCATTACGAGTTCCTTGTCATGTCATTTGGGCAGACCAATGCCCCAACAACCTTTATGCATTTGATGCACAGTGTGTTCCGGCCACATCTTGACTCATTCGTCATTGTCTTTATTGATGATATTCTAGTGTATTCCCGGAGTCGGGAAGATCATGAGCAGCACCTAAGGACTGTGCTTCAGACTTTGAGAGAGAAGAAGTTATATGCTAAGTTCTTGAAATGTGAGTTTTGGTTGGATTCAGTGGCATTCATAGGCCACGTGGTATCGAGTGAGGGTATTCAGGTGTATCCAAATAAGATAGAGGTCGTGCAGAGTTGGCCCAGAACATCCTCAGCTATCAAGATCCGTAGTTTCCTTGACTTGGCAGGTTACTACTGTCGTTTTGTGGAGGGATTTTCATTGATTGAAGCCACTATGACCACGTTGACCCAGAAGTATGCTCCGTTTCAGTGGACGGAGGAGTGTGAGGCGAGCTTTCATAAGCTCACATTATAGCCCTAGTTTTGATATTGCCTACAGGTTTGGGGTCTTATACTGTCTATTGTGATGCCTCGAGGATTTTCCTCGGAGCGGTGTTGATATAGGATGGTAGGGAGATTGCCTATGCATCTAGACTGTTGAAGATATATGAGAAGAACTACCATGTTCATGATATTGAGTTAGCTGCCATTGTTCACGCCTTGATGATTTGGCGCCAGTATTTATACGGGGTTCCATGTGATATTTATACTGACCATCAGAGCTTGCAACACCTGTTCAAGCAAAAGTATCTAAATTTGCGCCAGAAGAGGTGGTTAGAGTTGATGAAGGACTACGATATCACTATTTTGTAACACCTAGGCAAAGACAATGTGGTGGGCGATTCCTTGAGTCACCGGTTGGAGAGTTTGGGGAGTTTGGCTTATTTACCAGCATCGGAGAGGCCTATGGTGATGGATATTCAGGCCTTAGCCATCTAGTTTGTGAGATTGGATCTTTCAGAGCCCAATCAGGTTCTAGCTTGCATGGTTTCTCGGCCTTCCTTATTTGATCGTATCAGGGAGCGATAATATGATGACCCTCATTTGCTTGTCCTCAAGGACAAGGTTCATCACGGTGATGCCAGAGATGTGACTATTGGTGATGATAGGGTATTAAGGATGCAGGGCCAGATTTGTGTACCCAATGTTGATGAGCTTTGAGAGTTAACTCTGGAGGAGGCCCATAGCTCGCAGTATTCCATTCAATCGGGTGCCACGAAGATGTATCAGGATTTGAGGTAGCACTATTGGTGGAGGCAGATGAAGAAAAATATAGTTGGATTTATAGCTCGGTGCCTCAACTATCAGCAGGTGAAGTATAAGCATCAGAGACCGGGTGGGTTGCTTCAGCAGATAGAGATTCCGAAATGGAAGTGGGAGCGGATCACCATGGACTGTGTAGTTGGGCTCCTACGGACTTTGAGAATGTTTAATTCTATTTGGGTGATTGTGGATCGGCTGACCAAGTCCGCTCATTTCATTCCTGTGTGTACTACTTATTCTTCGGAGTGGTTGTCAGAGATTTATATCCGGGAGATTGTTCGTTTGTATGGTATTCCAGTGTTCATCATTTCAGATAGAGATACTCAGTTCACATCACGGTTCTGGAGGGCCGTTTAGCATGAGTTGGGTACTCGGGTGGAGTTGAGTACAGTATTTCACCCTCAGACGGATGGACAGTCCGAGCACACTATTCAGATTCTTGAGAATATGCTCCGTGCATTTGTGATTGTGTTTGGAGGGTCTTGGGATCAATTCTTGCCATTGGCGGCGTTTGCTTACAACAACAGATATCAGTCCAGCATTAAGATGGCACCGTAAGAGGCTTTATATGGTACACGATGTAGATCTCCGGTGGGTTGGTTTGAGCTGGGCGAGGCTAGACAATTGGGCACAGACTAGGTTCAGGATGCTTTGGAGAAGGTCAAGGTAATTCAGGATAGACTCCGTACAGCCCGGTCCAGACAGAAGAGTTACACGGATCGGAAGGTTCATGATGTTTCCTATATGGTTGGAGAGCGGGTTCTACTTCGGGTTTCAACAATGAAGGGCGTTATGAGATTTGTAAAGAAAGGGAAGTTGAGTCCGAGGTTTATTGGCACTTTTGAGATATTGAGGCATGTTGGGGAGGTTGCTTATGAGCTTGCCTTGCCTCCCAGCTTGGCAGGAGTTTATCCGGTATTTCATGTTTCGATGCTCCGGAGGTATCACGGTGATCCGTCGCACGTGTTGGATTTCAGTTTAGTCTAAATGGACAAAGATCTATCCTATATTGAGGAGCCAGTGCCAATAGTGGACATGCAAGTTAGAAAGATGAGGTCAAAGAACATTGAATTGGAAAAGGTTCAGTGACGGGGCCAGCCAGTCGAGAAGGCGACCTGGGAGACCGAGCAGGATATGCGCAGCTGTTACCCTCATCATTTCACTACTTCAGGTATATCTCTATGCTAGTTCGAGGATGAACGAGTGTTTAAGTGTAGGATGATGTGATGACCCGGCCGGTCGTCTTAAGAATTAACGCCCCGATCCCCTATTAACTACTTTTCCCAAGTTTATTTCTGCTATTTTGATTTGCCGGAATGTTCAGTTTTGAGTCTTGGAAAGTAGACCGTAGTCAGAACAGTGTGAACATGGCTTAGGGGCGTGTTGGGATTGTGTCTTGGAGGTCCGTAGCTAATTTAGGCTTGAAATGCCGAAAGTTGAATTTTTGAAGTTTCCGGTTCGATAGTGAGATTTTGATCTGAGGGTTGGAAAGGAATTCCGGAAGTTGGAGTCGATCCGTAGTGTTGAATGTAACGTGTGTGCAAAATTTCAGGTTATTCGTACGAGGTTTCATAGACTTTTTTATCGAAAGCGTATTTTTTGAGTTTTTAGAATACTTAGGCTTGAATCCGATCAAAAATAGGTGTTTTGATGTTGGTTTGAGTGTTCCAAAGGTTGGAACAAGTTTGAACGAAGTTATGGGATATATTGGTAGGTTTGGTTGAGGTCCTGAGGGCCTCGGGTGTGTTTCAGATGCTCAAATGGGCACTTTTGGCCTTTGGGAGATTGCAGGTTTGCTGGTATTTCAGCAGCAGTGATTTGTTCATTGCGATCGCGTGAGATAACCTGCGATCACGTAGAGTAAGCTGAGACCAGGAACTTTGTTGTGAATTGCGATCACAGATTAAGGAGTGTGATCGCATATGGGTAATGGAATTAACGCGTAGAAGGATTTAGTGCGGCAGTGGGTAATGAAATTTGCTCTATGCAATTGCATAGAGCTGGTTGCGATCACGTTGCTTTGAAGGAGTTGTCTTATGCGATCGCGATTAAGGAATTGCCTAGGCAGATTCTTAAAACCCTAAAATCGAGGGTTTAAGCCGTAATTCATATTTTGGACTTGGGAGCTCGGGAGATTGCGATTTTTGAAGAGATTTTCAACTGGGCGATTTGGGAAAGTAATTCCTACTCGGTTTAGACTACTTTTCATGAATCTACACTTAAATCTATCCTTTAATTTCGAAATTATGGTGGAAATTGGGGAAAAAGTTCTTTGACCAAGAAATTGAGTTTTGACTGGGACTTGACATTAGATTGGGATAATTTTGATATGGTTAGACTCGTGTGAGTGTGAGGATTATGAAAATATAAATATTACACGATTCCGAGACGTGGGCCCGAGGGGCATTTTACCTAATTTCGCGTATTAGCTTAGAATTTAATTGTAGAATCAGTTACATGAAGTGTTATTTATATTAAGAAATTGAATTGAATATATTTAGGCCATTTGTAATTGAGTACTCGTGGCAAGAGCATGGTCTTAGGTTGATTTTGAGCCGGTTCGAGGTAAGTGGCTTGTCTAACCTTGTGTGGGGGACCTTCCCCTTAGGATTTGGTATATTAAGTAATTGAAATGCCTTGTGCGTGAGGTGACGAGTGCGTACTTGTGCTAATTGTTAGAAATCCGGTTTTTCTTTAAGTAGTTACTAGTAATGTTTCCTTTCTTGTTTTTATTACTTGCACTATTGAGCCTTTTGTTAGCATAGGAAATCATGTCTAAGTGATTTAATTGCTTTATTTGCTCAAACTGCCTTACCTGAATTCTGTGCAGTATGTTAGGCTAGAATTTCTTGTTGCCTTAATATGAAATTTACCATTTCTGAGTATTTTTCCGGTTGTTGCTGTGTATTTACATTGGGACACGGATGTGGGATTCCGGTAGATCCCCGTTGTCTGTTTATTTGGGACTACGGATGTGGAATTCTGGTGGATCACCTTTGTCTGTTTATTTGGGACTACGGATGTGGGATTCCGGTATATCCCCCTGCACAGTTATATGGAACTACGGGACTGCACCCGGTAGATTCCCTTAGTACTGGGTATTTATATTTGGGACTACGGATTAGGATTTGGTAGATCCCCGCGCACTGGTAGTTAGACTATGGGACGGGATCCCGGGAGATCCTTCGGATATATATGATGGACTACGGGACGGTATCCCAGGAGATCCACTGGATAGATGTAATTGGGAGTACAGGACGGTATCCTGGAAGGAACCCCGATTGTTATCTCTGTGTTGAGTTGTATTTCCTTTCCGTGATTATTTTACCTCTGTTCTAGTTGTTGTTCCTTTTTCTATTCTACGTTAGTTCTTACTGTTGCACTTAATTATACTGCCTTGTTCTAAACTGTTATACTTTGTATTTTATTTAACTTTAGTAGGGCCTGACCTTCCTTGTCACTACCCGACCGAAGTTAGGCTTGGCACTTACTGAGTACTGTTGTGGTGTAATCATGCCCCTTCTGTGCATGTTTTTCATGTGCAAATCCAGGTACTCTCATTCAGTTTTATCATCCTTGAAGCGAGGCGCTTCTGTAGAGACTTCGAGGTATATCTGGCGCGTCCGCAGAGCGAGGAGTCCCTTTCTATCTTTCTATAATAGTATAGCCCTTCAGTATTTCCCTTTTGTTAGACAAATTCTGGAGTTAGAGCTTCTTATGTATCTCTTAGCTTGTGATTCATGGGTTTTCGGGTTTTGGGAGTTATATATATTAGATTTGAGATTTATATTTTGTATGCCGAGCGACACTTATAAACGCTGATTTATTATATTATTTTTGTTTTAAATTGTTTTTTTTTTTCTGCAATTTCGCAATTTAGGCTTACCTAGTCGTAGAGACTAGGTGCCGTCACGATGGTTCACGGAGGGCGAACCGGGGTTGTGACAGAGCCAAAAAACAATGGGATTGATTTGCAAAAAAGACAAGCTACAGGGCCATGATAAGCAAATTGAAGGGGCAAATCAGAGATTGAAAATTTGATAGTAGTGTACAGGCTGTTGCTGATGAAGGGGAAAAGAAAAAGTTGGCCCAAGAAAACAAAGCCCTTCGAGCCCAGATCCAAAAAATGAAGATAGCTGCTGAGAATCAGGAAAGGGGCCGAACGGATGAAAGACTCATAAATGGTCTTAGGAGGAAAATATCTGAGTACAAGGATGATTTGGAAAAATCTGAGGGTAGTCTGGCAAGAGCCCGGGCACAGTTGGATAGGAACGCAAAGGGACGGGAAGAGTTTGTCCGACAATTGAAAAGTAAATATTATGGAGAAGTCACAAACCTGAAGAAAAAGCTAACTACCCTCGAGAATAAGATGGACAATCAAACAAAGAACTTTAAAACAGAGAGGGAACATTGTTATGCACTAATGTCTTAGCTAGAAGAAGATATGCAACAATTGCAGGGTCAGAGCCATCATGACACCCAAGTGCTAGAAGCTAGATCTCAACAAATTGGACGTTTGCTCCAAGAGAAAGACATCATTAGGGAAAGGGTTAGAGCAATTGCCGACTACATTGCCATGAAATGCCATGAATGTGAGGACATGACTAGAACCACCTTCTTCGCCGCAGTGATGACTTTGTTCGCCAAATAATGAATGACCTGGATCGTCTACAAGGGGATCTTGCACATAGGACCGTGTCGAGACCGACTGATGTACCATGGGCCCCTGGAGCAGTTTTTGAAGCGCTTATGTATTCTTGATTTTTGTTTCGAGTCTGTATTTCAGTTTCCAGTTCTAGAGTCTATTTTTAATTTTTCAATTCCTAGAAAAGTATGATGGAGTCATTGTAATAGAAAATATTAGGAGTTTCAATTGTTAAATTAAATTTGAAGAAAAACCAAAAAAAATTGTGTTTATTTATTTGATGCATTTATTCCTTGAACTACGTGATGATCTGATTTACGCGACGTTGTGATACATAGGCAATTCCCATCGGATCCGGTCATATTTTTAAATAACTCAAATAAAAAGAAATGACGAAAAGAGAAAATGAATAGAAAAAAAAAAGAAAAGATAGAAAACAAGAAAAAAGGATGAGAACAAGAGAGAAAATAAGAGAGTGCAAAACAGAGCAAGAGAAAAGATCGGGGAGATAAACAAAAGCCGGGATGAGACACGCAATCATCACAAAACATGTAGAAACACATTTAACTTTATAGGTGAATCACACCCCCAATGTGTGATTCCCTATGTGTGAATTGCTTCAAACTAACCAGTTTGTTGTATCTACTATTGAGTATAGGTTCTGTTACAAGGTAGTTAGTTTTATGGTAACATGGCTTCGCACCTTTACATTACAAGATCCAAGGGAAGTGTAGAAATGTCATCAGAAGATCATCCACCAACAATTCTCATCCCATACGATAACTCGTTATCGGTTATTCCAAACTCAAAGTCAGCGGATGCTGAAGACAATAGGGCACTGCGCCTCCGCATATTTGAAATGTGTGACGCTTGGTCAAACGGTAGATAGCCACAAAGTGCCATACCTGGTTTCCCCGAGCTACTTCCCAAAGCAAGTGGAACTTCCAACATCCCAATAAGTTACCTGAATACCCCACTTGGATACCCTACCATGTCAGCCCACTTCGTTGGAACGCCTTCTGAGGTTCTCCCCCAGGCATCAATTTCGGGAGTGGCTTCTAACATAGTCACTGCACCACCAGCTTTGGCTACGGCACAGCCAACCTTGCCTAGGCAAAGTTTTGATCAATCTACTTTTACTTTCCAAGTACCATCTTTTCCACCAGATACTGCCCATTTCACCACCAATTCTTACCCTCAACAACCCTGGTATGAGTTTACCGTGGGGCAAGAAAAAGTTATAAAGAATCCCGAGCAATAGTAAAACAAAGCCTTAACAAGCATGGAACAAAGCCTTAAGAATATACAAGGCTTAAGTGGCCAAAAGAGCGTATCCTACACTGATTTATGTATATTCCCGTATGGTCATTTGCCTATCGGTTTCAAGATCCCCATGTTCGAAAAGTATGATAGGCACGGGGACCCCATATCCCACCTCAAGAAGTATTGCAATCAATTTAGATGGGCAGGCAGAAAAGAAGAGCTCCTAATGGCTTATTTCGGAGAGACTCTAGTTGGCATCGCATCCGAGTGGTACATGGATCAAGACATGTCTCGGTGGCACATATGGGATGATTTGGCTCGAGATTTCGTTAGGCAGTTTCAGTACAACATAGACATAGCTCCAGATAAAAATTCCCTGTCTAATCTCAAAAAGAAGTCTTCAGAGAGTTTTCGAGAATATGCTATTAAGTGGCACGAACAAGCGGCCAGCGTGATGCCCCCGATGGATGAGGCCGACATGGTCAGTGTTTTTATACAAGCCCAAGAGGTTGACTACTTCCAATATATGATGTCTGCAATGGGGAAGTTGTTTGCTGAGGCTATCAAAATTGGGGAGATGGTCGAAAATGGTTTGAAGACAGGCCACATATTGAGCCATTCTGCTATAAGAGCTACGTCCCAAGCAATTCAGGGCGGGTCAACCCCGAGGTTACTTCCCGCCAAACACCCTGCAACATTATTATCCTTACCAGGATGTGGCTTATCTCATGGCTCCTCAGCCTTATGCGGTGATGAATGCCCAACCATACGCTCGGCCACAACAACAGTTTAACCAAAACCGAGCTCTACTTCCTAGAAATAACCCTCCTCACCAAGCTCCATATAATCCCCATCCCCCACAAAATAAGTTTCCATACAATGCCCGTGCCTGGGAGCCACCCAGAAGAAACAACTTCACGCCTATTGGTGAATCATACTCTAGCCTTTTCCCTAAACTGGTCCAAATGGGTTTGTTGCAACCTGTACCTCAAACCAGGCAAAACCCGGAGTCGCCCTCCTACCGACACAGTGATCGATGTGCTTACCATTCAGTAGCAGAAGGGCATGACACTAAAGACTGTTGGACTCTTAAAAGGGCGGTCGAAATTCTGATAGAGCAAAAATGGGTAGTGCTGAAAGATGAAGAGATCCCTAATGTGACCAATAACCCATTGTCGGCTCACAACAACGGGCCGGTTAGTGGGATGATTTGCGAGGATAAGGAGTTTGACTCAGCCCTGAAAGCCATCATTACCATCACTGATGTTGAAAAGAAGCCAAGGGTGGCTATAAAGCAAGACAAGGGGGAGAAGAAGAGTAACCCTACCCCTCAAAGTGCAGAAAAGACAATGGAAACCAAAACAGGGGCAGTACCCCCTAAAGATGATATTCTTTATGTTCCCTGGGCTTATAGGAAAGAACAGTTTGTATTGAGTCCCCCCAAGAGGTTCGAGCTAAGCAAGGGACCTAAGATGTACGTACCAAGAGGGACTTATGTGGCGTGGAGGCCGGTAATTTCACCAAAGCTGAATGAGCCCATGGTTATTAGTCGCACACCATAGAAGCCCATGAAGGATCCCACTGTCGTCCCCTGGAATTACAACAGAGTGGTAGTGACGTACAAAGGAAAAGAAATCGTGGGGAAAGTGATTGAAACAAACCCGTATGGGAAGTACATCAATCTGGAAGAAGTGAACAATGCCAAATAGAAGCGCTTTCCGCTTAAAAAGCCAGTCAATGCCGAAGAAGCGAAAGAATTTTTCTGAAAGATGAAAGCCTCAAACTACGAGGTAATTGACCAACTCCGGAAGTTTCCCTCTCAGGTCTCGCTCTTGTCTCTACTAATAAGCTCGAATGAGCATCAGAAAGTGCTGATAAAGACCCCCAATGAAGCCTATGTTCCAATTGAAATTAACCACTGTTGAGCAACTGGAAAGGGTGGCAGAAAAATTCTTTGAAGTTAACCAGATTTCATTTAGCAAGAATGACTTGCCCCCGGAAGGGGCTGCCCACAACAAAGACCTTCATTTGACAGTTAAATGTGAGGGGTACTATGTGAAAAGAGTCATGCTGGATGGTGGATCTGGGGTTGACATCTACCTTCTTTCAACTTTGCAAAGAATGAAAATTGGGACTGAGAGAATCAGGCCTACAATGTTTGTGTGCGTGCCTTTGATGACATCAAGAGAGACACAATATGAGAGATTGATTTGATCTTGACTATCAGTCTGGTGGATTTCGAAGTGACATTTCAGGCCTTAGACATGGATACCTCCTATAATTTTCTATTAGGAAGGCCTTGGATCCATGTTGCGGGGGCCATACCTTCTACTCTACTCCAAATGGTAAAATTTGAAAACGAAGATTAGGAAATCGTGTTCCATGGAGAGGACGAGCAATCAAGTTACAGGGACCCATCAGTCCCATGTCTCGAGGCTAGGGAAGGTAGATAGCACATAGTCTATCAAGCTTTTGAGGTTGTATTCGCAGATCAATGTCAGGAAGGAAGCCCGTGTCCTCAACTCTTTCTATCAAATACGTCAATCATGGTCGCCACTGAGATGATCAAGCACGGTTATAAGCCTGGGAAGGGGCTCGGGGCATCTTTGCAAGGTATTATGGAGCCCATCACCTTGACTGCCAGTAAAAACTTCTTTGGTGTCGGTTTCCAAGCAACAGAAGCTGAAGTAAAATGGGCTAAAGAACGTTAGAATGACGGATGGGTTCTACCTCAGCCGATCCTGCATCTGTCCAAAACATTCGTCAAGCCAAAATACACAGAAGAAGAAGATGAGTCCTTCACGGCCGAGGAAATTGAGGACATATGTGGACCCATGAGGCAAATGTTATATGAAGCTCATATGGTCCAGCCGGGTGAAGGCTCGAGCACTATTGAGGTGCAATTTATGAGGCCCGATGCCAAGCTACAAAATTGGAATGCTACTTCGTTCCCAGTCAGGCGGGAATGACGGTAGTCCAGTCTTGCCACCTTTTCTGCATTCCGAGTTATTCCAGGGTGTAAGTCGAATGTTTCTTTTAGTTTATTGTTCTTTAAATTCCAATGTAAACCCTTCTATCTTCAAATTCAATGAAATGAAATCAATATTTCATCGTCTATGAATCTCTTTCTTTATTCTTTCTGATTTTTGTTACTTTTCTTATTTCTTCTTTTCAGTTATAATAATGCGGACTTAAATATCACTACATGCTTGCGAACTTCATGCCCAGATCATAGCACGCTGTCTAATTGTGAAATAATGAATCAAGAACCGGAATATGATGAAGATGAGGCTTTTAGGGAAATAAACTGAGAACTGGAACATTCGAGAATAAACCTAAGCCAAACTTAAATGAAACCGAGCCGGTTAATTTGGGTAGTTCAGACGAGGTCCAAGAAACCATGATAAGCATTCACACGGATGAATGAACTAGGGATGCATTGATCCAACTTTTTATTCGAATTCAAAGATGTGTTTGCTTGGTCCTATGATGACATGCTTGGACTAAGTGTTGATTTAGTGGTACACAAATTGCCAACTTACCCCGATCATTCCTCTATCCAGCAAAAATAGAGGAAGTTCAAAACTGACATCAGTGACAAGATCAAAACAAAGGTCACCAAATACTTAAAAGCGGGTGTGATCCGAGTGGTCCGATACACCGCATGGTTGGCTATGTGGTTCCAGTGCCAAAGAAAGATGGGAAAACTCGAGTGCGCGTTGACTATCGAGATCTGAACAAAGCAAGTCCCAAAGACAACTTCCCTTTGCCAAACATCCATATCCTTGTTGACAACTATGCCAAACATGAGATACAGTCTTTCGTGGATTGTTATACTGGATATCATCAGGTCTTGATGGATGAAGAAGACACAGAAAAGATAGCCTTCACCATGCCCTCGGGCACCTATTATTACAGGGTCATGCCTTTTGGTTTGAAGAATGCCAGGGCCACTTACATGAGGGCTATGACTACCATCTTTTATGACATGATGCACCAAGAAATCGAGGTGTAGGTGGATGATATGATCATCAAATCAAGAACGTAGGATGACCATGTTCAGGATCTGAGAAAGTTTTTTGAGCATCTACGTAAGCATGACTTAAAGTTAAATCCAGCTAAATGTGCATTTGGAGTTCTATCTGGGGAAACTCTTAGGATTTAAAGTCAGTCGGATGGGAATCGAGCTAGATCCAATAAAGATAAAGTCTAGTAGGGATTTGCCTCCTCTGAGAACCAAGAAAGAGGTTATGAGTCTGTTGGGAAGGTTGAATTACATCAGCCGGTTCATTGCTCAGTTGACTTCCACATGTGAGCCCATATTCAAGGTGTTGAAGAAAGATGCAGTGATTAAATGGATAGATGAGTGTTAAGAAGCCTTCAACAAAATCAAAGAATATCTATTGAATCTGCCAGTCTTGGTCCCACCCGAACCTGGAAGGCCTTTGTTTTTGTATTTGACGGTGTTGGAGAATTCCTTTGGGTGCATTCTCGGGAAACATGATGTGACCGGGAAGAAAGAACATGTGATATACTATCTGAGCAAGAAGTTCACTAGTTATGAGGCCAAATACACTTTGTTGAAAAGGACTTGTTGTGCCCTAACTTGGGTCGCTTAGAAGCTTAGGCATTACCTATTGGCCTACACCAACTATCTCATCATCAGGTTGGATCCTTTGAAGTACATATTCCAAAAGCCGATGCCCACAGGGAGGTTAGTAAAATGGAAAATCCTACTCACCAAGTTTGACATATTCTATGTCACCCACACGGCAATGAAAGCTCAAACTTTAGCGAAAAATCCTATTGATGGCGAGTATCAGCCTTTGAGTACTTATTTTCTAGACGAGGAAGAAAATTCAGTTGAGGTAACTTCAAAAGATTCCAATGCTTGGAAAATGTTCTTCGATGGAGTTGTGAACGCAAAAGGTGTTGGGATTGGGGCAATCTTTATCTCATCCACTGGTCAGCACTATTCGGCCACAACCCAGCTTCGATTTTTCTGCACAAACAACACTGTCGAGTATGAAGCATGCATTATGGGTATGAACATGGCAATCGACCAAGATGTGGAAGAATTGTTAATCATGGGAGACTCGGACGTGATTATCTGACAAGCTCAGGGTGAATGGGAAACTTGAGATGTCAAGCTTATTCCATACAGGCAACATGTGGAAGATTTTAGCAAGCAGTTCAAGTCAGTCGAGTTCAGGTACATTCCTCGTTTTCACAACGAGTTAGTCGATGCACTCGCTACTTTGGCCTCGATGTTGCCATATCTAGGCAATGTCCACATTGACCCGTTAGAAATCCAAATCCGAGAAAGGCATGGTTATTGCAATACGGTTGAGGTGAAACCAAATGTTCAGCCATGGTATCATGATATCAAGAGATTTTTGAAAATGAAGGAATATCTAAAGCTAGACAATGGAGACCAAAAGAGAACCATTAGATGGCTTGCCAACGGTTTCTTCTTGAGCGGAGAGCTCTTATACAAAAAGACTCCAGATCTTAGCCTTTTAAGATGTGTGGATGCCCAAGAGGCCGGAAGAATCATAAATGAAGTGCACGCAGGAGTGTGTGGTCCACATATGAATGGATACGTCCTTGAAAAGAAAATCCTTCGAGCAGGCTATTACTGGATGACCATAGAAAAGGATTGCTTCAGTTTTGTCCGAAAATGTCATCGGTGTTAGGTGCACGGTAACCTGATTCATGTACCACCTTCAGAATTGCATCCTATGTCAGCATCGTGGCCGTTCGTTGCTTGGGGTATGGATGTCATTGGGCAAATCGAGCCAAAGGCTTCAAATAGGCATAGATTCATATTGGTTGCCATTGACTACTTCACAAAATGGGTTGAAGCAGTCACCCTCAAAGCCGACATTAAGAAAGAAATGATGGACTTTGTGCACTCCAACATCATCTACTGTTTTGGTATTCCTAAAACTATCATTACGGACAATGCTACAAATCATAATAGTCATTTGATGAGGGATATATGCGTACAATTTAAGCTTACGCATCGGAATTCTACCCTTATCGGCCCAAAGCCAATAGTGTTGTTGAAGCATCAAACAAGAACATCAAGAAGATTCTTAGGAAGATGATCCAAAGTTCTAGACAATGGCATGAAAAATTGTCGTTTGCGTATTTGGGATATCGCACAACTGTGCGCACATCAGTTGGAGCAACACCCTATCTATTGATTTATGGCTATAAAGCCATAATATCCACAGAAGTTGAAATTCCTTCTCTCTGAATCATCGTTGAAGCCGAGATTGAGAATAGTGAGTGGGTCAAGACCCGTCTAGAACAGCTACCCCTGGTTGATGAAAAGCGGATGGACGCAGTTTGCCACGGGCAGTTGTATCAACAAAGAATAGCCCATACATTATGAGACGTATTCTCCCGCATCATAAGGAAGCAAAAGAAAAGTTCGCTCCAAACTGGAAGGGCCCATACATTATAAGAAAATTGTTGCCAAAAAGGGCATTGTACCTAGGAGATATTGAAGGAAATGACCCTGAAACAACTGTCAATGCAGATGCGGTCAAGAGTTATTATTTTTAATCCCTATGCGATACCAATATTGTCCGATCGGGATGACGAAGGCTTTTATTCTCGCTACACCAAATATTTCAACCTTTTGCCAACCCATTGATTCGGTTACCTTTCTTTGTTCACCCTCTTTGGAACTCGAACAGATTTGTAAAAAAATCATCATAAAAAACAAAGCTTCCCTAAACTACATTCTACTTGATTCTGAAAGGATACGTTGACAGCCTCTCTCTGGGGTTCAGTCGCACTAAAACAAAAATCCAAATTTCCCCAAAAGTGAAACTGGGGCAGATGTTATAATGGTTAGGCGATGATCTTGCCTGAATGGTTCCAAAGTTGTAATTTAATCCAAATTCTTTTTACCCCAAATCCTGTTCAAGTCCTTTCTATCAATCGGTGAGAATATTAAAGGATTAAAGAATGCAGCTATTTGAATCAGATACAATCAAATGAGAGAAATAAAATGAAAGATTCTTATTGGTGAAAACCCACACGGGCACCGTAACACGATAGTGAGCAGAGAAACTGAAAATGAGAGAGTCTTGTTAGTGAAAAATCTCAAAGAGCACTATAAGGCAATGGTAAGAAGAGAAACGAGAGAGGTCAATTGGCAAAACCCCGCAAAGGGTGCCATTAATCGAAAAGAAGGAATTCCCTACAACCATCGGCACTTATGGAGTCCTGGCAAGGTTTCCCGATTTTAAGATTCGAGTTATGATGGGTTTATGAGAGATTGGTTGCACAGATCGGGTATCCAGTCCAAGAAACATGTCATGTCTATTGAAGTCTGCATGCACTCCAGATAAGTCCTTTTTTCTTCCCTCGAAAGGGACACTTCTTGTTAAATTCATTATCTTGTCCTTTGTTTACTTTTCTTTGAATTCCTTTCGGTTTAATCCTTCTTCGAAACTAATACAAAGAAAATATGGCAAGATTAGTTTTACAGGGTTCTGCTTAACAAAAGCTAAATTCAAGGAAAGGCACCCAGCCTTAGCAGGTGCATCAGGTCGATCTCGAGTGCCCATGATGGCCGATGCTTCAGAGTCAAAATTATTAAAAAGGAAAGAAATCCAAATTCAAGTGCCCAAAAGGCAAAATAAGATAAAAAGGCCAAAGCCCCCACAGGTGAACCATCGTGTGAAATTTCGAAAAGTCAAGATTCCTGGGTTTAGGAAAGAGATCGATCTCCAGAAAGTCAGCGAGCAATAGCGGTTTTAATCAAAAGAGTTGGTCCGAGATCATAAAATCAAGGCCACAAAACCAACCACCATTTAAAACTAACAATTGTTCTTTGTTTGAAAACATGAAACAGGTGCAATCCAAAGCAACCTTGAAAGAAGCAGGTGCAACCAAAAAACACTGCGAAAGGGCTAGAAGCAGTTTTGCAGCAATAATCCATTCGAAAGGAAGTCTCCTCCAAATTCTTTCGTGCATTCTTACTCATTTTTCTTAAATAAAAAGAGGGAGAAGAGAAGAAAATTCAAAAACATGGTAGCCCAGAGTCCCTACTCCCTAGTCGCTTTTCCAACATACGGTCTCCACTCCCTAGTTGAGTTTATTTTAGACATACGGTCTCCACTCCCTAGTCGCTTAGCCAACATACGGTCTCCACTCCCTAGTTGAATTTATTTTAGACATAGGGTCTTCACCCACTAGTTACTTTAGACATAGAGTCTCCACTCCCTAGTCGCTTTTCCAATATAGGGTCTCCACTTCCTAGTTGATTATTTTAGACATAGGGTCTCCAACCCATAGTCACTTTTCAAACATGGGGTCTCCACTCCCTAGTCTGTTTTTTCCATCATAGGGTCTCCACCCCTAGTTAAAGTTATTTTAGACATTGGGTCCCCACTCCCTAGTCGCTTTTCCAACATAGGGTCTTCACTCCCTAGTTGATTTTATCTTAGACATAGGGTCTCCACTCCCTAGTCGCTTTTCCAACATAGGGTCTCCACTCCCTAGTTGAAGTTATTTTAGACATAGGGTCCCCACTCCCTAGTCGCTTTTCCAACATAGGGTCTCCACTCCATAGTTGAAGTTATTTTAGACATAGGGCCTCCACTCCCTAGTTGAATTGATTTTAGACACAGGGTCTCCACTCCCTAGTCGCTCTTCCAACATAGGGTCTCCACTCCCTTGTCATTTTTCCAACATAGGGTCTCCACTCCATATTTGAGTTTATTTTAGACATAGGGTCTCTGCTCCCTAGTCGCTTTACCAACATAGGGTCTCCACTCCCTAGTTGAATTTATTTTAGACATAGGATCTCCACCCCTAGTCACTTTTCCAATATAGGGTCTTCGCTCCCTAGTCTACTTTTTCCAACATAAGGTCTCCACTCCCTAGTCGCTTTTCCAATATAGGGTCTCCACTCCCTAGTTGAAGTTATTTTAGATATAGGGTCTCCGCTGCCTAGTTGAATTTCTTTTAGACATAAGTTCTCCACTCCCTACTCTCTTATCCAACATAGGGTCTCCATTCCCTGGTTGATTTCTTTATAAATATAGGCCCTACTCCCTAATCTCTTTTCCAAAGGATACACATGTTATATCCCGCATTTAGCACGTTAATGTTTCGTCATAAGTTAATCGATGTAGACTCGGAAATGAGATTATTTTGAGATCATAAGCATTTATGTTATTTGTAAGAAGTGATAAGTAAGTGATATAAAGGTCAGAGGGTTAACGAATTGAAGAAATTGAGTATCGCGAAGTTTGTTATTTTGGGATAAAATATGGTCTGAGCTATAATAACCGATATTTATGGACTAGTACCATACAAGTTGCTTTATGACCATGATAATATGATGTATAATGTATATTAAGATAAGTAGAATTTAAATAATTTGAGATAATTCTTAATTGTATGGGAAATTGATTAGTTACCGAATAACGGGACATTACCTAATTAATAAATAAATTATAATATAATATTAAGAATCCCCACCCACGTGGCAGCACCACCATAAGCTTAGGAATGACTGTTAAAGTCATTTGTCTATGTGGCAACTTATATTAAGACTTAAATGATACACCTTTTTGCAAAAGGAAATGACATTATGTCTTAAGGATATAAAAAAGGATCATATATCCATCTGATAACGTGAGAGTTTAAGAAACTGGAGGAATTCAAATGTCTGGCATTCTATAGCGTCTTCAATGCTTCAAGACCCGGGATTTCATAGCAACTTAACTAATGTGAGTTTTGCAATATTAAGGGAGTACGGTATAATCTCTCTCAAGAGAATCGACTTAGGTATGTTAAGGTTAATCCTTCCTTCTTTTCGCATGATTCAAGTAATGATACGTAAACGTAATGTTATTTCATAAGTGATTTTGCTTTTAGCAGTTAAGGATGCCTATATTATTTATTTATGTAAAATGATATTCAAGCATGTCTAAATATGTTCCTATGTCTCTATTGAGGCGTAGCTGGTTGATTGGTGAGTTGATCAGTTGGAGAGTCAATCGCTATATTGAACTAGCTGTTAAGAATTTTCCCATTAAAAGGCACTAACTTAACATTGAAGAGTATGTTGTTACTTGAATAAAAGAAATAAAATTTTTAATTGGTGAATATGAAATAGTAATGTCAAGTGGAGTGCATTCAAGTATATTACTCAAAGATGGTCAAATTTCAGCTAAGGAAATTTTGAGAGTCAAGACAAGAAGTGGCGTTAACAAAACCAATGACAGTTATGTCATTTAAAGCTTGGAGAATTTCGTTTTTGAGATAATTGCCTTTTAGAGAACGTGTCCTGTATAATTCACATTGATTGGTAAACGGATGGTTAAGGAGAATTTTTGGCTAGGAAATGCTCTGGTATTGTTACCTAATTATGACTTGCACTATTTAACAATACATATCATTTCTAAGGTGTTAAAGGGACTTTGAAAGAAAAGGGTACGAGAGATCCAAAATTTATTGTCAACCACTGGATTCTTATGTCCTCTTTTATCTCATGAATTCTTTAGGTACTATATGCATGTAGATGTGCCGAACTCTCCTATATTTGTGTTTTACTTACTAAGGTGAAATAAAGAAAATAACTTCGGAATGAACAATGATTTTCCTTAGATAAAGGTGTTAATATTCATAATACAGTAATACATGCATCTTCGTGTATATGCATATACCATCGTGCTACGACCAGTTGGGAAGTTACATATTTACCACCATGTTACGGTCGATTGAGCAATCATACATAATTATTGACCACCGTTCTACGGCCGGTCGGCAGACATGCATTTACCACTGGGCTATGGCCGGTTGGGCAGTTACCACTGGTTGGGCAGTTATGTATCATTATTTACCACTAGTTGGGCAGTCATATATTTACCACCGTGCGACGGTCGGTCAGGCAGTTACCACTTATCAGTTGTCCAGTTAACGCGATGAGAATGATATAATCAGAACTATTATATCGTAGTTTTATTTATATATACGAATGAGTTTTATTCTACATGATATGACCCTTAGCGGCAAGTCAGAAGTTATAAGTTGACTCTTATCGCTCCCCGAGATAGTATCTTACTATTACTACGTTTCATTTCTGCCTTACATACTCGGTACATTCTTTGTACTGACGTCCTTTTTCCTAGGACGTTGTGTTTTATTCCACGCAGGTGTAGAAAGGCGAGGTGAGGACCATCTACTGTAGGTTGCCTCCATATATCAACTTTTGGTTGGTGAGCTCCACATCTTCCTGGAATATTGTCGAGTTATGTTCTATATATGTTACTTTGTTTTATGAAGATTTCGGGGACCCTGTCCCAACTTTAATATTATGATCATGTTTTCTTAGAGGTTTTGTAGATAGTGTCCTGTGTATAGCTTTTGGTATGACGTGTCAATGGCCTTGACGGCCCCTATGTATCTATATAAATCTTTTGAATTAGTTATGTGAGTTAAGTTCTAATATTGTTAATTACATATATAGATGTGTCCTATCATGGCCCATGACAGGTTTAATAAAAATAAAAGGAGAAAAGGGGATAAGGTACGTGGCACTCGGTTGAGTATGCACCGGGTGCTAGTCGTGGCCCTCTAATTTGGGTCGTGACAAAAGTGGTATCAGAACAGTTCTGTCCTAGGGTTGTCTGCCTATCGTGTCTAATAGAGTCTTGCTTATAAATGTGTTGTGCACCATGTTGTATAAACAAGAAACTACAGGGCATGTAGGGACCGTTTATCATTCCTTCTTGATATTAGATCGTGCAATAGAGCAGAGTCATAGGGAATAAATCTCTTGACCTTTGACTTGTTTTATATATGCAGTAATGCCTATAACCAGGAAAGCTATGGTTATTTAGAAGGATAAAGTAGTGGCAGAAGAGGGCATGAGTAGAGTACCAATCTCTAGTGAGGGCCAGGGTGAGGACCTGAGGGAAAATACGACACCCTCGCATAATTCTCCGATTTCGCTAGCACCTGAGGAGAAGACGAGGAACCCAGTACCTCCACCTATTGTTTAGGACAATATATGGATATACGGAGTGAAGTACAGTTTTTGACTAGATTGGTAGCCGCTCACGCTCAGCGCCAGGTAGGTATAGGTGTTGGTTGCGTTGATAGGGCTATTAGCGCGAGAGTTTGAGACTTCATCAACCTGGACCCTCTAGTGTTTACCGGAACCAACAAGGATGAGGAACCATAAAACATTATTGATATGATGTAGAGGACATTGAAGTGATGCATGCATCAGACACTGAGTCAGTAGAGTTGGCTTCTTACCGATTGCGGGATGTTGCGGTTCAGTGGTATGAAACTTGGAAATTGTCTAGAGGGACAAATGCATCTCCAGCGGTATGGGAAGAGTTCTTAGGGGCTTTCTTATGTCATTACTTGCCATCAGAGATTCATCAGGCAAGGGTAGATAGGTTCTTGGTGCTTAAACAAGGGAATATGAGTGTGCGAGAGTATAGTCTCCAGTTTGATTCCTTGGCGAGGTATGCCCCCTCGATTGTGGCTGAAATGAGTGACCGAGTAAATCGGTTTGTGGTAGGACTTGGGAAGCACCTAATATGAATGCTCCACGGCCGCTCTGCTTGATGGTATGGATATTTCCCGCATCCAGGCTTATGCTCAGAATTTGGAGGACCGAAAATGACAGCAATACGAGAATCGTGATGAGGGTCAGCGTAAGAAGGCCAGACCTACTAGGCAACCTGAGGATTTTTCGGGTGATCCTATGTCACCATATCCTATTGAAAGTGTCCAATAGTTGCAGAAGCCGTATTATGAGGGATCTGTCTATTCTGAGTCAGGTCAGAGCTCAAGAATTTCGGGTTTTCAGGATAGGAGGTATTTAGCGCAAATGAGGGCGCCCCCTCTGCGGTGTAGTCAATGCGGTAGAGCTCATTCTGGACAATGTCGTCAAGGGTGTAATGTATGCTATACCTACGAAGAACCTAGTCATTACATGAGGGTTTGTCCTATAAATGGCAGAAGTGGAATGGTTTAGCCCACCAGATCTATAGCAGTCTCTTTCTCTTCAGTACGCCCTCAAGAGTGAGGCCCTTGGGCATTAGCTGGTAGATGTAGACGTAGGGGTGGATCATCTAGCTTCAGCGGTAATCAGATCTGCATATATGCTTTGGCACGTCATCAGGACCTAGAGGCTACACCGGATGATATGTCAGGTACTGTGACTATGAGTAATGTTCGATCTTACTAACGCAAATTATCCATTTAATATGATTAAAATAAGATTGAGTTGGCATTACGTATGAAGGGTTAAGGAAAACCAAGACTAGCTTGAAAACAAAGTATGAAACTGGTTATTAAGATTACAACTAGTAGGTGTTAGCGTCTAGAAGATAGATAACAGAATCGTAGGTGACGAATGGATTAGGAAGTAGTTTTAGGGAGGGACGACGTCCTGACCCTGTATGATCCTGATAATTGCTTCATTGGAGTATAGCCCGGGAAGATATATACATTTATAATTGATGAGTATATATGTACATCTTGGAAGTTTAAACAATAGAGGACAAATATTTCTAAGGGGGGAAGGATGTTACACCCCGCATTTAGATAGGTTTTTGCAAAAGTAAATAACATTATGTCTCAAGGACATAAAAAAGGATCATATATCCATCTGCTAACGTGAGAGTTCAAGAAATTGGAGGAATTCAAATGTCTGGCATTCTATAGCATCTTGAATGCTTAAAAACTCGGCATTTCAGAGCAACTTAATTAATGTGATATTTTGCAATATTAAAGGAGTACGGTATATCCCTCTCAAGAGAATCGACTTAGGTATGTTAAGGCTAATCTTTCCTTCTTTTGGCATGATCCAAGTAATGATACGTAAACGTAATGCTATTCCATAAGTGATTCTACTTTTAGAAGTTAAGGACGCCTATGTTATTTATTTATGCAAAATGATATTCAAGCATATCTAAATATGTTCCTAAGTCTCTATTGAGGCGTAGTTGATTGATTGGTGAGTTGATCAGTTGGAGAGTCAATCTCTATATTGAACTAGCTGTTAAGAGTTTTCCCATTAAAAGGCAATAACTTAACATTGAAGAGTATGTTGTTACTTGAATAAAAGAGATGAAATGTTGAATTGGTGAATATGAAATAGTAATGTCAAGTGCATTCAAGTTTATTACTCAAAGCTGGTCAAATTTCAGCTAAGGAAATTTTGAGAGTCAAGACAAGAAGTGGCATTAACAAAACCAATTACAGTTATGTCATTTATAGCTCGGAGAATTTCACTTTTGAGATAATTCACATTGATTGGTAAACAGATGGTTAAGGATAATTTATAGGTAGGAAATGCTCCTGTATTGTTACCTAATTATGATTTGCACTATTTGACATTACATTTCATTTCTAAGGTGTTAAAGGGACTTTGAAAGAAAAGGGTACGAGAGATCCAAAATTTATTGTCAACCACTAGATTCTTATGTCCTCTTTTGTCTCATGAATTCTTTAGGTACTATATGCATGTAGATGCGCCAACCTCTCCTATGTTTGTGTTTTACTTACTAAGGTGAAGTAAAGAAAATAACTTCGGAACCAACAATGATTTTCCTCAAATAAAGGTGTTAATGTTCATAATATAGTAATCCATGTATCTTCGTGTATATGCATTTACCACCGTGCTACGACCGATTGGGCAGTTACATATTTACCACGGTGCTATGGTCGGTTGGGCAGTCATACATATTCATTTACCACCATGCTACGGCCGGTCAGTAGACAAGCATTTACCACCGGGCTATGGCCGGTTGGGCAGTTATATATTTACCACCGTACGATGGACGGTCAGGCAGTTACCACTGATCAGTTGGGCAGTTAACGCCACAAGAATTATATAATCAGAACTATTATATCGTAGTTTTATTTATATATACGAATGAGTTTTATTCTACATGGTACGACCCTTAGTGGCAAGTCAGAAGTTATAAGTTGACTCTTAACGCTCCCCGAGATAGTATCTTATTGTTACTATGTTTCATTTCTGCCTTACATACTCGGTACATTCTTTGTACTGACGTCCTTTTTATTGGGATGCTGTGTTTCATGCCACGCAGGTGTAGATAGGCGAGGTGAGGACCATCCACTATAGGCTACCTCCATATATCAACTTATGGTTGGTGAGATCTACATCTTCCTGGAGTATTGCCGAGTCATGTTCTATATATGTTACTTTGTTTTATGAAGATGTCGGGGACTCTGTCCTAACTTATATATTATGATCATGTTTTCTTAGAGGTTTTGCAGACGATGTCCTGTGTATAGCTTTAGGTAGGACATGTCAATGGCCTTGACGGCCCCTATGTATTTATATAAATCTTTTGAATTAGTTATGTAAGTTAAGTTCTAATATTGTTAATTATATATATAGATGTGTCCTATCATGGTCCATGACAAGTTTAATAAAAATAAAAGAAGAAAAGGGGATAAGGTAAGTGGCGCTCGGTTGAGTAGGCACCGAGTGCCAGTCGTGGCCCTCTAATTTGGTCGTGACAACAGAATCCCGATTTTAATTACTTTCAATAAAGGAATAGTTTAGATTTTTGTTACAATAACTCACAAAATTTTTCCAGTGAAAATTGGGGTAGAAAATTTCGGTCATTTGTTTGCTTTGGTGCCTGAACAAGTTTTCACTGTGAGGCAGAAGGTTTAAGATGACCAAAAGAATAAGTCTCAACCCAAATAAAAGAAAAGAAGAAACAAGAAAAGAAGTTGAACTCTAAGTGCAGAAGTGGAGAAAAGATGCGGACTGCCCAAGATAAGAATGAAGTTACAAGTTTTGCATTGTCCCGCCTTGATCCAAAAAGCTGAATAAGAATGAACCATCGGTTGCAACTAACAACCATCAAGATTAAGATCAGAGTCTGTAGGAAGAACCATCCAAGACTCAATATCAAGCTTTAGAAGGTTTATAGATAGGAATCTTGTAACTCGTAGTTGATAGGCTTAGCTAGTTTAGCTTTTCATCTTTTATTTTGGTGTAATAAGGAGCTCAGCAAGCAGAAACAACAGTATCAACAGTGAAATCACAGTTTTCCGGTAGTCCCAACTACCAAAATTTCAAGAACAACACTGACCTGATTCCTTTATAGCCAAGGATATGTAGGCAACCTCTGGAGCAAGGTTTGGTCAGACTTTTCAAAAGATGCTCCTCATGGAGTTTCAAATGGGAAAAGATTGCTTGTAATTGCTCATTTTATCTTTGCCTGAAAACCCTTCATGCTCCCGAGCAAAGAGGGGTAGCTGTGAGCATGTGATTTTTGCCCTATACGAATTACTCCTATATAATCTAAGAAAATAAATTTTTTCCAATAATTTGCCATTTTATAGGATTTTTGTAGGATTTTATTAATTGTTTGCATTTTTGTGCACATTTAATTTCCATTAAAAATCATGAAAAATGTCAAAAATACCATGCATTGCATTTAGGTTTTGTTTTTTACATTTTTAGGATTAATTGGTTAACCATTTGTGCCATTAAAAATGAAAATTACAAAAATGATCCATTTTTACATTTTTTACCTTTTAATTTCTAGATTAGTGATCTTTCTCTTTTAATGTAGGATTAAGTAATTTTCATAATTATTGTAATTATATAATTAGTTTAATTTTTCAATTTGGATTAAATTAGGATTTTTAATTTAGGATATTTAATTAAAAAAGAAGAAGAAAAAAAAAGAAAAGGAAATAGGAGTTAATTGAAAGAAAGGGGGCTTAAATTAAAATTGGGTTGTTTTCATACCCAAAATCCATCCCAAATCCGCCCCAAATACCCAGACCCAAAATAGCCACCCGGTCCAGGTCTGCCCCATCCCCAAACGACCCTGTTTTTCCTTGCTCTCATCATGACCGTTGGATCATTGTGATCCAGCGGCCCAGAACTGGCCCTCATTACTATAAGACTGTCTAAAGCCAAACCCCAAACCCTTTATACCCGTTCATTTCATCATCTCCCTCATCCTATAGCAAACCCTAGCCGCCTTCATACTCTTTGCCGCCTCTACCATCAAACACCCACTGGAAATCGCCTCACGGCTGTTCCGGTGTTCCAAAGGCCCCAAATCAACACCCCAGAACCTCCATTGTCTCCTCTTTACAAATCTTCAAACCAACTCCCTCGAATGCCACCAAATTCACATCCCATAATCTTGGCACCCCTCTAAACCCTAAACCACCATTAATCCCCTTCGAATCAGCCCCGAAGTTCCTCGAATTTTAAATCTAAGTTCTCAAGAACACTAGCTTTCTTTCACTTCCAAACCTTCGGCAGTTTTTGGGGCCGAATTCATTGCCCTTAATAAGAGTAGTTGATTCATGGTTGGCTAAAGTTCATGAATACCCCAAGAATTCAGGTCAGAATTCGAAGGTGTTTCAGTTTTATTATTGGAAGAATCAAGTGATCGGTAATTTCTTGTAACCTTTTCTTTAGTTTTCTTCTGGTTTTGGTCTTTCCATCTTTCTTTTAATTGTTTTTGGTTTTGCTGTATGACTTAGGTTACCTTTTCTTTCTTTGTTTAAGTTTCGTTAATTGCATGTTTCAAGATTTCGTTAAATATTCAATATTGCCTAGGCCCAGATTGTTAGATTGAAATGATTAGGTTTAGTTTTTTTATAATTCGCCTATTTCTGTTTCTCCTTTTATTTTATTTCTTGCTGTTTGCTTTGTTTATTTTTGTTGCTTGCAAGTTTTGTTAAGAATGGTATTAAAAGGTTAATCAATAGCCTATTTAACCAATTCCTGCTTAGTTTAGTTTTAGCTAGATTCAATTTCATTTCCTTGTGTTGAATTTAGCTACTTTGATTTTTGGTTTTCTTGGATTGAGCATGTTGGATTTCAGTAGCTTTTTGAATCTGAGTTTGATTGCCTACATTTTTTAATTATTTAGGTTTAATTGATTTTGAAATTAGGCTTGAGCCTTCGAACAACAAATCAAACCTTAGGTTAATGAATTGCAATATCATTAGGCAACTTAACCACTTAAGTGAAGGCCTCAAAATAGTTGTAATTAATTTAAAATCAGAACATAGGGAAAATGTGAAATAATCACTAATTAAAAGGGTAAAACATAGTTTTTACAAAGGTTAAATATCAGAATGTTCTAGACTTTTCACAGCTGTCTCCATCCTTAGCCTAAAATGTTGGTATTGGATAAGGAAAAGGACAGACAGCTGTAAAAGATGTTGTACTATTCTGATTTTCAAAAAAATAGGTTAGAATATTCCTTTTTGATTCTATTTTTTATGCACTCTATAAAAGGGAAACATTGCCTCACTCACAGATAGAGATTGAGCATTAATTTTACTGCACAAAGTTCTCTTTTCTTTTCTGAAAAAAGATTGAATTTTAGAAATTTTAGAAAACATTCAAAAACATCTTATTTTTGGTTTTCACATGCTTGGAAATATGGTTTGAAGTGGAGGATTTTCTGGGTTCCTTTAGCTGGATTTTCTGGTTTCAAAGCTGTCTTGATTTGGTTCAAACTTTTGATCTCTTTGGGTTGCTGTTGCTGTTGTTTGCTTTCTGCCCCTTCAAGCTTCAGCTGATTTTCTTTGTTCACCTGTTTACTTGCCGGTTTATTGTTGTTTGTTCAAGGTACTATGCTTGACCTTTTTCATGTAAAGCTCTTATTTGAAATGATATGAAACTGAAACTACTAGAAATCATATGATATGTATTCTCATGATTAACTTGTGATTGTGTTGATTGGATTTGATTAGTTTTCTATTTCATGAGCTTTTGATTTGGTCATTTTGTTTAAAAGAACCATGTAGTTTCTCCTTTTAGAAGTAACTTTGTGTGAAGATGCCTTTTGGTCACATGGCTGTAATCTGCAGATTTGGTAACCAGTTGGCCCAAATCAGCTAGATCTAAGCTAAAGATAGGATTTTGCTGGTTAAAGTTTTGCTGAAACTAGTATTTCTAATGTGGTGGATCAGCTTGTGATGGACAAATCATGTCCAAAAGAGGTAAGGATTGGTTGGGTTGCTGAAAAATGTAATACAATAGTTTACATAATAGTTCATATGTGTTAATAGATCTAACGCAACATGTTTGATTTTCTGAAAAAATTTCCTTCTTTCATTTGTTATTTATTCGGGACTGTAATAAATCAGATTTTATATCATGTTAAGGATCAAAATGTTTGCTTGAGGAGTACATTTTTTTGTCATTCTATTATCACCATTATGGTGGAACATGCCAAGTTATGAGCCCTACCCGTAAGGATAAAGGGCTATACTCTAATTCAAATGGGCTGAAGCTATGAGTAAGCCCAGATGAAAAATACCAAAAAAACTGGGCTTCGGCCATTGGGCCTGAGCTACAAGTCTAAAAATTCGTCTTTCACCTGTAAAAGGTTCCATGTATCAGTTAAATTGTAAATATAGGTTATTATTCTTCCTGTAAACCATGTAATCAACTGATGGATTAGAGCTATGTTGTATATCCTGATTTCATTTGAAAGCATGTTGATTTTTAATTGTTATAGATGGGTGAGTAGAGGTGGATAGGTCCAGTTAGGAAACAAATAGTGACCGGGCCCGCCTCTTACAGGTCCAATATGGGCCAGCTTTGTTCAAACAAGAATTCGGACCAGCAAGAGCCTGCTGAGGCTCTTTTGTTTTTCTTGGGCCAAGTCTTAAGCCCAGATGCAGCTTTTTGCAAAGCTGAACCCCTCCTAATTTAATCGAGTAATGAAGTCCAAGCCTAAACTCCTTTTTTCAAAAGAAAAAATTTAAGCTTAGCCCTTTTAATTAAGTGTAATTTTTCCTATAAAAAAAACAAGTTGAGGTGTGCCATACACAAACAAAACCCATAACTCATGGCCCTAATAAATTAGATTAAGAGCTAATATTTGCAGTTGCTATAGTTAAATACATTTCCTTTAAAGAGAAAAGGGTTGGAGGTGTGCCATTCATAAATTAGATCATCTATGGCCCTCACAAATATTATAACTTGGATATTAAAAATGAACCTTTGTAGTTGCTTTAGGTGCGCTACATTAAATTATCATGGCTACAGGTACGGCTCCCGTGACGTAGTTGTGATTGCTAAAATCCGGGTGTACATTTCATGTGACCCGACTTCAATTTCAAACAATATTAAATAAATGTGTCGCGAACCGCAGATGTATTTTATGTAACATGTTTAAGATGTGTTTTAAATAACATTGAATTTTCCTAAAAAACAGTAAAAACGGTTAAAAAGTCGTAAAATGCACATAGGTTTAAATGCGTAATTAATCAGGTAATAGGCCAATATTAACAGTTTAAGAGACTGTGCTAGAACCACGGAACCCAGGAATGCCTAACACCTTCTCCCAGGTTAACAGAATTTCTGATTTGCAGACTTTAAAAAATAAAAATTTCCTCTATTTGGGATTTTAAAAATAGACCGGTGACTTGGAACACGCAATAAACTATTCCAAGTGGCGACTCTGATAAATTAAATAATTCCATTTCGATTTATGTCACTTTAATTGGAAAAACTCTCATATACCCCGAGTGGTAAAAAAGGAGGTGTGACAGAAAATATCAATGCTAAAACGATATTATTGCTAGGGTATCCGATGGAGAATTCTGAGAACATCCTCGAAGACCCGTTGCACTCTTTTCCTTCAGCCGGATTTTGTCCCTAGAAAGGTTTTACCGGCAAGGTTTTTAATGAGGCAACGGCCATGCGGCACCTAAAAGAGACTCAACAAATATTCGAGATTTCTTTTACAATCCACCTCAAATACTGGGCCCCCCCAGAAGGTCATCTACTCGGGAAAGCTAAGGCACCCCAAATGGGACCCTGATAGGGAAAGTAATGTACCGGGCCAAACGGTCGAACGAACCGTGCCCATATATAGCAACTAAGTTTTTAACGACAAAAACATGTGTACTTGTACCAGATAATCAGAGAACAATTTTCATCAAAGCACTTCACACTTCAAAATAAACTCGATGTTTCAGCAAAGAGGACTCATCTGTCAAAATTGTCCCGAACACTAGGAGACTGGCGTCAATATCTTAAAAAATGCACGACCTAAGGATTGGGATCTCCAAAATCGTAAGCCCTCGACGAGGCAATACAATGTTTGAAAATAATGGCTCCCGAGTCAAGAAACCCTCGACGACTCGGGGACTACCGTCAAGCGCCACCTCCATCGACTTATCAAAACCCGAGGCCATAGGACCCCGAGCGGGCAGACTCGGTCTCGTAAGACCTACATAAGGTAGAAACTATATCTGTAAGACCTCAAGCAAGGCCTGAACAATACTTGTACCAAGTATCCAAAACTGTAAGACCTCAATGGCGTGAAAAGCTTGTAAGACCTTACTAAAGGCATAAACCTGATCTCAAAGTTTCGGCTATATATCGAACTTGTAAGACCCCTAAAAAGGCATACCTCAATATATATGCCGAAACTATCTCACTCGGGACTCAAAGGCTCCGGCCGAACAGAAATGACTCTGGTCATACGGCTATACTAGCCGAACTAACGGGACTTGGGAATACCCGACTGTCGTTACAAAATCACACGACTTCAATTACTCTGAATCTACTTCGGAAAGAACCGGCTAAACAGGCTAACCTCTATACATGAAAAATAGCTTCGACCATGTCAGCTCCTAAACATCAACTTAGAGATACTCAGCCTCTGAGCGAAAACCTCCCAAGGTGCTCAATCATCGCCATATATCAGCTTACAATCGAGGTTTTTTATTAAGTCGTCGAAGAGTCAGGCAAACACTATTTCAAAAATCCTTATCGAGGGAAAACTAAAGCCTACATAATTGGTCACATCAGCCAAGCATGTAAGAGCCATTGTCGCCAGCCTAGTGAGCCTCAGCGCCACACACATAGAAGGTCGCATCGACCAAAAGCGTAAGAGCCACTATCGCCAGCCTGAAATCTGAAAACTTGAGGGTCAGAATGAGCTCGAGTCATAATCCAATACGAAGATTGGACTCAAAACAATAAAACAAATATGCCTAAGGTCTAGGGCATAAGAGCCATTATCCCCATCCCACACTAAAAGACCACATCGGCCCAAGGTGTAAGAGCCATTGTCACCAGCCCACACAAACTTGAGGGTCGAATGAGCTCGAGTTGGAACCCGACTCAGAGACTAAACCCCAAAAAGTTAGTTAAATATGCCTAAGAGCAAAGCGTAAGATCCATTGTCGCCAGCCTAATGAGCCCCAGGGCCACCCACTTAAAAGGTCGTTTCGGCCCAAAGCATAAGAGCCATTGTCGCCAGCCCACACAAAACTTGAGGGTCAAATGAGCTCTAGTTGGAACCTGACTCAGAGACTGAACCCAAAATAGTTAGTTAAATATGCCTAAGAGCAAAGCATAAGAGCCATTGTCGCCAGCCTAGTGAGCCTCAGGGCCACACATATAAAAGGTAGCATAGACCAAAAGCGTAAGAGACACTATTGCCAACCTGAAATCTGAAAACTTTAGGGTAAAAATGAGCTCGATTCGTAACCCGATTCAAAGACTGGACTCAAAACAGTTAACAAAATATGCCTAAGGGTAAGGGCATAGGAGCCATTATCGCCAGCCCACACTAAAAGACCGCATCGGCCCAAAGCGTAAGAGCCATTGTTGCTAGCTCACACAAAACTTGAGGGTTTAACGAGCTTGAGTCGGAACCCGACTCGGAGACTGAACCCAAAAGAGTTAGTTAAATATGCCTAAGAGCAAAGCATAAGAGTCATTGTCGCCAGCCTAATGAGCCCCAAGGCCACCCATATACAAGGCTGCATCGGCCCAAACCGTAAGAGCCATTGTCGCCAGCCCACACAAAATATGAGGGTCAAATGAGCTCGAGTCGGAACCCGACTCGGAGACTGAACCCAAAATAGTTAGTTAAATATGCCTAAGAGTAAAGCATAAGAGCCATTGTCGCCAGCCTAATGAGCTCCAGGTCCACCCACATAAAAGGTCTCTTCGGCCCAAGGCGTAAGAGCCATTGTCGCCAGCCCACACAAAACTTGAGGGTTAAATGAGCTCGAGTCGGCACCCGACTCGAAGACTAAACCCAAAAATATTTAGTTAAATATGACTAAGGGTAAAGCGTAAGAGCCATTGTCGCCAGCCTAATGAGCCCCAGGGCCATACACACAAAGGTCGTTTCGGCCCAAGGCGTAAGAGCCATTGTCGCCAGCCCACACATAAGGTCGCTCTAGCCCAACCCGTAAGAGCCTAAGGGCCAACTCAAAATTCTAAAAATTTGAGGGTCAGATGAATTCGAGTCGAGATCCGACTCGGAGACTGATCTCAATCTAATAAAAATGCTTGAAAGCAAAGCACAAGATCTCAAATGCCAGCTTACTCTAAGAAGGGGGAACCAACTCAGTGTATATGATTCGCTGTCACCTGTCTCGATGATAGCAAAGCCCGAGGGTCTAATCCAAAGATCAGGACCTTGGGTTGAAAGTCAAAGTACATCATGTAATATTTTCGAAAAGCAAAAAGGAAAGAAGGAATAGGAAATAAAAATCCCTCTTATAATCTCCAAGGGAACGTTTACAAGTCTTGGAAAAACCCTTACAAAGAAAAAACTGAATTGAATCCTAATCTACCATCGAACCTACATCATCGATAAAGGTTGCCCTCTGACAATTACGGGCCCTTCAATGGCCCCTCTTTGATGGCTTATTCCCCTCTGGGGGCTCCGCCTTCTTTTTTATCACCTCCTGAAATGCTGCTCGGTGCACCTCCAAAAGCAAACACGATGGCATCTCTCTTCTCCAGGGTCTCCACTCTCTCGAACTCGACAGACAAAATGATATCTCCCGCATGTATGTCCTCGAAGGTCTACCCCCGAGATCCTGATCGAGCAAGCTCCACTTCCCGAGTCAACCTCGGCTCGGCCCCCTCAGGTTCCCCTCTGGATTGAGTGCTTGTTGTTGTAGCATCTTCTCCATGTAAATATATAAGCGTCTCGACTTCAGTCTTGATCCTGGATAATGCAACCAGCATCTCGCAATGGAGAACTCTGTACTTGCTACTATCCTCCCTCGCCTCACTAAGCTGACGCCCAACTAAGATCACCTTCCCTAGAGGGCATCTCTCTCGGAAGTTATCTTCCTTTCATGTCGTTTTAGTTCAGAAACTTCAGAGTCACTAGCCTGAAGCTCCTCACTCAGCAAGGCGCCTTCCTTCTCAAACTACACAAATTAGATCCAAGATGTTAAAACATGGGGATCTGGCGAAACATTCAGATAAAGGAAAATGGGGACTAGGTAACCTGTTCAGTAAGGAGAGCCTTCTCATGCTCGAGATGGGTCACCTCGACCTGATATTGGGTGAAAGTCTGAGTGTAAAGCGCCTTGTCCTGAACCAAGAAAAAAGACAAGTTAGAAAGACAAAGGTCAAGGCAACCGAGGCCCGAGTGATAAGCAGGGTTAGCAAATATTACCTGCTCGCAAAGCTTGCTCATTTCACCAAAGACTAGGGAAGCATTGATCTAAGAAACTCCCCCAAAAACGGTTGGGAGTCTTTCGAGCACATCTCCGTCTTTGACAGGCATCCCCGCATCGGGAAATTCTTCGCACGAGGCATCTTGCGCTCCTTTAAAAGGTGGGTCGTTCCCTGAGGAGAATCAATCACGACCACGACACTGGCAAGGTCAGTCAGGACCATCCCTTGTCCATTCAGGGCCCCTGAACTAGGCCCCTCCAAACCACCTAACGAAGGCACCTCAGACCGAGGGGAACTCTGACCACCGACTAACTTAGGGGCAAAACCTGATACTCCCTCAGTTGTCTCTCCACCACAAAGTGGGACTGCAGTGACATCAGTCTTCGCCTCAGAAGCTACCATCTCTATGACCCTAGGATCGGCCAGGTTTATCCCTCTCTCGGACGCTATCGAGAAGCTATTTTTCTCCTCACCCTCAACTCGAGGGTTTCCCACCATTTTCGGGGTTAGAGCTGCCGTGTCGGACTTAGCTTCTACCACCTTAATCTTCTTAGATTCAGAATGCCCGCCCAATGAATCCCTTTGTCTTTTCTTCCCTTTTTCAGGTACCAAAGCACCTTCCCCACCGGGTAATGCTCCCTTCATCAAGGGGACTTCCCCCAGACTTACACAAATGTAAGAGGTAAGCACAGGAAATGAGAGTGCTGCTAGTAGTGATTTAAGTCGAAAAGGATGACTACAGCAAAGGTAGAGGCTCACCATAATCCTTAGCTTCCCACCGGACATGGGATAAATAACGCCACACTCGCTCAGTATATGGGCAAATCGAGTCCAGGCGGCCGACCCAACCTGGGAGGTCCGAAACTGCACCAAGGTAAATTGTTGCGGCTGCATTGGTAAGAAAAGTTAAGTGCATGGAAGAACATATTCAAAAAGAAGCGAGAGAGTGCTAGAAAATGTGTCTACTTATGTTCCATATTCCACCTCTCAGGAAACGACATCTTTTCCGTCGGGATCAGGTCAGAAGTCCTTACTCGGACAAAATTGCTTATCCATCCTTCATTCTCGGGCTCTTCGGTATAGGCAAAGAGGTCCCTCGGGCTCGGCATCGGAGTTTGTTTAGAATACCACAGAAGAGACGGGGGTTGTACATTTGGATCAGATGATCAAGGGTGAAGGACATCTCGCCCATCATGTTCACGTAGTACATGGTCATGTAAACAACATGCTAGAATGAACGATGAATCTTGCCAAGGGTCACTTGGCATCGTTGGCAGAAGTCGAGAATCACGGGATCGATCGGGGGCGAAGATGGCCCCACTGGCCCTAGAGTAAACAGATAAGTGTACATACTGAGGAAAACATGTTTTGTGTGTCGTATTATCCTCCTCCCAATAAGGTATCTCCACAAGCACTGCGTTCCCCTAGCGACAATCAGCTTTCACTCTCCCGACATCTGTTATCGAGCTAATATACTGAGTCACAGGCTCACTACGCCCCGACTTCAAAGAAGGCCTCTCAACCTTGAAATTAGAAGCCATCGCGAAAGATCCTGGAACGAATTCCTCAGCACGAGGAGGCATTGTCACTTCACCTTGAGATAAAAGAGAAGAGGAGAAGGCCACGTTCTCCTAGGAAACAGATGCGGAAGTTTTCTCCATTGCTAGAAAAATTCGGAAGAGAAAGGGGATTCATGTTCCTAGGAAAGAACAAGAATAAAGGAAGAAGGAACCTTTATGGGTCTTGGAAATATAATGAGTTGTAAAAAACAAGGAAGGGGATATTTATAGAAGCCCCACGTGCGCCTTGAAGAAAGTCAAGGGACAGCTAACGGCCATAATCAATGCGAAGGTCTTCAAGGGCTGTGTACGTCGTCTCTTGGTACCTCGTGGCCCCCGCCGTTACAAAAATATCGGAGGGGACAAATGTTCAAAGTCGTTTCTTATCTCTTTCACTCTAAGAAACGCAGAGACTATCTGTGCACGGTGAAATCGGAGGAACCAATTTCCTCGTCATTATGATGACCCGCGGACATACCTCCCAAGGCTTGAGACTGGGGTTGAGTTTCACCTTGGAGGACTGTTGAGGCTCGGCCTTGGGGAAATATAGACCAACGGCTATATTGGAAAAGAGGGGAGTTCCCAAGAGGTGCAACCATGGTCGATAAAATCTGTCAGGCTAGACTGAGGCTAGTCTGAGCCCGCATCATGACATCGACTAGTTGTCTCATCCCCCTTCTTTTCTTTGTAATCAATGCATTTTGTATTATGTTGGGATTCCCCTCCTATATAAAGGTGGTCCTTGTAATTTTGTAAGGTTCTGTTGCTTCAGTTTCCCCACATGAGATATACAAGAACTCACTATTTGCTCTCTAACATATTCTTTTGACATTATTGCTTTTATTTATTATCTTCATACTTGTTCATCATTTATTGCTTATCATTTGCCATAAAGATCCTCCGTTAAATTCATTAAAACTGTTAGTCACATTGCAACTACCTTCGATAGCTCGTAGTCGAGCCCCGGGATCGACCTTGAGGCCCCGAATCCACAAGTTTGAGGCCTTGATAATTGGCCCAACACTTTGATTATTGCTTTATCCTTAACTCTTTTTTCATTTCTAAGTTTCACATACATAGCATCAACTGCTTAAAAAACTGGCATAAAAATAGATCACGTATTTTTAGAATCCCATCAACAAATTTAATTGTTATTACTATTTTCACGGTAAATAAAATATAAGGCAAATGATGAACGAAACTATGGAATTATAACCCCACATCAAGAAGCATATTGTTGAAGCTATATTTGGTCTGGAGGTAATTTGAGCATTAGTCTCATGGGATAAAACCTAGCTCACCAAAGGAAGCTGGAGGCCTAAACCTCAAAAACTTAAAAATCTGGAATAGAGCTTCTATAACAAAAGTGCGATGGAAACTGGAGAACAAAGAGGATAAGGTGTGGGTTAAATGGATTCACTCATACTACATCAATAAAAAAGAAATAGAAGACATACCTATCAAGGCAAGCTAGCTGTATGGTGAGGAAAATTATTGAAACTACTAGTCAAGTAGATTCAAGGTCAACCACCAGGAAAGAGAAGCATGATCATCAGATATATCTATCAGCACCTACTAGATGACCACCCAAAGAAGACATGGAAGGGACTACTACTGGGTAATGGAGCAAGAGCAAAGGCTCAGTTTAATGGGTAATGGGTTCTGATGTATGGAAACTTGAATACAGCTGATAAATTGAAAAAATGGATATGTCATGAACAACCTAAGACACAAGATAACTTATTTGCAAGCTATGGGGTTACTTAGACAATCTGAAGAAGAATTATGCACTAGTTACAATGTGGTTATGATGATACCAATAACCTGTCCCACCAACAATAATGTATGCTTCAGAATGCCAAAGGTAGAACTAAACAAGCACAACTCCTGAGGCTGGTTTATGCTAAAACTATCCATGCCATATGGTTGGAAAGTAATGCCAGAATCTTTGACAAAATGTCACAACTCAAAATACCACGTTGAGGATCATGATAACACCTAGTTCCTTAGAACTAGGTAAGTCTCTCACATAGCAAGATCAACAACACCAAACACCAACTAAAATATTAATGGAAGTTGAAAATGTTGTAACATAACTATAAACGGAATACAATAGTCAAATAAATCCCAAACCCAGTAATACTGAGTCATAATCTCTACTGAGAGTACATAAGAAAACTCAAAATACATCACGACTTGTAATAAAATAAAAAGTAGAAAAGAAAACAATAGAAGGTGACTCTAAAGCCTGCGAGCGGAACAACATGTATACCTTGAAGTCTCTACATCAACTCGAAATCAGCTCACTAAAGACCAGTATGCTCCAAACTATATCTGCAAATAAATATACAGAAGTGTAATATGAGTACACCACAATCGATATCCAGTAAGTATCAAGACTAACCTCGGTGCAGTAGTGATGAGGTTCAAGTCCAGATACTCACTAGTCAAATAACTTGTGCCAAAAATACCAAAGACTAGAGACATGAAGAATAACATGAAACAATAACTAATAACTTATCAGAACAAGGGATAGACATTTAATACATATAAGACTTAGTTTTAACAACAAGTCATCCAATATAATGGTAGATATATGTGTTACACCCCATGTTTTCGTACGTAAAAGTGTGTCGTAAGCAAACTAATGTAAGACCAAAAATGAGATCATCTTTGAAAGTATATAAAGTAAGTTATCATGTTACCTAAGATGTTAAATATATTGATGATCATGAACAACAAGTATAAAGAGGGTTGGAAGGTTTAGAAGCTAAGGAATGGAAGAAAATAATGTTTCGTCAAAAGTCGTCATGTTGAGAATATTATAACATATACTATTGGGGTGAAACTAAGGTGCTTAACATAATAAGGATGTTAAGGTATGCTTTATGTTAGTTTTATGATATTCGTGTGTTATGTTTTGAAGTCAAGCGAGTTGTGGAACAAAAGTTGGCAAAGGTCATCACAAGTTACATTCATAAAAATGCTGAAAATTAGGTTAAATGTAGAAGCGATTTTCTCCTAATTTACTTCGAATTATGGGGTTATATACCTAAAAAAAATTATGATCTATGATTTTAGTTTCTAACGCATTAAACCATTTTCCAATACGACATCGTAGTACAGAGATATTTACATTTTTGCGAGATTGCGCCAAGTAGCTCTCTATGGGACCCACAATGGCGTTTGAGATATATTGATATACATAAGACACCTCAACCTCGTTTTAACTCTTTATTTTTCAGTATCCTCAGAACCTAGACACCTAAAAATACTCTCTCAAGGTTCTCTCATGATCCAAGACCCAAATAAAGTGAAAACAACACAAATCAAGTGTCGGGAATCTCGTCGCACTAGTAAGTTTCTTGTTCTTCTTGTTTTTGCTGATTTTTGGGTGGTTCCAGCTGGTGTGGGAGGTTCTTTTAAGTGGTTTAAGTTCTATAAAATACTCTACCAAGGTTTTCATATCAAACTTAGGTTATTTCAAGTCTTGTAAATGGATACACCATATTTCAACATCAAAAGTTAATTTTAGTGAATAAAAACACCTCTTTGAGGTTGTGTTGTCATTAAGGATAGTTGTGGGATGTGTATGGCTGAATTTCAAGTTGTTGCTACTGGATAAGGTGATTATAATAGACTACTAACTGTAATTAAGCTTGCTTATATGTTGGTTAAGTTGTTAGGATGATAAACTACAAGATAATACTTGGATTAGCTTAAGTCACTTCTATGGTGTTGTATTACCATTGAGGGTTATTGTAAGCTAAATATAACTTGAATTATGACTTGAAGCTACTGTAGGAGGTATTTTTGTTGTGTTATGTATGTGTTTAAGATTATCTTGATTAAGTTAAATGGATGTACTAGACATGAACTAGTGAATAAAGTTGCTAATTGAAGATAGTTGGAGTTGTGGATTGTTTCCTCTGTTATAAATATATGGTATAAGGATGTAATCATTAATGAATGACTTCATTATCATGTTAATGATGCTTTTAAGTTGGTGTAAGAGGTCTACAAGGGGTGATAATGGGGTTGAAGGGTGTTGAAGGAATTCAATCCGAGCTTGCCGCTTATAGTATGTTGACGACTGGTTAATGAAATATTTTGTACCCTATTATTGATGTTGTTCTTATTGGAATTGTCGGGTTGTGGTTTTTGGTGTATGGTATTGGAGGACGCCCTTTTTACAAGGGATATGCTGCCCAAATTTTCATAAAACGAGCTACTACCTTAAGTAACAGACTTAGCCTTTACTCAGCACAGATTTTGAATCTCCTTATGTTATGGTAGACTGAGTTGAGTTGTTTGAAGAGTTTCTTGGAAGCTATTAAGGACTCAATGAGGTTAAGGTATATTAAGGCTAAACCTTTACTTCATTTTGGCATGATCGAGTAACTACATGTGTTTGATAACGAGGCATAAAGAGAAGTTCTTATTCCTAAATTTATGTACATTATCCTAGTCTTATAAGCTACAGTATTCTCCCTTATCGGGACTTCATATTCAGTTTAGTTCTGTCTTCTTTCAGCCAAGAGAGCAGAGATTCTATATATATACAGTATTATAGTTGTTTCTCTCGTAAATATGAGTAACAATTAAATTTGATTAGTGGGTTTAAAGATATGTGATTTAGTTCAATACCAATTAATAATCAAGAAATATGACGTAGAAATGAAAGATAGAAGTGAATCAAATGAATGTTACCTAGAAGCATTGACCTCGATCTTAGTGACCTCGAGGTGGCTTAGGGCAGTAAGAACAATTAAGTAATAAAATAAAGTAAGAACAATGGACCTAAAGGATAATACTGATGAACAATAGGCAAAAAGGTAGAGAGTATAATCTTTTCTCAGTGATTATATGATCTTACAAATGATTAGGGTCCCCTTTATATAATAGGGGAACCCTAAATAAGGAATATTTCTATTTATAGTAAGGAATATTCTTGGTACAGCTGTCTAACCGCCTAGTACGGAATAGTACAATCATATTCCAGGATTTGCGCCATGACAATGGGGACGTGGCAGGAATCTGACTCTTTCTGGTACAAATCCATAACAATACTATTTCGGGCTCGAACACACTTGCCCTCGGTATGCGTCGTGCTTCGCCTTCGAACACAGGTATGGTTCCTTGATATTGAACTTGATCTTGCCCAGACTCGGACTCAAGTCGGGCCCTAGAGCCTATAAGTCGAAGGCATATAATTTTGACCGTATACAGATAGTCCCCGCATTTCTTAGATTGAGATGGTAAGAAACGTTTTGATCCTCGTTTTCTCGAAGTCTTTGGTGATGATGTCATTTCGGTGATGCAAGCATTTGAAGTGACCGAAACATCCCATCGGTCCACTTCCCAAAACATTGAATGCACATTAGTATTGGTTGGCCACTAGCGTCGCCGAACCATTGTTGCCCTTCTATAAATATGAGGTGATTCCTCTGAGTAAAGAACTTTACTCTTTCTTTACATCATTCTCAACTTCATCTCTTTCTCTAACCACCCATTTTCACCACCTCTTTAAGCGCCAGAAAATGCCCAGCACTTCTAAGAAATACCACATCCTTGTGAAACCCGTATTCTTTAGCTTACAATCATGGCTAAAACTTCCATAACTGTCCCCAAAAAGGATAAAGCGTCGTTTTCTTCTACCTCGCATCCGGCCAAACCAGTGGTACCGCCAACTCTTGAGGAAATCACCCCTGGCCCTTATATAATTAAGAAGTACTTTAGTATTGAAATCCCCCCGACGTCCCCGGATGATGCAAGCATGCATCTCGATATCTTAGCTTGATCTCAAAGAAGCTCCTCAAGGATGTGAAGAGGACTGTGACTGGGGAGATGAGGTCATGATTTAGATCCCAAGCCCCGAGGAAGGCATTACTTCCCACGTGGAGGAGTTTTTAAGTGCTTACACGTACCCCTTCACACTGGGTCCCCTCAATCCGGTGGTGATCGACTTCTGCAAATCATAAAAAGTCACCCTCAGTCAGAGTCACCCCTCCTTTTGGCATATCAGCAGTGTATCGTGATCATGCTGCGGTATTTTTCTGAAAAGGCTGAGGGGTTCGAATTCACCCTCAGCCACCTTATTTGATTGTATCGGCCCTAGTTGTTTCGAGGGCTTATCAAGCTACAATGTAAAACAACGAAAGCCTTTTTTACTAGTACTGATGAAACCAAAGATCGAGGTTAGATGAGCCAGTTTGTTAGAGTAAGAACTTTGGATGTCATCCCCGGGGATAAAATGTTGTTCCTGGAGAGGTGGAACTTTAATCATAAGTGGTGTTTATTTTCCCAGTATCTATTCATATTCTGCTTTTACATTTCATAACACCTTTATCCTTCCTTTGGCATCCAATGCCTGGGTGCCCCAAGCGGTGCCCGACCTCGAGGATTGTGTCCGAAAGTTAGCTGCCACCTCTTCCTACGATGATTGTAAGTGGCGTGAATTATCGAAGGACAAGTGGGAGGCCAAGAACAATGGTAAGTGTTATTCCCAAGTTTCAAACACTTTTCATATATTGGTGGCGTAAACTTACTCACGCTCACTTGTGCAGGCCTTGGTGATGCATCTGAGATGAGGTCGACTCCGCCCGAGGAAAAGACCAAGCTTTCGATTCTAAAATCAGAGAGGCACAACAAAAGTAAAAGGGTTTCGAAGCCTGAAGACCCTCAAGATAAGAAAACCCCTACTCGCAGGCTGCGGAAAAGGTTTGCTCAAACGAGCACATATTCGGCCTATGATTCCCCCGATGATGAAGAAAATGACGGTAAAGAGTCGGCGTTGGTGCCTTGAACCAGGAAACCAATCGAGGCCACCAAACATTCCGAACTGGAGACCTCATCCTGTGGTAAGGGAACCTCAAAGAAAGATGCGGGCAACGCCCCCGTGTCCCCGGAGGTTAAGATTGTTCCTTCGTCTTCAATAACTATACTGGAGGGGGAAAATGCTGAGACCCCCTAAGCAAATGAGAACGCCCCGAGTGAAGAGCTCGGGGCCACGACAACAGATCACTCCCTTTCTTTTCCAACTTATTCCAAGGGGGCGATTGAAGAAGCCAATGCTTTGCGTATGCCCGATCCGAGCAAGGTCCTCAAGGAAGATCCCTTTCAGGGATGCTACGTTGGGATTGAGGATACCAATGACCTTAATGATGCATCCACCATCTTCGAAGAGGCTCAATATCTCCTCTCCTGGGTAAGTACTTACTTTCATTATTGTAATTTTTCTTTTTCTTTATTTTCTTTTGACTGATATATCTCCACTTCACGTATAGGCCATCGCAAAGTTAAGAGCTGAGCTGAGCCAATGTGAGGCCGAGCATAAGAAGGTTTCGGGCCATGAGAAGGCCCTGAGGCTCCTCCAAAGCCAAAAGGAAGAGGAGTTTAAGGATCTCCGGACTACATTGGCCAAAGCTCAAAAACGCGAGTCCGAGCTATATGAGCAGGTAATTATGATATTAACATAGTACGTCCTTCTTGGCCCTACTTCAGAGGCTAACACTTCAATATCTCAGTTGCAGCAAAAGCTAGAGATGATTTGGCAGCTCCGGAGCGAGGTTGATCAAGTCAAAGCTGATTGTCATTAATGGAAAGAGAGCATGGATCAGCTCGTTGCCAATAAGGAAGCCGTTACAACTAAACTGGCCTCGGCGGAAACTAAAATCTGAGGCATTAAAGCTAAGGGTCTGGATCAGGCCAAGAAAATTGAGGAGTTGGAGGCAGAGCTCGCTAAAACCTGATCCGAAGATGTACAGGCTAAGGCTAAAACTGAGAAGACGAAGGTTGCGACTGATAAATCCATCGTTGTATATTTAAGGGACGCTGCGGTTGTTCAAGCCAAGTTGAGGGAGGCCTCCGACCGGGAAAAATGGAGCAATGATTTGGCCAAGTTCCAAGCCTCGAGGGAGACCCTTGAAGAAATCCACGCCCGAGAGTTCGACCTCGCTGAGAAGATAGCCGAGGCAAAGGCTCGGGAAACCGATACCAGGTTTCTTGTCTCCTCTGATGATGAGGATGTAGTGAGTGGTTCCAGGGACGGGGAAGGTGAAGAGGATGCTCCTGAGGGAGAGGAGGCTACCGAAGATAGAGCTGCGGAAGGTGTAGTTCCTGGTGATGGCGCTCTAGGGGATATGACCCCAAAAATAGATTAGGGTTTCTTTTTCTTTTTTGTGCAAGGGCCCCTTGTGGGAATTATAAATATGTTTTGTAAAACTTCCCTTATGAATATTAAGTATCTTTTTTTTCTATCCTCGACTTGTGTTGAAATTTATTTTGTTCTCATTTGTAGAAGATTTCGATAATTCAAATAATCAGCTTGAGTATTGGTTCAGACTCATAACGTAATAAACCCTTAGGTTATTATTGCTCAATATAATACTCCTTATGGTTTTAAATAATCCTCAAGTTAAGCTTAAGTCAATTTGATGCGAGCTCAGAACAATGGGACTCTTGGGTCTGAGTTGAGTGAGAACGAGGTCTCGTACTCTTATATGCTTTTGGCCCTTAATATCTTTTAACCTGGCTCTTAGGCTCTTATATATCAGCCCTTAGGCTCTTCAAAATGGACCTTAGGCTCTTTATGTTGGGCCACGTCCGCCTTTAAAGTGGATATAAGTTTTCCCTTCTTTTCAGCTAAAAGACTTAGTGAAAATTTTTGCATGCCTTGGCATGTATTTTTTTTGTACCCATTTGGGGTTTTCAAAGGGTGGACATATCGGAACCTTATCAGTAATTTGTTTGTGTAAACATAATTGAATACCTCTTGAGGTATTTCCAAAGGCCGATGTTATCGAAGCCCTTGGATTATTTGAGGGCTAAATTTATCGAGGCCGTTAGATTTTTCGGGGGTTAAATTTATCGAAGCCCTTCATATTTTGCTTTTGCAGAGGGTAGCCTAATTTAACTGGTTTTTCGATGTTCGAAGGCCTTTAATTTATAGCGGAAGTCAGATATCTCCGAGCCGCATTATTTTGGCCGTAGCCTTTATATGACCGTAGTCTTTAGTATGGTCGTAGCCTTCGGGTATGTCACTTGGACTTGTTTCCCGATAACTTTCCGAATTTGTTCGAAAAGTTAGTCCTCGAGTACATTGACCATGGACTTTTTTTCGAGGGGATTCCCCTTTGAGGTCTTATAAGTCCAAGTTTTCGATGACTCGAATGTACTATCTATCGATGATAGTCCCCGAGTATTCGGGGGTGCTTTTATGCTTTGGCTCTTGAGCCATTTCCGATAGGATTATAAGTTTAGAGCTCGTATAATAGTATACTTTCTTTGAGACCCAAGGTGTTTTTGATATTAATCGAATGCTTCTTCAAATAATTGATACAAGCATACATGTTTTGCCGTCGAGGCTCGACTATTCTATATAGACACGGTTCATTTGACCGTTTGGCCCATTACAAAGTTCTCCTGTCGAGGCCCTCTTAGGCATGAAGCATTTTCCTCACAATATAAACATTTGAGAGTGATGCCCCCACAGTATTCGAGGTTTATTGAAAAGAAGCCTTGGATACTGTTGAGTTTTCCTTAGGTAGCACATAGTTGTTGACTCATTAAAAACCTTGTCGGTAAAACCCATTTGGGAAAAAATCAGATCTAAGGGAGAAAGAGTGCAACGCATGATTTAAAACCTAAGGCCTTCTGTAAAAAATGATGCCTTCGAGATCGTACGCCTTCGATCCAAAATCTGTAATGAGTAGTTTTAAACTCAAAAGGACAAAAAGGATAAAGTCGTACCTTAACAGTAGTATCGTTTGAGCAATGATATGTTCCAAATGTTTGGAAGTTGTTGATCCTCCATTGTGCTATGTTTGTAAGATACTTTACCGACAACTCCGAGGACTCGGTACAATACTGCCCAATTCGGTCCTAGTTTCCCTTCATTTGGGTCTCGAGTATTGAGGGTAACTTTCCGTAGGACTAAGTCCTCGATTCCAAAATATCGAAGGTTGGTTCTTCTATTGTAGTATCTTTCGAACCTTCGCTTCTGTGTGGCCATCCGCTGTTTCTCGCTTTTCAACTAACAATTCTAGGCTACCATTCATGGCCTCGTGGTTTGACTCCTCCGATATATGTCAAAATCTGGCGTTGGGTTCCCCGACCTCGATGGGGATGAGGGCCACAAACCATATACTAGAGAAAATGGGGTAGCCCCCGTGCTAGACTTCTATGTTGTCCGATATGCCCAAAGGGCCTCGGGTAAAACTTCTCTCCATTTTCCCTTTGCATCATCTAACCTTTTCTTTAAGTTCTGAATGATAGTTTTATTTGTTGACTCGGCCTGTCCATTTCCGGTTGGGTGGTACAGTGTTGATATAATCCTCTTTATTTTATGAGCTTCAAGGAACTCCGTTACCTTTCTAACGATGAATTGCTTTCCGTTGTCACATAAAATCTCGACTGGTATCCCAAATCAACATACGATGTGGTCCCAGATAAAGTCAATGACTTCTTTTTCTCGAACCTTCTCGAAGGCCTATGCCTCCACCCACTTAGAAAAATAATCAGCCATAAACAAAATGAATATAGCTTTACCTGGGGCCATTGGTAGAGGGCGGACTATATCCATTCCCCATTTCATGAAAGGCCACGGGGATAAGACTGAATGGAGTTGTTCTATAGGCTGATGGATCATCGGTGCAAATCGTTGACACTTATCACATTTTTTGACAAATTTTTTAGTATCTTTTTCCATATTGTCCCAGTAGTATCCTTCTTTGATAATTTTACGGCCCAAAGATTCGGCACTGGAATGGTTCCTACAAGTGCCTTCGTGGATTTCTCGTAGGAAATAATCGGTGTCCCCTGGCCCCAAGCACACCGCCAATGGTCCATCGAATGTTTTTCGGTACAACGTTCCATCTTTATATATTGCAAACCTAGCAGCCTTGGCTCGTAGGGCCCTTGATTCTTTATGGTCCGATGGGAGCTTTCCATTCTTCAAATAGTCGATGTACTTGTTCCTCTAGTCCCATGTTAAACTTGTTGAATTTATCTCGGCATGACCCTCTTTAACCACAAACTTTGATAGTTGGACGATAGTCCCTGGGACAATGTCATCTTCTTCGGCCGCAGATCCCAGATTAGCAAGTGCTTCGGCCTTGCTATTTTGCTCTCGAGGTACATGATCTAGAGTCCACTCCTTGAAGCAGTGCAGTGTTACTTGTAGCTTGTCCAGGTACCTCTGCATTCTATCCTCTCGAACCTCGAAACTCTTGTTTACCTAATTTACCACCAATAGAGAATCGCATTTGGCCTCAATGACTTCTGCTCCCAAGCTTTTGGCTAGTTTGAGACCAGCATTCATGGCCTCATACTCGGCTTCATTGTTAGTTAATCTAGGAGTTTTGATAGATTGCCTAATGGTAACACCCCTTGGTGGCTTCAAGACAATATCGAGTCCGTACCCCTTCACATTCGAGGCACCGTTTGTGAAAAGGGTCCATACCCTCAATGTTGTATCCGAACTCAACAGGAGTTCTCTTTCCACTTCGGGTACGAGGGTTGGCATAAAATCAGCCACGAAGTTAGCTAGGATTTGAGACTTGATGGCCATTCGGGGTTGATATTTGATATCGTACCCGCTAAGCTCGATGACCCATTTGGCCAATCGACCCCATAGATCGGGCTTATTCAAAACATTTCGAAGGGGGTACGTGGTTAATACACATATAGGACGACATTAAAAATATGGTTTTTGCTTTCTAGATGTGTTTATCAATGCAAGTGCTAATTTTTCTAACTGAGGGTACCTAGTTTCAGAGTTCGGCCTACGTAATAAAAAGGGAATTGCGTACCTTGCTCTTCTCGAACTAGTACGCCACTTACTGCTATCTCGGACATAGCCAAGTATAGATATAGTTTTTCCATCTACCTTCAGGGTGTGAAGCAAATGCTTGCTCGACAGATATCGCTTTAATTCTTCTAAGGCTTGCTGACATTCCGGGGTCCTTGCGAAATCCTTTTTCTTTTTGAGCAAGGAAAAGAACTGGTTACTTTGATCCGACGACCTCTAAATGAATCGACCCAAGGCAGCTATTTGCCCTGTTAGCCTTTGCACGACCTTCACACTATCCACTATCATGATATTCTCGATAGCCTTGATCTTATCGGAATTGATTTTGATACCATGATTTGATACCATGAAGCCGAGGAACATACACGAGCCGACTCCGAAGGCATATTTTTCCGGGTTGAGCTTCATGTTGTATTTCCTCAAAATTGCAAACATTTTCTGCAAATGATCTAAATGGTCCTCTACGCACAGGGACTTAACCAACATGTCATCAATATAGACTTCCATTGTTTTACCTATTTGTTCTTCGAACATTTTGTTAACTAGGCATTGGTATATAGCTCCTGCATTTTTTAGCCCGAAGGGCATTACGTTGTAACAATAAGTTCCAAACTTAGTTATAAATGAAGTCTTTTGCTGGTCCTCTGGGTTCATCTGAATTTGATTGTACCCGGAGTAGGCATCGAGAAAAGTTAGGGTCTCGTGGCCAGCCGTGGAATCGATCATTCGCTTGATGTTTGGCAATGGGAAAGAATCTTTTGGACATGCCTTGTTCAAGTCCTTATAGTCCACATACATTCTAAGCTTGTTTCCTTTTTTAGGAACTACAACTACATTTGTTAACCATTCGGGGTATTTTACCTCCCAGATGGATCATATTTTAAGTTTAGTTACCTCGTCTTTTATGAAGGCATGTTTTACCTCAGACTGAGGCCTCCTTTTTTTCTTTACCGGTTTGAACTTGGGATTGGTGCTTACCGATGCGTGGTGATCTACGTTGGAATCCCTGTCATATCTAAATGGGACCAAGCAAAGAAATCCATATTATCAATAAGAAATTGAATGAGTTTTTTCCTAAGTTTGGGAGTCAATCCCATTCACAAATATACCTTTTTCTCGGGCATGTATTCGATCAAAATTACCTGCTCCAGCTCCTCGATAGTTTATTTGGTAGCATCGGATTCTTCGGGAACAACGAAGGTTCAAGGAGTAAGGAAATCCTCATCTCCGTCTTCGATTACTTGTTGCTCTAACTCCATCGAGGCTGGAGGTGGTAATTGCTATTTCGCTGCCTATTTGCCTCTGATGCTCGATTTCTCCGAGGTCGAAGGCTCTGGTATTGGCACCACCTCCTCGATCGCAAACATTTCCTTTGCAGCATGTTGCTCTCCGTAGACTGTTTTTACTCCTTGCTCTATTGGGAACTTCATCATCTGGTGAAAAGTTGAAGGAACTGCCCTCATGTTGTATATCCATGGACTCCCGAGGAGCGTGTTATACCTCACATCACCTTCAATGACATGGAGCTTCATATCTTGTATGGTTCTGGCTACATTTACTGGCAAGATAATTTCTCCCTTAGTTGTTTCACTTGCTATGTTGAATCCATTTAGAACCCGGGATACAGGTACAATATGATCTTGTAGGCCAAGTTATTCCACGACCCTCGATCTGATTATGTTTGCTGAGCTACCTGGATCCACCAAAACACATTTTAATTGAATTTTATTCAAAAGGATAGAGATTACCAGGGCGTCATTGTGAGCCAGAGATATGCCTTCTGCTTCCTTGTCACAGAATGATAAGACGTCCCTGGGCACATAGCTCCGAGTCTATTTTTCTTTGGTGATTGATACTTTGGTGCTCTTGAACACAGGTCGTTGAGGGACATCGACTCCACCAATGATCATATGGATTACATGTCGTGGTTCTTCTTGTCCACTTTTCCTTGTATCTCTCTCCCTGAAGTGATTCTTAGCCCGATCACTTAGGAATTCTCGAAGGTGGCTCTCGTTGAACAAATGAGCCACTTCTTCCCTTAGCTGCCTGCAAGCTTCTGTTTCATGACTATATGTTCCATGATACTTACACATCAAGTTCGGGTTCCTTTGAGAAGGATCGGTCTGTATTGGCTTGGGCCACTTGGTATTTTTGATTCTCCCAATAGTTGAGACAATCTTTGATGCATCTATGGTGAAGTTCTACTCTGATAATCGAGGGGACTTGGCAGGGTCAGTGTGCTTATCCAACTCGCTTTTACTCATGAGTCCCCGAGAACTTTGACTTCGATCGTGTCTCCAATCGCTCCGAGGAGTGTTGCGGCTCGGCCTGCTATTCCTTCGATCGGCATATGGCTGATACCGTTCTTTGTTGAATCTCGATTCTTGGTCTGTGTTCCTCAGGGGCTTGGTTGCAAATCTATTAGGATTAACTGAACCCGAAGGGGATCCCAACTGGTCATCCTCGACCTTGATCTTTGATTGATAAGTGGTAATTCCACTCTTTCCATCTGAAATCGGCACACAAACTCCCTTAGCATCTCGTCATTCCTTTGCTTTATTTTGAAAACGTCCGATTTTCTCGTGGCCACCTTTATGGCCCTGATGTGTGCTTTCTCAAACGCATCTTCCAGCATAGCAAATGAATCAATGAAGTTAGGAGCTAAGTTGTGATACCAAATCATAACTCCCTTTGTAGTGTTTGCCAAATTTTTTCAACAAAACTAACTCGATTTCATCGTCATTCAAGTCACTTCCTTTAATCCCACAAGTGTATGAAGTTATATGCTCGTTAGGGTCGGTTGTCCCATTATATTTGGGTATATAGGGCATGAAAAACTTCTTGGGAATAGGCATCGGAGCGGTACTCGGGGGGAATGGTTTTTGTATGAACTTTTTGGCGTCTAGACCTTTCAAAACTGGAGGTGCCCTCGGTATCTGGTCTACCCGGTAGTTATAAGTTTTCACCTTCTTGTCATTGTCTTCAACGTTTTTTTTCTGGACTGGACCTTCTTGGTTAGTTCCTTGAGCATTCTCATAATTGTGGGGTCAGTCCTGGGGCCACTTTCATCTGGTCTTTCCAACGCTGGTTCAGTACGCCGAGTGTTTACTAGTTTGGCTGTGTTTGGAGTTCTATTCTGGCTCTGAAGTTGAGCGATGGCGATTTGTTGAGCCTGCAACATCTCAAATATCACTTGGAGGCTGACTTCCCCTTCTTCCATTCCTTGTGTTCTTTGGCCACCAGGCCGGGCATCCCTGCGTATATCTCCTTAAGGGTCCGCGCCTAGATCTGCATTCAAAGAAATGTGTGAACTAACATTAACAGGTTCCACATTTGGCATTTCCCCTAGGTTTATCGGTGGTACACCGACTCCTGTATTGCTATTTTCCCCAAGACCTTCGTTGTCATAAATGGGTGCGTTTTGTGAGCTAGACATGTTTTAGCCTGAGAATCAAAAAATCTTTGACAAGAAAAAGTTCAAAAGCAACGTGTATAATGAAAATTAGTAAAGAAATAATCACAATTATCTTTATCCCCACGGTGGGCGTCAAACTGTTTACCTCAAACATACGAGTAACAATTACATTTAATTAGTGATTTTAAAAATATGTGATTTAGTTCAATACCAATTAATTATCAAGAAATATGAAGTAGAAATGAAAGATAGAAGTAAATCAAACCAATGTTACTTAGCTACAGTGACCTCGAGCTTAGTGACCTCAAGGTGGCTTAAGGCAATAAGAACAATTAAGTAATAAAATAAAGTAATAACAATAAAGTTAAAGGACAATTCTTATGAACAGTAGGCAAAAAGGTAGAAAGCATATTCTATTCTCAGTGATTATATGGTCTTACAATGATTGGGGTCCCCTTTATATAATAGGGGAACCCTAAATAAGGAATATTTCTATTTACAGTAAGGAATATTCTTGGTACAGTTGTCTAACCGCCTAGAATAGAATAGTACAATCATATTTTGGGATTTGCACCATGACTTTGGGGACGTAGCAAGAATCTAACTCGTTCTGGTACAAATCCATAATGGTACTATTTCGGAGTCGAACACACTCGACCTCGGTATTCATCGTTCTTCGCCTTTGAACTCGGGTTTGGTTCCTCGATCTCAAACTTGATCTTCCCCGGACTCGGACTCAAGACGTGCCCACAAGCCTATAAGTCGGAGGCATACAATTTTGACCGTATACAATAGTATTTTCACCATTATTGAGCTATAATCGATGGGCAAGCTCTAATTGGGCAACTGCTGGTCAGATAGGAAGTTATATACCGAGCGTACTGTGGTCGAGTGCCTATGAGCGAGCCTAGAATTGCCGAGATACAGAGCCTAGTATGGCCAAGCGCTTATGAGCAAGTCTACTATGGTAGAGCAGTTAAACATACCGAGCCTTATAAGGCCAGAAAACTATGTTACTTACTATATTGAGAGAGTTAAGTCAGTATCAGCAAGTAAGCATATCTTCAGATTATCTTTGACTCCAAGTTACTTTCAGTTATTATATTATCAATTCAGTTTCAGCTTTTAGTTATTTTATTGCCTTACATACTCGGTACATTATTTCGTACTAACGTTCTTTTTGTCGGGGATGCTGCACTTCATGCATGCAGGTCGTGATTGATAGCTGGACAGACCCTCTCAGCAGGCAGAGTCAAACATCAGCTTGGTCGGTAAGCTCTACTTCCTCGAAGTTACTAGGTCTAGACCTTAGAGTCCATTTTATGTATACAGGTTTGATGGGTAGGTCGAGGCCCTGTCCCGACCATGCTACAGTTCAGTTATCTTTAGAGGCTTGTAGACGAGTCTTCTATATTTTGTATATCAGTAGATGTTCATGGCGACTTTCTCGGCCTACACAGTTATATATATCAGCTTTTGGGTATGTTTACCCCACATATGAGAGAGACGTTATTTTAAGACGATTCAGAATATGGCCTCATAGGCCTAAGTTGTAGGTTATCCCTCTAGAGTTTACAGTTACAGAGTGGTACGCTTCGGTCGAGTATGGCACTGGGTGCCGGCCATGCCTCTTCTGGTTTGGGGCGAGAAAAACATGGTATCAGAGCAGTTCTGTCCTTCGGAGTCTTCAAGCGGTGTCTAGTAGAGCCTTGTTTATAGATGTGTTGTGCACCACATTACATAAACAGGAAGCTACAAGGCATTTTGGAGTATGTTACCCTTCTTTCAAATACACATCATGCTATAAAGCTGAGTCATAAGAGTTTGAGCCAAGACTTATGTTTGCTAATTATAGAGATGCTTGCAATTTGAAAAATTACATATAGCCAGAGGGCTAATATAGCAGCAGGTAAGGGCATTAGTAGAGAGAGAATTCTTGATGATGTGGCCCTGTTTGAGGCCCTATTAGATCATGCATATCAGATGGTTCCCTCTAGAATAGTACAATCAGATATGAATACTAGAATGTTCAAAAATATCAGAAGAAATGTAGTGGCATCCCAGAAAAGATAAATAATTACTTTAGCATGACTCCCGCCCCTAGTAAAAAGAGAATAATAGGTGACCCGAAGAACCAGTGAGATAAAGCAAGGAGAGATAAAAGTGAAAGAATGTTTTGTTGAAGTTTTTACAATAAGGTAAAAACAGAGATATTAGTAGGAGAATAAGAAGAGAGTAAATGAAGCATTACGGGTAAGATGTGATAAATGGGTGATAACGGTAAATCAAAATATGATATGATGACAGAGTTTATAGTCAAGTGAAGGAAAAGACATGAGGTGACAAGCTTTGAGATAATAAAAGAGTATAGGCCAAAAGTCATATCCTCATTTTAAGAAATGAGTTGGTGAGTCCAATGTGATTACCAGTACAAAATTTAGACCCCCGGAGTAAGAGAAATCAGCATGGGCTAGTGAACAAGATAAATTGAACATCAATTAGGGATCGAATGATATGATAATAGTCGACATCAAGATAATTTCAAAGATCGTATTCCAACAATAATAAAATGGACAACATAAGAATAACCTTTAAAGGTCATTCAGGAAGAAGCTCCTCCAAAGCAAAAACTTTGAGCAAAGTTAAGCTTAAGGGACTAAGTGTACCAGTTACCGTAAGTGTCATCCTTGTGCGTAAGGAATTCAGTTATCCCTGGTAGAGAAGGGTTACCGCAAGGCGAGTAAGAGTCAGTGCAGACATGAAAAGACGCCAAAGATAAAGAGGTAAACCATATATAGGTAAATCTTCATAGCATTAAATGCTCGTCCTCCCCTAAAGGGGGAAGACAGTGTGATATGGTAGTATGGCGGAGTTATGTAGTTCAAGTAACTATAGAATAGTAAAGAAAGAATGCAGTAAAAGGCAAAATGAATGAAATTGCATTTATTCAGATCCTATAGATATGTTACGACTTCAAAACATTATTCAAGCACGATGTCGGGAGAAGGAGTAATGGGTCCCACACTAGATGTTATTGATAAATAAGTGAGAATGAATATTTGATACATTAGGAGCCAGTGCAAAAGGTAAGTTAAGACAAAAGACATAACCCAAGAGAAAATATGAGCATGGACTAACAAGTAGTTAGTAGTTAATTCAGGAAGAGCTTAGTTATGTCTAGACAAGAGGTCTTAGATAAATGAGTAGATCATGCAAGAAAAATATAGTGAAACCCAGCATAGGAAATTCAATCTCGCATATACGACATCGTAATCCTTGAGGAATATTCAGATAGGAGTTGGGGTAGTAGAAGGTACAATATAAGTGTTACAGAAATAAAAGATAGTGCCACTAGGGAGACAATTGAAATTCAATTCAGAAGCAATCCTACGAGCACAAGGGCATGGAGGTAAGTAACTAAATATAATGATAGGTGAGTAAGAACATTAGAAATTCCGTGGGGTATATACTGTAATAAGCTCACAGCTTTACAAGAGTCAGAGGGTCTTCCATAAGCACTGCAATGAAAGACTAGCTGAGAAAATAAGGAAGAAGGTTTCAAGCTAAACATAGTGATCTAAAGAGGAAATGATCTTATAACAACTGTATCACTACAACATTGTATACACTCCATAATAAAGTGGAACCTATCGTGGCTAATGAACGAGGAAAAAATTAATATTCGAGATCATATGAGTTGCACAAAATTCCAATATATGTAGGCACTAAGATAAGCCAAATATTCATGGAACAAGTGGTAGAACGACCAAGAAAAGTAATTGCTTACTTTTAATAAAAGCTGAGAAGGCATGAAAAGGATTATTCGATCTATGACCCAGAGTTAGTTACGTTATGAACACACATAAGATTTTGGAGTGTTATCCATGCAGCATATATGTTGACAACGATACAGCTACAGGAGACTCCAGTATAAGTTAAAAGAAAGAATTGAGTCCATGTCACATACAAAAGCTTAAATTGCTAGAAGGTTATATCATAGATGTTCCATAGAGTCTACGAGAGGCTAAAGTAATAACTAATACCACGAGTCGCAGATCAGAAGATAAAGTAAGCCTACTTAAAGGCTGAGATATAAGAGGAAACTAAAGAGTTACATCAGCTAAATGAATTAGGAGTCTGATTATTAGACCCTGATGAGTATAGAAATCGTGATTCAGAACATTGTATAATCACTGTAAATATCAGAGGTACAAAAGAGATAGTACAATAGCAATATTCTATAATGGCTCAACGATAAATCTAGTTAGAACAGTACCAACCTCATAAGAAGTCGGTATGAAGCCTTCGCCGGATTGTGTATGCACACGATGTCGAAGTATTATAATAGATCTTTAAGGTGTGGATGTGAATTCCACCTATGTGGAATGGAGGTTATGTGTCACGCCCCTACCTGGGGAGGCATGGCTGGCACCTGGTGCCGTACTAGCTCGAGCAAACCACTTTATAACTCATTGTTTTTTCTAACTATCATGGACCAACATGGCCACAACTTGTAATGTACAACTATAAGTGGGCAAGCATTGTATCAATGAACCATCGTTCTTAAAACATGAATACATATGGGCCGTCAAGGTATCTAACATACTGTACAAAATGAACCTCTATCTACAAAGCCTCTAAGATTGTTTGACATCAAATGGGACAGGGTACCCGCCTACCTATAAGTCTGTAGCAAAACTCTGAAATGATGACTCATAGACTCGGTTGCACTCCGAATAAGGTGGAGTCTTACCGATCCTTCGTTGAATGCCAATCTCGTCTACTATGAGGACTCGTCAAACTGATTATCTATACCTACAGGAATGAATGCAGCGTCCCCAAAAAAAGGACGTCAGTACGAGTAATGTACTGAGTATGTAAGGCAGAACTGAAACATAACCATTATCCAACATTAATTAAAGACATATAAGAATCAACCTGAATCTCTGAAGTGCCACCATATATGCATACTTATTAAAATTGATTATCTATATATATATAATGCTTCTCTTTGAGACTATTATCCATATGTATGATGCATGACTGACCCAACTGATCAGTAGTAACTGCCCGATCGGCTGTAGCGCGGTGGTAAATGCATGACTGCCCGATCAGCCATAGCTCGGTGGTAAATACGTAACTGCCCAACCAGCCGTAGCTCGATGGTAAATATGTAGCTTCCCAAGCGGCCGTAGCTCGATGGTAAATATGTAATTACCCAACCGGCTGTAGCTCAGTGGTAAATGCATGACTACCGGACCGGCCGTAGCTCGGTGGTAAATGATGATACATAACTTCACAACTGTTGGTAAATGCCTCAAGGACCTCAAGGGTCTTGAAATTAGCCTGGAATAAGCCTTCAATCTCACACTGCAGAATATCTCCAGAATTCCAAAGCTAGGCCCTCCAATAGACTATCCTAAATTTTGCAAACTAAGGATATACAGCCTATTCTTTTTATAGATAATTAACTCAGGAGATATATCTTCTTTCCTTAAGTCAATTGCTTATGAAAGTCACTGAAAGGAAAAATAGTCTTGCAAGAATGTATTACTAGCTGAAACTATCTTTGGAAACCAACAGATAAACAATAATAGCTGAAGACTATTCTTCTTGTGGACATAGTATAGTAGTTGACAAACACTTTTAACATTTTTTGTTAGAAAAAATTAGTTGTGAGTGTGGGTGCATGTCACTTATATTATGAACATTAATATATTTATCATATACCTCAATAGGGAACTAGATATGTACTTAGACATGCTTGAATATCACTTTACGGGAATGAATAACATGGGCATCATTAACTGCTAAGAGTAGAACTACTTATGGAATATCATTACGTTTATGTATCGTTACTTGGATCATGCCTAAAGAAGGAAGGGATAGTCTTAACATATCTGAGTCGATTCTTTTGACAATCCCGCTAACACATGTTTATTGCGATAAAACACGGAACAAGTTGTATGAAAAGCTCGAAGCAACTACATTGCTATAGTATTAAGCCATTTCATATGAATTGCTGATGCAAATCACGTTTTGGCTCATTACCCTTATCCAAAGGCTTGGAACTATGTGCTTTACCAGGGAAAAACGTAATTCTTATCTTGTCCATGGAAATTTTTTTAAAATAATTATACACCATATTCAGCTCTACTTCGTTTATGCATCTTTTACTTTGTCTATTAACCAAGTTCAAAAGGAGAAACAGAGAAAAGAGTAAAATGCATAGCCTTTGGGCTACTAGCTAACACACTCGAGTACTTTATTCCTTTACCCTATTATAACCACGATATCAATGTTTCAAGCTTCAAAACTTGGTGTATGATGCCACCTTTCAATTTAATTGATGAGTCACTTTGTTTGATTTGTGTTGCTGCCATGTGATGTCCTTATCCCAATTATTTTAGATAATTACTAATTTACTCGCATAATTAAGAATTATCTCAAATTACTTAAAATACTACTTACTTTTAACACACTTTATACACTTTACTATCATGGTCATGCGGTACCATATAAAATACATATACTATTATTTCACTAAAACATTCATGTAAAAATACATATATTTTCTCAACTTCTAATTTTTCTAATCTCATATAAAGAATACAAATTTTCGTACGCTTAATTCTTAAAATGGTAAAAAGATAACCTTTTTCTTGTGAGAAAATAATTTCTAACTTTACAATAAAAAAAATCTCATAAGCTTTCTCATATTATGTGTATAATTTAAAGCATATTCAAAAGTAGTAATATTAATAATTATATAAAATCATATTTTTCAGACTTTATTTTTTACAAAAATTGTTCCACTTAAAATACCATATCAAATGTATATATATATCGGTAGCAAGGTTGTTAAACTTACTGGGTGTAACATTACGAAAGAGATAGAAGATACGATGCAAGATTTAAAGGTAAGTAAGGTACATGTGAAGAAGGTACGAGATGCCCAAGTACAAAAGGTTACAAACAATCCATATATCAGATAGAGGGCTGGAAGCGTCATAATTCTGTATCAAGAAATTGATATTGTTGTCATCAGTGGCATATCTTCCAGCCTATGGTTTCAAAATATAGAGAGGTCTAGTTAATAGAGTAAAGAAGAGTTAGAGACGATATGATATCTCTCTTGAGGTTCCAGAATAACATAAGAAAATATATGGTGCTAGCAAGTTAAAGGAAGTTTGCGAGTAGTATAAATAGATATATGTAGGTCGCAAGCTAATGTATGGTAGAGCGGCAAGGTTTTAGGTAGACAGAAGTAAGGATAAGAAAAGGTGAGTGAGAAGGAGACAAGATTAGGTAAGTCCTCGAGATTAAACCCATCACAACAAGAGAGCTGATGGTTTCCATAAGTTATAAAAAGCTCAGTATAGAATGAGTGAACTCAGAGGAGTTTAAGACTAGGAGAATTTAGAAAGATGGGATTTTTCCCTACTGGTAGAATAAGGGTGTAATTGTGGTAGATAAGAGGATGACGTTTAGGCCTTTGATTGGGTAATGATTCAAAGGAAAGGGGATTTCATGAATTGTATGGGATTAAAATATCCCGATAAGGTGAATCACATTGGGATGCTATGAAATACGATTATTGAAGTATAGTATTGACCCTAAGTAGATCAGGACACCAACTCCAGATGTTTCCCGATGAAACGTGAGCCCTAGTGACAATATATTACATAAGAGGTTTTAAGTGATCAGTGATAGATAATAGATCAATTTAAGGTGAAGCAACAATAGATGGATGAATGTTCCAAAGTGTGAGATAGGTGGTTGTCATTCTTAAGATGAGTAGTAATGAGGAAGCATTAAGGGACTTAAATTTATACCTATAGGATAAGCAGTAAGCGAATAACCTGGAGTTGGGTAGAAGACCTTGGCCATAATAAATAAAAGTAAGGGTTGTGGTATAGTATAAGATACCTAGATATAGTAAAGCCATAAGTATAGATAATTGAGGCTATGAAACAAGATATAGCATTAGACATAAGTTCGACAAAGTACCAAGTGAAAAACTTCAGTACACCTATAGATTCCCAGAGGGACATCTTGTCATAGTTCTGTATATGTTCACAAAGTGAGACCTAGAGATTGGCTAAAATATGATGGAAAAATGAGAGAAGAGTCACATAGGCGCACATACAAGGACAAAGTCGTACAGACTGCATGACAGTATGTCACAACAGTTACGAGATTGGAGGAATTCCTACAACAAGTCGTGGTGTGAGAAAGAGGCCTAAAGGGGGGAATGCCCTAGCCTCGGATTTATTCATAAAACAGTTGCCTAGATGGCAAGGGCAATATTAAATTATGCATAACAGCTATGGTTTATGAGACTGATAAGCGCACAGACGAATATTCCAAAAGGGGGAATGATGTTATACCCCATGTTTTCGTACATCAATGTGAGTCATAAGTAAACTAATGTAAGACAAAAAATGAGATCATATTTGGAAGTACATAAAGTAAGTTATCATGTTACCTTGGATGTTACATACATTGAAGATCATGATGGCACCTAGTTCCTAGAACTAGGTAAGCCTCTCACATAGCAAGATCAACAGAACCAAACACCAACTAAAATATTAATGGAAGTTGAAAATGCCATAACATAACTATAAGTGGAATACAATAGTCACATAAATCCCAAAACCCGGTAATACTGAGTCATAAACTCTACTGAGTGTACATAAGAAACCTCAAAATACATTGTCACACCTCTTTTTTACTACCCCGGAAAGGGGTATAAGGGAGTTTTTTTCAATTTAAGTGACAATCGAAATAAGATTACTTATTTAAAATTTAGAGTTGCTGCCACTTAGGATGATTTATGGTGTCCCAAGTCACCGGTTTGAAATCCCGAATCGAGAAAATATTGACTCTGTTTTACAGTCCGCGAAATACAAAAATTCGGATAAGGAATTTTATTAACCTGGGAGAAAGTGTTAGGTATTCCCGGTTCCGTGATTTTAGCACGTCACTCAACTATTAATACTGGCCTATTTATCTGATTTTGAAACATTTTTTAAAACCTATGTGCATTTTACCCACTTTTAACCGTTTTTAGTAATCCACGTTTATCATACAGTTATTTATTTAACACACATTGCGAATCATGTCACGGGAACCGTACCCACGATCTACAACATGTCAATTTTTTAACAAAATTAAATTTTGGTCGTGTCACATAAATGTACCCCAAATTTTAGAAATTAGGCATTACAACTACATCACGGGAACCGTACCCATAGATATGACAATTTATTTAATTAAATGCGCCTAAAGCTAACTACAAAAGTTCAGGGCATTTTTCTACACTAGTTAAGGTATCGATGTGAGGGCCATAGACTAAGTGATTGGATGGAACACCTCAATTTTATTAAAGGAAAAGCATTCAACTAAATGAACTATGGATATTCATATTTAAAACTAATTTGAAATTAGATATCATAACTACGACACGGGAATCGTACCCGTACTTGCGATGATTACTTACGTGCCAAAAAGTTTGCTTACGCAAATGTAGTCGGCTTAAGCATATTCCTAGCGGTTAAGTAATAATATAAGCAAATGAAACAAAACTAAATGAGAGCTCCTATTTCTGATTCATTTCGTTTCCTAACAAACTTCTAAGTTAACGGGGAAACAGAATCAATACAAAGAATGCCAAAATCCTAGTCAATGAAATGTTGATCAATGTAGAAACAAATCAATGAAGTGTGAAGTTAGCAAGAATTCATATTGTCCTTAGACTTCAACTAAACTATTGGCATGTTTTAACAGAGAATAAGAAGCCATCCAAATGTGATCCTTAATCAGCATAGTAACAAGACTAACATGTTCACTTGAAAGCCAACAGCTTTTATCACCAACTCAGCTAAACCGAACAAAAAATTTGAACTTGAATTATCACTTCCTCTCAAATGTGAATGAACTACCTCTCTTTGAATGAAAAATCCTTTTTCACAATCAATTAAAAAAACTTTCAGCACTCTCACGTGGTATGAGCTCAACAGTAGGACCTGAGAATGTGATTCAGCTACTAGAGTAATCCAACAGAACTTTCAATTAATAAATTTTGAAACATGATCTTTGAAAACATGAAGAATAACAACACTCAAACTATATGCATATCAAGCCACAAGTTCAAAACAGATCAACAGAGACAAATGGATCTGAATACTAGCCACCCGAATGCAATTCAGCCCGACATTGAGCTACAACCATAGGCATTCCAATTTTATCAACTACTCATGTTCAGGTTCAATTATGCCAGCAAGACGAGCTCAAAAATCGAAAGCAAGAAATCAATTCTTTTAAACCTTAGCCATGGTTGATTTTTAATTAGTAGACGAAAACAAATGACAGGATGTTGAGTGTTTTCAAACAGAACTGGTAGAGTGAACCAACAACTCCAAACTTCATATACTTGAATTAACACTTCGCGAGATCATACTGACCAAGGACAATAGCTCAAACTCCAATAGGTACAACAAAGTGGAGGCATAATGCTTAAGAAAATGTCAACATAATAACCATTTAGCATTCTAACATAGATATAATATGCTTGCTCAAGACAATGAACGTTCGTCGATCCACACAACAGCTTAAAGCAAACAGAACCAAAATAGATGCCTCAATCTGAATTTCAGCAAGTTAAACAGAGGCAGCTATGATATAATTGTCTAGTTTCCTAATTAAAAACAAGTGAAAAAAAAGGGAACAAATCGCGAAAGCTTGGTCGAGTGTAAAACAAACTTTGAGGCAGCATTCAAACACAATCCCTTTCAAACTATCTGTCAAGAACCTACGGATTTGTATCAAATTGAAGAACGGAAAATTTCAAAACTCAATTTACATGTAAACTCAGCCAAACCAAATAGAAATATTCATGAAAATTACTAACAATCACATTACGACCACAACTCTGTTAACAGTCACAAACTCGGAACGTTAGGGAGAAAGGGAACCAGGAAGGAACCTGAAAATGAGCTTTCAATTGATGTTTGAAATGATTAGAGAAGGTATAAACGAATCTAGATATGCAAAATCCAGCAGCAAGCCAATCCAAAACATCAAGACGAGATGTACTCCAACCGGAACGACGAACTCGGACCTCAGACGGTGAATTAAATCAGCTCCGGACAAACTCCATCTTTGAGACCATAATCAAGAGGCAAAACTAAAATTTTGACTCGTTTTGGGTTGTTCAGAAGCAGGGGTCGTTGGTTGGTCTTTTTGACGCTTCTGTTCTAGCTGGTGGGGTTGGTTTCTGGTGAGTTTTAACGGTTGGGTGTCTAGGTTGTTGATGTTAAAGAAGAGGGAAATAGGGTTGTTGCTTGGGGATGACGAAGAAGATGGAATTCAAAGAGGGGGGGAGGGGTCTTGTGTGTAACGGTTGTTGCTTAGGGGTGAGGTTCTCTCATTTTTGCCATGGAAAGAAGCTTGTCTTCTTTTGGAGATGAAGACCGATCGGGGGGAGGGGGTCTCTATGTTTACAAAGGGCTCCCCTAGATCTTTCAGGGTCTTTAGGTTTTTAAGGGTGTTAGGGTTAGTTTAGTTGGTATTGGGTTTGGGTTGTTATGGGCTAGATCCGAATATTAGGCATAAAAATGGGTCGTTTGAGCCCAAATTTTATTATTTCTCCGTGAACAAGACTAAAAATATGACCTCATTTACCAGTTAATTCTACTTAAGTAAAATAACTATTAAGATAAGACTAATCGTTAATACAAACCTTTTTTATATATTTTCAAATATCATATTAAAATAAAAATAAGGTACTATTTTTTGTATTTTTTTTAGTTTTACGAAAGGTATATAAACTAACAACAACTAAAAAGAAGAAATATTTTTTGGTAATTTTCATTTTTTGGTAAGATAAAGTAAAAGAGTCAAAATTAATTGAAATATTGATATTAGGCCTAAACGAAATATTTTACGCTAAAATGGCTGAAATCTCGGGGAGGGTCAAAAATCACATGTCTGCAGCTACCCCTCTTTGATTGGAAACATGAAGTATTTTCAGACAAAGAACGACCAGATAGGTTTTTTGACCAGACCCTTATTTAGGAAGACCAAAACTAAGAGAAAGGAGAATGTGACCGAGCCTTGGTATCTGAGCTGCCCACATATCCTTGGCTATAAAGGAATCAGACCACGTGTAGTTCAGAAGTAGAAACAGTGATGGAGTATGCTGAGGTGGAGAGCCGGTGGAGGTGTCATTCCGCCGATGTACCGGTCCGTGGTACTGTTATTACATCAAAAATCAAAATGAAAAAGGCTAACTAAGCCTGTCAACTACGAGTTACAAGATTCCTATCTATAAGTCTTCTGAAGCTTGGTCTTGAGACTTGAATAGTTCTTCATGCAGACTTTAGATTTGAACCCTAACGCTTGCTAGCTGCAGGTGCTAGTTCATTCTTCTTCAGCTTTTCGAATCAAAACCGGACAGACCATGCTTGTGACTTCAGTCGTGTCTTCAGCATCTCACATCTTTCATCTACTTCTACATTTGGATTCACTTCTTACATTTCTTTTTTTTTATTCTGGATTGTGACCAACTTTTGTTGATCATCTCGGACTGTTGACTTGCATTCTTGCCGCGAACTTCTGCTACTTCTAACTTGAATTGAATTCTGAAATGACTTCCTTTGTTATCCAGGTGGGCACCTGATTGCCAACACTTGAACTGTATTCCATTGTTCTCCAAGTGGACACCTAATTGCCAAAAGTTGAACTGTATTCCCTTGTTCTCTAGGTGGGCGCCTGATTGCCAAAACTTGAACTGTATTACATTGTTCTCCAGGTGGGCACCTGATTGCCAAAACTTGTGGGTGTCTGATTGCCAAAACTTGAACTGTATTCCCTTGTTCTCCAGGTGGGCGTCTGATTGCCAAAACTTGAAATGTATTCCCTTATTCTCCAGTTGAGCGCCTAATTACCAAAACTTGAACTGTATTCCCCTGTTCTCCAAGTGGGCACCTGATTGCCAAATCTTGAACTGTATTCCCTTGTTCTCTAGTTGGGCGCCTAATTGCCGAAACTTGAACTGTATTCCCTTGTTCTCCAGGTGGGCGCCTGATTGCTAAACACTTGAACTGTATTCCCTTGTTCTCCAGGTAGGTGCCTGATTGCCAAAACTTGAACTGTATTCCCTTGTTCTCCAGGTGGGCACCTGATTGCCAAAACATGAACTGTATTCCCTTGTCTCCACCTGGGCGCCTGATTACCATAACTTGATCTCTATTCCCTTGTTCTTTAGGTGGGCACCTGATTACCAAAACTTGAACTGTATTCCCTTGTTCTCCAGGTGGACGCCTGATTTCCAAAACTCGAACTGTATTCACTTGTTCTTTAGGTGGGCGCCTGATTACCTAAACTTGAACTGTATTCCTTTGTTCTCCAACTGGGCGCCTGATTGCCAAATCTTGAACTGTATTCCCTTGTTCTCCAGGCGGGCGCCTGATTGCCAAATCTTGAACTGTATTTCCTTGTTCTCCAGGTGGGCGCCTGATTGTCAAATCTTGAACTGTATTCCCTTGTTCTCCAGGTGGGCGTCTGATTGCAAAAACATGAACTGTATTCCCTCGTTCTCCAGGTGGGTGCCTGATTGCAAAAAACTTGAACTGTATTTCCTTGTTCTCCAAGTGGGCACCTGATTGCCAAAGCTTGAACTATATTCCCTTGTTCTCCAGGTGGCGCCTGATTACCAAAACTTGAACTGTATTCCCTTGTTCTCCTAGTGGGTGCCTGATTACCAAAACTTGAACTGTATTCGCTTATTCTCCAGGTGGGCTCCTGATTTCCAAAACTTGAACTGTATTCGCTTATTTTCCAGGTGGGCGTCTGATTGCCAAAACTTGAAATGTATTCCCTTGTTCTCCAGGTGGGTGTCTGATTGCCAAAACTCGAACTGTATTCCCTTGTTTTCCAGGTGAGCACCTGCCATTACAACAAAACAGACAAAACAAAATAAACTTTTCTGCCCTAATTTGGTGTCTAGGCACATCTGTGAGTGTTAATCGAATCATGTTATACAAAAGAGCTCTAAGAATTTAAAAGCTAAATCCCATTATCCAGGAGGGCTCTGAAAATTTCAAATTAAATCTCGTCTTAAGAGTGACAACTTTAAAGCTAAATTATATTTCATAAAGGTGGAACTTACGCTAAATCTTGTTACCTATGAAGGTCTTGAATGAACATACCTGAGTCATGCTCTCTTTCTGGAGGATCCTTGCATAACGAACAAAATTCCTTGCCCCTGAACCATGCTTTTCCTCATGTAGGGTTCCTGCAGATCGAACAAATTTTTCTTTCATCTTCTCAAACCGCCTTTGTGCTGACAAAATTTGGGCACGACACTTGAGAAAATAAAACTTCCAAGCTTTAATTTGGACACAATTTCCGTCCCTGTTTCAAACAAATAAAACATATGAGTTTATAAATACGGTGGATGGTTTATGGCCTTGACTTTGAGGGCAATTTCTCCTTCACTGTGACGACCCGACCAGTCGTCTCATGAGTTACCGCTCCGTTTTCCCCATTTCTACTTCTTTATGCTTCGTTATCCATGTTTTATGGTTGAGTTGGTTGGTTTCCGTTTGGCGTGGTTTTGGTAAGAAATGAGGCACTTAGTCTCTTTTAAGAAGGCTTAAGTTGGAAAAGACAACCGGATGTTGACTTATGAGTTAGAGGGGTCGGATGTAAGTTCTGATGGTTCGTTTAGATTAGGAAGGTGATTTGTGACTTAGGAGTGTGATCGGAAGTGGTTTTGGAGGTCCGGTGTAGAATTACGCTTGAATTAGTGAAGTTAGTATTTTGGCGATTTCCGGTTGATAGGTGAGATTTTGATACGAGGGTCAGAATGGAATTCCGAGAGTTGTTGTAGCTTCGTTATGTGATTTGGGATGTGTGTGCAAAATTTCAGGTCACTTGGATGTGGTTTGGTCGGGTTTTTTATCTAAAGCGTGTTTCAGAAGTTTTTAGAAAAGCTAGGCTTGAATTCGATTTGAATTGATGGATTTGGCATTGTTTGAGGTGTTTTGATGATGGGAACAAGTTTGAATGAGGTTTTAGGACATGTTGGTGCTCTTGGTTGAGGTCCCAAGGGCCTCGGGTGAGTTTTGGGTGGTCAATCGGACCATTTTCTAAGTTGAAAAGTTGCAGATTTTGGGAGTTCGGGTGTTGCAGAAAATAACCCTTCGCGTTCGCAAGGGGTATGTCGCGTTCGCGTAGAAGGATTTGAGGAAGACCAGAATTAAGCCTTCACGTTCGCAAGAGGTGCCTCACATTCGCGAAAGGATGGGAAGCAGTGCATCGCATTCGCGAGAAGGCACTCGCGATCGTGTAGAGCAAATTGGGGTCCAAGGCATTTTGTTCATCGCGTTCGCGTAAGGTTGTCGCGTTCGCAATTGGTGTGACACGTTCGCGTTGGGCAAAAATTGGTCAACATAAGTTTGTGCTTCGCGAACACGAGACGTTGACCGCGTTCGCGAAGAATGAATATTAGAACTGGGTAGAAAGTCTATAAGACATTTCCTCCGCGATTTTGAGCCATTTTTCCACCATAGTTGATCATTTTGAGAGCTCTTTGAGGAAGATTGAAGAGGTATTCAAGGAGAATTGATTGGAGGTAAGTTTTATGAACCAAAAACGTGACTATTGTGAAATTAACCTAGAAATTCATGGAATTTAAGCTAAAATTGGAAGAACTAGGGTTTGGGATTTTGAACTTTTGAATTGGGATTTGAGGGATCATTTGAGGTCGGAATTGAGAACTTTTGGTATGTATGAACTCGTGGGGTGATAAGGAATCTAATGAAGTGAAAATTTTTGAGTTTCGAGAAGTGGGCCCGGGGCTCGGGTTTTGCTAATTTCGAGATTTTTGATATTTTTCGATTGTTTTGATTTGGGTTATGTTCCCTTAGCATATTGTGACGTATTCGTTTTGGTTTTGGTCAGATTCGACGTGCGAGGAGGCCGATTTGAGAGGGAAAGGCGTCGTGAGCTAGAGTTTTTACCGGTTCGAGGTGAGTAATGAATGTAAATGATGTCCTGAGGGTTTGAAACCCCGGATTTGCACATCGTAGTGCTATATTGAGGTTAGACACGCGCTTAATGATGAGCATGGGGTCGTTTACTATTGGAGATTGTGACTTGGTCCGTCCCGAGTGATGTTTTTACTGCGTATTTGATTGAAGCTTATTTGTTATCATCATTATTTGGACTGATTGCCATATTTGGGCTTCGTGCCAACTATTTTGGACCCTCCGGGGAGTTTTATCATTATTTCCTTACTGTTTCGACTTACTACTTGAACTCAGTCATATTGTTTTTCTACTATTTTAAAACTCAGCCACTTTTTACTCCATTTTTAAACTAAAATGATATATTAAATAATGTTTCGGGCGGAGAACCACTGTTTTTCTAATGCCCGAGGGGCTTATATGATTTCTGGATTGAGTACGGCCAAGGGCCAGATGTGAGGATACCATGGGATCGGGCTGCACGCCACAACAGTGTTATACTGATATTGATATGAGGCCGAGGGCCTAGATTTGATGCCACGAGATGGCTTGATATTGCGCTTGGGCCGTAAGGGGCCCTCCCGGAGTCTTTACACCCCCAGTGAGCGCTATCGATGATAAATAAATGGATCGGGCTGCGCGCCGCAACGGGTACCGTAGGGTACCGTACTATGTGTTGCATTTCCTTATTTGACTGTCACTTGTCTGCTTATCTGTTGTAGTATCTTTCATATTTTGATTACATTGGTTTATCGCTTCCATATAACTTGTTTTAAACTGTCGGATTATAGATTACTATGTGTTCTTCCATTATTTCTTATTCTCAGCCATTATTTATGTTTATTACTCAATGGGTCGGAGTACTCACATTACTCCCTGCACCTTGCGTGCAGATCCAAGTGCATCTGAGGCTGAGTGAGGATTCTTCAGTTGAGCAGCGTATATCCGGGAGCATCGAGGTAGCTACATGGCATCCGCAACCCTGATCTCTCCCTTCTATCCTTTTGTTTTATCCGCATTTCCCTAGACTGATATGTATTAGATTCGTAAACCTGTATTAGAGGCTCAGACTTGTGACACCGGATCTATATGGCCTATGTAGTAGGATTATTATTTGAAATTACGCATGTTTAACTCTTACTTCAGACTTCTAATATGATGATTTGGTAAACTAATTGTGATGGCTAGTAATGAACTGCATGAGAAATAGGTCGAGGTTGTTAGTTGGTCAGGCTTGCCTAGTAGTGTGTTGGGCGCCATCACGACCGAAGTTGGGGTTGTGACAAGTTGGTATCAGAGCTTAGGTTACATAGGTCTCGCAAGTCATGATCCGGTTTAGTAGAGTCTCGTGGATCGGTAGTAAGACGTCTGTATTTATCCTCGAGAGGCTGCAGAACCTTTAGTAAAAACTTCACATTCTTGAAATTCTTGTCGTGCGACTTTATTGATCCGAGAACTAAAACTTCTGTTATTCTATTCTCTCACAGATGGTAAGGACGCGAGCTACCGGATGAGGCGGACGACCACCAGTGCCATCAGCTGAGACCACCAGAGGCCGTGGGTGAGGTCATGGTCATGGCAGAGGTAGAGTAGCGAAGGCAGCACCTGCAGATCCACCAAATGCCTTAGCTCTGGATCAGGCTCCAGTTACGGATGTTCCAGCAGCACCAGTTCAGGCACCAGTTGTGCCCATCGTGATTCTGGGTCTTCAGGAGGCCTTGGCACAGATCTTATCAGTTTGCACTGGCCTGGCTTAGGCGGTTTCAGCCACTACCGCAGCAGCTAATTCACAGGCCGGGGGAGGCAATCAGACCCCCGCTGCTCGCACACCTGAGTAGGCAGTGCAGGGACTATAGACGCCGGGGGCACATCCAACCCAGCCGGTTGCACCAGTTTAGGAGTTCGTAGTACCAGTTATGTCGGATGATGAGCAGCGTTGTCTTGAGAGGTTTGGTAGGCTCCAGCCTCCGTCGTTCAGTGGTGCTGAGGGCGAGGATGCCCAGGATTTTCTTGACAAGTGTCAGTGGATGCTCCGTACAGTAGGGATTCTTGAGTCTAGTGGTGTGGTATTTACCACCTTTCAGTTCTTGGGGGCTTCCTTTTCTTGGTGGGAGTATTTTGAGAGGCGTAGGCCTGTCGGTGCAGCACTCCTTTCTTGGCAGCAATTCTCCGCTCTCTTCTTGGAGAAGTATGTACCGCAGTCCCGTAGAGAGGAGCTGCGTAGGCAGTTTGAGTGGTTGACGCAGGGGGATATGACCGTGACCTAGTATGAGATGAGGTTTTCTAAGTTGGCTCGTCATGCCATTTGGATGATTCCGATAGATCATGAGAGGATCAGGAGATTTGTAGATGGCCTTAACTACCATCTCCGTATTCTGATGACTAGAGAGAGAGTATTGGGTGCTACGTTTGAGGAGGTGGTTGATGTCGCTCGTGAGATTGAGATGGTTCACTGTTGGGAGCGAGAGGAGAGGGAGGCCAAGAGGCCTCGAGGATTGGGCAGTAACAGCGGTGCTCCTTCGAGGGGCCAGTTCCAACATGGTAGAGGTCATTCTTTCAGGCCTGCTCAGTCAGCCCGTCCACAATATCATGGGGCATCTTCAGGTCGTGGTCATCACGGGTCTCAGTAGGGCCAGTCTTCACTCAGCGCCCTCGCAGCTCAGAGTTCATCTCGTGCCCCATCAGCTTAGGGTTCTTCTGCGCCGAGTGCATCTACTAGTCACTCTGGTGCGAGGGGTTCCCTTCAGTCCCCATCTCCAGCACCGGGTAGTTGTTAAAAGTGCGGAGAGTTTGGACATATGAGGAGGCAGTGCCCTTGACTTCGTGATGGTCAGTTTCAGCAGAGGGGTCAGCCCTCGACCTTTGCTCCAGTTACTTCACCACCTGCCCAGCCAGCTAGGGGTGGAGGTCAGGCAGCCAGGGGTCTCCCCAGACGGGGAGGTCGATCAGGCGGTGGCCAGGCTCATCTTTATGCTATTCCAGGCAGGACAGATGCTATCGCTTCAGATGTTGTCATTACAGGTATTATTTCAGTCTGCCGCAGAGATGCCTCTGTATTATTTGATCCCGATTCCACATATTCTTATGTGTCCTCATATTTTGCTCATTATTTGGGTACGCCCCATGAGTTTCTTGCTTTACCTGTTCATGTATCTACCTCGGTGGGCGATACTGTTGTTGTGGACTGTGTGTACTGATCATGTGTTGTGACTATTGGGGGTCTGGAGACCCGAGTTGATCTATTGCTATTGAGCATGGTGGACTTTGATGTTATTTTGGGCATGGATTGGTTATCTCAGTGTCATGCTATTCTAGACTGTCATGCTAAGACAATCACTTTGGCTATGCCGGGTGTACCGCGGATCGAGTGGCGTGGCATGACTGATTATGTTCCTAGTAGAGTGATCTCTTTCTTGAAGTCCCAGCGTATGGTTGGAAAGGGTTGTCTTTCTTATCTAGCAGTTGTGAGGGATGTTGGAGCTGAGACTCCTAGTATTGATTATGTTCCCGTTGTGAGGGATTTTTCTGAAGTGTTTCCTGCAGACCTATCAGGCATGCCATTGGACAGGGATATTGATTTTGGTATTGACCTGGTGTCGGGCACTCAGCCCATTTCTATTCCGTCGTATCGAATGGCACCACCAGAGTTGAAGAATTGAAGGAACAGCTTCAGGAACTCCTAGATAAGGGGTTCATTCGGCCTTGTCTGTCACCGTGGGGTGCGCCGGTTTTGTTTGTGAAGAAGAAGGATGGCACAATGAGAATGTGCATTGATTACAGGCAATTGAACAAGGTAACAATTAAGAACACGTATCCTTTGCCTCGCATTGACGATTTATTTTACCAGCTTCAAGGAGAGAGGGTGTTCTCTAAGATTGATCTCTGTTCGGGCTATCACTAGTTGAAGATCAGGGATTCAGATATTCTTAAGTCTGCTTTCAAGACTAGATATGGTCACTATAAGTTTCTTGTCATGTCTTTCAGGCTGACCAATGCCCAAGCAGTGTTCATGCATTTGATGAACAGTGTATTCGACCTTATCTAGATTCATTCGTTATTGTATTCATTAATGATATTCTGGTGTACTCGTGTAGTCAGGAGGAGCACGCAGAGCATTTGCGAGTTGTATCGCAGGGATTGATGGAGGAGAAGCTTTATGCAAAATTCTCCAAGTGTGAGTTTTGGCTCAGTTCAGTGGCTTTCTTGGGACATGTGGTGTCCAGCGAGGGTATTCAGGTTGATCCGAAGAAGATAGAGGCGGTTCAGAGTTGGCCTCGGCCTCCTCAACCAAAGAGATTCGTAGCTTCCTTAGGTTGGCAGGCTATTATCGCCGGTTTGTTCAGGGATTCTCGTCCATTGTATCGCCCTTGAAAAGGTGACTTAGAAGGGTACCCCATTTGTATGATCGGACGAGTGTGAGGAGAGCTTTTAGAAGCTCAAGACATCTTTGACCACAACTCCAGTGTTGGTTTTACCATAAGCTTCAGGTTCATATACCGTATATTGTGATGCTTTGAGAGTTGGGATTGATTGTGTATTGATGCAGGAAGGTAGAGTTATTGCTTATGCTTCTCGTCAGTTGAAGCCCCATGAGAAGAACTACCCTGTTCATGATTTGGAGTTGGCTGCCATAGTTCATGCATTGAAGATTTGGAGGCACTACTTGTATGGCGTATCTTGTGAGGTATTCACCGATCATCGCAGTCTTCAGCATTTGTTCAAGCAAAAGGATCTTAATTTGAGGTAGCGGAGGTGGTTGGAGTTGCTTAAAGATTATGATATCACTATATTGTATCATCCGGGAAAGGCCAATGTGGTGGCCGATGCTTTGAGCCGAAAGGCAGTGAGTATGGGCAGTTTGGCATATATTCCAGTTGGGGAGAGACCATTTGCAGTTGATGTTCAGGCCTTGGCCAATTGGTTTGTGAGACTAGATATTTCGGAGCCCAGTCGGGTGTTGACTTGTGTGGTTTCTCGGTCTTCCTTATATGATTGCATCAGAGAGCGCCAGTATGATGACCCGCATTTGCTTGTCCTTAAGGACAGAGTTCAGCATGATGATGCCAAAGATATGGCCATCGATGATGATGGTGTGTTGAGGATGCAGGGCCGGATCTGTGTGACCAATGTGGATGGGCTTAGAGAGTTGATTCTGAAGGAGGCTCATAGCTTGCGGTATTCCATTCATCCGGGTGCGGTGAATATGCATTAGGATTTGAGACAACACTATTGGTGGAGAAGAATGAAGAAAGATATTGTGGGATTTGTAACTCGGTGTCTCAATTGTCAGCAGGTGAAATATGAGTATCAGAGATCGGGTGGCTTGCTTCAGCAGATGGTTATTCCTGAGTGGAAAGTGGGAGAGGATCACTATAGACTTTGTGGTTGGACTTCCTCGGACTTTGAAGAAGTTTGATGCTATTTTGGTGATTGTGGATCGGCTGACCAAGTTCGCGCACTTCATTCCTGTGTGTACTACTTATTCTTTAGAGCGGTTAGCAGAGATATATATCCAGGAGATTGTTCGGTTGCATGGTGTTCCGGTTTCCATCATCTCAGATAGGGGTACTCAGTTTACTTCCCAGTTTTGGAAGTCTGTTCAGCGAGAGTTGGGTACTCAGGTGGAGTTGAGCACATCTTTTCATCCTCAGACGGACGGGCAGTCCGAGCGTACTATTCATATATTGGAGGACATGTTGCGTACTTGTGTTATTGATTTAGGAGGTTCATGGGATAAGTTTCTACCGCTTGCAGAGTTTGCCTACAACAACAGCTACCAGTCGAGTATTCATATGGCTCTGTATGAGGCTTTATATGGGAGGCGGTGTAGATCTCCAATTAGTTGGTTCAAGCCCGACGAGGCTAGGCTATTAGGGACGGATTTGGTTTAGGATGCCTTAGAGAAGGTGAAGGTGATTCAGGAGAGACTTCGTACAGCGCAGTCACGTCAGAAGTGTTATGCAGGCCGGAAGGTTCAAGATGTATCCTATATGGTTGGTGAGAAGGTTTTGTTGAAGGTTTCGCCCATGAAGGGTGTTATGAGATTTGGGAAGAAGGGGAAATTGAGTCCTCGATTCATTGGGCCTTTTGAGGTGCTTCGGATGATTGGGGAGGTGGCTTATGAGCTTGCGTTGCCGCCCAGCTTGTCGAGTGTGCATCCGGTATTTCATGTTTCTATGCTCCGAAAGTATATTGGAGATCCGTCGCATGTTTTGGATTTCAGCATGGTTCAGTTGGATGATGATTTGACCTTTGATGTGGAGCCAGTAGCTATTTTGGGTCGTCAGGTTCGGAAGTTGAGGTCAAAAGATATAGCTTCAGTGAAAGTGCAGTGGAGAGGTCTGCCCGTGGAGGAGGCTACCTGGGAGACCGAGCGGGATATGCGGAGCAGATATCCTCACCTATTTGAGGCTTTAGGTATGTTTCTTCACTCGTTCGAGGACTAACATTTGTTTAAGTTGGGGAGGATGTGACGACCCGACCAGTCGTCTCATGAGTTACTGCTCTGTTTTCCCCATTTCTGCTTCTTTATGCTTCATTATCCGTGTTTTATGTGGTCGAGTTAGTTGGTTTGTGTTTGGCGTGGTTTTGGTAAGAAATGAGGCACTTAGTCTCTTTTAAGAAAGCTTAAGTTGTAAAAGTCAACCGGATGTTGACTTATGAGTTAGAGGGATCGGATGTGAGTTCCGATGGTTCGATTAGCTTCGGAAGGTGATTTGTGACTTAGGAGTGTGATCGGAAGTGGTTTTGGAGTTCCGGTGTAGAATTAGGCTTGAATTGGCGAAGTTAGTATTTTGGCAATTTCTGGTTGATAGGCAAGATTTTAATCAGAGGGTCGAAATGGAATTCCGAGAGTTTCTGTAGTTCTTTATGTGATTTGGGATGTGTGTACAAAATTTCAGGTCACTTGGACGTGGTTTGGTTGGGTTTTTGATCAATAGCGTGTTTCGGATGTTTTTAGAAAAGCTAGGCTTGAATTCGATGTGAATTGATGGATTTGGAGTTGTTTGAGGTGTTTTGATGATGGGAACAAGTTTGAATGAGGTTTTAGGACATGTTGGTGCTCTTGGTTGAGGTCCCGGGGGCCTCGGGTGAGTTTCGGGTGGTCAATCGGACCATTTCTAAGTTGAAAAGTTGCAGATTTTTGGAGTTCAGGTGTTGCAGAAAATAACCCTTCACGTTCGCGAGGGGTTTATCGCGTTCGCGTAGAAGGATTTGAGGAAGACCAGAATTAAGCCTTCGCATTCGCGAGAGGTGCCTCGCGTTCGCGTAGAAGGATTTGGGGCCCAAGGCATTTTGTTCATCGCGTTCGCGTAAGGTTGTCGCGTTCGCGAAGGTGTAGGAGGCAGAAGCATTACGTTCGCGATTGGTGTGACGCGTTCGCGTAGGGCAAAAATTGGTCAACGTAAGTTTGTGCTTCGCGAACACGAGACGTTGACCATGTTCGCGAAGAAGGAATATCAGAACTGGGCAGAAAGTTTATAAGACATTTCCTCCGTGATTTTGAGCCATTTTTCCACCATAGTTGATCATTTTGTGAGCTCTTTGAGGTAGATTGAAGAGGGATTCAAGGAGAATTGATTAGAGGTAAGTTTTATGAACCAAAGACGTGATTCTATTGTGAAATTAACCTAGAAATTCATGGAATTTAAGATAAAGTTGGAAGAACTAGGGCTTGAGATTTTGAACTTTTTAATTGAGATTTGAGGGACCATTTGAGGTCGAAATTGAGAACTTTTGGTATGTATGAATCGTGGGGTGATAAGGAATCTAATGATGTGAAAATTTTTGTGTTTCGAGAAGTGGGCTCGGGGCTCGGGTTTTGCTAATTTCGAGATTTTTGATATTTTCGATTGTTTTCGTTTGGGTTATGTTCCCTTAGCATATTGTGACGTATTCATTCTGGTTTTGGTCAGATTCGATGTGCGAGGAGGCCGATTTGAGAGCCAAAGGCGTCGCGAGCTAGAGTTTTTGCCGGTTCGAGGTAATGAATGTAAATGATGTCCTGAATGTTTGAAACCCCGGATTTGCACATCGTAGTGCTATATAGAGGTGAGACACGCGCTTAATGATGAGTGTGGGGTCGTTTACTATTGGGGATTGTGACTTGGTCTGTCCCGAGTGATGCTTTTACCGCGTATTTGATTGAAGCTTATTTGTTATCATCATTATTTGGACTGATTACTGTATTTGGGCTTCGTGCAAACTATTTTGGACCCTCTGGGAGTTTTATCATTATTTCCTCACTGTTTTGACTTACTACTTGAACTCAGTCGTATCGTTCTTCCACTATTTTACAACTCAGCCACTTTTTACTCGGTTTTGAAACTAAAATGATATATTAAATAATGTTTCTGGACTGAGTATGGCCAAGGGCCAGATGTGATAATACCATGGGATCGGGCTGCGCGCCGCAGCAGTGTTATACTGATATTGATATGAGGCCGAGGGCCTAGATTTGATGCCACTAGATGGCTTGATATTGCGCTTGGGCCGTAAGGGGCCCCTCCCGGTGTCTGAACACCCCCAGTGAGCGTCGTCGACGATAAATAAATTGATCGGGCTGCACGCCGCAGCGGGTACTGTAAGGTACCGTACTATGTGTTGCATTTCCTTATTTGACTGTCACTTGTCTGCTTATCAGTTGTAGTATCTTTCATATTTCGATTACATTGGTCTATCGCTTCCATATTACTTGTTTTAAACTGCCGGATTATACATTACTTTGTGTTCTTCCATGATTTCTTATTCTCAGCTATTATTTATGTTTATTACTCAATGGTTCGGAGTACTCACATTACTCCCTGCACCTTGCGTGCAGATCCAGGTGCATCTGAGGCTGAGTGAGGATTCTTCAGTTGAGCAGCGTATATCCGGGAGCATCGAGGTAGCTACATAGCGCCTGCAGCCCTGATCTCTCCCTTCTATCGTTTGTTTTATCCGCATTTCCCTAGACTGATATGTATTAGATTGGTAAACCTGTATTAGAGGCTCAGACTTGTGACACAGGATATATATGGGCTATGTAGTAGGATTATTATTTGAAATTCCGCATGTTTAACTCTTACTTCAGAGTTCTAATATGATGATTTGGTAAACTAACTGTGATGGCTAGTAATGAACTGCATGAGAAATGGGTCGAGGTTGTTAGTTGGTGAGGCTTGCCTAGTTGTGTGTTGGGCGCCATCACGACCGGGGTTGGGGTCGTGACATTCACTTCCCCTGATAATTTTGATTTCAACTCGAAAGACCTTGCTTATTTATTGACTAACCACTTTCTCTGTCACCGTTATCCCAGAAGATACCTCTGATCCGTTCAAACCCAACATCCTCTATCTGTTGTATTTTGCTCATGAATTGACATTTACCGAATCTTTGTATTTCACATGAATCCCAAAACACGTTGATTTTTACCAACTCAGTGCACTTGCTGTTCTTTCTTGACGTAGGCCACTGGCCTTGTCCTTGAGGTCTATTGCTCCTTCACTTGCCATGATAACTTTGATTTCCACTTGGAAGACCTTGCTTGTTATTGATTAACCACTTTCTATGTCAACCTTATCACAGAAAATACCTTTGATCAGTTCAAACCCAACACCCTCTATCTGTTGCATTGTTCATGAATTGACACATACCGAACCTTTGTATTTCACATGAATCCCAAAGCACGTTGACTGTTACCAACTCAGTGCACATGCTATTTTTTCTTTCCTGACTTATGCCACTTTGATGTGCTTGCCAGATCCCGTTTTGTGCAATTGAAAAGATTGTGGCAGATTTTGAAGTCATTTCTCACTTTTTCTGACCAAACAGACTCAGGAAGAAGAAGTAAACAAGACAAAAGGAACAGAGTAAAGGACAATGGAAAGAGATGATTCCTAACAAGAAAACTACAAAGTAAAAGCTTATTAGATGTGGATACCAACTCTAATGACCATGACATGCACCTTTGGATTAAGTGGCCTAATCTGTCAAGCGAGTCTAATGTTGAACTCTTGTTGTACCTCTGAGTCATGAAACTAGGCTTCTATGCTTCGATTATCCTATATGATTCACGGTCCTTATTCGACTTGTAGTGCCCGAAGGGTTTTCAACATCGAGACTCTCTCATTTAGTTTTTTCTCTCAACTCACCATCGCCTTATGGTGCCTGTGAAGGTTTTCACCAATAAGACTTTCTCATTTTGTTCTTTCCTTCTTATTTCCTCTCTTTCCTCTAATTCTACAGATCATAAGGTATTAACCACGATAAATATCATATGATCCTTGCATTTCTGACTCGGCGCTCTCAAAGATTATCTGGGAGGTCTTTTTTGGACTGTAATGTGGCTTTTGGACAGGGTTACAAAGAAAGGATATCATAAAGTCTCAAAACAACTAAGACTATGGGGTTAATTTATTTACAACTTTTGGAATCCATTCTAAAAACTTAGCCCCAGTTTCAAAAACAATGGAATTTAATTCTTTTTTTTTCTGATTTTCTTCTTGAAATGGAATTTCTAAAAAAAACTGCCCCACTCTCGACTTCATGGGATTATGAAATATTTTATTTGGTATGACCGAACCGTAAGGCTGCCTACGTATCTTGTGGTAACAAGCATCAGGTCGAATGTAGTTCAAAAGACTACTTTTTGTTACTATTTTCCTTTTTTTTCTTTTTCTCTTTTTCCTTCTTTTTTTCTTCTCTTTTTTCTTTATCTCTATTTTTTCTCTCTTTTCTTTTGAATTTTCCTTTTAGAATGAACTATATAAAATAAATCTATTGGGACATGAACTTCTTTTTTGTTTCGTATGACTCTAACTTGATTCCAAAAGAGGGGAGGTCAAAGAAATCAGTACAGGCTCAAAAGGGTATCGAATGGTATAAGTGTTTGGGTAGCTGAAAGAGGGCCTCTCAATCCCTGAAAATGCCAAGTACAACACATGCAACTTGATATAAAAATTGAAGATCATGCACAATATTTCTTTTGTGGCTTCACATTGATATCACTGCTATGCCTTCCACTTTTCTTTAGCGCCTTGTCAAGTACAGAACCCTCGTTGGGTGATTCCCTCTTTACAATGGATATCCTCCGTCACTTCGGAGAAAAATTTCTTGACTTTATCTTGTAACATGAGATGCAGTTAAACTCAAAGTTGTTTGCTTCAAATTGACCGAGATGCACTCTCCTTTAATGAATTCTTGTCACCCTATTAACTTCCCAAATTATCTGCCCAAGTTTCATATGGTTCGGGCTTCAAATGATCTCAAAATATCCAAATTTGTACTTATTTCCCTCAAGTGTCCCTATCTTCTTCAAAATTGTTTCATTGCTTCATGATTAATCTAACTTTTAAGACCAAGCCTAGAAGTATGCGTGCATGTCATGTCACAAGAGCCAGCATGAAAAGAACTATAAAAAGAGAAGAGAACTAAACAAAAAATGACTAGAAATAACAGCAAACAGAGAGTTGCATTAGACATACGGTGAAAGGGTTTGAACAACAAAACAAACAAAACACATTGGGGTTACGACCCTGGAAATCCTAAATAATACTAAATGAGTTACTACGACTAAAGGAACTAGGAAGAATAAAAGGATAGAAGGGTTTAAGTCACAAGACAATATCCGGATTACAACTCTGAAATAACTCGGACCACAGAAATGACAACAAAATAAACCACCAAGACTCCTCCCTGGCTAGCCAAGAAAGGAGCGTCTTTTCAATTACCAAGCTCGGCATCTTAGCCACTGAGTTCCACATCAATATTACCTAGTCCATTACCAATTTCAATACCATTAACTTCAGCCAGCAAGTTCCCAAGGAGATGTGCCTACCCCTTGTCACTGTCTTTGATCATAATTATCCCTTCTTGAATCATTCTTTATATTTCCCTTTCAAAGCACAACAATTTTCAATGCTATGCCCTTGGACATTAGAGTGGTACATGCACTGTACAGTAGGATTAAAACCTTTTGCATATGGGTCCGGAATATAGCCGAGGAGTGACTCAATCAGGCCAGAATATTTTAACTTCTCAAATAGGCTTGTGTAGGATTCTCCGATTAGTGTGAAACTATTTCTTGGCCTTTGTTCACCTCCATGCCCCAATTTTCTAAGGTTGTTGGATGCTAGAAAATATTATGAAGGCAAAAGCACATTATACGCTGCTGGCACTCGCCATGAGGAATGACCTAGTGGTCGGACTGATGACCGAACGTTGTTTGGAGGATAATACTGGGGTGAATTATGTGGAGCTCGGGGATGTTCATGGGGTCGCTATTGAGGCTGAAAGCGTTTACTAGGAATGCCCACTGGATCCTATCGTTGGCGGGGCTCAGCAACATCTTTTATATTAATGGGAGGACTGTCCCGAGCAACTTGTTCGTTCCATCTGAACCAGAATTCTCTAAAACTTTCCTTGGGTTTCTTTTCCATCTGAGATAGGGAGGAGCGGTCTGGGACAATGTCTATATCGTACTGAAAGTGTCGCACAAAATCTTGAGCCATGTCATCCCATGTATGCCACTTACTGACATCTTGACGATTATGACATTCCAAAGCTGCCCCAATCAGGCTCTCACTGTAATAAATCATCAGCAACTCGTATTTCCCGCCAACACTTCTCATTTCACTGCCATAACCCCTCAGATGCGATACTGATCTCCACGCCCATCATACAAATTAAACTTTGGCATCTTAAACCCTTTCAACTTTCTGGATAACTCATCTTGCTCCACTATCTTAACAGGCTCTGCAGTCTCACCGGGAGGCTCAAAATGAGGAGCGTAAGGGTATGGACCCGAGATCTTGAAAATTGGTTCTGGAGCATAGTGTTGGGCATCGGGGGTTTTGAACACAATCTCGCTAGAGGGTCGAGGAAAGGTAGCAGGTGGATGAGCTACAAAAACATGAGTGGTCAAAGGAGCGGGATATGAGGTGGTTCTGGGAGTGAAATGTGAAAAGGTTGTGGGGAGATATCCTGGACTTGTGACAGTGGCGGAATGGTGACAACGCTTTCAGTGTAGTTAGTGGGAACTGATGGTGGAGGACACCCACTAATCCAGGCTCGGTATATTTCGGTTATCTGTCCTTTCAACTCAGATTTTGATACAACAATTCCCTTAGATAGATCAATAACCCCTGTGTCCAAGTCTTTGCTAGCCATGGCTACCTTGCTCTTTGACCTTGTGTTGTATGGATGAGTAACTTAAGAACCATAAAACAACCACCCTTCTTTCAATGAAGATAACAAAAGGAACAAAATGGGGTCATCCTGTTAGCATAGGGCATTTAACAGATAAAAATATCACATTGCGTGCAATGCACCTAGCAACAATTAACGGTTCTAGAATGACTTCGAGGGTCACAAGGTCACTTGGCATTATCCCAGTTTTGTTCATTTCAATCTTCTCTTTTCTTTCTTTTCTAGCACTTCTTGTCTTGCTCATTTTCCTTCCCCTTTTTTTCTAATTATCAATCTTTTCTTTCCTCTCATTTCTCACATCCCATAATTTCATCTCTTTTTTTTCTCCTTTTTTCTTTTCTTTTTTTCCTTTTTTTCGTTTTCTTTTAATAAAAAAATTTCGATCGAACCCTATGTAGGTTGCCTACGTATCATGACGCCGCATGAATCAGATCTTTGCGTAGTTTGGGAAGATCGGGAATAAAGTAAACAAACAAACATTCTCTTTTTTTTCTTTTTTTTGTTTACCTTAATGACTACTCTGATGAGAAAAGAGAAATAAAAGAAGCAAATTCTTTTTTTTGAATTTTCTAGACTTAATGTTCTATAACCTATTCTAAACTCAAGCTTAACGAGCATATTTTTTCTCTCCTTTTTTTTCTTTTAAAACAAATACTCTATGGGAAATTATTAAGGAAAAAATCCTAGAAGAGAAAAATATTTTTTGATTTTTTTTCTTCTTTTTTAGGAAGGAAATCTAAAGAATAAACCAAAGAAAAATATTTTAAATTTTTGTTTGTTATCCCTGAAGAAAGATTTCGAAACGAGAAATGAACAAGATGAAAAATGTTTTTGGATTTCAGTTTTTGATTACCTAAGAAAGAAACTTTAAAGATAACCAAAAGATAAAATATTTTTTTCTTCTATGTACAATATCCTAAAATTCTAGTGAAAATAAAAAGAATATTTTTTATATATATTTCTCAAAGAAGAACCTCAAAAGAATTTTTTTTTTTTTTAAGTTTTGAAATTAATATCTTAAAACAAAACTTCTAAAGGGGTATTAAAAGAAAAATCTTTTTTTTGAATTTTTACTCTTAATATACTAAAGGAAACATAAAAGCAATTTTTATTTTGAGTTATAGATATTTATTTCCTAAGGAAAACCACCTCAAAAGATTTATTTTTTTCTAGAATTAGTATTTTAAAGAAAAATTGTAATAAAAATATAAAAACGCAAAATCTCTTTTTTGGATTTTTGATTTATAACACACTTTTTCAAATACAAAATAAGAAATACAATAAAAAAAACTCGACAAACTTACTAGATTATGACAGACTTCAACATCCCTTAAAAGACTTGATATTACTATACATAAAACACGACATAAAAAGAAAAACATACTCAAAACATAAAAAAAAATATAAAAAAAATACATAAATAAATCTCCTTAAGCAACTCCTACATGAGTGATCTTGACTGGATGGTCCTAAGGCGTCTGTTATGCCCAAACTTTGGTAAGTAGATCCACACCTGTATGATATAATTAAGACCACATAAAGTTAAAGACCTAGAATACTATGTGAGACATGCAAGACATGATTATGACTATTTTTCTAAAATAAACCTATGTGACAACAAGTGGCTAAAAATGCAAGATTTAGCTAAGACTCCGCTTAGCCAAGAACCTAAACTCACTAGAAAGACCAGACACTATGTGGGTTGCCTACGTATCCCGCCCCGAGAGACGAGAATCAGATTCGCTTAGTTCGGGTAGATCGAATATGGGCGAGAATAAAAGAAAAAAATACTGATTTGAAGAAAATATATATTGTCTTTTTTTTCTAAAAATGATAAAACATGTAAACTCTTTTTGGATTTTATTTTTCCTCTATTTTCTGTTTTTTTTTTTTTGGAAAAAAATTATGGGAAAGTGCAAAATCTTTTTGGATTTTTTTTCATTTTCATTTTTTGGTCTTTTCTTGAAAAATCGTGAAAGAAAATTATAACTTGGCCCTACTTGCTCTATTGCACTTCACCCTCTTTTTCTCATTTATCTTCAAACCTCATTGGTCTGCCAAATGACCCTTCTACCCTTGAAAATTGTAAAATGTAGCACATAGGATGCTTCAGGATGGTCTTTTATTTTTGGGGTATTCCTGTCCTATATGGACCCAACCCCTGTGTTGAGTCCCCAAAGTCAAATGCACATGATGCAAACAAGCGTTCCTACTAGGGATCTGGCATGGGGCTGAGTTATTCTAGGATCAAAACCTGGGTATGTTGTTCTAGACTTGTGTACCCGAGCGGACAACTCGAGCCGAGGGGGCTACGTACAGGGAACCAAAAGGGCATCCGACTTTGTAACTTGTCCGAGCCTCTTCTTAATTTAAGGTATGACACTAACAGAAAAGGAGTCACGCCAGCGTGCACATCCCCGAATATGAGAAGATAAGGGTTACATAGCAGTTTATATATAGTTCAAGTAGTATCAAAGCGGTAAAAAGCAATATTTAGCACATTAGGCCTAAACATATAATAAAACCAGATAATAAATAAAAGCCAAATATAACAATTATTCTAAGCTCAAATTCTTGAACCCTGAACCGGAGATTCTAGGTTCTTGTCCCCAACAGAGTCGTCAAAGCTATCACACCTCCTTTTTACTACACCGAAAAGGGGGTATAAGGGAGTTTTTTCCAATTTAAGTGACAATCGAAAGGGGATTATTTATTTAAAATTCAGAGTCGCAACTTGGGATGATTTATGGTGTCCCAAGTCATCGGTTTTAACTCCCGAATGAGGAAAGATTGACTCTGTTTTACAATCCACGAAATACAGAAATTTGGGTAAGGAATTCTATTAACCCGAGAGAAGGTGTTAGGCATTCCCGGTTTCCGTGGCTTTAGCACAATCGCTCACCTGTTAATATTGGCCTATTTATCTGATTTTGAAACATTTTTGAAACCTATGTGCATTTTACCCACTTTTAATAATCCACGCTTGTCATACTGTTATTTATTTAATACACATTGCGAACCATGTCATGGGAACCGTACCCACGATCTACAATATGTTAATTTTATTAACAAAATTAAATTTTGGCCGGGTCACCTAAATGTACCCCCGGATTTTAAAAATTACGCATCACAACTACGCCACGGGAACCATACCCGTAGCTATGACAATTTATTTAATTAAACACGCCTAAAGCAAACTACGAAAGTTCAGGGCATTTTTTACACTAGTTAAGATATCGATGTGAGGGCCATAGACTAGGTGATTGGATGGCACACCTCAATTTTATTTAAGGAAAAGCATTCAACTAAGTGAACTATGGATATTCATATTTAAAACTAATTTAAAATTAGATATCACAACTACGCCACGGGAATTGTACCCGTAGTTGCGATGATTACTTACGTGACAAAAAGTTTGCTTACCCAAATGTAGTTGGCCTAAGCATATTCCTAGCTGTTAAGTAATAACATAAGCAAATGAAACAATACTAAATGAGATCTCCTATTTCTGATTCATTTCGTTTCCTGACAAACTTCTAAGTTAATGGGGAAACACAATCCATACAAAGAATGCCAAAATCCTTGTCATGGAATGCTGATCAATGTAGAAACAAATCAATCAAGTGTGAAGTTAGCAAGAATTCATATTGTCCTTAGACTTCAACTAAACTATTGGCATGTTTTAACAGAAAAGAAGAAGCCATCCAAATGTGATCCTTAATCAGCATAGTAACAAGACTAACATATTCACTTGAAAGCCAACAACTTTTATCACCAACTCGGCTAAACCGAACAAAAAATTTGAAATTGAATTATCACTTCGTCTCAAATGCGAATGAACTGCCTTTCTTTGAATGAAAAATCCTTTCTCACAATCAATTAAAAAAAATTTCAGCACTCTCACATGGTATGATTAGAGACGGAAACAAAGGACAAGATGTTATGTGTTTTCAAACAGAACTGGTAGAGTGAACCAACAGCTCCAAACTTTATATACTTGAATTAACACTTCGCGATTTCATACTGACCAAGGACAAAGGCTCAAACTCCAACAGGTACAACAAAGTGGAGGCAGAATGCTTAAGAAAATGTCAACATAACAACCATTTAGCATTCTAACATAGATATCATATGCTTGTTCAAGACAATGAACGTGCTCAATCTACACAACAGCTTAAAGCAAACAGAACCAAAACAGATACATGAATCTGAATTTCAGCAAGTTAAACAGAGGCAGCTATGATATAAATGTCTAGTTTCCTACTTAAAAAACAAGTGAAAAAAAAAATAAATGGAACAAATCGCGAAAGCTTGGTCGAGTGTAAAACAAACTTTGAGGCAGCATTCAAACACAATCACTTTCAAACTATCTGTCAAGAACCTACAGATTTGTATCAAATTGCAGAATGGAAAATTTCAGAACTTAATTCACATGTAAACTCAGCCAAACCAAATAGAAATATTCATGAAAATTGCTAACAATGACATTACGACCACAAATCTGTTAACAATCACAAAATCGGAACATTAGGGAGAAAGGGTATCAGGAAGGAACCTGAAAATGAGCTTTCAATTGATGTTTGAAATGATTAGAGAAGGTACAAAGGAATCTGGATATGCAAATTCCAACAGCGAGCCAATCCAAAACATCAAGACGAGATGTACTCCAACCGGAACGATGAACTCGGACCTCAGACGACGAATTAATCAGCTCTGGACAAACTCCATCTTTGAGACCATAACTAAGAGACGAAACTGAAATTTTGACTCGTTTTGGGTTGTCTAGAAGCAGGCGTCGTTATTTGGTGTGTTCGACATTTCTGTTCTAGCTGGTGGGGTTGGTTTCCTGCGAGTTTTAAGAGTTGGGTGTCTAGGTTGTTGATGTTAAAGAAGAGGGAAATAGCCTGGTTTTTGTCTTGGACAACAGGTGTTCTTGGGGGTGACAAAGAAGATGGAATTCAAAGGAGGGGTCTTGTGTGTAACGGTTGTTGCTTAGGGGTGAGGTTCTCTCATTTTTGCCATGGAAAGAAGCTTGTCTTCTTTTGGAGATGAAGACCGATCGGGTCAGGGAGGGTCAAAAATCACATTCTCTATGTTTACAAACGGCTCCCCTATATCTTTTAGGGTCTTTAGGTTTTTAAAGGTATTAGGGTTAGCTTAGTGGGTATTGCCCTTGAGTTGTTATGGGCTAGATCCGAAAATTAGGCATAAAAATGGGTTGTTTGAGCCCAAATTTTATTATTTCTCCATGAACAAGACTAAAAATACGACCTCATTTACCAATTAATTCTACTTAAGTAAAATAACTATTAAGATAAGACTAATCGTTAGAACAAACCTTTTTTTTGTATTTTCAATTATCATATTAAAATAAAAATCAGGTACTATTTTTTATTTTTTTTTAGTTTTACGAAAGGTATATAAACTAACAACAACTAAAAAGAAGAAATACTTTTTGTAATTTTCATTTTTTGATATGATAAAGTGAAAGAGTCAAAACTAATTGATATATCGATATTAGGCCTAAACTAAATATTTAACACTAAAATGGGTGAAATCTCAGGGAGGGTCAAAAATCACATTCTCTATGTTTACAAACGGCTCCCCTGTATCTTTTAGGGTCTTTAGGTTTTTAAAGGTATTAGGGTTAGCTTAGTGGGTATTGCCCTTGAGTTGTTATGGGCTAGATCCGAAAATTAGGCATAAAAATGGGTTGTTTGAGCCCAAATTTTATTATTTCTCCATGAACAAGACTAAAAATACGACCTCATTTACCAATTAATTCTACTTAAGTAAAATAACTATTAAGATAAGACTAATCGTTAGAACAAACCTTTTTTTTGTATTTTCAAATATCATATTAAAATAAAAATCAGGTACTATTTTTTATTTTTTTTTAGTATTACGAAAGGTATATAAACTAACAACAACTAAAAAGAAGAAATATTTTTTGTAATTTTCATTTTTTGATATGATAAAGTGAAAGAGTCAAAACTAATTGATATATCGATATTAAGCCTAAACTAAATATTTTACACTAAAATGGGTGAAATCTCAGGGAGGGTCAAAAATCACATTCTCTATGTTTACAAACGGCTCCCCTATATCTTTTAGGGTCTTTAGGTTTTTAAATTTATTAGGGTTAGCTTAGTGGGTATTGCCCTTGAGTTGTTATGGGCTAGATCTGAAAATTAGGCATAAAAATGGGTTGTTTGAGCCCAAATTTTATTATTTCTCCATGAACAAGACTAAAAATACGACCTCATTTACCAATTAATTCTACTTAAGTAAAATAACTATTAAGATAAGACTAATCGTTAGAACAAACCTTTTTTTTTTTGTATTTTCAAATATCATATTAAAATAAAAATCAGGTACTATTTTTTATTTTATTTTTAGTTTTACGAAAGGTATATAAACTAACAACAACTAAAAAGAAGAAATATTTTTTGTAATTTTCATTTTTTGATATGATAAAGTGAAAGAGTCAAAACTAATTGATATATCGATATTAGGCCTAAACTAAATATTTTATACTAAAATGGGTGAAATCTCAGGGAGGGTCAAAAATCACATGTCTACATACATCACTATTTGGAATAAAGTAAAAAGTAGAAAAGAAAACAATAGAATGTGACTCCGAAGCATGCGAGTGGAACAACAGGTATACCTTGAAGTCTCCACATCAACTCGAAATTAGCTCACTAATGACCAGTACGCTCTAAACTACATCTGCACGAAAATATATAGAAGCCTAGTATGATTACACCACAATCGGTATCCAGTATGTATCATGACTAACTTCGGTGGAGTAGTGACAAGGTTCAGGTCAAGACACTCACTAGTCAAATAACCTATGCCAAAAATACCAAAGATTAGAGACAGGAAGAATAACATGAAACAATAACTAAAATCTTATCAGAAAAAGTGATAGACATTTAATACAGATAAGGCTCGGTTTTAACAAGTCATCCAATATGGTAGAACTATGTGTCACACCCCATGTTTTCGTACGTAAAGATACATCGTAAGTAAACTAAAGTATGACCAAAATGAAGATCATCTTTGGAATTATATAAAGTAAGTTATCAAGTTACCTCGGATGTTACATATATTGAAGATCATGAACAACAAGTACAAAGAGGGTTGGAAGGTTTAGAATCTAAGTAATTCAAGAAAATAATGTTTTGTCGAAAGTCGTCAAGTTGGAAATGTTATAGCATACACTTTTGGGGTGAGAATAGGGTGCATAACATGATAAGGAGGTTATGTTATGATTTATGTTAATTGTATGGTATTCTTGTTTTATGTTTTAAAGTCAAGCGAGTTTTAGAACAAAAGTTGGCAAAGGTCATCACAAGTTACACTAATAAATATGCTGAAAATTAGGTCAAATTTAGATGCAATTTTCTTGGGATTATGGGGTGGTATACCTACAAAATTTAAGATCTATGAGTCTATTTGCTAATGCATTAAACCATTTATTGATATGACGTTGGAGTACAGAGATATTCACGTTTTTGCAAGACTGCGCCAAGCAGCTCTCTATGGGATCCACAATGGCGGTAGAGATATATTGATGTATCTAAGATGCCTCAACCCCATTTTAACTCATTATTGTTCAGTATATTCAGACCCTATACATATAAAAATACTCTATCAAGGTTCTCTCATGATCCAAGACCCAAATAAAGGGCAAACAACACTAATCAAGTGTCGGAAATTCCGTCGCACTAGTAAGTTTCTTGTTCTTCTTGTTATTGCTGATTTTTGGGTGGTTCCAGCTCGTGTGGGAGGTTTTTTTAAGTGTTTTAGGTTCCGTAAAATACTCTCCCAAGGTTTTCATATATACCCTAGGTTATTTCAAGTCTTTAAAATGGATTACACCATATTTCAACATTAAAAGTTAGTTCTAGTGAAGAACAACACCTCTTTGAGGTTGTATTGTCATTAATGATAGTTGTGGGTTGTGTTTAGATGAAATTTCAAGTTGTCTATACTAGATAAGGTGATTATAACATACTAATAATTGTGCTTAATATTTCTTGTATGTTGGTTAAGTTGTTAGGATGATAAACTACAAGATAATACTTGGATTAGATTAAGTCACCTCCATGGTGTTGTATTGCCATTGAGGGCTGTTGTAAGCTAAATATAACTTGGATTTCAACTTGAAGCTACTGTAGGAGGTATGTGTATTGTGTTCTTGCATGTGCTTAAGGTTATCCTTGGATTAAGTTAAATGGATGGAGTAAACATGAACTAGTGAATAAAGTTATAAATTGAAGATAGTTGGAGTTGAGGATTGTTTCCATTATTATAAATATATGTATAAAGATGGAATAATTGATGATTGACTTTATTATCATGTTAATGATGTTGTTACATTGATGTAAGAAGTCTATAAGGGGTGATAATGAGGTTAAATGATGCTGAAGGGATTCAATCCGAGCTTGCCGCTCGTTGTGATATGTTGACGACTTGTTAATGAAATATTTTGTACCCTATTATTGATGTTGTTCTTATTATATTTCTATGGTTTTTGGTGTTGGTATATGCTTTTGGAGGATGCCCTTGTTACAAGGGAGATGCTGCCCAAATTTATATAAAACGAGCTACTAGCTTAAGTTACAGACTTAGCCTTTACTCAGCACTGATTTTGAATCTCCTTATGCCATGGTAGACTGAGTGGATTTGTTTGAAGAGTTTCTTGGAAGCTATTAAGGAGTCAACGAGGTTAAGGTATGTTAAGGCTAAACCGTTCCTTCATTTTGGCATGATCCCGTAACTACATGCATTTGATAACGAGGCATAAAGAGAAGTTCTTATTCCTGAATTTATGTACATTATCCTAGTCTCATAAGCTACAGTATTCTCCCTTATCGGGACTTCATATTCAGTTTAGTTTTGTCTTCTTTTACTCTCTCTCTCTCTCTCTCTATATATATATATATATATATATATATATATATATATATATATATATATATATATATATATATATATATATATATATATATTATTACAGTATTTCCACCACTATCGAACTATAGTCGATGGGCAGTCCCCTATTGGGCAACCTCTGATCAGATGGTAAGTTATATACCGAGTCTACTGTAGCCGAGCGCCTATGAGTGAGCACAGAATGGCCGAGATATAGAGCCCAGTATGGTCGAGCGCCTATGAGCAAACATACTATGGCAAAGCAGTTACACATACCGAGCCTTATAAGGTCGAACAACTATTTTACTTACTATATTGAGAGAGATGAGTCAGTATCAGCAGGTAAGCATATCTTCAGATTATCTTTGACTCCCAGTTACTTTCAGTTATTTCATTATCAGTTCAGTTTCATATTTCAATTATTTTGTACCTTACATACTCGATACATTATTTTGTACTGACATCCCTTTTGCCGGGGACGCTGCACTTCATGCCTGCAGGTCCTGATTGACAGCTGAACATACCCTCTCAACAGACAGAGTCAAACATTAGCTTGGTTGGTAAGCTTCACTTTCTCGGAGTTACCAGGTCTAGACCTTGGAGTCCATTTTATATATACAGGTTTGATGGGTAGGTCGAGGCCCTGTCCCAAGCATGGTATATTTTAGTTAACACTAGCAGCTTGTAGACGAGTCCTGTATATTTTATATATCCGTAGATATTTATGGCGGCTTTGTCAGCCTACACAGTTATATATATCAGTTTTTGGGTATGTTTATCCCACAGATGAGAGATTTATTATTTTCAGACGATTCAGAATATGGCCTCATCGGCCTAAGTTGAGGGTTACCTCTCAGAGCTCATAGTTACAGAGTGGTACGCTCGGGCCGAGTATGGCACCGGGTGCCGGCCACGCCTCTTCATGTTTGGGGCGTGACACTATGGCACATTGTGCCCGCATTGTCAATTATCCTTGCATGGAAATGAACTCGTGCTACATCATAAGTCACATCGCATGGCAAAAACCTCGTGTTGCATCATTAGTGACATAGCACGACAAAGACCTCGTGCCACATTATAATTTGATCCCGTATCAATTACCCATAACACGTTCAAGAGAGCTATCAAGAATCAAATAAAGTAAAGCATGATAACAACTTTCTTTTTATTTCAATCCATTGTGCTATCAACAACTCAATAGAATATGAGATAACAACTTCACATAGGTAAATTCATCTTGCCAATAAAATTATCAAGTAATAACAACGATATAGAATGGCAGATTAGAAACCACACAACAAAAAATGAATAAATACATGACACACGCAAAGAAGTCATGAGCACAAACAAGAATATCCCTTTTTCACCACAACACAAATATCATCAATAAATGCCTCCAGGCCATCGCATATCATCCCCATATAGCTACACTTATCTCAACGTGTGCGCTACAATAAATTAAGTTCTTGCCTTGTCTTGCCACACACGTTTTAACAATCATCCTACCTTGTCTCGCCACATGTGCAAACCCGATATAACCCGCCTTATCATGCCACATATGCAATATCAATAATAACAATAACAAGGTAGAAATATCGTGCAAACACCCAAACAATCCGGCCAACAAGTCCTTATATGCCATAATCATAACAATACAAGAGCCAAGCATTTTCATCAAGAAATCAACTCACAATCCGCCAACGCAATGCACAAGAACAAATCGATAAGGAAAATGCGGATGGATGTTCAAAATATAACATGAATTCAGTTAACCCAAGTAGCAACAATTTTACAAACGCCCAACTTGGCCATTTAAGGAAATAGAATACTAAAAATATGATCTCTAACTGGGAACATAAACTCAAGTAGTCATGTGAAGTGAGTACACGTAGAGCAGGGACCTCTCAAATCCAAACAAAGTGATAAGAACAATCTCGGGTCCAATCCGGTCATAAAGCAAACATACATCCGCGTAAACACTCATCACCTCATGTACATGTTATTTATACATAACACAAATAAGCAATTAATCCAAATCCTAAGGTATAATTTCCCTCACACAAAGTAAGGCAAGATACTTACTTCAAATTGCCCAAATCAACACTCAAAAATAGCTTTTACTTTAAAATTCACTTCTGCTGGCTCAAATCTAACCAAAAATGACTTAATAATATCAAACAATGTAGGAGAAACTAATTTCGATTAATAAAGTTAAGATCTTTACACAGTTCCCAAAGAGTCAACAAAAGTCAATTCCAGACCCGCCCGGTCAAAACCCGATTCGAAGGGTCAATTTGAATACCATAACCTCACAAGTCCAAATATGTATTTGGTTTTCAAATTCGAGTCCAACACGACTCTCAAATCTCAAATTTTTATTTTTTAAAAATATAGTAAAAGATCTCCAAAAATTACTTTCAAATTCCATGATTTTGATGTTAAAATCCCTACGAAATTGAGTCAAAATCACTTAGCCAATAGCTAGATGTGAAAATCCTTTCCAAAAATCGCTTTCCGCCAAATGTAGGGCTCAAAATGTGATAAAATGAGACTAAGTCCCGAAATCCCATTATTAATATCAGTTGCAGATGTTGCAATTGCGATCTAGGGTTCACAAATGCGACCCACAACAAATGTAGAAAAGGCATCACAAAAGCGATCACTGAGAAGCTTTGAAAATGTCGCAAAAGCGACATAATATCCGAAAATACGAACACAAACCCCTTCACAAAAGCGACAACTTGGTCGTAAAATGCGGTTGCCCCCTATCCAGATGTCCATCGCAAATGCGATCAAAGAGTTTGCGAATGCGAACTCTCAAGCCCCCAGCCCACCTCACACATACGATTACCTCCTCGCAAATGCGAGGTCCGCAAGATATCCTTCGAACAGAGAAAACGTTAAGGACAACGCGGGTTGGCCATGTATGTCCTGTTCCGAATACAAATCGGACAATTGCTTATATTACTTGTAGCCTACAAACGTAAAAATTTAATGAGTTGGTCAGTTTCCATCAATTTATTTAAATTATATATCTAAATTTTTTAAATTAAATTTTTTTTAACCATTATTGACAAACTTCAGACAAAATATTGCTTCCACTTCCACTGCTTTTTCTTCTTCTTAGTTGTATAAAAGAAGTCTCAGGGAGTTTGATCATTACGACATTTTAGTAACATGTATTGCTAAACTTGTTTTCTCAATTTTAAGTAGATTTAGTTTACTCTATACCTTTACCGTGCAATGCAACAAGGACATGTTAATGTGGTTATTTAAACACATACACAGAGCCTGCACAACGGAATATTAACAGGAATATACCTTCAGTCATAATTGTTCAAGTATTGTAGAGTCGCCTTAAAAAGTTGTGACGAAGAAAAAACTAGGAGTCTTCTATCCTGTGTCTATCGTAGGATGTCAGACTGATGGAGTCATAGGCGTATTTATAGGAAGGCTAGGGACTCTTAGCCAAATACTTTAGCCATAGGGACTTCTCCAATAATTATAATTACCCTAGGGACTCCTAATATACGGTAATTTTTTTCCATCAAAGAAACTACCATATATGCATAACTACATAATATTATCTGATATATTATTTCTTTTAGGAGACAAAGTAAATAATTTATTACCTTATATGTAGGCCACAGTAGAAGTCTCTAGAAGAGACGGTAAATTTCTAACATTCTCCCACTTGACCGACATATTAAAATTAGATAATCCTTTATGAGAGATAAATATATAATATGGCCATAGACTTTATCACTCAACTAAAAGTTATGCAACAATCACTTTAACTAGAACATATTATCACACGAATTATGGCGGTCATGCTCTTAAACAAATAATTCTTTCTATGTAATATAATGTACAAATGTTCTAACAAAGTGTCAACAACTTTATGAATGAACCTTAATATAAGTCATTCGGAGTCCAACTTTATTGATCCAATGATCACAAAATAATACATGAAAAACTAAAGTGTGCACTATCATGTGTATCAAAATAAACATAATGTCTAAACAAACTGTTAGAGAACAAAGCAAGGCTAAATTGAGCTATTAAGACCTATATAGGTTATATGATCCTTGAAAATATTAACCGGAAGACCTTTAGTCATAGGATCAGCAATCATCAAAGTAGTACTAACATGCTCAAGACTCACATCTTGCTTCTTCACATAGTCTCTAACTATCAAGTACTTTATGTCGATATGCTTGCTTCGGCTGCCACTTTTATTATTCTTAGAAAAGAACACTGCAGCTGAATTGTCAAATAAGATTCTCAATGGCCTTGAAATGGAATCGACAATCCTAAGGCCGAAAATAAAGTTTTTCAATCATAACTCCTGTGATGTAGCTTCGTAGCATGCTATAAACTCAGCTTCCAGAAGGAAAATGTATCCTGAAGTAGATTTACAGTGTCTTTGCATCCTCCCAAATCAGAGTCTGAATATCCAATCACCTCCAATGAATCAGAGTATCTGTATGTGAGCTTAAAATCCTTGGTTCCTTGCAAATATCTCAAAACCCTTTTACCAGCTTTTCAATGATCAAGACTAGGGTTACTTTGCTATCTGCCAAGCATTTCTACAGTAAAAGCAATATCAAGTCTAGTACAGACTTGTGCATACATAAGGCTCCCAACAAGCGAAGCATAGAGAATATCTTTTATTTGCTCCTTTTCCAATGCATTTTATGGACATTGGTTCAAAGAGAATTTGTCACCTTTAATTATAGGTGCTGCTATACGTGAATAGTTCTTTATCCCGAATCTTTACAAAATTCTTTCAATGTAGGCCTTTTGAGATAGTCCAAGATATCTTCGAGATCTGTCTCTGTGAATCACTATGCCAATGACACAAAAGGTTTCACCCATATCCTTCGTCTTAAAATTCTTGATAAGGAATTATTTAGTCTGTAAACCCAAATAAAGAAACAACATTATGAAATAATTACACTATTGGCGGGAAGCCTTCTTTAGCCCATAAATAGATTTATTCAATTTGCAAACAAGATGACTTTTGTCCTTATCACAAAATCTTTCAGGCTGACACATGTATACCTCCTCTTCAAGATCTCTATTCAGAAAAGTTGTTTTCACATCCATTTGATGTAAATCCAAATCAAAATGAACTATTAATGCCATGATTATTTTCAATGAATCCTTCTTTGATTCTAGAGAGAAGGTTTTATGGTAATTAATGCCTTTCCTTTGAGTAAACCCTTGGCTACAAGCCTGACTTTATATCGTTCAATAGTACCAGATGTCTTTTAGTTTTAAAGACCCATTTGGAACCTATAGTAGAGGATCCCTTTGGTAATTCAACGCGATCCCAGACTTTATTTTTACCCATAGATCTAACTATTCTTTCATGGCATCATACCAAAGTATAGAGTTTTCTCCACTCATGGCTTGTGAAAACGAACATGGGTCATCTTTTAGTCCAAAATCATAATAAGACTCTTGGAGATATACAACATAGTCACTAGAAATTGTTGATTTTCAAACTCTTGAAGATTTTCTTACTCCCACTAGTTCAGACACTTTTGTAGTGAGTTCAAGTAAAGCGTGTTGATCTTCATATGGCTCCTCAAGTGGTGGTGGATCTTGAACTTATTCTTGTTCAAATAATTCATGAGAATTTTTCTGAGCAACATTCAAGTTCCCAATGTATAAGGATAAAGGTAAGCTTGATCTGTTATTTATGCTTCTTACCATATCTATTGATGTCTAGTTCCTTCTTTCTGCCACACACTTTGTTATGGTGTTCCTGGCATGGTATATTGGGCAATTATACATTTATTTTCAAGTACTCAGTAAATGGACCCTTAATTTGTCCCTTATCTGTGTACCTAAAGTAATATTCTCCACCCTTATCAGATCTTACAATTTTGATCTAAGCAATAGTTTGTTTCTATACTTCTGTTTTGTAAACTTTAAAAGCATCAAGTGCTTCATATTTGTTAAACAAAAAATAGAGATACACATATCTAGAATAGTCATCAATAAATGAGATAAAATATCTCTCACCATTCAAGCAAGTGGTAGGAAAAAGATCCTCATATGTCTGTATGTATGATCCCAAGCAATTGAAAACTCCTTTTGGTACTTTTAGTTAATTTGTTGGTCTGCTTACCCTTTATACAATCCACACAAGTCGCAAAGTCAGAAAAATCAAGAGCTTTTAAAACTCCACCATTAACCAACCTTTTGACTCTATCAATAGAGATGTGTCCCAATCTCTTGCGCCAAAGACTTGATGAGTTCTCATTGATAATACATTGCTTAGTGCCAATTTCTGTGTCATGTAAACTTAAAATATTGCATTCAAATATGGGGTCTAGATCAAGTTTATATAAAATTCCATTCAAATTTCCAAAACCAATAACTTTATTATCTTTCAAAAGTTTCACAGAAGGATAATGAAAATTCAAACCATATCTACTAATCGATAGTCTTGAAATAGAAATTAAATTTCTAGAATATTCTGGAACATAAAAAGTATTTTCTAAATTTAAGTAAAAACCATCCTTCAAAATGAGCCTATAAGTCACTATGCCTTCTACACATGAACGTGTCCTATTGCCAGAATAGACATATTGTTCACTTCCTATCGGCTTCCTCTGAGTTAGAAAGCCCTGCATGATTTTGGCAATGTGAATTGTAGCACTAGAATCAATCCACCACGTATTATCAGAAACTTCAATAAAATTGGATTCATAACATACAAAGGTAAAATTACCTTTTTTCTCAAGTCATTTCTTGTATTTCAGGCAATCTTCTTCCAGTCTCCCTTCTTCTTACAGAAATGGCAAGCATCTTAGTCAAAGGTGCTTTTCTTCTTCATGGGAACACTTTTGCCCTTCTTTGCATTTATATTACCATGAGTCACCATATTAACACTTTCAGGTATCTCATTTTTCAACCTCTCTTCTTCTTGAACATACATGGTCAAAAGTTTATTGATTGACCATTTATTCTTATGTGTGTTGTATGAAATCTTGAACGGACCATATTCAGCAAAAAGTGAGTTGAGAATAAAATTCACAAGAAATGGTTTGGACTTATCAACCTTAAGGGGCTTGAGTTTAGAAGCAATGTCTCTCATCTTCATAATGTGCTCACGCACTGTACGACTTCTGTCAAAAGTCATACTTGAGAGGCTCATCATAAGGGTGCTGGCCAATGCCTTATTAGAACTTACGATTTGTTCATCAGTTGTCTTCATGTAAGATTTGACCTCATCGTTATTAGGGATTGAACCCCTAATGCTTTGGCTTATATGAGATTTTATGAGTATTAAACTTAAGCGATTAGATCGCTCCCACCGCTCATAATTAGCCTTAGCCTCTGGCGTACTTGATTTTGTGGGAATAGGTGGTGTTTCCATACGGAGTGCCAGGTCCAGATCCGAGCACCCTAAAGTGAGAAGGACTTTCTCCTTCCATTCAGCGTAATTATCACCAGAAAGCATTAGAATTCGAGCATTCTCATTAAAAATACCAGTAGAAAAAGCGGTAAAGACTGCAAAACAAGGATAAACATACATAAGTTATGAAGTACAATCCATCAAAAGTGAATCGCATAAAATATCGATTCTAAGTAATTCTAGACCCTCCTGTGGGGCAGAGGATGCAATCCATGCATAGAATTTACTTTACTTTATTAGAATAGTAAATCGAAACGCATAAAATTAATTTGTACCTGTGGGCATAAGATAATTTTAAACTCAAAGGTTTACTATCTGATTCCAAATTAATCTCACCAAAATAGTTACCTCCCTGTAGGGTTGGGTTACTATTATAATGAGATAACTGGACTAAATAGATGTCATTATAATTTTTAATTACTAAAAAATTATGTGATTAAATAACTTAATTTCTTTTATATCAAGTATTCAGGTACTGTGGCTACTACCTAAATACACGATATAAAAGAAAATTCCTAATGACATCTTACAATGATTTGTTAAAACAATCAAATTATATAGGATATTGATTGATTTCAAAATAGGCACACAGATTAAATGAGCACCAATCTTCTATAGCCTATAAACAAAATTAACTCTTATAATTAATCTAGATATTATAAGGATAATTTCAACGGAAGTAAAATAAATAGTTGCAATTTCTTGCAAAATAGTAGCTTTTAATCATAATTCAATTGTAGATCACAATTGCATATACAAAGATGGTCTTATGAACGGAGGTGATACTAGATGAAGATAATTACTTTGTAAATGCTTTAAGTGAGAGAAAAAATATCAACAGTACTATTATTGCATACAAATATTTCACGAAGTCTTGAACTATATTAATCAACTTAAACATCTTCATTGATATTTAGTTTAGCTAGAAAATCTATTTATTGCCAATTAACTGCTGAATAACATGGAGAATATTTTGGAACCATAAACTAACAAAATCTATTACCAAAGATAGATTGTCTAGAGTTATTCTAGAATCACATCAAATACGTTGAACAATCGGAGATCCAAAACTAACATGGTAGGATTTATTACTTTATATTCGGCCAAGTGTTTCATAGAATTCAAACAAACACATTCAAATTGCCCATGACACGGTAGGATCAATACATAGGTCAAATAAGAAATTAATACAGATGTCTTAACCGAACATAAGAGCACCGTCGAAGCTTCTTGTTAATGAGTTTATCAATTACTTTTCATTATATGGTTTTGGATCACAACTCCAATTCAAATATGAGTCATTTCAAAACACTGAACAACTGGCTAAAGACATCTGATACCACACGTGGCTATTTAAACACATACACAGAGCCTACGCAGTGGAATATTAACAAGAAAGTACCTTCATCCATAGTTGTTCAAGTGTTGTAGAGTCGCCTTAAAAGGTTGTGACGAATAAAAACTAGGAGCCTTCTAGCCTGTGCCTATCGTAGGATGCCATCATAATGGAATCACATGCATATTAATAGGTAGGCTATGGACTCTTAGGCAGATACTTTAGCCATAGGGACTTCTCCATAAATTATAATTACCCTAGGAACTCCTAATATATAGTAATTTCTTTCAATCAAAGAAGCTACCATATATGCATAACTACATAATATTATCTGATATATTATTTCCTTTGGGAGACAAAGTAAATGATTTATTATCTTATACGTGAACCACACTACAAGTCTCTAGAAGAGACAGTAAATTTGTAACAGTTAAATCAATAGATTTGTAACTGGCTATCCGAAAAACTTATGTGAATCTTATTCATTTTGCATGCTCACTTGAATTAAATTACTAATGGGTTAAACCCGTATATCTCTAGGAGTGCTTAGGTTCCAAATAGTATAATTAGCACGAATCTTTGAGTGAAAAATCAGATTGAATCCGTTCAGATATAATATAACTAACGTTTACAAAGCAATTGATACCAATGCCAGGCCTAGCTTAAGGATAGAGGGTTCCAAATGGTATAATTAGCACGAATCTTTGAGTGAATATTCAGATTGAATCCGTTCAGATATAATATAACTTACATTTACAAAGCAATTGATACCAAAGCATGGCTTACCTTAAGGATAGAGGGTATTTACCCTAAAAACGGTTAACATTTGAATTTATACTGTGGTTTTAATAATACATGACAAACTGAGAGAAAAAGTAAATTGATATTGAAATTAACTGCAAATATAAATAAAGCAAACCAAATAAAATATATAGCTTTGATCCTTGAATGTACATTTCTCCGGGTTGAGCTACATGTTGTATTTCTTCAGTATACTGAAAGTTTCCTGCAAATGCTTCAAATGGTCCTCTGCTCGTAGGGACTTAACTAGCATGTTATCAATATGAACTTCCATAGATTTCCCTATTTGTTATTCGAACATTCGGTTTACTAGGCGTTGATAGGTTGTTATGATGACCCGGCCAGTCGTCTCATGAGATACCACTATGTTTCCCCCATTTCTATTTCTAATTGCTTTGTATAATGGTTCTATATATGATCGGGTTGATTGGGTAGGGTTCGGAAAGGATTTGGTAAGGTTTGAGATACTTAGTCTCTTTTAAGGAAGGTTAAGATGGAAAAGTCAACCGAATATTGACTTATATGCTAGAGGGCTCGGATGTGAGTTCCGATGATTTGGTTAGCTTCGAGAGGTGATTTGAGACTTAGTAGCACGATCGGAATGAGTTTTGGAATTCCGGAGTAGATTTAGGCTTGAAATGGCGAAAGTGGATTTTTGGTGATTTTCGGTTGGTAGGTGAGATTTTGATCTAGGAGTCAGAATGGAAATTCCTAGAGTTGTAGTAGTTCCGATATGTCATTTGGGATGTGTGTGCAAAATTTCAGGTCATTCGGACGTGGTTTGGTCATGTTTTTTATCAAAAGCGAAATTCGAAAGATTTTAAGAAACTTAGGCTTGAATGTGATGTGTTTTAGCTGATTTGATGTTGTTTGAGGTGTTTTGAAGATTAGAACAAGTTTGAATAAGGTTTTGGGATGTTTTGGTGCCTTTGATTAAGGTCTCGGGGGCCTCGGGCCAATTCATAAAGTTGGAACCTGCAAAAAATTGCAGGTCAGTGCTGCAGAAAAGAGACCTTCACATTCGCGAGAGGGTCCTCGCGTTGCGAAGGGTCAGTCAAGGAAGGTGGAAATTAAGCCTTCGCGTTCGCGATGAGGTCTCTGCGTTTATGAAGGGCTGGGCATAGGTGCATCGCGTTCGCGGGTGTGTAGTCACGTTCGCACAGAAGGAATTGAGAGGCTGAGCTTCAGTGGAATTAACTCATCGCGTTCGCGATGGATGGAATGCATTTGCGAAGGTCCATCTGGGTAAAGCATCGCGTTCGCGAGGGTTTGGTCGCGATCGCGTAAGAGGAGAATTGGTTAAAGTTAAGTTGTGCTTTGCGAACGCAAGGCTTTGACCGCGTTCGCGAAGAAGGATTTTCAGGCCTGGGCAGAAGGTTTAAAAGGTCGTCTTGTCCGCGAATGTGGGGTTTATTTCCTCCATAGTTGGTCGTTTTTGGAGATTTTTGAAGGAGATTGAAGAGGGATTCAAGGGGAAACATTTGGAGGTAATAATTTTGGACTTAAAACTCGACTCTATTGTGAAATCTACCTAATAAAATCATGGAATCTAAGCCTAAAATTGAGGAATCAGGGCTTGAGATTGATAGACTTTAAATGAGAATTTGAGGGGTCATTTGGACTCCGATTTCAGTATTTTTGATATGTATAGACTCGTGGGAGGATAAGGATTCTGGTGATATAAATTTCATCGAGTTTCGAGACGTGGGCCCGGGGGTCGGGTTTGGCCAATTTCGTGATTTTTGGTATTATTTGATTGTTTTTGCTTGGGCTAGGTTCCCATAGCATATTTTGACGTCGTGATTCTGATTTTGGATAGATTCGATGTGAGTGGAGGCCGATTCGAGGGAAAAGGTGTCGCAGAGTAGTATTTTCACCGATTTGAGGTAAGTAACCATTGTAAATCTGAAACTGAGTGTACAAACCCCAGTATTTGACTTGTTTTGATAAATACAGTGACACACATGCTAGGTGACGAGAGTGTGGGCGTGCACCGGTAGGGATTGTGACTTGGTCTGTCACGTAGAGACTATTAAGCCGCGTATTTGATTTGGAACCTTATGATATTCCGTATTTTTGCTATTTATACTATATTATGGGTTGTATGCCATGTTTGGGGTCTTGTGCCGACCTGTTGAGACCCTTAGGGGCATTTTCACCGTTTTCTTCACTTTACTTGTTGAAAGCATATCCTCAGTCATGTTTTACCTATTTAAATATTTAAAACCGGTTTTATCACTCCACTTCTAATTGTGAGGACTGTTTGGGCTGAGTTCCCTAATTTCTATTATCGTGCCCGAGAGGCAGTGAGGTTAATGACTGAGAGAGGTTGAGAACTTAATAGTGAGGATATTATATGGATCGGGCTGCATGCCGCAGCGATATATATATATTGGATCGGGCTGCGCGCTGCAGCGATATGACGCTTGGGCTGTAGGAGCCCCTCCGGAGTCTGTACACCACCAGTGAGCATAGTCGACTATAAATTACGGATCGGGTTGCACGCTGCAGCGGGTACTATGATTTCAATTATTATGAGATATTAATGAGCTTGAGTCCTGAGAGTGAGTACTGAGTGACGAGAGTGAGTTACGAGTGACTGAGAGGCTGCCCGAGAGGCCATGTTCTGGGTGATACCTTGCTCGATGGGCCCAGTTATGATATTTTTGCTGATTTCACCCTTCTTTTATAAATAGCTTCTATTGGAAAAATTGCTAAGTATATGATTTCAAGTGTTTAAACTGAAGTTGATAATTTTACGACGAAACTGGTTTTAAACTGTGAAATGCATTTGTTATCCTGTTGTTTAATTAGTTATATGATTTTTAGCTGCTCGTCACTGCTTTTAGACCTTATTTACTCTAGTTACTTACTGAGTTGGCATACTCACGTTACTTCCTACACCTTATGTGCAGATCCATGTGCCCGAGCGGCAGAGTGAGGGTCCTCAGCTGATCCAGAGGTTGCTGGAGATTTCAAGGTAGCTGTATGGCGTCCGCAGCCCTTTTTTCTCCTTCTTATCTTGTTCTTTTTCACATTTCTCTAGACTTTTGTTGTATCAGACAGTCATTTATATAGTAGAGGCTCTAGACTCGTGACACCAGATACTTGGGATTGTGTAGTTTTCATGTTTATTTGACTTCAGCATATGTAATTGTGTTTTAAACGCTTATTATGGAAAATTTTGGTATTTAAACCTGTGTCAGAAAATGGTTTTATAAAAGGAATTTGTTATAGTTAATGGTTTGGGTTGGCTTTCCTAGTAATATGATAGACACCATCACGACTGGGTATTTGGGGTCGTGACAAGTTGGTATCAGAACCTAGGTTACATAGGTCTCGCGAGTCATGAACCGGTTTAATAGAGTCTCGTGGATCGGTACGGAGATGTCTGTATTTATCCTCGAGAGGCTAAAGAACCTTTAGGAAAATCTTCATATTCTTGAAATTCTTGTCGTGCGAACTTGTTGATCCGAATACTAAACTTTTGTTATTCCATTCTCTCACAGATGGTGAGGACACGTGCTATCGGGCAGGGTGGATGACCACCAGTTCCACCAGTTGGGGCCACTAGAGGTCGAGGACGCGGTCGAGGCCGTGGTAAGGGTAGAGCAGCTAGGGCAACACCTGCAGATCCACCAGTTGCCCCAGTTCAGGATCAGATCCCAGTTGTGTACGCTACACCAGCACCAGCTCAAACACCAGTTGTGCCCATTGTGATTTCAGGCCTTCAGGAGGCTTTAGCTTAGATCTTATCAGTGTGTACCAGTTTGGCTCAGGCGATCTCTGTTACTACGGCTGCAGCTACTTCTCAGGCCGGGGGAGGCACCTAGACACCCGTTACTCGCACAAATGAGTAGGTTGTGCAGGGACTCCAGACACCGGGGGCACCTCCAGCCAAGCCGGTTGCACCAGCTCAAGAGTTTGTGGTACCAGTTATGCCGGACGACGAGCAGCGTCGACTAGAGAGGTTCTGTAGACTCAAGCCTCTAACTTTTAGCGGTGTAGAACGCAAGGATGCCTAGGGGTTCTTGGATAAGTGCCAGAGGATGCTTCGTATAACGGGGATCTTAGAGACCAGTGGTGTAGCTTTTACCACCTTTTAGTTTGTTGGGGCTGCCTTCACTTGGTGGGAGGTGTAGGCCTATTGGTGCATCGCCCCTTACCTGGAAGCAGTTCTCCGTTCTCTTTCTGGAGAAGTATATGACACAGTCTTACCGAGAGGAGCTGTGCAGGCAGTTTGAGTGGTTGCGTCAGAGAGAGATGACTGTGATATAGTATTATATGAGGTTCTCCGGGTTAGCCCATCATGCGGTTTGGTTGGTTCCCACAGATCGAGAGAGGATCAGGAGGTTTGTTGATTGCCTCACATATCAGCTTCGGATTCTCATGACTAGGGAGAGGGTGACAGGTGCTACTTTGTAGGAGGTTTTTGACATCGCCCGTGAGATTTAGTCGGTTCGCCGCTAGGAATGAGAGGAGAGGGAGGCCAAGAGGCCTTGAGGATCTGGTAGTTACAGTAGTACTCCTTAGAGGGGTCAGTTCCAACAGGGCAGAGGCCGCCCATTCAAACAGGCTCATTAAGCTCGCCTAGGTTATCGTGGGGCATCATCGGGTCATGGTTCTCAAAGTTCTCATCAGGGCCACTCATTACTTAGTGACCTTCCAGCCTAGAGTTCATCCCGTGCTCCATCAGTGCAGGGTTCTTCCATGCCAGGTCCTTCTACTAGTCACTCATATGCTAGGGGTTCCCTTCAGTCCCCATCTCCAACACCGGGGAGTTGTTATGAGTGTGGAGAGTTTGGGCATATGAGGAGGCAATGTCCTCATCTTCATTATAGTCAGTCTCAGCAGAGGGATCAGCCCTCGACTTCTTCCCCAGTTACTTCACCACCCGCCCAGCCAGCTAGGGGTGGAGGTTAGTCAGCCAGGGGTCATCCTAGGGGGGTAGGTCGATCAGGTGGTAGTCAGGCCTGCTTCTATGCTCCTTCGGGTAGACCAGATGTTGTTGCTTCAGATGTCGTGATTTCAGGTATTGTGTCAGTTTGCCACAGAGATGCCTCTGTATTACTTGATCCCAATTCCACCTTTTCTTATGTGTCATCATACTTTCCCCGTTATCTAGATACTCCCTGTGAGTCTCTTGTTTCACCTGTTCATGTATCTACTCCTGTGGGTGATACTGTTGTTGTATACCATGTGTACTGGTCGTGTATGGTGACTATTGGGGGTCTGGAGACCTGAGTGGGTCTTTTACTATTGTGTATGGTGGATTTCGATATCATTTTGGTCATGGATTGGCTATCTCTATGTCGTGCTATTCTGGACTGTCATGCTAAGACAGTCACATTACTATACCGGGTGTGCCACGGATAGAGTGGCGAGGTTTGACTGATTATGTTCCCAACAGAGTGATCTTGTTCTTGAAGGCACAGCGTATGGTTGGGAAGGGATGTCTTTCGTACCTAGCCTTTGTGAGGGATATTGGAGTAGAGGCTTCCAGTATTGATTTTGTCCCAGTTGTGAGGGATTTTCCAGATGTGTTTCCTGCAGACCTGTCGGGCATGCCACCGGACAGGGATATTGATTTTGGTATTGATCTGGTGTCAGACACTCAGGCCATTTCTATTCTGCTGTATCGTATGGCACTAGCGGAGTTGAAAGAGTTAAAGGAGCAGCTTCAGGAACTCCTTGATAAGGGGTTCATTCGGCCTAGCATGTCGCCTTGGGGTGCACCGGTTCTATTTGTGAAGAAGAAGGATGACACTATGAGGATGTGCATTGATTATAGGCAATTGAACAAAGTAACAATTAAGAACAAGTATCTTTTGCCTCACATTGATGATTTGTTTGACCAGCTTCAGGGAGCAAGAGTGTTCTCCAAGATTGATCTCCGTTTGGGTTTATCACCAGTTGAAGATCAGGGATGCGGATATTCTTAAGAGAGCTTTCAGGACCCGATATGGTCATTATGAGTTCTTGGTAATGTCGTTTGGGCCGACCAATGCCCCAGCAGCGTTCATCCACTTGATGAACAGCGTGTTCTGGCTTATCTCAATTCGTTTGTCATAGTCTTCATTGATGATATTCTGGTGTAGTCGCATAGTCAGGAGGAGCACGCGGAGCATTTGAAGAGTTGTGTCGCAGAGATTGAAGGAGGAGAAGCTTTATGCAAAAATTTCCAAGTGTGAGTTTTGGCTCAGTTTAGTAGCTTTCTTCGGGCACGTGGTGTCCAGCGAGGGTATTCGGGTTGATCCAAAGAATATATAGGCAGTTTAGAGTTGGCCCAGTGTTGCGCCCCCTTTTTCTCGCGAAATCCGGTTTATGACATTTAGAAAGAGAACTCGTTCCTTTTGGGAACTTGGTTTTTGCATTTGAAGAGTCGCCACCTAATGATTAAGGTGCATTAGGACACCAATAGAGATTCAATTCTATGTTTGTTTGGGTACCCAGAGATTGGGTAAGGTCTTGAAATTATCCCAAGAGGAAGATGTTAGGCACCCCTCAGGATCCACTAGTGTGGTTCCCGGCCAGACAATTATTGTGAATTTGGGTTTAATTAACATATAAGAAGAAAAGGCTCAAATAAGAGGGGATTTGAATGCACGATAGTTTGAAAATAAACAAAGTTTGGAAGAGCAATTAAAAGAGCGGATTTTAAATGAGGAGTTACAATGCTTATAAAAAAGAAGGGGAAAATAAAGAAAGGGGGTCCTAGGTTTACAAAAAATATGGATCACATCAATGCAATACCTGGTAATCACTCCTCAAAAGAGGGGTTACACGTGGCATTAGTGCACCGGTCATCATATCCATATCTACCCTTCCCACCTCGTCAAGGTATTACAACACGGATTGGTCTCGATTACTATTGCATGCTATTACCTGTCCCATTCCTATCAGTCCTAGAGGCACTTAGGACTACTATTCCTAAAGGGAGGGGATATTAGGTTGATTGGTTTCAAAGGATAAAAATCTAAGGTGACATACAAAAACAGATAATATGGCATATAAAGGGGAATCATGTAAACAGATAAAAGGCTCATGTATACCTCCTCAAAACAAAAGCACATAACTAGCATGACTTGCACATACTTTTTAGGTCTGATTTAAAGCACATAAAGACAAGGGAAGTTAATTGTTGAGGCAGATTAGTTTATTACATAACTCAGATAAGAAGTCCGAATCAGGCCTGCCTGCTGGTTGTAACAATTAATAAAGGCAGATTCAATTTTACAGTTATTACTCTAAATCTTGCCTAAGTGTTTAGACGGGGTCCTATAGGCATGATATCTACTTAATTCAGAAGGTGGTGAAACAGTGATAACTTAAAACGTACTACTTATAATCCTATAGGCATGCTTGCTAAACCTTGTTGAAAATAACGGAATTATTAAACAGAGGTTCAGAATAGACGAATTTAAATTAGACTAGTTCCACATTCTAAAGATGATGGTATCTACCATTACTGACTCTAATCCACATGGGCATGATATCTAACATTGAATGTGAATGGAACGACTCAAATTTATTTAAGAACGCCTATATGCATGATTTCTATGCGTTACTGATTTCAGCATGCTACTGGGTTATAACCAATTGAGCCCTAAAAACATGATATCTAAACGGTGACAAATGTGCAAAATTTTAGATAATCCCTATAGGCAGGTTATCTAGATGTGATGTTGAACAAGTAAGTCCCATAGACATGGTTTCTAAATGTAATGTGAATATGCAGAATTGGAGCAGTCCTATAGGCATGTTTTCTAAATGCGATTTGAACAAGTAGAGAATGCAGTCCTATAGGCATGTTTTCTACCCTTGAGCATGCATAATTTCCCAACCCTTTTTTTCACTAGCCAGCCCCAAATTTTCATTACAAATTATTACAAACCAGGAATAATAAATTACATCAGAAAAAGTACAAAGAAAAGTTACAACTAGAGGAAGCCTGATTCTTGACTTCCTCTATGATTTATGAGATAAACCAACTCAAAATACCATTGATCCAAAGCCTTTCTCAGCCTTGAGTGTTTCAGAGTTCCCTAAGGGCCTCAATAGAACCTCGGGCAGTGCTCACACCCAAGTTTCATAACCAGAATAGGGACAAGTGCAGTATAGAAATACCAGCTCTCATGTGTCCAAGTTTAGAGGGATATTATAGGTCCCAAGGCAAGGCTCACATGAGGGGGTAGAACTTAGGTCTAAGAAGAGAGTGAAAGGTGCAGAAACTGAGTTCTAAGAACTGAGGGAATAAAGAAGAGGAAAAGGGTGAGGTAAGTCAGACATTCACACTTCAAAGAATTGGTAACTTCACACAAAGGATCAAGGGATTGGGAATCCATTGCAATGGGGCCTATACACTTAGGCATGGGTTAATTTTGGGCATGCACAACAATAGAGAGTATTGTCATGCTTGTAAATCAACCAGAACACACAACATATAAGGGTAACATGGAGGTTTTGAATCTAGGAGGATCAAGTTTGGGTCATGCTCAGCAATTATTCAATGATGTCATGCCCCAAACTAACCACAAGTATTAATCACATTGGGTTAGGGGTTTGGGATTCATAATACACTGATTCAGAACAGGAGAAAGGAAATTATAGCATGCTAAATAATGATATTGAATTAAATACAAGAAGTAGGCAGATAAGAATGCAAAATTAGTAAGTAAGCATGTTGTTGTTGGTGCTGAAAAACTTAATTAGAACATACCTGTCAAAGAAGCAAAGTGTGGTAAAGAAAAGTAGCAAGACTTTGAAATATAGCGTTGGCTTTTAGCCGGCTAAACAGGCAGTAGCACAAGTAATAGTAAAGCAAGAGAGAGTGTTTGAGTGTAAGTGTGAGTTCGGAACTAAAAGTGTTCGTGTTTTGAAAGAGAAGAAGTAATGGGTATTTATAGTTTTTGAAAAAGAGTAAGAAAGAGGTAATAAGATATAAATATAGAAACAATCAAGATTCAGAATCAATTATACAAGTGATTGCCCTTAATTAAGGGGTCACTTTCTTAACGGGCAGTGACAGGTTCGAAATAAGGAAAGCAATCAATTAAAAAGCAGGCTAAAAGTTGCCATAAAAGAAGTAGTAAAATAACAAGTAAACAATTCGAGTCTAGGTATAGAGATACTCTAATTTTGGAAAGGATTCAGTAAGACAAAACAGGAAAGAATCAGAATCTCACAAAGGAAAAGTTTAAACTTAGTCACGAGTTTGAAAATTAGTTAGAGAAGGAGACTCAGCATATAAATAGGGTGCATAAACATTGTACATGCGAGGCTAGGCATGTTGGCAAGAAGAAATAGCACACAACAGTAGCACAAAGATTCAGTAGATAGCAACGTTCGAATCATGACAGTCCAGTAGGTCAAGTAGTGAAGAAAACATAGAATATCATAAGCATGCGAAGGTCTCACAGTAGCAGGTGAGGAAAACCCCTTTAGAAAGATTAGGGTTTCGAGTATATTTGAGTTTTAGAGAAGATAGAAACCCAGCAATTAGAAGAATCACACAAAGGGAGCAAAAGATTTCGAAATAAAGAACTTCAAATCGAGTCATGCACTTAAACGAATAGTCTCAGACCCAAAACCCTAGGATTTTCAACAATAGGAGAGTTTTAAAAGAGAATAAGCAAACAAATCGAACAAAACTCAGGCAAACAAACATTCGTTTAGTAAACAGTTAAAACAAATTAGGGGTTTTAACATGCAAACTCAGGTAGAAGAATGATATAAGCAAACATAGCCAAACATGTCAAAGAATCAGAGAAACATTTTGAAATAACTTTACAGAAACCCTAATTGAAAATATAAGGGGTTTTGAAAGAATAGTTTTAAAAGAAAATTTGAGAAAAACACTTAGAAGTTCAGAGCAAACATAGATCTGAAGCAGATCTAAAAAGAAATCGAAGAAACCTTAAAGGCTAAGGTTTCAGAAGAACCCCAAGTGGTGAGAAAGACTTTGAAAACCAACGATCTAAGCAGGAGTGTCAAGAGTCTGACATAGATAGCCATGGCTGGCCGGAGAAAAAGTTGGAGACGACCGGATAATAGTCATGAACTGCAATTGAACAATCCTGGACCAAGCCTTTTCAAGATCTAGCCTCGAGACCATAATAGTTGAGCACGTAGAAGCCATGGGAGGTGGATATAGGTCTCCGATGACTTTGGGAACCATAGATTTGGGGAGGTATTAGGGTTGTAGTTGATGGAGGTGGCTAGGGTTTGAGAGAAAGTTGAGAGATAAGGGGATTCAGAGGTGGTGGAATTTGGAAATGAGGCTAAGGTTAGGGGTCGTTTGAATTAAAAAAAGGCAAGGATGGTTGTTGGCCATTGATCTGAATGATCAACGGCCTGGATCAAAACGGGCGAATGGGTAGGTTATGAAGATGGGTTTGGGTCGGATTAAATCAGAATTGGGTCAGGGGTTCAAATGGTTTCAATTGAGTTCAATTGGGGTCAGAACTGGGCTATAATCGAAATGAAATTGGGCTAACATTTAAATAGCCAAATTTCCCTATTTAATTATAAAAAATAATAAATTAATTTCTTGAAATAAATTAAATCTATCAAAATTATTTATAGCACATAATTAACTATTTAAAATTACCATACCTAACTTTTATGAATATAAACGTAATTAATCTTAAAAGAGGCTAATGTTGTAATTATATAAAATTTAACTTTAAAAATACTAAATGACTTTGTAAAAATATGCAAAAATTATATTACCTATATTTTAACATAAATATGAGAACTAAATAAATGAATCACCAAAATGATAATTTTTTGAATAATTATTGGGTTTTTATGGATAAAATAGGGCAATAAATCGATTTAAAAATCTTTAAAAATTAAGGAAAAACAATAAAACATTTGGACATACTTATATATGCATACATATGCTATTTTGAAAGTATTTTGCATATTAAAATATACAGGAAAAAATTGGGTATCAACAACTGCCCCTCTTTACCCGGGAAGGATGAAAAAGTTATCGGGTAAAGATATGATGACCAATTTTGACCGAACAAAACGGTTTGAGGAGGTTTAGGCCGCGTATTGCCTTTTGAGCTACCTACATATCCCTGGTGTTACAGGAATCAGGCCATATGTAGTTCCGCATCCGTCGGCAGAGTATGCCGATGGAGACTTTTCAAGAACGGACGTAATATCTAGGGTCGGGTGTGTGGTAGGTTTGTGGAAATGTTAAGGTTTGATATGGCTGCAGGAACTGGAGCGGAACCGCTCCTGCCGAGATGGTCGTTGTTTGCCGGTTTACCTGTGAATAAGCAATACAAGCATATATTGTGCATAAATTTAAACATGATGCAATTTCTCGTCGGACTGTGAGGATTGTCTTCGGACGGTTAGAATAATGTCTTTAGACCATGATTTTCTGGGCCATGAAGCGTGTAATAAAGGATTCGCGGGCCATGAAATGATGTTCTCGAGCTCTGAGGATGATGCCTCTGAACCATGATGTCTTTGAATAATGATATGCAAAAGATTAAAAGGGGTCCTCAGGCCATGACATGGCGTTCTCGGGCTATGAAGATGGTGCCTCCCAACAATGACGCTTTTGGATAATTTGGCGATCTTTCAGCCCATGAGATGCAGTAGGTGGAGATCTTTCAGCCATGCGAATGTAGAGGTGGCAATCTGCCATAACATGGCATTCTCGGGCTATGAAAATGGTACCTCCGAACAATGCCGCCTTTGGATAATTTGGCGATCTTTCAGCCCATGAGATACAATAGGTGGCGATCTTTCGGCCATGCAAATGTAGAGGTGGCGATCTTTCAGCCATGCAAATGTAGAGATGGCGATCTTTCAGCCATGCAAATGTAGAGGTGGTGATCTTTCAGCCATGCAAATGTAAAGGTGGCGATCTTTCAGCCATGCAAATGTAGAGGTGGCGATCTTTCAGCCATGAAAATATAGAGGTGGCGATCTTTCAGCCATGCAGAATGAAGAGGTAGCAATCTTTCAGCCATGTAAAATAAAGATAAGGAGGCGATCTTTCAGCTATGCAAATGTAGATGGAGAGAGTGTTTAGTCTCGGAAGGCAGAATGGTAGCCTTATGCAATGCATAAAATGCAGATGGAGACGGCGTTTAGTCTCAGAAGGCATAATGGTAGCCTTATGCAAGAAATAAGGTAGCAAATGGTAACAGAGCTTTCTTAGCTGATAGTAGGTTGCAATATTGTGATTGTTGGGGACATTGTGCCACACGGAATATCACCGGCGTGCGTGGATAGCAAATGTTGGTAAGTGCAAGAATTTTGAGAATTCTATTCCTGAACAGTGTTTGTCTCGTGAGTGTATAGCATGTCTAATGCTTTTATAATCTAAGTGCCTACATCCAAAGAAAAATCATGAGTTTTGTAAAGGGGGAGGTTAGTTCGTATCCTTGCTAGCTTTGCTTGAGCTGCTCGGCTTTGATCTGGTGATACTGTATGTATCATTGGGGTAGCGTTGCTAAACAGGGCAATTTCAGTAATAAACATGCATGATTTTGTAAAATATGACATAAGTATATAATTAAGAAACAACTTTTACATGAACCGATGGATGTGACGTGGTTTAAGACATTGCAACCTCTCTTGCTACAGAATTTGAAGGGCCCTCCTCAAAATTCTGCCCTAGCTTAATGGGTTGATATTTCTGACTGTTACTTGCGATGATTGGCTAAAATCACTTCGGAATTTTGAGGGTCCTCCTCAAAATTTTGCCTAGTTTCCAATTACGGGGGGAAATGAAAATTTTATTGAATTGTGACCGAACCCATAGGGCTGCCTACGTATCCCCTCTTAAACGGGAATCAGGTCAGACATAGTTCAATTTAAATCATATAGGAAAGCATAAAGATCATACATAGTAACGCTTGACTGCATTTGAGTTGATAGGTTTTGGCTAGACTTCTCCATCCATTTCTGCGAGTATGAGGGCTCCTCCTGTCAGAACCTCGGTGAACCATGTATGGACCCTACCAGTTGGGAGAGAACTTCCCTTTGGCTTCATCTTGATAAGTAAAAATTTTCTTTAACACCAGCTGCCCTGGTGTGAACTGTCTCGGCTTGACTCTTTTGTTGAAGGCTCTGGACATTCTATTATGATAGAGTTGACCATGGCAAACTTCGTTCATTCTCTTTCCTTCTTTAAGGGCTAGTTGCTCATAACAACCTTTTACCCATTCTACGTCGTCGAGCTCAACTTATTGTATGATCCTTAGGGAAGGAATTTCTACTTCGGCGGGAATGACTGCCTCTGTACCATAAACCAGCATATAGGGTGTTTCCCCAGTCGATGTGCGGACTATGGTGCGATATCCAAATAGAGCGAATGACAACTTATTATGCCAATTCTTATGCTTTTCTATCATTTTCCTTAATATCTTCTTGATATTCTTGTTGGCGGCCTCTACGGCCCCGTTCATCTGAGGTCTATAGGCTGTAGAATTCTTGTTCGGATCTTGAAGGTTTCACACATAGCTTTCATCAAGTCATTGTTGAGGTTGGAGCCATTATCAGTAATAATTGACTTTGGAATCCCGAATCGGCAAACGATGCGGTCACGGACAAAGTCTGCCACGACTTTCTTGGTTACTATTCTGAAAGATGCTTCTTCGACCCATTTGGTGAAATAGTCAATTGCTACCAAGATAAATCTATGTCCATTGGAAGCGTTGGGCTCGATTGGTCCAATAACATCCATCCCCCAAACGGCGAACGGCCATGGTGAGCTTATTGCATTAAGCTCATTTGGAGGTGCCTTTATGATGTTTGCATGTATCTGGTAGCGATGGCATTTTCGGACATACTGGATGCAGTCCGTCTCCATAGTCATCCAAAAGTAACAAGCTCGGAGTATCTTCTTTGCTAAGACAAAATCATTCATATGCGGACCACAGGTCCTAGCGTTAATTTCTTCTAGTAGCCTGGATGCTTCCTTTGCGTCGACATACCTTAATAGTCCCAAATCAGGAGTCCTCATATACAAAATTCCTCCGCTGTGAAAGAAATTATTGGACAACCTTCGAAGTGTGCGTTTCTGAGTAGGATTTGCAAGTTTTGGGTATTCGCCTCTTGCCAAATATTCTTTCATATCATGAAACCAAGGTTTTCCATCTGCTTCTTCTTCAACATGGGCACAATAAGATGGTTAATCATGGATCTTTACTGGAATGGGATTAATGAAGTTTTTGTCTGGATGTTGTATCATGGATGATTGGGTAGCAAATGCATCGGCGAACTCATTCTGGACTCTGGGAACATGTTGGAACTCCGTGTCCGCGAACCTCTTTCTCAATTCCCATACATGATGCAGATATGGGAGTATCTTGGAGTTCTTGGTTACCCATTCTTTTCGTACCTGGTGTATAAGCAAGTCGGAATCTCCAATCACTAGCAAATCTTGAATGTTCATGTCAATAGCCATCTTGAGCCCTAGGATGCAGGCTTCATACTCGGCTATGTCATTGGTGCACGGGAATCTGAGTTTGGCAGACACCGGATAATGCTGACCAGTTTCCAATACGAGGACTGCTCCTATGCCAACTCTCTTTAAGTTTGCTGCTCCGTCGAAAAACATTTTCCAACCGCCATAGGATTCTGCAATATCTTCTCCTATGAATGATACCTCTTCGTTAGGAAAATACGTTTTCACGAGATCGTATTCTCCATCCACGGGGTTCTCAGCAAGGTGATCTGCTAGTGCCTGTCCCTTAATTGCCTTCTGAGTTACATAGACAATGTCAAATTCACTCAACAAGATTTGCCACTTGGCTAGATTTCCAGTGGGCATGGGCTTCTAAAATATGTACTTCAGAGGATCTATCATTGATATGAGATATGTAGTATAGGCACAGAAGTAGTGCCTTAACTTCTGAGCTACCCAAGTCAAAGCACAACATGTGCATTCTAATAGAGAATACCGGGCCTCGTACGGGGTGAACTTCTTGCTGAGATAATAGATGGCCTGCTCCTTCCTCCCCGTTTCATCATGATGCCCCAGAACGCAACCGAAAGCTCCATCCAATACTGCAAGGTAGAGTAATAAGGGTCTACCTAGCTCAGGCGGGACTAAGACTAGTGGTGTTGACAGCTATTCCTTGATTCTGTCGAAGGCTTTTTGGCAGTCATCAGTACATTTGGTAGCGGCATCCTTCTTTAACATCTTAAAGATTGGCTCACAGATAACTATAGACTGTGCTATGAACCGGCTGATATAGTTAAGTCTCCCCAAGAAACTCATTATGTCCATCTTATTCTTTGGTGATGGCAACTCTTGAATAGCTTTGACCTTTGATGGATCCAGTTCTATTACCCGGCGACTCACAATAAACCCGAGTAGTTTTCCAGCAAGAACCCCAAATGCACACTTTGCGGGATTCAGTTTCAGGTTGTACATTCACAATCTATTAAAAAACTTCCTCAAATCTTCCATGTGATCAGTAACCTTCTTGGACTTGATGATAACATTATCTACATACACCTCAATCTCCTTGTGTATCATATCCTGGAAAATAGTGGTCATGGCCTTCATGTAGGTGTCCCCTGCATTCTTTAACCCAAACGGCATCATCTTGTACATTCCCCACGGCGTAATGAAAGTTGTTTCCTCAGCATTTTCTTCATTCATTCAGATCTGATGATACCTAGCGAAATAATTTACAAATGACTGCAACTCATGCTTGGTGCAATTGTCGATCAGGATATGTATATTTGGCAAAGGGAAGTCGTCTCTCGGACTGGCCCTGTTGATATCCCGGTAGTCAATACAGACTCGGACCTTCCTGTCCTTCTTTGGTGCTGGAACGATGTTGGCTAACCATGTTGGGTATTCTACTACCCTGAGAACCTTAGCTTTGACATGCTTGGTGACTTCTTCCTTGATTTTCAGACTCATATCAGGCTTGAATTTTCTGAGCTTTTGCTTTACCGGCAGACATGTCAAATCGGTTGGCAATTTGTGAACCACAATAGACGTACTCAGTCCAGTCATGTCATCATACGACCAGGCGAATATGTCCTCGTATTGTCTTAGAAATTCTGTGTATTCCTTCTTTTCTGATGGCAATAAGTGGATGCTGATTCGTGTTTCTTTGACGTTTTCTGCATCTCCCAGGTTGACAATCTCAGTCTCGTCCAGGTTAGACTTAGGTTTGTTCTCAAAATTCTCAACCTCGTTAACAATCTCTTCTGGTATGTCATCTTCCTCTGAATATATGCCTGTTTGTTGCGTTGTCTCGGTGCATGTCACAGTCATTGGTTCATCAAGATAATTAATAGTAATGTTATGTAAAAAGTCAAAATACTTTGATAAATTACATAATAGTTTTGAACATTGGAGATCTTATTGCAGGAATTGAAAACATGCGAGAAATAAAAATCTTTCAGTAAATAAGACAGTTCTTGTTTTAGCCTTGCTACCCCGAGGCTCGTCGGACTCTGGTCGTCCTGATGGTCCAGTTATTAAGGCGTGCCTCTCTGTTTATAACCTGTATGGAAGGGCCTTCCTCCCCCTCCTCCTCAAGAACAACACAATAGTCCATGTCATTGTCTTCTAGGAACAAGTTCTTCACCGCTACCAGTGCTTCCTCTTCTTCTGACGCATAGATAACATCGGCCAGTTGGAAAGTCTGCTCTAAATATGGTATTGGCTGCTCTAGCAGATAGTAAGGACCGCGCCATGGTGGCAACTAGTTGTTGAATTCTTCCCAAGTGTACTCATATCCCACACCGAAAGTGGTGCCATGTTTCTTGAGTTTTATGGGCTTAGCGATTCATTGGAGATTCTTTCTGAGTCCTTTGTTAGGTTCGTACCCACTCCAATTCACTATACTCTCGATTTGTTATCCCACCATTTGTCTTTGTCAACAGCATTTACCCATTCGATGTGATGGTATGTCTCTCCACCTAGCTTCCTTCTTCCCTCGATTGACGGAATGGTCTGACGAATGTATATAGGGTTGCTACCGTCGCCGTGAATGATCACCTCCTGGTGATTCCATTCAAATTTTACCGCCTGATGCAATGTTGATGCTATGGCCCCAGCAGCATGAATCAATGGTCGTCCCAAGCAGCAAATTGTAAGATGCTGGCACGTCTATCACTTGGAAATCAACATCGAACCAAGTTGGGCCCATTTGTAAACACAGACTAATTTCCCCAATAGTGGACCTCTGGGAACCGTCGAAGGCTTTCACATTTATGGCTCCATCCTTTATCTCGTGTAGTCCCTTGGCCAACTTCTTGAGTGTTACCAGCGGACAAATGTTGAGACTAGAACCCCCGTCGATAAAGATCCTTGTGCAGTGCTTTGTTGTGACCCAGCCCTTCAGGTGGCAGCTCATCCTCATAAAAAGTAATTTTATGACTTTCCAATACCTATCATACCATGTTGGACATTTCCCCACCAGTGATGTTGCTTGGCACGCATGCTTCACTCAGCACCCTCAACAGAGCATTCTCATGTGCCTCAGAATTTTGTAGCAAAGAAAGGATGGAAATTTGCGTTGGTGTTTTGTTCAACTGGTCAATGACCGAGTATTCCTTGGCCTGTATATTTCTCCAAAGATCGTGTCGATCTGTCCCAATGATGAGTTACCAGTTAGAGGCCTGCTTGCTTGACTCAACTAGGTGTTTCGGGGTATAGACCCTACCAGTTCTCGTCATACCCTGTGCGGCAATAGTTTCCTCGAACCTAACCTTGCCTTTCCTCCTTGCCTCGGCTGTATAGTCTCATGGTATAGCCTTTGTATGGAATGGTATCATGGTAGACATCACCACTGGTATCGGCGTAGGTATCTTTACTCCAAACGGAGTGTGTACCTTGGGCAATAAAACTACAACTTCGAATGGTGTAGGTGTATTTGCTAGCGGCACGAATTCGACCACAATTGGTGCTGGTGTCTTTGCAGATGGCATTTTTTCAAACTCAAGTAGCATGGACATATTTACCTCAGTGTCCCTAGAGGGCTGCATCTGGACTACAATCGGATTAAGAGTAACTATTGGCTTCTTTGGGACATCACCATCTGCGATCAACCCGATTGATCCCTCGGGATCCCAATCATCCTCTATTTCAATCATGTGAACACCTCCACCCTGGTGGTCTGGCAGAGGATTATTGCGAACATTTAGAGCGAGTTCCTTCGCCACAATAATCTTGTTGTCAATCAAAGCCTGGATCTTATCCTTCAAAGAACGAGATTCGTCGATGGTGTGTCCTTTCATACTGAAATGGTATGCACAAGATTTGTTTAGGTTAACCCACTGAGAGGGGTTCTCAGGGGTTGCAGCAGCGATGGGGGTGACATAACCAGTAGCTTTGAGTCTCTCGTACAATTGGTCAATAGGTTCAGCAATGGCTATGTATTATTTAGGAGGTCTGCGGTCAAAATTTGGTTGAGGTCTAGGGAAGTTTTGGCGTGTTGGAGGTGATTGATAATGGGACGGTTGAGCATTGTAGGCTTGGTAAACATGTGCAGGTTAGGAATATCTGGGTGAAGTAGGCTGATATGTGGGCGGTGAAGGTGATTGATAAGTGGGTGGTGGAGTTTGGTAGGAGGGTGAGGGTGTTTGGTAGTTCGGAGTAGGACGATATGTGAGTGGAGGAGTTGGGTAAATTTGGTATTTGACAGGAGATTTGGTTCTCTATGTAACCATTACGGCTCTTACGTCCCTTTTCTTGGACACATCACCAGACTGTAAGGCCTTATTGGTAGCTTGCAAGGCCTCGAAGTTCGTAACCATACCGCTTTTGATGCCTTCTTTGATCCTTTTACCCAGCTTGATAATGTCAAAAAATTTATGTCTCTCAATCACCATTAGCCTTTCATAATACTGCGGGTCCTTAGCCCGGACAAAGAATTTGTTCATGTATCCCTCCTCTAAGGCAGGTCTGACATTAGCAGCTTCGGACCTTCAGCAAGTAGCATACTCACGAAATGTTTCTGTGGGCTTCTTCTTTAGATTCTGAATGTAGAACACATCTGGCGCATTCTCCATGTTGAACCTGAACCTGTCCATAAAGTCGGACGCCATGCCTACCCAGCTCGACCATTTCTTTGGATCTTGGCTAATATACTAGGACAAAGCATCTCCTTTCAGGCTCCTCGTGAAAGGTTTCATGCGGATTCTCTCGTCTTTCCCTACTCCAACTAGCTTGTCATAGTACATTCTCAAATGGACCCTTAGATCACCTGTACCATCAAACATTTTGAACTTTGGAGGTTTGTACCCCTTGGGCTATTCGACATCGGGTTGTATGCAAATATCTTCATTGTTCAGCCCCTCAATTCCCTTGCTTCCTTCAACGCCTTGAATCCTGCTAGTCAATTTCTTAAGTTTCTCAGCCAGGTTCCTGATGAGCGAGTCTTTATTATCAGACTCGGGTGTGTTTGAGATGGGTTGGGTGGAATGTGGCTTAGTCTCCACATAGATGGGGGTGGTATGGTGGGTGTGGAAGTGGTCATTTGTGGAGTTTTGGGGTTCTGGGATGAGCAGTGAGGTGTTGTTTGAGGTATGGCAGGCATTGCAATGGTGGTGAGGAACGGGATGGTTTTGTTGCTTTGGGATGTTCTGTGGAGGTGTAGGGTTCTGAGCGTTTGAGAAATTGATATCTGGAGTGGTGAGGGAAAATGACAAATTTGCTAGATTTCGGACCTGGTCAAGTTCTTCTTGAAATTTCAGCAGCTTTTGTTCAAGTTGGGATGCATTTTCCTTAGGGACTAGAGTACCATGACCATGAGTGACCTCTATTCGTTCAGTTGAGTTTTCCTTTTTGGCGTTGTTCAAATCTTCCATCTTCCCTTTGTCCTTGTTTTTGACAGGACTAAGAGGAAGAGTGTGTGGAGGGCCCTGGATCTCGTAGAATAAGATGATGTTGCCAGAGTGCACGAACTAACCTTCGGGGAGGGAATAATAAAAACAAAGACAAAAATAAAAACGAAAGGTAACCAAGTTAGTGAAGATTATAATAAGGGTTGCAATATTTAAACACATATTGCAAGAATGTAAATCGTGTCCTAATTTGGGGACTTCTTTGTGCCCGAGGTGGGCCTAGTGACAAATTGATTTGGAGAACTTAGAATGCTAAATGCCTCATTTTATTGATAAAAAGTAGATGAACCCCAAATCGACACTAAATAACAGGAAATAAAAGTCACTAATGGCCATTAGACTTATTACATTTCATAAAAAGAAAAACTCCTATCTACTTGGTCCCAGAAGAACCTTCCTCAGATTCGGCATCCTTGGCTCCGTCGAACAACTTTCCTAACTCGCGAAGTCCCAGCAATAGTTAGGCTCTAGCTAGATGTCCGCCCTCATTTCCTTTAGCATTTTGGCAGTCTTTGACCCTCTTGAGAAACTTTCTTTCCAATTCCACTATGCCTCGCTCCAGGTATCCCAGTCGCTTATTGGCACCGACAGCCATGTCCTTCCATTCCTCAATCAATTTCTGGTTGGCTTCTTGTATCTCACGGTGCTCGCTTTCGCACTTCCGGATCCTCTTGCACAGTTGGTTGTATTTGGCCTGCGCCTCAGCCCTTTCATCTATGATCCTGTGGCCCCTAGCAAACCCTGGCTGGCCCAGACCATCATGATTATCTTCAACCAGCCTGAATAGTAGGGAGCACAATCAGCGTGGTATCTGTCTGGCTTGATGGTATCTCTCCCCATGACGATTTTGCAGTGCCACATATACTGAGCTTGGCACTTATAAGGACTATCATCAGCCTGGAAATCAGCCCGGAAATGACTCATCTTGTAGACCCTGGGTATAACCTGCTTCCTACCAGCTTGCCTCATAACCCGGAAAGGGACATAAGGGTATGTTCCTCTCAGACCGATCAATATCAAAAATGGTGCATCCCTGGATCGGGCGATGAATTCCTTGATCAAAAACCACTCGAACATCCATTGTACCCGACCCTCGGTTAGATTATCAAATAGCTCTACCCATCCCCTGGTATGTTCCGGCTGAGCGAACATGTTGGGCATGTAATTCATCCGCCTCGGATGATGGAAGGCAATATGATCATCCCAGTCCCTTCTCTGAATCTCTTGTCGGTATTCACCCCTTTGGAGATGCTCCATGAGCCAGAGCTGAAGTAGCAAATTGCAGCCTTCGAAGTGTTTGGCTCCCTATTGACACTTCTCTAGGGCTCGGTATATTTCCGCAATGATCATGGGCACAATGCTGAATGATTGCCCGTCAATTCCTTCCATTAAGGTCTTAGTTACCATAGCCAGTCTGGTGTGGATTCTTGCTTTCTTCATTGGAAACACGATCAATCCCAGGAAACAAAACATAAATACAAAGACCCTTAAGTGAATATGCCCTAATAATGTGATGGAGAACTCGTCAGGATAGGTACGGTAGGATTTGCTGTAACCGTACCTCTCACACAAATCGTCAAAAGGGATATATGATTCTTTTAGACATATCAGCTCTAGATTTTTCTTCAGACCCATCATTTTGAGGAAACCCCTACCCTTGCGGTTCTCAGGCATTAACAAGCCCGGAGTTTCCCATGTTATACCGGCCAATCCTCCTATCTTTTCTAGCAAGGGCATCATTTCAATGCCCCCAAAGCGGAATACGGACCTCTCACAATCCCAAAACAGAGTATCAGCTTCTATGATCTTGTTATTGGGTTGGATTTCCAGGAGAGAAGGTAGGTTTCCTAAATATATTCAGACAAGAGTTTGATCACTAGAGTGAAGATCCTCCCACCAGCTTAGCAATTTTGTGTGGATGTTGGTGACCATGCCGAATCTGGGGATTTCATGCCTCATATTTCTGCAAAACAAATAAGGTTAGACCCTTACCACCACCAGACTGGGCTATTTAATATCAACAATTGGCATAAAACATTTAGTTCTGTAAATAAATGCATAGAACGTGGTGACATCCGTTTGGGTTTAGGGAAACCAAGTGGACTTTGGACAAGGCTATCTTAAAGAGTCATTATGCGGACAACATAACTGACTCGGCTAGGTTTGACCATGATGCAGGCACATTTTAAATAGAGTAAGGTTTCTATAGGGTTTTAGACTGGTACCCTTAAGCGGACAAATCAAAGGGGAAATGCACAAAATCTTCGACTACACCGTTGATCGACTGGTTTTACCATAAATACGCCTTTTCCGGATTTAGGGGGTGATAATATCGGAAGAGCGCAACCACTCATTATAAGCGTCGCTATGGGATTTGTTTGGCACGAGTGGAATATGATGTTGAGCATGATTATGCAATAATTAAAAACATGTTGTCACGTATTTTCACATTTAAGAAAGCAGTAAACAGTTTCATAATTTTAAAGCAGTAGTAAAGGAAAGTAGTAAAGGTAAGAAACAAAAAGACAAGTCAGTTTTGCAATCGAAAAGTGGAATTGAATGCTTAAAAGAATTAAACAAGTAATTGCACATAAATTCACAATAATAGTCTGAAATGGTAAAGCCTAAAATTCCCCAGCAGAGCCGGCATGCTGTCGCGCCCCCTTTTTCTCGCGAAATCGGGTTTAAGACATTTGGAAGGACAACTCGTTCCTTTTGGGAACTGGGTTTTTTCATTTGAAGAGTCACCACCTAATGATTAAGGTGCATTATAACATCAATAGATATTCAATTCTAAGTTTGTTTGGGTAACCAGAGATTGGGTAAGGGCTTGACATTATCCCAAGGGGGAGGTGTTAGGCACCTCTCAAGATCCACTAGTGTGATTTCCGGCCAGACAATTATTGTGAATTTGGGGTGGAATTAACATATAAGTAGATAAGGCTCAATAAGAGGGTATTTCAATGCACAATAGTTTGAAAATAAACAAAGTTTTAAAGAGCAATTAAAAGAGCTGATTTTAAATAAGGAGTTAAAATGCTTAAAAAAGAGAAGGGGAAATAAAGAAAGGGGGTCCTAGGTTTACAAAAAATATGGATCACATTAATGCAATACCCAGTAATCACTCCTCAAAAGAGGGGTTACACGTGGCATTAGCACATCAGTCATCATATTCATATCTACCCTTCCCACCCCGTCAAGGTATTACAGCGTGGATTGGTCTCGATAACTATTGTATTCTATTACCAGTCCCATTCCTATCAGTCCTAGAGGCACTTAGGACTACTATTCCTAAAGGGAGGGGATATTAGGCTGATTGGTTTCAAAGGATAAAAATTTAAGGTGACATACAAAAACAGCTAATATGGCATATAAAGGGGAAGTATGTAAACAGATAAAAAGCTCATGTATACCTCCTCAAAACAAAAGCATATAACTAGCATGACTTGCACATACCTTTTAGGTTTGATTTAAAGCACATAAAGACAGGGGAAATTAATTATTGAGGCAGATTATTACATAACTAAGATAAGAAGTCCAAATCAAGCCTGCCTGCTGATTGTAACAATTAACAAAGGCGGATTCAATTTTACAGTTATTACTCTAAATCTTGCTTAAGTGTTTAGACGGGGTCTTATAGGCATGATATCTACTTAATTCAGAAGGTGGTAAAACAGTGATAACTCAAAACGTACTGCTTGCAATCCTATAGGCATGCTTGCTAAACCTTGTTGAAAATAAGGGAATTATTAAACAGAGGTTCAGAATAGACGAATTTAAATTAGACTAGTTCCACATTCTGTAGATGATGGTATCTACCATTAATGACTCTAATCCACATGGGCATGATATCTAACATTGAATGTGAATGGAACGACTCAAATTTATTTAAGAACCCCTATAGGCATGATTTCATGCGTTACTGATTTCAGCATGCTACTGGGTTATAACCAATTGGGCCCTAAAAACATGATATCTAAACGGTGACAAATGTGCAAAATTTTAGATAATCCCTATAGGCAGGTTATCTAGATGTGATGTTGAACAAGTAAGTCCCATAGATATGGTTTCTAAATGTAATGTGAATATGCAGAATTGGAGCAGTCCTATAGGCTTGTTTTCTAAATGCGATTTGAAATAGTAGAGAATGTAGTCCTATAGGCATATTTTATACCCTTGAGCATGCATAATTTCCCAACCCTTTTTTTCACTAGCCAGCCCCAAATGTTCATTACAAATTATTACAAACTAGGAATAATAAATTACATCAGAAAAAGAGGATTCATAGGCGGTGGAATTTGGAAATGAGGCTAGGGTTGGGGGTCGTTTGAATTAAAAAAAGGCAAGGATGGTTGTTGGCCGTTGATCTGAATGATCAACGGCCTGGATCAAAATGGGCGAGTGGGCGGGTTATGAAGATGGGTTTGGGTCGGATTAAATTAAAATTGGGTTGGGGTTCAAATGGTTTCAATTGAGTTCAATTGGGGTCATAATTGGGCTATAATCGAAATAAAATTGGGCTAACATTTAAATAGAAAATTTTCCCTATTTAATTTCTAGAAATAAATTAAAGGTACCAAAATGATTTATAGCACATAATTAACTATTTAAAAATACCAGACCTAATTTTTATGAATATAAACGTAATTAATCTTAAAAGAGGCTAATGTTGTAATTATATACAATTTAACTTTAAAAATACTAAATGACTTTATAAAAATATGCAAAATTATATTACCTATATTTTAGCATAAATATGAGAATCCAATAAATGAATCACCAAAATGATAATTTTGGGAATAATTATTGGGTTTTTATGCGTAAAATAGGGTAATAAATCGATTTAAAAATCTTTAAAAATTAAGGAAAAATAATAAAACATTTGGACATACTTATATATGCATACATATGCTATTTTGAAAGTATTTTGCGTATTAAAATATACAGGGAAAAATTGGGTATCAACACCCAGACCGTCCCCAGCCACAGAGATTCGCAGCTTTCTTGGCTTGGCATGCTATTATCGCCGTTTGTTAAGGGATTCTCATATATCGTATCGCCTTTGAACAAGTTAACTCAGAAGAGTGCTTCATTTGTATGGTCGGACGAGTGCGAGGAGAGCTTTCAGAAGCTCAAGACAACTCTGACCACAGCTCTAGTGTTAGTTTTGCCGTCAGCTTCAGGATTATATACCATGTACTATGATGCTTCGAGAGTTGGGATTGGTTGTGTGTTGATTCAGGAGGGTAGAGTTATTGCTTATGCTTCTCGTCAGTTGAAGCCTCATGAGAAGAACTACCTCGTTCATGATTTGGAGTTGGCTGCCATAGTTCACGCGTTGAAGATTTGGAGGCATTACTTGTATGGTGTGTCTTGTGAGGTATTTACTGATCATCGTAGCCTCCAACATTTGTTCAAACAGAAGGATCTCAATTTGAGGCAGCACAGATGGTTGGAGTTGCTGAAGGATTATGACATCACTATATTGTACCATCCAGGAAAGGCCAATGTGATGGCCGATGCTTTGCGCCGAAAGGCAGTGAGTATGGGGAGTTTGGCATGTATTCCAGTTGGGGGAGAGACCTCTTGCAATTGATGTTCAGGCCTTGGCCAATCGGTTTGTGAGATTAGATGTTTCGGAGCCCAATCGGGTATTGGCTCGTGTGGTTTCTCTGTCTTACTTATACGATCGCATCAGAGAGCGCCAGTATGATGATCCTCATTTACTTGTCCTTAAGGACAGAGTTCAGCATGATGATGCCAGAGATGTGACTATTAGTGATGATGGGGTATTGATGATGCAGGGCCGGATTTGTGTGCCCAATGTATATGGGCTTCGGGAGTTGATTCTGGAGGAGGCCCATAGCTTGAGGTATTCCAATCATCCGGGTGCAGCAAAGATGTAACAGGATATGAGACATCATTATTGGTGGAGAAGAATGAAGAAAGACATTGTGGGATTTGTAGCTCGGTGTCTCAATTGTCAACAGGTGAAATATGAGCACCAGAGACCAAGTGACTTGCTTTAGCAGATAGATATTCCCGAGTGGAAGGGGGAGAGGATCACTATAGACTTTGTTGTTGGACTTCCACGGACTTTGAGGAAGTTCAATACTATTTGGTAATTGTGGATCGACTGACCAAGTCCTCGCACTTCATTCTTGTGTGTACTACCTATTCTTCAGAGTGGTTGGCAGAGATCTATATCCGGGAGATTGTTCATTTTCATGGTGTCACAGTTTCCATCATTTCAGATAGGGGCACTCAGTTTACTTTGCAGTTTTGGAGGTCTGTGCAGCAAGAGTTGGGTACTCAGGTTGAGCTGAGCACAACTTTTCACCCTCAGACGGACGGGCAGTCCGAGCGCACTATTCAGATATTGGAGGAAATGTTGCGTACTTGTGTCGTTGATTTCGGAGGGTTTTGGGATCAGTTTCTACCGCTTGTAGATTTTGCTTATAACAACAACTACCAACCGAGTATTTATTTGGCTCAGTATGAGGCTTTGTATAGGAGGCGGTGTAGATCTCTAGTTGGTTGGTTCGAGCTCGGTGAGGCTAGGCTATTGGGGATATACTTGGTGTAGGATGCATTAGAAAAGGTGAAGGTGATTCAGGATAGGCTTCGTACAGCGCAGACGAGGCAGAAGAGCTATGCTGATAGAAAGGTTCGGAATGTGTCCTACATGGTTGGGGAGAAGGTTCTATTGAAGGTTTCACCAATGAAGGGTGTTATGATATTTGGGAAGAAAGGAAAATTGAGTCCTTGGTTCATTGGGCGTTTTGAGGTGCTTCAGAGGATTGGGGAGGTGGCTTATGAGCTTGCTTTGCCACCCAGCTTGTCGAGTGTGCATTCAGTATTTCATGTTTATATGCTCTGAAGGAGATGCAGAGCAGATATCCTCACCTGTTTGACGCTTCCGTTATATTTCTTGACTCGTTCGAGGACGAATATTTGTTTAAGTTGGGGAGGATATGATGACCCCGCACGTCGTCTCATGAGTTACCACTACGTTTCCCTTATTTCTGCTTCTAATTTCTTTGTATAATTGTTCTATATGTGATCGGGTTGATTGATTAGGGTTCGGAAAGGATTTGGTAAGGTTTGAGACACTTAGTCTCTTTTAAGGAAGGTTAAGTTAGAAAAGTTAACCAGATGTTGACTTATGTGTTAGAGGGATCGGATGTGAGTTCCGATGATTCGGTTAGCTTCAGGAGGTGATTTGGGACTTAGGAGCACGATCGGAATGAGTTTTGGAAGTTCGGAGTAGATTTAAGCTTGAATTGGCGAAAGTAGATTTTTGGCGATTTCTGGTTAGTAGGTGAGATTTTCATTTAGGGGTCGGAATGGAATTCCGAGAGTTATAGTAGTTCCATTGTGTCATTTGGGATGTGTGTGCAAAATTTCATGTCATTCGAACGTGGTTTGGTCGGGTTTTTATCAAAAGCAGAATTCGGAAGATTTTTAGAAACTTAGGCTTGAATCCGATGTGTTTTAGTTGATTTGATGTTGTTTGAGGTGTTTTGAAGATTGGAACAAGTTGGAATAAGGTTTTGGGATGTGTTGTTGCCTTTGGTTGAGGTCCTGGGGGCCTCGAGTGAGTTTCGGGTGGTCTATCGGGCCAATTCATGAAGTTGGAACCTGCAGAAAATTGCAGGTCAGTGTTGCAGAAAAGAGATCTTTGCGTTCGCGAGAGGGTCCTCGCGTTCGCGAAGGGTCAATCGAGGAAGGTGGAAATTAAGCCTTCGCATTCGCGATGAGTTCTCCGCATTCGCGAAGGGCTGGGCGTAGGTGCATCGCGTTCGCGGGTTTGTAGTCGCGTTCGCATAGAAGGAATTGAGAGGCTGAGCTTCAGTGGAATTAACTCATCGCGTTTGCGATGGATGGAACACGTTCGCGAAGGTCCTTCTGGGTAAAGCATCGTGTTCGCGAGGGTTTGGTCTTGATCGCGTAAGAGGAAAATTGGTCAAAGTTAAGTTGTGCTTCGAGAACACAAGGCTTTGACCGTGTTCGCGAAGAAGGATTTTCAGGCCTGGGTAGAAGGTTTAAAAGGTCGTCTTGTCCGCGAATGTGGGGTTTATTTCCTCCGTAGTTGGTCGTTTTTGGAGCTTTTTGAAGGAGATTGAAGAGGGATTCAAGGGGAAACATTCGGAGGTAAGATTTTTGGACGTAAAAGTCAATTCTATTATGAAATCTACCTAATAAATCATGGAATCTAAGCCTAAAATTGAGGAATTAGGGATTGAGATTGATAGACTTTAAATGAGGATTTGAGGGGTCATTTGGACTCCGATTTCAGTGTTCTTGATATGTATAGACTCATGGGAGGATAAGGATTCCGGTGATGTGATTTTTATCGAGTTTCGAGATGTGGGACCGGGTATCGAGTTTGGCCAATTTTGAGATTTTCTGTATTATTTGATTGTTTTCGCTTGGGCTTCGTTCCCTTAGCATATTTTGACATCGTGATTCTGATTTTGGATAGATTCAATGTGAGTGGAGGTCGATTCAAGGGGCAAAGGCGTCGCGGAGTAGTATTTTTACTGGTTTGAGGTAAGTAACCATTGTAAATCTGGAACTGAGGGTACAAACCCCGGTATTTGACTTGTTTTGATAAATACGGTGATCCACATGCTAGGTGACGAGCATGTGGGCATGCACCGGTAGGGATTGTGACTTGGTCCATCCCGTAGCGACTATTAAGCCACGTATTTGATTTGGAACCTTATGATATTCTGTATTTTAACTATTTATACTATATTATGGGTTGTATGCCATGTTTGGGGCCTTGTGCCGACCTGTTGAAACCCTTGGGGGGCATTTTCACTGTTTTCCTCACTTTACTTGTTGAAAGAATATCCTCAGTCATGTTTTACCTGTTTAAATGTTTAAAACCAGTTTTATCACTCCACTTCTAATTGTGAGGATTGTTTGGGCTGAGTTCCCTAATTTCTATTGTTGTTCCCGAGAGGCGGTGAGGTTAATAACTGAGAGGTTAAGAACCTAATAGTGATGATAATATATGTATATATTATGGGTCGGGTTGCACGCCACAGTGAAACTTATATAGGATCGGGCTACATGCCGCAGCGATATATATACTGGATCGGGCTGCATGCCGCATCGATATATGTATATTGGATCGGGCTGCACGCCGCAATGATATGACGCTTGGGCTATAGGAGCCCTCCAAGTCTGTACAACCCTAGTGAGCGTAGTCGACTATAAATTACGGATCGGGTTGCACGCCGCAGCGGTTACTATGATTTATATTATTATGAGATATTAATGAGCCTGAGTGCTGAGAGTGAGTACTGAGTGATGAGAGTGAGTTACGGGTGATTGAGAGGCTGCCCGAGAGGCCATGTTCTGAGTGATACTTTGCCCGGGGGCCCTAGTTATGATATTTCCACTGATTTCACCCTTCTTTTAAATAGCCTCTGTTGGAAAAATTGTTAAGTATATGATTTCAAGTGTTTAAACTGAAGTTGATAATTTTACGACGAAACTGGGCTTAAACTGTGAAATGGATTTGTTGTCCTATTGTTTATTCAGTTATATGACTTTTAACTGCTCGTCACTGCTTTCAGACCTTATTTACTCTAGTGTTTACTGAGTTGGCGTACTCACGTTACTCCCTGCACCTTGTGTGCAGATCTAGGTGCCCGAGCGGCAGAGTGAGGGTCCTCAGCTGATCTAGAGGTTGCCGGAGATTTCAAGGTAGCTGCATGACGTCCGCAGCACTGTTTTCTCCTTTTTATCTTGTTCTTTTCCGCATTTCTCTTGACTTTTGTTGTATCAGATAGTCAGTTATGTAGTAGAGGCTATAGACTCGTGACACCAAATATTTGGGGCTGTGTAGTTTTCATGTTTATTTGACTTCCGCATATGTAATTGTGTTTTAAACACTTATTATGGAAAATTTTGGTATTTAAACCTGTGTTAGAAAATGGTTTTACAAAAGGAATTTGTTATAATTAATGGTTTGGGTTGGCGTGCCTGGTAATGTGTTAGGCTCCATCACGACCGGGTATTTGGGGTCGTGACAGTTGCACCAGAATTTTTTAGTTCGAATGGCATTACATTATAACAGTAGGTACCATACTTAGTGATGAAAAAAGTTTTTTCCTGGTCTTCCGAGTTCATTTGTATTTGGTTGTACCCGGAATAGGCGTCGAGAAAACTAAGGATCTCGTGGCTGGCGTGGCATCGATCATGCGATCGATGTTAGGCAAAGGAAAAGAATCCTTGGGGCATGCTTTATTTAGGTCTTTGTAGTCTGCACACATCCTAAGCTTGTTTCTCTTTTTAGGGACTACTACTATATTCGCTAACCATTCGGGATATTTTACATCCCGGATGGACCCTATTTTGAGAAGTTTGGTTACCTCGTCTTTGATGAAAATGTGTTTGACCTCGGACTGAGGCCTCCTATTTTGTTTCACCCGGCGGAACTTCGGGTCCAAGCTCAGTTTATGAGTAGTGATCTCGGGTGGTATCCCTGTCATATCGAGATGGGACTAGGCAAAACAATCCATATTAGCTATAAGAAATTGAATAAGTTTTTTCCTGAGCTCATGAGTTAACCCTATGCCCAGGTATACCTTTCGATCGGGCAGATGCTCAATCAGTATGAGTTCCAGCTCTTCGACTGTTGATTTTGTGACATCAGAATCATCGGGGATTATAAAGGATCGAGGTACCCTATAGTCATCATCCTCGTAAGTCCCCTGCTCCTCCGGTTGGGTCGAGGCCGGTGTTTGTAGTTTCTATTTAACCTCCTATTTTCCCTTCGAACTTGACCCTTTCGTTGATGAAAGCGCCGATATCGGTATCACTTCGCCGATGGCAAACATTTCCTTGGTGGCGGGTTGCTCCCCGTAGACTGTTTTGATTCCCTCTGGCATTGGGAACTATAGAACCTGGTGAAGGGTTGAAGGCACTACCCTCATGTTATGGATCCACGGTCTCCCGAGTAGGGCATTATGCCTCATATCTCCCTCGATCACATGGAACTTCGTTTCTTGGATGGTCCCAACCACATTTACTTGAAAAGTTATTTCGCCTTTGGTGGTTTCACATGCCATATTGAAGCCGTTTAGAACTCGGGCCGCAGGTACAACCTAATGCTGTAGGCCAATGCTCTCATTCTCGCCGTGGTGGCTGAGATCATTGTCAATGTGTTGAGGTGCTGACTAAGAGTTTTACATTTTTTAATCCTGTAATCAAAGACACTTCAAAGAACAAGCGTAAAATAGTGTGTGTTACGAAAATTGTACTATGCAATCACTATTATCCTTAGCCCCAGGTGGGCGCCAAATAGTTTACCCTAAAAACAGTTAACAATTGAATTTATACTATGATTTTAAGGATACGTGATTTACTTAGCAGAAACTGAGAGAAAATGTAAATTGATACTGAATTTAACTGCCATTATAAATAAAGTAAACCAAATAAAATGTATAGCTTTGATTCTTGAGCTGAGTTGCCCTCGAATCAAATGAATAATTCGCCGGAAAGTATGAACAAAATAACAGAAATATATTTGAGCTTAAAGAGAAAGAGAATATATTGCTTTATGTAATGTGAATTTGATGTACTTTACAAATGATCGGACCCCTTTTATATAGTAGGGGAGTCTTATTCTTCGTACAATTCAAAATACAGTAAGAAATTCCATAATTGGCTAATTAATCGGCCTCTTTTTGATATGTACCGATATTTATACCATGATCCTTGCCCGATTATGGATATTTCGTCATTCCGTTATTCGACCCAGTAATCTTTCCTCGATCTGTATCTTATTCGATCCCGATCTTGATCGATTTCGATCTCATTCAGTCTCGATTTTGATCGGTCTCGATCTCAATCGATCTCGTGGTCTCGAGCTTGACAACCTAACCCTGCACCACAGTTTGATATAAAACCAAAGCCGATCTTTGACTTACCATGCTCCTCCCTCGAATCAGATGCACAAAAAGAGCAAGTCCGATTTAGACCGTATACTAGGGTTCAACAAAATCTGTTAACCTCAGCAAAAATATTATGTATATATCTATAAATACCTTGAGAAAACCTCAAATAAATTATTGGTGCCCCTTAAAAACAAAAAGCCAAATGGTAGCTTTGGTTAAGCGGGCTTCTCAACTTCTTACATGTACATATCGACCTTGGGATTAAATCATTATGCTTGCATCTAAGCATTTTTTATTTTTTATTTTTTATACTTTATTGCTTTCAACGATAATCTATTCTTAGTCAATTGATTATGTTTATTTTATCTTTTCTGAATTTAATTATAGTTTAGTACTTGTACATAATAGCCAATTTTATTCTTTTTCAGTTCCCTCCTTGAAATCAAAATCCCCAAACCGTAGCTTATCTCATTACACAATAAAAAGGTATGAACCCTTCCCCCCTCCTTACACACCTTCAAAATTCATTTTGACAAAGTAGCATCATTTGCAGACTCCGACTTGGCGACGGAAGAGTTCGTACCTTGCTAAAAAAATTATCGTAATAAAGTTTTCAACAAGTTATACGTGGATTTTTGTCGTTAATTAATAATTAGCATATTTAAAAATAATAGTGCCCCAATCGTACTCAAATCATGGATCTGCCTCTGATTGATGTCACACAATAATACGTACAATTTTATGTTTTATCTAAAAAGAATAGGAAAAGAGCACATCTTTAATCTAAAATTTAGGTCCGAAGTTGTTAGGCGCAAATATTTGAAGTTCATGCATAAATATCTAAAGTTTGGATACAAGTTTAGCTTTGACAAGCCAAACTTCAGTCGTACGTGCATGTCTGAAGTTTAGTGCTTGCACAAGCAATATGCCAAATTTTAAATAAAATTTGAAAATTTTATGCAAGTTTTTGCAATTTTAGTCGCTTATGTTTGAAATTGATTATGAAGTGATTAAACTTACAAAAATTTATAAACTAAGTCTATACTTTAAGGGAGTATTATACCTTTACCCACAAAAACTAAATTAATTACCCTTAACTATCCATTAGTTTTTCTAACCACCAAACTAATTACTCTTCCTACCCATTGCAGCTTTTGTGGGTAATATTATTAGTGAAAGGAGATAGGAGAATTGTGATTGTGGCTATGCTTTCATAAAGTTAAATGGAAATTCCTAAGAGGCTATTGTCAAACCGTAAGAGTAAATTGTGTCCATAATTTGTTCTTGACACATTACATAAGGAGAAGGGAAGCGAGAACCTGAGAAAGCCAACAAGAGGTGAAACCGTAGGCTGCTTATAAAAGTTAACTATCGAGAAGAGAGAAATAATTATTATTTTCATCATCTAATTCTAATCCAATAAATAACATTTCCATGGAATTCCATCTAACACCTCTTTTAAAAAAAATTGTAAAAAGCATGAGAACTTTGTTAAAATATTTAAAAAGGATCCAGTTAAAAATATTTTAAAAAATAAAAAATGACCCAATTATAACATCATATTGTATATTACAACAATATATTATTATAGTAAATTATATACTATTGAATTATATATTATATACCAAAATAGCATATAGTATATGAAAATGATATTTTATGTTCTTCATTCAACATTAAACTATTACATTAAAATAGTATACTATTATGATATATTGTATATTATTACAGCATACTATTGCAGTATATTGCACATTATTACAATATACTGTTACAGTATATTATATACTATAATAGTATACAGTTGCATTATAGCTATATACTCCTATAATATATTGTATATCGTAAGGGTATACTGTTAGGTAATTGTGTTCTTCTTCGATTTTTACCATATATCGTAGCAGTAATAGTACATTGTTGCATATATACCATATATGAAACTATATTATCAAATATGTTCATAGTTTGCTTATTACCCTTCATGTTAATAGTATTTCTACCTAATACATACAATGCGTTAAATAAGGAATCATTGTAGTTTTATGATTCCTTATTTTACGCGCTAAAAAAAGAGAATTAAATATTTTTCAGATCTTCCCCAACGCAAATCATGCATATTCCATAATTATCGTCGGCTTCACTCTGATCTTCCACAATGCAGAACAAGATTTTTCATACTCTGTTTTTGCGATGCACTCTGTTTCCAGAAATTCTCTCTACATCACTCTCTATTTCTCAATAGCACATTTCAATAATACAAAGCAAATGAAAAGAGAGCAGCAATTGCACCATTGACAGCCATTAGAAAGCTTGAAAGCTTTGAATTCAAATTTGGATTTTCAAAAATCATTATTTGTTTGGATTGGATGTTATTGAAAATAATCGGGAATATGGTTTGAAATTTATATCTTAATTTTGAGAGGTTTTGGTGAAGATTAGACTTGGTTTTGACTGAATTTCAGATTGAAACTCGAAAAAGAAGAAGAAGACGACATATTGCAGAAATTGTAGATAAATTGTAGATTATTTGTATTCTGATTGTAGATGCTTTATTTTCTATTTTCACAAATAAAAACTTCTACAAATCTTCTACAAAAATGCAATTATGTCAAAAATCCCAATTATGCTACAATTGAATGAGAATTGGGATATAAAAATTCAATGTACCCAGTTTGTAGATATTTTGTAGATACATTGTAGATTATTTGTATTCTAATTGTAGATGCTTTGTTTTCTGTTTTCACAAATTCAAAACGACTAAAACTTCTACAAAATCTTTTGTAAAAAACGCAACTATGTCGAAAATACCAATTATGCTACAATTGAATGGGAATTGTGATATTAAAATTCAATGTACCCAGTTTGTAGATATTTTGTAGATAAATTGTAGATTATTTGTATTCTGATTGTAGATGCTTTATTTTCTGTTTTCACAAATCAAAAACGACTAAAACTTCTACAAATCTTCTGCAAAAAACAGTCTACAATTTAGCATAAATGTAGTAATTATGTAGATACCCTTACAAATAATATTGCTGTATACATACTTAAACTTATTTGTTGTATATTTATAGAATTTTTGTAGAAAATATACTGAAAGATATGTTCTTTCAGTATATATCTAGCATATTCTCTGTTGCTAATTGATTCTGTTTTCATCTTATCTCTAACTGGAATGGTTCTGATGGATGTTTGAATTGGGAAATGTTAAGGTAAGATTTCCAGTTAATATTACCGAACATTCCCAAGAAATGCAGCATTTATTCACCAAAGTTGCTACTGATTTTCCATCACAACTAATAGCATCATCTGGAATATATAGAAGAACCAAAAGCAATATTTTGGATTAGGCTTCAACGAGAAACTTATTGCATCGAAGAATGAATATTGGAGGAATCTGCATCCAAGAATGCCTGGATTAAGCACTTCAAATTCTGTTCTCATATAAACAAAGAAGAATTTTCAGATTCCTTTAATTAAGGAGTAAAAAACGTACAATTAATTATACTCTTGATTAATTATGGTATAGAATTGATAATTTGGTATACTAAGTGTAATTAAGTCAAACTTTAAACATTGAGGGTAATAAGGTTTCCTATGTGGCATAGGAATGTAGTATACTATAATAGTATATTATTGCAATATAGCTATATACTCCTACAACATATTGTATATTGTGGCAGTATACTATTAGGTAACTGTGTTCTTCTTCGATTTTCAGTTAAAAGATTCGATCTCAATCACCTCAAATCAACTTTAAATATGATCAAATTTCAGTATGAACTTCCAATAGGTACTATAAGCAATATTTAATAACACTCACTTTGAATCAAACAAGAAATTTTCAAAAATAAAAATTGAGCTTCAGGCCAATAATGATGGATATTCAAACACACATAAAAATGCAGATCTAGAAAGCTTACTCGAAGGTACTATAAGCAACATTTTATACCACCCACACCGAATGAAACAATAAATCTTCAAAATAAAATTTCAAATTTAAGAGCTTCAAGGCTCAACAATGGTGGGTCTTTATACACACAAAAAATCATAGGGAGAGGAGGTACGCAATAGCTTGGGTTGACCCTCTTAATGAAGATCGATCTGGCAGAGGAGAAGTATAACCATTCAAGTGCACAACCATGTAAGCTTGCAAAAATGAAGCCGAATATTTTTAACATTCTGTACTTCAAATGAGAAGGTAAATAGCTAATGAGTGGGTCGGGTAAATAGTCTGGGCTGCATAGATAGGAAAAGTAAATAGTTTAGACTTAAATATTAAATGATAAATAGTTTGGGCTTAATAGGTATAAAGTGAGATTTTCTCATACTTTTTACTAGGGATCCCAAAATCGACGTTTACGGACTTGGCCCCTTGCGAGCTGCGATAATAGTATAAGAAGGCCCACTTTGCAAACTTATGCATTTTTCTAATTTCCAACTTCCTAGAGCTCGGCAAAGAGGTTATTTCGACCCCAATCTTCTTTAGAAATAACTTTTAACCTACACAAGGATGTGTACGTTTTTGCCTTCTTTAAATTTCAATTAACTGATGAGAAGCCAAGATAACTATAAAGAGTCAACTGCTAGTAGACCAAACATAATTTTATATTTTCTGTTTCTTTGTACGTTATACATGCATGCACCTTTTTTCTGTTGGCAACCTGCAGGGGTGACCCTTCCCTAAAGCAGGTAAAACAACTGCTTTATGTCCATATTGTGGAGGGCCCTCATTTTTTATTACAGTCAATAGGGTATATACAAATTTAAGATAGGTCTGTTGCTTGGATTGCGACATAAGAAGGATCTTTTAATAAGTTGTAAAGATTTTGCTGGATATAGTTAAAAAGAAAATGAGCAAATCAAATCACTTTGTTTATAGAGAGAGTATATTATTACCCTCTCAATTTGCCAGAGTATATAAGACAGTCAACTAAAAATAATAGCTACTACCTCAAGAATTAAGCCAGTGTCGTTCAAAATTACCAATTCTTAAGGTTTTAAATGAAAATATCGAAAACTAACGCAGCTCAAGGAAATAGAAACATATAGGTTGCTGCGGCGCACAATCTGATCCCACCGGACAACACAGAGTCATCCCTTATTTAAGGGTACTAACATCAACAATAGTAAATAATATATATATATGTTGCGGTGCAAAACCCGATCCCAACATATAGCAATATAAGTATCATAATTCACCCTTATTTTACTGTATCAATCCACCCTTATTTCACCTATTGCGGCGTGCAACCCAATCCCACCGTATCGGTTCTAATAAACCAGCTTGTGATTCATGACTCCTATGAACCTAGAGCTCTGATACCAACTTGTCACGACCCCAGTTCGCCCTCCGTGAACTATCATGATGGCACCTAGTCTCTACGACTAGGTAAGCCTAACAAATGCGGAAAAGAAACAATTTTGCGGAAAGAAAATAATATAAAACCGAAATAATAAAAGGAAATAGTGTTTAGGATGCCACCTAGCATATAACAGTACAAGAATCTCAACCTAACACTTCCCAAAATCCGGAACCCCATGAATCACAAGCTAAGAGATACATAAGAAGATCTAACTCCAGAAATATCTAACAAAAGAGAAATACCGAAGGTCTATACTATTACAGAAAGATAGAAAAGAACTCCTCGGTCTTCGGACGCGGTAGATATACCTCGAAATCTCTATAGAAGCACCTCGTCTCAAGGATGATAAGACTGAGTCGAAGTACTTGGATCTGCACATGAAAAACATGCGCAGAAAGGGCATGAGTACACCATAACGATACTCAGTAAGTGCCAAGCCTAACCTCGGTCGGGTAGTGACGAGGAAAATCAGGGACCTACTGAGATTAAATGAAATATAAGGAATGACAGTATAGGATAAGGCAGTAAAATTAAGTGCAACAGTAAGAAATAACATAAAATAGAAAGAACAACAACAACTACAACAGAAACAAAATAATCACGGAAGGAAGTACAGCTCAACATGGAGATAACAACCGGGGATTTCTTAGTATCCCGAGGATCTCTTAGTATCCTCAATATCTATGCTGAGGATCTCTCGGTATCCTAAGGATGTCGTAGTATCCTTAATACGTGTCGGGGATCTCTTGGTATCCCACACTACAGTCCAAATAAATATATATATGTGCAGGGAATCTCTCGGGCTACCGCCCCGTAGTCCCAAAGTAAACACGCAACAACAACACGAAGAAACACTCAATTTAATTCAATTTCACACCAAGGTAAACATGTATTTCTAACCTAGCATGCTTTACGTAGTCCAAATAAGACAGTTTAAGCAATTAAAGCAATTAAGTCAATTAGGCATGATTCTCTAAGCTAACAGCCGACTTAAATTGCAAGTAGTATAAACAGGAAAAAGAACATAATTAAATTTACTTAACGAAAATCGGATTTTCAACAATTAGCACATGTACACACTCATCACCTCGCATACAAGGCATTCCAAATATCAATAATATCAAATCCTAAGGGGAGTTTCCCTCACACAAGGTCAGGCAAGCCATTTACCTCGAACCGGCTCAATAATCAACCCGAAACCACGTTCTTGCCATGAGTACTCGACTCCAAATGGCCCAAATCTATTCAATTCAATTGCATAATGTAAATATAACTTCAAGTAACTGATTCCACAAATAAATTCTAAGCTAATACACGAAATTAGGTAAAATTATCAAAGTGCCCCTCGGGCCCACATCTCGGAATCAGGTAAAATTTACATTTTCAGAATTCTCATACTCTCACGAGTCTAACCATACCAAAATTATCCAAATCCAATGTTAAATCCTCAATCAAAACTCGAATATTTGGTCTAAGAACTTTCCTCCATTTTTCATATAAATTGTGAAATTAAATGATTAATTCATGTTTAGATTAATGGGTTACAAGCAAAAGGAGTTTAGAATCGTTACCCAATTGATATCTCTGAAAATCCATCAAAACCTCGCTCAAATTCGAGCTCCCAAGATCTAGTTTTCACATAATGGCTAAACCCTCGATTTTGAACTTAAATATTCTACCCAGGTATTTCCTACTTCGCGAATGCGGAAGGACCCTCGCGTTCGTGAAGCACAACTTTGCTTGGTCCATATTTCCTTTATCTCAAACGCGATGCCCTAGTCACGAACGGGGTGCACAATCTCCTCCTCCTACGCGAACGCGGGAACACCATCGCGAACGCGTAGGTATAAGACCTCTCAGCTTCGCGAACGCGGGAGAAACTTTGCGAACAAGAAGCATTAAACCCCACAATCCCCAGCTCCTATTCGCGAACGCAAGATCCCATTCGCGAATGCAAAGAAGGAAACCAGAACTGGGCTGCTGCAATTTTCTGCAATTTCTCTAAGTTCCAAAATTACCCGTTGAGCATCCGAAACACACCCGAGGCCCCCGGAACCTCAACTAAATATGCCAACCAATCCTAAAACATTACTCGTACTTGTTCCAATCTTCGAAACGCTTAAAACAACATCAAAACACCAATTTAACATAGGATTCAAGCCTAAAAACTTCAAAACTCTCAAATTACGCTTTCGATCGAAAAGTCTATCAAACCTCGTCCGAATGACCTGAAATTTTGCAAGCATGTCATATTCAACACTAAGGAGATACTCCAACTTCCAGAATTCCATTCTGACCCTGTTATCAAAATCTCACTATCAAACAAAAAACTTAAAAAATTTAAGTTTCGGCATTTCAAGCCTAAATTAGCTACGGACCTCCAAAACATAATCCGAACATGCCCCTAAGCCCAAAATCACCCAACAGAGCTAACGGAACCAACAGAATTTGATTCCGCGGCCGTATTTACACTACTCCGACTATGGTATAATTTCTAAAACTTAAACTTTCATTTAGCGACTAAGTGTCCCAAAACTCTCCGAAACTCAAAACCAAACATCCCGACAAATCAAAATAGCAGAAACAAACATGGGAAAAGCAATTAACAGGGGATCGGGGTGTTAATTCTTAAAATGACCGGTTAGGTCGTTACATCCTCCCATACTTAAATATTCATTCGTCCTCGAACGAGCATAGAGACATACCTGAAGTAGTGAAAAGATGAGGGTAACGACTACGCATATCCTACTCAGTCTCTCAGGTCGCCTCCTCGACCGGCTGACCCCGCCACGAAACCTTCACTGATGCAATGTTCTTTGATCTCAGCTTTCGAACCTGCCTATCCAATACTGCCACTGGCTCCTCGACATAAGATAGATCATTGTCCAACTGAACTGAATTGACATCCAACACGTAAGACGGATCACCGTGATACCTTCAGGGCATTGAAACATGAAATACCGGATGAACTCTAAATTAAGCTAGGAGTCTCATTAACCAACCACTAGTTTAAATTGAACAAGCAAAAATATCATTCTTTAGGATCCGAACTAAGCCTTCGTAATTCGGAATTTTTTTCGAATTTAGGGTTTATCATTTTTTATTTGAGGCAAATCATATCCGGATTTCTCTGTCCCAAGCCGGTCTGTTCACAAATCTCGGATGTTACTTTTTTGCACGAATCCGACTATTTTGGGGTTGAAGGCGTAAGCGTGTCAGTCACCTTGCAGCTAACCCATCTTTGTCTCATCTTTTCTTCTTCTGAGTGTCTTATCCACGATCAGCGCACGAGAAGGATCGTTGGCCGGTTGGGAAAGCTTTATTATATGGATATTCTTCTCTACATTCCTTTTTTTCAGCTGCTTCATTCAGAAGAGTTGGTGCAAAAGTCATTGTAGTCCAAATAGCGTATTTCCGGTTAGGGGCCTAAGACTCACTAAAGCAATTGTAGCTATTCAGTCCTTCTAGTTCTAGTGAATTTCGCTCCAAATAGCATAAAAAGAAGCTTGAGTTCAATTAGGGGGGAACCCTCTATAGTCAAACTGCTCCCAATGAAGAGGTAAAGGGCGTAGCGATGAAGTCGAATAGGGTTGGTAAATTCACCGGGTGACTCGAAAGAAGGCTCTTAAAGACCACTCCTAGCGCGTCCGTCATTTCGCTCCTAAAGAGCTCCCTAAAAACGTTGCCAATATCGACAGCAGCTCCTGTTCAAGCTCTTGTTTCGGTTCCCGTAAAAGAAATTGCCTCATAAACTGTACGTTTAGAGAACACTATCAAAGACCTTGCTAAATCACGCTTGTGGAAATGTAATACCCCCACGCGATAAATCCTATCGCGGAAGTCGACGAATGCTGGCAGATAAAATTCATACCCCTCGTAAGTGGAACGAAGAACCAACGTGTTTCTTCCTCCTCTGTTCTCTACTAAGATTGTAATAGATTCATGCTTTCTCTTCCCTGAGGGAATGGAACTAGCACTATAATTCCGAGTCACCTATCCAGTATGTGAGTGAGCCCGCCCTACGGATCCCTTTTGTTCAATGGGGGAGGGGTCATACCTTCCCCGCTTAGTTTCATAAGTCTAAATGATTTGGGGCACAGAATCTACCGTAGATGTGAAATTTTCTAATTTTCATTCTCAGCTGTTCTCGTGATGTTGCTCATGAATCAAAGTGTGAATGTCCCTTCGAAGTCTCGCATGCTCTTTTTGATCTGGAGCGGGGTGGGCAATTTATGTCGGTGTTGGTGCCTGCGGCAGCGCCTCTGGAGCCGCCCCCTGGTGTGTTTCCTGCTCGCGAGGAAAGAAAGAAGAGCGACAGGGTTCAGTTCAGATTTGACTGTTTGCAGCATGGGAGGTCGGTGCCGGACTCCTTTGTGAATCAGTCCCTTTCCTTGTCTTCAAGAGTTCGGTTAGTTGATCGAGAAAGCGGCAGGACTTTGTCCTCCTTCCCCTCCTACCAGATCGAAAAGAAGAAGCTTGTTCTTCCGACCCAAAAGGCTTTTGCTGTGATATTACTTCCCCTATTTGACGATTCACTCTTCCTGGACTTGCTTGACTCGTCCGAAAAAGGTATCATAGGCGACCGAACGGCCTCCCCCTAATTACTAGACCAACCTACTATAATAATTCCATAAACTACGGACCTTTGCCTTCCCTCCATTTCCACAATAAGAAGAAAAAGAAGAATTTTTCCAACTTTAATATGAACCACGACAAGGAAAATAAATCCTTAGAAAGACAAACATTGGATTGTTTTTGTGTAACATATCAGTTTTTTTCTTTGTCTATTGACTGAGGATGTTTTTCCCCGTCTTCCCAAACCAATTTACCTATTTGAGATGTCTCCATGTGTGGCGTGATAAGATAAGGACCACTAGGGGCCCGGTTTGTCCTTCTTCCCGCAAGAACCCTAACCCTTCATTCTATTCCATGCAGCCTTGGTAGGACATCTATTTCTCAATTCTATAAACCGGTAAGCTCCATTTTGTATGGGACCTGAAGGATAGGCTAAACCTCCCTCAAAGGGACGAAGTGAGTTCACATACCCTGGAAAAATCCATCTTGTATCCCTGACTTGCCAGCTTGATCGCTTGTCTTATTTACCGTTTTCTTAGCGGGTGGTTTATGTCTGGTCCTTTCGGGTTGCCTGACCTGGGCTGATGGCGCTTCATAACGGTTTGTCTGGAGTCCAGCGGCTCTCTAAGGCTTCGATGTACTAGTACCTGCCACCAAAAATCGTGAAGGATTCAGTGAACGTCTTGAAACTTATTAACACAAGACAATTCACTGAATGGTTGTTGGCTCTACCGGAGGAGTCTGAAATCAAAAATGTGTAACTGCTTGGGCATTGAGTGTTCCGCTGCTTGAGGAAGTATGTGAGAGGATCGATGTTGATCTGAAGTGGGGCAGACAAATCGATCAGGTCGAATAATCCGTTCCAGTTCCTGCTACCCCTCTTGCCGCTCGACATGAATGAAGTTGAATACCTGATCTTCTCGGACAGAGCTTAGTCCTCTTCCCTACTTTCCTTTCTTTTTTGTTATGTTAGCGGAAGACTTAATCCTTATAATTAGAAAGAGAGAAAAAGTACACGACAAAAATATAGAGCTAACCTTAGCAATGGAGGAAGGAAGAGCAAGACTACTAAAAGTACTCGACAGACAAGAGTGCCGACTAAATAGAAAATATGGTATGACAAGATTTTCAATAAGCGAGTGAATACCCGGTAGCATTGATTGAATGGGGTCATGGGAGAGAATTCATTTGATGAAGGAGAAAGTCCTTCGAAGGAAGAAGCTTCCGACCTATCCTCGATCTCTTTCTCGATGGGGAAAATAGCTAAATGGTAAGAAGGAAGTGGCCTCAGTGGAAGAGGAGGGTTAGAACTTCTTTAGCTTAGCTGGGAAGAAAGAGTTTGATAGAATTAATCTGCTTTCCTTGGCGAGCTCACTGGAACTCTTTTCATCTGGGTAGAGGGAAGAAGGTCTTCAAAAGGCATCAGTGGGCTTCAAAGAGTTAGCCGGCTCAAAGCGTAGAGCGATTTAGGATTAGATCTGTACTGGGTTAGGCTTTGGATAGTTGGATAGATCGCCTTAAGGCTATAAAGGTCATTCAAGGGCAGGCGAGCGAATTCTATCTGTGCCTAAGATGAGGAAGAAAATAAGCAGATTTTGGCTTGGCATTACTATTGTCGCACCAGTCTTCCTTCCTTTTTAGTAGCCGAAGTTGAGGAAGCAGATTCTGGCTAACATTAAACTTGGCAAAATGAAATGGTTGAATAATGGAAAATGAGATTATTCAGGAATACACATTGAATGCTGAGATTATGCATTGAATTTCTGGTAGTAGATACATAATCAAAAAAGTGTTTGTGATTGTTCCAGAAGAAATGAAACAAAAGATATGGTAGATCTTGGACAGCTATTGTATGAGGTGTACACAATGCTAGATGCAGAGGCGTATAATAGATCGATATGAACATCATGAGCTGTCCAGTAATAAAACCAGTTGTTGTTGATACCTTCTTCTCAGTTCCTTCTTCCATAACCAGAGCTCGGAGAAGGAAGAGATAAGAGGGCCCTATGGAGAATGTGGTCAGAAATCCATAATAGAGTCCGACCACAACGACCGAATTGATTATCTTCATGCATAAGGATACTAGATTAACTAGTAGAAAAGATTGATAAATCATCACAAACCTCCCTTATTTCTTTTCTATTGCAATTTCTGGATTATTGTATGGTGATTTTTCAACTTTCCATATATAGAAAAGAAATAGAAAGAGATAGACTAGAAACGACATCTGTTATGTCAATGACACCAAAGGGGTATTAAATGAATGGAATTGGGATATGGATGGAATATAATGAAATAGAGCCACTTTGAGGTTCCCTCTGAAATGAGGCATGTAAGGGAGCCACTACGAAGAAGTTCCGGGAGTTACAAAGGTTATTCAGCAGTGTAAGCAAGTCACTCTTAACCCTATAGTGAATTCAGATATGCTGCGCTAGGAGCTAATGAAAGTCATCTAGCTCATCTAACTCAATAGGCTAATGGTGCTTATTATGTTCCCAATCTATGAAAGAAGAGTAGAATTCCCCAGAAGAAGATTCGCCGAACGGAGAATAAGCTGTAAATCTTAGTTCTCGAAAGCGAGTGAATCAGTCGACGAAGACTGGTCCCTTTGTTTCGGGGTACCGCCATTGTCACGGAGCATGGGAAGGACATGCGGCGATTTCCCCGAAAACCTTCGCTTGCTTGGAGGCATCTGGAGGCTCACGCAACACCTGCTATTGATATTAGCTCAGGGACTTCGGTGCCTTAAGCGGAAGAGGGGATTTTTTTCTCTTTCTGGCTGCTACACTCCTTTCTTATTCTTTTTTTCTCTCTCTGAAGTGAGTGAAGTCAAGCTAGCCTCAGCAAATCGGACATAAGCAATAGACCTAAATCCCCGTCCTTTTAGAAAGAGGATAGCGATTCTCTTCCAATGCTTTAATGTTGAGTTCAAAGAGTAACCTATAAGAAAAAATGGTAGGAATACCCGGAACCTAGCTCTATCGGAACTTACCTCAGCGACTTTCACTTCCTATCGGCTTCGGACCGAAAGAGAGTGAGATGGAATCCAGAAGAGATAAGGCATTAGGCAATCTTTCTAAGAAATTTCAGTCATTGATTAACTCCTATTCCCACTTCTTAGGAGTGAAAGGCTAGTCTTGAAGAGCCCTACAAGTTAGGAGGTAAGGCAAGCTCATAAGCAACCTCCCCAACACGCCTCAATATCTCAAAAGGACCAACAAATCTCAGACTCAACTTCCCTTTCTTCCTAAATCTCATGACGCCCTTCATAGGCGAAACCCAAAGCAGAACCTTCCGGTCCGCATAACTCTTTTGTCTGGACTGGGCTGTACGGAGTCTATCCTAAATCACCTTAACCTTCTCCAAAGCATCATGAACCAAGTCTGTGCCCAAAAATCTAGCCTCGCCCGGCTCGAACCAACCCATCGAGGATCTACACCGCCTACCATATAAAGCCTCATACGGTGCCATCTGAATGCTGGACTGATAGTTGTTGTTGTAGGCAAACTCCGCCAATGGCAAGAACTGATCCCAAGACCCTCCAAACTCAATCACACACGCACAGAGCATATCCTCAAGAATCTGAATAGTGCGCTCGGACTATACGTCCGTCCAAGGGTGAAATGTTGTACTCAACTCCACCCGAGTAACTAACTCATGCTGTACGGCCCTCTAGAATCGTGATGTGAACTGAGTACCTCTATCCGAAATGATGGAAACTGGAATACCATGTGGACGAACAATCTCCCGGATATAAATCTTCACTAATCGCTCCGAATAATAGGTAGTACACACAGGAAAGAAGTGCGTGGACTTTGTCAGCCTATCCATAATCACCCAAATAGCATCGAACTTTCTCAAAGTCCATGGGAGCCCAACTACAAAGTCTATAGCGATCCGCTTCCACTTATACTCCGGAATCTCTATCTACTGAAACAACCCACCCAGTTTCTGGTGCTCTTACTTCACCTGCTAACAGTTGAGGCACCAAGCTACAAACCCAACTGTATCTTTATTCATCCGCCTCCACCAATAGTGCTACCTCAATCCTGGTACATCTTTGCAGCACCTGGATAAATGGAATACCGCGAACTATGGGCCTCCTCTAGAATCAACTCCCGAAGCCCATCAACATTAGGTACACAAATCCGACCCTGCATCCTCAATACCCCATCATCACCAATAGTCACATCTCTAGCATCATTGTGCTGAACCTTATCCTTAAGGACAAGCAAATGAGAGTCATCAAACTAACGCTCCCTGATACGATCAAATAAGAAAGATCGAGAAATCACGCAAGCTAGAGCCCGACTGGGATCTAAAAGATCCAATCTCACAAACTAGCTGGCTAAGGCATGAACATCTATCTCCATAGGCCTCTCCGCTGCTGGTAAATAAGCCAAACTCCCCAAACTCTCTGCCCGGCGACTCAAGGTATCAACCACCACATTGTCCTTGCCCAGGTGATACAAAATAGTGATATCATAGTCCTTCAGCAACTCCAACCTCCTCCTCTAGTGCAAAATTAGAACTTTTTACTTGAACAGGTGCTGCAAGCTCCGATGATCAGTATAAATCTCATAAGGAACACCGTACAAATAATTATGCCAGATCTTCAAGGCATGAACAATAGCAGCTAGCTCGAGATCATGGACACGATAATTCTTCTTATGTACTTTCAACTGACTGGAGACATAGGAAATCACCCTACTGTCTTGCATCAATACCGCTCCAAGGCCAATCCTCGAGGCATCATAATAGATGGTATAAGACCCCAAACCTATAGGCAATATCAAAACTGGGCCTGTAGTCAAAACCGTCTTGAGCTTCTGGAAGCTCTCCTCACACTCTTCCATCCACTGGAATGGAGCACCCTTCTGGGTCAGCCTGGTCATAGGGTCTGCAATCGATGAAAACCCTTCAACAAAACGACGGTAATAACCCGCCAGGCCAAGAAAACTGCGGATCTATGTAGCTGAAGATGGTCTGGGCCAACTTTGCACTGCTTGCACTTTCTTCGGATCCACCTGAATACCCTCACTCGATACCACGTGGCCTAATAATGCCACAGAATCCAACCAAAACTCACATTTCGAGAACTTTGCATATAATTTATTTTCCCTAAGAGTCTGGAGCACAGTCCTTAGGTGTTGTTCGTGATCTTCCTGACACCGAGAATACACCAAAATATCATCAATAAAAACAATGATGAATGAGTCAAGATATGGCCAGAACATACTGTGCATCAAATGCATAAAGGCTAATGGGGGCATTGGTCAGCCCAAATGACATAAAAAAGGAACTCGTAATGACCATACCGAGTCCTGAAAGCAGTCTTCCAAATAATTGGCTCCCGAATCTTCAACTGATGGTAACCTAAGCACAAGTCAATCTTAGAAAACACATGTGCGCCCTGAAGCTGGTCAAACAGATCATCAATACGAGGCAAAGGATAACGGTTCTTCACTGTAACTTTGTTCAACTGGCGATAATTAATACACATACGCATAGAACCATCCTTTTTCTTCACAAACAAGATAGGAGAACCCCAAGGTGATACACTGGACCGAATAAAACCCTTATCAAGCAATTCCTGCAACTGATCCTTCAACACCTTCAACTCAGGAGGAGCCATACGATACGAAGGAATAGAAATGGGCTGAGTGCCCGGCAACAGATCAATGACAAAATCAATATCTCTATCGGGCGGCATGCCCAGAAGGTCAGCTGGAAACACATCAGGAAAATCCCGTACTACTGGGCAGAATCAACTGTAGGGGTATCAATACTGACATCTCTCACATAAGCTAGATACGCGTCACACCCCTTGTTGATACCCAATGTTTTCCTATATATTTTGATATATGCAAAACAACCTCAAAATAACATATAAATGCATACATAAGCATGTCCAAATGTTTTATTATTTTTCCTAAATTTTAAAGGTTTTTAAATCGATTTATTTCCCCTTTTCATTTATAAAATCCCATCAATTATTTCCAAAATTATTATTTTTGATGATTCATTTATTGGATTTTTATATTTATGCCAAAATATGGTTAAGGTAATTTTTACATATTTATACAATTTTAGTTAGTATTTCTTTAAGCTAAATTGCATATAATTGCAATATTAGCCCTTTTAAGGTTTAATCAGGTTTCACATTTATAAAATGGGATCCTGTATTTTAAATTGTTAGTTATATATTATAAATCATTTTTATGCCTTCAATTTGTTTTTAGAAATTTATTTACTATTTTTTATAAATTAAAAAGGGAAAAGTGGCTATTTCAATTTTAGCCCAAATTGGTCTTCAATTTCACCCCAAATCAAACCCAATTTCCCCAGCCCAATTTCAATTTAAACCCAACCCAATTAAACCAGCCCAACCCGGATTCCCCACCTAACCATTTTAATCCAGGCCGTTGATCATTCAAATCAACGACCATCATTACCCCTTACCATAATTAATCCCAAACGACCTTTTACCCTAACTCACTTTTCACCAAACACCACCCTTGAATCCCTCTCCTCTCAATTCTCTCTGTAACCTCACATGAACCCTATCCGCCGCCACCTAATTCCACCCTAATCCACCTCAATCCCCACCTAATCCATGGCCTCCCATGGCCGATTGAGATGCATGTATAACGGCCTCCTACATCTTTTGGTGGCTCGTTTGTGTCATTTAATGGCCAGACCTCGAGGAAATCTAGTCCAATCCTTACTCAACTTCCATTCATGGCCTTTCTTTGGCCATCCCTGGTCTTTCTCCGGCCAACCATGTCCGTTCAAGTCAGATCCTTGACTTTTCTGGTTAGATCGGTAACTTTCAAGGTCTTTCTCACCTTTTCTAGGTTCTCTGAAACCCTAGCTTTAAGGTCTTTTGATTTTCTTTCAGATCTATTCTAGATCTGTGCTTATTACGAACTTCTTAAGTGTTTTCTTGAAGGTTCTTCGATTTTCTTTCAAAATGACTCTTCATTTTTTCAACGATTAGGGTTTCTCTTAACTTTTTTAAAGATCTCTTCTCTGATTTTTAATGTTGTTTGTGATTTTACTATTTTCAAACGACTTGCTTATGCTTTCCTTCTACTTGATTCAGCATGTTGAAAACCCTAGATCCTTTTTGGTCTTATCCAAGTTCTGAAACTATTCTTGTTTGTGTGAATGTCTACTTGTTCGATTAAGCTCTTTGTTTCTGATTCTCTTTTCCTTGTTTGACTTATCTGATTCTAAGTTCTTATCATCTCTTAAACTCGACTATTGTCGAAGCCTTAATTTCTTAAAAGAGTATTCCTCGCTTATTACTATAAGTCTGAAGGTCTTTACTTGTTTCTGACTCTCTTACCTGTTACTATATTCTTCTTCACTTTTGATTCTATGTGACTACTTGACCTACTTGACTACTGTACTTCGAATATGTCTCTTTTACTACTGAATCCTAGCTTACCCCTACTGCTACTGTATGTTTGTGTTGCTTCTTTTTGTCAACATGTTTGACCCTGCATGCCTGTTCATTCCTTGCTATTTATATGTTGATGTGCAGAATCATGAGCCTTTCTAGATTGATTCTGACTCCCTCCATGTTGCGACTGATTGCAAAGGGGTTCCCTTATAAACCCTAATTTTTTACTTATTTATTTAAATTAATTGACTCATTTCCTTTACTGTGATGTTTGATCTTACTGAATACTTTCCCAAAATTAAGCATATTTTTGTATTTAGACTCAGTCATTTACTTCATTCTTTTACTGCCCCCTTATATGGCAAGAATCAATCTGTCTGAGACTGATCTTTCCTTAATTAACCCTGTTAGTATCCGTTAAGTTGTGATTCCTTAATTAAAGGGAATCACTTGTGCTAATTGATTTTGATTGTGATTATTTCCATGTTTGTGCTAAGACTTTACTTATTACCATATTCTTCAATCATTTTCAAAACTATAAATACCCTACCCCCTCTTCTTTCAAACACACGAAAAATTTGAGTTCAGAACACAAACTTACACTCAAAAACTCTCTCTTTCTTCACTGCTATGTTTTCTGCTGCTTTGTCTAGCCGGCTAAAAGCCATGGCTACACTGTGGAATATTGCTTGCTTTACCTTTCTGCACTTTGTTTCTCTATTGGTATGTCCTAGTTAATTTTCAAGCCTCAACAACAACATGCTTTCTTTAGTTGCCTCAGTTTCTTATTCCTATCTACTTCTGCTCATGTTTTTGCATTCAAGTCACATTATTAGCATGCTGTAATGTGTTCCCTTCCCCTTTTTGATTAATGCTTCCCTATGTGTGTACTATGTCAGTCACTTGTTGTATACTTGCTACCTTATGAATCCCAAATCCCTATATCCCCTCTATGTGTTTGTGTTCCTTTGGCTGGTTTGTGGCCATGCCATCATCAGCTATTGTTGTGCATGACCAAACCAGGCTCCCGCTGGGGTCATACAATGTATTCCCAAAATCCCTTGCCCCTTTTGTATGACTACTGATTCTGTTAGTTGCTTTAAAAAATGACTGTCAGTCTAGCTTTAAAAAAATAAACCTCTTTTTCAAACTATGTTCTGCACTTCCACTATATTCCTAGAATCTAGGTACTGCCCCTCTTGTGTGAGCCTTTCCTTGGGACACTTGAGCTCCCTCTGAACTTGGATACATAAGGGCTGACCCTTCCACACTACACTCATCTCTGTCTGGCTATGCAAGCCTGGGTGTACACACTGCCCGGGATCCCATGAGGTCCTTAGGGAAATTTGATACACCCAGGTATGAGAAAGGCTTTGAAATTCTGGCACTGAAGTGGTTCATTACATAACTTACAGAGGAAGTCAAGATCATGCTTTCCTTTGGTTGTAATTTCCTATTTTGCACTTCTTTTATAATTCAATCATTTGGGCTGTAATAATTTGTAAACAATTATGGGGTGATTAGTGAAAAAGGGTGGGTAGTTGTACGTCATGGGTAAATTTGGTAGATATCATGCATATAGGGCCCGCTCTGGTTTAAAATAAATTATGCATGTTTTACTTCCATAGTTAGATACCATGCCTATAGGATCTAAATGGCTATAATTAGATATCATGCCTATAGGATTAAAAATCAGCTTTGTAATTAGATATCATGTGTATAAGGTTAAAACCAATTGAAGTTCAATTTTCATTACAACATGTATCCAGATTCGTTTCCCTTAGAAATCATGCCTATAAATTCAAAGTTAGCTTTAATAATTAGATGTCATGCCTATATGATTTAAATCAGCTGTAATAGAGATCATGCCTATAAGGTCTAAAACCAGTTTAGTTAAAAATCAGTTTGACTCGTGCTTATCTGAATCAGATTAAATAACCTACTCTTTTCGTGTTAATTAATATCATTAGAAAGCATGCCTATAGGATCCAAATCGCCTGTTTAAAATTAGTCACTGCTCTACTGCATTCCTAATCTATATAGATATCATGATCATAGGATATCATTATTACACCTAGGCAAGCCTTAGGTAACTACTTAAATAAAAACTGGAACTGCCTTTGTTATGTACCAGCTGCTACAACTAGTAGGCAGGCCTGACTTGGACTTCTTTTCTGAGTTATATAATGAATCCGGTTCTGACTCAAACTCTGCTTTAAGATTTTATAATTCAGACCTTAAGTGTGTTTAAGTCGTTCTATATATGTGCTTTATTTGCGGAGGTATACACGGGCCTTACAACTACTTACATGTTTCCCCATTAATGCAGTCCTACGTGTTTTTTTGTATGTCGCCTAGACTTTTTACCTTTAAACCTAAGAGTCAGCCTAAAATCCTCCCTCTTAGGAATAGTAGTCCTAAAAATTCCTCCGGGACTGATAGGAAAGGGACGGGTAATAGCATGCAATAGAGGTCAAGACCAATCCGTGCTTTAATACCTTAACGGGGTGGGAAGCGTAGATATGGATATGATGATCGGTGCGCTAATACCATGTGTATCCTCTCTTCTGAGGAGTGTCATATCGGGTATTGCATTGAGGTGATCCATATTATAAACAAACCTAGGACCCCCTTTATTCTTTTTCACAAACATGTTTAGCTTATAACTCTTTCAAACCTTTCCTTTCAATATTTGTTTAAAAATCCTTGGGTGTGTTTAACTTAAATCCCCTCTTACTTGAGCCTTACTTGATAACTTGCCAATTTGCACAAATTCACAAAAGAACTATCTGACCGGGAACCACACTAGTGGATCCTGAGGGGTGCCTAACACCTTCCACTTGGGATAATTTCAAGCCCTTACCCAATCTCTGGTTATCAAACATAGTTGTAAATGAACTTTGTAGGTGTCCTAATGCTCCTCAAACTATTAGGTGGTGACTCTTCAAAATACCCAATTCCCAAAGAGTAAAATGAGTCATTACACCCTATGAATGTCGAAGCTTGGAAACTCCTCTCTGTTTGTAAGGGGGGAAAAAGGGGGGCGCGACAGCATGACGACTCTGCTGGGGATATTTAGGCTTTTACCATTTCAGATTGTTCTTGTGAATTTGTACCTCCCTATGTGCAATTACTTGTTTAAATTTCTTTAAGCATTTAGTTTCTCTTTTCAAAAGAAAACTAACATATCTTCTTTGTTTACTTCCTTTATTGCTTCTTTAAATTATAAAACTGTTGTATTTATCGCTTTCCTAACATGCAAATACGTGTCAACATGTTTTTAATTATTGCATAATCATGCTCAACATCATACTCCACTCGTGCCTAACAAATACTATAGCAACAGTTATAATGAGTGGTTGCGCTCTTCTTATATCATTACCCCATAAATTTGGAAAGGCATATTTGTGGTAAAACTAGTCGATTAGCGGTGCAGTCGACAGTTCCGTGCCTTCCCCCTTGAGTTGTCCACTCAAGGGTACCAGTCTAAAACCCCATAGAAACCTTACTCTATTCAAATTATGCATACATCATGGTCAAACCTAGCCGGGTCAATTATGTTGTCCACACAATGATCCTTTAAGATAGCCTTGTCCAAAGTCCACTGGGTTTCCCTGAACCCAAACGAACACCACCACGTTCTGTGCATTTATTTGGAGAAATAAATGTTTCATGCTAATTTTTGGTATTAAATAGTCGAGTCTGGTGGCGGTTAGGGCCTAACCTCATTTGTTTTGAAGAAGTATGAGGCACGAAGTCCCTAGATTCGGCATGGTCACCAACATCTACCCAAGATTGCTAAGCTGGTGGAGGGATTTACCCTCCAGTGACTAAACTCTCATCCGCAAATATCTGGGAAATCTACCATCCCTCCTGGAGATCCAACCTAACAACATGATCATAGAAGCTGCCACACTGTTCTGGGATTGTGAAAGGGTCGTGTTCCGCTTTAGGAATATTGAAATGACGCCCTTGCTGGAGGAGATAAGAGGGCTGGGCGGTCTAGTATGGGAAACTCCAAGCTTGCTAATGTTTGAGAACCGCAAAGGCAGGGGTTTCCTCAAAATGATGGGTCTAAAGAAGAACACATAATTGACATGCCTGAAGGAGCCATATATCCCTTTTGACTACTTGTATGAAAGGTACGGTCATAACAAATTCTACCGTACCTACCCTGATAAGTTTTCCATCATCCTTGGGGCACATCCATCAAAGGGTTTTCGTCTTCATGTTTTGTTTCCTGGGGCTGATCGTGTTTCCGATGAAGAAAGGGTGAATCCATACCAGGCTGGCTATGGTGCCTAAGACCATAATGGAAGGGATTAGTGGCCAGCCATTTAGCATCGTCCCATGATCATTTCAGACATATACCGAGTTTTAGACAAGTTTCAACGATGAGCAAAACACTTCGAAGGCTGCAATTTATTACTCCAACTCTGGCTCATGGAACATCTCCAAAAGGGCGAATACCAACAAGAGATTTAGTGAAGGGACTGGGATGATCACATCGCTTTCCATCATCCAAAGCGAATGAATTACATCCCCAATATGTTTGCTCAGCCAAAGAATGCCAAAGGATGGGTTGAGCTATTTGATAATCTGACTGAAGAACAGGTTCAATGGATGTTCGAGTGGTTTCCAAACGAGGAATTTATTACCCGATCCAGAGATGCACCTTTCATGATACTGATCGGTCTGAGAGGAACCTACCCTTACGTCCCTCTCCGAGTTATGAGGCAAGCTGGTAGGAAGCAAGTTATACCTAGGGTCGACAAGATGAGTCATTTCCAGGTTGACTTCCAAAATGATGATAGTCCTTACAAGTGCCAAGCTCAGCATATGTGGTACTACAAGATTATAATGGGGAGAGATACCATTGAGCCAGATAAGTATCATGCTGGTTGTGCTCTTTTCTACTCAGGTTGGTTGGAAGACAATCATGATGGTCTGGGCTAGCCAGGGTTTGCTCGAGGTCACAAGATTATAGATGAAAGGGTCGAGGCGCAGGTCAAGTACAACCAGCTGCGCAAAAGGATCCGTGAGTACGAAAGCGAACATTGCGAGATACAAGAGTCCAACCAGAAGCTGATTGAGGAATGGAAGGGCATGGCTGTCAGTGCCAACAAGCGGCTAGGATACTTGGAGCGAGGCATAGTGGAATTGGAGAGAAAATTTCTCAAGAGGGTCGAAGATTGCCAAAATGCTGAAGGGACCGAAGGCGTACACCTAGCTAGAGCATACCTGTTGCTGGGCCTTTGCGAGTTAGGGAAGCTGTTCGATGGAGCCAAGGATAGCAACCTGAGGAAGGTCTATGTGGGACCAAATAGATAGGAGTTTATCTTTTTTGCTTTATAAATGTAATCAGGCCAATGGCCATTAGTGACTTTTATTTCCTGTTTATTTAGTATCGATTTGGGATTCGTCTTATTTTTTTTATCAATAAAATGAGGCATTTAGCATTCTATGTTTTCCAAACCAATTTGTCGCTAGGACACGATTTACATTCCCGCATTATGTGTTTAAATATTGCAATACTTTTTATGATCCTCACTAACTTGGTTACCTTTTTTGTTTTTATTCTTTGTTTTTGTTTTTATTATTCCCCTCCCCAAAGGTTAGTTCATGCACTCTGGCATCATCATCTTATTCCACGAGATCCAGGGGCCCTCCACCCACTCCTTCTCTTAGTCCTGTCAAAAACAAGAACAAAAGCAAGATGGAAGATCTAAACAACGTCACGAAGGAGAGTCCAACTAAACGGGTAGAGGCCACTAATGGCCATGGTACCTAGGTTCCTAATGAGAATGTGTCACAACTTGAACATAAGTTGCTAAAATTTCAAGAAGAGCTTGATCAGGTTCGGAATCTGGAAAGCCTGTCATTTTCCCTCACCACCCCAAATATCAATTTCCCCAACACTCAAAACACTACAACTCCTCAAAATATCCCAAAGCAACAGAATCATCCCGCTCCTCACCATCACACTGTCCACCAAAGACCCAATGCAACACCTGCCATATCCCAAACAACAGTCCACTGCTCATCCCAGAACCTCAAAACTCCACAAATGACCATTTCCACACCCATACACTAGGCCACCATAACACTCCTATCTACATGGAGGCCATGCCACACTCCACCCAACTTATCTCTAGAACACCTGAGTCTGATGAAAAGGATATGCTTATCAGGAAACTGGCTGAGAGGTACAAACCTCCTAAGTTCGAAATGTTTGATGGTACTGGTGATCCAAGGGTCCATCTGAGGACATACTACGACAAACTGGTTGGGGTAGGGAAACATGAGAGAATCCGCATGAAGTTGTTCATGAGGAGTTTGAAAGGAGATGTGTTGTCTTGGTATATCAGCCAAGATCCAAAGAAGTGGTCAAGCAGGGTAGGCATGAAATCCGACTTTATGGACAGGTTCAGGTTTAATACAGAGAATGCGCCAGGCGTGTTCTATATTCAGAATCTAAAGAAGAAGCCAACAGACATGTTTTGTGAGTATGCTACTCACTGGAGGTCCGAAGCTACTAAAGTCAGACCTGCCTTAGAAGAGGAGCAAATGAACAAGTTCTTTGTCTGGGCTCAGGATCCGCATCATTTTGAACGGCCGATGATGATTGAGAACCAAAAGTTTTCCGACATTATCAAACTAGGCTAAATAATTGAAGAAGGTATCAAGAGCGGTATGGTTACAAACTTCGAAGCCTTGCAAGCTACAAATAAGGCTTTACAATCCGGTAGTGTGTCCAAGAAAAGGGATGTAGGGGCCGTGATGGTTTCACAAAGGATCAAATCTCTCCTCAAATACCAAACTTACCCAACACCTCTACTCATATATCAACCAACCCCAAATTACCAAGCACCCTCACCCTCATACCAAGCTCTGCCACCAGCTTATCAATCACCTCCACCTCCTACATATTAGCCTACTTCATGCAAATACTCCCAACCTGCGTATGTCTACCAAACCTATAATGCTCAACCATCCCACTATCAATCACCTCCTACACGCCAAAACTTCCCTAGACCTCGACCCAATTTTGATCATTGACCTCCAAAACAATATACAACCATCACTAAACCCATTGACCAGCTGTATGAGAGACTCAAAGCTGCTGGTTATGTCACCCCCATCCCTGCTGTAACCCTTGAGAATCCTTCTTAGTGGGTTAACCCAAACAAATTCTGTGCATACCACTCCGGCATGAAAGGGCACACCATCGATGAATGTCGTTCCTTGAAAGACAAGATCCAGTATTTGATTGACAACAAGATCATTATGGCAAAAGAACCTGCTCCAAATGTTCGCAACAACCCTCTGCTAGACCATAAGGGTGGAGGTATCCACATGATTGAAATAGAAGATGACTGGGATCTCAAGGGATCAATCGGGTTGATCGCAGAAGGTGATAACCCAAAGAAGCTAATAATTACCCTCAACCCAATCATAGTCTAGATTCAACCGTCTGAGGATGCTGAGGTGAATATTTCTATACCACTTGAGTTTGAAGGAACGTCATCCACAAAGGCACCAGTGCCAATTGAGGTTGAATTCGTGTCTCCACAAATGCACCAGCACCATATGAGGTAGCAGTTTTTCCGCCCAAGGCACATGCTCCATTCGGAGTAAGGATAGCCACACCGATCCTAGTGGCAATGTCGACCATGACACCATTCCATACAAAGGCTAAACCCTAGGACTATACAGCCGAGGCGAGAAGGAAAGGCAAGGTCTGATTCGAAGAGACTGTTGCAGCACAGGGTATGACAAGAACTAGTAGATTCTATACCCCTGAACATCTAGCTAAGTCAAGCAAGCAGGCCTCCAATCGGCCACCCATCATTGAGACAGGTCCAGATGACCTTTGGAGGGAAATACAGGCCAAGGAGTATTCGGTTATCGACCAGTTAAACAAGACGCCAACACAAATATCCATTCTCTCTTTGCTGCAGAATTTTGAGGCACACAAGAATGCTCTATTAAAGGTGCTGAGTGAAGCATACATACCAAGCAATATCACTGGCGGGAAATAGCTAACATGGTAGGACAAATGTTGGAGAGCCATAATATCACTTTTCATGAGGACGAGCTGCCATCTAAAGGGTTGGGGCACAACAAAGCACTGCACATCACCGTGTAATGCGAGGACTATTTCATCACCATTATCCTGATCGATGGAGGTTCCAGTCTCAATATTTGTCCGCTGGTAACACTTAAAAAGCTGGGCAAAGGAATACATGATATAAAAGATGGAGCTATTAATGTGAAAGCCTTCGATGGTTCTCAGAGGTCCACCATTGGTAAGATTATTCTATGTTTGCAAATGGGACCAACATGGTTCGATGTCGATTTCCAGGTGATAGACGTGCCAACATCTTACAACTTACTGCTGGGACGACCATGGATTCTTTCCACTGGGGCCATAGCATCAATACTACATCAGGCAGTAAAATTCGAATGGAATCACCAGGAAGCGATCATTCATGGCGACAGTTGTTGATACCCAATTTTTTCCTATATATTTTTCAATATGAAAAATACTTTCAAAATAACATATGTAAACATATATAAGTATGTCCATATGTTTTATTATTTATCCTTAATTTTTAAAAAATTTTAAACCAATTTAATCCCCTATTTTATTCATTAAAAAACTAGTAATAATTACCAAAATTATCATTTTTGGTGATTCATTTATTGGATTTTCATATTTATACTAAAATATAGCTAAGATAAGTTTTGCATATTTTTACAAATTCATTTAGTATTTTTAAAGCTAAATTGCATATAATTGCAACATTAGCCCCTTTTAAGATTTAATTCTGTTTATATTTATAAAAACTAAGTCCAGTATTTTTAAATTGATAATTATATGCCATAAGTCATTTTAACACTTTTAATTTATTTCCATAATTTAATTTACAATTGTTTTATAAAATAAAGGGAAAAATGGCTATTTAAAATCTAGCCAGATTTTATTTCAATTGTAGCCCAAATTATACCCCAATTCAAACCCAATTACCCCGTCCCAATTCCTACTCATACCCGACTTCGACCCAATTAAAGCTGACCCATACCCGGATCCCCACCTAACCCCTTAAATCTTAGCCGTTGATCATTTAGATCAACGACCACCGGCTTCCCTTTCCTAATTAAATCCAAAAGACCCCCTTAATACATTTCATTTGTTACCATACGCCGCCTCTAAAAACCCTCCTCTCCCAAATCCTCTCTACAACACCCTCAAACCCTAGCGCCGCCACCCTAATCCTCCCTAATCCACGACCTTCCGAGGTCATTGGAGACTTATACCAGCCTTCCATGGCTTCTACGTGTTTGTTGTTATGGTTTCAACGCCAGACTATGAAGAAATCTGGTCCAGTCTTCGTTCAATTTTAGTTCATGGCCTTTCTCCGATAATCTTTGACCCTTTCTCCGGCCAGCCATGGTCGTACGAGTCAAACCTTTGACTCTCCTTGTTAGATCGGTAACTTTCAAGGCCTTTCTCGTTGCTTTTGGGTTCTTCTGAAACCCTAATTTCTAAGACCTTTAGATTTCTTTAAGATCTACTTTATATCTACGCTTGCTTTGTACTTTTAAGCATCTTCTTGAAGTTTATTCAATTTTGCTTTCAAAAATGACTCTTTGTCTTTTCCGATTAGGTTTTTTCCTGTTAAATTATTTGAAATCTCTTCCCTAACTTTTAATACGTAAGATGTGTGCTTGTTTGTTTAAATTCTTGCTTGACTCGTCTGTTTACCATCTTTCGAACTTATTGTTGTTGAAAACCCTAATTTCTTTTGGGTCTTAGTCGAGTTCTAAAAGTTGTTTGTCTGATGAGTGTTTGTTTAGTTAAGTTTTGTATGATTTGTTTGTTTATCATCTTTTAAGCTCTACTATTGTTGCAAAACCCTATGTCTTTGGGTCTGAAACTGTTCGTTTAAATACTTGACTCGATTTGAAGTTCCTTGTTTCAGAATCTCTTTTCCTTCATGTGATTCCTCTGACTCTGGGTTTCTACTATCTTTAAAACTCGACTATGCTTGAAACCCTAACTTTTCAAAAGGTTTCTCATCTGTTACTGTGAGACCTTTGCATGCTTCTGATACTCTATTTTTTCTTCACTATTGATTTAACTTGACTTGACCTATTTGACTATCATGCTTCGAATGTTTGCTCTCTACTGAACTTTGTGCTACTATTGCATGTTTTTTCTTTTGCCAATAGGCTTGGCCTCGCATGTCTAGTGTTTTGTGTACTCTATTTATATGCTGAGGTTCCTTCTTTGATTGATCTTCAATCTTGTGACTGATTTCAAAACCATTCTTTTATGAATTCTAATTTCACTCGCCTGTCAAGGTTAATTGATTCCTTTCCTTATTTTGCTTTGCTGAACCCTTTCCCAAAATAAGTATATTTCTGTACTTAGACCGGATTACTTACTCGGTGGTTTAACTACTCCTTTTATGGCAACAATCATTCTGCTTATAAACTTATTTTTCTTTCCTTATTTTGAGCCTTCACTTCCTGTTAAACAAGTGATCTCTTAATTAAAGGGGATCCACTTGGTTAATTGATTCCGATTGTGATTATTTCCATATTTGTATTGAAACTTTACTTATTACCTTACTTCTCACATGTTTTCAAAAGCTATAAGTACCATGCACCTTCTCTTCTTTCAGACGCACGAACACAAGAGGAACACTTTTAGTTCTGAACTAACACATACACTAAAAACACTCTCTCTTGCTTTACTACTTGTATTGTGGCCTGTCTAGCTGGCTGAAAGCCAAAGATATATTTTAAAGTCCTGCTACCTTTCTTTAGTGCATTTTTCTTCTTTGACTGGTATGTTCTAGTTAAGTTTTCAGCATCAACAACAACATGGTTACTTAATATTCTTGCCTTCTTGTCTACCTATTGCTTGTATCTAATTCAGTACCTTATTTAGCATGCTGTAATTTCTTTTCTCCTGTTCTGAACCAATGTGTTATGAATCCTAAATCTCTTCCCCAATATGTTTGATACTTATGGTTTGTTTGGGGCATGACAACATTGAATATTGCTGAACATGACTCAAACTTGGTCCTCCTACGATCATAACCTCCATGTTACCCTTATATGTTGTGTGTTCTGGTTGATTTTACAAGCATGAGAGCACTCCCTATTGTTGTCCATGCCAGAATTAACTTATGCCTAAGAATATAGGCTCCTTGCAATGGATTCCAAACCCTTGCCCCCTTTGATGTAAAATTATCAACTTGTTTGAAGTGTTAATGGCCATTTCCCAGCACCTCTTTCACTCTTCTTTACTTCCTTATTTCTCAAAGCTCTGTTTCTGCACTTGCACTCTTCTATTAGACTTAAGTTCTGTCCCCCTCATGTGAGCCTTGCCTTGGGACCCATGAGCTCCCTCTAACCTTGAACACATGAGGGCTGGCATTTCCACACTACACTTGTCCCTATTCTAGTTATGAAACTTGGGTGTGAGCACTGCTCGGGGTCTTATTGAGGCCCTTAGGGAACTTTAACACACTCAAGTCTGAGAAAGGCTTTGGATCAGGGTTTTTGAGTTGGTTTATCTCATAACTCAGATAGGAAGTCTAGAATCAGGCTTCCTTTGGTTGTAATTCTTTTCTTTGTATTTTCTGATGTATTTAGTATTTAGTATTCTTGATTTGTTATAAGTTGTAATAAACATTTGGGGCTGGATAGTAAAAAGGGTTGGGTATTTTATGCATGTCAAGGGTAGAAACCATGCCGATAGGAATATTTTAAATTTCTGCATATTCAAACTGCATTTAGAAACCATGTCTATAGGACTTCTTGTTCAACTTCACATCTAGATAACCTGCTATAGGGATCATCTAAAATACTGCGCATTTGTCACCGTTTAGATACCATGTTTTAAGGCCCAAGTGGTTATAATCCAGTAACGCATTAAAATCAGTAACACATAGAAATCATGCCTATAGGGGTTCATAAGTAAAATCCTGTTCATTTCTACTCACATGCAATGTTAGGTATTATGTCTATAAGGATCTAAAATCAGTAACGCATAGAAATTATGCCTATAGGGATTCTTAAATAATTTTGATTCGCTTAATTCACATTCGATGTTAGATATCATGTTCATAGGGATTAAAATATGTAATAGTAGATACTATCACCTGTAGAATCTATAATCAGTCTAATTTAATTTTATACATTCTGCATCTCTTTTAATAATGTAATTCCCTTACTTAACAAGGTTTAGCAAGCATGCCTATAGGATCTCAAACACTTCGTTATTACTGTCTCATCACCTTCTGAACTCAGTAGATATCATGTCTATAGGACCCCGTCTAAACAATTAGGCAAGCCTTGGAGTAATAACTGTAAACTGCATCTGCTTCTGTTGAGCGCTACAACTAGCAGACAGGCCTAATTCAGACTTCTTATCTGAGTTATGTAATAAACTAATTTGCCTCAATAATTAACTTCCCTCGTTTTTATGTGCTTTAATCAGACCCAAAAAAGTATGTGCAAGTCATGTTAGTTATGTGCTTTTGTTTGAGGAGGTATACTTGAGCCTTATGTATTATGTGCTTCCCCTTTAACGTGCAGTCTTCTATATGTTTTGTATGCCACCTTAGATTTTTACCTTTGAAACCTCAAGTCAGCCTAATATCCCTCCCTTTTAGGATTAGTAGTCTTAAGTGCCTCCGGGACTGATAGGAATGGGACGGGTAATAGCATGCAATAAGTAATCGAGAGCAATAATACCTTAACGGGGTAGGAAGGGTAGATATGGATATGATGATCATGCGATAATGTCACGTGTAGCCCCTCATTGAGGAGTGATTACCAGACATTGTATGGGGTGATCCATATTAAATATAAACCTAGGACCCCTGTCCTTTATTTGCAAACTTTTCCTTTTTTTAAAACGCTTCTTTCAAATGTTCTTTCTTTTATGTGTTTAAATCCCCTAATATTTGAGCCCATACCTATCTATTCGCTAAATTCACAATAACTGTCTGGCTGGGAACCATACTAGTGGATCTTGAGGGGTGCCTAACACCTTCCCCTTGGGATAATTTCAAGCCCTTACCCAATCTCTGGTTATTCAAACAAACTCAGAGTTGAATCTCCATTGGCGTCCTAATGCACCTTAATCATTAGGTGGCGACTCTTCAAATGTAAACCCAGTTCCCAAAAGGAACGAGTTGCCCCTCCAAATGTCATAAACCCTATTTTGCGAGAAAAAGGGGGCGCGACAGCATGGCAGCTCCGCTGGGGATTTTTAGGCTTTTACCATTTGAGACTATTACTATGAATTAATTTCCTTTATGTGCAATTACTTGTTTAATTTCTTTAAGCTTTCAATTCCCTTTTCAAAAACTGACTTGTCTTTTTGTTTTCCTTTACAACTTTCTTTTACTACTGCTTTAAATTATGAAACTGTTGTATTTACTGCTTTCTTAAACATGTAAATACATGACAATGTGTTTTTAATTATTGCATAATCATGTTCAACATCATATTCCACTCGTTCCAAACAAATCCCACAGCAACGCTTATAATGAGTGGTTTCTCTCTTCCGATATTATCACCCCTAAATCCGAAAAAGGCATATTTGTAGTAAAACCAGTCGATCAACAGTGTAGTCGACAGTTTCGTTCCTTTCCCCCTTGAGTTGTCCTCTCAAGGTTACCCGTCTAAAACCCCATAGAAACCTTACTATGTTTAAACTGTGCATATATCATGGTCAAACCTAGACGAGTCAGTTATGTTGTCTGCAAAATGACTCTTTAAGATAGCCTTGTCCAAAGTCCACTGGGTTTCCCTAAACCCAAACGGACGTTACCATGTTCTGTGCATTTATTTGGAGAATTAAAAGTTTCATGCTAATTGTTGATATTAAATAGTCGAGTCCGGTAGGGGTATGGTCTTAACCCTTTTGTCTTGCAGAAATATGAGGCACGAAGTCCCCAGATTTAGCATGGTCACCAACATCCACCCAAAATTGCTAAGCTGGTAGGAGGATCTTCACTCTATTGATAAAACTCTTGTCCGGAAATATTTGGGAAACCTACCTTCTCTCTTGGAAATCCAACCCAACAACAAGATCATAGAAGCTGCTACTCTGTTATGGGATTGTGAGAGGTCCGTATTCCGCTTCAGGGACATTGAAATGACACCCTTACTAGAAGAAATAGGAGGATTGGCCGGTATAGCATAGGAAACTCCGAGTTTGTTGATGCCTGAGAATTGCAAAGGCAGGGGATTCCTCAAAATGATGGGTTTGAAGAAGAATCCAGAACTGACATGTCTAAAAGAATCCTATATCCCCTTTGACTATTTGTATGAGAGGTATGGTCACAACAAATCCTACCGTACCTATCCTGACGAATTTGCCATCACATCATTAGGGCATATTCACCGAAGGGACTTTTATTTATGTTTTGTTTCCTGGGGTTGATTGTGTTTCCAATGAAGAAAGCAAGAATCCACACCAGACTGGATATGGTAACTAAGACCTTAATGGAAGGAATTGGCGGGCAACCATTCAACATTGTGCCCATAATCATTGCGGAAATATACCGAGCCTTGGAAAAGTGTCAACGAGGAGACAAACACTTTGAAGGCTGCAACTTGCTACTTCAGCTCTGGCTCGTGGATCATCTCCAAAGGGGTGAGTACCAACAAGAGATCCAGCGAAGGGACTAGGATGATCATATCGCCTTCCATCATCCGAGGCGAATGAATTACATGCCCAATATGTTCGCTCAACCAGAAGATACCAAAGGATGGGTAGAGTTATTTGATAATCTAACTGAGGGCCAGGTACAATGGATGTTCGAGTGTTTCCCTAATGATCATCACCTGATCCAGGGATGCACCATTTTTGATATTAATTGGTCTGAGAGGAACCTATCCTTATGTCCCTCTCCGAGTTTTGAGACAGGTTGGTAGGAAGCAGGTTATACCTAGGGTCAACAAGATGAGTCACTTCCAGGCTGACTTCCAAGCTGATAATAGTCCTTATAAGTGCCAAGCTCAACATATGTGGCACTGCAAGATCATCATGGGGAGAGATACCATCGAGTCAGACATATACCATGCTGGTTGTTCTCCCTACACTTCAGGTTGATTGGAAGATAATCACGATGGACTGGGCTAGCCAATGTTTGCTAGGAGCCACAGGATCATAAATGAAAGGGCCGAGGCACAGGTCAAATACAACCAATTGCGCAAGAGGATCCGTGAGTGCGAAAGCGAGCACCGTGAAATACAAGAAGCCAACCAGAAGTTAATTGAGGAATGGAAGGACATGGCTGTCAGTGCCAACAAACGACTGGGATACTTGGAGCGAGGCATAGTAGAGTTGGAAAGAAAATTTTTCAAGAGGATCGAAGACTGCCAAAATGCTGAAGGAAATGAAGGTGGACATCTAGCCATAGCCTACATACTGCTGGGACTTCGCGAGCTGGGAAAACTGTTCGACGGAGCCAAGGATGCCGAATCTGGGGAAGGGCCTTCTGGGACCAAATAGATAGGAGTTTTTCTTTTTGCTTTATGAAATGTAATAAGGCCAATGACCACTAATGACTTTTATTTCCTGTTATTTAGTGTCGATTTGGGATTCATCTACTTTTTATCAATAAAATGAGGCATTTAGCATTCTAAATTCTCCAAATCGATTTGTTGCTAGGCCTACCTCGGTCACAAAGAGGTCCCCAAATTAGGACACGATTTACATTCTTTTACTATGTGTTTAAATATCTCAATTCTTTTTATAATCCTCACTAACTTGGTTACCTTTTGTTTTTATTTTTGTTTATTATTTCTCCTCACAAAGGTTAGTTCGTGCACTCTAGAAACATCATCTTATTCTACGAGATCCAGGGGACCTCCACCCACTCCTCCTCTCAGTCCTGTCAAAAACAAGAGCAAAGAGAAGATAACAGATTTGAACTACGCCTGACCTGATTCCCATTTAAGAGGGGATACGTAGGCAACCCTATGGGTTCGGTCACAATTCAACAAAATTTTCATTCCCCTCGCAATTGGAAACTGGGGCAGAATTTTGAGGAGGACCCTCAAAATTCTGAAAAGTAATTTCAGCCGGTCATTGCAAACAATAGTCAGAAACCTCAACCCATTAAACTGGGGTAGAATTTGGAGGAGGACCCTCAAAATTCTGTAGCAAGAGAGGTTGCAATTTCCTGAACCACGTCACAGTCGTTGGTTCATCTAAAGGTTATTTGTAATTACATACTTATGCCATATTTTACGAAATCATGCATGTTTATTACTGAAATTGCTTTGTTTAGCAACGCTACCCAGATGATACATACAGTATCACCAGATCAAAGCCGAACAAGTCAAGTAGAGCCAGCGGGATACGAACTAACCTCCCCCCTACAAAACTCACGATTTTTCTTTGGATGCAGGCATTGGATTACGAAAGCATAAGATATACTATATATTCACAAGACAAACATTGTTCAGGAATACCACTCTCAGAATTGTCGCACTTACCAACATTTGCTATCCACGCACACCAGTGACATTCCATGTGTCACAATGTCCCCAGTAGTCACAATACTGCAATCTACTATGAGCTAAGAAAACTCTATTACCATTTACCGTTTTTTCTTGCATAAGGCTACCATTCTGCCTTTCGAGACTAAACGCTGTCTCTATCTGCATTTTCTGCATCGCATAAGGCTACCTTTCTGCCTTCTGAGACTAAACGATGTCTCCATCTGCATTTCTGCATTGCATAAGGCTACCATTCTGCCTTCCGAGGTTAAGCTTTACCTCCCTCTACATTTGCATGGCTGAAAGATCGCCACCCCTACATTTGCATGGCTAAAAGATCACCACCCCTATGTTTGCATGGCTGAAAGATCGCCACCCCTACATTTGCATGGCTGGAAGATCTCCACCTTATCTACATTTGCATGGCTGAAAGATCGATACTTTATATACATTTGCATGGCTGGAAGATCGCCACCTACTGCATTGCATGGCTGAAAGATCGCCAAATACTGCATTTCATGGGCTGAAAGATCGCCCCCTACTGCATCTCATGGGCTGAAAGATCACCAAATTATCTAAAGGCATCATCGTTCGGAGGTACCATTTTCATAGCCGAGAACACCATGTCATGGCATGAGGACCCCCTTTTAATCTTTTGCATATCATTATTCAAAGGCATCATAGTTCAGAGGCATCATCCTCAAAGCCCGAGAGCATCATTTCATGGCCTACAAATCCTTATTGCACGCTTCATGGCCCAGGACGTCATGGTCTAAAGGACGTCATCCTAACCGTCCAAAGACAACATCCATGGTCCGACGGGAACTTGCATCATGTTTAAATTCATGCACAGTATATGCTTGTATTGTTTCTAATTGCAGGTACACCGGCAAGCATCGGCCCTCTCGGCAGGAGCTATACCGCTCCAGTTCCTGCAGCCATGTCAAACCTTAACCACCCCATCTTGGGTATTGCGTCCGTTCTTGAAGAGTCTCCATCGGCATACTCCGTCAACGAATCCTGAACTACATATGGCCTGATTCTTGTAAAACCGGGGATATGTAGGCAGCTCAAAAGCTAGGGTATGGCCTAAACCTCTTCGAACCATTCCGATCGGTCAAAATTGGCCATCATATCTTTACCCGACAACTGTTTCATCCTTCTTGGGTAAAGAGGGGCAGTTGTGGATACCCAATTTTCCCTATATATTTTTCAATATGCAAAATACTTTCAAAATAACATATGTATGCATATATAAGTATGTCCAGATGTTTTATTATTTTTGCTTAATTTTTAAAGATTTTTAAACCAATTTATTCCCCTATTTTATTCATAAAAAACCTAGTAATAATTCCCAAAATTATTATTCTTAGTGATTCATTTAATTTATTCTCATATTTATACTAAAATATAGCTAATATAATTTTTGCATATTTTTACAAATTCATTTAGTATTTTTAAAGCTAAATTGCATATAATTTCAACATTAGCCCCTTTTAAGATTTAATTGTGTTTATATTTATAAAAATTAAGTCCAGTATTTTTAAATTGATAATTATATGCCATAAATCATTTTAGCACTTTTAATTTATTTCCAGAATTTAATTTACTATTTTGTATAAAATAAAGGGAAATAATGGCTATTTAAAATCTAGCCAGATTTTAATTCAATTGTAGCCTAAATTCTAACCCAATTCAAACCCAATTACCCCGAACCAATTCCTTCTCATACCCAACCCCGACCCAATTAAAGCTGACCCATACCCGGATCCCCACCTAACCCCTTAAATCTTAGCCGTTGATCATTTAGATCAACGGCCACCGGCTGCCCTTTCCTAATTAAACCCAAAAGACCCCCTTAATCCATTTCATTTGTTACCATACGCTGCTTCTGAAATCCCTCCTCTCACAAATCCTCTCTACAACACCCTCAAACCCTAGTCACCGCCACCTTAATCCGCCCTAATCCATGGCCTTCTGAGGTCATCGGAGACCTGTACCAGCCTGCATGGCTTCTACGTATTTGTTCTTAGGGTTTTAAGGCCAGACTATGAAAAAATCTGGTCCAGTCTTCGTTCGATTTTAGTTCATGGCCTTTCTCCGGTAATCTTTGACCCTTTCTCTGGCCAGCCATGGCCATTCGAGTCAAACCTTTGACTCTCCTTGTTAGATCGGTAACTTTCAAGGCCTTTCTCGTTGCTTTTGGGTTCTTCTGAAACCCTAATTTCTACAACCTTTCGATTTCTTTAAGACTACTTTAGATCTATGCTTGCTTTGAAGTTTTAAGCATCTTCTCGAAGTTTATTCAATTTTGCTTTCAAAAAAGACTCTTTGTCTTTTTCGATTAGGGTTTTTCCTATTAAATTATTTTAAAATCTCTTCCCTAAATTTTAATACGTTTAAGATGTGTGCTTGTTTGTTTAAATTCTTGCTTAACTCGTCTGTTTACCATCTTTCGAACTTGTTGTTGTTGAAAACCCTAATTTCTTTTGGGTCTCAGTTGAGTTCTAAAAGCTGTTTGTCAGATGAGTGTTTGTTTAGTTAAGTTTTGTTTGATTTATTTTTTTATCATCTTTTAAGCTCTACTATTGTTGCAAAAACCTATGTCTTTGGGTCTGAAACTGTTCGTTTAAATACTTGACTCGATTTGAAGTTCCTTGTTTCAGAATCTCTTTTCGTTCATGTGATTCCTCTGACTCTGGGTTTCTACTATCTTTAAAACTCGACTATGCTTGAAACCGTAACTTTTCAAAAGGTTTCTCATCTATTACTGTGAGACCTCTGCATGCTTCTAATACTCTATTTTTTCTTCACTATTGATTCAACTTGACTTGACCTATTTGACTATCATGCTTCGAATGATTGCTATCTACTAAACTTTGTGCTGCTATTGCATGTTGTTTCTTTTGCCAATAGATTTGGCCTCACATGTCTAGTGTTTTGTGTACTCTATTTATATGCTGAGGTTTCTTCTTTGATTGATCTTCAATCTTGTGACTGATTTCAAAATCTTTCTTTTATGAATTCTAATTTCACTCGCCTGTCAAGGTTAATTGATTACTTTCCTTATTTTGCTTTGCTAATCCTTTCCCAAAATAAGTATATTTTGTACTTAGATTGGATTACATACTTGATGGTTTAACTACTCCTTTTATGGAAACAATCATTCTGCTTATAAACTGATTTTTCTTTCCTTATTTTGAGCCTATCACTACCCGTTAAACAAGTGATCTCTTAATTAAAGGGGATCCACTTGGTTAATTGATTCCGATTGTGATTATTTCCATATTTGTATTGAAACTTTACTTATTACCTTACTTCTCTCATGTTTTCAAAAGCTATAAGTACACTTCACCTTCTCTTCTTTCAGACAAACAAACACAAGAGGAGCACTTTTAGTTCTGAACTCTCACTTACACTAAAAACACTCTCTCTTGCTTTACCACTTGTATTGTGGCCTGTCTAGCTAGCTGAAAGCCAAAGCTATATTTTGAAGTCATGCTACCTTTCTTTACTGCATTTTGCTTCTTTGACTGGTATGTTCTAGTTAAGTTTTCAGCATCAGCAACAACATGGTTACTTAATATTCTTGCCTTCTTGTCTGCCTATTGCTTGTATCTAATTCAGTACATTATTTAGCATGCGGTAATTTCTTTTCTCCTGTTCTGAATCAATGTGTTATGAATCCTAAATCCCTGCCCCAATATGTTTGACACTTATGGTTTGTTTGGGGCATGAAAGCATTGAATATTGCCGAACAAGACTCAAACTTGGTCCTCCTAGGATCATAACCTCTATGTTACCCTTATATGTTGTGTGTTCTGGTTGTTTTACAAGCATGACAACACTCCCTATTATTGTGCATGCCTAGAATTAACTTATGCCTAAGTATATAGGCTCCTTGCAATGGATTCCCAAACCCTTGCCCCCTTTGATGTAAAATTATCAACTTGTTTGAAATGTTAATGGTCGTTTCCCATCACCTCTTTCCCTCTTATTTACTTCCTTAGTTCTCAAAGCTCTATTTCTGCACTTGCACTATCCTCTTAGACTTATGTTCTGCCCCCCTCATGTGAGCCTTACCTTGGGATCCATGAGCTCCTTCTAAACTTGAACACATGAGGGCTGGCGTTTCCACACTGCACTTGTCCCTATTCTGGTTATGAAACTTGGGTGTGAGCACTGCCCGGGGTGCTATTGAGGCCCTTAGGGAACTCTGACACACTCAAGTCCGAGAAAGGCTTTGGATCAGGGTCTTTGAGTTGGTTTATCTCATAACTCAGATAGGAAGTCAAGAATCAGTTATTCATTTTTTATTTTGCACTTCTTTTAACAAAAAATTAAATGAAGTATATATTTTACAATTTTACTTATTATAATGATAGTATTTTTAAAAGTCTTAGAAAATAATTTGAGGAATAATTAGTTAATAATAAGGATAAAACAGGAAAAAGAGATTGTCTTTCTCTTGATTTAGTATAATGGACAAGTAAAAGTGGAAATATATTTATATATGGTTGAAACCGGGCACGTCTACTACATTACATATCGGGCTCGGAGCATGAGGGATTGCAAATCGAACCCGAATCCTATCGTCTAGAACACGAGGTCAGAATGTCCTTCCTCAAGAACATTGAGTCCATGATCCCAGAATCGACCCTGATCCCGAAAGAGCTCGAGGAAACATTGACCGACAGAAGACCGAAAAAACAGAAGGCCGAAATATCCGCGATCGGCCAGGTATTGCGGCAGGAATCTCAGCACGTATCAATAAGGAACAGGCAAATCAGCAAATCAGGAGATTATCTTTTATAAAATTGTACCTAAAGTGGGACTCCCCTATATAGTAGTGGGAGTTTGATTACTTATAAAAGACATTGTAACAATCATTCAGAAGCATTATACTGTTATTTTCTTTCTATAGTTCTTATTCAATTGTGTTCTCACACTGTTAGAAGTGCTTTTTGTCCAATGATGGCTCACCTCCTAAGGTTGTAACTGTTCAATTCGTGTTATTTGCAATTACTTTATCATATTTTATTTCAATTGCAATTTAATTTATCACTTTGTGTCAATTCAATCCATGTATCCTTAAAATAACTTATAAATTCAATTGTTATCCGATTTTGAGGGTAAATAATTCGGCGCTCACCATAGGACTAAGGATAATAGTGGTTATTTGAAATAATTTTTTCATAACACACACTATTTTATACTTGTTCTTGGAATAGCCTCTAATTTTAGGTTAAAGATCAAAATGTCAAACTTACAATTAGCACCCCTACCTGTTGACAATGATTCCAATCACCACGGTGAAACTAACAACATAGCACCCGGTAGCGACATACCACCTGTTGATCCCATCGAAATTCTAGTCGCGGACTCGTTGGATGCTAACTCACATGTGGCTATCGACACAAATATCCCTACCAAACCCGAGAATAGCATCCGTGGTTGAGCCCGATTGATAGTGCATAATACTCAAAACAATAGGGGAGACAAGATCAATCTAGGGATGCTATTTGAGTTGTTGCAGGCTCAACAGGTGGCGATAGCTTAGTCCCAGCACTAAAGCCGCACACCGAACAGAATTGAACATGACCCATCCCAAAAAAGCACCCGCAGGGAAGAACCGGTTGCAGAGAGGTCAAATGAAAACGGTCCGGGACCAACCCTAAGATGATAAAAATGCTCGGGAGCTGATAAAACTCATAGAATCAGGGGAAAAGAAAATCAAAGCAAATGACAAAAAGGTGGAAACCTACAACTTCAGGGTCGACCAGATCTCGGGAGCGCCGCTGATATTCAAAGGCATGGATTCTAAGAAGTTCATACCAAAACCTTTTTCTCTGAGTGCTACTCCAAAGTCGATCCCTAAAAAATTCCGCATGCCTGAGATTCCTAAGTACAACAGAACGACTGACCCAAACGAGCATGTCATTTCCTACACATGTGCCATCAAAGGAAACGACTTGGAGGATGATGAGATCGAGTCTGTCTTGTGGAAGAAATTAGGAGAGACCCTGTCAAATGGAGCTATGATATGGTATCATAACTTACCTCCTAATTCTATTGACCCATTTTCTATGCTTTCGGACTCTTCCGTGAAAGCACACATTGGGGCCATCAAGGTCGAGACCAGAAAGTTGGACCTTTTTAAAGTAAGACAAAAGGATAATGAGATGCTCAGAGAGTTCGTGTCCCGATTTCAAATGGAACGGATTGACCTGCCATCGGTCGCTGATGATTGGACCGTTCAAGATTTCAACCAAGGACTCAATGTTCTAGTCCGGTGGCTTCACAACAGTTGAAGCAGAACCTGATAGACTATCCGTCTATTACTTTGGCTAATGTGCATAACCGATATCAGTTGACACTTAGAGTCAAAGATGATCAACTTGGGGCTCTTTTTGGGTATGTTTATCCTGTTAGACCCATCGACAGAGTCAAGAGAGATATCGACCGTGAACCGAAGTCAAACAGGGATGGATTCCAACTGTACAATGGGGATCGAAGAAACAGTGGGTTTGGGCGATATTTTATGCGAAATGAAAGGAGAAATGATCGAGGCCAGAGTAGTCGTGGACACATGAGCAACAATGGTTTCAATAGTCCTATCGGGTCTAAAGAAGCATCGAGGTTATCAGAATATAGCTTTAATGTTGATGCTACTACCATCGTATCAACTATCGGAAGCATCAAAAACACCAAATGGCCTCGACCTCTGCAATCTAACCCAGCCCAAAAGGGGTCCAAACCAGATATGCAAATATCATGGCACTCACAGCCACAGGACAGTGGATTGCCGATAGTTCAGAGAGGGCGTAGCCCAGTTATTCAACAATGAGCATCTTCGAGAATTCTTGAGCGATAGAGCAAAGATTCATTTTAGAAATAGGGATTCTATTAAACAGACCGAACAAGAAGAACCTCAACACGTCATTAACATGATCATCGGTGGAGTCGATGTTCCTCAAGAGCTGATTTTAAAACACACAAAGGAATCCATCACAAGGGAAGGACTCGAGATTACATACCATAAGGAATTTGTCTTTCAATGAAGAAGACACAGAATGGATCGTGCAGCCCCACAATAATGCACTGGTAATATCTGTACTAATAAATGAATCTCGAGTTAAGCGTGTGTTAATTGATCCAGGTAGCTTGGCCAACATCATCTAATCGAGGGCCATAGAACATCTCGGCCTACACTCTTCACTAAGTGTTGAAATTCCCTATGCCAGGAGGGATTAAAACAATTTACGAAGAACAACCGGCCGCAAAGGAAAAGTCGAAGAGGTGATTCTAATATCTGCACTTACAACGGCAAAGCGACCAAGTTCATCCACAAAGCAAGAAGATAAATAGCAATTACCGACACCAGCTTCGATCCAACCGAAGAAGCAGGGGACTGATGGAGATGGTGACTATGGGGTTCCTATGTTTTTTATATCCCCTGATGACTCTGATGGCACTAAATTACCAGTCGAGGAGCTTGAAAAGGTCATATTGATCTAGCACCTACTAGATCGAAAGGTATACCTGGGCACGGGGTTAAGTCCCGAGATCAGGAAAAAATTCATTCAATTTCTTATAGCTAACATATATTGCTTCGCTTGGTCCTATCTTGATATTACAGGGATCCTGTTGGAGATAACCATTCACAAGCTAAGCCTAGAACAAAAATTCTACTCGATCAAGTAGAAGAGGAGACCCTAGTCCTCGGTAAAACATGATTTTATGAAGGATGAGGTATCTAAACTCCTTAAAATGAGGTCCATTCGGGAAGTCAAATACCCGGTTTGGTTAGCTAACGTAGTGGTGGTACCTAAAAAGGGGAATAAATTAGAAATATGTGTAGATTATAAGGATTTGAATAAGGCTTGTCCTAAGGACTCCTTCCCTCTGCCCAACATCGATCGCATGTTCGATTCCACGGCCAGCCACAAGATCCACAGTTTTCTCGATGCCTACTCCAGGTATAACCAAATATGGATGGACCCGGATGATCAGGAAAAAACCTCCTTCATCACTAAGTACGGAACATATTGTTATAAATTTATGCCATTCGGACTAAAAAACGTCGGTGCCACTTATCAACGCCTAGTAAAGCGGAATTTTGAGGAACAAATAGGAAACTGAATGGAGGTTTACATTGACGATGTGTTGATTAAGTCCCTATGAGCAGAGGACCATTTAAAACATTTGCAGCAAACCTTCAGCATATTGAAGAAGTATAACATGAAGTTGAACCTGGACAAATGTATGTTTGGAGTCGGAACAAGTAAATTCCTCGGATTCATGGTATCCAACTGAGGAATCGAGATCAACCCTAACAAGATCAAAGCTATTGAAGATATCACAGTTGTAGACAACGTAAAGGCCATACAACGACTAACTGGGTGCATATCCACCCTGGGAGATTCATCTCGAGATCCTCCGAGAAGAGCCACCGATTCTTCTCACCATTAAAAAAGAAAAATAACTTCTCATGGACCCCGGAGTGCCAAAGGACCTTGGAGGAGCTCAAATGGTATCTATCAAGCCTACCGCTACTTCACACGCTGAAGACAGATGAACAACTATAATTATACTTGGCAGTATCGGAAATAGCGGTAAGTGGAGTCCTAGTTTGGGAAGAGCAAGGTATGAAATTTCCAATCTACTATGTTAGCAGGACTCAAGATTAGGCCGAAACTAGGTACCCTCACCTAAAAAAAATCAGCACTCGCTTTGTTAAGTGCCTCTAGAAAGCTGAAACCATATTTTTAGTGTCACCCTATATGTGTTGTGACTACTTACCCATTGCAAAATATAATGCATAAACCCGAACTCTCTAGGCGTTTGGCCAAATGGGCCGTGAAAATCAGCGGGTACGACATTGAATATCGGCCCCAAGCAGCCATTAAATCTCAAATATTGGCAATTTTTGTGGCCAACTTTACCCTAGCCCTAATACCCAAGGTCGAAAAAGAGTTGTTAGTGAACTCGAGGACCTCTTTGGGGATCTGGACCCTATTTATGGACGGCGCCTCGAATGCAAAAGGGTCCGAACTTGGCATCGTATTGAAGCCACCAATAGGCAATGTAGTTATACAGCCTATTAGACTTGTGAATTGACTAACAACAAGTCCGAATATAAGAACATAATTGCAAGTCTCGAACTAGCCAAAAGCTTGGGGCAGAGGTGATTGAAGCTAAGTGCAACTCCTTCCTCATGGTTAACTAAGTTAATGGGACATTCGAGGTTAGAGAAGAATGAATGCAAATGTACCTAGATAAGCTGTAGGTAACATTACATCAGTTCAAGGAATGGACTTTGCAGCAAGTACCTCAAGATCAAAACACTGAGGCCAATGCCCTTGCTAATTTAGGGCCGTCGGTCGAGGATGACGAGCTCAACTCGGGGGCAGTCATACAACTCATGAGATCGGTAGTGGAAGAATGTCACACCGACGATATAAACTCAGCAAGCCTGACTTGGAACTAGAGAAACGAATATATAGAGTATCAAAAGACAAAAAAACTGCTCTCAGATCCAAGAAAATCAAGGGCGTTGCGTACCAAGGCATCCCGATTTAGCTTGTCCGAAAACGAAACCATATTTAGAAGAACATTCGATGGTCCACTGGAAATATGTTTAGGACCGGAGATACCGAGTACATTATGAGGGAAGTTCACGAGGGCACTTGCAGAAATTATTCAGGTGCTGAATCATTGGTTCGAAAGGTAATCAGAGCTGGTTACTACAGGATCGACCTGGAAAAGGACACAAAGTAGTTCGTGCGAAAATGTGATAAATGCCAAAGAAATTCTCTGATGATTCACCAACCCGAGGAGCTGCTGCATTCAGTTTTGTCACCATGGCCGTTCATGAAGTGGGAAATTGACATCGTCGGCCCTCTTCCGTGGGCACCTGGTAAGGCTCAATTTATATTATTTATGGCTGACTATTTTTCTAACTGGGAGGAAGCCCAGGCATACGAGAAGGTCAATGAGAAGGAAATCATCGATTTTATTTGGGACCATATCATATGCTGATTAGGAATGTCGTCTGAAATCATGTGCTACAATGGCAAATAATGTATCCACAACAAAGTAAGCAAGTTTATCGAAGAACATAAAGTCAAAAGGATCCTATCAACACCCTATCACCCTAGCAGAAACGGAAAAGAAATATCGACCAACAAAACCATACTCCAAAACCTTGAAAAGAGGTTAACCGACATCAAAGGAAAATAGAAGGAAATCCTACCCGGAGTTCTATGGGCATACAATACGGCCTCAAAGTCTAGTATCGGGGTCACCCTGTTCTCATTGGTTTACGATGCAAAATCTCTAATATTGGTTGAAATTTTAGAACCAAGTATCATATTTTGATACGCAACAAAGGAATCAAATGACGAGGCCATGAATACGAGCCTGGAGTTGTTAGATAAAAGGTGTGAAGCCGCCCTTGTTCAGTTGGCCGCCCAAAAAAAGCAGATTGATAGATATTACAATATAAGAGCCAAACTTTGACACTTCAATACTAGGGAGTTAGTAATAAGAAAGTTCACACTAAGCACCTGAAACCCGAATGAAGGGAAGTTGGGGTCAACGACATGTATTCGGCTGGGATCACGTCTGAGGTCCTTACTCAGGCAAAACTCCCTAGCTAACCTTGACCCGTATCTTCATGATGCTCGATAATAAGGCTTGATTAGCCTGACGTGCAGGTTTAATCAGTCCCCCTCCCCCTCCCCCCTAAAAGAGTCGGAGGTTGTATAGGCATATAAGGTGCTCAACGGTGAACGATCAGTCATCGGTCTTGCTCACAAAGAACCGGAGAAGGATGACGATTCTCCAGAACGAAGGGTGAATCTTGCCGAGGCACACATCGTACCTTATGCAGAAATGGATTATTACAGGGTCTAATAGACCCAGCGCAAAAGGATAAGTGTAAACACTTAAGTATCTCTCGACGTGGGTAGTGATATCTTCATCGGGCGTAGGAACCACCATGTCTTTTTCGACCCCAGTTGCAATCCTTTTTAACTGTGGGGAGAATTTCTTCAGTGATCGAGAAGATTGACCTCGAAAACCTCTCACCCCGGCCCGGTACGGGTAAAGATTTTTCAACCTTAAAATAGGCGGTTACCGAGCACCCGCCGTGAATAAAAGTGCTCAGAGGAGGTTTCGCTGTTGGTTCCTTGCTGGCCACCCGTAATAAAGAAGTAGTTTCTTTTTGGGGAACCATTTTCGATGTTTTTGCCATTTGTTTTAAATCAAGGGAAAGATATGAAAGAGGGTAAGTTAAAGGGATACATTTGATGATTTGGAATGAAGACAAGCAGAAGTTCTTACAAATATCTCAAGAAAACTAGATACAAGCGCTAGAAAATAGAGTAATTCCTAAAACAAATATAGAAAGTTTGGCAGTAAAATTTGAATGGATAAGGAAGGGGGTATTTATAGTTTCAATCGATGGTTCAGATCCAGAATAGGCCGGCCAGCAAAGGAAAAGCATTTAATGCTATTAAGAAGTGACTGACGAGCTGTTTTGTGCATTTCGTCATTTCTGACGCGGAGTATGGAGCTGAGAATGGGAAGCTCATATCATTTCTCGTCGTTTGCTCTCCGAAAAATGAGGGGACTATCTATATTCGCCGAAACCGGGCTCGTCTACTACACGATAGACTAGGCTCAGAATGTGAGGGATTGAAGATCGACCCCGAGTCCTATCGAACCAGAACATGTGATCAGAATGTCCTTCCTTGAGAACATTGAGTCCATGATCCCAGAATCGACCCTGACCCCGAAAGAGTTCGAGGAAACATTGACCGATAGAAGACCGAAATAACATATGGCTAAAATATCAATGATCGGTCGGTATTACGGCAGGAATATCAGCACGTATCAATAAGGAACTGGCAAATCAGCAAATCACGAGATTTTTACCTTTTATAAAATTGTACCTAAAGTAGGACTCCCCTATATAGTAGGGGGGGGTCGGATTACTTGTAAAAGGCATTTTAACAATCATTCAGAAGCATTATATTGAACCCGACATATGTTCAAGCTCATCACTGCTTTCAACCTAAGTTTTTGCTTGTTACCTTTTGAGTACATAGGGTCGGGGTTACTTATACTGCACTTCTTGTACAGTGCGTGCAGATCCCGGTTACCGATGTTGCTGCGTTCAATGGTTACTAGATTTAATGGTGGACTTGCGTTCCTATTGTAGCTGCCTCCTGTTCACAGTAGCCTTAGAATTATAAAACAATATTTATGTGCTATTCAAACAGAAGATGTATTATTTTCAAGTCAGCTTTGTAACCTCTATTCTTAGAAGCTCATGATTTATACTACGAGTCCTTGGGAATTGTATAAGATTCAGATAACTCCTACATTTAATTGTCTATTTAATATCGTTGGAATTGGATAGTTATTAGTTTGCTTACCTAGCGAGTTGGGTTAGGTGTCATCACGACAGGTAGATTTTAGGTTGTGACAGATTGGTATCAGAGCTCTAGGTTCATAGGTTCTACAATTCATGAGCAAGTGTGTAGTAGAGTCTTGCGGATCGGTATGATGACGTCCATACCTATCTTCGAGGGGCTACATGGCATTTAGGATATACTTCCCATCTTTCTATCTTTATCGTGCAACATTGATTCAGCTTGAAGAGTAATCTTTTGACTTCCTTCCACGCATTCCTATGCGGACATGAGCGCTCGGTATCAACTATGCATCAATGTCTTGTGATTTTCCTAGATGAAGTGCGAGATGTGATCCCTGTGTGTTGATGATGGGCCAGTCTGGACGACTTGAGGTTGGGCTTTGACTGTAGCTTGAGCACTGAGGTGTCGATTGTGTGAGCACGTGCTTTTGGATTTATATGTCCGATAACGTCCCCATTAGTAGAGTTGATGGCTGGATGGTTACGCGATGAGAATGATGTGTTCATATGATTTAAATGTAACGAGAAGGGTCTGCTTGAGGTGTAGAAAGAACTATTTGGTGCTTGATTTCAATCTTGATTTGATGTATAGCCCCGTGTTATGGATGTGTTGAAAGATCTTTTCATGTTGTTTATTTGGAGAGTGAAGTAGACTTTGTGATGATTGTTGATAGTCCACTCACCAATGTATGGACTAAATTTTGAAACTTATCCTTTTGCGAAAAGTCACGTATCTTCTAATCCCTAGACACATAGTTGTCGATCAGTGATGATTCCTCACATTGCTTCCTATGCTAAAATTGTGTTCTCTACTTTTTTTTTTCCTTCCTATTCAAAATTTTGTTCCCCAAATAGGAGACCCTCCATCCCCGTTTAATTAAGAATTTGTTACGCTATTTCTTGTACTGAAAAAAATCAAAACAAGAAACAAGTACTAATTGCAATATGTAATAAACAGTAACAAGTATTATAATCTCCAGAGTATCTTGAATTTAATGATAATATGTTCTGAATCATTTCTTCATTAATGCTAGTAATTCAAGGGACTTGATTTTATTTGTATGAATAATTCACTGATCTTCATAACAATACTATGAATTTAATCGCATTGAAAAAAGTATTGAGTTTCGAACAGGATGAGCTTATTGATCTTGGGATTATTTAATTCATCACGAATATTCACCTTGGGCAATAACTTTTGATTCTATCGCCGGGAACAAATAAATTTAGTTAAAAAACGATGAATGTGAAACTTGTGGAAAATACTTCTAAGTTCTTGTTCTTCAGACCTCACTTTTGCTTGGATCTCTTGTAACTTTTAAAGTGCCTTCTTGTTTTTATAGTGTCATGATTCAATTTACACTATAGACCGTGATGATGCCTAGAAGCAAACAGTCAACTATCAATTTAATTATTTATTTTAATATTTTTAAAGTCATCGGTTTTATTTAATAAAGAAACGAAGAGTGAACGGTCGTAGTGATATAAATTATAAATTAAACATGAGAGTGAAGTAGTGAAATTAATAAACCAAAATCATAAATATCTATTAGAAATCTCTAAAACCTGGTGTCACAAGTTCAGAGCGTCTAATAGAATATAAAAACTCCCTACAACTACAGTCTGAAGTAGAATAGACAGAAAATAATAAATACAATAAGAGGAGGCTCCGGGTGTTGCAGAACGGAGCATGGAAAGTAGCTCACCACTAGGCCTCCAGGTAATGCAGATGCGCGTCTTGACGAACACCAGATGCACCTGCCTCATATCCTACACATCAAGTGCAGAAGTGTAGCGTGAGTACGTACAAAACATGTACCCAGTAAGTATCTAGTCTAACCTCGAAGAAGTAGTGATGAAGGGTCGATTTCGACACTTACTAAGGGCTAAAAATATAATAATATGAACACACACACATATATGTATATACATATATAAAGTGCAAGAATTATAAATAGTCATAAGTTACACCAGTAGGAATGGAATAAGAGGCAATACATAAGTGGTTTTTCAACAAAAATAACAAGTTAAAAATCCCCAAATATCACATGCTAATTTTAACAAATAAGGGCCAGAAAGTAATTATAATTTCTCAAGACATGAAGGATATAACGAGTATAATCAGACTCCTAGCAACAACATGCATGAGTTATGTCAAGGTCGCACAGCCCGATCTATAACAATCATGTACATACACTATCGAGGTCGTACCGCCTGATCTATGCATACATCTCATTATATATAAATATTGTCGAGGTGTTCGGCCCGATCCATAGGAATAGGGAAACTCTTCAGACCACGAAACCTATATTTACAACCCCAAGATAAGCCCATAAATGACATAAATTTCTATCAATAATTAAACATTCCACCAAAAACTTTAAGTAAGGGAGCTCGGTCTAACATAATCTCTAATCAAATTTTAGTTATTAATGAAAGTGATTAAACTAACAAGTTGAGTTCAAATAGTACAAGTGTGGCATAATAAAGTATTATGTCTACTCGGACATAACATGATTTTAGCTACGTACGGAGTCTCATCACTTCGTGCGTACGTAACACCCACAAATTATTAGCAAATATTAATTTAAACATCTATGGGGTTAATTCTCTATTGCAAGGTTAGGCAAGAGACTTACCTTGTTTTCAAGTCCTCTTTCCGATCCACAAATTACACTATTAGCCTCAAATTGGTGCCGAGCATTACGAAACTAGCCAAAGGTCGTAAAAACTAATCAATATATGCTCAAAAGTTCATCATTTAACAATTAAAGTAACTACCCAACCCAATCTGGAAGGTTCCTAAAATTCAGTCCCGAATTCACGTACCCGAATTCCGAAAATTAAATAATAGCAGCATACCCAGTATTTTCCCACATCCTGGGGTCTGGGGAAGGTAGTGTTTATGAAGACCTTACCCCTACCTTGTGAAGGTATAGAGATTATTTTGAATAAACCCTCGGCTCAGAAAAACATACGCACCACATTAATTAAAAAGATAGTCAATGAGGGACAACACCAAAAAGTCATGTAAAAGTAGAATAGAAACAACATGATAATAAGATGATCCAAATGAAAGTAAATGACGGGCATTCATAGAAACCTAGTACCAATAGAATGCGAGAGTGCGTACTAATCCTATTGGTATGAACAATCTACCACCCACCCTACTACCCTAATCCTCGACCTTCACACCTTTCTATCAAGGGTCATGTCCTTGGTCAGCTGAAGCTTCGTCATGTCTTGCTTAATCACCTCTCCCCACTTCTTCTTTGGCCTACCTCTACCTCTCTGTAGGCCCTCCAATATCAACCTCTCACACATCCTCACCGAGGCATCTGTGCTCCTCCTCACATGTCCAAACCACTTAAGCCTCGCTTCCCCCATCTTGTCCTCAATGGGGGCTACACCCACCTTGTCGTGAATAACCGCATTCCTTATCCTATCTAACCTGGTGAGCCTCACATCCCTCTTAACATCCTCATCTCTGCTACCTTTATCTTCTGGATATGGGCAATTTTGATAGGCCAATACTCAGCCCTATATAATATAGTCGGTCTGACCACTACACTATAGAACTTACCTTTAAATTTTGGTGGCACCTTCTTGTTATACAAAACACCAGAGCGAGACTACATTTCATCATTCCTGTGTGTAACATCTTCATCAATCGCCCCATCTCCCTGAATAATAAACCCAAGGTATATAAAACTACCTCTCCTAGGGATGACTTGCGAGTCCAGGCTCACCTCCCCTTCCCTCCTTGAGTCTCACCACTAAACTTACACTCCAAGTATTCCATTTTGGTCCTACTCAGCTTGAAATCTTTAGACTCCAGGGTTTGACTCCACAACCTCTAACCTCGCATTCACACCGCCTCGCGTTTCGTCAGTCAATACAACATCATCTGCAAATAACATGCACCACGATATCTCCCCTTGGATGTGGCGTGTCAGAACGTCTTATATATTGTACATAAATGTCACTCTTAACCTCATGAACATAAAATATATAATTTTTACTCAATTTCATAATCATTTTTGTGGTCTAAACTCATTTTTACCAAAACCTAGATTTTTCAATCATATCCTAAATTTTCACAATTCACATGCTAAAATCTACCTATAATCTATGTACTGAACTCACATTATGTGGTGATTACTTACCTCAAGGTGCTAGGTGAACCCTCCCCCCCAACCAAAGAGCTCTAAAATCGGCCACAAGTTGAGAGAAAAGAGCAAAATGAGCCAAACTCTCGATTTTAATTAAGTCACTATCTTGGTCTCCCTCTTTCACGATCGCGAAGGCAAAGCTGACGAATCCCCTAAAAAATTTCTTCTCGATCACGAGAAGACACATGGGAACACGTTGCATAGAGTCGTCCCCTCATCGAAAATGCGAGCCACCCTTCACGAATGTGAAGGGCATCTGACATGCCCAGTCCCCCAGGCTCAAGCCTTCTACGTGAACACGAACAGGGGATTGCGAATGCGGAGGCCAGTGTCCTAAAGCTTCGCGATTGCCACCCTAATATTACGAACGCATAGAACAAAATCCCCAGCCCCCATTTCATATATCGCGAACACGAAGACTTCTCCTCGTTCGCGAGGAAGGAAACCAGAACAACAACTTACAACAATTTGAACTTAGCTCCGAGTGATCTGAACTCACCCGAGCCACCCGGGATCACGTCCAACTACACCAACAAGTTTAGAAACATAATACAAATCTACTCAAACCCTCAGAACACGTAAAACAACATCCAAACAAAGATTCATGCCCCAAAATCAATTAATTAACTTGTGAACTTCAAACATCTTCAAGTAGCGAACGCATCGAATCATACTTAAACAACCCGGAATGACACCAAATTTTGCGTAAAAGTCATAAATCACCATATGAACCTATTCCTAGGCTCAAAATCCCAAACAGACCTCTATAAGATCAAAGTCTACTTCAAACCAAATTTAAAGAACTTCAAAACCTTTAATGCGCTAGCTTCCAACATTAAGCACTAAAACATTCCCAATTCACCTGAAACTCGATCCGAACACATGTCCAAGTATAAAATCATAATATGAACCTATTGGAACTATCAAATCTTGGTTTTGAGGTCATTTACTCAAAATGTTGATTTTGTAAAACTTGGCAATATTAGGCCACTATTAAGGAACTAAGTGTTCCTATTTAACCTCGAACCCTTCCATAACAAAACCAACCATCCCCGCAAGTCATAAAATAGTAAAAGTACATATGGGACGTCTTAATTAGGGGAATAGGGATCTAGGAAGCAAAACAACTGGTTGGGTTGTTACATTCTCCACATCTAAACATGTTTGTCCTCGAACGAGTCTAGAATCATACCTAGAGTGCTAAATAAGTATGGATATCTACTCTACATGTCCTCCTAAGTCTCCTAAGTCACCTCCTCGACTGGTTGACCCATTCACTGGACTATTACCGTAGAAATATTCATAGACCTCAATTGGCGAACCTTCCTGTCAACAATGGAACTAGCTCCTCCTCATAACTCAAGCTCTCATCTAGTTGAACCATGCTATAATCTAGCACATGCAACCTGTCGGCATGGCACTTCCGGAGCATAGACACATGGAAAACCCGATGTCACGACCCTAAAACAGACCTGGTCGTGATGGTGCCTATCGTGAAACTAGGCAAGCCGACACAAACCATAAATACGACCAGTATTTTATAAAAAGTCATTTTTAAGCAATTAAGTAATAAAATCTCATAACATAAGTCTAAACAACTAGTGCGGAAGAAAACAACACAAGCCCGACATTGGGGTGTCACAAGTCACGAGCAACTATAAGATCTGTCTAAGTACAATAAAGTCTAACAAAGTCTGGAGGACAACGCTAATAAAATCTAGGGAAGATATGAGGGAGAAGAACAGGGTTGTGAACGCCATGCAACTACCTTGTCGACTCGAAGACCTGCTGAATGAACGATCAACGCTTGGTATCAAGACCCGCAACTCCTGGATTTGCACACAAGGTGCAGGGAGTAATGTGAGTACGCCAAATTAGTAAGTAATAAAAGTAAATGAAAGCTGAGGAGTAAGAAAATAGATAATTCCACGTCATAGCACCACAGCAAATACAACACATTTCCAAAACAGTACAGAAATTGATTATCTCGTTAAACAAAATCAGTTTTAGTAAAACCTTTACTTTTTTTTAAAACATTTTCCAATAGTTTCAAACAAGTGGTGAAATAGTTAGTAAAAATGATAAAAACGTAAATGGCCCCACGGGCAAGACATGTACCATAAAAAGCCCCTTGGGCAAAATATCAACAGAACCAACCCCTCGGGCTACCTCATAATCACTCGTAATCGGCCTCTCGGGCAACAACATGAATCAACAACAGCCCCTCGGGCAATATCACATCACTCACACTGGGTACCCGCGCTCCTGGGGGTGTTCAGACACCGGAGGGGCTCCTACAGCCCAAGCGCTATCACAAGCCATCTCGTGGAATAATAAATCAGGCCCTCGGCTTCTCATATATCACAAATTAGTACCACATGTTACGGCACGCAACCCGATCCCATGATATCCTCACAACACAGGTATTCATTTATTAAATCAAAACAGTGAGGAACTTCAGTAAAGAAATCCCCTAGGGGTCCAAAACAACTTTGCACAAAATCCCAATATGGCATTCTGCCCAAAACATAGTAATACTTTCAAAAACACAATGATAACAAATAGTTTTCCATCAAATATGCGACTTAACAGTCGTACGGGACGGACCAAGTCACAATTCCCCAACGGTGCATGCCCCCATGCTCGTCATCTAGCGTGTGTGTCACCTCAAAGTAGTGAAACGATGTGAAATCCGGGGTTTCAAACCCTCAGAATAACATTTACAATCATTACTTACCTCAAACCGGTCCAAACTCTAGCCCGCAATGCCTTTGCCTCTCGACTCGGCCTCCGAATATTCCAAATCTAACCAAAATCAGTATCATACCATTAATACACGCTAAAGGAATATAGCCCAATCGAAAACAATCAAATTAACTCAAAAATCTCGAAATTGGCCAAACCCGACCCCCGGGCCCACGTCTTGAAATCCAATAAAAATAAACTCACTAGAATCTTTATCCTCCCACGAGACTATACATACCAAAAGCATCGAAATTCGACCTCAAATCACCACTCAAAGCTCTCCAAAAACTCAAGCACTAGCCTTCAAATTTAACCCTTGAATCCCACTAATTTCATGTCTAATCAGTTAGAAATCACCATAGAATCGAGTATTGAGTTCAAAAACCTTACCTCCAAGTGCTACCCCTCAAATCCCTTACCTCCAAGTGCTACCCCTCAAATCCCTCTTCAAATCCTCTCTAAAAGCTCTAAGTCCGAAAACAAATTGTGGAAAAATGACCAAATTTCGCGAAGGCAAGAATTTATATGTTCCGCCCAGGGGTTCCTCATATGCGATCCAAATACCGCATCTGTGGTGCACGCACCTGCGGCCAAACGGCCATATCTGCGGACTTCACTTAAATTCCCATATCCGCACCTGCGATCAATTCACCGCACCTGCGGGCTCGCAGGTGCGACTCTCATTCCGCATCTGCGATGCATCCCCAGCCAACCAACCTCCGCCCCTGCGATCAAAATGCCGCTTCTGCGGCTCGCACGTGCACTCCATAATCTGCAGGTGTTGTTATGATAGAAATACAACAGCTTCAGCTGCAACTCCATTTTCCAACTCTCCGCTAACCCGTCAAAATCATCCTGAGGCCCTCGGGACCTTAACCAAACCTAACAACAAGTCATATACCACTATCCAAACTTGTTCCAACCCTCGGAATACTCAAAATAATGCCGAAACATCAAATCACCCTCAGATTCAAGCTTAAGAATTCCAAAACTTCTGAATCCCGCAAACGATGCAAAAACCTATAAAACCTCATCCTAATTACCTGAAATTTTGCACACATTTCTCAAATGACACAACAGATTTACTGAAATTTCTGAAATTCCAATCCAACCACGATATCAAAATTTCCACTGCCGACCGAAAAAAGCCAAATTTTTAATTTCGCCAATTCAAGCCTAAATCTACCACGGACCTCCAAAATACATTCTGAACATGCTCCTTAGTCCTAAATCATCTAATGAAGCTATCCGAACCATAAAAACTAAATTCCGAGATCATTCACTCATAAGTCAGCGTGGGGTTGACTTTTTCAACTAAAGCTTCCAAATAAGAGACTAAGTGCCATATTCCACTCTATGATCACTCCGAAAACAACACAACTAACGCGATATGATGAAATACAGTTGAACAACACATAAGGAAGTAGAAATGGGGAAAACGGAGCGGCACCTCATGAAACGACCGGCCGAGTCGTTACATCCTCCCCCTCTTGAACAAACGTTCGTTCTCGAATGAGTCAAGAATAATACCTGAAGCCTCAAACAGGTGTAGGTATCTTCTTCGCATCTCCCGCTCAGTCTCCCAGGTAGCCTCCTCCATAGGCCGACCTCTCTACTACACCTTCACTGAAGCTATATTATTTGATATCAACTTTTGGACCTTCCGCTCCAAAATAGCCACTGGCTTCACATCATAAGTCAATCGCCGACTAACTGAACCGTGATAAAACCTAAAATATGAGACGGATCGACAATATACTTTCAGAGCATAGAAACTTGAAATATCGGATGCACGCTTAACAAGCTAGGTGGCAAGGCAAGCTCATAAGCCACCTCCCCAATCCTCTGAAGCACCTCAAAAGCCACAATGAACCGAGGACTCAATTTACCCTTCTTCCCAAATCTCATAACACCCTTCATGGGTGACACCTTCAGTAGAACCTTTTCCCCAACCATGTCAGACACATCACGGACCTTCTGTCAGCATAACTCTTTTGTCTCGATTGCGTTGTACGAAGCTTCTCCTAAATCACTTTCACCTTGTCCAAGGCATCATGTACCAAGTCTTTACCCAAAAGTCTAGCCTCACCTGGCTCAAACCAACCTATTGGAGATCTACACCGTCTCCCATATAAAGCATCATATGGAGCCATCTGAATACTCGACTGATAACTATTGTTATATTCAAACTTCGGAGCGGTAGAAACTGATCCCATGAACCCCTAAAATCAATGACACAAGCGCACAACATGTCCTCTAATATCTTAATAGTGCGCTTGGACTGCCCGTCGATCTGAGGGTGAAAAAATGTGCTCAACTCAACCTGAGTACCGAACCTCTCTGCACGTCCCTCCAAAACTACAAAGTGAACTAAGTACCTCTATCTAAAATGATGGAAACTGGGACTCCATGCAAGCAAAAAATTTCTCAGATATAAATCTCTACTAACCGCTCTAAAGAATAGATAGTACACATATGAATGAAGTGCACGGTCTTGGTCAGCCAATCCACAATCACCCAAATAACATCGAACTTCCTCAAAGTTTGTGGGAGTCCAACTACAAAATCCATGGTGATCCGCTCCCACTTCCACTCTGGAATATCTAACCGCTAAAGTAAGCCACCCGGTCGTTGATGCTCATATTTCACTTGCTGATAATTGAGACACCGCGCTACAAATACCACAATATCCTTCTTCATTATTCTCCACCAATAATGCTGCCTCAAATCCCTATACATCTTTGCGACACCCTGATGGATGGAATATTGCGAGCTATGGGCCTCCTCAAGAATCAACTCCCGAAGACCATCTACATTGGGCACACATATCTGGACCTGCATCCTCAATACCCCATCATCACCAATAGTCACATATCTGGCATCTTCGTGCTAAACTCTGTCCTTAAGGACAAGCAAATGAGGATCGTCATACTGGCGCTCTCTAATGCGGTCATATAAGGAAGACCGAGAAATCACACAAGCTAAGACCCGACTGGGCTCCGAGATATCCAACCTCACAAACCGATTGACCAAGGCCTGAACATCAACTGCAAGAGGTCTCTCCCCAACAGGAATATATGCCAAACTGCCCATACTCAGCGCCTTCCTACGCAAAGCATCGGCCACTATATGGGTCTTCCTCGGATGGTACAAGATAGTGATATCATAGTCCTTTAGCAGCTCCAACCATCTCCGCTGCCTCAAATTGAGATCCTTTTGCTTTAACACGTGCTGGAGGCTACGATGTCACTAAACACCTCACAAGATACACCATAGAGATAATGTCTCCAAATATTCAATACGTGAAGAATGGTAGCCAACTTCAAATCATGAACAGAGTAGTTCTTCTCATGGGGCTTCAACTAATGAGAAGCATAAGCAATAACTCTAACCTCATGCATCAGCACACACCCAATACAAACCCTCGAAGCATCACAATACACTGTATATAAACCTGAAACTAATGGCAAAACTAACAGTTGAGCTTCTAAAAGCTCACCTCACACTCATTCGACCACCTGAATGAAGCACCGTTTTGAGTCAATTTGGTAAAAGTGATGCTATAGATGAAAATCCCCGAACGAACCGACAGTAATAACCCACCAAACCAAGAAAGCTACAAATCTTTGTGGCTGAGGACAGTCTGGAGCAACTCTGGACCATCTCTGTCTTCTAAGGATCAACCTAAATACCATTGCTAGACACTACGTGCCCCAAGAAAGCAACTGAACTGAGCCAAAACTCACACTTGGAGAACTTTGCATAAATCTTCTCCTCCCTTAACTGCTACAATACCACTCTCAAATGCTCCACATGCTCCTCTTGACTGCACGAGTATACTAGAATATCATCAATGAATAAAATAACAAATGAGTCGAGATAAGGTCGAAACACGCTGCTCATCAAATGGATGAACGTTGCTGGGGGATTGGTCAGCCCAAAAAACATCTCAAGGAACTCATAATGACCATATCACATCCTGAAAGCTGTCTTAAGAATGTCCGAGTCTCTGATCTTCAAGTGGTGATACCCTGACTTGAGATCAATCTTGGAGAACACCCTCACCCCTTGAAGCTAGTCAAATAAATCATCAATACGAGGCAAATGATACTTGTTCTTGATTGTGACCTTGTTCAACTATTTGTAATCAATGCACATCCTCATAGTGTCATCCTTGTTCTTCACGAATAGAATAGGTGTACCCCACGGCGACACACTAGGCCGAATAAACCCCTTATAAAAGTTCTTGAAGTTGCTCCTTTAACTCATTTATCTCCGTCGGTGCCATACGATACGGTGGAATAGAAATGGGCTGAGTGCCCGGCACCAAATCAATATCCCTGTCTAGTGGAATGCCCGACGGGTCTGTATGAAACACATCCGAAAAGTCCCTCACTACCGGAACTGAATAAATGGTAGGACTCTCTGCACTTATATCCCTCACAAAGGCTAAGTAAGAAAGACAACCCTTCCCAACCATCCACTGAGCCTTCAAAAATGAGATCACCCTACTAGGGACAAAATCAGTCGAACCTCGCCACTCAATCTGCGACACACTCGGCATGGCCAATGTCACTGTCTTAGCATGATAGTCCAAAATAGCACGACACAGAGATAAGCAATCAATGCCCAATATCACATCAAGGTCCACCATACAAAGCAACAAAAGGTCCACTCGGGTCTCCAAACCCCTAATAGTCATTACACATGACTGGTATACGCGGTTTACAATAACAGTATCGCTCACCGGAGTAGATACATGAACAAATAAAGTAAGATACTCATAGGGCATATCCAAATAACGAGAAAAATACGATGACACATATGAAAAAGTGGAATCGAGATCAAATAACGTAGAGGCATCTCTGTGGATAACTGAGACAATACCTGTAATCACATCATCTGAAATAATAGCATCGGGTATGGATGGGAGTGCATAGAAATGGGCCTGACCGCCTCCTGATCGACCTGCCCCTCTAGGATGACCCCTATCTAAATGTCCTCCACCCCTAGCTGGGTGGGTGAGTGGTGAAGTAACTGGTGCCAAAGTCGATGGCTGACTCCTCTGTTGAGACGGACCCCCAAGACGATGAGGACACTACCTCCACATATTCCCCAAATATCCACACTTATAACAACCCCTTGGTGCTGAAGTCAGGGACTGAAGGGAACCTCTAGCACCGAGATGACTAGCAGAACAACCTAGTATGGAAGAGCCCTAAACTGATGGAGAACAGGATGAACTCTAGGCTAGAAAGGCACTAAGTTAGTAATGGCCCTGATGTGAACTGTGAGAACCATGGCCCGATGATTCCCCACGATAAACTGGGCGAGCTAACTGAGCATGCCTAAATGGACGATCTCTACAGTGCTGAAACTGACCCCCATGAGGAGCACTACTTAATCCACCCTGACCACGAGGCCTCTTAGCCTCCCTCTCAACCCTCTCCTAACCACGAACCATCTCAATTTGTCGAGCTATGTGAACAACCATATCAAAGGTAGCACCAGATACTCTTTCTCTGGTCATGAGCAACCAAAGCCGAAAACTGAGGCCATCTATAAAACCTCCTAATCCTCTCTCGGTCTGTAGGAACCAACAAGACCGCATGACGAGCCAACTCGAAGAACTGTATCTCATACTGTGTAATAGACCTATCACCCTAACGAAGTTGCTTGAACTGCTAGCGCTGCTTCTCTCAGGAAGACTCAGGTACAAACTTCTCCAGAATGAGAACGGAGAACTACTGTGAAGAAAGTGGCACTGCGCCAACCAGCCTACGCCTCTCATAAGCCTCCCACCAACTAAGTGCAGCCTCGTAGAACTAGAAAGTAGTGAACGAGACCCCACTAGTCTCCAGAATACCTGCAACTTGAAGTATCCCCTAACACTTATCAAAGAAACCCTATGCATCCTCACCCTCAGCACCACTAAATGACGAAGGATGAAGTCTCCCAAACCTCTCCAATATGCGCTGCTCGTCCTCTCGCATAACAGGAGCTACATAGTCCTGAGTAGTTGCAACCGGCTAGGCTAGAGGTGTCCCCGGTGTCTGAAGTCCCTGCATGACCTGCTCATGTGTGTAAGCGGCAGGAGTCTGAGTGCCTCCCCCGGCCTGAGAAGTAGCTGCAGCCGTAGTAACTAATACCGCCTGATCTAGGCCAGTGCATACTGATAGAATCTGGGCCAGGGCCTCCTGAAGACCTGGAATCATAATGGGCACAACTGGTGCTGCAGGAGCGTCCACAATTGGGACCTGATCATGAACTAGGGCGGCTGGTGGATCTGCAGGTGCTGCCCTAACTGTTGTGCGGGCTACATTTTTAAGCTATTATGTAACAAAATCTAATAACATAAGTCTAAACAACCAGTGCAGAAGAAAACAACACAAGCCCGACATTGAGGTGTCATAAGACACGAGCAACTACAAGATCTGTCTCAGTACAATAAAGTCTAACAAAGTCTGGAGGATAATGCTAATAAAATCTAGGGAAGATACGAGGGAGAAGAACAGGGTTGCGAATGCCATGCAGCTACCTTGTCGACTCCAAGAAATGCTGAATTAACGATCAACGCTCGCTATCAAGACCCACAACTCCTGGATCTGCACACAAGGTATAGGGAGTAATGTGAGTACGCCAACGCAGTAAGTAATAAAAGTAAATGAAAGCTGAGGAGTAAGAAAATAGATAATTCCACGTCATAGCACCACAACAAATACAACACATTTCCAAAACAGTACAAAAATCGGTTATCTCGTAAAACAAACTCAGTTTCAGTAAAACCTTTTTTAAACATCTTCCATTGGTTTCAAACAAGTGGTGAAATAGTGAGTAATTGATAGAAATGTAAATGACTCCTCAGGCAAGACCTGTACCATAAACCGCCCCTCGGGCAAAATATCAATAGAACCAGCCCCTCGGGCCACCTTACAATCACTTGTAATCAGCTACTCGGGCAACAACATGAATCAACAACAGCCCATTGGGCAACATCACATAACTTACACTGGGTACCCGCGCTCATTGGGGTTGTTCAGACTCCAGAGGGGCTCCTACAGCCCAAGCGCTATAACAAGCCATCTCGTGGCATAATAAATCAGGCCCTCGGCCTCTCATATATCACAAATCAGTACAACATGCTGCGGCGCGCAACCCGATCCTAGGATATCCTCACAACACAAGTACTGGACCTCACTCAGTTAGAAACCTCTCAAGCCACTTGGGCTAACAGTAAAATAGGGTGCTCAGCCCGAAAATATCAATTATGCGTCAAATCAAAGTAAATAAGCCACCTTTTGCTTAAAAAGGCCCGCCCATCTCATATATATGATAAAGGAAGCAGGCTGTTTTTAGGTATTTTTGCTTATTCTTTTTTTTTTCTGGGGGTCTAATATGAGACTAAGTTATGAAATCAGTAAAACATAGTGTCGCGCCCCCTTTTTTCCCTCCGCGGAGAGATGTCTGGGTTTCGACGTTCATGGGGAAATAACTCATTTCCTTTTGGGAATTAGATATATAAAGAGTCGCCACTTAACGAATCATGGTGCGTTAGGGAACCCAAAGCGATTAAACTCTTGGATTAGTTTGCATTACCAGAGATTTAGGGTAAGGGCTCGAAATAACCTTAAGGGGAAGGTGTTAGGCACCCCTCTCGGTCCACAATGGTGGGTCCTGACTGAACTTATACTAATGAAAATCCATTAACAAATAAATTATTTTAAACACATAATTACAAATAAGAGCAGGTTTCGGACAATACATGACTCAAATAATCAGACAAAGGAAATGCGTAAACAAATTGTATATACATGGAAAGTAAAGGGAATTTGGGAAAGAGGGGTCCTAGGTTGGTTAACCTATAGAATCACCTCACGCAATGTCCTCTAAACACCCCTCAATGAGGGGCTACACGTGACATTAGCACGTAGTCATCATATCCATATATACCCTTCCCACCCCTTAGCGGTTATTAAGCGAATGTTATTTAGCGATCTCTATGCGTGCTGGAACTTGTCCCTTCTTAATGGTCCCAGAGGAAATTAGGACCTCTACCTATAGGCAGTTCTAGATAGACCCCTAAGGTTTAAAGGAGAAAACACTAAGGCGACAAGCAAGAACACATAGGACTTTAGCAAATAAAAGCAGGAAGGAGCAAATAAGAGGCTCAGGTTTACCTCCGCATATAATGCATGTAAATAGCACGACTCAAACATAAACAAGGGCAGTATTATTAAACAGGATCCTAAGACATGATATCTAGGTAAGTATCAGAACACAAGATACGTGCAGATTTTTTTTAAAAATTTAGAATTAGGACCTAATCAGTTTGCATACTAATTTTAAGCCTGTTAACCATTAAGCAGTAAACACAAAGAGGCAATTTCCAGTTTTTTAAGAAATTTGATTATCTAAGGCTTGCCTAGGCATGGGATAATGCACAATTGTTACCAGAACTATTAAAACAGGGTAGGAGATATTTTACCTAAAGCATGTTGTTCTAAGTTTTACAAGATACAGAATTATTACCAGATTTACTTAAACAGGATAATGAGACGTGAGACTATTTTATATCCTTTTTCATGCATCAGTAATTTAACTAGGTGTGACTGAGCGAGTATGAACGAGATCCTAAACATGGTATCTAATATGCACATATAAGGTTCAGAATGGTTTATATGCAGAGTACCTAAAGCAGGATTTCTAAATGCATAGCAGGTTACAACATGATTTCAAAATATGCATAAGTAACAGTTTATTTTAATGTTGTCGTTTATCCTAGAAATAGGATTTCTAAGTGATAATAAGGATGTCAAAATGAGATGCTGAAAACAGTATACATGAAACCTAGGAGCATAGTATCTAATGCATGATATGCTTTGCATGTATTGGTCCTAAACATGAATTCTAATGCACATACAGAAAAATATAAACCTAAAGCATGTTTTCTACCCTTTGATAACGTGTATAGCTACCCTCCCTTTTTTCACCTGCCCGCCCCAATATTCGTTACAATGAATATTACAAACAAACATTGAATGAATTATACTAATATATAAAGAAAAATAAGAAGTTACACTATAGGGAGCTTGTAAGTAGGCCCAGATTTCCAAAACCTCAACTGCTCAGATTGTTTCATAGCCTTTCTCAATATCCGGGTGTGTCAGAGTTCCCTAAGGACCTCAAGAGATCCTGGGTAGTGCTCACACCCAGATTTCACAACCATATTTGAGTAAGTGCAGTATAGAAGGGCCAAAATGCATTAGAGTTCAAAGGGATCTCATAGGGATTCCTAAGCAGTCACACATTAGAGGGGCAGAACTTAGGGATCTAAGAATATAGTGAGAGTGCTTGACATAGTTTTAAAAAAAGTTTAAGTAGGAAAACAATTTGAAAAAAGACTTGAAAATAGTTTTGTAAAACAACAGAAGAGTTATTCAATAAGACAGTTTTGAAAAGAGTAGGGAAATCAACAATAACAGACCAACCCTAAAACCAAAACAGGTTCAGCATTACACATAGAATAAAGAACCAAGACCGGTTTAGCACCACAAGCCTTCACACAGGGGTAAATGGGAATTGGGGACAGGTAAAACACATAATGATAAACACAAAGGAGGCAGAAGTCTTTGGAATTGGTACAGATATGCTCGGAAACACTGATTAGACATAGTCACAGAATTAGCAATGCTTAAGGGGTTCAGTATATGATCAACATAATTTAAAATCAATCCAAGAATCATACAAGTTTTGGAGTGCAGACTACTTTACAAGGAGATTCATACCAGAAACCAGATAGAGCAAGATCACATGGAGACAGACTACTTAGAGGGGGGTAACATGTTCATACTGATCCTAATGAAGGGTAGTACATAACATGCTAATAATGTAAACATACCAACTACAGGTTTCACAGTAAAACCATAAATAAAAGTAGACTAGAAATAGGATGAATTGAAGTAATAAAAAGGACCATATCATTTTTGGAACTTGAATTGAAATCAGAACATACCAGTAAAGAAGGTGGTAAACACAAAGTGAGGAGCAAGAGAATAGAGTAATCAGCATTAGCTTGCAACCGGCTGACTTAGAACAATAGCAAGTAACCAGAGAAAAGAGAGCAAAAGAGTGTTTTTGTGTGAGAGAGAGTTTTTGAACCAATGTGTTCGTGTCTTTGTGCTAATGAAAGAGCAGGATACTTGTAGTTTGAAAACAGGTAGAAAATAAGGCAAGAATCATAGTTCATCAGTAATTATGGAACTATGTACTAATTAGAATCAAATTAGTATAAGTACTTCCTTTAATTAAGGAGTTAAATTTAAACGGTAACATGTAAATACTAAATAAGGAAGGAAATCACATAAGGCTGAATATAACAAATAAGGAAATATTTTCAACATAGTAAAAGTACACAACATGTAATAGAGACTAGGTTCAGCAGATTCTAATCAAGGAAAATACTTAAGAATTAGTTGACAACGTGCTCGACCATAGATTAAGGTAAGAAAATATCTTAAAGGTTAAAATCAGTAGAGAATATCACAAGAAATCAGTGAAGGATCAGTCACAGAGATTCAAAGATTAAAAAATAGCAAATAGTACTAATTTAGGAGAAATTGACACAAATTTATGAGAACAAGTGGAATAACACATAATAGGCAAGATTAGAAACCATAATAAGCAAAATATGGTAAAATCACATAAAATTAGGGATTCACCTATAGCATAGCATGAATTAATAGAATAAACATGACATAGGCAGAAGAAGTAAAAGTCAGAGACACTGATGAACAAAATAGGGTAAAACCACAGAGAATCACAAGGTTCATGAGAAACAAGCACATATACAGATTAAGCGAACATATTATCACAAAACAAACTCAGAATGCAGGACTATAACCAAGAAACTTAGGGTTTTCAACATAATAACTCAGATAAAAAGAGAAAACTCAAATAAAAGTTAAAACATAGTGAAAATCATAGATTAATACTAAAATCAGAAGGAAAAGCCATTTTGAAAGGGGGTTAAGAAACCCTGATTTGAAGATGAAGAGTCGTTTTATAAAAATCGGAAAATCTTTAAGGAAAATAGCAAAATAACTCGGAATATACCCAGATCTATTACAGATCTAAGAAATCAAGAGCTAATAGTTAGGGTTTCAGAGAAATAACCCAAAGAGAAAGTGGATCGGCCTAGATACCACAGGTTCTAGCCAGAGATGGCAGGATCTTACTCGGACAGGCCAAGATTGGCCTGAGAATGACAAGAAAAACCATGGGGGTGAGTTGAACCGCCTCTGGTTCCTTTGAGTACCTCAAGGAAGCAGTAACTCAGCGTAGGAAGGAGCCATGAGGGCTGGGATGGTGGTGAGACCACCATAGTTACCGGCAAGTCGACGGTCGGTGAGAGCTTTAGGTTCTAGCAGAGAGAATTTGAGAGGCGAGGGGAGAGTGCAACAGCGGAGTGAAATAGATAAATGGGGGGGAAGGGGGGGTAGTCTCTAGGGTTAATTAAGGAAAGGGGAGATTTGGACCGTTGATTAAAATTGATCAACGGTCCAAATTAGACAAGGGATTGGGTTGGGTAGGATAAGGTATTGGGCCTGGGGTATTTGGGCCGTTTTAATTGGGTTGGGGTCAGATTTAATTAGTCTATAATTGAAATGAAAGTGGCTATTTGTTAAATAACCAATGTAAATTAATTAAAATAATTTATAAAAATAGCTATTAATTATAAAAATAAATTTCATGCGTAGAAAATAATTTAAAATGTTTATTTAGTATTTAAAAAATACACATGATTAATTTCTGGATGAAAATAGTACAAAATCATATGATTGGGTTATAACTGTAAAGTTATTATAATTATAGCCAAAAGGTGCCAATTTGACTAATTATGAAATAATTTGGTCTTAATGGGACCAAAAATAATACATTACGTCAAGAAATGCTTTTGAAATAATTTGTGAGGTATTTTTGTAATTATTTCTTGGAAATAAAATGATGGATAAATTAATAAAAATATAGGAAAATTGTGGAAAAATATCAATTGCTAATCAATGCATGATTTTGAAAACATATATGCAATTTGAAATATTTTTTTGGGAAAAATTGGGTATCAATAGCTACCCCTCTTTACCCGGGAAGGATGAAAGTGTTTTCGGGTAAAGATATGATGACCAATTTTGACTGGGGGGATGTTTTGAAAGACAAAGGTCGGACTCCGGTCTTTGAGTTGCCTACATATCTCTGATTTTACAAGAATCAGGCCATGTGTAGTTCTGGATTCATCGGCGGAATATGCCGATGAAGTCATTGCGAGAACGGACACGAGGTGCCGAAGCGGCTATGGTGAGCAGTTAGGGTTCGGGACAGTTGAAGGAACTGGAGCGAGATCGCTCCTGCTAGGATGGTAGATTCTTACTAGTCACCTACAAATAAAAAGGATGCTACGAACATGTATTTGTGCGAAAATATAAACATGATGTAGATTCCCTTTTGGACCATGAAGGTTGTCTTTGTACGGTTAAAGATGACGTCCTTGGACCATGTTGTCCTAGGCCATGAATTATTTAGTGAGGGATTTGCAAGCTATAAAATGATGTTCTCGGTCCATGACAAATGGTGCCTTCGAACCATGACGTCTTTGAATAATGATATGCAAATTTGAGGGATCCTCAGGCCATGGCATGGTGTCTTCCGGCTATGAGGATAATATCTTTTAGACTATGACGCCTTTGGATAGATTGGCGATATTTCAGCCCATGATATGCAATAATATGATGGTAACAAGACAAGGCTTAGTCTTGTGAAATGGAGGGCAGAGATTAGCTCGATTGAAAAGCAAATAGATAGTGCTAGAAATTGAGCAATATTTGTGCGAAAAGGGACAGTGCATAGTCCCATGCGAGTCTGGAGGCAAGGATTAGCCTCATGCAGATATAGAGGCAAGGATTATACTCATGCAAATAGGGAGGCCAGGATTAGCCTCATGCAGTTATGGAGGCAGGGATTAGCTTCATGCAAATATGGAGGCAAGGATTAGCCTCATGCAAATATGGAGGCAGGAATTAGCCTCATGCAAATAGGGAGGCATGGATTAGCCTCATGCAGTTATGGAGGCAAGGATTAGCCTCATGCAATTATGGAGGCAAGTATTAGCCTCATGTAGATAGGGAGGCAGGGATTAGCCTCATGCAAATATGGGGATTAGCCTCATGCAGTTATAGAGGCAAGGATTAGCCTCATGCAAATAAGGAGGCAAGGATTAGCCTCATGCAAATAGGGGGATTAGCCTCATGCAGTTATAGAGGCAAGGATTAGCCTCATGCAAATAAGGAGGCAGGGATTAGCCTCATGCAAATAGGGAGGCAGGGATTAGCCTCATGCAAATAGGGAGGTGGGGATTAACCTCATGCAGTTATGGAGGCAGGGATTAGCCTCATGCAAATAGGGAGGCGGGGATTAACCTCATGCAGTTATGGAGGCAAGGGTTAGCCTCATGCAAATAGGGAGGCAGGGATTAGCCTCATGCAGTTATGGAGGCAAGGATTAGCCTCATTCAAAGAAAATTGTATGTCCTGTGAGGGGAAGGTTGGTTCGTGCTTCTGTCGGCTGGCTTTGCTTTGCTCCGTTTTGAAAGTCTTTCGAGTTTCCCTGAGTGACACCTGACTGTTATGTAAATAAAGTTTTCGAAAAAATATGCAATTATTGATTAAAATAGATTTATTTTAGAAATATATGGATACATTAAGTAATTTTAGGTGAACTAGTGACTGCAACACATCTCAAAGGCATTGCAACTCTCTTATATTGGAATTTTGAGGGTCCTCCTCAAAATTCTGCCCCAGTTTGGTAGATAATCTTTTGATCATTGGCAGATGATAGGCCTTGCTGAACCTTCTTCAGAATTTTGAGAATCTTTCTCAAAAATTATGCCCTAATTTCTTAACCAATTTCTGACTTCCTGGCATGCGATAGCGTCGGCTGGACTTATTATGATATGACCGAACCCATAAGGCTACCTACGTATCTTCTCTTAAATGGGAATTAGGTCAAGCGTAGTTCAATTACATCAAATGAGGAAGTGTAGACAATCTAAGCATAGTATCTCTTGACTTTGTCTGACTTGATTAGTTTTGGCCAGATTTCTCCATCCATTTCTGCAAGTATGAGTGTTCCTCCTGTTAGCACCCTGTGAACCATGTATAGACCTTGCCAGTTCGGAGAGAATTTCCCTTTAGCTTCATCTTGATGTAGGAAGATTTTTTTCAGCACCAACTGACTTGGTGCAAACTGCCTCAGTTTGACCCTTTTGTTGAAAGCTCTGGACATTCTGTTTTGATAAAGTTGGCCGTGACACACTGCGTTCATCCTCTATCCATCGATGAGGGCCAACTATTCATAGCGACTTCTTATCCACTCTTCATCGTGAGTTCAGCTTCTTGCATGATTCTTAAAGAAGGGATCTCCACCTCGGCTGGGATGACAACCTTAGTACCATAAACCAGCATGTAGGGGTTGCTCTGGTTGATATGCGAACCGTAGTGCGGTATCACAATAATTCCAAAGGTAAATTCTCATGCCATTGTTTTTGGTTCTCTACCATTTTCCTTAGTATCTTCTTGATGTTTTTGTTGGCGGCTTCTACGACTCCGTTCATCTGAGGTCTGTAGGATGTGGAATTCTTGTGCTTGATTTTGAAAGTTTCACACATAGCTTTCATCAAATCACTATTAAGATTGGCGGCATTATCGGTAATAATGGATTCGGGGATTCCGAATCGGCAAACATTTTGATCCTTGACAAAATCTGTGATGACTTTCTTAGTTACAGCCTTGTAGGACGCAACCTCTACCCATTTTGTGAAGTAATCAATGGCTACCAGAATAAACCTATGTTTGTTTGAAGCAGTGGGCTCAATCGGACCAATAACATCCATTCCCCAAGCGACGAATGGCCAAGGTGAGCTTGTTGCATTGAGCTCGTTTGGCGGCACCTTTTTAATATCAGCATCCACCTGGCATTAAACGCATTTGCGGACATACTGGATGCAATCAGTCTCCATGGTCATCCAAAAGTAACCGGTCCGGAGTATCTTCTTAGCCAAGACAAAACCATTCATGTGCGGGCCACAGGTCCCGGCATGTATATCCTCAAGTAGCTTAGAAGCTTCCTTTGCATCGACACATCTTAGTAAACCCAAATCAGGAGTTCTTCTGTACAAGTTCCCTACGCTATGGAAGAAGCGATTGGACAATCTCCGGAGTGTGCGTTTCTGAGTGTGATTTGCTTGCTCCGGATATTCTTCTTTCGATAAGTACTCCTTGATGTCATGGAACCAAGGCTTTCCATCCGTTTCTTCTTCAACATGAGCACAATATGCTGGCTTATTATGTATTTTCACAAGAATGAGATCAATATAATTCTAATATGGATGTTATATCATAGATGACAATGTAGTCGATGCGTCGGCAAACTCATTCTGAATTCTTGGCACATGTCAAAATTCTATCTTCGTGAACCTCTTTCTCAATTCTTGCACATAGTGAAGGTATGGAAATATCTTGGAATTCTTGGTGGCCCATTCTCCTTGTACCGGTGCACAAGCAAATCTGAATCACCGATTACCAATAGCTCCTGAATGTTCATGTCGACTGACATATTGAGTCCTAGTATGCAAGCTTCATACTCTTCCATGTTGTTTGTGCAGGGAAATCTGAGTTTAGTAGATACCAGATAATGTTGACCCATTTCTGATACCAAAACTGCTCCAATGCCTACTCCTTTGAAATTTGCAGCTCCATCAAAGAACATCCTCTAACCGTCATATGCTTCAGTAATGTCTTTCCCTACGAATGACACTTCTTCATCAGGAAAATTTGTTTTCAAAGGTTCGTATGCTCCTCACACCGGATTTTTAGAAATATGGTCTGCCAATGGTTGTCCTTTGACCGCCTTTTTGAGTTACGTAGACGATGTCGAACTCACTTAACAATATCTGCCATTTGGCCAACTTTCTAGTCGACATGGGTTTCAGGAATATATACTTTAGAGGGTCCATCCTGGATATGAGGTATGTAGTGTAGGCACAGAAGTAATGCCTCAATATTTGAGCTATCCAGGTCAAAGCACAGCAAGTGCATTCAAGCAGAGAATATCGTGCTTCATAAGGTGTGAACTTCTTAATCAAGTAATATATGGCTTGCTCCTTTCTTCCTGTCTCGTCATGTTGTCCCAAAACATATTTGAAGGCTCCATCTAATACAGATAGATAGAGTAGCAAAGGTCATCCTAGTTCCGGGGGGACCAGAATTGGCGGTGTGGACAGAGACTCCTTGGTTTTGTCAAAAGCTTTTTGACAATCCTCTGTCCAGCTTGTTTCAGCATCTTTCCTCATCATCTTGAAGATGGGTTCACATATGACTGTTGACTGTGCTATGAAGTGACTGATATAGTTGAGACGTTGTAGGAAGCTCATCACGTCCCTTTTGCTCTTAGGTGGTGGTAACTCCTGAATAGCCTTGACTTTAGACGGATCCAGCTCAATCCCTCGACGACTGACAATGAATCCCAATAATTTTCCTACGGGAACCCCAATGCTTATTTTGAGGGGTTCAGTTTCAAGTTGTACCTTCTAAGCCTGTCAAAGAACTTTCTCAGGTCCGCTACGTGATCTGCGACCCTCTTGGATTTGACAATGACGTCGTCCACATACACCTCTATTTCCTTGTGTATCATATTATGGAAGATGGTTGTCATGGGTCTTATATAAGTAGCCCTAACATTCTTCAGACCGAATGGCTTCATCTTGTAACAGTATACACCCTACGGTGTGATGAAAGCTGTCTTCTCTGCATCTTCTTCATCCATTCAATTCTGGTGATAACCCATGAAGCAATCTACAAAGGATTGGAGTACTTGCTTGGTGTAATTATTGATCAGGATGTGTATATTTGGTAGTGGGAAGTCGTCCTTGGGACTTGCTCTGTTTAAATCCCGATAGTCAACACATACTCTAACCTTCCCATCCTTCTTTGGAACTGGCACAATGTTAGCTAACCAGGTTGGGTACTCAACCATCTTGCGAACTTTGGCTTTGATCTGTTTGGTAACTTCCTCCTTGATTTTCAGGCTCATATCTGGTTTGGACTTTCAGAGTTTATGCTTTACTGGCAGACACGTGGGATTAGTGGGTAGCTTGTGAGCCACTATGGATGTGCTCAAACCGGTCATGTCATCATATGACCATGCGAAAATATCCTCATACTCTTTTAGGAAGCGAATGTACTCTTCCTTCTCTGTTGGTGACAAGTGAATGCTGACAATTTCCAGATTGGACATAGGCTTATTCTCAAAGTTCCTCGGATATCTCATCTTCTTATCTGAATCACTATTCTCATATTGTGTTGCCTCATTACATGTCAAAGTCACTGGTTCATCAGGAAAAGTAATAATAATGCTGTAGAAAGCAAAACTGTAAAGTTAGTAGTGAATAATAAAGAGCAAATGCATTTGATTTAAAACTAAAAAATCATCCAGACAAAGTACGACTCGATGAATCGAGCATTTATTTTGAAACAAGTAAAATTTAGGGGAAATCTTAAATGCCTAGAATGGCTATAGAAGTAAATTCCACCAAACTACCCAAGGACTCGGCGGGCTCGGGATGGTGTGGCGGTCCAGTTCCTGAGAATAGCTCCCTTCTTCATGATCTGAATAGTGAGGCCTTCTTCCTCCTGCTCCTCAATTATGGCACTGCAGTCCATGTCCTCATCCTCTAAGAACAAATTCTTCAACCCAGCTAGTGCTTCTTCTTCTTCCAAATGTGGCACTGGTTGCTCGAGAGGGTAGTATAGTCCACGCCATGGAGGCGACCAATTTCTATACTCTTGCCATGTGTACTAGTATCCGAGCCCAAATGTGGTACCATGATTTTTCAGTTGTATTGGTTTAGTGATACCTTGAAAGTTCTTTCCCAATCCTTTGTCAGGTTCATATCCAGACCAAGCTAGTACACTTTCTATTTTACCACTCCACCATTTATCCTTTTCGACGGCATTGACCCGTTCAATGTGATGATAGGTTTTCCCTTCTAACCTTCTTCTATGACCAATACCCGGGATAGTTTGACTAGTGTAAATGGGGTTACTCCCATCTCCATGAATGATCACCTCTTGATGATTCCATTCGAATTTCACGGCTTGACGTAGGGTGGAAGGCACGCTCCAGCAGCATGGATCCATGGTCGGCCCAAAAGAAGATTATATGAGGCTAGTATGTCAAGCACCTGAAACTCTATGTCGAACAAAGTTGGCCCCATTTGTAAGCAAAGGTTGATTTCCCCGATTGTGGTCCTCTAGGACCCATCAAAAGCTTTCACGTTCATGCTTCCATGGAAACCTTTGTCCAACCTTTTCAGAGTGTCTGATGGACAAATATTTAGGCTTAAACCTCCATCAACCAAGACCCTGGCAATGAATTTGTCTTCAAATTGCACTGTAATGTGCAATGCCCGATTGTGATTCAGCCCCTCAGGTGGTAGCTGTTACATCCCGCATTTTGTGCGTTAAAGTTTCGTCGTAAGTTAACCGACAATAAGTTCAGGAATAATATTATTTTAAGACTATAAGCACTATGCTATTGCAAACAAGTGATAAGTAAATTTGTAAAGGTGAGAGGGTAAGCAAATTGAAGAAAATGAATTTTCTCAAAGTTTGACATTTTGAGATAAAATACGGTCCGAGATATATTATCCGATATTTATGGACTAGTGTCATACAAGGTATCACATGACCACAATTGTAAGGTGTGCAAAATGTGTTAAAAGTGAGTAGTATTATAAGTAATTTGAGATAATTCCTAATTATGTGGATAATTGGATAATTATGGATTTTAAGTAGGAGATTATCTTATAAATTGAATTTTTGGTGGAAAATTATTAGGGGGACAAATCCACATGTCATTTGTGAAGACTTGGCAGCAAGATAGAGACAATTTATTGACTCTTAAGTTCATTTACTAAGGTGGCAAGATTGGAGGAGTCCTTATGGCTTAGTCACCTTGTAAAGTGGGGTCCATTATAACAAAAATGTCTCAAATTCACAAAGAGATGGAAAAGGGTAACGTTCAACTTCAACAAAGTCTTGAAAGACTTCTAAAATTCCACAAAATTCATATAAAGTTAGGATAAAATTCACAAAATAGATAAATTTATATTCATAGCAAAGTGAAGTGCTCCAGCAAACTCATACAAGTGATGGCAGCATGATTTTGCTCCAACAAGAATTTCATACGAAGTTATACTGTGTAATAACAATGGAATTTTGCGATTCTAATGGAATACATTGCATTCTTTATCAAGAATATCATACGGATTTTTCCCTACTTCGACCCGCCGTTACGTGTTGTCGCAATTGACGTGTGTTAGAGGGAGTGTCAAGATAATTGGCTCAGGTATGTTAAGGCTATCCCTTCTTTCTTTTGGCATGATCCAAATTATACAGAAGAAATGAGCAAATACACAGTTTTCTATAAATTACTCTATTCATAGAAATAGTAGGGGTGTCTATATTCTTGATTCCCCATGAGAATTGTTATTATCTTCTGTTCATGGGTCTCAGAATAATACGCAGTTGGAAAAGTTTATCCGGAAGGAATATCGAGATTATTATGTATTTTTCATGCATTTCACTCATTTATACATGTGCATTGACCAATGACCAGATGGTGTTATATACGCGTATATATGTAAATATATGTATATGGGATAAGGGAAAAGGTTATGGCGTTATATACGCACCACCACATGATCAGCTGGTATATGATGATGATGTTATCCACAGTGGCTGAAATACGATTCAAATGGCATTATATATGCGTATATATGTATGTATATGTATATGGGTTATGGAAAAAGTTATGGCGTTATATACGCACCACCACCTGATCAGCTGGAATATGTTGATAAATTTGCCCACAGTGGCCGATATGATATGATGGGATGCCCTCAAAGGCTAATGATGTTATGAAACATGTACCTATGCACGACATGAAATTCATACACATATGCATGACACTAAAAGTAATTTATGATTTATAAAGTTATTTACACTGACAGGTTGAGTCATGTACTCTATATTTCTTCCATGTCTCTTATGTATTTATTTATGTGCCTGACATACTCGGTACATTATTCGGACTGCCGTCCCTTTTGCCCGGGGACGCTGCGTTTTATGCCCGCAGGTCCCGATAGACAGGTCGGGATCCCTCCATGTAGGCTATCAGCTTGGCGTAAGATGTTGGTGCGCTCCATTTGATTCGGAGTTACTTGTTTGGCTTGTATGATTTAGTCGTGTATTGTTTGGTATGGCAGGGCTCTGTCCCGACCTTTATGACATTTATGTACTCTTAGAGGCTTGTAGACATATGTCGTGTACGTGAAAGATTTTACGACCTTGTCGGCCTATGTTTGGAGTTTATAAATAATCATTTTGGCTTATTAGGCCCGTATGTCACGTGTATATGATAATGTAATAAAGAAAGATAGGTTACGTTGGTACTCAGTTGAATAAGGTACCGGGTGCCCATCACGGCCCATCTGTTTGGGTCGTGACAAAAGTGGTATCAGAGCAGTTCTGTCCTAGGGAGTCTACAAACCGTGTCTAGTAGAGTCTTGTTTATGGGTGTTTCGTGCACCACACTTATAAGAGGGAGGCTACAAGGCATTTAGGACTATCACTCTTTATTCTTACTCTAGATCGTGTGTTAGAGCTCAGTTGTAAATTTCAAGTTCCTAACTCCTATTTTGTTCTTAATAAGACGATACCTACATCCAGAAAGACGGTTGGTAAAAGATATGGCTATGGAAAAGTTGAATCAAAGGAAACACGATTTGCATCATGGTTATGATAAGTAAATGTGAGGTCTTCAGCGGATCTTGTGCATACTGAAAGGTGTAAGCCTCTTGATAAGGAGTCTTGAGGCAGGAATACCTACCCACCTTAATGGTGAAAGATAATGAGAGATTCAAAAGCTAAACACAAGTTTGAACAAGAAAAAAAAAAGCAAGATGAAGAAGAGTATGAGGCATCCAGTTAATGATGGTTTACAGTGTTTATAATTCAGGCAGAGGAATATAAGCTTTCTGGGATATATTCAACAGTAATAGAGGTATGTACGATTGATCGTACCCATCTCATTTATGCCCTATGGGGGCTAACAAAAGTAGTATAAGAGAAGGACGGATATCAAGATACGGCTAGGGATAGAGTAACCCAAAATTATGGTTGGATTGTTTGCCTTAGTTGACATTTCCGAAGGATATTGTAAATGCACTAATAGATCTCCTCGTGAGACACCTAGATGGTGCACCGTCAAGTAGTAAAGCTAGATATGAGCACTGGAAGACTTGAAGGAATAAATATGACCTTAGTGTGGCTCCTGTCCCCAGTAAAGAAAGAATGTTAGGTAATTCGAAGAGCCAGTGGATGGAGCAAAGGGGAGCTAAAAGCAAAAGAATATCTTGTTGAAGTTTCATAATAATGTGAAAGACAGAAATGTTAGCAGGATATAAGAAGAGAGCTAATGAAGTATTAAGAGTAAGATATGATACATGGTGTCACACCTCCTTTTTACGCACCCGCGAGGGCGCAGGAGTTTTTTCCAATTAAAGGACAATCGAAACGGGATTGGTTTAATTATTTCAGAGTCGCCACTTGGGAGATTTAGGGTGTCCCAAGTCACCAGTTTTAATCCCGAATCGAGGAAAAGAATGACTCTATATTATGGTCTGCGTACCAGAAATCCGGATAAGGAATTCTGTTAACCCGGGAGAAGGTGTTAGGCATTCCCGAGTTCCGTGGTTCTAGCACGGTCGCTCGATTGTTATATTCGGCTTGATTATCTGATTTTATACAAGTATGAACTTATGTGCAAATTTTATCCTTCAACCGCTTTTATCATTTACTACTATTATTTTTATCAAGAATTACAACGTTATAAAATGTATCTCGAACCACGTTACAATCAATGTACCCGTGGTCGTCGACACACTTTGACTCCGTTGAGATTTGGATTTGGGTCACATCAATGTGCACCCGAATTTAAGGAAATTAAATTATTAGAGGCGTGCCTAAAGCGACTAGCGTATTTATTTTGGGTAGGACCGTGGAATTTTACTAAACGGTTCATCCTGAAGTCTAAACAATTTTTAAAGCAGATATTTACTGAGGGTCCCGCAATTTGTATTTTTATTTGGTGAGGCTCATCTCATTCTTATTTTAAAATGAATTTGCAACGCCATGGACACGCATCTCGAACCACGTCACAATCAATGTACCCGTGATTAGAAACACATTTCGACGCCATTGAGAATTGGATTTGGGTCACATAAATGTGCACCCGAGTTTAAGAAGGTAAGATTTACTAAGGCGCGTCCTAAAGGGTCTAACGTATTGTTAATTTAGGAGGGTTGTGAGATTTGCTAAACGACCCGTCCTAGAAACTAAATGCTTCGATAATATACGTTTAACGAGGGCCCCGCATCTTGTGCGTTTTTGTTTGTCGAAGCTCATCTCGTCTTTATTTTAAAAGGAGATCCTATAGAAACTACGTTTCTTGTCGCATTTGTCTCTACTAGTTGAGAATAAAAATGACCCTATTCAATTACATGCTTGCAGGTTATTATAACGGAATTCTGAGTGCCTTTGCAGAATAAGAAAACATGGCCATGCCCATGGGCAGCTAATCGAGCATCGTGGGCCCGAACCCAGCCCACACAGTGTCGGCTGGACCTGGGCCAGTGCCTTTCTGATGAAAGCCTGCTGGGTTCGTTTGATTCGGGCTCGACCTTCGTGAGGTTGAGGAGTGCAGACTTGCGCCGTTTATTTTAAGGCAATGGTTTGCCAATTGTAAGGAGACAGTTTATCAAAAGGACATGAAATTAACTAACATGGATAGTTCTATGTATTTAAGGACATGCTAACCATATAAAACCTAAGATACAACCTACTGCATTGGAGACCCTTTTATCTATCAACTTTCATATACAAACTAGCATTCAATCATCACATATTGACATCTACTGGGCACACAGGCTACCTTCAGTATCGAAACAAGAATGCAAACTACTACACATTACATGAATATTTAATGTAACAATCTATGTATAAAAGACATTCTTCAGGACTTTCATTTGTATTCATGCTCAAATTTCCCAGTTACATTTTTGACAGTGCATTGGTTGTGTACCTGGTATAGAGGACAAAGAAGAAAGGAATGATCAGCTGGGCAGTATGTAGTAAACACAGCAACAGCAGATACACAGCAACAACACAGCAACAAATCAACAATCCAAGTGTTTTCCACAGCCCACGACAACCAACAATATTTCCCAGAACAAAGAGGACCAACAAATAGTCGAGTACCAAACCAATGAACCCAGAAAAGAAGGATGAAACAAACAGCAACAACAGAGTATTCAATGCAGCAACACTACCAATTGAATAACCAGAAACAGCTCAACCAATGCAAACCAAGAACTTGGCCAAGACAGCTTGACCAATATGCACTCTTATACAACTTTTCAGGCAGTGTTTGGTTGCAGTGTTTATTGGAAGCTAACTTGTGTTTTTTCAGTTTTCTTTGAACTCACTAGACCTCTCTTTGGACTAAAATTTTTACAGCCCTTTTTTTTCTCTCTGAAAGCTAAAAGTCCAGCCTCAGACCCATAAACTTCAGCCCCTGTTTTAGTTGTCCAATGGCCTATTTATAGGCCAAATGCACCATTACAGCTGAGCTGCCCTGCCTGCCAATTGGCAGAATGCCCATACCCTTTAAGCCCATCCTAAGCATGCTTGGTGTCAGCTACCTTTATTCCCCACGCCTGGTTTTTGTTTAATCCAGAATTATGGGCTCATTTGTTTATTCATTTTGAGCCCCCCATACCCTTGTGTCTTGTTCCCCATTGGTATTAGTTTAATCCTAAGTTAGTACCCTACTTGTCAGCTCACTTAAACTAATTACTTCTGTTCTTTTTAGCACCCCAGATTACCCCTGTCAACCTTGATTATTACTGCCCCTGCCTATTGCAGCATTAGGGCATTTTTTGCACTGATGAAAGCTCGAGCTCAGGACTGCCTAGACTGAACCCTTTTAGTCATTTTTATAATGCCAATAGACCATTTCAAACATTACTAGGTCATCCAGCCAGTGTCCGAGTTTAATTAGTTATGTGACAATCCTAACTCCTTCGATTCATTAGTTATAGAAAACTAATCGACGACATTTATCGAGTCGACTATACTAATTATAGCAGGTAATAATCGATCGCTCACATAAACAATACGTTCAGGGACCTAAAGGGCCTCAGACAATTCTATGTTCAATAACTGGGGACCTATATAAGTTTATTCATTTGACGACCAATCTAATCGAACAGGTTCATCACAGAGTACATTCAGAATACAAATAGAAGACAAACGACCAAATAAAAGGTCTTTAACAGAGATGAAAGAAATCTGGATGAAAAATAACAAAATAACAAACAAACACAAAGAGATATGCTGACAACTTATTTGGAAATAAAACAAAAGAACGGAAAACTTACCAAAACGTTTAAACCAAACAGACCCAAATCAAACTCGACTTCGAACTTTTGAGGCCGAACAAACTTTAGTCAGGGTGTTCTCACATGAGAACACCTTGACTAAGGTCTATTAGACCTCAAACCTATGTCAAAACTGGCCGGGTTCCCCAGGTGCATGTGTTTCCAGTTCTGGATTTCCAGATCTGGATTTTTAGGAGTTGTGGGTAGATTCGGACCAAACCAAGTTTGGTTTGGTCACTAGGAAGGTCAGGGGGTGTCTGGTATGAAGATGGGGTGGTTTGGTGTAGATCGAGTTTTGTCTCGAATCTTCAAATCCAGATTCGAGACGATAGGAGATGATTCGAGGTTCGTGGTTAGTGGATTCGTGTTCAGGGGAGTGAGGGGGTCTTAGGGTGTTCAGGGGGTGGTCACCGGCGTTCGTGCCGCCGGCTTTAATGGCGAAGGAGACTAGGGCGGCTGCTAGGGTTTGGGGGTTTCAGGGTTCAGGGAAGGAGACGAGTGAGGGGTGGGGTTCGGATAGGGGGCGTGGGGTGTAAGGGAAGGTTTATATATGGTGAGGTTGATCGGATCTGAGCCGTTAGATCAGATGATCTCAACGGCTTAGATCTGATGTTGAGAAATGGGACGGGGTCGTTTGGTAATTAAACGAGGTCGTTTGGTTTAAGTGGGGGATTGGGTCAGACCGGTTATTGGGTCGGGTTCAAAAACGGGTTGCTGAAAGAGGTCCTGAGCCGTTGGATCGGCTAGGACGGACGGCTCAGATTGATTTGCCTGAAACGACGTCGTTTCAGGAGGTTCCTGGGCAGGCCTGGTCTGGACCGGGTCAGATCGTTGGTTTGGGCCTTTTTTTTTGTTTTATTTTTGGGCCCAAATTGATTTCAACTTTCTTTTGTTTTCCAATTTAAAGAAAAATAATAAAAATAATAAAAAAAATAAAAATAACTAATAAAACAAATGAAATTAAAACAAATAACAATATGGCGTTTCAACATAATTATCATACCAAGTAAGTTAAATCACAACCTAAAACGGACGATGCACATATATTTATAGAATACTTTTTTTTGAATTTTCTTTTAACGCCACATATATTTTTTGTATTTTTGTTTGATAATGACTAGATGCAAAATGGACAGACTCACAAACGACTAACAACACATGTCACGGAAAGATCGAAAAATTGTACAGCGAAGCCTTTTGCCACTATTTTTATTTTCTTTTGGAGCGATTGTCCGTGAAGCAAAAATCACGTGCTTACAGCTGCCCCTCTTTGCACGAAGACACGAAGGGTTTTCGCGCAAAGATAAAGCGAGCGATTTTTGCCCGTCCGAATACTCCGTGGGAAGCATTTTTTGAAAAAGATTTGACCGAACCTTTGCTTCAGGGGTTTCCTACATATCCTGGGCTGAACAGGAATCAGGTCAATGTAGTTCGGGAAATTTTGGTAGCTGGGACTACCGTGCGACTGTATTACTTGCTGCTGTTGTGCGCTGTTGCATGCTGCTGTAGGATGCTACTGCTCAACCGATCTCCCTGTTACATTGCTCTAAAAGGAAAAACAAGAAGTTAAGCTAGAGTATGAGATCTCATCCATCTTCGACTTGTTCTTGTTGCCTTGCTTTCTTGTCGGCTAACGTTTTCCTCTGACGCCTTTATTTTGTGAACTTGGAGATGATGCTGGTCCTTCACCTTTTCTGACTGTCAGTTCTCATCACTTTGCTTGATTTGCTGGGGATACGGCTTTCTTCTTTAAATCTTCCAATGGTTTCTTCAGTGGTATGGCTTTTCATCAGAATTGTTATACTAGGCATGCTACAACGTTCCCAAACTGTTCCTTTTTCCTTTTGAATGGCGCGCTTGCCTCTGCAGTTGTCTGCTTCTTGATGCTGGGGATTTCATTGTTTCCCATTTGGGGATCTCTGTTGTACCCTTCCGTCTTCAGGTGGGGCGACTGATTCCAAAATCTAGAGCTGAATGTATTCCCGCATTATACTGGTGGGCGACCTAGAACTTAAGAGTATTCCCGCATTATACTGGTGGGCGACCTAGAACTTAAAAGTATTCCCGCATTATACTGGTGGGCGACCTAGAACTTAAAAGTATTCCCGCATTATACTGGTGGGCGACCTAGAACTTAAATGTATTCCCGCATTATACTGGTGGGCGACCTAGAACTTAAAAGTATTCCCGCATTATACTGGTGGGCGACCTAGAACTTAAAAGTATTCCCGCATTATACTGGTGGGCGACCTAGAACTTAAAAGTATTCCCGCATTATACTGGTGGGCGACCTAGAACTTAAAAGTATTCCCGCATTATACTGGTGGGCGACCTAGAACTTAAAAGTATTCCCGCATTATACTGGTGGGCGACCTAGAACTTAAATGTATTCCCGCATTATACTGGTGGGCGACCTAGAACTTAAAAGTATTCCCGCATTATACTGGTGGGCGACCTAGAACTTAAAAGTATTCCCGCATTATACTGGTGGGCGACCTAGAACTTAAAAGTATTCCCGCATTATACTGGTGGGCGACCTAGAACTTAAAAGTATTCCCGCATTATACTGGTGGGCGACCTAGAACTTAAAAGTATTCCCGCATTATACTGGTGGGCGACCTAGAACTTAAAAGTATTCCCGCATTATACTGGTGGGCGACCTAGAACTTAAAAGTATTCCCGCATTATACTGGTGGGCGACCTAGAACTTAAAAGTATTCCCGCATTATACTGGTGGGCGACCTAGAACTTAAAAGTATTCCCGCATTATACTGGTGGGCGACCTAGAACTTAAAAGTATTCCCGCATTATACTGGTGGGCGACCTAGAACTTAAAAGTATTCCCGCATTATACTGGTGGGCGACCTAGAACTTAAAAGTATTCCCGCATTATACTGGTGGGCGACCTAGAACTTAAAAGTATTCCCGCATTATACTGGTGGGCGACCTAGAACTTAAAAGTATTCCCGCATTATACTGGTGGGCGACCTAGAACTTAAAAGTATTCCCGCATTATACTGGTGGGCGACCTAGAACTTAAAAGTATTCCCGCATTATACTGGTGGGCGACCTAGAACTTAAAAGTATTCCCGCATTATACTGGTGGGCGACCTAGAACTTAAAAGTATTCCCGCATTATACTGGTGGGCGACCTAGAACTTAAAAGTATTCCCGCATTATACTGGTGGGCGACCTAGAACTTAAAAGTATTCCCGCATTATACTGGTGGGCGACCTAGAACTTAAAAGTATTCCCGCATTATACTGGTGGGCGACCTAGAACTTAAAAGTATTCCCGCATTATACTGGTGGGCGACCTAGAACTTAAAAGTATTCCCGCATTATACTGGTGGGCGACCTAGAACTTAAAAGTATTCCCGCATTATACTGGTGGGCGACCTAGAACTTAAAAGTATTCCCGCATTATACTGGTGGGCGACCTAGAACTTAAAAGTATTCCCGCATTATACTGGTGGGCGACCTAGAACTTAAAAGTATTCCCGCATTATACTGGTGGGCGACCTAGAACTTAAAAGTATTCCCGCATTATACTGGTGGGCGACCTAGAACTTTAAAGTATTCCCGCATTATACTGGTGGGCGACCTAGAACTTAAAAGTATTCCCGCATTATACTGGTGGGCGACCTAGAACTTAAAAGTATTCCCGCATTATACTGGTGGGCGACCTAGAACTTAAAAGTATTCCCGCATTATACTGGTGGGCGACCTAGAACTTAAAAGTATTAAAATTGCTTCCTCGTTCTTCCGAGAAAATTTTCGACAACCGGCAGAAAATTTTCTGCCCCGGTCTTGGTGACTCCCTTGGCGTTGCTGTTCTCGTCAATCCTTTGCTTTCCTGCAAAAGACAAAAGGTTTTAGTCAGTTTTAATCGTGGTGGTAGAGGGTGCCTTTCTGGCGAGCAATTTTCTCTCTTCCCCTTCTCTTGCTTTTTGTTCCCATAATTGGTTGGCGGGCAAAGTTGCCTGTTGGGGGGTTTCTAGCCTGCTGGGGATCGGTTTTCAGTTTATCCCCTTTTCTGCTTTCTCTTGAAGCATATTCCGTGGGAGTCCACTTCTATCTCCCGAAACCACTCCCTTTTGGAGCTTACTTCTTCCAAAATTTCCGGGCACAATCCCTGCATTGCCTGGGACCGGCCTTTACGACTGTTTGTATCATCCGGCATTTGGATGAATTCCCCTTTGGTTTCTGGTAGTAAGCTTTGAAAAATCCTTTCAAGACACATTTTAGGAAAAGAAATAAAGATATGGAAAAAAGAAAAACTTTCTGAACCAATATTTTTGTGGGAGGAGACAATCCAAAGAACTTATTTGGAGGACACAATTGGTCCCCGTGATCATGACGTGCACCATAGATTCCCGAACCAGTCTATTTGTATCAATCAATTTGTCCGACGGTCTGACTTGCTGGGGATGATAAATGGATGTTCATCTTGTTGCAAATGTGGTAGCTTCGCTGATCTGTCTCGTCGCCTCATAGTGCCCTTCGAGGGGTTTTCACTAATGAGACTCTCTCTTTTCTCTCATCTCCCGGCGCCTTATGGTGCCTGTGAAGGTTTTCACCAATAAGACTCTCTCATTTTATATCCCTCATCTTACATCGCCTCTCGGTGCCTGCGAAGGTTTTCACCGATGAGACTCTCTCATTTTATTTCTTTCGAGGAATCGGGGTGTTGTAGATACGACCCTCTTTTCTGGAGATTCCTTTGACTATCAATTCGTTCCCAATCTTACGATCCTCTTCTTTGCTGGGGCTTGGTGTATTATTCTCGGCCTTATTTTCCGGATTTGGCATCTCTCGAACATTGATCGGGAGGTCTTTTGGATGTTGACGTTGGTTTTGGTGTGGGATTGAAGAAAGGCTACAAAAATGAAAACAATTTGAAGGGTGATGTGCTACAACTTTTGGAATCTAACCTTTGTTGGAACTTAAAACATAACCTCTGCCCCAGTTTTCTTGCTTGGGGAATTTTATTTTTTATGCTTATGTTGAGTTACGTGCGTTACGCACATTGTGCTATATTGTGCACACTATGTACATTATGCATCCTATATTTGCTATGATGCATACTATGTACATTATGCATCCTATATTTGCTATGATGCATACTATGTACATTATGCATCCTATATTTGCTATGATGCATACTATGTACATTATGCATCCTATATTTGCTATGATGCATACTATGACCGAGCCGTGAGGCGCCTACGTATCCTCTTTGAGGAATCAGGTCAAACGTAGTTCCCACGGTTTTATATTCCTTGATTTTTCTTTTCTTTCTTTCCATTTTCTTTTCCTTTTCTTTTTTTTTTTTTTTTATATATCTTTCCCATTAGTGATTCCAAAAGAGGGGTATTGAAAGAATTTGCTCAAGGCTCAAAGGGGAAAGCGAAGGTTAAAAGTGTTTGGATAGGAGAAAGAATTGCCTCCGTCATCTCATTATTCAACAAATGCCAAATACAAACAAATAAACCAAAATTGCCATAATTTAAAGAAATTACGCGTAATATCTCTTGACTGCATCTGAATTGATAGCCATGTCGACACATCCACCTTCGACATCTGTCAAACACAAGGCACCATTGGCCAAGACTCTGGTCACAATATAAGGCCCTTGCCAATTTGGGGCGAATTTGCCTTTCGCCTCGACCTGATGTGGGAGGATCTTCTTCAATACCTGCTGCCCTACTTCAAACTTCCTGGGGCGCACCTTTTTATTATACGTTCTTGCCATTCTCTTCTGGTACAGCTGACCATGGCACACTGCTGCCAATCTTTTCTCATCTATCAGGCTCAACTGTTCCAATCGAGCTTTGACCCATTCATCATCATCAATCCCGGCTTCAGCGACAATTCGGAGGGACGGAATTTCGACCTCCGCTGGTATCACGGCCTCAGTCCCATACACCAACAAATAAGGAGTTGTGCCTATGGAAGTCCGGACGGTAGTGCGGTAGCCCAACAAAGCAAAGGGCAATTTCTCGTGCCACTGTCTGGACCCTTCCACCATTTTTCGCAGTATCTTCTTGATATTCTTATTGGCTGCTTCGACTGCTCCATTTGCCTTAGGACGATATGGGGTGGAATTGCGGTGTGTAATCTTGAATTGTTGGCATACCTCTCTCATCAAGCTGCTATTAAGATTCGCACCGTTATCCGTGATGATCACTTTTGGGATCCCAAATCTGCAGATGATATGGGAGTGAATAAAGTCCACCACTGCTTTCTTGGTTACCGACTTGAAGGTTTTAGCCTCAACCCATTTGGTGAAGTAATCAATGGTCACTAGAATGAACCTGTGACCGTTGGATGCTGCTGGCTCGATGGGCCCGATGACATCCATGCCCCAGGCCACAAACGGCCAAGGTGCTGACATCGTATGTAACTCTGTTGGCGGAGAATGAATCAAATCTCCATGTATCTGGCACTGATGGCATTTCCTCACAAAAGTGATACAGTCGCGTTCCATGGTGAGCCAATAACACCCTGTTCGAAGGATCTTTCTCGCCAATACATATCCGCTCATGTGTGGTCCGCAAACTCCCGCATGTACCTCTTCCATGACCGTCATTGCTTGACTGGCATCTACGCATCTCAACAATCCCAAATCCGGGGTTCTTTTGTACAATACTCCTCCGCTGAGGAAGAAACTATTCGATAAACGCCGAAGGGCTCTTTTTTGGTCTCTCGAGGCATGTTCTGGATATATCCCCATTCTGAGGTATTCCTTGATATCATGAAACCAGGGTTCGCCATCTGCTTCTTCTTCTATGGTATTGCAGTAGGCGTGCTGATCACGGACTTGGATATGCAGAGGATCAACATACATTTTGTCAGGGTGGTGCAGCATTGATGCTAAGGTGGCTAAGGCATCTGCAACCTCATTGTGAACTCTCGGGATGTGTTTGAACTTCACCGATCGAAATTGCTTGCTCAGATCATGCAAGCATTGTCGGTATGGTATGAGCTTTAGATCTCGTGTTTCCCATTCCCCCTGAATTTGATGTACCAAGAGGTCCGAGTCTCCCAAGACCAAGACGTCTTGGACATCCATGTCAGCAGCCAAGCGCAGACCCAGAATGCAAGCCTCATATTCGGCCATATTGTTAGTGCAGTAGAAGCGCAGTTGGGCCGTAACAGGATAATGCCGTCCTGTTTCAGAAATGAGTACTGCCCCTATTCCAACCCCTTTTGCGTTTGCAGCTCCATCGAAGAAAAGCTTCCAACCTGATTCCTCGGGTAATTCCAACTCATTCGTATGCATCACCTCTTCGTCAGGAAAATACGTTCTTAAGGGCTCGTATTTTTCATCAACGGGATTTTCTGCCAAATGGTCTGCCAGTGCCTGGGCTTTCATGGCCGTCCTTGTCACGTAGATGATATCAAATTCTGTGAGCAGAATTTGCCATTTTGCCAACCTCCCCGTGGGCATAGGTTTCTGAAAGATATACTTCAATGGGTCCAAGCGGGATATGAGATAAGTAGTATATGAAGACAGGTAGTGCTTTAACTTCTGAGCTACCCAAGTCAGGGCGCAACATGTTTTCTCGAGTTGAGTGTACTTGACCTCATGCACTGTGAATTTCTTGCTAAGATAGTAGATGGCCTGCTCCTTCCTCCCTGTGTCATCATGTTGCCCCAGTACACAACCAAATGAATTTTCCAAGACCGTCAGGTAAAGGATTAGGGGTTTCCCGGGCTTAGGCGGGACCAATACGGGTGGATTAGACAGATACCCTTTGATTTGGTCGAAAGCCTCCTGGCACTCTGCCGTCCAACCTACTGCAGCATCCTTTCTCAGTAGCCGAAATATGGGCTCACAAGTTGCTGTGAGTTGAGCGATGAACCTGCTGATATAATTGAGTCTACCCAGCAAGCTCATTACCTCTGTTTTGTTCCTTGGCGGTGGCAAATCTCGGATGGATTCAATTTTGGATGGGTCCAACTCAATCCCCCGTCGACTGACGATGAATCCTAGCAACTTCCCTGATGGAACCCCGAATGCGCATTTGGCCGGGTTAAGCTTGATATCATACCTCCGGAGTCTTTGGAAAAATCTCCTTAGGTCTGCTACATGGTCCTCCTGACGCCAAGATTTGATGATCACATCATCGACGTACACCTCAATTTCCTTGTGTATCATGTCATGAAACACCGCAGTCATTGCTCGCATGTACGTTGCCCCGGCGTTCTTTAACCCGAACGGCATTACCCGATAGCAGTAGGTTCCCCATGGCGTAATAAACGCTGTCTTCTCAGCATCCTCTTCGTCCATTAGGATCTGATGATAACCCGCATAGCAATCCACAAAGGATCCGATCTCGCGCCCAGCGCAATTATCGATCAGGATATGAATGTTGGGTAACGGGAAATTGTCCTTGGGACTTGCTTTGTTGAGATTGCGGTAGTCGACGCACACCCTGATTTTTCCATCCTTCTTTGGGACTGGTACCACATTGGCCAGCCACTCGGGATACCGAGTGACCCGAATGACCTTAGATTGTAATTGCTTAATCACCTCTTCTTTGATCTTTACACTCATTTCTGTTTTAAATTTCCTTAGTTTTTGCTTGACCGGAGGGTATGCCGGGTCAGTGGGCAATTTATGAACCACTAAATCGGTGCTCAATCCAGGCATATCATCATATGACCATGCAAAAACATCTTTGAATTCCCTGAGAGTTTCGATCAATTCTGCTTTGACATTCGGCTCAATGTGGATGCTAATTTTGGTCTCTTGGATGTTATCAGCGTTTCCTAGGTTCACAGCCTCAGTGTCATTTAGGTTAGGCTTGGGTTTCTCTTCAAATTGGCATAGTTCTCGATTTATTTCTTCGAAGGCTTCCCTTTCGTCACATTCGGATTCATTATCACAAACGACCTCTTGCATCATTGAGTCAGATTCAGATTGATTTATTAGACTAGGTCGAAGATCCGTTGTGCATGCCATGTCATTAGGACCAGTAAAAAGAGAACTGTTCAGAAAGAAAACAAAACCAGAAATTAAAATGGGACAAAAGAAAAGAACTTTATTAAATTTGCAGGATAAAAAGGGTTCACACTTTTACAAAACGAAAGTAAAATTGGGATTACACCCTTGGATAATCCGATCAAACAAACAAACAAACAAAACATTAATCAAAGCCTACTACCAAGACTCCCCTCGGACAGGGAGAGGAGTAATCGTCCAATTGTTGGTCTTGGCCTCAGGCCCCACAAATTGTATCTCTGCCCTGCTGGAACCCTCTCCAGCTTCCACCATACTGACATCTGCGAATAGTCTCTCAAAACTCTGATTCAGGTCTTCATTTACACCGATCAAAGGTCCTCGAATCTTTGGGATCGCTGACCCCTTGGCACTTGCTTTAACAAAAGACCTTGAGAGGCGTGGCACTGGTTTAGGCAGAAACCAGACCTTCTTCTTCATTCTTCGCGCCTCCTTTCTGTCTGCTGCGGTTGGTTTGAACCCCAACCCGAAGGTTTCCAGATTCTTAGGAAGGGAAACAGGTTGGACTATCCCTTGAAGTTCAACTCCCAGGCCTTTTCCCGGCACAAATCCGTTACCCAGCATCTCCGATACCATCATGACTGTTGCGGCAGCTACCCTAGGGTGCGGGATGATTTCTCCTTCAGAGATTTTGTTGGCCGACCCTGTATCGAGAATCTGGTAGACCCAAGGACCCTTGTCATCACTGGTCTCTATGAAAGGCACAATGATTCCGCCCATGGTGTATGTTGTATCCTCACCGTGCAACACGACCTCTTGTCTTTCCCACTCGAACTTCACTGTCTGATGTAGGGTGGAAGGCACCGCTTTAGCTGCGTGAATCCAGGGTCGTCCTAACAGCAAGTTGTAAGATACCGTGGCGTCCAATACCTGGAATTCCATGGTAAACAGGACCGGGCCAATGGTTAGTTTAAGTACAACATCCCCCACAGTGGCTGTTCCGTTTCCGTCAAACCCTCGGACACAGATGCTATTCTCCCGGATTCTTTCACGGTCAATCTTTAACTGGTCCAGGGTGGACAATGGACAAATATTGGCGCTTGAGCCGTTATCCACCAATACTCGGGTTACCACCGAGTCTTCACATTTGACAGCTAGGTATAGAGCTTTGTTATGCTCCGTACCTTCCACCGGCAGGTCATCATCTGAGAATGTCACTCTGTTCACCTCGAAAATCTTGCTAGCAATGGTTTCCAGGTGGTTTACAGAAATCTCACTGGGTACATGAGCCTCGTTCAATATCTTTAACAGGGCCCGACGATGTTCCTCGGAATGGAGGAGTAATGACAATAGTGAGATCTGGGCAGGTGTTTTTCTCAGCTGCTCAACCACAGAATAGTCTTGTACTTTCATCTTCCTCAGGAAGTCTTCAGCCTCTTCTTCTGACACTGGCTTCTTGGTTGCCACTGGGTTGGTTTTTCTTAACTCCGCCGGAGCAAAACATCGACCTGATCGAGTCAAACCTTGCGCTTCACAACTGACTTCTTCCACCTGTTTTCCTTGGTACGTTACCACTGCTTTTTCATATTTCCAGGGCACAGCCCTGCTGTCAAGCATAGGCAGTTGGACCACCGGCTTTATGGTCACCCGTTCTCTACATACCCCTTTCAACATGACTGCCGGTGTGGGCAGGATCCCTGGTATTACCAATTTGCTTGGCTCGGGTTTGCTTGTTATGACGGACGGGTTCTTCCCCCATATTACTACCGGCTTGACACCTTCTCCCTGCGACTGTACATTTGTTCCTCCCCTGGTTAAGACTTCTTTTGGGGCAGCTTGGATCATCATCACTGTTTGTGAGGGTTTTCTTAATTCACCTCCCTCACACACCAACTCAATCATGTGAGCTTCGTGGTGCGCTGGCAGCGGGTTTTGGTTGATGTTAGGAGCCTCCGGTGTCTGGACCTCGATCTTATTGGTGTCAATAAGATCCTGTATGGCATGCCTTAACTTCCAACACTTCTCGGTATCGTGCCCGAGCATCCCTGAACAGTATTCACAACTGATTGAAAGGTCCAAATTCTGAGGTGGGGGATTTGGTTCCCGAGTATGGACGGGACTAACCAAACCCAATTGTCGCAGCTTGTGGAACACAGCGGTGTAGGTTTCTCCCAGTTCGGTGAAGGTTCTTTGCTTCCGCAACCTGTCATTTCTGGCATCTGGATTTCCCCGGAAACCTGCCCCTGAAGGATTTCTATATGCCCTTGGTGGAGGGTAAGTGTTTTGTGGTGGTGCATATATGTTCTGGGGAGCCGGTGCGCGCCATTGTGGGCGAACCGGGGGCTGAGTGTATATCTGGGCTTGGTGTACGGAACAATGCGGTTCTCGAGGTGGATAGAAATTTTGTGGTGGGTTGTATGGATAGTTTGGCCTGTGAGGCCTGGGTTGGTTGTAGTGTGGCCTGCCAGCCCTGGGCCAACTGCCTGCCTCGATCGTGGCAACCTCTTCTTTCTTTCTTCTTAGCGCACCTCCCGTGACGCTTTGAATAGCCTGGGTTGTGGCCTTAAGTGCCGAATAGTTTAAGATCTTGTCCGACCTCAAACCTTCTTCTATCATGACCCCTATTTTGACCACCTCGTTGAAAGATTTTCCAACCGTTGTCACCAAGTGACCAAAGTAGGTTGGATCCAATGTCTGCAAAAAGTAGTCTACCATTTCTCCCTCTCTCATGGGAGGATCGACTCTAGCTGCTTGTTCTCTCCAGCGGAATCCGAACTCGCGAAAACTTTCCCCGGGTTTCTTCCCAGTTCTCAATAACGTGAGACGGTCAGGGACTATCTCTAGATTGTACTGGAAATGACCTGCAAAAGCCTGTGCCAGATCATCCCACGTGTACCACCTGCTGAAATCCTGCCTGGTATACCATTCCAGTGCAGATCCGCTCAGACTTTGGCCGAAATAAGCTATCAAAAGCTCATCCTTGCCTCCTGCCCCTCTCATTTTGCTACAGAATCCCCGCAAATGTGCCATGGAATCACCGTGCCCTTCATATAAATCAAACTTGGGCATCTTGAACCCTGCCGGGAGTTGGACATCTGGGAAAGGGCACAGATCTTTGTATGCCATGCTGACTTGATTGCCCAGCCCGTGTAAGTTCCTGAAGGATTGCTCCAGGCTTTTGAACTTTCTCAACACTTCATCCTGTTCAGGGGCCTTAACCGGCTTCTCAACCTCTGCCGGGACTTCCAAATGGGGATTGTAAGCCTGTGGTTCGGGTGCATGGAATGTAGGTTCAGGGGGGTAGTATTGTGTATCGTGAGCCTGAAACAATGGCTCACTGGTCGTTCGCTGCAAAGGGGCTGATGCAGGTCCCACAAAAATGGGAATATTGGGTGTTGGGAGAGGTTGGTGGGGTGGTGGAGCTTGGGAATCATGAGGGCTTCTCTCCTGATGATAGAGGGGGTTTGGGCGGCTTGTGGAAGGGCCAGAGTGAGGGTACTCCGGTACGTGTCCCAGTGTCTCAGGGCTCTTTTGTGTTTTGGCCAGGGCTAGCTGCATTGCATGCATCTCTAGTCCCATCCTTTCAATCTTTTCCATTGCCTCTTTTAGCAACTGGCTCATCGGCCTTTCTTCCTCATTACTATTCTCTGAAGTAGTCATGCTTGTTGCTACCGGTCCTTTGGATCTGGTTTGGTATGAATGTGTTGCCAGAATTCTTTAACAACTAACTGTCTGGTATCAGACAACAACAAACTTTGTTAGTGTTAGAGCTTAACAGATTTGATCATAACACATAGAGGATGCAATGCACCTAGGCAGTTAACCGTTTCTACATGCTTTGCTTCAAACCACATGCGTCATCCCGGTTTGTTCATTTGTCTCTTTTAGAGTATTCTGCGAAACCCCGCGTCTTATTTTATTTACATTTTCTTTTCTTTATTTATTAAAAGCGGTCGAATCTTATGGGGATTGCCTACGTATCACGTCCTCGCGTGAATCAGACCAGGCGTAGTTCTGCCTTAAAGTAAAAACACACAATTTTTATTGAATTCATTCTCAAAATTTTGCTATTACAAATTATATCAAGCAAGGAATAGCAATAGTACAAACTCGACGGTTTCAAACTCGGTTTAACGAAAAAGAAAACAACATATGGAAAAACAACCCAAGCCAAATAAACGGGACTTGACCAAAACTAATTCTCCAATTTAAGGGGCCGTGAGGCATCATCCGGCCTTTTTGCGGCTCTAGGTGTAAGGTCTCTTTGCAAGCTCTTCAATTCGTTCATAATCCGGCGGACGCAACCCATGATGGAAACAAGGAGGGTCTTCCGAGGTGTTCGCTCATATGCCAAGCATTTCATGTAGATGTAATGCCCTATTTCATCAATCCTTCCCCGGATGTGGTCCCTTTCTGCGAACAAATGCCTTATCTGTTGGTTCTTCAATCCCAGTGTTTGCGCATTGTTGGCAAGCTGATCCTGGAACATCTCCATTTGCCTTTCCATTCTGGTCATTGCATCGTAATAATGCCTTCTGTCGTCTTGGGCATTTCGTGTTTGCTTGAGGATCCTTTCTCGAAGAGAGGCATTCGTTTCCCTTAATGTCCCGATGCTCAGTTCATACTCCCTTATGACTTGTTGCAGGTGCTGCCTCCGAGCCATCGCACCCTTTGCCCACTTGGTTCACAATTTTGCTGTGCTGGCCCTGGCTTTTTCCAAATCTTCCTGGCATTCCGCAACCTGACCTTTTAACCCTGCTATCAATCTTTTATCTGCCCGACTTCCTAGCTGGCTATTAGCCTCTTTTTTCATTCTCCGGATCTGAGTTTTGAGGATCTCGCCTTCTCTGATTAACTTGTTCTTTTCTCCCTTGTGGGCAGCAGACTGTAATTGGCACTCAAACTTCATATCCTGAACTTGTTGCTTCAGTTTGCCTGCTTTGACAAGATATTCCTGCTCTTTGGCCAACCAGCCCCACTGTTCTTGTGAAGATTTGGCAAATTCTTGCAGGTGAGGTCTTTTGGTCGGTCTTCCAGGTGATGTCTCCCTTTTGTACCAGGCTTGATACCCGGGCGAAACTTCCCCTTTTGCCCGATTCATTACACAAGTATTTGCTTCTAAGTATTGACATTGGCTCCAAATTTGACGAACCCTTGCTTCAGGAAACTGGCCGTCGGGACTGATCTCGATTACCTGGATGCTCAGATCCTCGTCTTTCGGCACTATCTGATACCTCCCAAGTTGCCTTAAAACCCGATGCGGCGCGTATGGTTGAATGCTCTTAAGTCCCATTAAAAGAAAATGGGGCCTGACTGCTGGCATGTATATGACTTCGTCGATCGGTAACCATCCTAGCGCCCACTGTATTTGACTGGCGTTGAGGGTTTGGAAATATGAGGTCCATGCTACAACTCCTTCTGGTAGGTGGGTTTCATCAACTCTGGTATAGAACTCCTCTATGCAGGTCTTTCCAGCGGATCCATGGCTCAGGAACTGGGCTCGGTGACATAGGTGTTCGATCATCCACATTTGCAACAACAAATTGCAACCCTCGAAAAAGCTTCCTCCGGCTTTGCAAGAAGTGAGTGCTCGGAATATATCAGATACTATCATGGGCGCCAACGTACTATCACTCTGTGTGAGCAACGTACTGACGACCCCTGCTATCTTTATGTCAATATTCCCATCTTTTCTTGGGAATACTAGTAGTCCTAAGAAAGTTATCATGAAAGCAATTCGTCTATGTTCTTCCCACTTCTGGCGATTACCTTTGCTGCACAACTGGTTTTCTGGCTTGTCGAATCCTCCTATGTGACCATATCTTTGATATATGAAACTCATGCTGCAAAAACCTTTTGCCAAGTCAGGGTTATGAACTGTTCTGACTATCTTTAAGGAGTCCAGGAACCGGTGTACTGCTACAGCTCTTGGAGCAATCAGATATTTGTGCCTCAAAGGAGTCTCAGTGCTGCCGATATACCCTGCTATTTCTTCTAAAGTTGGGGTAAGTTCGAAATCTGAGAAGCGGAAGACATTGTGCGCAGGATCCCAGTGGGGGACTAGTGCCCTTATGATATCTCCTCGTGGCCTGATATCCAACAAACTCGTGAGGCCTTTCAGATACTTCTTGATTTCGTCATGCCCCTCTTTGCCCAAATCATTCCACCAGAGCCGCAATTGGAGGGGAATTTTATTCATGATTGAAAAGGGTTCATTCGGAATCGTGCTCATTCTGCACATTTATTAACAAGATTTTAACAAACGACACTTATCCTGCTAAAAACAAAAAATATATGCGATTTTTTGTGAATTTTGAATTTTCATATATATATATATAAAACTTTCTAAAGAAGTCAATAACGGAAAATATTTTGGATTTTTTTTTTTTTTTTTTTCGAAAAACTGGGAGCCTGAAAGGACTTTTCTAGACCTTTAACAAGATAAATACTTTTGCCATAAATAAAGATATATACATTTTGAAATAAAGCAAAACTTTTGAATTTTTCATATATATATATATATACATATATTTGTAACAAATAATAAAAGTAAAGACCACACAAGACTTTTTTTTTTTATTATATAAAAAAAATTTTAAAATAAGATTATTTTTTTTTTTTATTTTTATGACAAGACAACTCTATATTTCTATTGATATATTTTTTATTATGAAAGGCAGAACAACGACTTTTCAAAATTTTGGCAGAGTTTTGACAGTATTTGTTTTTTTTTTTTTCAACAATAAACAATCAATTCCTAACCGTTATTTCCCTTTTTTTCACAATATTCCAAATATTCAAACACCGGTCAGCATGCGGGCATGAGACAAATAAATGCACGGAAAACAGTGGGATGCACCAGAATGGTCTTTTCATATCAGGTTGCTAGTCCTAGACGGACCCAACCCCTGTGTTGAGTCCCCTAAGTCATATGCAACGTGATGCAAATAAGCGTTCCTACTAGGGATCCGGCATGAAGTCACGTTATTCTATGTTCAAAACCTGGGTCGGTGTTCTAGACAGTGTACCCGAGCGGACAACTCGAGTTGAGGAAGGAGCTCCTTTCCGGGAACCAAAAGGCCAGCCGGCTTAGAAACTTTCCGAACCTCTTTTATTTAGGGTATGACACTAACAGAATAGGGAGTCTCAACCAGTGAGCACATCCCCGGAGGCAAGAAGAGAAAGGTTTCGACACAGTTTATATACAGTTCAAATAATATCAAAGCGGTAAAGGCAGCATTTAGCACATTAGGCTCAAAACATGTAATAATCAGATAATAAATAAAGCCAAATAATAATAATTACTCTAAGCTCGAATTCTTAACCCTGAACCAGTGGTTCTGGGTTTTTAAATCCCCAGCAGAGTCGCCAGAGCTGTCACACCTCCTTTTTACGCACCCGCGAGGGCGCAGGAGTTTTTTCCAATTAAAGGACAATCGAAACGGGATTGGTTTAATTATTTCAGAGTCGCCACTTGGGAGATTTAGGGTGTCCCAAGTCACCAGTTTTAATCCCGAATCGAGGAAAAGAATGACTCTATATTATGGTCTGCGTACCAGAAATCCGGATAAGGAATTCTGTTAACCCGGGAGAAGGTGTTAGGCATTCCCGAGTTCCGTGGTTCTAGCACGGTCGCTCGATTGTTATATTCGGCTTGATTATCTGATTTTATACAAGTATGAACTTATGTGCAAATTTTATCCTTCAACCGCTTTTATCATTTACTACTATTATTTTTATCAAGAATTACAACGTTATAAAATGTATCTCGAACCACGTTACAATCAATGTACCCGTGGTCGTCGACACACTATGACTCCGTTGAGATTTGGATTTGGGTCACATCAATGTGCACCCGAATTTAAGGAAATTAAATTATTAGAGGCGTGCCTAAAGCGACTAGCGTATTTATTTTGGGTAGGACCGTGGAATTTTACTAAACGGTTCATCCTGAAGTCTAAACAATTTTTAAAGCAGATATTTACTGAGGGTCCCGCAATTTGTATTTTTATTTGGTGAGGCTCATCTCATTCTTATTTTAAAATGAATTTGCAACGCCATGGACACGCATCTCGAACCACGTCACAATCAATGTACCCGTGATTAGAAACACATTTCGACGCCATTGAGAATTGGATTTGGGTCACATAAATGTGCACCCGAGTTTAAGAAGGTAAGATTTACTAAGGCGCGTCCTAAAGGGTCTAACGTATTGTTAATTTAGGAGGGTTGTGAGATTTGCTAAACGACCCGTCCTAGAAACTAAATGCTTCGATAATATACGTTTAACGAGGGCCCCGCATCTTGTGCGTTTTTGTTTGTCGAAGCTCATCTCGTCTTTATTTTAAAAGGAGATCCTATAGCAACTACGTTTCTTGTCGCATTTGTCTCTACTAGTTGAGAATAAAAATGACCCTATTCAATTACATGCTTGCAGGTTATTATAACGGAATTCTGAGTGCCTTTGCAGAATAAGAAAACATGGCCATGCCCATGGGCAGCTAATCGAGCATCGTGGGCCCGAACCCAGCCCACACAGTGTCGGCTGGACCTGGGCCAGTGCCTTTCTGATGAAAGCCTGCTGGGTTCGTTTGATTCGGGCTCGACCTTCGTGAGGTTGAGGAGTGCAGACTTGCGCCGTTTATTTTAAGGCAATGGTTTGCCAATTGTAAGGAGACAGTTTATCAAAAGGACATGAAATTAACTAACATGGATAGTTCTATGTATTTAAGGACATGCTAACCATATAAAACCTAAGATACAACCTACTGCATTGGAGACCCTTTTATCTATCAACTTTCATATACAAACTAGCATTCAATCATCACATATTGACATCTACTGGGCACACAGGCTACCTTCAGTATCGAAACAAGAATGCAAACTACTACACATTACATGAATATTTAATGTAACAATCTATGTATAAAAGACATTCTTCAGGACTTTCATTTGTATTCATGCTCAAATTTCCCAGTTACATTTTTGACAGTGCATTGGTTGTGTACCTGGTATAGAGGACAAAGAAGAAAGGAATGATCAGCTGGGCAGTATGTAGTAAACACAGCAACAGCAGATACACAGCAACAACACAGCAACAAATCAACAATCCAAGTGTTTTCCACAGCCCACGACAACCAACAATATTTCCCAGAACAAAGAGGACCAACAAATAGTCGAGTACCAAACCAATGAACCCAGAAAAGAAGGATGAAACAAACAGCAACAACAGAGTATTCAATGCAGCAACACTACCAATTGAATAACCAGAAACAGCTCAACCAATGCAAACCAAGAACTTGGCCAAGACAGCTTGACCAATATGCACTCTTATACAACTTTTCAGGCAGTGTTTGGTTGCAGTGTTTATTGGAAGCTAACTTGTGTTTTTTCAGTTTTCTTTGAACTCACTAGACCTCTCTTTGGACTAAAATTTTTACAGCCCTTTTTTTCTCTCTGAAAGCTAAAAGTCCAGCCTCAGACCCATAAACTTCAGCCCCTGTTTTAGTTGTCCAATGGCCTATTTATAGGCCAAATGCACCATTACAGCTGAGCTGCCCTGCCTGCCAATTGGCAGAATGCCCATACCCTTTAAGCCCATCCTAAGCATGCTTGGTGTCAGCTACCTTTATTCCCCACGCCTGGTTTTTGTTTAATCCAGAATTATGGGCTCATTTATTTATTCATTTTGAGCCCCCCATACCCTTGTGTCTTGTTCCCCATTGGTATTAGTTTAATCCTAAGTTAGTACCCTACTTGTCAGCTCACTTAAACTAATTACTTCTGTTCTTTTTAGCACCCCAGATTACCCCTGTCAACCTTGATTATTACTGCCCCTGCCTATTGCAGCATTAGGGCATTTTTTGCACTGATGAAAGCTCGAGCTCAGGACTGCCTAGACTGAACCCTTTTAGTCATTTTTATAATGCCAATAGACCATTTCAAACATTACTAGGTCATCCAGCCAGTGTCCGAGTTTAATTAGTTATGTGACAATCCTAACTCCTTCGATTCATTAGTTATAGAAAACTAATCGACGACATTTATCGAGTCGACTATACTAATTATAGCAGGTAATAATCGATCGCTCACATAAACAATACGTTCAGGGACCTAAAGGGCCTCAGACAATTCTATGTTCAATAACTGGGGACCTATATAAGTTTATTCATTTGACGACCAATCTAATCGAACAGGTTCATCACAGAGTACATTCAGAATACAAATAGAAGACAAACGACCAAATAAAAGGTCTTTAACAGAGATGAAAGAAATCTGGATGAAAAATAACAAAATAACAAACAAACACAAAGAGATATGCTGACAACTTATTTGGAAATAAAACAAAAGAACGGAAAACTTACCAAAACGTTTAAACCAAACAGACCCAAATCAAACTCGACTTCGAACTTTTGAGGCCGAACAAACTTTAGTCAGGGTGTTCTCACATGAGAACACCTTGACTAAGGTCTATTAGACCTCAAACCTATGTCAAAACTGGCCGGGTTCCCCAGGTGCATGTGTTTCCAGTTCTGGATTTCCAGATCTGGATTTTTAGGAGTTGTGGGTAGATTCGGACCAAACCAAGTTTGGTTTGGTCACTAGGAAGGTCAGGGGGGTGTCTGGTATGAAGATGGGGTGGTTTGGTGTAGATCGAGTTTTGTCTCGAATCTTCAAATCCAGATTCGAGACGATAGGAGATGATTCGAGGTTCGTGGCTAGTGGATTCGTGTTCAGGGGAGTGAGGGGGTCTTAGGGTGTTCAGGGGGTGGTCACCGGCGTTCGTGCCGCCGGCTTTAATGGCGAAGGAGACTAGGGCGGCTGCTAGGGTTTGGGGGTTTCAGGGTTCAGGGAAGGAGACGAGTGAGGGGTGGGGTTCGGATAGGGGGCGTGGGGTGTAAGGGAAGGTTTATATATGGTGAGGTTGATCGGATCTGAGCCGTTAGATCAGATGATCTCAACGGCTTAGATCTGATGTTGAGAAATGGGACGGGGTCGTTTGGTAATTAAACGAGGTCGTTTGGTTTAAGTGGGGGATTGGGTCAGACCGGTTATTGGGTCGGGTTCAAAAACGGGTTGCTGAAAGAGGTCCTGAGCCGTTGGATCGGCTAGGACGGACGGCTCAGATTGATTTGCCTGAAACGACGTCGTTTCAGGAGGTTCCTGGGCAGGCCTGGTCTGGACCGGGTCAGATCGTTGGTTTGGGCCTTTTTTTTTGTTTTATTTTTGGGCCCAAATTGATTTCAACTTTCTTTTGTTTTCCAATTTAAAGAAAAATAATAAAAATAATAAAAAAAATAAAAATAACTAATAAAACAAATGAAATTAAAACAAATAACAATATGGCGTTTCAACATAATTATCATACCAAGTAAGTTAAATCACAACCTAAAACGGACGATGCACATATATTTATAGAATACTTTTTTTTGAATTTTCTTTTAACGCCACATATATTTTTTGTATTTTTGTTTGATAATGACTAGATGCAAAATGGACAGACTCACAAACGACTAACAACACATGTCACGGAAAGATCGAAAAATTGTACAGCGAAGCCTTTTGCCACTATTTTTATTTTCTTTTGGAGCGATTGTCCGTGAAGCAAAAATCACGTGCTTACACATGGATGATAACGGTAGGTCAAAAAGATGACAGTATTATTGAGTCTATAGTCAAGTGAAGGAAAAGACGAAAGATGACAGACCTTGAGTCAATAAAAAATATAGGCCATAAAGTCATATCCTCATTTCGAGAATAAGTTCGCAACTCTAACGTGACTAACAGAAGGAAAAGTTAGACCCCAGATTAATAGAAATCTATATGGACTGGTGAACAAGATAAACTAAACATGAATTAGGGACTGAGTGATTTGATAATAGTCAGCATCATGAGAATTTCATATTGCGTTCCGGCGATAATAGAATGGACAACAAAAGTAGATTCATGAGGAATTCAAAGAATGGTCATTCAGGAAGACGCTTCCCTAAAGCAAGCAATGTGAACAAAGTTAAGCTTAAGGGAATGTATGTGCTAGTTACACTAAGTGTCACTATTATGAGTAAGGAATTTTGTTATCCTTGGTACAGAAGGATTACCGCAAGGCTAGTAAGAGTCATATATGATGTGAAAAGATGCCAAAGATGAAGAGGTAAAACATCTATAGGTATATCATCGTACTAAATCTTAGTGCACCCCTAAAGGGGGGAATATGGAGTGATGTGGAAGTAATTTAGAATTAAGTGGTTCTAGTGACTATGGCATGGTAAAGTAAGAATGCGATAAATGAAAGAGGAATGAGATGGAACATATCCAAATCTTATAAATATGCTACGGTTCAAGAATATTGTGCAAGCACTACGACAATGAGAAGGTGTAAAGGATCCTGCTCGAGCTATTATTAATAAATAAGGAGCCAGTGTGAAACGTAAGTTAAGACAAAGGAAATAACCCAAGAAAGATTACGAGGAATATTGATATGAGTATGGGCCAATGAGTAGTTAGTAATTGGTCAGGAAGATCCCAGTTATGTCTAAATAGGACGTTACAGACGAGTCATCAAATCATGTAAGATAAACATACTAGAACCCAACATGGATAATTCAACCTCGAAGAATATCATTATAATACTTGAGATACATTCGAACAAGAGTCAGGGTAGTTAAAGGTACCGTATGAGTGTTACACGGAAAAATGAAAGTTTCACTGGAAAGGCAGTCAAAATATCAGTTCAAAAACAACCATATAAGCACAAGGGCATGGAAATAAGTAACTACGGATAAGTATAAGCAAGGAAGGACATCAGAAGGTCTATCGAGTATACGATGTAATAAGCTCACAACTTTACAAGAGTCAGAGGGTCTTCCCTAAGTACTACGATGAAATACTAGCTTAGGAAATAAGGAAGAAGGCTTCAACCTAGGTACAACGACCTAAAGAGGAAATGGTCGTGTAACAACAATCTCGCAACAACATTGTAAGTGTTCCAAAGGAAAGTGGCACCTACCATGTCTAATGAATGGGAAATAAAAATTAAAAGTAATATTTGAGATCATATGAGGTGTATGAAAACTCTAGCAACTGTAGCACTACGATAAGCTAAGTATGGACGAAACAAGGGGCAAAAAGACCAGGAAAGGTAATAGCTTACGTTGAAAGAAAACTAATATGGAATGGAAGAATTATTCGATCAATGATCCAGAATTAGTACGTTATGGATACACTCAAGATTTTGGAGCATTATCCAGGCAGCATATTTGTTGACAATCATACAACTACAGAAGGCTCCGGTATAAGTTAAAAGAAAGAATTGAGCCCAGGGCATAGACAAAGGATTGAATTGTTAGAAGATTTTATCATGGATATTCCGTAACGCCCATGAAAGGCTAAGGTAATAACTGATACCATGAGCCACAGATCGGAAGATAGCTTAAGCCTACGTAAAGGTTGATCAGAAGGAGGAGGAAACTAAAGAATTACATCACCCAAGTCAATCAAAAGTTTGATTATTGGACCTAGGAAAATTATAGAAGTTGTGCTTGAGAACATGACAAAATTACTCTTAATATCAGATGTTCAAGAGAAATAACACAACAACCATAATCTATAATGGCTCTACAAGGAAGCCAGTTAGAAGAAGTACCACCCTCATAAGAAGTCAGTACGAACCTCCCATCGGATTGTGTATGCACCAGAGGTGCGAGTACTATAATAGAGCTTCAAGTTATGGATGTGAATTACACCAAGGTGGAAGGGAGGTCAGGAAAGAGATAGAAGATACGATGTGATATTTTAAGGTAAGTAAGGTAAATGTGAACAACGTACGAGATACCTAAAGGCAGAATATCGTGAATAGTCCATACTTCGGATAGAAGGCAATAAGCACGGGGATCCAATAACCGCAGCATCGTCAGTGGCATGTCTTCCAACCTATGGTTTCTAAGTACTGAGAGATCTAGTCAAGAGAGTAGAGAAGAGTTGGAGATGATGTGATGTATCGCTTGACGTTCTAGAATAACATAAGGAAATCTATGGTGCAAGCAAGTTGAAGGAAAGTTATGAGTATTATAAATGGATATTTATAGGTCGCAAGCTAAAGTATGGTAGAGCGATAAAGTTTAAAGAAAACATGAGTAAGGATGAGGAAAGGCAAGTGAAAATGTGAAAAGAATAGATAAGTCCTCAGGATTAAGTCCATGAAAACAAGAGAGATAATGGTTTCTCTAAGTTATTGAAAGTTCAGTATAGCCTGAATGAACTCAAAGGAATCTAAGATTAATAGCATTTAGAAAGAATGAAATGCTGACCTAGTAAAAAAAATTAGGGTATAATTGTGACAGATAAAGGCTGACGTTTGGGCCTTCGTTTGAATAATAATTTAAAAAAAATAGAAGAGGAAAAGGAGAAAAGATTTCGCTGGCGGCACGAAATTAGGATACCCCCATAAGGTGATCACATTGATATACTATGAAATATGATTATGGAAATCACTTCAAATATTCACCAATGCAAAATAAACCCTAGCGGTAATGTATTATGTAAGAAGTTTCAAGTCTTCAAGTAGAGGATTATAGATCAACTTTGAGGCGAATCAACAATGGTCAGATATAAGTTACAAAGTATGACATGAGATTAGGCCATGATTCTCAAGACGAACGGTAATGAATGAGCATTGAAGGACTGAGATTTATACCTAAAGGATAGATAACAAAAGTAACTGGAAGCTTGGTAAGCATACCTCAGTAAGGATAGATTGAAGTAAAAATTATATCCCATGTAAAGGTTGTAAAGTCATATGAATGGATAACCTGATCTATGAAATAAGATATAGCAGTATTCATAAATTCAACAAAGTATCGAGCAAAGAACTTCAGTATACTTATATATGCCCAGAGGGACATCTTACTAAGCTCTGTATATGTTCACAAAGTGAGGCCTAAAGATTGGCTAAAGGCATGAGGAGAAAGAAGAGAAGAGTTGCATAGGCACACTTATAAAGTTAGAGTCGTACGACCTGCATGATAAAAAGGTTGTAACTGTTACAAGATTGGAAGGATTTCGACCATAAGTCATGATGTGAGAAAGAGGCCCAATGGGGGAAATGCCTTGGCCTTTGGAATTATTCACAAAACAGTTACATAGATGGCAATGAGAGTACTAAATTATTCGGAAGACATACGTTGTGAAAATGATAAGTGCATCAGTCAACATTCGAGGACGAATGTTCCAAAGGGGGGAATGATGTTACATCCCGTATTTTTGTACGTTAAAGTTTCGTCGTAAATTAACCGACGTAAGTTCGAGAATAAGATTATTTTGAGATTATAAGCACTATGCTATTTCAAACAAGTGATAAGTAAATTTGTAAAGGTGAGAGGGTAAGCAAATTGAAGAAAATGAATTTCCTCGAAGTTTGACATTTTGAGATATATATGGTTCGAGCTATAATATCCGGTATTTATGGACTAGTGCCATAGATGGTACCACATGACCATAATAGTAAGGTGTGCAAAATATGTTAAAAGTGAGTAGTATTTTAAGTAATTTGAGATAATTCCTAATTATATGGATAATTGGGTAATTATGCATTTTAAGTATGAGAATATCTTATATATTAAATTTTTGGTGGATAAGTATTAGGGGGACAAATCCACATATGATTTATGAAGACTTGGCAGCAAGATAGAGACAATTTAATGACTTTTAAGTTCATTTACTAAGGTGGCAAGATTGGAGGAGTCCTTATCGCTTAGTCACCTTGTAAAGTGGGGTCCATTATAACAGAAATGTCTCAAATTCCCAAAGAGGTAGAAAAGGGTAACATTCAACTTCAACAAAGTCTTGAAAGACTTCTAAAATTCCACAAAATTCATATGAAGTTAGGATAAAATTCACAAAAAAGATAAATTTATATTCATAGCAAAGTGAAGTGCTCCAGCAAACTCCTACAAGTGATGGCAGCATGATTTTGCTCCAACAAGAATTTCATACGAAGTTATACTATGTAATAACAACAGATTTTTGCTATTCTAAGGGAATACGGTGTATTCTTTCTCAAGAATATCATACGGATTTTTCCCTACTTCGACCCGTCGTTACGTGTTGTCGCAATTGACGCGTGTTAGAGGGAATGTCAAGATAATCGGCTAAGGTATGTTAAGGCTATCCCTTCTTTCTTTTGGCATGATCCAAATTATACTGAAGAAACGAGCAGATACACAGTTTTCTATAAATTACTATATTCATAGAAATAGTAGGGGTGTCTATATTCTTGATTCCCCATGAGAATTGTTATTATCTTCTGTTCATGGGTCTCAGAATAATACACAGTGGGAAAAGTTTATCCGGAAGGATTACGAAATTATTATGTATTTTCATGCATTTCACTCATTTATACATGTGCATTGACCCACGACCAGATGTCGTTATATACGCGTATATATGTAAATATATGTATATGGGATATGGGAAAAGGTTACGACGTTATATATACACCACCACTTGATCAGCTGGTATATGATGATGATATTGCCCACAGTGGCTGAAATATGATTCAAACGATGTTATATACGTGTATATATGTATGTATATGTATATGGAATATGGGAAAGGTTATAGCGTTATATACGCACCACCACCTGATCAGCTGGTATATGTTAATGATTTTGCCCATAGTGGCCGATATGATACGATGGGATGCCTTCAGAGGCTGATGATGTTATGAGACATGTACCTATGCACGACATGACAGTCATACACATATGCATGACGCTAAAAGTATTTCATGATTTACAGAGTTTTTCATACTTACAGGTTGAGTCAAGTACTCTATATTTCTTCCATGTCTATTATGTACTTATTTATGTGCCTTACATACTCGATATATTTTTTGTACTGACATCACTTTTGCATGGGGATGCTGTGTTTCATGCCTGCAGGTCCCGATAGATAGGTCAAGATCCCTCCAAGTAGGCTATTAGCTCAACGGAAGATGTTGGTGCGCTCCATTTGCTTCAGAGTTACTTCTTTGGCTTGTATGAATTAGTCGTGTATTGTTTGGTATGGCGGGGCTTTGTCCCAACCTTTATCACATTTATGTACTCTTAGAGGCTTGTAGACATATGTCATCTATGTGAAAGATTGTACGGCCTTGTCGGCCTATATTTGGAGTTTATAAATAGTCATGTTGGTCTATTAGGCCCATATGTCACATGTATATGATAATGTAATAAAAAAAGATACGTTACGTTGACTCAGTTGAGTAAGGTACCGGTTGCCCGTCGCGGACCATCGGTTTGGATCGTGACAAAAGTGGTATTAGAGCAGTTCCGTCCTAGGGAGTCTACAAGCCGTGTCTAGTAGAGTCGTGTTTATGGGTGTGTCATGCACCACACTTATAAGTAGGAGGCTACAGGGCTTTTAGGACTGTCACTCTTTCTTCTTACTCTAGATCGTGTGGTAGAGCTCAGTTTTAAGAATTCAAGTTCCTAACTCCTATTTTGTTCATAATAAAATGATACCTATATCCAGAAAGACGGTTGATAAAAGATATGGCTATGGAAGAGTTTAGTCAAAGGAAACTCAACTTTGCATCATGGTTATGATAAGTAAATGTGAGGTCTTCAATAGATCATGTGCGTACTAAAAGTGTAAGCCTCTTGATAAGGAGTCTTGAGGCAAGAATACATACCCACCTTAATGGTGAAAGATAATAAAATATTTAAAAGCTAAATACAAGTTTGAACAAGCAAAAAAAAGCAAGATGAAGAAGAGTATGAGGCACCTAGTTAATGAAGGTTTACGGTGTCTATAATCTAGGAAGAGGAATATAAGCTTTCTTGGTTATATTCAACAGTAATAGAGATATGTATGATTGATCGTACCCATCTCATTTATGCCCTATGAGGGCTAACAAAAGTAGTATAAGAGAAGGACGGGTATCAAGATCCGGCTGGGGTTAGAGAAACCCAAAATTATGGTTGGATTGTTTGCGTTAGTTGATATTTCCGAAGGATAGTGTAAATGCGCTAATAGATCTCCTCGTGAGATACCTAAATGGTGCACCATAAAATAGTAAAGCTAGATATGAGCACTGGAAGCCTTGAAGGAATAAATATTACCTTAGTGTGGCTCCCATCTCCAGTAAAGAATGAATGGTAGGCAATTCGAAGAGCCGGTGGATGGAGAAAAGGGGAGCTAAAAGCAAAAGAATATCTTGTTGAAGTTTTCAGAATAAAGTTGTTTACCTGAAAATGGTAACAACAATTAAATTTGTAAATGTGATTCTAAAATACGTCATCTATTCCCGAGCTAGTTGTTAGAGCAGTTGATGCTAATAATATGGAGTTTAGCGATGAAATGCAAGCTAAAACGAGATAATAATTGAACCGGAGGGCCTGCTACCCGGATGTAGGTCTGGTCGATGAAGGACCTCGAGGTCGATCTTGAGCTATTAGGGATAGTCGGGGATGGGATAACAGTTGAGGATATAATTAAACAAGGCTCCTTACGGAAAATACTAAGCTATATGATGGAGAACAAGTAAGAGAGCGATAGATATTAGGATGGACTTGGGCCAGTAAGAATGACCAAGTTTAGAAAGAAAAGAGAGAGAGGGAGATATTATTGCACTTGTGGAGAAATAGAGCAGCATCAGCCGTTTACAAGGTAGGGTGAGTCCCCTTTATATAGGAGGGGAACTCGGCTACGAGTACGTGGATATTAATTACAAAGTATGCAGATGGGATGGCTTGACGCGATGCCTCAACATAGGCTCTGGATAGACCGGCCCTGTCAGACTTAGTCGTGTGCCTTGGGAGCTTCCCCCTCTTTCCGAGCTTCAATCTCCATTTTCTCGAAGTCGGGCCTCAATGAGCCTCGAGGTCGGGAACTCGATTATGGCCTCCCGTACTCGGGGTCTCATGGCGTTCTTCCGAAATGACTTGACAGCGAGAAATCAAGTCCTCTGATTTTGCCGCGTATAGATAGTCTCCGCGTTTCCCATAACGAAGTGATGGGAAATGGTTCTGACACTTGACTCCTTGAGCTTCTTTCGGCGATGCCATACCGATGATGTGATTCTTGGTGTGAGTTTTGTGGTAACCGGGCATCCACGGGCTCGTTTATTTTTGACTTCATTCAATGCACTCCCGATTCCTGCTCTCTAAGGTGAAGGTACCGTCGTCAATTCGAGTTTCCAAAGATGCATTAACTGTGTCTGTCGGTCAATCTTTCAAAGTGTCAACGACAGTGTCGTAATCCGCTATAAATGGGGGTGTTTTGGCGTTGTTTTTCCTATCCCAGTGCCTTTGTTGGATTGCTTGACTATTCCTTCTTATCATCTTCTTCTATCATTGAACATCATGTTTGGAGCTCATGGCCTCAAGGCCGTTTGGGGGATCTCCCTCAGATCGTGTTGTGACCCTTTTGCCAGGACTTCCCTTTTTCGAGCATAATAGTGCTATCGTACTATTGTTGTGGTAGTCGATATGTTGGCCTTTGCTGCTGCTGTTGTCCCGAGGTGATGATGGACGGGGAGTCGGTTTACCCCTCGTGTAGATAGTCATTCAGATTATGCACCGCTGCTTACTCTCCTACCCAGGCCCGGTGTGGCACTTCATACCTAGGGTTTTTTCTTTCCCAAGGGATAAAGTGGCACTACCGGCCGTTGAGGCTGGGGCCCGTCGAATCTTTAACCTTTAGCTTCGGCGGGCCGTGTCTCTTTTCTCTTCCTCCTTTGTGTCCCCTCATTTTCCTCTTCTTCATCTTCTCCAGCAGAAATCCCTTGAGGGATTGAGCTGGGAACCTAGAAGAGGTGGAGGTCAAAGGAATCACCCTCGAGGATGCATTCTTCAGGGGGCATCGCTCGAGGATGCTGATATTAGAGATGGATCTTCGAGGGTGGACCGAGCCCTCGAGTTTCATCATATGTACATCCTTCCGTTCCTCATGTAGATCTCTGTAGTCTTTTGTAATTGTTTGTAAGGACCCCTTGAGGGCTGTTGTGCATGGTTCTTTATGAATATGAATATATTTCATTGACTTCTGCTTTCAATTCTTACTTTGTAATTGCATGTTCCTGCGCCCTTCGAGGATTTTTGAATGCCTCCCTTTATTGTTGTCTACTGGCATTTAACTTGGTTGTGAGCGTTCTTTCCGCTCCTCTGCCGATCAACATAGCTTCCTTCCATACCCATCGTCTTACCTTGGACCAATCCTGGATTGATCGGATAGGCCCAAGCTGTCGGGGCCCTCCGAGTTGTATGGGGATAATACACCGAATTCTGGGGCCTTCGAGGATGTTATCCTGAATGAAGGTCAGCTTCGAGTACCTGGGGGTCCCCTTTCGATCTTGACATACATAGCCTTCCTAAAACGTATATGATGAACTTCTGCTGAGGAGTTTCCTATATTCGAGCACTGCCTCAAACCATCGTGGAGCTTTCGTGATCGGAGCTTTTTGTGTTTATTCCTCTTTTGTACAAAGGGAATCATGAGATCAAGTACTGCCCCACGTCGAGTGATGGCGTCGAAAGCTTCTCGAAATCCGACTTCTCTTTGGCAGGGATCCTCGGGATAAAGAGCTGCCTCGAGATAAGAGATAATACGGTCAATACCTCGAGTCTTGTCCTCTCATCGGAGAATGCTTTCGGGACCGGGTGTCACCCCGTCGATCTGCATCGAGGCCGTAGATTTCTCGGGGCTCACTCTGGTTAGGCAAGTCGTCGTTGCTTCTCGCATATATGTGGGGCGACTTTGGCTTCTTCGCAAGACCTCACTATTTTTAGATAGCTGCACTTCTGCTTTGGTATAGTATTGGCGCATGCCCTTGCTCTGATCTGTTAGTTTTATCATAGTCATGGCAACCACTTCGGGGCCGGCCCGGCAGGGAGTGGGGAGTGTTGTTCCCGGCGCTCAGGAACTGCAGGAGTTCGCTCTGAATACGGCATCTTTGATAAGAGGGGAACATCTGAAGATGGTGAGAAAATACTACGGATGGAGCGAGGGGATCGCGTTGCAGGTGCTTCCCCAGGATGAGAGTATCACGAACTCTACTGATGGATTCTTGAGCATATACCTATATTCTTTCGCATTTGGTCCCCTTTATAGGGTTGTGCTTGATTTTTGCTTGAAGTACCAGGTTACTTTGGCATAAATACATCCGTCGTTTTGGCGAGTGGTGCTGATGATTAGGTTCTTTGCGGAGAAGGTCGGGCTTGAATTCATGCTTAACCATCTCGTTAGGCTATACCGACCCTTTCATCACCAGGGCCTGCTAACCCTGAGGTGCCGTTCATCCATGATTTTTGTAGTTGACGATGAAGAGGATGTGGATCGGGAGTGGGCCGGTTGGTTTATCCGGGTTCGGACAGTCGACATTATCCCCGTGGAGCTTTCGCTATTTCCCGAAGGGTGGCATTATGCACATGAGTGAAGCGTCTGGTGCTTTTTTAGATTTTGCCCATAGCGAAAATCAGTTGAATAATATTATTTTTTCCCTTGTTGTAGACACTTCATGGATGTCGGGCGAAGTCTTTGACCTGCCCGGCTGGGTCCGGAGGCTGGTGACTCATTCGACCTGTGATGAGTGTCGGTAGTGAAATGTGCTTCGTATCAGATGGGGAGCAAAATACCAAGGTATGTGCTCATGCTACCTTTGTCTTGGCCTTCGTATATTTGAGGTAACGTTTCCCCCTTTCATTTGTACCAGATTCGCCATTTGCATATATCGGACGGTTCTTTAGGATGAGATAATTCTCTTCCGAAGAGGGGAAAAAGTCATCGGTCTCCGAGCCGAGGGACGATGGCGATAAGAGGGATCGGCACCCGCGATGTGATGGAGCTTTAGTGGTGCTGAACGGGCCCGTGTTTCCGAGGAGAGGGCATCGTCCGAGTCTGCTGCTCCCGGAGTATCTGATTTTTGGGTGGCGGTTCCTCCGAGTGTATATGCTTTGCCCGAGGTCGGTTATTTTGGGGCCGAAGAAGCAAGATCAACAGGAGTATATTTTGACTTCGAGGAAGTCCGTCGGCTTCACTTCGTTGTGAGTTTAGGCGCAGTTTTCCTATATTCTGCATCATTCTCCCCCTATTAAGCTTTCCTTGTGCAGGCCTACAATAGGCTTATGTCTGAGTTGCTTCATCAAGGGGCCAGGCTTCAGAAAATTCTGGGCGAGGGCAAGTCCCTTAGACTCCTCAGCGAGGAGAAGGAGGTCGAGTTGCTGCATTGGCGATATGAGGCATACTGGAGCTCGAATTATGAGTTATTTGATGGATCAGGTAACATTTTGCAGCTCGTGCTATACTCTATTTGGCCCTTAAGGTTAACCCCCTTTTTGTTATATTAGGTGCAGAAAAAGACGGAGGTTTTAGAGTACCTCAAGGGTGACATCGACCGCGTCAGAACTGCCCGTGGTAAGCTAAGGGCTCAGGTGCAAGCTCAAGCTTTAGAGGAGATAGGCGCCTCGGCCAAGGTCCCCACCTTCGAAGTCCAACTCCGCTTGGCTCGTGATAATGCCAAAGTTCAAGCGGATATGATTGGGAAACTCGAATCTAACCTCTCGAAGATTAGGGCTGAGATAATTGATGCCCGGACTGAAGCGGCTCTAAGCCGAACCAAGGCTGATCAGGAGATGGTGATTCGTATGAAAGACGTTACGGACGCTTAAGCTGAGCTGAAGCGAGCCTTCGACTGGGAGAAGATGACCGAGGAATATATTCGTTACAAATCCCGAAGAGAAGTACTCGAGGAGATCGGTGCGATAGGCTTTGTTATCTTAGAGGAATTGGCTCAAGCAAGGGCGGACGAGCGTGACGCGCAGTCACTTCTTGCTAATGAAGCGAAGAGCAAACCTGGCAAGTTGTAGCCCGTTGGATCGGAGCGTAGAATTCGCTGTTTTGTCGCTTTGTATTTGATAGATGTAGAGCATGCCTGTAGATGGAGAGTGTGCCCTTCTTTTTTTTTCTTTGCGTATGTAAGATAAGAGGAAACTTGAAGCTTTATTTCTTCCGCATCTCTTTTTTGTTATTGTTTTGGACCAGGCGGGATGGTTTAAGTGTTTGGCGGGATCCTCATAGGTCCGGAACTGATCGGATAGGCCTGGGGGCTCTTAAGTGCGATCCTTGACGTGAGCGGGTGTTGGGGCCTCCGTGTTTTGCCCTGCTGTTTAGGCTTAGTCGCCGAGTCAGGCTTTGACTCGAGCTTTCCTGCCCTTAAATCATTTATGCCCGTGCAAGCAGGTAGTTGCTCTTAGGCATTTGCCGTTTTAACTATTTTGGGTTCAGTCTCCAAGTCGCATTGTAATTTGAGTTTCAAATGGACCCTCAAGTTTTATCCTGCCTGCATGGTCGGACGGCGATGGCCTTTTGTGCTTCAGATCGAAGTGACCTTACAGGTGGGTGGCCCGGAGGCTCACTCGGCTGGCTATAGTGGCATTTATGCCATGCCCTTAGGCATATTGTAGTTTAACCATTTCGGGTCCAGTCTCCGAGTCGCATTGCGACTCGAGGTTCAATTGACCCTCAAGTTTTACCCTGCCTGTATGGGCGGACGGCGATGGCCTCTTGTGCTTAGGATCGAAGTGACCTTATAGGTGGGTGGCCCGGAGGATCACTCGGCTGGCGATAGTGGCATTTATGCCGTGCCCTTAGGCATATTGTAGTTTAACCATTTTGGGTCCAGTCTTCGAGTCGCATTGCGACTTGAGCTTCAATTGACCCTCAAGTTTTTTTCCTGCCTTCATAGGCGGCAATGATGGCCTTTTATGCTTCGGGTCGAAGTGACCTTATAGGCGCATGGCCTGAAGGCTCACTCGGCTGGCGATAGTGGCATTTATGCCGTGTCCTTAGGAATATTGTAGTTTAACCATTTCGGGTCCAGTCTCCGAGTCGCGTTGTGACTCGAGCTTCAATTGACCCTCAAGTTCTTTTCCTGCCTGCATGGGCGGATGACGCTATTGCCTCTTACGCAGTTTTGGTCGTTGAGACCTTTTAATATGTGGCCCGGAGGCTTGCATAGTTAGTTATTTTGGATCCGTTCTCCGAATCGGGTTACTATTCGAGCTCATTTTAATCCTCAAGTTGTCAATTTTTTAGCTGGCTACAATGGCTCTTGCGTTGTTTGGTCGTAGAGACCTTTTAATATGTGGCTCGGAGGCTTGCTTAGATGGCGACAATGGCTCTTACGCTGTTTTTGCCCGTGGACTTTTTTTGTAGGCTCTGTTTTCCTCTTGTTAAAGTCTTTTGAAATAGTTTTGCCTGATCAATCGTCGGTTCTAGAAGAACCTCGATTTCAAGTCATTATCGGCGATGTTTTGATCACCTCGGAACGTTCATAGCTCATAGGTTGAGTAGGACGAAGCCTTTGTGATTTGGAGCCGACATGGTCGAAGCTCGTTTTTGACTGTTGAAGGAAGCCTGTTTTAACCGCTTCTTTCTGAAGTATATTCGAAGTAGTGGTCTGCGATTTTGTTTAGCGACGGTCGGGCGTCCCGAGTCGCATTAGTTTGGTTGTATCAGCCATTTTGACCATAGTCATATGTGTTTGGCCGGAGCCATTTTGATCCCGAGTGATAGTTCAAGCATCTACATCGAGGGTATGCCCTTTTGGGACTTTTACAAATGCGACGTATAGCCTGAACTTCGGGGTTTTCATGCCTATTGAGGTCTTACAGTTTGTCATGCCTGCTGAGGTCTTATAGTTTTTGTTGTAATGTAGAATAGATCTGGTTATGCCGAGTCTGCCCGCTAGGGGTCATACAGTTCCGGGTTTTCCTGCATAGGGATTAATGACAGTCTCTGAGTAATCAAATTTGTTTAAGCGTAAAGACCACTTTTCATGAGCTCGGAGTTTCCTTGTAGGGGCTTCATGAGCACGGAGTTCTGACCTTGGGGTCGTGCGAGTGCCAAATTGTTGGCATTAAGTCTCCCAATACTTCAGGATGCATTTGGTGGAGGGGCCCCTGTCGGGGGTATACTTGAGATTTCCTTGTTTGGAGAATAAGATGTTGAAAAGATATCATTATATTGCTTGGTGTAGACATACATTGTTTCATTGTCGTGATCTAGGCTCGTGCGGGCTCGGCTTCTCAAACCATTCGATCTGGTACATAATTCCCTAATGATACTTAGTCTGTCGTTTCCTGGTCCTCCTGAGGGGATGGTGCCCTTAGAAGAAGATCACCCCTCGTTGTTGGACTATAGGAGAAGGCCAGCGATCTTATTGGATTCTCCTCTGGGGGTACGCTGCTCTGCTAATAATCTTGCTGACAACGCCGTCTTCTGGGCTAAAGTCCGATTGAGGGGAAAAAACATGATGGGCCCTTTTTTGGAGCCTAGGGATCTCCGTGTAATGTTAGAATCTTTGAATATCCTGGCCAGTTGTCTGCATACAGGTTAGTGAAAAAAAAAACAAGGGAGTAAAGCAGTTCTTCCTCACCGCGGGATGCATAGGCGACGTTTTGAGGTATATTCCTACTCTTCTGAGGCGTGAGTCTTGATACAGCCCCCCGTTGTGTCTTGTCAGGCTTGGTCGAAGATATGGTTTGCTTACCCTTTAATCCCTCCGAGGGTGGGGGAATTAATGGCGATGACGCGCCAGATGGCGAAGATTTTCCTCTTGTTGTTTATTGATTTCTGTCGACTTATTTTAGTTCTTCCCTTTGTGAGGGGTTTCATGCTTTTGGCGAAATGGGGACGACGTTGTCTCCAGGTGGTGTGCCGGTGGTCGTCTGAATAAGACGCCCGTGCTTTGCGCCTCCTCCAATGGTACAGAGCTCGACGCCTCATCCCGATCTCAGATGGTCTATATCAAGAGAATGGTCGTTGTGGCAATTTGTCATTTGGAATTCGTCGGGGATTCGGGATGCGGGGGCGATTTGGTCCGTTAGTTTGGACCGCCCCACTAACTTTGGTCCGACATCGTTGTTGCATGTGACCGAACCACCTAAATTCATGAACACATGTTTTATTCAAAATAGATCAAATGAGGGAGAGGGTTACCAATGCATCAGTGTGATGCCGGGGCGGAGTTTCGGTGCCCTTTTCCTTAGGTGTAAGGGCGTCCTCTGAAATATTTCCCTGGACCCGTTTCTCCTTGACAAAGAACATTTTTACTTCCCATTTTATGAGTCCCCGGAGGGTGTCCTTGCTCCTTCACTGTCGTGGTAATACGTCATGGTTTGTTCGCTTTATCCTCCTCGGTTGCCCTACTCCCCTGGGGCTGGACTCGAGCCTGACCGTTTGATGGTACTCGGCTATAATTTTTATTGAGTAGCACAGCTGTCGTCCCTCTAAGCTAGTGGCTATTTTTGAGCTCGTGGCCACGTGCGCCCTGCGGTCCCCGCACTGGGTTGTGGTTCCTTTGAAAGTGTCTTGGTTGAATAGGCCTGAGTCGTTCGGCATCCCTGGTTTCGCTTATGGTGATCATGATATTTGGTATAGTAATGTTGAAATTGTACTCCGCTGAGCGGGGTTCCTCTGTCGGTTGTGCCTCATTAGATCCGATTCCACTGAAGGTTCCTCGAGGACATTGCCCTCGAACTATTTCCCTACCATTGTGAGGTAGGTTGCATCTTGTTGCGTTCCTCCCATTTGTGGCGCATGGATTACCTCCATCTGTTTGGCATTAGCTTCTTTGCTGGAGCCTGCTTGGGTATACCGGGCCCGTAGACGCTCCAAGATGGTTGTCTGTGGCCTTAATTCGTGGCTGGTGCCGGGTACGGGCATCCGACCAGGTCTTGGCTGGGTATCTGATTAAGCTTCATTTTAAATGACCCAGGGTCGTCGGGCATGCTTCGTTTAAACTTTGGTGAGGTCCTAGGTTGCCCAGTCATCTGAAACTGGGAGCGATCTCATTCGTCCTGTCAGGGGACGAGGCGCGACTTCCTATGATGTTTCATTCTCTCTTTGTTCGGCCTCCAATGTATCAGGCTCTTCCATTACTGCTTCGATGGCGTCGGCATGTACTTCTGCGGAGGAACCTGCTGGATCGGTAAGCGAGTTTGTGAGGTCAGGCGCTAGGCTGCGGTGCCACGTCATGGTTTCTTTCAAGAGTGTTTCCCCGAACTTCTTAGATGAGACAGGTTCGAACTCATCATCTTGAAGGTCGCTGACTTTTTCCGCACATATGTAAGTGGTGGTACGGTGGTCGGGACCCGAGGTCCTGTCGCACCTAGGGAGTTCCGGCATTCTGAATTTCCGTGAAGTGGGTTCCGGGACCGCTTCCACGGGAGATAACTGCTGCATGAACCTTCATGAACCTGACTCGATTCCCTTGGAGAGATCCTCCAGCGGCTTCGTTGTAGTGGAGTCTGTTATCGGTCCGTCATCGCTTGATCTTTTGGGTACTCGTTCGGCGCAGGGAGCCGTTTCCGGTGCTACTATCCTGCGGATCCCCGAATGGCTCTGCAACGGAGCGATAGCCAACTGTTGTTCCTGCAATATTTCAAAAATGTCATAAAGACTAACTTCCTGTGTTTCTTGAGCCGGGGTTTGTTGGGCTTCCTGTTGGTCGATATGTTGAATGCTCCCATCGGTGTGCGAGTCCTCATCAACCTTCTGGCGTGTCCTATGAGTCCGCATCCTCTAGAACTGGTCCGAGTGCGTTATCGAGATTTTTAGTGGTGCTCCAGCGACAGGGACAGCCACGCCATTTTCCCCATGGTTTTCGAGGTTGTCGTTCTCGAGTCCGTTTACCGAGCCGGACATTTTGACCTGAAATCAAAGGATCTTGGACAAGAAAAAGTGTGAAGGATAATGTGCATTTGTGTAATGAAACCAGCAAGGAAATAATCACTATTATTTTCAGCCCCACGGTGGGCACCAAACTGTTTACCGTGAAAATGGTAACAACAATTAAATTTATAAATGAGATTCTAAAAATACATGATCTATTCCCGAGCAAGTTGTTAGAGCAGTTGATGCTAATAATATGGAGTTTAATGATGAAATGCAAGCTAAAACGAGATAATAATCGAACCGGAGGGCCTGCTACCCAGATGTATGTCTGGTCGATGGGGGACCTCGGGGTCGAGCTCGAGCTATCGTGGATAGTCGGGGATGGGATAACCATTGAGGATATAATTAAACAAGGCCCCTTACGGCCAATACTAAGCTATATAATGGAGAACATGTAAGAGAGCGATAGATATTAGGATGGCCTCGGGCTAGTGAGAATGAACATGTTTAGAAAGAAAAGAGAGAGAGAGAGAGATATTATTTCACTTGTGGAGAAATGGAGCAGCATCAGCCGTTTACAATGTAGGGTGAGTCCCCTTTATATAGGAGGGGAACTCGACTACAAGTACGTGGAGATTAATTACAAAGTATGGAGATGGGATGACTTGACATGATGCCTCGGCATAGGCTCTGGATAGGCAGGCCCTATCAGACTTAGTCATGTGCCTTGGGATCTTCCCCCTCTGTACTGGCTTCGATCTCCATTTTCTCTGAGTCGGGCCTCGACGAGCCCCAAGGTCGGGAACTCGGTCGTGGCCTCCTCTCCTCGGGGTCTCGAGGCGTTCTTCTGAAATGACTTGACAACGAGAAATTAATTCCCCTGATTTTGCCGCGTACAAAAGTGATAGATAGAAATGTTACCAGGATATAAGAAGAGATCTAATGAAGCATTAATAGTAAGATGTGATACATGGATGACAACAGTATGTCAAAAAGATGATAGTATTACAGAGTCTATAGTCAAATGAAGTAAAAGACGAAAGATGATAGGCCTTGAGATAATAACAGAATGTAGGCCATAAAGTCATATCCTGATTTCGAGAAATACGTTTGCAACTCTAACGTGACTAACAAAAGGAAAAGTTAGATTCCAGATTAAAAGAAATCAATATGGACTGGTGAACAAGATAAACTAAAAATGAATTAGGCACTGAGTGATATGATAATAGTCAGCATCATGAGAATTTCAGATTGCGTTCCGACGATAATGGAATGGACAACAGAAGAAGATTCATGAAAAATTCAGAGAATGGTCATTCAGGGAGGCGCTTCCCTAAAGCAAGCAATGTGAATAACGTTAAGCTTCAGCGAATGTATGTTCCAGTTACACTAAGTGTCACCATTGTGAGTAAGGAATTTTGTTATCCTTGGTACAGAAGAATTACCGCAAGAGGGTCCTAGATGATGTGAAAAGACGCCAAAGATGAAGAGGTAAAACATCTATAGGTATATTATCGTGCTAAATCTTAGTACACCCCTAAAGGGGGGAATATGGAGTGATGTGGCATTAATTTAGAATTAAGTGGTTCTAGTGACTATGGAATGGTAAAGGAAGAATGCGATAAATGAAAGAGGAATGAGATGGCACTTATCCAAATCTTATAGATACGCTACGATTCAAGAATATCGTGCAAGCACGACGTCAAGGAGAGGGAGTAAAGGTTCCTGCTCGAGCTGTTATTAATAAATAAGGAGCCAGTGCAAGACGTAAGTTAAGACAAAGGAAATAACCCAAGAAAGATTACAAGGAATAATGATATGAGAATGGGCCAACGAGTAGTTAGTAATTGGTCAGGAAGATCCCAGTTATGGCTAAACAGGAGGTTACACACGAGTCATCAGATCATCTAAGATAAACGTAGTAGAACCTAACATGGAGAATTCAACCTCGAAGAATATCATTATAATACTTGAGATACATCAAAACAAGATTCGGGGTAGTTAAAGGTACCGTATAAGTGTTACGGGGATAAAAGAAAGTGCCACTGGGAAGGCAGTCAAAATATCAGTTTAGAAACAACCATACAAGCACAAGGGTATGGAGATAAGTAACTACGGATAAGTATAGGCAAGGAAATCAGATGGTCTGTCGAGTATACGATGTAATAGGCTCACAAATTTACAAGAGTTAGAGGGTCTTCCCTAACTACTACGATGAAAGACTAGCTGAGAAAATAAGGAATAAAGCTTCAACCTAGGCACAACGACCTAACGAGGAAATGGTCGTGTAACAACAATCTCTCAACAACATTGTAAGTGTTCTAAGGGAATGTGGCACCTACCATGGCTAATGAACGGGAAGTAAAAACTAAAAGTAATATTCGAGATCATATGAGTTGTATGAAAACTCTAGCAAGTGTGGCTCTAAGATAAGCTAAGTATGGACGCAACAAGGGGGCAGAAAGACCAAGAAAAGTAATAGCTTACGTTGAAAGAAAACTAAGATGGAACGGAAGAATTATTCGATCAATGATCCAGAGTTAGTATGTTATGGATACACTCAAAATTTTGGGTATTATCCAGGCAGCATATTTGTTGACAATCATACATCCACAGTAGGCTCCGGTATAAGTTAAAAGAAAAAATTGAGCCAAGGGCATAGACAAAGGATTGAATTGTTAGAAGACTGTATCATGGATATTCCATAGTGCCCATGAAAGGCTAAGGTAATAACAGATACCATAAGCCACAGATCGGAATATAGCTTAAGCCTATGTAAAGGCTGATTAGAAGGAAGAGGAAACTAAAGAATTACATCACCCAAGTAAATCAAAAGTTTGATTATTGGACCTACAAAAATTATAAAAGTTATGCTTGAGAACATGACAGAATCTTAATATCAGATGTTCAAGAGAAATAACACAACAACCATAATCTATAATGGCTCTACTAGGAAGCTAGTTAGAAGAAGTACCAGCCTTATAAGAAGTCAGTACGAAGCTCCCATCAGATTGTGTATGTACCAGAGGTGCGAGTACTATAATAGAGCTTCAAGTTATGGATGTGAATTACACCTAGGTGGAAGGGAGGCCAGGAAAGAGATAGAAGATACGATGCGAGGTTTTAAGGAAAGTAAGGTAAAGGTGAACAATGTACGAGATACCTACAGGTAAAAGATCGTGAATAGTCCATACTTCGGATAGAAGGCTATAAGCACAGGGATCCAATAACCCGGGAATGATAGCGACATTTCTTACAACCTATGATTTCTATGTACTGAGAGATCTAGTTAGTAGAGTAGAGAAGAGTTAGATACGATATGATGTATCGCTTGACGTTCCAGAATAACATAAGGAAATCTATGGTGCAAGCAATTTGAAGGAAAGGCAAGTGAAAAGGTGACGAGAATGGATAAGTCCTGAGGATTAAGTCCATGAAAACAAGAGAGATAATGGTTTCTCTAAGTTATTAAAAGTTCAGTATAGCCTGAATGAACTCAAAGGAATCTAAGATTAATAGCATTTAGAAAGAATGAAATGCTGACCTAGTAATAAAATGATGGTATAATTGTGACAGATAAAGGGTGACATTTGGGCCTTCGTTTGAATAATGATTTGAAAAAAAGAAAATAGAAGAAGAAAAGGAGAAAAGATTTCGCCGGCGGCACAAAATTAGGATACCCCCATAAGGTGAATCACATTGAGACACTATGAAATATGATTATGGAAATCACTTCAAATATTCCTCAATGCAACGTAAACCCTAGCGGTAATGTATTACGTAAGAAGTTTCAAGTCTTCAAGTAGAGGATTATAGATCACCTTTGAGGCGAATCAACAATGGTCAGATACAAGTTTCAAAGTATCACATGAGATTAGGCCATGATTCTCAAGATGAACGGTAATGAAAGAGCATTGAAGGACTGAGATTTATACCTAAAGGATAGGCAACAAAAGTAACTGGGAGCTTGGTAAGCATACCTCAGTAAAGATAGATTGAAGTAAAAATTATGGTATAGTATAACCCATGTAAATATTGTAAAGTCATATGAATGGATAACCTGATCTATGAAATAAGATAATAGCAATATTCTTAAACTCGACAAAGTATCGAGCAAAGAGCTTCAGTATACTTATAGATTCCTAGAGGGACATCTCACCAAGCTCTGTATATGTTCACAAAGTGAGGCCTAAAGATTGGATAAAGGCTAGAGGAGAAAGAAGATAAGAGACGCATAGGCGCACTTATAAAGTCAGAGTCGTACGACCTGCATGATAAAAAGGTTGCAACAGTTACAAGATTGGAAGGACTACGACCACAAGTCATGATGTGAGAAAGAGGCCCAAAGGGGGAAATGCTTTGGCCTTTGGAATTATTCACAGAACAGTTACATAGTTGGCAAGGAGAGTACTAAATTATTCGGAAGACATACATTGTGAAAATGATAAGTGCATCAGTCAACATTCGAGGACGACTATTCCAAAGGGGGGAATGATGTTACATCCCTCATTTTCGTACGTTAAAGTTTTGTTGTAAGTTAACCGATGTAAGTTCGGGAATAAGATTATTTTGAGATTATAAGCACTATGTTATTCCAAACAAGTGATAAGTAAATTTGTAAAGGTGAGAGGGTAAGCAAATTGAAGAAAATGAATTTTCTCAAAGTTTGACATTTTGAGATAAAATACTGTCCGAGATATATTATCCGATATTTATGGACTAGTGTCATACAAGGTATCACATGACCACAATTGTAAGGTGTGCAAAATGTGTTAAAAGTGAGTAGTATTATAAGTAATTTGAGATAATTCCTAATTATGTGGATAATTGGATAATTATGGATTTTAAGTAGGAGATTATCTTATAAATTGAATTTTTGGTGGAAAATTATTAGGGGGACAAATCCACATGTCATTTGTGAAGACTTGGCAGCAAGATAGAGAAAATTTAATAACTCTTAAGTTCATTTACTAAGGTGGAAAGATTTGAAGAGTCCTTATGGCTTAGTCACCTTGTAAAGTGGGGTCCATTATAACAAAAATGTTTCAAATTCACAAAGAGATGGAAAAGGGTAACGTTCAACTTCAACAAAGTCTTGAAAGACTTCCAAAATTCCACAAAATTTATATGAAGTTAGGATAAAATTCACAAAAAGAGACAAATTTATATTCATAGCAAAGTGAAGTGCTCCAGCAAACTCCAACAAGTGATGGCAGCGTGATTTTGCTCCAACAAGAATTTCATATGAAGTTATACTGTGTAATAACAACGGAATTTTGCGATTCTAAGGGAATATGGTGCAATCTTTCTGAAGAATATCATACGGATTTTTCCCTGCTTCGACCCATCGTTACATGTTGTCGTAATTAACGCGTGTTAAAGGGAGTGTCAAGATAATCGGCTCAGGTATGTTAAGGTTATCCCATCTTTCTTTTGGCATTATCCAAATTATACTGAAGAAACGAGCAATTATATAGTTTTTTATAAATTACTCTATTTATAGAAATAGTAGGGGTGTCTGTATTCTTGATTCCCCATGAGAATTATTATTATCTTCTGTTCATGGGTCTTAGAATAATACGCAGTTGGAAAAGTTTATCCCGAAGGAATATCGAGATTATTATGTATTTTTCATACATTTCACTCATTTGTACATGTGCATTGACCCATGACCAGATGGCGTTATATATGCGTATATATGTAAATATATGTATATGGGATATGGGAAATGTTTACGGCATTATATATCCACCACAACCTAATTAGCTGGTATATGATGATGATGTTGCCTACAATGGCTGAAATACAATTCAAACGACGTTATATACGTGTATATATGTTTGTATATGTATATGGGATATGGGAAAGGTTATGGTGTTATATACGCACCACCGCCTGATTAGCTAGTATACGTTGATGATTTTGCCCATAGTGGCCGATATGTTACGATGGGATGCCCTCTGAGGCTGATGATGTTATGAAACATGTACCTATGCACGACATGAAATTCATACACATATGCATGACACTAAAAGTAATTTATGATTTATAAAGTTATTTACACTGACAGGTTGAGTCATGTACTCTATATTTCTTCCATGTCTCTTATGTACTTATTTATGTGCCTTACATACTCGGTACATTTTTCGTAATGACATCCCTTTTGCTTGGGGATGTTGCGTTTCATGCATGCAGGTCCCGATAGACAGGTCGAGATCCCTCCAAGTAGGCTATCAGCTCAGCGGAAGATGTTGGTGCGCTCCATTTGCTTCGGAGTTGCTTGTTTTGCTTGTATGATTTAGTCATGTATTGTTTGGTATGGCGGGGCTCTGTTCCGACCTTTATGACATTTATGTACTCTTAGAGGCTTGTAGACATATGTCATGTAGGAGAAAGATTGTACGGCCTTGTCGGCCTATGTTTGGAGCTCAACACCTTCATTAAAGCATTCTTATGTGCCTTTGAATTTTGCAACAGTGACAGGATGGATATCTGAGCTGGGGTTTTGTTCAGATGGTTAACGACGGAATACTCCTTTGCTTGTACTTTGCTCCACAAGTCATCTGGCCCTATCTCAATGACAGGCTGTCTGGTAGTGGCATCCTTGCTTGATCCTCCCAAGTGTTCAGGCGTATAGACTCTTCCAGTCCTAGTCATTACTTGTGTGGAGTCAGATTCGTCTACCTTGGCCTTCCCTTTTCGCCGAGCCTCGGCAGCATAATCCCAGGGTATTGCTTTTGAGTTGAATGGAGGTGTCATTAATACTATCAAACTGAAAGGTGTGAGCACTTCTACTTCAAATGGAGCGGGGGTGGATGCAGGCGGAGCCACCTCCACCTCTAATGGAACTGATGCAGTTACCTCAAGTTCGATTGGTAATTGAGTATGTACCACAATAGGAGCAAGTGTGACTGCAAATTTAAAGTCATCACCTTCTCGAATAAGCCCAATCGACCCCTAAAGGTCCCATTCTTCGTTCGTCTCTATCACATGTACTCCACCACCTCTATGATCAGGGAGGGGATTGTCACGGACATTAGGTGAGGCTCTTTTTGCCTTTATGACCTTGTTGTCAATTACGGTCTAGATCTTATCCTTCAATGTTCGGCACTCAGCAGTGGTATGCCCCTTCATCCAAAAATGGTACGCATAAGTTTTGTTCGAATTGACCCATTGGGATGGGTTTTCTAATGACACAGAGGGAATAGGAGTGATGTGACCCGCGACTTTTAACCTTTCATACAATTGGTCGATGGTCTCAACAATGATGGTGTATTGTCTGGATGGCTTGCGATCGAAGTTGGGTCTTGATCTTAGAAAGTTTTGGCGAGTTAGAGGTGATTGGAAATGGGATGGTTGGGAGTTATAGGTATGGTGGACAGTGGCTGGTTGGGAATATCTGGGAGATGAGGGTTGATATGTGGGTGGTGGGGCTTGGTACATGAGTTGAGGTGTTTGATATGTGGGTGGAGGTGTTTGATATGTAAGTGGAGATTTTGAGCCTTGGGCCACCATTACTACCCCAACATCTCTCTTCTTCGATATGCCACCTGATTGTAATGCCTTATTTGTGGCTTGTAGTGCCTAAAGTCTCATTACCACCCCTCTCTTGATTCCTTCCTCGATCTTTTCTCAAAGTTTGATGATATCAAAGAATTTATGATTTTCGATAACCATCAACCTTTCATAATATTGCGGATCATATGCTTTGACGAAGAATTTGTTCATCTGTTCTTCGTCCAAAGATGGCCAGACCTTGGCTGCTTCCGACCTCCAACGAGTAGCATAGTCACGGAAGGTCTTAGTAGATTTCTTCTTAAGATTCTAAATGTAGAAAATATCTGGTGCGTTCTTTGTATTGAACCTGAACTGGTCCATGAAATTTGATGCCATACTTACCTAATTGGACCATTTCTTGGGATCTTGGCTGATGTACCAGGAAAAAGCATCCCTAGTAAGACTCCTCATAAAGAGTTTCATTCGGATCTTTTCATCTTTCCCGAGCCATGACAAGTTTGTCGCAATAAGTCCTCAGATGAACCCTGCGATCTCCTGCGCCGTCAAACATCTCAAACTTGGGAGGTTTGTATCCCTCTGGAAGTTCTACATCCGGCTATATGCATAGGTCTTCATAACTCAAACCTTCTATTCCTTTTCCACCTTCGACACGTTGAACTCGGATTGTCAACTTCTTGAGTTCTTCAGCCATGCTTATAATAAGCAGGTCCTTTTTGGAGGATTCCGGTGTGTAGGAGATGGGTTGGATGGAGTGAGGTATGGTTTCTACGTATATAGGGTTGCTTTGATGGGTGCTAGGGACTTAGGTGTAGTGATTGTCATTGGTGGAGTTTTGGGGATCGGGAATGGGTTGTGGTGTATTTTAGGAGTGGGGTAAGTGGTGGTTGGTGGGTACTGAATTAGCTAATGGTGATGTTGTGGCGGAGTTGGTATTGGTAATGGATTGAGATTTTGGGGTGGAGTTGCATATTGATTTGGTGCGGGAGGATTTTGTGGATGTTGGTTTTGTGTGTTTTTGGGAGGTGCCAGGTTCTTTATGTTTTGTTGGAGGCTGTCGGGGACATTTAGGGTGAGTGACAAGTTTGCCAAGTTGCGAAACTGCTCAAGTTCTCCTTGCAATTCCAATATCTTTTGTTCCAATCTCAAGACTAGATCATTTGGGGATGGAGTACTACGGCCATCTGAAGTTTCTACGTTCTCAAAATTCTTCTTTCGGATACTACTTAAGTCATCCATTTTTGCTTTTTCTTCGCCTTTTGTGTTGCTTGGAGGAGGAGGAGGTGGGGGTCTCTAGATCTAGAATGATATGCTGATGAGGGCAGTATGAGCGAACCAACCTAAGGGGATGGGAATAAAAAAATAAGGAAAAAATAAAAAAGGTAACAAGTCAATGTGGATTTTGAAATGTGTGCAGCATTTAAACAAATATTGCGGAAATGTATATTCGCGTCTTAATTTGGGAGCCTTGTTGTGCTGGAGGTAGGCCTAGCAACAAATAAATTTGGAGACTTTAGATGCCAATAAATGCTTCATTTCATAATATAAAATAGACGAATCCCAAAACGACACTAAGGTACTAAAAATAAGTCACTACTGGCACTTGGCCTAACTACATTTAGGAAAGAAAATAAATCTAGCCTATTTGGTCCCAGAAGGACCTTCCCCGTATTCGATCTTCCTGACTCCATCATAGAGGTCCCCCAGCTCGCGCAGACCCAACAGCAAGTAGGCTCTGGCCAGATGTCCTCCTTCAGCTCATTCTTGATCCTTTTTATGACTTTACCTTCCAGCTCCACTATTCCTCGCTCTAAATATTCCAGTTTCCTGTTGGAAGTGACTGCCATATATTTCCATTCTTCAATCAACCTCACTCCTCTCATATATTTCCCGATGCTCATTCTCAGAGTCGTGGACCCTCTTGCGTAGCCTGTTGTATTTGACTTGAGCCTCAACTTCTTCATCTATGATCCTGTTCCCTTGACTCGTTCCTAGCATCACCATCCCCTTCAGATTGTCCTTCAACCATGCTAGTTAGAGAGGCTCACACCCTGTATGATACCTGTCTGGCTCGACGATGTTCTTTTCCACAATGATTTTGTAGTGCCACATGTGCTGAGCTTGGCACTTGTAAGTGACGTCGTCATCTTGAAAGTCTACCCTGAAATGACTCATCTTGGTAACCCTTGGTACAACCTGTTTCCTGCCTGCTTGCCTCATAATTCGGATAAGGACATAAGGGTATATCCCTCTCAACCCAATCAGCACCAAGTGTGGAGCGTCTTTGGATCTGATGATGAATTCATATGTTGGGAGCCATTCAAACATCCACTGCACCTATTCATCGGTCAGATTGTCGAAGAACTCTACCCATTCTTTGGCACTTTCTGGCTGACCAAATCTGTCTGGAATGTAAGTCATCCTCTTAGGGTGATGGAAGGCAATATGGTCGTTCCAAGCCCTTCGCAGAAATTCTTGGCGGTAGTAACCCTTTTAAAAATGTTCTAACAACCATAATTGCAGCAACAAGTTACAACCCTTGAAATGTTTGACCCCTCTTTGGCAGCGCTTCAGAGCCCTGTAGATGTCGGCTATGATCATGGGGACTATAGTGTATGTCTTTCCATTGATCCCTTCCATCAAAGTCTTGGCGACGATGGCCAACCTAGTGTGGGTTTTTTCCCTTTTCATTGGGAACACTATCAGGCCCAAGAAGCATACAATGAACACGAACACTCTACGGTGGATGTGGCCCAAAGAAGTGAGAGAGATCTCATCATGGTAGGTACGGTAGGACTTGTTATGGCCATACCTCTCATACAGATATTCAAAGGGTATATAGGATTCTTTCAGGCATACCAGGTTAGCATTCTTCTTCAACCCCATCATCTTTAAGAACCCGTTACCGGTACGGTTCTCCGGTACCAATAACCCGGGACTAGCCTAAGTCAACCCCGAAAGCCCTCCAATTTCTTCTAAAAGTCGTATCATTTCTATGTCGCTGGAACGGAACACAGACCTCTCACTATCCCAGAACAAAGTGGCAGCCTCGATCAACTTGTTGTTTGGCTCAATGTCTGGCATGGAAGGCAAATTACCCAGGTACTTCCTTACATGTTTCTTGTCACTTGAGCAAAGATCCTCCTACCAATCTAGCAGCAATGGTGGAATGTTGCTAACCATACCGAATCTCGGCACCTCGTGCCTTATTTTATGCAAAACAAAAGGGTTAGACCTTTCTCCCCCACCAAACTGGACTATTTATACATTCATGATTAGCATAGCGGCCTTTAGTTCTCCAAATTAATGAACAGAAACTGGTTATGTCCGTTGGGATTATGGAAACCACGGTGGACATTGGATAAGGCTCATCTTAAAGGATCATTATGTGGACAACATAATTGATCGGATAAGGTTTGACCACGATGCATGCACAATTTCGATTAGACTGGTACCCTCAAGCGGACGACATGAGGGGGAAAGGCACGGAACCATCGACTACACCACTGATCAACTGGTTTTACCGCAAATAAGTCTTTCCGAATTTAAGGGTAATAAATAGGAAGAGCGCAACCACTCATTAAGCGTTGCTATAGGATTTAATACGCACGAGTGGAATATGATGTGGAACATGATTTATGCAGCAATAAATAGCATGTAGTCAAGTATTTACACATAGGAAAAATAAATACAATATTTAAATAATTGAAAGACAGTTACAGAAAAAGAAAACAAAGAGACAAGTCAGTTTTATGAATAAACGAAACATAAATGCTTAAAATAGGCAGTTAACTTCAAATAAGGGGAAAGGGTTTAGGATAGAGCATGCTTGGAATGATTCATAAAAAATAAGTTAGTTATGGTAAGAGCCTAAGATATCCCCAGCAGAGTCGCCATGATGTCGCACCCTTTTTTTTCTCCGCAGAGAGAAGTTTGGGTTGCGACGTTCATGGGGGAAATAACTCGTTTCCTTTTGGGAATTGGGTATTTGAAGAGTCGCTACCTAACAGATTATGGTGCGTCAGGGTATTCAGAGCGATTAACTCTTGGATTGGTTTGCATTACCAGAGATTTAGGGTAAGGGCTCAAAATAACCTTGAGTGGAAAGTGTTTGGCACCCCTCTCGGTCCACAACGATGGGTCCCGGCCGAACTTATACTTATAAACTAGTCCATTCACAAATAAATAGTTTGAAACACATAATTACAAATAAGAGCAGGTTTCGGACATTACATGACTCAAATAATGAGACAAAGGAAAGGCTTAAACAAACTGTATACACATGGAAAGTAAAGGGAATTTGGGAATGAGGGGTCCTAGATTGGTTAACCTACATGATTACCCCACGCAACATCCGGTAAACACTCCTTAATGAGGGGCTACATGTGACATTAGCACGTACTCATCATATCCATATCTACCCTTCCCACCCCTTAGCGGTTATTGAGAGAATGTTATTCAGCGATATCTATGCGTGTTGTTATCCGTCCCTTCTTAATGGTCCTGGAGGAAATTAGGACCTCTACCTATAGGCAGTTCTAGATAGATCCCTTAGGTTTAATGGAGAAAGTACTAAGGCGACAAGCAAGAACACATAGGACTTTAGCAAATAAAAGCAGGAAGGAGCAAATAAGTGGCTCAGGTTTACCTCCGCAGATAATGCATGTAAACAACACGACTCAAAGACAAACAAGGGCAGTATTATTAAACAGGATCCTAAGACATGATGTCTAGGTGAGTATCAGAACACAAGAGACATGCAGATTTTTTTAAACTTAGAAGTAGGGGCCTAATCAGTTTGCCTACTGATTTTAAGATTGTTAACCATTAAGCAGTAAACACAAAGAGGTAGTTTCCAGTTTTATAAGAAATTTGATTACCTAAGGCTTGCCTAGGCGTGGGATAATGCACAATTGTTACCAGAACTATTAAAACAGGGTAGGAGATATTTTACTTAAAGCATGTTGTTCTAAGTTTTACATGATACAGAATTATTACCAGTTTTACTAAAATATGATAATTAGACGTGAGACTGTTTTATATCCTTTTTCATACATCAGTGGTTTAACTAGGTGTGACTGAGCGAGTATGAACGAGATCCTAAACATGGTATCTAATATGCATATATAAGGTTCAGAATGGTTTATATGCAGAATTCCTAAAGCAGGATTTCTAAATGCACAGCAAGTTACAGCATGATTTCAAAATATGCATAAGTAACAATTTATTTTAATATTGTCGTTTATCCTAGAAACAGGATTTCTAAGTGATAATAAGGATGTCAAAGTGAGATGCTGAAAATAGTATACATGAAACTTAGGAGCATGGTAACTAATGCATGATATGTTTTGCATGTATTGGTCCTAAACATGAATTCTAATGCACATACAGAAAAATATAAACCTAAAGCATATTTTCTACCCTTTGATAACATGTATAGTTATCCTCCCCTTTTTCACTAGACTGCCCCAATATTCATTTACAATGAATATTACAAACCAACCTTGAATGAATTACATTAATAGATAAAGAAAAATTAGAAGTTACACTAAAGGGAGCCTGCAAGTAGACCTAGATTTCCAAAACCTCAACTGCTCAGATTGTTTCATAGCCTTTCTCAATATCCGGGTGTGTCAGAGTTCCCTAAGGACCTCAAAGGATTCCGGGCAGTGCTCACACCCAGATATCACAACCATATTTGAGTAAGTGTAGTGTGGAAGGGTCAGCTCTAATGCATCAGAGTTTAGAGGGATCTCATAGGGATCCCTAAGCAGTCACACATGAAGGGGCAGAACTTAGGGATCTCATAGGGATCCCTAAGCAGTCACACAAAAACAGGTTCAACATCACACATAGAACAAAGAACCAAGACAGGTTTAGCACCAAATGCCTTAACACAGGGGTAAATGTGAATTGGGGATAGGTAAAGCACATAATGGTAAACACATAGCAGGCAGAAGTCTTTGAAATTGGTACAAATATGCTTAGAAATACTGATTAGACATAGTCACAGAATAAGCAATGCTTAACAGGTTCAATATAGGATCAACATAATTTAAAATCAATCCAAGAATCATACAAGTTTAAGAGTGTAGACTACATTACAAGGAGATTCATACCAGAAACCAGATAGAGCAAGATCACATGGAGACAGACTAGATAGAGGGAGGTAACATGTTCATACTGATCCTAATGAAGGGGAGTACATAACATGCTAATAATGTAAACATACAGGTTTCACAGCAAAACCATAAGTAAAAGCAGACTAGAAACAAGATGAATTAAAGTAATAAAAAGGACCATATCATTTTTGGAACTTTAATTGAAATCAAAACATACCAGTAGAGAAGGTAGTAAACACAAAGTGAGGAGTAAGAGAGTAGAGTAATCAGCCTTGGCTTGCAGCCGGCTGACTTAGAACAATAGCAAGTAACCAGAGAAAAGAGCAAAAGAGTGTTTTTGTGTGAGAGAGACTTTTTGAACCAATATGTTCGTGTCTTTGTGCTAATGAAAGAGCAAGGTACTTATAGTTTGAAAACAGGTAGAAAATAAGGTAAGAATCATAGTTCAGCAGTAATTATGGAACTATGTACTAATTAGAATCAAATCAGTATAAGTACTTCCTTTAATTAAGGAGTTCAATTTAAACGGTAACAGGCAAATACTAAATAAGGAAGGAAATCACATAAGGCTGAATATAACAAATAAGGAAATATTTTCAACATAGTACAAGTACACAACATTTAATAGAGACTAGGTTCAACAGATTCTAATCAAGGAAAATAATTAAGAATCAGTTGTCAGCATGCTCGACCATAGATTAAGGTAAGAAAATATCTTAAAGGTTAAAATCAGTAGAGAATATCACAAGAAATCAGTGAAGGATCAGTCACAGAGATTCAAAGATTAAAAAATAGCAAATAGTACTGATTTAGGAGAAATTGACACAAATATATGAGAACAAGCGGAATAAACACATAATAGGCAAGAATCAGAAACCCTAATAAGCCAATTAAGGTAAAATCACACAAAATTAGGGATTCACATAGAGCATAGCATGAATTAATAGAATAAACATGACATAGGCAGAAGAAGTAAAAGTCAGAGACACTGATGAACAAAATAGGGTAAAACCACAGAGAATCATAAGGCTTATGAGAAACAAGCACATATATACATTAAGCGAACATATGATCACAAAACAAACTCAGAATCTAGGATTAAAACCAAGAAACTTAGGATTTTCAACATAATTACTCATATAAAAAGAGAAAACTCAAATAAACATTTAAACATAGTGAAAATCATAGATTAATACTAAAATCAGAAGGAAAAGCCATTATGAAAAGGGGTTAAGAAATCCTGATTTGGAGATGAAGAGTTGTTTTAGAAAAATCGGAAAATCTTTAAGGAAAATAGCAAAATAACTCGGAATATACCTAGATCTATTACAGATCTAAGAAATCAAGAGCTAATAGTTATGGTTTTAGAGAGATAACCCAAAGAGAAAGAAAATCGGCCTAGAAACCACAGGTTCTAGCCGGGGATTGTAGGATCTTACTCGGACAGGCCAAGATTGGCCTAAGAATGACATAAAAAGCCATGGGGGTGAGTTGAACTGCCTCTAGTTTCATTGAGGACCTCAAAACGGCAGCAGTAACCTGGTGTAGGAAGGAGCCATGGTGGCTGGGATGGTGGTGAGACCATCATAGTTAACGGCAAGTCGACGGCCGGTGAGAGCTTTAGATTTTAGCAGAGAGAATTTGAGAGGTGAGGGGAGAGTGCAACGGCGGAGTGAAAGAGAGAAATGGGGGGAAGGGGGGTAGTCTCTAGGGTTAATTAAGGAAAAGGGAGATCTGGATCGTTGATTAAAATTGATCAACGGTCCAGATTAGACAAGAGATTGGGTCGGGTAGGATAAGGTATTGGGCCTGGGGTATTTGGGCCGTTTTAATTGGGTTGGGGTCTGATTTAATTAGGCTATAATTGAAATGAAAGTGGTTATTTATTAGATACCCAATGCAAATTAATTAAAATAATTTACAAAAATAGTTGTTAATTATAAAAATGAATTTCATGCGTAGAAAATAATTTAAAATGTTTATTTAGTATTTAAAAATACACATGAATAATTTCTGGATGAAAATAGTACAAAATCATATGATTGGGCTATAATTGCAAAGTTATTGTAATTATAGCCAAAAGATGCCAATTTGGCTAATTATGAAATAACTTAGTCTTAATGGGACCAAAAATAATATATTACATCAAGAAATGCTTTTGAAATCATTTGTGAGGTAATTTTGTAATTATTTCTTGGAAATAAAATGCTTTATAAATTAATAAAAATATAGGAAAATTGTGAAAAAATATCAATTGTTAATCAATGCATGATTTTAAAGACATATATGCAATTTGAAATATTTTTTGGGAAAAATTGGGTATCAACACAGAGCATGACTGGGTACAGTTATTAAATCAAAATAGTGAGGAATTTCAGTAAAGAAAGCCCCTAAGGGTCCATACAGCTTGGCACAAAACCCAAATATGGCATTCAGCCTAAAACATAGTAATACTTTCCAAAACACAAGGATAACAAGTAGTTTTCAGTCAAATATGCGACTTAATAGTCGTACGGGACGGACCAAGTCACAATCCCCCAATGGTGCACGCCCCCACGCTCGTCATCTAGCGTGTGTGTCACCTCAAAGTAGTGAAACAATGTGAAATCCAGGGTTCATACCCTTAGGACAACATTTACAATCATTACTTACCTCAAACTGGTCCAAACTCTAGCCCGCGATGTCGTTGTCTCTCGACTCGGCCTCCGAGTGCTCCAAATTTAACCAAAATTAGTATCATACCATCAATACGCACTAAAGGAACAAAGCCCAAACGAAAATAATCAAATTAACTCAAAAATCTCGAAATTGGCCAAACCCGACCCCCGGGCCCACGTCTCGAAATCCGATAAAATTCACATCACTAGAATCCTTAACCTCTCACGAGTCTATACATACAAAAAGCATCAAAATTGGACATCTAATGGCCCTTCAAATCCCTCCCAAAGCTCTCCAAAAATTCAAGCCCTACCCTTCAATTTTAACCCTTGAATCCCACTAATTTCATGTCTAATCAGTTAGAAATCACCATAGAATCGAGTATCGAGTTCAAAACCCTTACCTTCAAGTGTTGCCCCTCGAATCCCTCTTCAAATCCTCTTAAAAAGATCCAAATCCGAACACGAATGGTGGAAAAATGACCAAATTTTGCGAAGAGAATTTATATGTTCTGCCCAGGGGTTCTGCATCTACGGTCCAAATACCGCATTTGCGGCCCACGCACCTGTGACCAAACATCCGCATCTGCGGACTTCACTTAAATTCCCTTATCCGCACCTGCGGGCTCGCAGGTGCGACTGTCATTCTGCATCCGCGTTGCATCCCAGCCAACCAACCTCCGCTCCTGCGATCAAAATGTCTCTTCTGTGGCTCGCACATGCGGTCCCCAATAAGCAGGCGCAGTTATGACAGAAAAACAGCAGCTTCAGCAGCAACTCCATTTTCCAACTCTCCGATAACCCGTCAAAATCATCCCGAGGCCCTCGGGACCTCAACAAAACTTACCAACAAGTCATATATCACTATCCAAACTTGTTCCAACCCTTGAAATACTCAAAACAATGCTGAAACAACAAATCACCCTCGGATTGAAGCTTAAGAATTCCAAAACTTTCGAATACCGCAAACGATGCAAAAACCTATCAAACCTCATCTGAAATAACTGAAATTTTGCACACGCGTCTCAAATGACACAACAGATCTACTCCAATTTTCGGAATTCCAATATGACCATGATACCAAGATTTCTACTGCCGACCGAAAAATGCCAAATTTCCAATTTCGCCAATTCAAGCCTAAATCTACCACGGACCTCAAAAATACATTCCGAACACGTTCCTAAGTCCCAAATCATCAAATGAAGCTATCCGAACCATAAAAACTAAATTCCGAAATCATTTACTCACAAGTCAACTTCCGGTTGACTTTTCCAACTAAACCTTCCAAATAAGAGACTAAGTGCCTCATTCCACTCTAAGATCACTCTGAACACAACGCAACCAACACAATAAGATGAAATACAGTTGAACAACACACAAGCAGAAATGGGGGAAACAGAGCAGTAACTCATGAAACGACTGGCCGAGTCGTTACGCCTGATGAAACTCTCGATAGACTAGGCGACAAAGCAATCTCATAGGCAACCTCCCCAACTCGCCTCAATACCTCAAATGGCCAATAGACCTCATACTCAGCTTGCTCTTCTTTCTGAACCTCATGATTCCCTTAATCGGCGAGACATTCAAGAGAACCTTCTCGGCCACTGTAATTGATAAATCACGTGCCTTCTGATCCACACAACTCTTTTGTATATGGACTGACCTGTGCGAAGTCGCTCCTGAATAAACTTTACCTTATCCAAGGCATCCTTTACCAAATCGGTACCATAAAATTTAGCCTCGTCGGGCTCAAACCACCTGATGGGGGAACGATATCGCCGACTATATAAAGCCTCAAATGGATCCATCTCAATGTTGGTGTGATAACTGTTGTTATAAGCAAACTCGGCTAAAGGCAAGAATCGACCCCACTTCCCTCCAAAGTCAATCACACACGCTCTGAGCATATCCTCCAAAATATGAACTGTCCGCTCCAACTACCCATCAGCCTACAGATGAAAGGCTGTGGTGAGCTCTACCTGGGTACCCAACTCGCCCTGTACTGCTCTCCAGAAATGTTAAGTGAACTGAGGGCCTCTATCTAAAATGATAGAAATAGGCACACCATGCAACCCAATGATCTCCTAAATATAAATTCGGGCCGACCTCTCCGAAAAATACGTAGTCACAACCAAAATAAAGTGTGACAACTTAGTCAGCCTACCGACAATGACCCAAGCAACATCAAATTTACTTAACATCCATAGCAACCTAACTACGAAGTCCATAGTGATGCGCTCCTATTTTCACTCAGGTATAACCATCTACTGAAGTTGGCCACCTAGCCTCTAATGCTTATACTTAACCTGCTGGCAATTTAGACATCTCGCCACATAATTAACTATGTCCTTCTTCATCCACCACCACCAGTAGTGCTGTATTAGGCCGCGATACATCTTCGTAACACCAGGATGTATAGAATACTGCAAACTGTCTGCCTCCTCTAGGGTCGTCTCCCTCAGGTCACCAAAATTAGGAATACATAAGCGACCTTGGAGTCGCAAAACACCATCCTCACCGATAGTAACCTCATTGGAACCACCATATAGTACTGTCTCTCTAAGAACCAACAAGTATGGATCATCATATTGACGATCCTTGATCCGCTTGAACAATGAAGACTGAGCTACAACACATGCAAGAACTCGACTAGGCTCTGAAATATCCAACCATAGAAGTATGTTAGCTAAGGACTTAAGTCCAAGGCCAATGTCCTCTCTTTTGCTGAAATGAATGCCAAACTACCCACATTCTCGGCCTTTCTGCTCAAGGCATCCGCAATGACATTCGCCTTGCCAAGATGATATAGGATACTAATATCATAATCTTTTAGTAACTCAAGCCATCTGCACCACCTCAAATTAATATCCCTCTACTTAAACAAGTGCTGCAAGATGCGTTGATTGGTGTAAACCTTGCAAGACACCCCATAAAGACAATGCCTCTAGATCTTGAGAGCATGAACTATAGCAACCAACTCGAAATCATGAACATGATAATTCTTGTCGTGATACTTCATCTTGTGTGAAGCATATGCAATAAATCACCCCTCCTCATCAATACACAACCCAGGCCAAGGCGTGAAATGTCACAATTCACATTATACATCTCTAAACCGGATAGCAACACTAACACTGATGATGTAGTCAATACAGTCTTGAGCTTCTAAAAAGCACGCCTCACAATCATTAGACTATCTAAACGGAGCAACCTTCTGGGTGAATCTAGTCAAAGTGTCGCGCCCCCTTTTTCTCGTGAAATCGGGTTTATGATACTTGGGAGGAGAACTCGTTCCCTTTTGGGAATTGGGTTTAAATTGAAGAGTAGCCACCTAATGATTAAAGTGAATTAGGAAACTAAGAAGAGTTTGATTTAGGAAAACCACAGATTGGGTAAGTGCTTGAAAATATCCGAAGGGAAGGTGTTAGGCACCCCTCAGGATCCACTAGTGTGGTTCCTGGCCATGCTACAATTGTGACTTTAAGAAACAAGTAGGCAAGTAGAAGTCTCAAATAAAGGGGGGGGGGTTTCACATAATACTTGCAAATATATTAAAGTTTAAAGGAACAAAAAGAAGCTGAATTTTTAAGGAAAACAGTTCGAAAATTCTAAAAGTAATGAAAATAAACAAGTAAAGGGAGGGGGTCCAAGGTTTACAAATAATATGGATCACCCCACACAACATCCGGCAATCACTCCTCAAATAGGGGCTACACGAGATGTTATCGTGTGGTCATCATATCCATATGTACCCTTTCCCACCCCGTTAAGGTATTAAAGCGCGGAATGGTTTCGTTACTTATTGCATGCTATTACCCGCCCCATTCTTATCAGTCCAAGAGGTACTAGGGACTACTAATCCTAAAAGGGGAAGGGGGTATGAGGTTTTGCAGTTTTAAAAGGACAAAATTATAATGCGACAACCAAAACATGTATAGCAAGTATTGGGAAAACACATAAACAGGTATGGATCCAATAAACCTCCTTAAATAAATGAAAGCATATAGTTTAGCATGTCTTACATGTACTGATTAGGGTCTGATTAAAGCTTAAAAGGCTAAAGCAGCCTGATTTATCACATATTTTCAGATAAGAAGTCCAAATTAGACCTTCCCGGTGGTTGTAATTAACAAAAAAAACTGGTGCAGTCATAACTTTTATCCTAAGGCTTGCCTAAGTGTTAGACGAAACCTATAGGCATGATATCTACTGGTTTCAGAAAAGATGAAGTGACTGATTTTCGAAGAGGTCGTCAGTTATTCAGGGAAGACAAGTTTTGGCAAAAGATTTTGCAGATATTAGACAATGATATTGCCGATTTTAGACTTATAGGCGAACGAAAACGTTTCATACTAGGTTGTTAATTCCTATAGGCATGATTTTTAAGCGTTGCTGACTTTAAAAACATTGTTATTGACATGCAGAAATCTTATAAGCAAGTCATCTATATGCAGTAGGTTATTTAACTCCTATAAACAGGTTTGCCTAATGACAGATGAACATGCAAATTACAGGAAGTCCGATAGGCATATTATCTATATGATATGCAGAATTTCAGAAATGACTTATGGACATGATCTCTATATAATGCAAAAGTGTAGAAACCTATAGACATGGTCCCTATATAATGCAGAAATGCAGAAACCTATAGACATAGTATCTACATGAAATGCAGAAGTACAGAAATATAATAATTCCCTATGAACAAGATATATACCCTTTTGCATGCATGAATCCCTCCCTTTTCACTAGCCATCCCCAGTAGTTATTACAAGTTATTACAGCCCGAAATGAAATAAGAAAAGCAAAATTAAAAGTACAACCAAGGGGAGCCTAATTTAGACTCCATGTCCGAAATATGAGATGAACCAACTCTAAAGATCATGATCCAAAGCCTTTCTCTCATATTTGGATTTGTTAGAGTTCCCTAAGAGCCTCATATGGACTCTAGGCAGTGCTCACACCCAAATGTTACCAGATTAAGAACATAGTGCAGTGTGGAAGGGCCAGCCCTCAAGTGTCCAAGTTCAGAGGGAACTCAAGGTCCCAAGGCAGGGCTCACAAGAGGGGGGAAGAACCTAGAATCTAGGAGAGAGTGCAAGTGCAGAAGTGAAATTCTGAAAGGGGAAAGGGGGGAAAAGGGAACAACTTAAAAATCAGTACATATAAGGGTATAGAGGAGTAGGGAATTTGCATGAACACAAGAGAAGCAGGCTGATGGGCATACTCAATAATGGGATATGTTGGCACACCCTCTAGCCTGTTAGAGGTTAGGACCTTACTAGTTCAGAACTCAAGCCATGGGCAACAACTTATGTTGCCATGCCCTAAGTCACCACTTACAAACACATAGGGGTAATGGGGTAGGGAGCAAACATTCACAGTAGAAACAGGCAGTAGAACATAGGCATGTTAAGTTAAATATTGAACACTCTACATAAGCAGTAAGGTAGCCATAGATATAAAAACTTTAAGTAAACACATTGGGGTGATGCTGAAACTAAAATTAGGACATAACAGTTTCAGAGAAAACAAACAAAGAGAAAGCAGTAGTCTTGTAAAGCCAAAGTGCAAACGAGCAATCAGAATGTTATGAGTTTAGAAGAGAATTGTGAAGTCTGAAGTGTAGAAGTATTGAATTGAAGGTGTCCTAAAGTGCAGAAGGGTCGTGCCCTTTTATAGTGCAGAAAGCAAGTAGAAATAGGTAAGAAAATAGTTTGGAAATCAATTACACACGGTCTCCCTTTAATTAAGGGATTCTGATTTCAAACGGGCAAAATAATTAAGGAAATGGGTCAATCAAACACTTTTCCAGAGCAGTCCAAGAGGGGTAAATATATAGAGGTTTATTTAAGGACAAAGTCTTGATAGTACACGGTTTGTGCAAATAAGGAAAGGAAATTAGTTAACAGCTAGTAAATCAGAAATTGAGGATTTCGTATAAATGAACCATGTCAGAAAGATGGGAAGGATTTCGACTTAAGGAAAATCAGTACCAATCAATTAAACTTATTAAAAGGAATTCTGAGTCAATCACAAGTTAGAAAACCATTTTGAAGAAAGATTCCTCATATATAAAAGCATATAGACACATTAAACATGAAGAAATTTGTCATGCTATTCAATAGAAGAGTCTAGTGTAGGAGAATCAGAATTGTGTGCAAACAAAAGAAGTTCACATTTAGTTCATAGACCCAGAAATAAGTCTAAAAAAGTCAACAGTCCTCAAACAGAACCCTAGTTTGATCATATGACCAAACTCGGAGGAAACCCCCAAATTCTAGGGTTTCCGACTCGAGTCAAATACAAAGATGAGGAGGCAACAGGCTCAGAGATTTCTTTTCAGAATTCATGAAAAGACAAGCAAATACAAATAACATTCAAAGCAGACGGAGTGTAGGAGCATAATGAGAGAATAGTCATGACAGTAAAAGAAACGTGTTTAAGAAAACCTTTTAGAAGGGACTTAAATAGAGTTCAGTAGAAGAGAAAGCAATAACACTTAAGAACACAATAGGAGATATTGAAGAAGAAAGTACTTTCTAGAAGAAACTTAGCCAAGGTTCAGAAGAGAAAAGAGATGGTATAACACTTAAGAAAACTGTAGAAGAAATATGTTTAAAAAAGTCTTTTAAAAGAACTCAGACAAAGTTCAGTAGAAGGCAAACAAAACTTAAGAACTCAGTAGGAAATACATACAGTAGAAGAACATAAAAATACTGGAAAAGCATAGCAAAAGATCATATAGGAAAACACGGCAAGAACAACATGCGGCATGGTACAAAACACAGTAGAAAAACAAAGTACAAAAGAACATGTATAGCATAAGAAAGCAGTAGAAGCACATGTGTGACAAATACACACAAAGAAAGGAAAAGAAGAGTCGGAGAAACATTTTAAGCTTTTTCAGAAACCGTAAATCGGAAAGAAGTAATTGTTTTGAAAGAAAAATTGGGGAAAACATTCAAAAACTCAAGTAGAGCACAGATATAGGACAGATCTAAGAAAAATCAGAGAAAACCTCGAATAACTTAGGGTTTTAGAGGAACCCTAAAACAAGAAAGGCTTTGAAAAGGTTCGATCTGAGTCGGAAAGGTTAGAACCATGCTTAAAACATCATTATACGCCGGAGCAAAACCGGCAAGGGCCATAGAACCTTGGATATATAGAGATCTGAACGGACACCTTCAAGGCCAGACCTGGGACCTTCGAATACCAAGTGTTTGAGAGTAGAGGGAGATGAGTTTAGGCCATCCATGGCTTGAGAGGCTATGGATTCCGGTGAGCTTGAGGTAGAAGACAGTGAGAGAGGCTAGGGTTTCTAGAGAGTTTGAGAGGAGAGGGATTTCAGAGGCGGATGATAGAAGAGAATGAGAGGATTAGGGTAGTCATTAGGGAATTAAAAAGGTAAGAAATGATCGTCTTGATCAACGGCCTGGATTAAAGAGAGGGTGGGGCGAATCGGATAAGCGGGTCAAGGGTCGAGTTAAATTGAAATTGGGCTGGGTAATTTGGGATTTGAAATTGGGTTATTTGGGGGATCAATTTTGGCTATAATTGAAACAAAATGGGGCTATATTTTAAATAGCCAGTTTTTCACTTTTTATTTTATAAAAAATGGTAACATGATTTCTGAAAATAAATTAAAGGTACTAAATTAATTAATAATATATAGATATTATATTAAAAATACTGGAACCAATTTTATAATTATACGCGTAATTAAATCTTAAAATAGGATAAAATTGCAATTAAATGCAATTTAACTTTTAAAATACTAAATAAATTCACAAAAATGTGCAAAAACTTTACCTTAGCTATATTTTGGTATAAATGTGAGAATAAAATAAGTTATTCACCAAATTATGATTTTGGGAATAATTATTAGTTTTTGTATTGCTAAAATATGGCAAAAAATCGATTTAAAAATCTTTTTAAATTAGAAAAAATACTAAAACATTTGGATATACCTATATATGCAAACATATGATATTTTAAAAGTATTTTATATATATAAAATATATAGGGAAAAATTGGGTATCAACAACTGCCCCGTTTTACCCGGAAAGGATGAAAGAGTTGTCGGGTAAAGATATGATGGCCAATTTGACCGAACGAAATGGTTTGAAGAATCTGACCATGCTCTGGTTCCTGAGCTGCCTACATATCCTTGGTCTTACAGGAATCAGGCCATATGTAGTTCGGGATCCTTCGGCAGAATATGCCGATGGAGATTTTTTTCAAGAACGGACGAGATATTCGGGTTGGGATGGATGGTTAAAGTCTAGCGGAGCAGCGGGAACTGGAGCGGGATCGCTCCTGCTGAGATAGTCGTTGCTAGCTGGTTTACCTGCAAATAAGCAATACAAGTGTATACTGTGCGAAAATTTAAACATGATGCAATTTCCCGTCGGACCATGAAAGTTGTCTTCGGATGGTTAGGATGACGTCCTCGGACCATGACGTCCTCGGACCATGACGTCCTGGGCCATGAAGCATATGATAAGTATTTGCATGCCATGAAATGATATTCTCGGGCTATGAAAATGATGCCTCCGAACCATGATGCTTTTGAATAATGATATGCAAAAGATAAAAGGGGTCCTCAGGCCATGAAATGGCGTTTTCGGGCTATGAAAATGGTGCCTCTGAACAATGATGCCTTTGGACAATTTGGTGATCTTTCAGCCCATGAGATGCAATAGGTGGCGATCTTTCAGCCAATGAAATGCAATAAGTGGCAATCTTTCAGCCGATGCAAGATGTAAATGAAGTGGCGATCTTTCAGTCGTTGCAGGGTGTAAATGAAGTGGCAATATTTCAGCCATGCAAGGTGTAAATGAAGTGGCGATATTTCAGCCATGCAGATGGAGGTAGAGCTTAACCTCGGAAGGCAGAATGGTAGCCTTATGCGATGCAGAGAATGCAGATGGAGACAGAGCTTAGTCTCGGAAGGCATAATGGTAGTCTTATGCAATGCAGAGAATGCATATGGAGAGAGAGCTTAGAATCGGAAGGCAGAATGGTAGCCTTATGTAATGCGGAGAATGCAGATGGAGACAGAGCTTAGTCTCAGAAGGCAAAATGGTAGCCTTATGCAATGCAGAGAATGCAGATGGAGACAGAGCTTAATCTCGGAAGGCAGAATGGTAGCCTTATGCAATGCAGAGAATGCAGATGGAGGTAGAGCTTAACCTCAGAAGGCAGAATGGTAGCCTTATGCAATGCAGAGAATGCAAATGGAGACAGAGCTTAGTCTCGGAAGGCAGAATGAAAGCCTTATGCAATGCAGAGAATGCAGATGGAGACAGAGCTTAGTCTCGGAAGGTAGAATGGTAGCCTTATGCAGGAAGTAAAATGGCAAATAGAAATAGAGTTTTCTTAGCTGATAGTGGATTGCGGTATCATGATTGCTGGGGATATTGTGCCTGCTGGGGACATTGTTGTGCGGATAGCAGCTGTGAGTAAGTGCAACGGTTCTGAGAGTTGTATACCTGAACTTTGTGAGTGAGCATATAGTATATTTGATGATTTTGCAACTCAAGTGTCTGCATCCAAAGAAAAATCGTGAGTTTGTAAAAGAGAGGGAAAGTTAGTCTGTATCCCTGCTGGCTTTGCTTGACCCGCTCGGCTTTGATCTGGTGATACTGTACATATCATTGGGGTAGCATTGCTAAACAAGGTAGTTTTAGTAATAAACATTGCATGATTTAGTAAAAGCATAACGTAAGTACATAATTAAGAATAGTTTTCTTCAGATGAACCGACGACTACGACGTGGTTCAAGACATTGCAACTTTTCTTGCTCCGGAATTTTGAGGGTCCTCCTCAAAATTCTGCCCTAGTTTACTGGGTTGTTGCTCCTGATGGTTGTTAATGATAAATGGCTAGAATTGGCTTCGGAATTTTGAGGGTCCTCCTCAAAATTCTGACCCAATTTCCAATAGCGGGGGAAATGGAAATTTTATTACATTGTGCCCAAACCCATAGGGCTACATATGTATCCCCTCTTAAATGAGAATCAGGTCAGGCGTAGTTCAAGTTACATCATAAAGGAAAGCATAGAGATTACACATAGTATCGCTTCACTGCATCTGAATTGATCGGCTTTGGCCAAACTTCTCCGTCCATTTCTGCAAGTATGAGGTCTCCTCCTGTTAGAACCCGGTGGACCATGTACGGACCCTGCCAGTTGGGAGAGAACTTCCCTTTGGCCTCGTCCTGATGCGGGAAAATCTTCTTTAACACTAGCTGCCCCGGTGTGAACTGTCTCGGCTTGAATCTTTTGTTGAAGGCTTTGTACATTCTGTTCTGATAGAGCTGACCACGACAACTGCATTCATTCTTTTTCCATCTATAAGAGCTAGCTGCTCATAACGACTCTTCACCTATTCTGCATTGTCGAGTTCTGCTTCCTGTATGATCCTCAAGGAAGGAATTTCTACCTCGACAGGAATGACCGCCTCTGTACCATAAACTAGCATATAGGGAGTCGAACCGGTTGATGTGCGGACTGTGGTGCGATACCCCAATAAAGCAAATGATAACTTCTCGTGCCACTGCTTATGCTTCTCTATCATTTTCCTTAGTATCTTCTTGATATTCTTATTGGCGGCCTCTACGACTCCATTCATCTGAGGTCTGTAGGCTGTAGAATTCTTGTGTTTTATCCTGAAGGTTTCACACGTGGCTTTCATCAAGTCACTATTGAGATTGAAACCATTATTAGTAATGATTGATTCTGGAATTCCGAACCAACAAACGATATGGTCGCGGACAAAGTCTGCCACAACTTTCTTAGTCATTGCCTTGTACGATGCTACTTCAACCCATTTGGTGAAATAATCAATTACCACTAGGATGAACCTATGCCTATTTGATGCGGCAGGTTCGATTGGTCCGATAACATCCATTCCCCAAGAGGCGAACGGCCATGGTGAGCTTGTTGCATTAAGCTCGTTTGGAGGCACCTTTATTATATCTGCATGTATCTGACAGCGGTGGAACTTCCGGACATACTGGATGCAGTCCGTTTCCATAGTCATCCAAAAATAACCAGCTCGGAGTATCTTTTTGGCTAAGACAAAGCCATTTATATGTGGCCCGAAGGTCCCAGCATGGATTTCTTCTAGTAATTTAGATGCTTCCTTTGCGCTGATAGACCTTAGTAATCCCAGATCCGGAGTCCTCCTATACAGGATTCCTCCGCTGTGGAAGAAATTGTTGCATAATCTTCGAAGTGTACGCTTTTGAATAGGGTTTGCAAGCTCTGGGTGCTCTCCTTTCACCAAGTATTCCTTGATATCATGAAACCAACGTTTTCCATCCGCTTCTTCTTCGATGTGAGCACAGTAAGTTGGCTGATCGTAGATCTTTACTGGAATAGGGTCAATGAAATTCTTATCTGGATGTTGTATCATGGATGATAGGGTAGCCAATGCATCGGCAAATTCATTCTGGATCCTAGGGACATGCTGGAACTCTGTCTTTGTGAACCTCTTTCTCAACTCCTGTACATGATGCAGATAAGGGAGTATCTTGGAGTTCTTGGTTGCCCATTCTTCTCGGATCTGATGTATAAGCAAGTCTGAATCCCCGATCACTAACAACTCTTGGACGTTCATGTCAATGGCCATCTTGAGTCCCAAGATGCAGGCCTTGTACTCAACCATGTTGTTGGTGCAAGGGAATCTGAGTTTGGTAGACACCGGATAATGCTGACCGGTTTCTAACACAAGGACTACTCTTATGCCAACTCCTTTGAAATTTGCTGCTCCATCGAAAAACATTCTCCAACCATCATAGGATTCTGCAATGTCTTCTCCTATGAATGACACCTCTTTTTCAGGAAAATACGTCTTTACGGGTTCGTATTCTCTGTCCACGGGATTCTCGGCAAGATGATCTGCCAAAGTCTGTCCCTTGATTGTTTTCTGAGTTACATAGACAATGTTGAATTTGCTCAATAGGATTTGCCACTTGGCTAGCTTGCCAGTGGGCATGGGCTTCTGAAAGATGTACTTCAACAGATCCATCCTTGATATAAGATACATGGTATAGGCACAGAAATAGTGCCTCAACATCTGAGCTACCCAAGTTAGAGCATAACATGTGTGTTCTAACAGAGAATATTGGGCCTCGTACGAGGTGAACTTCTTGCTAAGATAGTAGATGGCCTGCTCCTTCCTCCCTGTTTATGGTGCCCAAGAACACAACTGAATGCTCCATCTAGCACTTCAAGGTAGAGTAATAGGGGTCTACCTGGTTCGGGCGGGACCAAAACTAGCGGTATTGACAGGTACTCCTTAATTTTGTCGAAGGCCCTTTGACAGTCATTAGTCCATCTGGTAGCGGCGTCCTTATTCAACATCTTAAAGATTGGCTCACAGATGACAGTAGATTGAGCTATGAACAGTTGATGTAGTTGAGTCCCCAGGAAACTCATCACGTCCTTCTTGTTCTTTGGCGATGGCAATTCTTGAATGGATTTAACCTTTGATGGATCTAGTTCTATTCCTCAGCGACATACAATGAACCCAAGTAGTTTTCCGGCAGGAACCCCAAATGCACACTTCGCAAGATTCAGTTTCAGGTTGTACCTTCTTAGTCTGTTGAAGAACTTCCTCAAATCTTTCATGTGATCAGTGGCTTTTTTGGTTTTGATGATGACACCATCTACATACACCTCGATCTCCTTATGTATCATATTATGGAAAATGGTAGTCATGGCCCTCATGTAGGTGACCCCTGCATTTTTCAGGCCGAACGACATCATCTTGTAACAGTACATTCCCCACGGTGTAATAAAAGCCATTTTCTCAGCATCTTCTTCATCCATCCAGATCTAATGATACCCAGCAAAACAATCCATGAATAACTGCAATTCATGCTTGGCGCAATTGTCGATCAGGATGTGTATGTTTGGCAAGGGGAAGTCATCTTTCGGACTAGCCCGGTTGAGATCCCGGTAGTCGATATAGACTTTGACCTTACCGTCCTTCTTTGGTACTGGCACAATGTTGGATAACCATGTTGGGTATTCTACTACCTGAGAACCTTGGCTTTGAGTTGCTTAGTGACTTCTTCCTTGATTTTTAGACTCATGTCAGGCTTAAACTTTCTGAGTTTTTGCTTTATCAGCGGACATGTTGGATCGGTTAGTTTGTGAGCCACAATAGATGTGCTTAGACCAGTCATGTCATCATACGACCAAGAGAATATGTCTTCATATTCCCTTAGAAATTTTGTGTATTCCTTCTTTTCTGATGGCGATAAGTGGACCCTGATTCTCGTTTCTTTGACGTTCTCTGCATCTCCCAGGTTAACAATCTCGGTCTCATCCAGGTTGGACTTAGGCCTGTTCTCAAAATTTTCAACCTCTTTAACAATCTCTTCTAGTATGTCATCTTCCTCTGAATCTATGTCGGTTTGTTGCATTGTCTCGTTGCATGTCATAGTCATTGGTTCATCAAGATAAGTAATAGTAATATTGTATGAGTAAAGTAATGAGTGAAAAATAATAAGAGTAAGATTTATAGGGAAAATTGAATGTTTTGCTAAATTCCATAACTGTTTTGAATATTGAAGATCTTATTGCGAAAATTCAAAAATGCGAAAGGAAAATCAACTAGTAAAAATGAAAGATAGTGCATGATGCTTTGTTCAGCCTTGCTACCCCGAGGCTTTCCGGGATCTGGTGGTTCTGATGGTCCAATTATTGAGGCATGCTCCTCGGCTTACAGCCTGTATGGAAGGGCCTTCTTCCCCCTCCTCCTTGAAAATGACACGACAATCCATGTCATCATCTTCCACGAATAAATTCCTCATTGCTGCCAGTGCTTCCTCTTCTTCCGACCCATATATAACATCGTTGGCTGGAAAGTTTGTTCCAAATAGGGTATCGGCTGCTCCAGTGGATAGTAAAGGCCGCACCATGGTGGCGACCAGTTGTTGAACTCTTTCCAAGTGTACTCGTATCCCAGACCGAAAGTGGTGCCATGCTTCTTCAGCTTGATAGGTTTGGTGATTCCTTGGAGGTTCTTGCCAAGTCCCTTACCAGGTTCATATCCGCTCCAGTTCAATATGCATTCGATTTTGTTGTCCCACCATTTTTCCTTATCAACGGCGTTGACTCGCTCGATGTGGTGATAGGTCTCTCCGCCTATCTTTCTTCTACCTCTGATCGCTGGGATGGTTTGGCGACTATATATGGGATTGCTACCATCGCCGTGAATGATCACCTCTTGGTGATTCCACTCAAACTTCACTGCCTGATGTAGGGTCGATGCTACAGCCCCAGCGGCATGAATCCAAGGCCGTCCCAATAGCAAGTTGTAAGATGTCGGCATGTCTATTACTTGAAATTCAACATCAAACCAAGTAGGCCCCATCTGCAAACACAAGATAATTTCCCCAATGGTGGACCTTTGGGAACCGTCGAAAGCTTTGACACTGATGGTCCCGTCCTTGATCTCATGCAGCCCCTTTCCCAATGTCCTGAGTGTTACCAACGGACAAATGTTGAGGCTGGACCCATCGCCAATCAGGATTCTAGTGATGAAATAATCCTAGCATTGCACAGTGATGTGCAGCGCCTTGTTGTGACTCAACCCTTCTAGTGGCAACTCATCTTCATGAAAAGTGATCTTGTGACTCTCCAATACCTGCCCTACCATGTTTTCCATTTCTCCTCCAGTGATGTTGCTTGGTACATATGCCTCACTCAGCACCTTCAACAAGGCGTTCTTATGTACGTCGGAACTTTGCAGCAAAGCTAGGATAGAAATCTGTGCTGGTGTTTTGTTCAGCTGATCAATGACTGAGTATTCCTTGGCTTATATCTTTCTCCAGAGATCATCGGGCCTGGTTTTAGTGATGGTCAGCCGACAAGAGGCCTGCTTACTCGACTCAGCTAAATGCTCCAGAGTATAAACCCTGCCGGTTCTTGTCATACCCTATGCTGTAACTGTTTCCCCAAATTTAGCTTTCCCTTTCCTTCTTACCTCGGCTGTGTAGTCCCAAGGGATGGCCTTTGTATGGAATGGTGTTATAGCCTACATTGCTACTGGAATGGTTCCTTTACCCCAAATGGAGCATGTATTTTGGACGGTAAAACCGTAACTTCAAATGGCGCGGGTGTGTTTGCTTGAGACCCAAACTCGACCTCAATAGGTGTTGGCGTCTTTGTGGGGGAGGGCACTTCAAACTAAAGTGGTATGGACATATTCACCTCAGTGTCCCCAAAAGGCTAGATCTGGACTACAATCGGAATAAGGGTGACTGTCGGTTTCTTTGGATCGTCACCTTCCGCGATCAAACCGATCGATCCCTTAGGGTCCCAATCATCTTCTATCTCAATCATGTGAATGCCTCCACCCTTGTGGTCGGGCAGAGGGTTGTTGCGGACATTTGAAGCAGTCTCCTTTGCCACAATAATCTTGTTATCAATTAGTGCCTGGATCTTATCTTTCAGAGAACGGCATTCATTAATGGTATGCCCTTTCATGCCAGAATGGTATGCACAGGATTTATTTGGATTGACCCATTGGGAAGGGTTTTAGGGGTTATAGCAGGGATGGGGGTGGCGTAACCAACGGCTTTGAGCCTTTCATATAGTTGGTTAATTGGTTAAGCAATAACGGTATATTGTTTGGGAGGTCTGCGGTCGAAATTCGGTCGGGGTCTAGGAAATTTTTGGCGTGTAGGAGGCGATTGATAGTGAGAGGGTTGAGAATTGTAGGATTCGTAGATATGTGTGGGTTGGGAATATCTGGGTGAAGTAGGCTGATATGTGGGAGGTGGAGGTGATTGGTAAGTAGGTGGTGGAGTTTGGTAAGAGGGAAAGGGTGCTTGGTAGTTTGGAGTAGGTTGATATGTGAGTGAAGCCATCGGGTAGGTTTGGTATTTGATAGGGGATTTGGTTCTCTGTGCAACCATTACGGTACTCACGTCCCTTTTCTTGGACGTGCCACCAGACTGTAGAGCCTTGTTGGTAGCCTGTAAGGCTTCAAATTTGTGACCATACCACTTTTGATGCCTTCCTCGATCCTCTCACCTATCTTGATGATGTCGGAAAATTTCTGGCTTTCAATCAGCATCAACCTTTCATAGTACTATGGTTCTTGAGCTCCGACGAAAAACCTGTTCATTTGTTCTTCTTCTAAAGCCGATCTGACCTTAGCATCTTCTGATCTCCAGCGAGTAGCATACTCGCGGAATGTCTCTGCGGGTTTCTTCTTTAGCTTATGGATGTAGAACACATCTGGCGCATTTTCTGTATTGAACCTGAACCTGTCCATGAAATTGGATGCCATGCTTACCCAGTTCGACCACTTCTTCGGATCTTGGCTAATGTACCAAGACAGAGAATCTCCCTTCAGACTCCTCATGAAAAGTTTCATGCGGATCCTTTCGTCCTTTCCTACTCCAACCAGCTTGTCGCAGTATGTTCTCAAATGAACTCTCGAATCTCATATACCATCGAACATCTCGAACTTCGGAGGTTTGTACCCCTCGGGTAGTTCAACATCGGGCTGTATGCAGAGATCTTCATAGTTTAGCCCCTCAATTCCTTTGCTTCCTTTGACACCCTGAATTCAACTAATCAACTTCTTAAGCTCTTTAGCCAGACTCCTGATGAGTGAGTCTTTCTCATCAGACTCGGGTGTACTTGAAATTGGTTGTGTGGAGTGTGGCATGGTTTCCACGTAGATGGGGGTGTTATGAGTGTGGAAATGGTCATTTGTGGAGTTCACCAGTTCTGGAATGAGCAGTGGAGTATTGTTGGAAGTGTGATAGATGTTGCAGTGGTGGTGAGGAGTGGGATGGTTTTGTGGTTTTGGGATGTTTTGTGGAGGTGTGGGGTTCTGAGCGTTAGGAAAATTGACATCTGGGGTGGTGAGGGAAAATGATAAGCTTGCCAAGTTCCGGACCTGATCAAATTCCTCCTGAAATTTCAACAATTTTTGCTCGAGTTGGGACGCACTTTCTTCGGAGACCTGAGTACCATGAGTGACCTCTACCCGTTCAGTTGAGTTGTTCAGATCTTCCATCTTTTCTTTGTTCTTGTTTTTGACAGGACTTGGAGGAGGAGTGGGTGGAGGACCCTTTGATCTTGTGGAATATGATGATGATGCCAGAGTGCATGAACTAACCTTGGGGGAGGGGAATAAATAAACAAAAAGGTATCAAGTCAGTGAGGATTATAAAATGTTGCGATATTTAAACATATAGTGCAAAAATGTAAATCGTTGTGTCCTAATTTGGGGAACCTCTTTGTGCCCGAGGTAGGCCTAGAGACAAGTTGATTTGGAGATCTTATAATGCTAAATGCCTCATTTTATTGATAAAAAGTAGACGAATCCCAAAATGATGCTAAATAATAGGAAATAAAATGTCACTAGTGGCCATGGGCCTTATTACATTCATAAAACGAAAAGTAAAGACTCCTATCTACTTGGTCCCAGAAGGACATTCCCCAGACTCGACATTTTTGGCCCCATCGAACAGCTTCACCAGCTCGCCAAGTTCCAGCAGTAAGTAGGCTCTAGCTAGGTGTTCACCTTCGTTCCCTCAACATTCTGGCAGTTCTCGATCCTCTTGATGAATTTCCCTTCCAGCTCCACTAGACCCCGTTCCAAGTATCCTAGTCGCTTGTTGGCGCTGACAGCCATGTCTTTTCACTCTTCAATCAGCTTTTGGTGGGCTTCTTGAATCTCGCAGTGTTCGCTTTCACATTACCGAATCCTCTTGCGCAGTTGGTTGTATTTGACCTATGCTTCAGCCCTTTCATCGATGATTCTATGACCTCGAACAAACCCAGGTTAACCCAGACCATTGTGATTGTCCTCCAGCCATCCTGAATAGTATAGGGTGCAACCAGTATGGTATCTGTCTGGCTCGATAGTATCTCTCCTCATGATGATCTTGCAATGCCACATATGCTGAGCTTGGCACTTATAAGGATTGTCATCAGCTTGGAAGTCGGCCCGGAAATGACTCATCTTGTCGACCTTTGATATAACCTATTTCCTACCAGCCTGTCTCATAACCTGGAGAGGCACATAAGTGTAGGTTCCTCTCAAACCGATCAGTATCAGAAATGGTACGTCCCTGGATCGGGCGATGAACTCTTTAGTAGGGAACCACTCGAACATCCATTGTATTTGATCCTCGGTCAGATTTTCAAATAGCTCCACCCATCCCTTGGCATCTTCTAGCTGAGCAAACATGTTGGCCATGTAGTTCATTCGCCTTGGTTGATGGAAGGCTATATGATCGTCCCAATCTCTACGCTGAATCTCTTGCCGATATTCACCCCTTTGGAGATGCTCCATGAGCCAGAGTTGGAGTAGCAAGTTGTAGCCCTCGAAGTGTGGGGCTTCTTGTTGACACTTTTCTAGGGCTCGGTATATCTCTGCGATGATCATAGGCACTATTCTAAATGGTTTTCCCCCAATTCCCTCCATTAAAGTTTTGGTGACCATGGCTAGCCTGGTGTGGATCCTTGCTTTCTTCATTAGAAATACTATCATCCCCAAGAAACAGAACATGAAGACAAAGACCATTCGGTGAATATGCCCCAACGATGTAAGGGAAAACTCATCCGGATAAGTACGGTAGGATTTACTGTGACCGTACCTTTCGTACAAATAATCAAAGGGAATGTAAGCCTCCTTCAAACATGTCAAGTCTGGATTCTTCTTTAGGCCCATCATTTTGAGGAAACCTCTACCCTTGCTATTTTTCGACATTAACAAACCCGGAGTCTCCCATGGTATACCAGTCAATCCTCCTATTTCCTCTAGCAGGGGTGTCATCTCAATCTCCCCGAAGCGAAACACAGACCTATCACAGTCCCAGAACAGAGTAGCAGCTTCTATGATTTTGTTGTTGGGTTGAACCTCCAGGAGAGAAGGTAGATTTCCTAGGTATTTTCGGACAAGCGTCTAATCACTGGAATGAAGATCCTCCCACCAACTTAGCAACCTAGGGTGGATGTTTGTGACCATGCTGAATCTGGGGACCTCGCGCCTCATGTTTCTACAAGACAAAAGGGTCAGGCCCTTACCCCCACCAGACTCGACTATTAAATACCAATAATTGGCATAAAAGCATTTAGTTCTCCAAATAAATGCACAGAACATGGTAGTATCCATTTGAGTTTTTGGAATACCTAGTGGACTTTGGACAAGGCTATCTTAAAGAGTCATTATGCGGACAACATAAATGACTCGGCTAAGTTTGACCATGATGCATGCACAATTAAACAGAGTAAGGTTTCTATGGGGGTTTTAGACTGGTACCCTTGAGTGAACAACTCAAGAGGCAAAGGCACGGAACCATTGACTACACCATTGATCTACTATTTTTACCGCAAATACGCCTTTGCCGGATTTAAAGGGTGAAAATATCGGAAGAGCGCAACCACTCATTATAAGCGTTGCTATGGTATTTGTTTGGCACGAGTGGAATATGATGTTGAAAACATGTTTATGAAATGATTAAACAAGTTATCACGTATTTGCACGTTCATAAAGTAATAATTACAATAATTTAAAACAGTAATAAAGGAGTGAAGTAAAGGAAAGTAGTGAAAGAAACAAGGGAAAGAAACAAGAGACAAGTTAGTTTTTTGCAGTAGAAGAGAGAATTAAATGCTTAAAGGTATTAAACAAATAAGGCACATAAGAAATGTAAAGTCACAGTAATAGCTTGAAATGGTAGAAGCCTAAAAGATATCCCCAGCAGAGTTACCATGCTGTCGCGCCCCCTTTTTCTCGCGAAATCGGGTTTATGACACATGGGAGGACAACTCGTTTCCTTTTGGGAATTGGGTTTAAATTGAAGAGTTTCCACCTAATGATTAAAGTGAATTAGGACACTAAGAAGAGTTTGATTTAGGAAAACCAGAGATTGGGTAAGAGCTTGAAATTATCCCGAAGGGAAGGTGTTAGGCACCCCTCAGGATCCACTAGTGTGGTTCCCGGCCATGCTACAATTGTGACTTTAAGAAACAAGTAGGCAAGTAGAAGTCTCAAATAAAGGGGGTTTTCTTCACATAATAGTTGCAAATATATTAAAGTTTAAAGGAACAAAAAGAAGCTGAATTTTTTAGGAAAACAGTTCAAAAATTCTGAAAGTAATGAAAATAAACAAGTAAAGGGAGGGGGTCCAAGGTTTAAAAATAATATGGATCACCCCACACAACATCCGGCAATCACTCCTCGACGAGGGGTTACACGTGACATTATCGTGTGGTCATCATATCCATATATACCCTTTCCCACCCCGTTAAGGTATTAAAGCGCGGAATGGTTTCGTTACTTATTGCATGCTATTACCCGCCCCATTCTTATCAGTCCAAGAGGTACTAGGGACTACTAATCCTAAAAGGGGAAGGGGGTATGAGGTTTTGCAGTTTTAAAAGGACAAAATTCTAAGGCGACAACCAAAACATGTATAGCAAGTATTGGGAAAACACATAAACATGTATGGCTCAAATAAACCTCCTCAAATCAAAGAAAACATATAGTTTAGCATGTCTTACATGTACTGATTAGGGTCTGATTAAAACTTAAAAGGTTAAAGCAGGCTAATTTATCACATATTTTCAATTAAGAAGTCCAAATTAGACCTGCCCGCTGGTTGTAATTAAAAAACAAAACTGGTGCAGTCATAACTTTTATCCTAAGGCTTGCCTAAGTATTAGATGAAACCTATAGGCATGATATCTATTGGTTTCAGAAAAGATGAATTGTACTGATTTTCGAAGAGGTCGTCAGTTATTCAGGGAAGACGAGTTTTGACAAAAGATTTTGCAGATGTTAGATAATGATATTGCACATTTTAGACTTATAGGCGAACGAAAATGTTTTATACTAGGTTTTTAATTCCTATAGGCATGCTTTCTAGGCGTTGTTGACTTTAAAAACATTGTTATTGACATGCAGAAATCCTATAAGCAAGTCATCTATACGCAGTTAATTATTTAACTCCTATAAACAGGTTTGCCTAATGACATATGCACATGCAAATTGCAGGAAGTCCTATAGGCATATTATCTATATGATATGCAGAATTTCAGAAATGACTTATGGACATGGTCTCTATATAATGCAGAAGTGCAGAAACCTATAGACATGGTCTCTATATAATGTAGAAGTGCAGAAACCTATAGACATAGTATCTATATGAAATGCAGAAGTACAAAAATATAATAATTCCCTATGAACAAGATATCTACCCTTTTGCATGCATGATTCCCTCCCTTTTCACTAGCTATCCCCAATAGTTATTACAAGTTATTACAGCTCGGAATGAAATAAGAAAAGCAAAATTAAAAGTACAACCAAGGGGAGCCTAATTCAGACTCCATGTCCGAAATATGAGATGAAACAACTCTAAAGATCATGATCCAAAGACTTTCTCTCATCTTTGGATGTGTCAGAGTTCCCTAAAAGCCTCATATGGACTCCGGGCAGTGCTCACACCCAAATGTTACCAGATTAAGAACATAGTGCAGTGTGGAAGGCCAGCCCTCAAGTGTCTAAGTTCAGAGGGAACTCAAGGTCCCAAGGTAGGGCTCACAAGAGGGGGCAGAACCTAGAAGCTAGGAGAGAGTGCAAGTGCAAAAGTGAAAATTCTGAAAGGGGAAAGGGGGGAAAAGGGAACAACTTTAAAATCTGTGCATATAGGGGTATAGAGGAGTAGGGAATTTGCAAGAACACAAGAGAAGCAGGCTGATGGGCATACTCAGCAATGGATATGCTGTCACACCCTCCAGCCTGTTAGAGGTTAGGACCTCACTGGTTCAGAACTCAAGCCATGGGCAACAACTCATGTTGCCATGCCCTAAGTCACCACTTACAAACACATAGGGGTAATGGGGTAGGGAGCAAAGATTCACAGTAGAAACAGGTAGTAGAACATAGGCATGTTAAGTTAAATATTGAACTCTACATAAGCAGTAAGGTAGCCATGGATATAAAAACTTTAAGTAAACACATTGGGGTGATGCTGAAACTAAAATTAGGACATACCCGTTTCAGAGAAAACAAACAAAGAGAAAGCAGAAGTCTTGTAAAGCCAAAGTGCAAATAAGCAATCAGAATGTTATGAGTTTAGAAGAGAATTGTGAAGTCTGAAGTGTAGAAGTATTGAATTGAAGGTGTCCTAAAGTGCATAAGGGTCATGCCCTTTTATAGTGCAGAAAGCAAGTAGAAATAGGTAAGAAAATAGTTTGGAAATCAATTACACACGGTCTCCCTTTAATTAAGGGATTCTGATTTCAAACGGGCAAAATAATTAAGGAAATGGGTCAATCAAACACTTTTCCAGAGCAGTACAAGAGGGGTAAATACATAGAGGTTTATTTAAGGACAAAGTCTTGATAGCACATGGTTTGTGCAAATAAGGAAAGGAAAATCAGTTAACAGCTAGTAAATCAAAAATTGAGGATTTCGTATGAATGAACCAGGTCAGAAAGATGGGAAGGATTTCGACTTAAGGAAAATCAGTACCAATCAATTAAACTTATTAAAAGGAATTCTGAGCCAATCACAAGTTGGAAAACCATTTTGAAGAAAGATTCCTCATATATAAAAGCACACAGACCCGTTAAACATGAAGAAATTTGTCATGCTATTCAATAGAAGAGTCTAGTATAGGAGAATTAGAATTGTGTGCAAACAAAAGAAGTTCACACTTAGTTCATAGACCCAGAAATAAGTTTGAAAGAGTCAAGGGTCCTCAAACAGAACCCTAGTTTGATCATATGACCAAACTCGGAGGAAACCCCCAAATTCTAGGGTTTCCGACTCGAATAAAATACAGAGATGAGGAGACAACAGGCTCAGAGATTTCTATTCAGAATCTCATAAGAAGACAAGCAAATACAAATAACATTCAAAGCAGACAGAGTGTAGGAGAATAATGAGAGAATAGTCACGATAGTAAAAGAAACGTGTTTAAGAAAACCTTTTAGAAGGGACTTAAATAGAGTTCAGTAGAAGAGAGAGAAATAACACTTAAGAACACAATAGGAGATATAGCAGAAGAAAGTACTTTTTAGAAGGAACTTAGCCAAGGTTCAGAAGAGAAAAGAGATGGTATAACACTTAAGAAAACCGTAGAAGAAATGTGTTTAAAAAGGTCTTTTAAAAGAACTCGGACAAAGTTCAGTAGAAGGAAAACAAAACTTAAGAACTCAGTAGGAAATACATACAGTAGAAGAACACAAAAATACCGAAAAAGCATAGCACAAGATCATATAGGAAAACACAGCAAGATAAACATGCGAGCATGGTAAAAACACAGTAGAAAAACAAATGTCACGACCCAAACCCGGTCGTGATGGCGCCCAACACTAAAGCTAGGCAAGCCTGACCATCACTAGCTCTCAATTCGATAATAAATCTCAAACCGACAATTTAAGGAAAAATATAATAATTTCTGAATAATAATAATCCCATAATATTAATAGAATAATTACGAAGATAATACGAAATCTGAATAATCACTCCCCAAAGATCTGGGTCACGAGTCTAGAGCCTCTAAACAAAACTGGATAATAATATCTGAATGAAATATAAAGAGTAGCCAGGTCCTGCGAACGTCAAGCAATTACCTCAACGACTCTGAAAATAGCTGGAGACTACAAGTGCTCAGCTAAGCCTCCGGTGTACCTGAATCTGCACACAAGGTGCAGGGAGTAGGGGTGAGTACTACCGACTCAGTGAGTAATAAGCATATATAATGTCTGAAGGTAGGAAATCCACGAAATGCCACAAAACAAAGCTAAAACTAACAGTCCTATACCTTAACTACGAACTAACAGCAAAGCAATATCAAATATAGCAGTAAAGTATCAGGTAAAGATGCAATGCAGTGCACATGAATCCGCTGCGGCGTACAGCCCGATCCGTTTAACGTCGATGGCGCTCACTAGGGGTGTGTACAGACTCCGGAGGGGCTCCTTCAGCCCAAGCGCAATATCATTATATCACTGTTGCGGCGTGCAGCCCGACCCATACTCAGTCCACAGTATGCATATGAGTCACATAACAGATTCAATCTAATTTTTTCCCAGTTTCCAATTATTAAGGTGAATATAATTTAGTTAATTAATTTCAGGAAAAAGGTGACTTAGCATTTAATAACAATGATTAAACACAGGACTGAGATCAATGATTATGCAAATCATACTATCACAAAGATATTCATCCTAAACGGATGCTACAGGTCGGCACAAGGCCCCAAACATGGCAATAAGCCCAATTATCAACAATACAATGTGCGTATCAACCGCCAATAAATATATTTAGCTCTCGGGATGGACCAAGTCACAATCCCCAATCATATACGATCCCGCACCTGCCATAGGGTGCGAGTCACGCCCTAACATAGCATCACGATGTGATAAACCGAGGTTTTAAACCCTCAAGCCATCGTCTATAGAAATTACTCACCTCTAACCGGTCGTAGACTGGTCTGCAATGCCCTTTCCCTTTGAATCTCCGTCTACGCGCGTCGAATCTAGTCGAAACCACAACGAATACGTCACTATAGGCTAAATAAACATAACCCAATTGCAATTACTCGAAAAACACTGAAAATCGCGAAGTTGGTAAAACCCGGGCCCACTTCTCGAAAAATTTTGAAAATCACATCATCGGATCCTCGTCTCGCCACGAGTCCGTAAATATAAAGTTTACCAAAAACGGAGTTCAAATGGTCTTTCAAATCCCCAAAATTCGTTTCTAAAAGCTATTAAAAATATTGAATAACATGTCCTAATTAGGCTAGAGAAAAATTTCATAATCTTAGGCAAACTCAAGATCAATTCTTGGTCCAATTAATAATAACAAGTACACAGTTACATGTCAATCAAATAGCCGAAACACTGCCACTGTGCCTTGTGCCAAAAATACCATCTAACATTTTAATCTAATCATTATCACATAATTACCTTTAATCATGTAATGGTATACCTTCTACGTTTCCTTCTTAAATATAGTACAAATTTCATATAATAGTTTCAGATTATTTTACAAACAGATTTTCAAAAGACTGTGATGGAGACTTCGTTCAAATTTCCAATTCCATATCTCATCTTTAGTTCTGTACTTATTAATTATTGTCTCCCAATGATTGATATAATCATTACAAACTAAATTATATGCAAATTACCTGATTCTAATTCCCAGGTTTTCTTCTTCGCCGCTTTCGAGTTCTGCTTCTCTTTGTTCTAATTCCTTGTTTTGTTTTAATTTTTAAGTAAGACCTAAATAACTCCTTTTCCTATACTTTAGGTATTTGTACATAGGCTAATAAGGAAAATACGTGAAGTTCAGCCCATTTATTTAATTTTTATTTTTATTTTTTCTCAGTTATTTTATTATCCAACTTAATATGTGTAATAGTTAATTAGGTTCACTAACCATTTAAATAAATTTTAAAACTCTTCAGTTAATCCGTATATATAAAAATTTGGGTTATTACATTATCCTCCACTTATCAAGCGTTCGTCCTCGAACGAGTCAAGAAACATACCTGGAGTATCAAACAAGTGAGGATATTTGCTGCGCATCTCCTGCTCGGTCTCCCAAGTGGCTTCCTCCACGGGCCGACCTCTCCACTGCATCTTCACCGAAGCTATGTCCTTTGATCTCAACTTCCGAACCTGACGACCCAAAATGGCCACCGGCTCCACATCATAGGTCAAGTCCTCATCCAACTGAATCGTGCTGAAGTCTAATACATGCGACGGGTCCCCAGCATACTTCCGGAGCATAGAAACATGGAATACCGGATGAACTCCTGACAAGCTAGGTGGCAAAGCGAGCATATAGGACACCTCCCCAATCCTCCTAAGTATCTCAAAAGGTGCAATGAACCTTGGACTCTGCTTCCCTATCTTCCCAAACCTCATAACGCCTTTCATAGGCGAAACCTTTAACAAGACCTTCTTGCCCACAGCATAAGATACATCTCGAACCTTCCGGTCCACATAACTCTTCTGTCGCGACTGAGCTGTACGAAGTCTCTCCTGGATCACTTTTACCTTCTCTAAAGCATCCTGAACTAACTCTGTCCCCAATAATCTAGCCTCGTCGGGCTCAAACCAACCAACCGGAGATCTACACCGTCTCCCATATAAGGCCTCATACGGCGCCATCTGGATGCTGGATTGATAGCTGTTATTATATGCAAACTCCGCAAGTGGCAAGAATTCAGCCCAAGAACCTCCAAAATCAATAGTACAGACACGCAACATGTTCTCCAATATCTGGATAGTACGCTTGGATTGCCCGTCCGTCTGTGGATGAAATGTTGTGCTCAACTGTACCTGTGTACCCAACTCTCGATGAAAAGTCCTCCAGAACTAGGAAGTAAACACGGTACCCCTATCTGATACAATGGAAACCGGGACCCCATGCAACCGTACAATCTCCCAGATGAAAATCTCTGCTAACTTCTCCGCAGAATAAGTAGTACATACTGGAATGAAGTGCGCGGACTTGGTCAGCCTATCCACAATCACCCAAATCGAATCAAACTTCTTCGAGGTACGAGGAAGACCACTCACAAAATCTATAGTAATATTCTCCCATTTCCACTCCGGAATATCCATCCGCTGGAGTATGCCACCGGGTCTCTGGTGCTCATGTTTGACTTGTTGACAGTTGAGACACCGAGCCACATAACTCACAATATCCTTTTTCATCCTCCTCCACCAGTAATGTTGTCTCAAATCCTGGTACATCTTCGCGGCACCCGGATGGATCGAATACCGCGAGCTGTGAGCCTCTTCTAATATCAACTCCTGGAGACCATCCATATTGGGCACGCAAATCCGGCCATGCATCCGCAACACACCATCATCACCAATGGTCACATCAATGGCATCATCATGTTGGACCCTGTCCTTCAGGACAAGCAAATGCAGTTCATCATACTGGCACTCTCTGATGCGGTCATACAAAGAAGATCGGGAAACCACACTAGCCAACACCCGACTGGGCTCGGAAATATCTAACCTCACCATCTGATTGGCCAAGGCCTGAACATCAACCGCAAGGGGCCTCTCCCTAACTGGAATGTACGCCAAACTACCCATACTAATAGCCTTCCAGCTCAAAGCATCGGCCACCACATTGGCCTTCCCGGGATGATACAAAATGGTAATATCATAGTCTTTGAGTAACTCAAGCCATCTCCGCTGTCTCAGATTAAGATCCTTCTGTTTAAACAAGTGTTGAAGACTGCGATGGTCCGTATATACCTCACAAGACACACCATAAAGATAATGCCTCCAAATCTTCAAGGAATGAAAAATTGCAGCTAACTCTAAGTCATGAACAGGGTAATTATTCTCATGGGGCTTGAGCTTACGAGAAGCATAAGCAATCACTCTACCCTCCTGCATCAATACACAACCGATCCCAACTCTCGAAGCATCACAATACACCATGTAAGAACCTGAAGCTGATGGCAATAGTAGTACCGGAGCTGTGGTCAAAGCCGACTTGAGCTTCTGGAAGCTCTCATCACATTCATCCGACCACACAAATGGAGCATTTTTCTGTGTCAACTTCGTCAAAGGCGAAGCAATGGATGAAAAGCCCTAAACGAACCTGCGGTAATAACCTGCCAAACCGAGGAAACTTCGAATCTCAGTAGCTGAGGACGGTCTGGGCCAACTTTGCACTGCCTCAATCTTCTTTGGGTCAACCTGAATACCATCGCTGGACACCACATGTCCTAGAAAAGCCACAGTACTAAGACAGAATTCACATTTGGAGAACTTTGCATAAAGCTTCTCCTCTCTCAATCTCTGCAATACCACCCTCAAGTGTTGCGTGTGCTCCTCTTGGCTACGCGAATACACTAGAATATCGTCAATAAACACGATCACAAAAGAATCCAGATAAGACCGAAATACACTGTTCATCAAGTGCATGAACGTGGCTGGGGCATTAGTCAGCCCGAAAGACATCACTAGAAACTCGTAGTGCCTATATCTCATCCTGAAGGCCGTCTTCATAATGTCTAAATCACTAATCTTCAGCTGGTGATAGCCCGATCGAAGGTCAATCTTAGAGAATACCCTTGCTCCCTGAAGCTGATCAAACAAATCCTCAATACGGGGTAGTGGGTACTTGTTCTTCACTGTCACCTTATTCAGGTATCTGTAGTCAATGCACATTCTCATTGTGCCATCCTTCTTCTTTACAAATAATACCGGTGCACCCCACGGTGAGACACTCGGGCGAATGAACCCCTTATCTAGGAGTTCCTGAAGCTGTTCTTTCAACTCCTTTAGCTCCACTGGTGCCATACGATAGGGAGGAATAGAGATAGGATGAGTGCCCGACACCAGATCAATACTGAAATCAATGTCCCTGTCTGGCGGCATGCCTGGCAAGTCCGCTGGAAACACATCGGGGAAATCCCTTACAACGGGAACCGAATCAAGACTAGGAGCCTCGGCTTCCACATCTCTCACGAAAGCCAAATACGATAAACAACCCTTTCCAACCATCCGTTGGGCTTTTAGGAAAGAAATCACCATACTGGGTACATATTCAGTCATGCCTCGCCACTCGATCCTAGGAATACCCGGAATAGCTAACGTAACTGTCTTGGCATGACAGTCCAGAATAGCATGGTACGGAGATAGCCAATCCATACCCAGAATCACATCAAAATCTACCATGCCCAATAATAATAAGTCAACTCGGGTCTCTAGACCCTTGATAGTCACCAGACAGGATCGATATACATGATCCACAATAATAGTATCACCCAGCGGGGTAGATACGTGCACGGGCAAGGCAAGACAACCACGGGTCGTACCCAAATAATGAGCAAAATATGAAGATACATATGAATAGGTAGATCCGGGATCAAATAAAACAGAAGCATTCCTGTGGCAGACTGAGATAATACCTGTGATGACAGCATCCGAGGCAATAGCGTCCCTCCTATCTGGAAGGGCATAGAAACGAGCCTGACCACCGCCAGTACGGTCCTCACCCCTGGGGCGACCTCTGGCTACCTGGCCTCCACTCCTAGCTGACTGAGTGGGAGCCGAAGAAACCGGAGCAGAAGACGAGGGTTGATCCCTCTGCTGAGACTGCCTACTGCGGAGCCGAGGACACTGTCTCCTCATGTGACCCAACTCACCGCACTCATAACAACGACCTGAAGCTGGAGAAGGGGACTGATGAGAACCCCTCGCTGCAGACGAACCCTGAGCTGAAGGAACAGGAGCAGAGCTCTGAGTTGAAAGAGCACTCAGTGCAGGCTGACTCTGCTGATGACCCTGATGGCCCCGGCCTGAAGAGGCTCCACAGGACTCTGTGCGTCCTGACTGAGGAGGCTTCGAGGAACAACCTCTACCATGCTGGAACTGGCCCCTAGATGGAGCACCGCTGAAATTACCTGAACCTCGAGGCCTCTTGGCCTCTCTCTCCATACGCTCCCGACGGCGATCTGTCTCAATCAGTCGAGCCGCATCAACAACCTCCTCAAATGTAGCTGTTGTAGCCCTCTCTCTAGTCATCAATATACGGATCGGATAGTTGAGGCCATCTATAAACCTCCTGATCCTCTCTCTATCTGTCGGGATCATCCACAGAGCATGCCTAGCCAGCTGTGTAAACCGCAACTCATACTGAGTCACTGACATATCTCCCTGAGTCAACCACTCGAACTGACGACGCAGCTCCTCCTTGTGAGACTGGGGCACATACTTCTCCAAAAATACCGTGGAGAACTGCTGCCAAGTGAGGGGCGCTGCCCCAATAGGCCTATGCCTCTCGAACTCTTCCCACCAAGTAAATGCAGCCCCTGTGAACTGGAAGGTGGTGAAAGCCACTCCGCTAGACTCCAGAATACCCGCAGTATGAAGCATACGCTGGCATTTATCTAGAAAACCCTGGGCATCCTCGCCCTCAGCACCACTGAATGTCGGAGGCTGGAGCCTACCGAACCTCTCCAAACAACGTTGCTCGTCATCCGGCATAGCTGGAACCACATGAGCTGGAGCTGATGCGACTGGCGCAACTGGAACTACCGGTGCAACTGGAGTAACTGGCTGAACTGGCTGAACTGGCTGAACTGGCTGAACTAGAGCTACCTCAGGTGTCTGTAAGCCCTGAACAACCTGCTCGGGTGTGCGAGCATCGGGAGTCTGATGACCACCCCTGGTCTGAGAAGTAGCTGTTGCTGTAGTGGCTGAAACCGCCTGAGCCAGGCCAGTGCAGACAGACAAAATCTAAGCCAAAGCCTCCTAGAGACCAGGAATCACGATGGGCACTGTCGGTGCCTGAATAGGTGCTGCTGGAGCATCCACAGCTGGAGGCTGATCCTGGACCTAGGCAGCTGGTGGGTCTGCAGGTGCTGCCTCTGCTTGTCCGCCTCGTCCAGCACCACGGCCGCGTCCACGGCCTCTAGCAAGTGGTACTGGTGGTCGTCCTCCTAGTCCGTTAGCACGGGTTCTCGCCATCTGCGAAAGAATAGAATAAAGAAATTTTTAGTTTTCATAGCGACAAGCCGCACGATATGAATTTCAAGAAAGTGAGGTGTTTCCTAAAAGTTCTGTAGCCTCCCGAGGATAGATACGGACGTCTACGTACCGATCCGCGAGACTCTACTAAACCGGCTCAAGACTCGCGAGGCCTAGTAACCTAGGCTCTGATACCAACTTGTCACGACCCAAACCCGATCGTGATGGCGCCCAACACTAAAGCTAGGCAAGCCTGACCATCACTAGCTCTCAATTCGATAATAAATCTCAAACCGACAATTTAAGGAAAAATGTAATAATTTCTGAATAATAATAATCCAATAATATTAATAGAATAATTACGAAGATAATATGAAATCTGAATAATCACTCCCCAAAGATCTGGGTCACGAGTCTAGAGCCTCTAAACAAAACTGGATAATAATATCTGAATGAAATATAAAGAGTAGCCAGGTCCTGCGAACGTCAAGCAGCTACCTCAACGACTCTGAAAATAGCTGGAGACTACGAGTGCTCAGCTAAGCCTCCGGTGTACTTGAATTTGCACACATGGTGCAGGGAGTAGGGGTGAGTACTACCGACTCAGTGAGTAATAAGCATATATAATGTCTGAAGGTAGGAAATCCACGAAATGCCACAAAGCAAAGCTAAACCTAACAGTCTTATACCTTAACTACGAACTAACAGCAAAAGCAATATCAAATATAGCAGTCAAGTATCAGGTAAAGATGCAATGTAGTGCACATGAATCCGCTGCGGCATACAGCCCGATCCGTTTAACGTCGACGGCGCTCACTGGGGGTGTGTACAGACTCCGAAGAGGCTCCTTCAGCCCAAGCATAATATCATTATATCACTGCTGCGGCGTATAGCCCGACCCATACTCAGTCCACAGTATGCATATGAGTCACATAACAGATTCAATCTAATTTTTTCTCAGTTTCCAATTATTAAGGTGAATATAATTTAGTTAATTAATTTCAGGAAAAAGGTGACTTAGCATTTAATAACAGTGATTAAACACAGGACTGAGATCAATAATTATGTAAATCATGCTATCACAAAGATATTCATCCTAGACGGACTCTACAGGTCGGCACAAGGCCTCAAATATGGCAATAAACCCAATTATCAACAATACAATGTGCGTATCAGCCGCCAATAATTATATTTAGCTCTCGGGATGGATCAAGTCACAATCCCCAATCATATACGATCCTGCACCTGCCATGGGGTGCGAGTCACGCCCTAACATAGCGTCACGATGTGATAAACCGGGGTTTCAAACCCTCAGGCCATCGTCTATACAAATTACTCACCTCTAACCGGTAGTAGACTGGTCTGCAATGCCCTTTCCCTTTGAATTTCCGTCTACGTGCATCGAATCTAGTCGAAACCACAACGAATACGTCACTATATGCTAAATAAACATAACCCAATTGAAATTACTCGAAAAACACTGAAAATCGCGAAGTTGGTATAACCCGAGCCCCAGGCCCACTTCTCGAAAAATTCTGAAAATCACATCATCGGATTCCTCGCCTCGCCACGAGTCCGTACATATAAAGTTTACCAAAAACGGAGTTCAAATGGCCTTTCAAATCCTCAAAATTCGTTTCTAAAAGCTATTAAAAATATTGAATAACATGTCCTAATTAGGCTAGAGAAAAATTTCATAATCTTAGCCAAACTCAAGATCAATTCTTGGTCCAATTAATAATAACAAGTACACAGTTACATGTCAATCAAATAGCCGAAACACTGCCATTGTGCCTTGTGCCAAAAATATCATCTAACATTTTAATCTAATCGTTATCACATAATTACCTTTAATCATTGAATGTTATACCTTCTACGTTTCCTTGTTAAATATAGTATTCATATAATAGTTTCAGATTATTTTACAAACAGATTTTCAAAAGACTGTGATGGAGACTTCGTTCAAATTTCCAATTCCATATCTCATATTTAGTTCTGTACTTATTAATTATTGTCTCCCAATGATTGATATAATCATTACAAACTAAATTATATGCAAATTACCTGATTCTAATTCCCAGGTTTTCTTCTTCGCTGCTTTCGAGTTCTGCTTCTCTTTGTTCTAATTCCTTGTTTTGTTTTAATTTTTAAGTAAGACCTAAACAACTCCTTTTCCTATACTTTAGGTATTTGTACATAGGCTAATAAGAAAAATACGTGAAGTTCAGCCCATTTATTTAATTTTTATTTTTATTTTGTCTGAGTTATTTTATTATCCAATTTAATATGTGTAATAGTTAATTAGGTTCGCTAACCATTTAAATAAATTTTAAAACTCTTAAGTTAATCCGTATATATAAAAATTTGGGTTATAACAACAAAGCACAGAAGAACATGTATAGCTTAAGAAAGCAGTAGAAGCACATGCGTAACAAATACACACAAAGAAAGGAAAAGAAGAGTCGGAGAACCATTTTAAGCTTTTTCAGAAACCTTAAATCGGAAAGAAGTAATTCTCTTGAAAGAAAAATTAGGGAAAACGTTTAAAAACTCAAGTAGAGCACAGATCTAAGAAAAATCAGAGAAAATCTCGAATAGCTTAGGGTTTCAGAGGAACCCTAAAACGAGAAAGGCTTTGAAAAGGTTCGATCTGAGTCGGAGAGGTTAGAACCATGCTCAAAACATCATTATACGCCGGAGCAATACCAGCAAGGGCCATAGAACCTTGGATCTATAGAGATCTGAACGGACACCTTTGAGGCCAGACCTGGGACCTTCGAATACCAAGTGTTTGAGAGTAGAGGGAGATGAGTTTAGGCCATCCATGGCTTGAGAGGCTATAGATTCCGGTGAGCTTGAGGTAGAAGACAGTTAGAGAGGCTAGGGTTTCGAGAGAGTTTGAGAGGAGAGGGATTTCAGAGGCGGCTGATAGAAGAGAATGAAGGGATTAGGGTAGTCATTGGGGAATTAAAAAGGTAAGAAATGATCGTGATCGTTGATCAAAATGATCAACGGCCTGGATTAAAGAGAGGGTCGGGCAGATCGGATAAGCGGGTCAGGGGTCGGGTTAAATTTAAATTGGGATGGGTAATTTGGGATTTGAAATTTGGTTATTTGGGGGATCAATTTGGGCTATAATTGAAACAAAATGGGGCTATATTTTAAATAGCCAGTTTTTTCCTTTTTATTTTATAAAAAATAGTAACATGATTTCTGAAAATAAATTAAAGGTACTAAATTAATTAATAATATATAGATATTATATTAAAAATACTGGAACCAATTTTATAATTATACGCATAGTTAAATCTTAAAATAGGCTAAAATTGCAATTAAATGCAATTTAACTTTTAAAATACTAAATAAATTTACAAAAATGTGCAAAAACTTTACCTTAGCTATATTTTGGTATAAATGTGAGAATAAAATAAGTTATTCACCAAATGATGATTTTGGGAATAATTATTAGTTTTTGTATTGCTAAAATAGGGCAATAAATCGATTTAAAAATCTTTTTAAAATTAGGAAAAATACTGAAACGTTTGGATATACCTATATATGCATACATATGATATTTTGAAAGTATTTTGCATATATAAAATATACAGAGAAAATTGGGTATCAACACAAAGGTGTTGTAATAGATGAGAAGCCCTCTATAAACTGGCAATAATAACCTGCTAACCTTAAGAAACTCCTAATCTCGGTCACTGTGGTTGGACAAGGCCAACTCTAAATTGCCTCAATCTTCCTGGGATCTACCTTAATACCCTCATCTGATACAACATGACCCAAGAATGCCACAAAATCTCACTAGAACTCGCACTTGGAGAATTTAGCATATAGCTTCTGTTCTCGCAAGGTCTAAAGCACAACTCTCAAATGTTGCTCATGATCTTACATACTACACGAGTAGATCAGTATGTCATCAATGAAGAAAATGATAAATGAGTCAAGATATGGATTGAACACCCGGTTCATCAAATCCATGAACGCCACCGGGGAGTTTGTCCAGCCGAAGGACATCGCTAGAAACTCATAGTGCCCATATCTAGTCCAGAAATGCGTCTTTGGAACATTTGAAGCACGAATCATCAACTGATGATACCCAGACCTCAAGTTGATCTTAGAGAACACCCTGTCACCCTGTAACTGGTCAAACAAATCATTAATGCACGAAAATGGGTACTTGTTCTTAATGGTTACTTTGTTAAACTGGAGGTAATCATGCACATCCACATACTCTCATCCTTCTTCTTAACAGAAAATACAGGTGCACCCCAAGGCGACACATTCATCCTGATGAACCCCTTCGCAAGCAATTCCTCAAGCTATTCCTTCAACTCCCTCAACTACTTTGGAGCCATCGGGTATGGTGGAATAGAGATAGGATAGGTGCTTGGTGCCAAATCAATACAGAAATCGATATCACGATCTGGTGGCATGCCTGGTAGATAAGTACATCGGAGAACTCCCGCACCACAAACACTAAATCAATTGTGGGAGTCTCTACAGCGGTATTCCGAACATAAGCCAAATAGCCCAAATAACCCTTTTCGACCATATGTCAAGCCTTCAAGAAAGAGATAATCTGGCTAGATGTACTGTAAGATGAAACCCTCCACTCCAATATAGGAAACTCTGGCATCACCAAGATAACAATCTTGGCATGTTAATCACGAAGAAGGAATTCCTGCTATCAATGGTTTGACTTTGAGAGCTTATATCTTGCAATCTATAATGATCCATAAATAAAAGTTGTAGCCCTTTGGATCAAGTTTTCAGAAAATCAAACCGTTTATAATTTGGAATTTTGTAAGAAACATTATGGCCATTAAACCTAAGGGTGTCTGTGAAGAGAAAAAAACACAATTCATACCTCGCGATCGTGAGCTTATGGGCCGCGATCGAGCTGAGGAAAACGATGCTCGAAGATTTGTTAACTTAAGCTTCCAACTTTGGGACTAAGTGTCCCAATTCACTCCGAAACAACTCCGAAACTAAACCAACCACCTAGCAAGTTATGTAACCACAAGTGAACATAGAATAAGCAACAAACTAGGGAACAGGGATACAATACATAAGATGACCGGCCGGGTCGTCACATTCTCCCCTCTTAAACAAATGTTCATCCTCGAACAGTTCTAGAATCATAAATGGAATCTCAAATAGTTGTGGATATCTACTCTACATTTCCTGCTTGGTCTGTCAAGTAGCCTCATCGACTTGCTAGCCTCTCTACTAAACCTTCACTAAAGCTATATCCTTTAATCTTAAATTTCAAACATGTCGATCCAAAATGGTCGTCGGCTCCACATCATAAGTCAAGTTTCCATCTAATTGCATTGTGTTGAAGTCTAAAACATGAAACAGATCACCATAATGCTCCTGGAGCATAGAAACATGAAACACTGGGTGAACACCCGATTGAGTAGGTGGCAATGTAAGCTTGTAGGCACCCTCTCTAATCCTATCAAGAACCTCAAAAGTGCCGATATACCGAGGGCTCAATTTTCCTTTCTTCATGAACCTCATTACACCCTTCATGTGTGAAACTCTGAGCAATACCTTCTCTCTCGCCATATAGGCAATATCATGAACTTTTCGATCAGCGTAGCCCTTATGTCTAGACTGTGCTATACGAAGCCGGTCTTGAATCAACTTGACTTTCTCTAAGGCATCCTGAACCAAATCGGTACCTAACCACCTAGCCTCTCCCGGCTCAAACCAACCAACTGGAGAAAGACATCGCCTCCAATATAAGTCCTCATAAGGAGCCATCTGAATACTCGATTAGTAGCTATTGTTATAGGAAAACTCTACATGTGGTAGAAACTAATCCCAAGAACCCTCGAAAACCATAACACAAGAGCATAACATATCCTCCAAAATCTAAATGGTGCGCTTGATCTGTCCATCCGTCTAGGGGTGGAATATTGTAAACTCAACCCGTGTGCCCAAATCTCGATGCACTGCTCTCCAAAACTATGATGTGAAATGCGTTCCTCGAACAGAAATGATGGACAATGGATTGCTATGAAGGGTAACAATCTCGCAGATATAGATCTGAGCCAGCCGCTCTGAAGAATAGGTGATCACAACTAGAATTAAATACGCTGACATAGTCAATCGGTCTACAATCACTCAAACAACATCGAATTTCTTCCATGTCCATGGGAGCCCAACAACGAAGTCCATGGTAATATGCTCCCATTTTCAATCAGGAATCTCAAGTCTCTGAAGCAAACTACCTGGCCTCTGATGCTCGTACTTCACATGTTGATAGTTTAAGCATCAAGCCATATACTCCACTATATCTTTCTTCAGTGTCCTCCACAAATAATATTGCCTCAAGTCCTGATACAATTTTGCAACATCCGGATGAATGGAATACCACAAACTGTGGGTCTCCTCAAGAGTCAACACACGTTACCCATCCATATTGGGCACACAAATCCGACCTTACATACGCAACACCCTATCATATCCAATAGAAACCTCATTGGCATCACTATGGTGCACTGTGTCCTTAAGGACAAGAAAATAGGGGTCCTCATGTTGACGCTCTCTAATTAGGCTCCAAAACATCTAACATCACGAACTAATTGGACAAACCGTGAACACCCAATGCTAACGGTCTCTCACGGACTGGAATATATGCAAGGCTACCCACACTCTCTGCCTTTCTACTCAGGGAATTAGACACCATATTGGCCTTCCCCATATGATACAAAATAGTGATATCATTATCTTTTAATAGCTCCAATCACCTCCACTATCTAAAATTTAGATCTTTTTTCTTATACAAGTATTGTAGACTTCGATGATCTGTAAATATCTCATAAGACACGTCGTAGAGATAATGCCTCAAAATCTTCAAAGCATGAACAATAGCTGCCAACTCGAGGTCATGAACGACACCCAATACCAATCTAAGAAGCATCATAATAAATAGTATATGATCCCAAAGATGAAGGCAATACTAGAAGTGGAGCTGTGGTCAAGGCAGTGTTGAGCTTCTAAAAGCTCTCTTCACACTCATCAGACCACCTAAATAGGGAACCCTTCTGGGTGAATCTGGTCAAATGTGCAGCAATGGACGAAAACCCCACCACAAAACGGTGATAATATAAATGGACAAACCAAGAAAAGTTCGAATCTTAGTAGCTAGAAACGGTCTGGGCCAACTCTGAATTGCCTCAATCTTCTTCGGATCCACCATGATCCCCTCACTGAACAACACGTGCCCCAAGAACGCCACAAAATCAAGCAAAAATTTACACTTGGAGAATTTAGCATAAAGCTTCTTCTCCCTCAAAGTCTGGACTACAATCCTAAGATGCTGCTTATCATCAATGAATACTATGACAAAAGAGTCAGGATATGGATGGAATACAATGTTCATCAAATACATAAATATTGTTGGGTCATTAGTCAGCCTAAAAGACATCACAAGAAACTCGTAGTGACCGTAGCGGGTCTTGAATGAAGTTTATAGAATATTAGAATCTCAAATCTTTAGCTGATGATACCCTAATCTCAAATTAATCTTAGAGAACACTCTAGCACCCTAAAGCTGGTCAAATAAGTCATCAATTAATCGTAAAGGATACCTGTTCTATTATAACTTTGTTCAGCTGTATGTTACCAATGCACATCTTCATAGTATTATCCTTCTTTATAAAAAGAACCGGTGCACCCAAAGGTGGCATAGTAGGCCTGATGAAACCTTTATCAAGTAGTTCCTGAAGTTGTTCTTTCAATTCTTTCAACTCTGTTAGTGCCATACGATACAGAGGAATAGAGATGGGTTGAGTGCCCGGCACCAAGTCAATACCAAAATCAATGTCCCTGTCGGGTGGAATGCTTGGCAGGTCCGGATGAAATATATCCGGAATGTCTCTCTTTATCGTAACAGACTTAATAGTATGAGTATGAATAACAACATCCCTCACAAAGGCCAAATATGTCAGTCATCCCTTCCCAACCATCCGTTGGGCCTTCAAATATGAATCACTCTACTGGGAATATAGTCTAGAGAACCTCTCCACTCAATACTAGGCAATTCCGCCATTACCAATGTCACGATCTAAGCGTGACGATCCAAAATAGCGGGACATGATGGATTAATGAGAAGATACAAGTGTTACACCTCCTTTTTCCTGCACCCCCGGAAGAGAGGGTATAAAGGAGTTTTTTCCAATTTAAGTGACAATCGAAACGGAATTATTTTATTAAAAATTCAGAGTTGACACTTGGGATAATTTTATGGTGTCCCAAGTCACCGGTTCAAATCTCAAATCGAGGAAAAGATTGACTCTATTTAACATTCCGCGAACCAGAAATCCGAGTAAGGAATTTTTTTAACCCGGGAGAAGGTGTTAGGCATTCCCGAGTTTCGTGGTACTAGCACGGTCGCTCAACTATTATATTGGCCTATTTACTTGATTTTAGTACATGTTTCAGCCCATGGTGCAATTTTAACTTTATAACCGCTTTTATTTAGTTATTTTTTAGGAAGATTTCAATATTATTTAAAACACGTCTTGAACCACGTCACATAAATGCACCCACGGTCTCCGACATATTTTATCTAACATTGTTGAGAGTTGGATTTGGGTCACATAAATGCACACCCAAGTTTGCAACATATTTATTTTTTATTATTATTATTTATGGTCGGGTCACATGAAATGCACACCCGGATTGAGATTTATATATCGTAACCATACCAAGGAATCATAGAGTAGAATAAGGTGCACTATAATTACTAACACATGGGGTCAAATGGTTTACCGGCTGAATTACTAAGTCTCAAATCAAGCAACAATTTTTCACTATTGGATCACTTCATATTCACGATAGCTACCACTTAATTCTGAATTGAGCCTACTGTGAGAACGTATAAGAATACCAAATCATAGCACGCGTATATTTCCGTAATATCCAAATCAAAATCAGCTAACTAATTCGTTCCCATTCCAAATAAAACACCGAATTCAAACTAGGCACAACAAATCAAACTAGGCATAAACCATCATATGGCAGCCATAGTTATCAAAGAAACAAAACACAGAAAAAAAATTTTAAAATTCAAGGTAAGAAATGGACCTCAAAAGCTAATTTGAACCTGAAAATATCTAAGACCAAAATCTTGGACGGACGACTGAACAGGGACCTCGGACAACGACCTTCGGCAACCTCGAACAGCAAATCCCACGATCAAAAACCCGTTTCACCTTCACTCCATCCGGAAACCAAAACCAAATGAAACAACCTTCATTTTTGTTTAATTCTTTTCGGTCCAGATTTTCTTATTGAACTAACTTCCAAAAAAACTTGAATTTTAGATAACTCATATTGTTGAAATGAGCGTTCATTAGCTTCAAAATAGTATAATTGTTGTGTTCATATGGCTCTTGAGATGGAATACTTTTATATAACAAAACCAACGTTCAGATAAGCGATCTTGGAATGGCCGAAATCTGGATACTTTATGGTGAATATTTTTCTGATTCTTGCTCTCGGAGGTGTGGTTGTGTGTGTATGACTCTTGGGGATGGGACTGGTGAAGACGTTGGAAAACAGGGGTGGGTTTCACTGCTCAGGTATGTCGCTGGTTTTGTTTCCTAGGGTCTAGGGTTCAAGAAAGGGGTGTGGTGGACGACCAAACTCGCCGGTTGTCAAGTCCGGCAGCTGGCCGGCGAGAAAGGGAATGAGGCAGACACGATAGAAAGTCGTCCAAGGGCAGCGGCTGTTGTAGGCTATGGGTGTGTATAGGCATTATCCCCCTCAATTTAGGAGTTAAGTGTTAGTATTTTATAAGGGTTGGGGATTAGGTTAGGTCAAATGGGAAATGGCTATGGACTCAATATTTTGGGCTATCTGAAATTGGGCCTTTTCAATTAAGACCAAACAAAATTAGCCCCAAATTTGATACTCTTTTTCTAAAACAACACAAAAATACTACAACATTTACTAATTAATTTTACTTGAGTAAAATAGCTATTAAAATAAGACTAACCGTTAAAACAAACCTATTTTTTTTTTGGTATTTTCAGATATCATACTAAAAGATAAAAAATGGAATTAGATTCAAATTATTGCAAAAAATTAAAATAATATTCCTAAAAACAAAGTGGAACTATTTTTCGTATTTTTGAATTTTATGTAAAGTAGATAAATTAAAATTAACTAGATAAAATGTTAATTAGCTAAATAAAAGAAAATATTTTTGTAATTTTTATTTTTGTGATAAAATAAAGTAAAAGAGCCAAAACTAATTGAAATATCGATATTAGGCCTAAACTAAATATTTTACGCTAAAATGGGTGAAATCTCGGGGAGGGTCAAAAATCACATGTCTACAGCTGCCCCTCTTTGACTGGAAAGACGAAGGATTTTCAGACAAAGAACGACTAGACAGGTTTTTTGACCTGACCCTTATTTGGAGAGACTAAAACTAAAAGAGAGAGAGAGGGGAATGTGACCGAGCCCTAGTATCTGAGCTATCTACATATCTTTGACTATAAAGGAATCAGGCCACGTGTAGTTCAAACGTGAGTGAGATGATGGAGAGTGCCGAGGTGGAGAGCCGAGCGACGTGCCGTTCCACTGAGGTTCCGGTCCGCGGTCCCGTTATTACATCAAAATCAAAAATAAAAAAGACTAACTAAGTCTATCAGCTACGAGTTACAAGATTCCTATCTATGAGTCTTCTGAAGCTTTATCTTGAGTCTTGGTTGGTTCTTCATGCAGACCCTGATTTGAATCTTGATGCTTGTTAGTTGCAGGTGTTGGTTTAATCTTCTTCAACTTTTTCAAATCAAGACGGGACATGTAGAGCTTGTGACCTCAGTCATGTCTTGAGCAACCCACATCTTTCATTAACTTCTGCATTTGGATTCACTTCTTGTTTTCTTTTTGTTTTTTTTTTCTGGATTGTGACTAACTTCTGATGATCATCTCGAACTGCTGACTCGCATTCTTGACGCGAGCTTCTTTTGTTGCTGACCTGAATTGCATTCTGAATTGAATTCTCTTATTTTCCAGGCGGGCGCCTGATTGCTGAACTTGAACCGTCTTCTCTTGTTACTTGACACTATTTTCCCTTTCACCTTGAACCATTTTCCCTCGAAACTTGAACTGTCTTCTTTTGAAATTGCTTTCCCTTGAAACTCGAGTTGTCTTCTCTTGTTCTCCAGGTGGGCGCCTGATTACAACAAAACAGACAAAACAAAAGAAATTTTTTCTGCCCCAGTTTGCACTAGGAAGATTTGTGAGTTGTTAGCAAAATTGTAAACTACTTGTACTATTGATGCAATGATGAGAGTAAACTAAAGAATAGACTAGGAAAACTATAAACTAAGCTTGACTAAAGTAAAGACTGAACCTATTCTCCAGGCGGGGCCCCTGATTTCAAGAAAACTAAACATTGATAATCTTAATAAAACTAAAAATTGACCCATTTTTTCAAATCCAAACTTCCTCTTCTTTTTTTTCAAAATATCCTAGGAGAAAATTTGCCAGACTAGGTTTTCTATCTTAGGAGAAAGATTCATCAGACTAAGACGTTAATCCTAGGAGAAAATTCATCAGACTAGGTCATTTTCTCTTCTTTTTTTTGGTATCTTAGGAGAAAGATTCATCAGACTAAAACGTTTATCCTAGGAGAAAATTTATCAGACTAGGTTTTCTATCTTAGGAGAAAGATTCATCAGACTAAGATTTATATCCTAGGAGAAAGTTTATCAGACTAGGTCTTCTATCTTAGGAGAAAAATTCATCAGACTAAGGCGTTAATCGTAGGAGAAAATTCATCAGAATAGGTCCTTTTCTCTTCTTTTTTTTGTTTAGGAGAAAGTTCATCAGACTAGGTGTTCTATCTTAGGAGAAAAATTCATCAAACTAAGATTTTGATCCTAGGATAAAGTTCATTAGACTAGGTCCTCTTTTTGTTATCTTAGGAGAAAAACTCATCAGACTAAAATTTTGATCCTAGGAGAAAGTTCATCAGACTAGGTTCTCTATCTTAGGAGAAAAACTCGTCAGACTAGGATTTCGATCCTAGGAGAAAGTTCATCAGACTAGGTTTTCTATCTTAGGAGAAAGATTCATCAGACTAAGATTTATATTGGGAGGAAAATCCATCAGACTAGGACATTTATCCAAGAGAAAAAATGTGAAGATCAATGACAAGATTTTATGCACAATAGCAAGACAAATAAAGGCAAAAATTTGAGAAACTTCCCTTTGTCGGCTCTTCTCTTTTTTTTGTTTGTTTTTTTTTTATTTTTTCATTTTTTCTCTTTTTGAATCACTTTCCTTGCACCGCTTTGTTCCTATTTCATACAAAGAAAAATTTGTCAGTTTTGCAAATGGTGGTCGGTTTGTGGCCTTGGGTCTTGGGCAGCTTGGCTTCTGCTCAATCAGCTTGAGTCGGCTTCAAGAGATTTTGCTCTGCATCAACCCTAATTGTTTCACACCCGGTACCATTGTATTTCTGGCTCAATCAGCATTATCTCATAGATGACCTTTTCTGATATCTTGAATGACTTCCTGCTTTTGAGCAATTTGTCTGTCAGAGAGTATCACAAGTTATCTTTGCTTACGCCAAATAGGCTGGCAAGAGTCTTTTGGGGAAGCCTTTGCATGAATCCCCAAGGCACGCTGACAGTCCAACCGAGTGTACTGGCCAAATTTACTTTGTGCAACTGAAAAGCTAGTAGCAGATTTTGAAATATTTTCTTGCTTGTTTTGACAAGGACTGACTTAGAGGGAAGGACACCATGCTATAAAGAAACAATATTAACAAGAAATGCCCCCCGTCGGAAGGACAGAAGGAAGAGTTTTCTTCTTTTTTTTTAGCAATAACTAGCCTTAATGATCATGACATGCATTTTGGACTCAACGGCCTGACCTATCAAACTAATCCAATCTTCCCTTTTGCCATTCTTATGAGCTTTGAAGTCGAGCTTTTTCGTGTCAATTCTTTGCATCAGCTTCATGACTCACTTTCGACTAGTGGTGCCCTGGGGGATTTTTACCAACAAGCCTCTCTCATTTATTTATCTCTACTTACCGTCGCCTTACTGTGCCCGTGAGGGTTTTCACTAGTAAGACTCTCTCATTTCTTTTATTCTTTTTCTTTCCCTCTTTTGTGAGCAACTCGACGATATTCTACGTCGCGTGACAGCCGTTGCTCATTGCATGCTTCTCTTGGCGTTCTTGAAGGCATATTGGGAGGTCTTTATTTGGAAGGTTTTTGGATAGGGTTGGAAAGAAAGGTCGGCATGAAGGCTCAAAATGAGGGGTTGTAGACTTACAACTCTTGGAATCGACTCTTTCAAAAAAATGAAATAAAATCTTTGCCCCAGTTTCAGATGCTGGGGATTTTTGGATTTTTCTATTTTTTCTAAATTTTTTTTTTTGCTTTTTCTTCTAAATTCTTATTTGGTTGGACCGAACCGTGAGGCTGCCTACATATCCTTATTTTCAAGGAATCAGGTCTAACATAGTTCAAAATCTGACCAAAACAATTTTTCATCTTTCTTTCTGTTTCTCTTTTCCTTTTTTTTTTCTTTTTTTTTTCTTTTTTTCTTTTTTTTTGTTTGCCCCAGCTTCTATTTTTTAGGGCATGGACCTTTGATAATTCTTTTTTTTTTCTCTGAACTTTCTAAGAATTGCCCCAGTTTGTACTCTTGGGACATGAATTTTTTTTCTTTTTTTTGACTCTAAACTTGATTCCAAAAGAGGGTAGTCAAAGAAAAATAACACAGGCTCAAAAGGGGTAGCAAAGGATATAAAGTGTTTGGGTAGCAGAAAAAGGGCCTCCCAACCTCAAGAACATCAAACATGGTATCTTTTCGCGATCACAACATTGACGAACATGTCTGTCTTCTTGGTGTGCCGTGGTCACAAGACATTTTTTTCATCCCTTAGTGACAAACTTTCCAACAAACATCAATTGATTAAACATCCTCAAGCCCGATCTTCACAATGATTTGAAGGTGAATTTTACTCGACCTTAGTTCCAAAGTATTCCAACTCTTTATTCATCCTCAAAAGTATTTTTTTTAGTTATCGAATTTCAGATTAAATCAGTTCCTAAGATCTGGCCAAAATTTCCGCATGCATGTCATGTCATTAAAACTAGCGGGAAAAGAACTAAGCATGGAATGACACAAAAGGACAAACTGTATTTCATTGAGTAAACAACAAGACAAAACCTAAAATCCGAGTTACAACTCTAAATAACCCAGCTAATGAAAATAGCAACAGAACAGAAAGACAAGACTCACACAAACAGAATGGAGGGATAGAAGGATTTAACTCAATAAAACAAATAAAATCTGGATCACAACCCTGAAATAACCCAGATAATAGAAAAAACATCAAAACAGGCTACCAATATTCCTTCTTAGTGAGGAGGAAATGACTTTTCAATTGCTATGCTTGATTTTTAGCCACAAATTTGCTCATCAGAATCAGTAGAGCCTTCTCCAATTTCAAAATTATTAACTTCAGTTAGCAAATTCCCGAGAGAATTCTCATACTCCCTGTCACCACGCATCATCCCCACAAAGTCTGCATCATCATATGCAGGTAAAGGATTTTGCGCGATATTCTGGGTGTCACTGTCTTGGATCTCAATCAGGTTTTCCTGGATCATCCTTTCTATTTCTCTTTTCAAATCCCGACAACTTTCAACATTGTGCCCCTAGGCATTGGAATGGTATTCACACCTTTTAGAAGGGTCATAGCTTCTTGCACGTGGGTCCACATGATTTGGAGGAATAGGTGCAATCATGTTATAATGCTTTAATTTCTCAAACAAGCTTGCATAGGACTCTCTTATTGGTGTAAAATTATCTTTTAACTTTTGTTCCCCTCTATACCTCTGGCCTGGATGTGGGTTATAGGGTACCTGAAAATTTTGTGAAAGCTGGTGGAGATTTTGTGATGCTCGCGCTCATCTTCTGGGGTATTTTGGTGGCGGGACAACATACTGAGGTGGAGCGACAGAGTATTGAGGGTTCTGAGGTAGATAATACTGCTCAGGGGAGTCATGGAAAACTTGAGGAAGCTGCTCATACCTTCGGGATGTTCTCCTGGGACCTCTTCTCGACCCTGATGTTATCATGATTTCTTCAACCTTCTCATTTGTGTCGTTAAAATTATCAGATTCAACCTGGACAGCCTGAGTTGCCGCTTTAAGAACTGCTTGACTTATAATTTTGCCTGTCTTAAGACCATTCTATACCATTTCTCCCATTTTGATTGCTTTCGAGAAAGATTTGCCCACTGCGGACATCATGTTTTGAAAATAATCTGGCTCTTGAGCGTGAAGGAAGACAGTGATTAGCTCGTGGTCGTCCATGGGTGGCTTAACTCTAGTTGCTTGCTCTCTCCATTTAATGGCATATTCCCTGAAACTTTCAGTTGGTTTCTTCTTTAAGTTTGAAAGGGAATTGCGGTCTGGGGCAATGTCAATATTGTATTGGAACTGTTTGACAAAGGCATATGCTATTTCATCCCAGATATACCAGCGAGACGTGTCTTGATCCATAAACCATTCGGAGGCTACTCCCGTAAGGCTTTCCCCAAAATAAGCCATCAACAATTCTTCATTTCTTCCCGCACCTCTCAGTTGATTGCAATACCTTTTCAGGTGGGCTATGGGATCTCCATGTCCATCATACTTTTCAAATTTGGGAGTCTTGAAACCAGACAACAAGTGGACATCGGGGAACATACATAGATCTTTGAAGGCAACACTCTTTTGACCTGCTAACCCTTGCATGTTTTTCAACAGTTGTTCTAAGCTTTTCACTCTTTGGGTCATTTCTTCCTGTACCATCTTTCGGGCAGGCTTCTCAATGTTTGCAGGAAGATCAAACGAGTACGAGTGGTACTTAGGAGAGTAGTATTGCTCTTGCTATGTAGCAAATTATGACTCATGACGAGGCTGTCCTTGACCACTAGCCCATGCTTGACACATTTCGGTTATTTGCTATTTCTTCTCAAACACAGTAGACTCTTGTTGAACCCTCTGACCCTGAGTCTCTTGAGCACTTGTAACAGCTTCGATGTCAGTTATCATTTTTCCTTGGATCTTGTGTTTCCAGCTTACCACAAACCGACCACCTCAACTTTCTTCACAATTCAAAACAAAACATGTTAGAATGGACTCAGTCGGTCCTTATTATTATCAATATTTTTCATTTTGTTTTTTATTTTTCTTTTTTCTCATTTTCTTTTCAATGGTTGATCAAACCTGATGTGGGTTGCCTACGTATCATGTGGGAACATGAATCAGATCTTGCGTAGTTCGGGAAGATCATGAATAAAGTAAATAAACTAACTTTTTTGAATTTTTTATTTTATTTTTTCGAAAGAAAGACTTATAAAGAAGAAAGGGAATATTTTTGGGATTTTGATTTTTCTCTAAAATTTTGCAAATAAAGACTTATAAAGAAAAGAGATATTTTTTGAATATTAACCTTTTTTTTTGGAATTTCGAAGAGAAACTTCTAAAGAAAAAGAAAATATTTTTGAATTTTTGGACTTCTATTTTAAAATTATGAAAGAAAAACTTCTAAAGAAAGTATTTTGAATCTTGAATTTTCTGTTCAATTTTTGAAAGAAGAATGAAAATATTTTTATATTTTGAGAAGAAATTAAAAGAAAATGTTTTTGGATTTTTTTTTTTTAAAAAAAAATTGAGGTCTTAAAGAAAGACTTTTCTAAAGAAGGAAGTAAAGGAAAATATTTTTGGATTTTTTGAAAATAGTGGGCCGGAACCGATGAGGTTTGCCTACGTATCTCACATCCGGTGAGAATCAGACCCGCGTAGTTCGCCCAGTTTTGACAGAACAAAAGAAAATATGACTTATTTGGAAATGACTTTCTTTTTTTTCAAACTTTCAACAGAATTTCAGGGTAATTCAAATACCTACCTCTCACTCTTTTTTTCTTTTTTTTATTTTCATCATTTTTTTTATTTTCTTTCCCTATTTTAGAAGTCAGTCAGCATGCAAGCTAAAATAGACAGATACGCAAGTAGTACGTAAGATGCATTAGAATGGTCTTTTCATTTCGGGTACACCTGTCTTAGACAGACCCAACCCCTGTATTGAATCTCTAAAGTCAAATGCACATGATGCAAATAAACGTTCCTACTAGGGATCAGGCATGAGGCTGAGTTATTCTAGGTTCGAAACCTGGGTATGTGTTCTAGACTGTGTACCCGAGCGGACAACTCGAGCCGAGGAGGGGGCTACGTACCGGAAACCAAAAGGCCATCCGGCTTAGTAACTTGTCTGAGCCTCTTTCTTATTTAAAGGTATAACACTAACAGAATAGGGAGTCACGACCAGCGTGCACATCCCCGAAGATGAGAAGAGAAGGGTTTCGTAGCAATTTATATACAGTTCAGATAATATCAAAGCGGTAAAAGCAACATTTAGCACATTAGGCCCAAACATGTAATAAAATCAGATAATAGATAAAGTCAAATATAACAATTCATCTAAGCTCGAATTCTGAACCCTACCAGAAGTTCTGGGTTAAAATCCCTAGCAGAGTCGCCAGAGCTGTCACACCTCCTTTTTCCTGCACCCCCGGAAGGGAGGGTATAAAGGAGTTTTTTCCAATTAAAGTGACAATCGAAACGGGATTATTTTATTAAAAATTCAGAGTCGCCACTTGGGATAATTTTATGCTGTCCCAAGTCACCGGTTCAAATCCCAAATCGAGGAAAAGATTGACTCTGTTTAACAGTCCGCGAACCAGAAATCCGAGTAAGGAATTCTGTTAACCCGGGAGAAGGTGTTAGGCATTCCCGAGTTCCGTGGTTCTACCACGGTCGCTCAACTATTATATTGGCCTATTTACTTGATTTTAGTACATGTTTCAGCCCATAGTGCAATTTTAACTTTATAACTGCTTTTATTTAGTTATTTTTTTAGGAAGATTTCAACGTTATTTAAAACACGTCTTGAATCATGTCACATAAATGCACCCGCGGTCTCCGACATATTTTATCTAACATTGTTGAGAGTTGGATTTGGGTCACATAAATGCACACCCGAGTTTGCAACATATTTATTTTTTATTATTATTATTTATGGTCAGGTCACATGAAATGCACACCCGGATTGAGATTTATGCATCGTAACCATGCCAAGGAATCATAGAGTAGAATAAGGTGCACTATAATTACTAACACATGGGGTCAAATGGTTTACCAGCTAAATTACTAACACTACTAGAATTCCGGAAAAAAGCGACCAAACTTTAGCGACCAAAGTTGGTCTGTCAAGAAAAGCGACCAAAGTTGGTCGCTAAATTGGCGAAAATAATAAAATAAATTATTTGATATACATTAGCGACCAAGGTTGGTCGCTAATTTTGTCAAAATATTGACCGGACTGGTCTGACTTGCTTGGTCAAAGGTATACTGAGATTAGCGACCAACGTTGGTCGCTACAGGGGGACCCACTTATATAATTATAATAATTATAATATTATTTTAAAAAAATTATAAAATATAAATAAATATAACTTAAATTAGCGACCAAAGTTGGTCGCTAATTAAGGGGTAAGCAGATAGCGACCAACTTTGGTCGCTAAAATGGGACCTAGTTATAAAGTTTTAATAATTATATTTTTATTTAAAAAAATTATAAAATATAAAAAAATATAATTCAAATTTAGCGACCAAAGTTGGTCGCTTACGAAAATAGAGACCAACTTTGGTCGCTAATCTAGGACCGAGTTCTAACGTTTAACAATTATATTATTATTTTAAATATTATATAAAATATAAATAAATTTGATTTAAATTTAGCGACCAACTTTGGTCGCTAATTTAAATTTATGTATATTTAGCGACCAAAGTTGGTCTCTTTTCAGGTCAACAATGGTCAAAATTAAAAATTACTTTTGTATTTACTATCTAAATAATATAAGTGTAACCCGCTAACACTTTTGTAATACAAAGGATGAATAGACTAAAATATACTCTAACATGCTATATATGCAGTTAAGCAGTACTACGAAGCGTGCGTGTGTGTCTATATATAATATATATATATATATAAGAACATGAAACGCTCGGAACACAGGGACAGGTTCTTTTAGGTATTGATACACTTGTAATTTGATTCATCGACTTATAACCTATATATATATTAACAATAAATTAAAATGTCTCGACTTATATCAATTAATATATGTATGTATGTATGTATGTGTGTGTGTGTATATATATATATATATATATCAATTAATATATGTATATATATATATTCGATATAATATTAGCTAATGCACTAATACTTAGTGCATAGTATAGTATAGTATAGTATAGTATATATACTAAGTGTATTATATATCAAGGTATATTCGATATATATAGTATAATATAGTATATAGTATATAAGCTATATATATATACATATATTAATTGATACAAGTCGAGACGTTTTAATTTATTGTTAATATATATATATATATATATATATATATATATATATATACACTATATACTCCAATATATACAGGGACGGGTTCTTTTAGGTATTAAAACGTTTCGACTTATATCAATTAATATATATATATATATATATATATATATATATAAGCTATATTCGATATAATATTAGGTATGTATATATAAGAACATGAAGCGCTCGGAACACAGGGACGAGTTCTTTTAGGTATTGATACACTTGTAAATTGATTCATCGACTTATAACCTACTCATATGCATGTATATATATTAACAATAAATGAAAACGTCTCGACTTATATCAATTAATATATGTATATATATATATATAGCTATATATATATCAATTAATATATGTATATATATATATTCGATATAATATTAGCTAATGCACTAATACTTAGTGCATAGTATAGTATAGTATAGTATAGTATATATACTAAGTGTATTATATATCAAGGTATATTCGATATATATAGTATAATATAGTATATATATATATATATATATATATATATATATATATATATATATATATATATATATAGAACATGAAGCGCTCGGAACACAGGGACAGGTTCTTTTAGGTATTGATACACTTGTAAATTGATTCATTGACTTATAACCTACTCATATGCATATATATATAAAAGCTATATTCGATATAATATTAGCTAATGCACTAATACTTAGTGCATAGTATAGTATAGTATATATATACTAAGTGTATTATATATACTAAGTGTATAGTATAGTGTATTATATAATACACTATACTATATATATATCATATGCATACATAAATATATATATAAAAGCTATATTCGATATAATAATATAAATGTAACACGTTAACACTTTTGTAATACAAAGGATGAATAGACTAAAATATACTCTAACATGCTATATATGCAGTTAAGCAGTACAACGAAGCGTGCGTGTGTGTCTATATATATATATATATATATAAGAACATGAAGCGCTCGGAACACAGGGACGGGTTCTTTTAGGTATTGATACACTTGTAAATTGATTCATCGACTTATAACCTACTCATATGCATGTATATATATTAACAATAAATTAAAACGTCTTGACTTATATCAATTAATATATATATATATATATATGTATATATATATATATATAGCTTAAATTGAATTAAAATCCTAAATTTATACTACATATGTACATAATTTTAAATTGAATTAAAAGTAATTTAATTTTTTTAGAAATAGCGACCAACTTTGGTCGCTATTTTGGTCAAAAAGGCAAAACTTATTTTGCTACCAAAATAGCGACCAAAGTTGGTAGCTATTTTTAATTCCAGTGTCAAAATCGGGTTTCCCCTCACATTCTTTCAAAAAAAAATCCCCAAAATCTCTCTTTTCTCTCTCACACTCAAACCCCCCCCCCTGCCCTCCGACTCCCAGCAGCAGCGGCGCCACCCACGCCACCGACGACCACCGACGGTAGTAGCTCCACCGTCGGCGACCTCCATTCCCAAGGTAGGTTTCTTTCTCCTTTCTTTGTTTTTTTCGAAATACAGTGATTTTGTTTAATTTATCCATGTTAGGGTTCAAAGTTATATATTATTTGTTCAACCATGTTAGGATTCAAAGTTAGTTTCTCCATATTAGGGTTTAATTTCTCCATGTTAGGGTTCAAAGTTAGCTCAACCATATTAGGGTTCAAAGTAATATTATTTGCATTTTTTAGGGTTCTTATTAATACATTTAGTCCAAAATATTTTGTTTTACTTACTAATTTGGGGAAGAAATTGTTTGAAGAGAAGAAACCCTAAGAGTTTCACCTTTAGGATTATGTATTGGAATTTTAGTTTATAAATTAAAATTTTAGGATATGACTTGAACTTTTGTGGATATGAGTTGAACCTTTAGGATATGAATTGAACTTTTAAGATATGAATTGAAATTTTTGGTTTATGTATTGGAAGTTTAGTTTATAAATTAAAATTTTAGGATATGAATTGAACTTTTGTGGATATGAGTTGAACCTTTAGGATATGAATTAAACCTTTAGGATATGAGTTGGACTTTTAGTTTATGTATTGAAATTTTAGTTTATAAATTGAAATTTTAGGATATGACTTGAACTTTTGTGGATATGAGTTGAACCTTTAGGATATGAATTGAACATTTAGGATATGAATTGGACTTTTAGTTTATGTATTGGAATTTTAGTTTATAAATTGAAATTCTAGGATATGACTTGAACTTTTATGGATATGAGTTGAACCTTTAGGATATGAATTGAACCTTTAGGATATGAATTGGACTTTTAGTTTATGTATTGGAATTTTAGTTTATAAATTGAAATTTTAGGATATGACTTGAACTTTTGTGGATATGAGTTGAACCTTTAGGATATGAATTGAACATTTAGGATATGAATTGGACTTTTAGTTTATGTATTGGAATTTTAGTTTATAAATTGAAATTTTAGGATATGACTTGAACTTTTGTGGATATGAGTTGAACCTTTAGGATATGAATTGAACCTTTAGGATATGAATTGGACTTTTAGTTTATATATTGAAATTTTAGTTTATAATTAAAATTTTAGGATATGACTTGAACTTCTGTGGATATGAGTTGAACCTTTAGGATATGAATTAGACTTTTAGTTTATGTATTGGAATTTTAGTTTATAAATTGAAATATTAGGATATGACTTGAACTTTTGTGGATATGAGTTGAACCTTTAGGATATGAATTGAACATTTAGGATATAAATTGGACTTTTAGTTTACGTATTGGAATTTTAGTTTATAAATTGAAATTTTAGGATATGACTTGAACTTTTATGGATATGAGTTGAACTTTTAGTTTATGTATTGAAATTTTAGTTTATAAATTGAAATTTTAGGATATGACTTGAACTTTTGTGGATATGAGTTGAACCTTTAGGATATGAATTGAACCTTTAGGATATGAATTGGACTTTTAGTTTATGTATTGGAATTTTAGTTTATAAATTGAAATTTTAGGATATGACTTGAACTTTTGTGGATATGAGTTGAACCTTTAGGATATGAATTGAACCTTTAGGATATTAGTTTATGTATTGGAATTTTAGTTTATAAATTGAAATTTTAGGATATGACTTGAACTTTTGTGGATATGAGTTGAACCTTTAGGATATTAGTTTATGTAGCGACAATGATGATGACAAGGCAATGGCATGTGTTTCAAATAGTGATGTTGTAGATAGGAATTTAACATTTCCTAAATTGATAAAAGAAAAGGTTATAGGGGAATTCTCTACTTCATTTTCCAAGAGGAAGTAGAGAATTCCTCTATAACCTCTTCTTTTATCTGCTTAGGAAATGTTAAATTCTTACCTACAACATCACTGTTTGAAATACATGCCATTGCCTTCTCATTATCATTGTCGCTAATGAGAACAACAATTGATCAAAGACACACCCTGTCGGGTACTGTATCCAAGTTACTCTCTGTATCTAAGTTCATCCCGAGTAATAGTACCACGAGGATAATCACCAAAATCACCAGACAACTTTATGATACCAATAAAGTAAGATGAGTTATTCAATGAACTCGTATTGTAAAGAAGAAGAAAGAGACTGATCCAGAAAGGTGGGTCGAGGGTCGAGCCTTGATTATACATGTAAGTTTTTTACTTTTTATTAAGTATTTTGATTTACTTTTATATAAATTTTGAAATACTAATTCAATATAATTTTTCTTATAGGTTCGCTTCACAGCTGATGTGGGGGAATTCATACGCAGTCAGCCACCTAATGAGTCGGGCGAGGCAATCCAACTTTCGGATGAGGATGCTGAAAGAACACTCCTTGAGTACTTTATATACTTTGAACTAGACAATAGAACCAATTTTCGAATGGGCTTGTAATAAGCGTTAACTTAGTTTTGTTAGCTTAATGATAATAGGCGAAATCTAGGTGATTTAGCTATTGTTTATGCTTCCGCTTGATTATATTCCGATGTCATATTATGATTAATTGATGAAAAACAGGCTCTAATTGTGATATGTATACATTGCAGGATGAAGAGCCTAAATGATGCTTTCAAGAGGATATTGGAATGATTTATGAGCAAGAACAACCCCTAGGAGTTGAGTGTGCGCAAGGACAAGACGGAAAAATGGACGAAATCGAGCTACTGAAGCGTGCGAAGTAACGCACGAACTCCATACTTAGTGCAGTAGTTCGCACGTGTTCGATCCGGAGAAACGTTGTTTAGGGGTAAAATTGTAAATATGGAGGGAAACCCACTTAACCTATATAAAGTCAAGCTCGCCCAAGGTTAAAGGAGGTTTTTCATAGTTTAGTGCAAGAAATAGAGAGGCAAGAGGGGGAGGAAGTTTTTGAGAGGAAAATACAAGCATAGGGCCGCCGTGGAGGCCGGAATTCATCGGCTTTCATCTTTCTTCCTCCAAACTTAGTAATTTTTATGTTTCTTTGTGTGAGTTGTTGTTTTGCTACCATGTCTATGTGGAGCTAAACTTCACGTTCTAGGGTTGTGGTTCTTTCATGACTATTGTTATTCGGATATTGAGTTTGATTTCTTAGTTTATAATATTGGTTTATTTATTCAATCATGCACTTAATTATTTGATTGATTGATCACCAATTGAATACTATCTACGAATCTTGAATTGAACTCGAAAGTGGGAATTCTAGATTGCATATAGGATTGAATAGAGCAAGTTCTTGAATCTGGGCATCGGGGAACGGATTCGCGGTTAGGATAGACATATACCTAATTGCCTTGTTTGGTTGATTTACATGAATTATAAATACGTTCTTGTTGATTCTAACTTCATAGACATATAGGCGTTAGGTTAGCTTGAATAGGCGAGTAAGAACTCGACAGATTCTTATGAGCAATATTAACCCTATCAACCAATAAACTAGATAAATTAGTTAGTCAATTCAATATAAGAATACAATAGGATTGTTAAATAGCCCATAACCCTAGATCGTTTTCATTACATTGATATCATAAAAATTTGTTATCCTTTGGCTCAGAGTTCATTATTTATTTTCTTTTTATTTTAATTAGTTTAGAATCAAATACTTCTAGGTTTAATTCTTGTATAGATAATTAGGATAGTCTAATTTAGTTAATAGTTAATCACAAGTCCTCGTGGGATCGACATCCGACTTTTAGTCACTTTATTACTTGACGACCGCGTATACTTGCGTGTGTGTTTGGTCGCAACAAGTTTTTGGCGCCGTTGTCGGGGACTTAGAAATTAACTATTCTTCCAGATTAGACATTGAATTTTTTTCTTTATTCATTTTTTTTGTTTTTGTTTAGTTAATATTTTTTTATTTATTTTAACATGGAATCATGGAATGAAAGTTATTCGAATGAGGGTTATTCTTATTTTGATGATCCTTGTCCTTATTGTGGAGGACCGCACTGGTGGAAAAATTGTCAGAATATTCCCGGAAATGAGTTGTGCGCACAATCTCAATCCTTTGAGTGGAATATTTGTTATATGTGTGGTGGTCAAGATGGCCACTGGGATGGTTGTCCTAATTCTTTTCATCCTTCTATGAGCCCTTATTATGATCATTCTAATAATGTTTGTGAGTTTGATAGGGGCAATGAAGTACAAGATATGGAACCTGATGCATATATTAGGGATATTTTAAAGCAAGTAGCAGAGCAACAGGATGAACTCAAAAAAGATATGTAAAGAATGAGGGCAACAATCACAAGAATGAAGGCCAATATAGAAGAATTGAATGAAGATAGTGAGTACCAGCAAGAGGAAAATTTTGAAAAGAGGAGATTTTGAGTCAAACTTGGCTGGTGGAACAAGCTGAAAGATTGGAGATATATGAGGTTCAACGTGAGAAAATTATAGATGGGATACATGACCTAATAGAAGGAAGAGCTAAAATAGGACAAGAGATCGAAAAATTTGGCACTGCTATTCATGACTTGGGAGCTCAATTGATTGCAAAAGTTGATGCGTCTAATGCCCAACAAAATAGTTCTGAGTTGTGTGAAACTGAAAAGGAGCTTATACGCCCATTCGAGGATCTAAAATTGGAGAGTCAATCTTTCGAGCGTACTTTTATTAATGATGTCCATGTTGAGGAAAGCACTCTAGAGTCATGGGAGGAAGTAGATAATGTTATATTTGAAGACTCTAGTGTGTGTACATATGAGGATGTAACTAGTGATACAATTCTAGAGTTGGGGCGTATTGCTCCTCATTCCATACATTTTTCAACATTGTGTTTGGATGATGACATGGAAATCGAGTCATCTGAGCCTTTGGGGGAGCCAATGTACGAGGACCTGGGTGCTTATATTCTGGAATTTATCATGCCAGAGAGACATCATTACATACCTCATTTGAAAGTCAAAAAGTGTAGAACACGATATTGGTTGCTAGGCCCTGTTAAATTTGTCTCACCACCCCTAGAGCATAGCGAAAAGCTTGAAGCTAAATTGGGGGCTCAATTCATAAGTTCGAGGTGGAGGCAAAAAGTGGTTCACGTCGTACTGCTTTCTTTTATTTTTATTTATTTTTATTTATTTTATTTTTCTATCTTTGTAGCATTTTTTTTTGTAGGATTATGAGCATAGAAGAAAAGCCACTGAAAGTGTACAAATGTGAGCCAGCTGGTTGGAACTAGTGTGAGGTACCCGCACAAAGGATCATCCTTGGGAGAAGTCTAAGTACCCCGTGAGCTACTAGTGCTTCGGTCTTTGGCCTTTCAGGGAGTTTCTTGTCCACCCTTATTATTTTTGCTTTATTTGTGCATTGGAGACATTGGACTCTTTTAAGTGTGGAGTGGGAGAATTCCTTTGGATACTTAGCTTTTTAGTAGTTTAGCTTATTATTTCTTTTCTTCGTAGTTGTGTAGTATTTTAGTAGATTTTTTTTTATGTGGAAAACAAGAAAAATCAAAAAAAAAATTGAAAAAGGTAGAAATATTAGACTTTTCCCGACGATGGATCTCTTAGACAGTTTCTTGAGGGACTGAGTCGAGAAAAAAAAACTGAAAAATTGTAGGCTCTTCCTGATGACGGATCTTTTAGACGATTTTCTTGAGGGAAGTGAGTCTAGATAAAACAACAAAAAGATTTTCTATTTTTTTTCTTAGGTAGTGTAGCAATTCCCCCTTGGTTTTTCTTTAAGTTGCGGTTCTTTTCCAAGGGTTTAGCTTGAACTAGGCATAGGTAGTTTTTATTTTTGTTTTCTTTTTGATTTGTAGATTAGGGAAATGGGCTACGAGCTATAAAATTGAAAGAGAACCCATAGCGTTGACACACCTGAACACAATAGATCCTAGAGTGTAACGCTTAGTCCTAATTGTTGAATCTCACTGAAAGCGCCTTAAATAGTATATTTGTACTGAATTGAATGCTCGTAATGGAGTGTCTTGATGAGCTGATCTGAATGAGTCATATGCCATGTGTGGTGAGTATTTGTGTAGTCCATGTATTGTACTTGTGTCTATAACTTGGCTTGGTATATGAGTTGAAGCGAAATTTGAGGTGATGCTCGGTTTGAAAAATGATGTTAGGCTTTCTTTGACCTTTTTGAGCTTAATTGCTTATCACAAATAAAATTTGTCCCTAGTTAACCCTTTTAAGCCTGTAGATTTTTGTTTGGAACTCGCATTACAAGCCTATACCCTTTTGTTCTTAATTGACATTTTTTTTATCCTTTTACCTCTTAAAGCACTTTAATTATGAGAGGAGCGCTAAAAGAAGTAAGAAGGAAATAAGTGTGGGGTGGCTTTTCAGTGAAACCAATAAAAGGATGAAAGGTGCACTTATGTTGTAAACGAATACACCACTAGCAGAAATTGAGTGACAAGAAAAATAAACTGAAATTCAAAAAAAAAAAAGATGATTACATGGTGTCATGCTCTAGCTAGTGAGAATGAATTAATAGAGTGCTTAAAGAAGAAGGGCGTATTTATGGGATGATATTGTGTATGAATGAGAAGTGGGTTGAAGAATTTGCGCTGAAAATTGCTCGTGTGATGTGTTAAAGTGCTTAGGGGTTGAGTCACTATTCCTAAATACATCCTACCCGTCCTTTAGCCCACATTACAACCATGAAAAAGTCCTAATTGATTTTGAATCGAGCTAGCCTACATTAGTAGAGATTTACATTAAGGGCAAGCTTATGGTACCAATTGCATGCATGTGACCTCTTTTGTGAGAGTGAGTTATTTTCTTGATATATGTGAGTATATGAATTGAATGTGGTGGATTGAACTCAGTTTTTTTTGTTGATGTAATTGTGAGGGCATATGATTCGTGACGGAAAAGCAAGTCTTGACTTCTATATAGAGTACTTTGAGGAAGTGTGAATATTGCATGGCACTTGAGAGTTGACTTTGAGGCTAGGATTGTTCACTGCTAGGCGTAATATATGTATATTGTTCTAGGTATAATGCATTAAGGGAAATGGTTGAGTGAAGGATTCTCTAGAGAGTATAGTTAATTGCTCGAGGACTAGCAATGAATTAAGTGTGGGGTGTTGATAATAGGCGAAATCTAGGTGATTTAGCTATTGTTTATGCTTCCGCTTGATTATATTCCGATGTCATATTATGATTAATTGATGAAAAACAGGCTCTAATTGTGATATGTATACATTGCAGGATGAGGAGCCTAAATGATGCTTTCAAGAGGATATTGGAATGATTTATGAGCAAGAACAACCCCTAGAAGTCAAGTGTGCGCAAGGACAAGACGGAAAAATGGACGAAATCGAGCTACTGAAGCGTGCGAACTCCATACTTAGCGCAGTAGTTCGCGCGTGTTCGATCAGGAGAAACGTTGCTTAGGGGTAAAATTGTAAACATGGAGGGAAACCCACTTAACCTATATAAAGTCAAGCTCGCCCAAGGTTAAAGGAGGTTTTTCATAGTTTAGTGCAAGAAATAGAGAGGCAAGAGGGGGAGGAAGTTTTTGAGAGGAAAATACAAGCATAGGGCCGCCGTGGAGGCCGGAATTCATCGGCTTTCATCTTTCTTCCTCCAAACTTAGTAATTTTTATGTTTCTTTGTATGAGTTGTTGTTTTGCTACCATGTCTATGTGGAGCTAAACTTCACGTTCTAGGGTTGTGGTTCTTTCATGACTATTGTTATTCGGATATTGAGTTTGATTTCTTAGTTTATAATATTGGTTTATTTATTCAATCATGCACTTAATTATTTGATTGATTGATCACCAATTGAATACTATCTACGAATCTTGAATTGAACTCGAAAGTGGGAATTCTAGATTGCATATAGGATTGAATAGAGCAAGTTCTTGAACCTGGGCATCGGGGAACGGATTCGCAGTTAGGATAGACATATACCTAATTGCCTTGCTTGGTTGATTTACAAGAATTATAAATACGTTCTTGTTGATTCTAACTCCATAGACATATAGGCGTTAGGTTAGCTTGAATAGGCGAGTAAGAACTCGACAGATTCTTATGAGCAATATTAACCCTGTCAACCAATAAACTAGATAAATTAGTTAGTCAATTCAATAGAAGAATACAATAGGATTGTTAGATAGCCCATAACCCTAGATCGTTTTCATTACATTGATATCATAAAAATCTGCTATACTTTGGCTCAGAGTTCATTATTTATTTTCTTTTTATTTTAATTAGTTTAGAATCAAATACTTCTAGGTTTAATTCTTGTATAGAAAATTAGGATAGTCTAATTTAGTTAATAGTTAATCACAAGTCCTCGTGGGATCGACATCCGACTTTTAGTCACTTTATTACTTGACGACCGCGTATACTTGCGTGTGTGTTTGGTCGCAACACTTAATGTGTTAGTTCTATTGAACTTTATACTTTGTTGCTTTTTATTGTTGTTGTTGTTGTTTATTGTTGTTGTTGTTGTTTATGCATGTTTAGGATTTTTGGTAAGCTGGCAGGTGGTGTAGCTGCCAAAACAGGCATTTTCTAGCAATAATATACCAAGAAAAGCGACCAACTTTGGTCGCTAATTGGTCGTTTTTCCCTTAAAAAAATAATTTTCTGGGCAATAGCGACCAACCTTGGTCGCTATTTAACCCAGATTTCTCAAAAGCGACCAACTTTGGTCGCTATTCTATTTTAAAAAAATAATTTCTGGAAATATAGCGACCAAAGTTGGTCGCTTATAATTAAAAAAAATATTTCTTGAAGTTAGCGACCAACTATGGTCGCTTATTTTTTAAAAAAATAAAAAAATTAATAAAAAAGCAACCAATCTTGGTCTCTATTATTCAGATTTTAAAATATAATATTTGGATTAGAGACCAAAGTTGGTCGGATTTTTATGATTAATAATAAATAAATAAATAACATATTTTACATTTAGAGACCAACTTTGGTCGCCAAAATTATATTATTAAAATAATAAAGCGACCAATATTTGGTCCATTTACCTTAGAGACCAAAGTTGGTTGCTAATTAGCGACCAACTTTGGTCCCTAAAATAAAGGGATCAGCAATATTGCGACCAGGCATGTTTGGTCGTTTTTTGGTCTCTTATAGGCCTATAAACGACCAACTTTGGTCGCTTTTTACCGGATTTCTAGTAGTGTAAGTCTCAAATCAAGGAACAATTTTTCACTATTGGATCACTTCATATTCACGATAGCTACCACTTAATTCTAAATTGAGCCTACTGTGAGAACGTATAAGAATACCAAATCATAGCACGCGTATATTCCCGTAATATCCAAATCAAAATCTGCTAACTAATTCGTTCCCATTCCAAATAAAACACCGAATTCAAACTAGGCACAACAAATCAAACTAGGCATAAACCATCATATGGCAGCCATAGTTATCAAAGAAACAAAACACATAAAATTATTTTTTTAAAATTCAAGGTAAGAAATGGACCTTAAAAGCTAATTTGAACCTGAAAATATCTAGGACCAAAATCTTGGACGGACGACTGAACAGGGACCTCGGACATCGACCTTCGGCAACCTCGAACAGCAAATCCCACGATCAAAAACCCGTTTCACCTTCACTCCATCCGGAAACCAAAACCAAATGAAACAACCTTCATTTTTGTTTAATTCTTTTCGGTCCAGATTTTCTTATTGAACTAACTTCCAAAAAAACTTGAATTTTAGATAACTCATATTGTTGAAATGAGCGTTCATTAGCTTCAAAATAGGATAATTGTTGTGTTCATATGGATCTTGAGATGGAATCCTTTTATATAACAAAAACAACGTTCAGATAAGTGATCTTGGAATGGCCGAAATCTGGATACTTTATGGTGAATATTTTTCTGATTCTTGCTCTCGGAGGTGTGGCTGTGTGTGTATGACTCTTGGGGGTGGGACTGGTGAAGACGTTGGAAAACAGGGGTGGGTTTCACTGCTCAGGTATGTCGCTGGTTTTGTTTCCTAGGGCCTAGGGTTCAAGAAAGGGGTGTGGTGGACGACCAAACTCGCCGGTTGTCAAGTCCGACATCTTGCCGGCGAGAAAGGGAGTAAGGCAGACACGATAGAAAGTCGTCCAAGGGCAGCGGCTGCTGTAGTCTATAGGTGTGTATAGGCGTTATCCCCCTCAATTTAGGAGTTAAGTGTTATTTTATAGGGGGTGGGGATTAGGTTAGGTCAAATGGGAAATGGCTATGGACTCAATATTTTGGGCTATCTGAAATTGGGTCATTTCAATTAAGACCAAACAAAATTAGCCCCAAATTTCATACTCTTTTTCTAAAACAAGACAAAAATACTACAACATTTACTAATCAATTCTACTTGAGATAAATTAAAATTAACTAGATAAAATGTTAATTAGCTAAATAAAAGAAAATATTTTTGTAATTTTTATTTTGTGATAAAATAAAGTAAAAGAGCCAAAACTAATTGAAATATCGATATTAGGCCTAAACTAAATATTTTACGCTAAAATGGATGAAATCTCGGGGAGGGTCAAAAATCACATGTCTACAACAGGAACACAAAGAAAGGAAGAATTCCACCATGACGATCCAGGCAATACAACAAACAGGATAAGAATGATGGAAAATGCTATGAATGTGGAAGATTTGGGCATATTCAAGCTGAGTGCCCAACTGAAGAGGAAGATCTCTAGAGGCTTCAACAAGAACAAATCCTTCAGAAGCTGGAGCGATGAGGATAATTCAGACCACGAAGAGATAGCAAATCTCTGCTTCATGACAATTCTGGAAAATGAATTGAACAAATCCTCAGGATGCTGGACAGACGAGGACATTTCAGATGACGAAAATGAAAACTGTTTCATGGCACGAGGTGAAACTAGCGAGGCAAGATCCTATAACTGTGAAAAATGTAATGAATTGCAGGATATTCTTGATTTAACTTTGAAAGAGTCTCAAAAAATGATGAATGATCTTAAGAGACTCACTAAGGAAGTTAAAGACTGGAAATTCAAACATGAAGTATGTGAAATAGAAAAGGAAGTACCTCAAGAAGAGTTTGAGTAATTGCAAATGCAACTCAATGGCATGCGCAAATCCACCAGTCATTGTTCTATTAGGTCAAACCAGACGACTTTCAAGTCAACTGGAAAAGGACCAGCCAGAACCAAGTCAACTAGTACTAACACTAATGAAATACCTAAAAGTGGGTCAGAAGTTATGTGTCATTACTGTAATAAAAATGGGCATAAATATTCCTTTTGTCGTTTTCGTAAAACAAACATTTCAGGATAGGTTTGGAAACCAAAAAATTCTGAACCGAGTAACACTAACCCTCCAGGACCCAGGCAAGCTTGGGTACCTAAAAGAAAGTAATCATCTTGTTTTGTAGGAACACCACAGAATAAGCCTCAAAGGAAAATGGTATCTAGACAGTGCGTGTTCTAGTCATATGACAGGTGACAAAAACCTATTCAAAGAAGTTACAAAAATTGATGGAGGAAGTGTTAAGTTTGGGGATGATTCAAAAGGCAAAATCATTGGTACTGGAACAATTCTCTTCAATAACAATTGTGACATCACTGAAGTTTATCTTGTCGATGGCCTCAACTACAATCTCTTGAGCATAAGTCAACTCTGCGACTCAGGATATGAGGTAAATTTTATGAAAACAAGATGTACTATTGAAGATGAATTGGGTAAAATAGTCCTTCCTGGAAAAAGGTGTGAAAATATTTATATCCTTGATAGTTTTGAAAAGATAGATGGTCATATGTGCTTATCCTCTATGTCTGATGATCCATGGTTATGGCATAGGAAACTTGGTCATGCTAGCATGCATAGAAAAATTTTCCAAACATGAATTAGTTGTTGGTCTACCCAAGCTGAATTTTTCTAGAACTCATATTTGTGATGCATGTCAAATGGATAAGCAGACCAGAAACTCTTTCAAAAACAAAGATGTAGTATCTACTTCAAAGCCCTTGCAATTACTTCATATGGATTTATTTGGGCCTACTAGAATTTCTAGTATAGGAGGAAAGAGGTATGCTTTTGTTATTGTTGTTGATTATTCACGTTTCACTTGGGTAATTTTCTTATCTCATAAGGAAGAAGCATTAAGAAATTTTGAAGTTTTCTGCAAAAAGGTTCAAAGAGAAAAGGATATCTTATTTCAACAATTTAGAGTGACCATGAAGGAGAATTTGAAAACAGAGCATTTGAAGACATTTGTAATGATCAGGGATATACCCATAATTTCTCTGCACCATGCTCACCACAACAAAATGGAGTTGTGGAAAGAAAGAACAGAACCTCCAAGATATGGCAAGAACCATGTTACTAGAACACTCACTACCAAACCACTTCCGGGCAGAAGGTGTAAGTACAACATGTCACATCCATAACCGTTGCCTCATAAGGTCTATTTTGAAGAAGACTCCATATGAACTATGGAAAGGTAAATGTCCAAATATTAGTTACCTCCATCCCTTCAGAAGTAAATGTTTTATCCACAATAACGGTAAGGATAATTTTGGAAAGTTCGATCCAAGAAGTGACGAAGGTATTTTCTGGGATACTCATTAAATAGTAGATCTTGTAGAGTCTATAATAAACGCACATTATGTGTGGAAGAATTTGTACATGTTATATTCAATGAAACTAATCCCTTGGTCGAGAAAGAAATTACTGCAGGTGATGAAGATAAAGCTCAAGAAACTCAGGAGACAAGCAAATCGCAAGAGTCGACTGATACACCTGCTGTGACAGAGTCAATTGGTGAAGACAACATCAATGTGCCAGATTAACCAATCGAGTCAACTACAAATGTAGTTCGTCCAAATGAATGGAGAAGCAATCTTGAATATCCTCAGAAATTCATCATACGGGATCCAAATGAAGGAATGAAAACCAGGGGAGCTCTCAAAAAGAAAGAAAACATTGCATTGATTTCTCAGATTGAGCCAAAAAAGATAGAGGAAGCACTAAAAGATTCAAGCTAGGTACGAGCTATGCAGGAAGAGTTAGATCGGTTCAGTAAGAATCAAGTGTGGAATTTGATACCCAAACCTGATAATGTGTCTATAATCGGAACAAAGTGGGTTTTTAGAAATAAATTGAACGAGGATGGAAAGGTCGTAAGAAATAAAGCTAGACTAGTTGCTTAGGGCTACTCACAACAGGTAGGAGTTGACTATGATGAAACTTTCGCCCCAGTAGCTCGTTTGAAGTCCATACGAATTCTTCTGGCATATGCATCATTTAAAGGATTCAGGCTGTTTCAAATAGATGTTAAAAGTGCCTTCTTGAATGGATTTATCGAAGAAGAAGTATATATGAAACAACCTCCAGGTTTTGTAGATTCAAAATTTCCATACCATGTATACAAGCTCACTAAGGCGTTGTATGGGCTAAAACAAGTTCCACGTGCTTAGTATGATAGACTGAGTTCTTTTCTTTTTGATCATGGCTTTACAACAGGTAGAATAGATGCTACCTTATTCATTAAACGATCATCGGAAGGTAACCTTATTATTCAAATTTATGTCGATGATATTATATTTGGTAGTGTTAACCCTCTCATGTGTAAGGAGTTTTCAAATCTTATGCGAAGCGAATTCGAAATGAGTATGATGGGTGAACTCATGTTCTTCCTTGGACTACAAATTCAACAATCTGAAGAAGGAACTTTCATATGTCAGACCAAATATACAAAAGAGCTGATTCAAAATTTTGGTATGAGCAATGCAAAATCAATTGGCACACCAATGAGCCCTTCCACAAATCTAGACAAAGATGAACATGGTATTCCTGTTGATGAAACTAAATATCGTGGAATGATTGGATCACTGCTGTATCTGATAGCAAGTTGACCAGATAATATGTTCAGCATATGTAAATGTGCCAGGTTTCAGTCAGCTCCCAAGGAATCACATTTTACTGCCATAAAAAGAATCATTCGATTTCTCATTGGGACTGTATCTCATGGATTATGTTACCCTCGCTCTAACTCTTTTAAATTAGAAGGTCTTTTCGATGCTGACCTTGCAGGTGATAAGGATGATAGAAAAAGCACAAATGGTACATGTCAATTACTAGGAAAGGCATTGATATCCTGGAATAGTAAAAAACAAGCATCAGTCGCATTGCCTACTACTGAAGCTAAATACATTGCTATTGGACAATGTTGCGCACAACTACTGTGGATGTCTCATCAACTAGGTGAGTATGAACTTTCGTTTAAAGCCTATACAATTTTTTTGTGACAACTCTAGTGCTATTTGTCTTTCCAAAAATCCTGTGCACCATTCTAGAGCAAAGCATATAGATATTAAGCATCATTTTATTAGAGATCATGTTCTTAAGGGAGACAGAGAAATATTGTTTGTTGGAACCACTGATCAACTAGCTGATATTTTTACTAAACCGTTATTAGAAGAGAGATTTTGTGATTTAAGAAATTTACTTGGTATTATTTGCATTACTAATAACCCTTAGGACCTATGTGCACTGTTAATTTTTTGCAATAATTGTCCTTTACCCATGCATTAATTACGCCTATGTTTTCCCTCTCTTTTCTTTTCTTTCACATCAGTTCGTCGTTAAGTTGGAAAGTCAATCATCACGTCTCTTCAACTGACAACTTTTCCTTTTCTGTACTCAACCGTCAGAAACCCTCTTTTTAAGGCAGAGAACCCTTTTCAACCACTCTCATCTCTATCTCCTCTCCAAAAGTTCCGATCAAACCCCTTCTCTACAATGGCCAAACGTCCTAGAAATCCCTCTGCCTCCACCAGAAAAAGCAGCCGTTCCAAAGCAAAACCCCCTCCAATGACCCCAGAACAAGTAGACCTAGGGTCCGATCACTCTGAGGGTTTCGCCTCTTCTCAGGAAGATTTCTCTGAACACTCACAACTCTTAGGAGAAAAAGCTTTAGGTAAGCGACCCATGGAAGAACCCCCTATTTCGTCTACCCCAAAGAAATCCAAGGTTGATTTCTCTGCCTCTCTTGAATCTGACCTCAATTTCTGGGATTCCCCAAATAAGGATTTCTTCATTGCTCTGAAAGACAAACCCATTGCTCATGGAAGGGTTGTCGACCTTGACGACATGGAAGCCCTAATTTCAAGGTTAAAGATCTTTTCGTTCATCAAGATTGGGTTAAGTTCTTCTCTATTCCTCCGCCTAAGGTATATGAACCCCTGGTAAAAATGTTTTAAGCTAACCTTCGTTCTAGTAAACCTGATAGGTTGGAATCTCTTGTGTTAGGTAAGCGCATTGTTCTTAACTGTGCCCTGTTTGATTCGCTCTTTCAGTGTCGTTGTTCTGGTTTTCCTATGCTGTTTAAAAATAGTTGGCCTGATGACTTTGAAATTTCCTTTGACCAAGCCAAACAGTGTATTGCTGAGTGTCCTTTTGACTCCCTTCCAAACCAGTTCGATCCTAGTGATGTTAGTTTTGAAACTCGGGTTCTGGCCAACATTGTAGCAACTACTTTGCTTCCTCGTACTGGTTCCTTTTCAACCTTCTCTCAAAGAGACAACTTGTTCGTCTATTGCCTAGTGACCAAACTCAAAATCAAGCTTTCCTCATATGTCATCAATTTCATGATCGAAAGTGCTGAAGACCCCACCAGTCTACCCTATGGCATGACAATCGCTCACAATCTGGAAGCTCATCAAATTTCCCTGTCCAACTATCCCTTCATAATTGTTTCTAAGTCCTACAATTCTAGAACCTTTGCTAGTATGGGATATGTGAGTGTAAAAGGCTCCTGGGTTAAGAAGTACGATAGTGAAGTAAAATATGCCCCTGCAGAGCCCAAACCTTCACCCTCTGTCCCTCATCCCAATCTTGACAGTCCTGATCTTGGTGAAAAGTTTCGTGCTATTGACTCTCAACTCTCTGAAATCAAAAATCTTCTCACAGCCAGTCAGTCTACTGTTGGTGACATTCATGCTATTTCCAAGGAAACAGGGTCTGATGTGTCTAAAATTAGAGTTGTTGTTCTCAGAGTTAGGGAGAATGCTGTCAAAACCTTCAGGGAAATTCATGACAGATTGGATGGAGTGAGCATCTTAGCCAATGCAAGCTTTGAACAGTTGAAGGAGGCCATCTTCAACACCCTTACTTATTTTCTGCGTCGTTAGTGTGAATGTTTTGAGACAATTTCTTTTGCTCTGCTGGTTTTGGGCTGTGTTTTCAGCATTTGGATAATTTTTATTTTTTGCTATGTTGTTTTTGTGGGATGTTTTCCCAGCCGTTGGATGATCACTATAACTTTTCTGCTTTTGTGCTATCTATTCTATTTAGTTTTTATCTTGTTCCCTCTTTGTTGATGCCAAAAAGGGGGAGAAAGAGTAGATGTTATATTTGTACAGGTACAACTTGCGGTAGAAGTCGACTCAGTCATAGACTAGCCAACTGCATACATTGAGGGGGAGTATCATGGACTAGTCAACTGCATACATTGAGGGGGAGTAAAACACAGGAAAGTCAACTAGTGTTTACTGTTATATATTATTTTGTCATCATCAAAAAAGGGGAGATTGTTAGATTCAGTTTTAATGATGCAAATAATATATATATGCAGGACATCAATTACAAGGAGTCAAGAAGATACTACAAGACTACTGGAGTCAATCCTGATGACTAAGGAAAGAAATCAATCAGCAAATCTGGACGACTAAGGAAAGGACTCGCAAATCTGAATAACTAAGGAAAGAATCCAATCAGCAAAGAGTAACATCCAGCTGCGATGGAGAGAATCAAGCAAGCCTTAACCTAAGGCACGAATCAAGGATAACATCCCGAAAGATCGAAGATTCAGTAAAGATTGGTACGCGACTAATTTCGGAAGAACCAACAATCAAAGAGCAAGTCTTCATTGCATACATCTGTTGAAGGAAGGAAATCAAGGGAAAGCAACTGCTAGCTATCTTATTCTTGGAAAGAATCAATCTCTTTGCAACGATCAAATCTCTTGGGTTGTCAAGCCTCGACCGTCATCAAAGTACTTATACCCAGCCTTAAACCCTAGTCAGACATACTTTGATCGAACCAAAAACCACTCTCTTTATTCTACTGCAAACAAATATTGTAGTTCACTAAGATCTGTTGTATAACAAGTCAGAGAAAAAAAGGAGAGTATAACACTGGTGAGGCATTGTATCAAAAAGAAACGAGTGCTAGAGAAACTGTGTTGTCAATTCACTTCAACTGTAATCAGAGAAACACATTTACTAAAAGAGAACTCCCTTGCAACCCAAGGGGATTGGACTAGGATTCACATTGAATCCGAACCAGTATAAAATCCTGATGTCTTTAATTCCTGCATTTACCTTCTGCAATTTACTTTCTATCATTATAACTGTTAAGTTATTATATCTAGTCAACTACTCGATTAATTAGTCAACTAATAAGTAATTAAGTTTAAATATTTACAATTCACCCCCCGTACTTTCAGAGTAATCTCTTCCTCCCTCAATCAATTTCAACAATAAACTACCCAAAATAGTTTAACAACACCACATACTGCTTCTTAATGTCACATGCATGACCTAGCTAGATCTAACCCCACAACGTACATAAATCCATAACTTCTTGCATAAAACTTAGGAGAGTGACTTACCCGTATAGATGATGGTTTAGGGAGTCACTACAAGAAAAAAGGGTTTTAGTGGCGACTTTACTAATCGCCACAAAAGTTAGGGATTTAGTGGCGACTCGAACAAATCGCAATAAAAAGGTAAAGTTATTTGTGGCGACTATAAAAAGGTCGCCACGTAAAAATACTATAGTGGCAACTTTACCTAGTCGCAACAATTATTTTTAGCTACAGGACAAAATTTTACTTTCCCGCTAAAGGAGAAAATTTGGCTCCAAAAAGTTTAGCTCGTTGACTTTTGTGGCAATTTGATCGCCACTATTTTTTTCGTTTAAAGTTTTAAGGATAAATTAAAATACAACTATTTTTTTCATTTAAAGTTTTAAGGATAAATTAAAATATAAAAACTTCAGAAATATATAAAGTTATTTATTCTACTTTTTAAAGATAAAACAATCTGGTCTCAATTCTCAAAAATTTCTCACGCTCAAAAAAGGAATAGAACTCAAAAGTAGCCCTAACTCAAAAGGGCAGAAATCTCACGCTCAAGAGATCAATTTCTAATCTCAAAATCCAACTGGAAATTCTCTCTTCAAAATAGCCCTAAGCCAGAGCACAAAATCGACGAATCCAAGTGACGATTTTCACCCAAATGGCAATTTTCACCATGCTGCGCTGAAGAACATCAGTAAGCTATTTCTTCTCAATCAGTTTAGGAATTATTTGTTGCTTGAGTTCAACATTATTGTTGAAGAAAAGATACTCATATATATCAGCTAACCTCTGTTTTTCTCTGGATTTGTCCAATGTACAATCTGTAATATCAGATACTTTCTCCTTATTTTTTCATTAAATTTCGTTAAGATTGCTTTGTGTGTAGTCTTTCTAATAGAAGAATATTTTTGGGATAGAATAAAGTGGGGTTTGTGGGTTGATGATTGCACATTGAAGAAACACCAGTCAGAGATTATTCTTAGGTGGTTTCGGATTAACCAAGGATATCATCAACGGACGTGTTGTAGGAAATGAAACGTCCCAAAATTGAAAGCATGCATGTGTCTTTTCATATTCAATTTTTGTTGAATGTCTTCCCCTTTAATTGAAATTTAAAGCCTAGCACAACTGTTTTCTTAATGAGAAAGAAGAGGAGATGACGTGACTTTTGATTTTTAACAAAGTGACTTATGAATTCTTAAAAATAGCAAATAAATAGGGGAAAAAGGACTAAATCCAATAAATTGACAAAAAAGATTATTAAGTTTCTCGGCCATATAGATATGCCACATCACCTTGCCAAGTCCCAGCTTTATATATTTATATAGATTATAACTAGGTATCGTCAATATATCAAATGATTAGTGTCTTGTAGACATGATATGTAAAGACCAAGAACTGTGAGTTATCAACCAATGAGATCGATTATAAACCAATATATAAGTTAATATCAGTAAACTAGCAATATAACTAAGTTAAGCATACACAACATATACAGATAACACAATGCTACGCTTGATCAAATCATCATAGTAGAAAATTATTATAGAACTAGATCATCATATATACCAATCATGACAAACACCAACAGATTGAAGGAAAGTAAATCAGTTAGAGTTTCTGTCAAGATTGGCTGGTGGTCTTCTTGAGGTCATTCTACTTGCAGATTGAGCATTTATTTGTTCTCATATTCTTGGACCTAAATATTCCTCTAATTACCGTTATACGCGTAAATACCAGTACTTTCTGTTTAAGTTTTCTGAGATACTTTTGGCGGTATCTGATTGTCATTGAATGGAGATGGTAACAATAGAAGAAGAGTTGCTTAGTTGAGATTGTACACTAATAATCCACATGTATTGTTAGCTTGTTGTTTCCATCTATTTGCTTTGTACATGGTCTACTTATCAAAGCTTGACATCGTTATTAATATTATCACGGCATTCAAACCTTCGATTGATGCTCCTTCTATTTCAGAAACTCAAGTCATTCTTGCTGGTCAAACATCTTGCCTTAAGGCACATATACCAACTATCTAAATCATCAAGAAGAAAGCTCAATTATGTCTGAAAAAAGAATCGAATAAAAGATGGATGGATGGCTGATCAGAATGCAACAGGTAAGGATTTCTCTTGAAATCAGTTTAGTGTATATGACATGGTTCTCCTTTTCTATTAATTTAACTTGATGAATTCTCAATTTCCAATATTAAACTAATGCCTTGTAAAATACAAAATATTTTTCACATCTTATTTGTCCATACATTTTTACTCTTCACAAAGGAACAGGAAAAAGAATGTTGAGCAGAGCCATTTTCACCTTAAAACTTAGTTAATCCTTCTCTAGAAAACCAACCTTCACTAAATGCTTGTTCAATCATTTTGCAATCCATAATATGTATACCTACAAGTTCTGTCTATATTAGAAAAGTCTATCATCATTTCTACATGGAAGACATAGGATTCTGTAAAATGATCTAACTAAAAAAGAATGCCACTGCCACAAATGCAATATGGAGTAAACGATTGGTTCTGGGCTTTTAGAATTCTAAAGGACAGCCCGCTGCGCTTGGCCTCTCTCTGGAAGCCGGTCTTCTGCAGTACTAGGCATAAATCTTTGTCTTTCATCTGTTATGGCCATGTAGTGAAACCTGGTAATGCCATAAAGATACTAAAGAGTTACTTCTTCTGGTTTCTGTTTGTAGTGGTCATCTTCTAAGAGTTGGTCATTATATATCCTTAAGGACACAACATTCTTCTTTACGAAGGCAGCTTTTAAAAGAACGTTGGAACAAATGCATTTTGGACTACATCCTAGCATTTTCTTTCCTTTCCTCCATCTATTAAGTTAATTCCTTTCCAATGATAGAATATCGAATAAAAAGAGTTGAAAATGAATTAAGTTCGTTCACTTTAACATGCTGCTTCATTTTAAGAAAATAGCTACGACGATTCTTACTTTTCTTTATTGAGCATGAAAGCGATTCTGGTTGTGTTAAGATTGAAAGCAGGCATGTCTTTTGTGTGCTCAAAGATGGCATACGAGTAAAATCCTGGGACATCACGAAATACTATAAACCTGTAAATAAGTACGAATCCAAGTTGTTTATCATCATTTATGAGAAAATGTAATGAGATGGTCCAGGATGTAAGCAACCAGTAGGCATTTCCAGTCACCCATTTGTTAGGTGGCTGACTGCATAGAGTTCAATTCTGTTATTTTAATGACTGGTGATTGATTATACATTATAGATAGTTTCAGTAGGTTCTTAGTTGAACATTACGTTGCCGTGTTGCTTTAAATAATTTGGACATAGATTATGTAATACGACTCTGTGCATTCATTTCAATTCATGTACTATATTCAGATTTATAATTATTTGTGTTGGTTTTGATAACTGAATTTCGCAAAGTATCAATGACATCTCACACTGATTGACATATTTTATAATAATTTAAACTAAGCATCCTTGCCATATATATATTGTGACCGCAAGGTTGATGTTCCCATGCTTTAAAAAGTTATTGCTTGTGGGGTTTTAAAAGTTTCCCAGAAGTACCTTTCTTTGCTTTACTTCTTATCGCTTTTTTCGGCTAATTTTCTCTTTAAACTTACTGTCTTCTTTGTACATATGCATATATTAATGATGTTCATCTTTATTTTTTAATAGCAAGGACAAGATTCTTTAAGAACGAGGAAGTGAAGTTGCTCAAGGAGTAGTTTGAAGATATTTTTATGATCTTTTTGTTTATCGTAGAAGACATTGGAGTATGTCTTGAAGACTGTTTCTTTTTTGTTTGTGTCGTGAAATGGCAATGTATATACATTGACTACTCTTGGCTGTGTAGACTTTTTAACATTAAAAAGTCTATAATTCTATTTTGAGAATTATTATCGGATTGTACAAATATTTGTAGTTTTATATATTTTTTTAAAACAAGAAATCCTTTTATGGAAAACTTGTGTTGTGACGAAAATAAGAGCTTATATGATTATAGTCTATTGCCACTAAAAGAAAATATAATTAGTAGCGATATATTGATGCCACAATAAATGGAGATTTTGGCAATACCAAGTTGTCACTAAAATGTAATTTTTAGCAGCGACAAAAGTAGCCACCAAAGTCAGGCTTTTGTTGCACCTACGCTCGCCGCCAATGATCTGTGGCGATATGAGTAGCCACCAAAGGCTAGCATTTAGTGGCGACGGATTCTCTAGAATGAATTCTAATGGCAATCCAAAATAAGTTTTGTGACGACAAATGTCGCCACGAAAGGTGGACCTTTTGTGGCGACCATTATAAGTCGCTACCAATAAGTATCTGCCACTTAGTATAGTCAACGACCACTTGGTCACCACATAGACGCCACGAAAGCTATTCTGCGCGACAATTAAACTTTTTGTGGCAAATTTTGTCGCCACTAAAAGCCTTTTTCTTGTAGTGAGTGACTTCCATGATCCTAAAAGATTTGGGCAAGATTGAATGAATAAAATTGCTAGGTCTTTTCCTTCTCTCTCTAGGATACTCTCACTTCTTTTTAAAAATATCAGATTTTATCTTGTAAAATGACCCCCTAAGGTCTTATATCAAAATAGGTTCAGATAAGAAAATCTTCAAAAATGACCTCCGAAATCAATTATATGGTAGCAGATCGATATGTGGGCAGCAGAATGGATATGTGGGCAGCAGAATCCATTATGTGGCCAACAGATAGATTTGTGGCCAACAGAATATTTATGTGGCCAATAAAATGATTATGCGACCAGTAGAATAGTTTTCAAATTTTGCCCATTTTTCTGTTCCACTCTGTGACGGATCTGCGGTCCGCGGAGTGATTTTGCAGTCGCATAATTGACCGCAGAAATGTCATTTTCTGCAACAATTTACCTCTATCTCCCTAATACATTTGTACACCCCAAAAAGTCCGTACCGTGGCTCATTTTCTACAATCCTCAAACCCGTTAGCCTACCTCGGCACAACGAAACCTTAATTTCTTGGCAAAGTTTTACGGGGCCTTACAATACGATGGTAACTGAAAATGTTGCACGAGGTATCGTGAGCGTATGATTCGTTATTTGGGACTCGTGACTTGTGATTATATGATGAGGTATCACAGAGTAATTTCATTGTGAGAGTTGTGTTAGAACGACTTGGTTAATTGGTTGTCATTTGTTTTCCATATTTGGTTTCACTGGTACTTTAACAATGTTCTTATTACTTCACTGTTTATATCACATGTTGATTTTTGTTGTAATTTATTGATTACTGCTTTCATTATTAGCTTTATACTTCTATACTGCATAGGTTATTTGACTAGCAGGTGACTTGACTTGTACCTCGTCACTATTCCTTAGAGGTTAGCTAATACTTACTAGGTACCGATCGTGGTGTACTCATACTACACTTCTACATATTTTTTGCAGATCCAGGTACTGGAATTATCGGACCCAGGCAGAGTTAGCTTATTGATCACGAGGATTCAAGGTAGAGCTACTTAGTCATCGCAATTCCTTGGAGTCCTTTCCCCTTTTACTGTACTGTCAGCTTTTTATGCGAACAATATTGTATTTATTTTTGGGATCTTTCTATATATTCAGCTAGAGTTCGTGACTCTATATTACCTTGTCTTGGGAGGTTGTCATGATTATTGCCGTGTAGGCTTGTTTCACCTTTATTTCGATTTTTATTTTAAACTCTATTTCAAAATATCATTGTTAAACACGCTTAATTGATGTAAGTAATTGGCTCACCTAGTCTTAAAGACTAGGTACCATCACGACGCCTGAGGCGAAATTTCGGGTCGTGACATTAGTTAGCTTCCGAACTGCGTTTTCAAGTGTGTACTCTTATATCCTTCAATTCTCGAGTGTTCTAATACCAGTAAAAACTTTCAGCATATTTTCATATTTAAGTTCCATTATCCAACAATGTTGGAACTTGGAAATAACAAATGAATGGTGTTCAAAAGATACGAGTCATGGATTGCCAAATAACCTTCATATAATCATAAACCGAGTTTAACTTTTTCTAAAATTACCACAACTTCAAGTAACTAAATGTACAAGAAATTACCCGTTAAAGTACAAATGAGGTTCTTAATAAGCGACATTAACCAACTTCACCAGCTTCTCAAGTTGTCGCAAAACATCACCGAAAAATGAAAAATATCTTTGTCGTTGCCGAAAATCTGTAGCTCATACCGGTAAAGAATAAAGCCAAATGAGTTATTAAGAAAAGTATTTTTCAAGTTAATTATGTCAATCAAACATGAAAAAATTTAAAAACATTTTCTTACCAATCACACCCTAAATTTAAGTGTCTTCCTAGACCATTCTAAAGCAGAACATATTTGGGGCTATTACTAGTGTAAATTCATTTTATAAGAAATTCTTGTGAAATATCCGTAATTTGGAACTTCTTTTACAAAGATGGTTACTAAAATGGCTTGTTTTGATGGTTATTACCTATTATATTGTATTGTATTGTTATTTTAAATACAATATTTTTTTTGACTGTTACTTAAATTTTGTTGCATTGTATCGTTAAATTTGTTCATATACTGACGATGTCACTTTATATAACGACCTATTTACTGCGGTCGTGTCATTACCTTATCTTTTTTTTCCTCTCATCTTTACCTTTCTTATTATTAAATAATTTTATTTTATCATATATCCTACCTTTCTATATAATAATTTTACCATATATTTTTTTTTCTTCTAATATTGCAAGTTTATTCTTCATGTTGGTGGTACATGACAATATGAAATGACGTCCATACAATATATCCAAATATTATATTTATCAAAATAATACAGTACAATAAAATACAATACAATAACCGTCCAAACGGTTTCTCAATTGACATTCTAACTATGCAAGTGATCTTTTTTTTTTTTAGGAATTAATATCAAGTTAACATCATGAGAATTGACGAGGGTGTTCATGGACCACGTACGTACTCAACATGGCTAACTATGTTTATAATTGTAAACCTATATTACTTGCTATTACTAGTTAAGCGTGATATGTAGGACAACAAACTGAATATGCTCGAAGTAATATCTCCTGCATGATTGGATCTTTAAGCATTATGAATACCATATATTAGTCGCTAATTCACAGAGATGTTTCTTTAGTTTAAGCTCTAATGATCTCTTTAGAACGTGATAGGACCACATACTGAATATGCTCCGAGTGACACATCCAGTATAATTGGAGTTCTATAAGCATTGTAATTAGTAACTAGCCAGAGATATCCTTCTTTACTTAAGTAGTAATAATCCATCTTAATTCAGTCAAATAAGGATTCTAAGTTCTAACAAAATGAGCTGTTCATTGGAGTAGGATACGGATTTAGTAAAGTAAGAAATATAATATCGAGGGACTACGTGTCGTGTAGCAATTTACCATATATGGCTATCTAATCTCATATTTTAATGAGAGTTAATATTTTAATGGTTGCGATGATTATTCTTTTGTCTTGTACCTACGCCATGGAACGTGAACATAGAGAGGAGAGTCGGGATCCTTAAGAGTAGACTCCTTTGACATTTACATCTGTCAATTGGATATTTTGACTTTCGCAGTAGGATTGACCATACGACACCAGTTCTGTCCAACTCGAAAACTCCTACTCCCATGCATTTTATGTGAACTGACGGAGTTTTAAGAAAGAGTGAAAAAAGTAAAGTAATTTAAAACAGTAAAAAGAAGTTCGTTTTTTCATAAAAAGTTGAAGCAAATAAAGTTAATCTTAGTTGGCAAACTTGTCCATTTATTTAGTTAAATAATAGTTTCGTTACACCAAATATGAAAGAAGGGAGGTGAGTGTAATATTATAAACCACAAGAGAATCTAGTGCTATGAAGGCAAAGTTTAAGAAAGGTCTCTATAATTATCTGAAAAATAAATATTTTCGAATATATAAAAGGATCATTCTCTTCAACAAACTTTAAAAATAAAATAGTATCACAGAAACTGAAATGGAGGGAGAATTTTGAATCTGCCACTACATAACGAGGCAACTTCACGTGCTTGGGCGGCTTCTTCGAGAGCTCCTAGTTTGAAAATTGTAATCCATGTTTGAGATTTTTGACAAAGTTATGCTAGAATGGATGAAAAAGAGAGGAAGGAAGAAAAGTGAGACTGTGGAAGATGGAAAAGACGAGTTATGAGTCGGATTCTGCATGGGAGCAGGGCCTGCTCAACATTCTTTATGGCCTAATGCCAATATTGATGAGAGGCCTTCGATTTTATTTTAAGAGAGTTTGACTATCTAAACTTGAAGTTCAATTTCCTAACGTTTTGAGATACAAAATTATTACTCCTTCCGTTCCAATTTATGTGAACCTGTTTGACTGAGCACGGAGTTTAAGAAAAACATGAAGACTTTTGAAATTTGTGGTCCTAAACAAGTCCAAATGGGGCCTAGAATATTTGTGTGGTTATAAAAGCTTCTCATTAAGGGTAGAGTTGTAACTTTAAGCTAAATTGTTACCAAATTTAGAAATGGTTCATTCTTTTTGGAACGGACCAAAAAGGAAATAGGTTCACATAAACTGGAACAGAGAGAGTAATATTTTTTTATATTGATTTCTCTTATTAATTCATTATAGTAGTGTATTAACATTTTCATTCTTTTTTTTCCTGAGTTTTGAAAAATCGATATATTTTCTTATTGATATATTTAAATTCTAACGAGATAATACATAAGATGCTCCCTGAACTTGTCTCCAAAACTTAGTTTCCCATTCAACCTTTACGGATGTTCCTTTTCTATCCTATACTTGTCCGAAATGAATTTAATACTACCATAAAAGTTGATGCGGCAAAAAATTTTAAAAATAAAGTGATAGGTGCGTATTATCAAAATTTAAAGTAAAAAAATGACTTATTTGACAAAGAACCCCACCCCCCCTTTTTTCTTTCTTTACCCCCCTTCCCCCTCTCCCCCCCCCCCCCCGAAAACCCCTCTTTCTTCTGCTTCTCAACGCCATTTCATTCTTTTCCATTTTTACTCCCCTCCTTTTTAAGAGTAGATTTTCTTGCTCTTTTCCCTTTCCTTTTCTTTCTCCAGCTTTTCCTCTTCTCCTCCTTTTATTTTCCATCAGCAAAACCTTCATTGTCGCCTATTCCCCTTCCTCTTCCCGGCAGAAAATTAAGATGAAAAATTAATCAAAGATTGTAAAAATCATCAGTTGTATTCTCACTCTTGACTATTGAAAACCCAATAAAAATGCATTAACATGGAAAACTACAATTAAACTATAAAATCTCACCAGATGTTGGCCGAAAATTGCTTCCGGCGCTGCGGAGCTTCCAATTTTGCGAATCAACCTCCAACCGCATTCATATCTCACTTTTCAATCCCTTTTCTATTGGTATTACAATGCCAAAAGACTCAATTAACTTGAAAACTAATTTATGTAAATTCAAATTTTGTAATTGGGGTGAAGGATTGCATTGTAGGAAAGGAGTTTCAGAAAAGAGATTTTCAAAACAAATATAAGGAAGGAGATGCAAATTTTAAAAAGAGAAATAAGAATAAGGAGTAAAAATTTAAAAATAAAGTCAAAAAAGAAAAGGTAAAATCAACTTGAATCTGTTGGGATAATACGTGGCCAAGACATAGGGAGAGTGTGCAACACCTTCCACCATGAGACTGGTTGTATATGTCTCAGGGAGGTATTAAATTCATATCGGACAAGTATAGGATGAAAAAGGAACATTCGTGAAGGTTGAATGGGAAACTGACTTTTTGGGACAAGTTGAGAGTGCAACTTATGTATTATCCCAATTCTAACAAATGATTAAAAAGACAATATATAACTATAAAGTGAAAATAATATAATTAACAAATACGAGATAAAATAACACTTGTAAGCTAGTTCAATATAATCTGATTCAAGAAAATTGATCATTTGATTCCAAGATACATTTTTGTTGCTTCAATAACTTCCCGTAATGCTTGAAACATGAGGTAAAAATAGAAAAGAGTAGGTAACGAACCGACTGGCCGTTTCAAGCTTTTGCATTCGGTTCAATAGTGTATTATGACTTGCGTGTATTCCCGCGATATGGTATATTAAGACTTGCGCATATGGTCGGTTTTGATTTTTGAGTGGTTTGGGATTTTGATTTAGAAGAAAGATTCTCAATTTAGAAGCTTTAGGTTGAAAGGGTTGGCCAGGTTTGGCTTTTGTGTATTTGACCTTAGATCAAAATTTTGATGGTTTCGTCAGGTACGAATGGTGAGTTTGGACTTGGACATATGCCCGGACTCGCATTTGGATGTTTCTAGAAGGTTTTGGCTCTAATGGGTGAAAGTTAGTAATTTCAAGATTTGGAAAGTTCATAGAATTGACCGGGATTCGACTTCGATGTTATCTTATTCGAATTATTATTTCGAGAGTTGGAAGAGGTTCATTATGTCATTTGGGACTTGTGTGCAAAATTTGAGGTGATTCCGTGCAGTTTAGAGGTGTTCAGCGTAAGTTTAGAATTTGAAAATTTGAAATAGTCCATTAAGCTCGATTTGAGGTGTGATTCATAGTTTTGATGTTGCTATGTGTGATTTAAGGCCTCGAGTAGGTCCATGCTATATTTTGGAACTTGTTTGTATGTTCGGACGAGATCCCGAGGAGCTCAGGTGTATTTTGAGGTGATTTCGGACCATGATGAATGATGAGTGTATTTCTAGTTTTCTATTGATCTCTGATGCCTATAGTGTTCTTCGATATCGCGAGGGTGCAGCCGTGATCGCAAAGTGTGTTTTGGGCCACCAGTAGTTTAGTATTCGCGGACACAATAGGTGGAGTGCTTTCGTGGAGGTTTGAAATGCTTGTTCTTAGCGTACGCGCCAGTGGTACCACATTCGCATTACGGAGCTGCGAGCTGGAGAACTCTTCGTTGCATTTGCGTAGCTCAGGGTGCATTCACGGAGACTTGGTGTCTGTGGGAATCGCGTTCGTGTGGTCAGCATTGCGAGTGCGTAGAGAATTTTGTGGCAGTGGCGTTTGTGCTTCACGATCACATAGGTATTCCTGCGATCGCGATGGGTATCCCTGGAGCAATGTTATAAATTACTCTATTTTGAATGTTTTGGTTATTTTATCACATTTTGAGTTATGTAGCTCGGATTTCGATGATATTGGAGGGAATTTTTACGATTGGGATTGGGGTAAGTATTTTTGACTCAGATTTGATTATTTTACATAATTCCATCTTTAATTTTTGTATTTAATTGGTGAATCTAAAAGAAAAAATTGATTGGGGGGGGGGATTGTATAATCTTTTCTAAAGTGAATATTTGAGATCGATTCAGGGTCGCATTTGGGTGAAATTAGTATGGTTGGACTCGTATTCGAATGAGTTATCAGAATGTGTGAGCTTTTTGGGTTACGGAGTGGCAGTCCGGGCTAACGTTTTGGTTGAACTTGAGTATATGATTAAAGATTCGACCTTTATCGTTTACGTTTATTTTTTATGGCACTATATTCTGTTTTTGAGTTACTTTTGGCTAGTTTCGAGCCGTTCGGAGATCGATTTACGGGGGAGGACGTTTCTAGAGTATTGTTTTGGATTGTTTGATATTGTCTTGGTTTGTACGAGGTGAGTAACATATCTAACCTTGAAATTGAGGGTATTTATCACTGGAAACTATGATATTTGTGATGCGTTGGGGGTGACGCACCTGCTAGGTGATGGGCGTATATGCCTGCACTGGGTATTGTCACGATCCAAAATTCACTAGTCGTGATGGCACCTAACCCAACCCGCTAGGTAAGCCAATTTAACAACTATCCATTTTCAATATTATTAATTAAATAATTTAAAAAATAATTTTTCTGAATGTTTTACATTTTTCAAGGACTGGTAGTACAAATCATGAGCTTCTAATAATAGAGTTTACAAAGCAGATATGAAGAAAACACATCTTCTGTTTGAAAAGTACATAATTTTTTTTATAATCTAAGGCTACCGTGAACAAGAGGCAGCTACAGCAGGAACACATATACGCTTTCAAATCCAAAAACCAATGAACACAACAACATCGGCATCGGTGATCTGCACGCAATGCGTAGGAAGTGCAGTATGAGTACAACTGACCCCACGTACTTAAAAAGTAACAAACCTAACCTCAGGTTGAATGTAGTGACGAGCTGGAATATAGGTCGGGTCCAACACCAATAACCAACAGCAGTTCATACAACGTAGAGCATATAAACAAGCAAATAATCTCAGAGATAAAATGTTCATCTTTTGCACAGTTTTCCGAAAATCGTTTCGCTTTTCAAGAACATCAGTGAAAACCAAATCCTTTGTCGAAATCATTGAAAAATATGAGATAGTTTGAAAACTGCAAGTTTTTCCAAAAATCCTTTCCATAATAAATAAGATATTTCATTTTTCTTTCCAAATAGTAAGTGTGAAATACCTCTCTATGCCACATATCAATATGTGTAAAGAAATCATGAACGACGTGATACCATACAATATGAGGAAAAATGCATCTCTATGCATGTATGTCATGTATGCATATCAGTGCCATATATCCCAGAGATGAAACATGAACTCACACTCTCCACTCAAAATGCTCAACCACTTGGTTCTGTATATGGCTCATACGGCTCAGGGAAGATCCATCCCGGAATATACATCATTGATCATCAGTTACTCAGTACCGAGGAAATGCCATTCCGGCTCCATGGAGAAGATTCATCTCTAGGTATATATATGAATGCTCAACCAATCGGTACTATATATGGCTCATACGGCCCAGGGAAGATCCATCCCGAAATATATTTATATATACATCAAAGACCATCAGTCGTCAGTACCAAAGACAAATGCCAATCCAGCCCCATGGAGAAGATCCATCTCCATGCCCAGGGAAGATCTATCCCTGAATATAATCAAGCGCGCTTACTCGGGGTGTGTACAGATTCCAGAGGGGCTCCTTCAGCCCAAGCGCTATCATAAATTAGAATAACTGCTATGGCGTACAACCTAATTCCATAACTGTCACTCATAATCAGGTCCTCGACCTCACTCAGTCATCAATCTCTCTAGTCTCACCCACGGGCTCACAATACTGTTAAAACTTACCCGAAATAATGATATGATGTATCAATAAATAACAACTGAGACTGAGATATGAATGCATGAATCTGACGGAGTACGAAATATCAATAAAATCAATGAGATGACAGCAAGAAACGACCACCAAGGGTCTCAACAATATTAGCATAAAGCCTAAACATGATATCTAGCATGATGTACAACTCAATTACTTTATCACATGGTGAAAAACACAAATATCAACAAAGTGGGCCACTAAATAGTGCCTTGGAAACAACAGAGTCATAATTCACAGGGTGCATGCCCAAATGCCCGTCACCTAGCATGTGCGTCACCTCAACACCAATCACATAACACATAATTCGGGGCTTCATAACCTCCGCACTAAGTTTAGAAGAGTTACTTATCTTAAACAATCCAATTCTAACACCGAGCAAGCTAAGCGATACTCCAAGAAAGCCATCAAGCGCGTAGCGACCTCCGAACGACTCAAAACTAACCAAAAGCAACTCAAATACATCAGATAAAGCCCAAGGAAGCAATTACAAATGATAAAGATCAAATCCTAAGTCAAATACCAAATCCGGCCCCAAATCACACCCGAGCCTATGCCTAGAAACTCGACAAAACTCACAAAATCTGACAACCCATTCAATTACGAGTCCAACCATACTAGTTTCACTCAAATCCGAGTCCAAATCGATGTTCAAAACTCAAAAATTCATATTATGATACTTTAGGCCAAAACCCCTAATTTCCTCTTTAAAATCCCCAACCAATTGCTAAAAATGAAGATGGATTCTTGAGATATAATAAAAAATGAGTAGAGAACACTTACCCCAATCCTTGTGATAAAATTTGCTACAAGAATCGCCTCAATCCGAACTTGGAAATGTTAAAATGAAGCCAAAATCGCGAACCCTTGTATTTATTATTCAGCCCAGCACTTCCGCATGTGCGGTCAAATTGTCGCATCTGCGACCACCGCATCTGCGGTCAAATCTTCGCTTCTGCGACCACACTCACCAGCCGACCCTTCGTACCTGTAGAACAATTTCCGCTCATGCGCACTCGCAGGTGCGACTTCCCTTTGCATCTGCGATGATCTCCATCCAAGACTTCTTGCATTTCTGCGACTAATTGTCCGCATCTGCGGACTCGCACCTGCGCCCATACTTCCACAGATGCGGAAACACCAGAACCAACAATAGTACACTTTAACCAAAATTTCCAAAAAATGCTCTGAAATCAATCTGAGACACGCCCGAGCCCCCCGCGATCCCTTCAAAACATACCAACAAGTCCCATAATATAACACAGACCTACTCTAGGCCTCAAAACACACATAACAATATCGAAACAACGAATCACACCTCAATTCAAAATCATTGAACTTTGAAACATCAACTTTCACAACCGATGTTGAAGCCCATCAAATCACGTCCGATTGACCTCAAATTTTGCACACAAGTCACATTTGACATTATGGACCTGCTCTAATTTTCAGAATTGGAATCCAACCCCGATATAAAAAAGCCCACTCCTAGTCAAACTTTCCAAAAATCCATTTTTCACCAATTCAAGCCTAATTCTACTGCGGACCTCCAAACCACAATCCAGACGCACTCCTAAGTCCAAAATCACTCAACGGAGCTAATGGAATCATAAAAAATCCAATCCGAGGTCAAATACTAAAAAGCCAAAACTTGGTCAAACCTTTCCAATTTAAAGCTTCTAGCTGAGAATCATTCTTACAATTCTATTTCGAATAACCTAAAAACCCAAACCGATGATTCACATAAGTCATAATACATCATACAGAGCTACTCATGCCATCAAACAACCGAGCGAAATGCAAATGCTCAAAATGACCGGTCGGGTCATTACATCCTCCCCCACTTAAACATACTATCATTCTCGAACGTGCCTAGAGTTATTCCAAAAGCCATCAAATAGCTGTTTAACCTCACTATGCACATACCCGGGGGTGATCCCATGTCACCCTATCCCATATAGGTCTGATAACACAACATGACTGAAATTTCTTAATTCAACCTAGCCCATAAGCCTTTGATCCAATTTTCACATTCGAAATTTTCTATAAGATCAGAATCTCACATCTACACACTGTATAAGTCTGAACAAGCTATATCCAACCATAGCCATAACTCAAGATGAAATCACATGATATACCATCTAACTCAAACACTCATAGCAATAATTTATAATCACAGTAGCTGCTTAGAACAACCCAATACTGGTAATAAACCTCTTATCAAACAGAGCCTCATTCTAACACCTTCATACACTGCAAACGATGAAAGAAACATGCCGAAACTCATAACCATTCGCCAAATCAACAAGTTATGGAACTCCCTCTCATTCGATAGGAACTATAGCAAATTTCTAAGCCGATTAACATCAATATCCTTCCAAATATAAGGAAATCAGATCTGATAGCCTCTATTCTAGGTACGATGACCTCATCCCATCTAACATAATCACTCTAGTGATATGACACATCAATACAGCTTAAAACCATAACTCATGCAACCCGTGCACCAAATAGCAACATTCCAAATGTACTTGTCACACCTTTTTTTACCACCCGAAGGGATATATAAGGGAGTTTTTCCAATTAAAGTGACATTATTCAAAATGAGATTATTTTATTTATTCTTTTAGAGTCGCCACTTGGAATATTTATTATGGTGTCCCAAGTCACCGGTTTATTTTAAAATCTCAAATTGAGGAAAATCGACTTTATTTAAAAGTCTACAAAACCAGAAATTCTAAGTAAGGAATTTTGTTGTCCCGAGAGAAGTTGTTAGGCATTCCCGGGTTTCGTGGTTCGATCACGGTCGCTTAAACTATTAATAATTGGCCTATTATCTGATTAATTACATGTCTAAAATCCTATTGTGCATTTTTGCCTTTAACTGATTTTATTTATTTTAAACGCTTTTAGAATTTATGGAATTATTTCTTGAACAAGTTATGATTGTCGTACACTTTCCATTTTGGAACACACCGCAAACCACACTACATGTAATGCACCCGTGATTCGCGGCATGCTTGTTTTATTATTGTTCGAAGTTGTTATGGTCGAGTCACATGAAATGCCCACCCGAATTGGGGATTAGGCATCACAACTATGTCACGGGAACCGTACCCATATCCATGATGGTTTGTTGATCGCGCCTAAAGCAACTAGCGCATTTGAATTATTTTCCTAATCTTTGAGAACATTGTGATACCAATTTACGAACAAGACATTTATTGGGGAGCAAATAGGCTAGCTAACATGATCTATTACTTGACCAGATTCCTTATGGTCCAAAACCCACCTTATGGCCCATTCTTATTCCTTGCCAAGAAAGAAACAACTCCAATTTTCATCTATCTAATTAAAAGCATTTATTCAAGAACCAAGACTACATACATCGCAATCAAAATAAAAAAACTAATTAAGACAATTTAAATAAAAACTAAGACATGCTACTCAAACAACATAGAATCACAAATCAACCAACACACACACCAAGCTATCATAACATAATGAACTGAGAATGAAAATTGAGAAATGGACCTTTATAGATGAACAAAGTTGAATATTAATCGGGCTAAACAAAGCAACAATCCTTGGACCGAAACACCGAAATTATAAACCGGAACCTCGGATTGACACCAGCATACCCGAAACCCAAATCACTCCCAATCAAACGATAAATTAAAACCTTCGGACAAATCAGATCCTTGAAAAATGATATAACGAAGAAGAAAACGAAGGGAATCTTGAACTCAGCAAACGGACGAAATCAAAGACGGAGAATCTCAAACCAATTCCATTCTGTCTTTCCTCATTTTTCAAATGGACGAACCAAATGTCCAGCTTTTTTATCAATTGCAAAACATGAAAAAAATGAGTTCTGCAAACGTTTTCAATTGCAAAACGTTATCAGGAAAGGCAAGTTGGATTTTCAGAATTTCCAATTGTAAGTTCTGACTTCGCTACATAAAGAATAAGAAAATGAGTTTAAGAATTTCCAAGATTGGGCTTGCACTGGCTTGCGAGGCGAGGGTGGTTGGCAGTCGTTCTACCTTTTTTAGGAATTGGAAAATTAGAGTAGAGTTTCTATAATTGGGTATCTTATATATGGATGTGGGAAGGGATGATGGCCATTGGATTAGAAGAAAATAGATGGTTAGGATTAAATCTTACACTTAAGTGGGCTAATGGGTTGGGAAGAGTGGACTAAGGATAATTGGATTGGACCATGTCTTTTGAGTTTGAATATAGTAGGGAGACTAAAATAATGTAATATACTTATAAAATATAAAAATCACATCTCAATTAATAAAATAAACTACTACAATAAATATAAAATTAAAACTTTTTTTTGTATTTTCTTTTAATTTTTAAATATTAAAAATATAAAATTAAACTAATAAAGTGGTAGTAAAAAATGGATTAAAAATCTATAATATCTCAAGTAAATATTTAAAATACTACAACTAACTTAAAAATTGTGCGGATAAAAAATTACGTGCTTACAACTGCCCCTCTTTGCTTGGAAACATGAAGTGTGTTTGAGCAAAGAACAAGTAAGCGACGTAATTGATTTCTAACCCAACACTTATTCAAAAGAAAAGAAATATGGGTAAAAGATTGTGACCGAGCCCTGGTATCTGAGCTGCCTACATATCCTTAGCTATAAAGGAATTAGGAATTGTGTAGTTCAAGAAGAATGATGGAGTGATGAGTTCGAGAGCCGAGTGAGGTTCCATCCAGGCTCCGGTCCGTGGTCCTGTTATTACATCAAAATCAAAATTAAAAAGACTAACTAAGCTTATCAGCTACGAGTTACAAGATTCCTATCTATGAGTCTTCTGAAGCTTGATCTTGAGTCATGATTGATTCTTTATGCGGACTCTGATCTGAATCTTGATGCTTGTTAGTTGCAGGTGCTAGTTCATTCCTTTTTCAACCTCTCAAATTAAGGCGGGACATGCAAAGCTTGTGACTTCAATCATATTTTGAGCGTTCCGCATCTTTTCTCCGCTTCTACACTTAGATTTCACTTCTTTTCTTGTTTTTGTTTTTTCTGGATTGAGACTTCTTCTTTTGGTCATCTCAAACCTCGTGCCTCACGGTAAAAAACCTGTTCAGGCACCAAAACAGACAAACGAACGAAATTTTTTTGCCCCAGTTTTCACTAGGAAAATTTCATGAGTTATTGTAACAAAATTATAAACTACTTCTTTACTGAAATCAGTAAAAGTCAGGATTGTGTATCCTTGAGAAAAAGAGATTAGGGAGTGGAGACCCTATATCTAAAATAATAAACTGGAGATCGGAGGCCCTAAGTTGGAAAGATTACTAGATTATGCTGGCATCAACTAAGAAGTGAGATCCTATATCGGAAACGATTACCAGGTTATGCTGGCATCAACTAGGGAGTAGGGCTCTATGTTGGAAAAGATTACCAGGTTATGCTGGCATCATCTAGGGAGTGGGACCCTATGTTGAAAAAGTGAGACTACTGAATTGTGTACATATGCTAAAATGAACCAAGAAGGATTTTTTTGTTTTTCTTCTTTTTTTTTTCTCTTTTTTTTTCATAGAAAAATTGTCATTTTTTATCTTGTGACGGCTCCGCCAGTCGTCTTAAGAATTCATGCCCCGATCCCCTATTAACTGCTTCTCCTGAGTTTATTTCTGCTATTTTTATATGACGGGACGTTCGGTTTTGAGTTTCGGAGAGTTTTGAGACACTTAGTCCCTAAATGAGAGTTTAAGTGTTGGAAAGTTGATCGTAGTCAGAACAGTGTGAAGACGGCCTCTAAATGGAAATCCAATGGTTCTGTTAGCTCCGTTGGGTGATTTCGGGCATAGGGGCATGTTCGGATTATGTTTTGGAGGTCCGTAGCTAATTTAGGCTTGAAATGCCTAAAGGTCGAATTTTGAAGTTTCCGGTTCGATAGTGATGTTTTGATCCGAGGGTCTGAATGGAATTCCGGAAGTTGGAGTAGCTCCGTAGTGTTAAATGTGACGTGTGTACAAAATTTCAGGTCATTCGGACGAGGTTTGATAGGCTTTTTGATCGAAAGCATATTTTGAGAAATTTGGAGTTCTTACGCTTAAATCCATGGTTAATTCGAGGTTTCGATGTTGTTTTAGGTGTTTTAAGGATTGGTACAAGTTTGGGGAGTGGGTTGTGACTTGTTAGTGTCTTTGGTTGAGATCCCGGGGCCTCGGGATGAATTCGGATGGTTGACGGAAGGATTTTGGAGTTAGAATTGCAGCTTCAACAGCTGGTTCTATCACAACCGCACCTGCGGTTTGGGTTCCGCTGGTGCGGCGCCGCAGAAACGGCTCGGTGACCGCAAAAGCGGAATTTGGGGAGTTCTTCAGGAACCGCAGAAGCGGTAGCGCACTTGCGGATTTAAAATTGCATATGCGAAATCTGTCCCTTTAATGAAAATTTGCAGATGCGACCTTGTCTCCATAGAAGCGGGACCGCAGATGCGGTACCAGGGTAACAGATGCAGAAATCGCGGGGCAGAACATATAAATTCTTGCCTTCGCGAAATTTAGCCATTTTTCATCTTTTTCAAAACGGGAAGAAGCTTGGGAAGCACTTTTCAAGAGATATTTTCAGAGAAGTTCATTGGGGTAAGGTCTTTGATCCCTAAACTTGTTATTGGAATGATTTATATCAATTTAAGCATGAAAAATTAAGGAAAATCAGTGGTAATTGGGGGGTTAGGGCTTGTCTAATTGGTGACCTATGAGGGATGATTTGAGGGACAAATTGAGGTCCGATTTTGATACTTTTGATATGGCTGAATGATGAGAGTGCGAGGTTTCTGGAAATATAAAATTACCCGATTCCGAGATGTGGACCTGAGGGGCGTTTTGGTTATTTTACAGCATTTTGCGTATTAGCTTAGAATTTAATTGTAAAATCTATTACTTGAAGTGTTATTTACACTATGCAATTGAATTGAATAGATTTGGGCCATTTGGAGTCGAGTACTCGTGGCAAGAGCGTGGTTTCAGAGTGATTTTGAGCCGGTTCGAGGTAAGTGGCTTGTCTAACCTTGTGTGGGGGACTTTCCCCTTAGGACATGGTATATTTGATAACTGAAATGCCTTGTACGTGAGGTGACGAGTGCGTACTTGAGCTAATTGTTGAAAATCTGATTTTCTTTAAGTATTCTAACTGAGTTCTTTTTTTTCCTATTTTATTCTACTTGCAAATTTAGCCTGTTGTTAGTTTAGAAAAGCATGCTTAGTCGACTTATTTGCCTATTTGCTTAAACTGCCTTAATTGCTTTACGTGAAACATGTTAGGCTGGAGTTACCTGTTTACGTAGTACGAGATTTAGCTTAATTGAGTATTCTTGTATTTTTGTTGTGTGCTTTACGTTGGGACTACAGGACGACATCCTGGGAGATCCCCCGTATGCATTTATGATTTGAATTGAGGTGCGGGATACCAAGAGATCCCTGTCATGTATATTGAGTATACCAAGACATCCTCGAGATACGAAGAAATCCCTTGTATACATAGAAGATACTAAGAGATCCTCGGGATACCAAGAGATCCCCGACATATATATATTGAGTATACGGAGAGATCCCCGGTTATTTTCCTTGTTATGAGTAGTATTTCCTTGTGTTTTGTCTTTATATCTGTCTCAGTTATTAAATTCTTATTATCTTGTATTAGATTCTTACTGTAGATTCTCAATTGAACTGCTATCTTATTCTGTCATTTTTATACTTATTTATTCTCAGTAGGGCCCTGACCTTCCTTATCACTACCCGACCGAGGTTAGGCTTGGCACTTACTAAGTACCCTTGTGGTGTACTCATGCCCCTTCTGCGCATGTTTTTTATATGCAGATCCAGGTACTGCGACTTAGTCCTATCACCCGTGAGGCGATGTGACTGCTCTAGAGACTTCGAGGTACGTCTGCTGCATCCGTAGATCGAGTAGTCCCATTCTATTCTAGGCTTTAAACATTTGCCCTTCTGTATTTCTTTTCCTTATTAGATATTCTGGAGTTAGACATTGTAGATATCTAAAGGCTTGTGGTTCTGTGAGTTTCCGGGTTTTGGGATAGTGTACTTGATTCTGAGAATGTTGTGTTGTATATGCCGAACGACACTTTTAAACACTGTTGTTATCACTCTTCATTTTGTTTTAATTTGTTTTTATTTCGCATTTTGGTTGTCTTCCGCAATTTAGGCTTACCTAGTCGTAGAAGACTAGGTACCATCACGATGGTTCACGAAGGGTGAACCGGTGTCTTGAAAAGTTGGTATCAGAGCTATAGGTTCATATGAGTCATAGATCACAAGCTGACAAGTTGGTATCAGAGCTCTAGGTTCATATGAGTCATGGATCACAAGACAGTTTATTAGAGTCTCGCTGATCGGTACAAAGACGTCTGTGCTGATCTACGAGAGGCTATGTAACTATTAGGAAAATTTCTACTTCATTTGATTTCCTTGTCGTGAGATATTTGACATCACAATTCTAAACTTCTGTCTTCTATTCTTTCACAGATGGTAAGGACACGTGCTACCCGAGATGATCAGGCACCTGCGCCTCCTACTGCAGCCGTTAGAGGCCGGGGCCGGGGTAGAGGCCGAGGATGCACACATGGTGCAGCCAGAGCACCGTCACGAGCTGTTGCCGAGGTACCACCAGCAAATCCAGCTGGAGTCCAGGAACCTGATATGCCTACTACTGCTACTACTACAACTCTTTAGGAGACTCTAGCATAGTTCATGAGCATGTACACCACTTTGGCTCAGGCAGGATTGCTTCCCCTTTCTGCAGCTACGTCTTAGGCCGGGGGAGGAGCACAGACTCCCGCCGCCCGTTCTCCTGAGCAGCGAGTGCATGTTGAGCAGGTCCCTGAGATTATTCCTGTACCCCCTGCAGTGCCAGTTCAGCCCGAGGCCAGGGCAGCGGCTTCCGAGTAGGACCAGCTAAGGCTTGAGAGGTTCAAGAGATACAAGCCTCATGTGTTCAGTGGTCTATCATTGGAGGATGCTCTGGGATTTCTTGATGAGTGTTACCGCATTCTCCGTACCATGGGTATCTCAGGATCGAGCGGGGTTTCTTTCAATACCTTCCAACTTCGAGGAGTCGCCTATGAGTAGTGGCGCACCTATGAGTTAGACAGTCCAGATGGGGCTTCTTCATTGACTTGGACTCAGTTTTCAGATCCGTTCCTGAGGGAGTATGTTCTTCAGAGCCTGAGGGACGCAGGGCGCGCAGAGTTTGAGCATTTGCGCTAGGGTGCTATGACTGTTTCAGAGTATGCTGTCCATTACACCAATTTGGCTAGGCATGCACCAGCCTTGGTTTCTACTATTCGCGAGAGGGTTCGCTGGTTTATTGAGGGGCTTATACCCAGCATCAGGTCTAGCATAGCTCGTGAGTTGGAGATGGATATTTCTTATCAGCAGGTGGTGAGCATTGCCAGGAGGATTGAGGGTATGCATGCTAGAGAGAGAGAGCAGAGTGAGGCCAAGAGGTCTCGAGAGTCTGGCCATTATTCTGGTGCCTGTGCCCCAACTGCAGGTCATCATGGTAGGGGTTATATGAGTCGCCCTGTTCATTCAGCTCTTCCAGCAACCAGTAGTTCTCCAGCTCCTCTTAGATCTTAGGAGCCTTATTATGCACCACCGGTATCTAGCGCGCCTCCTGCGCAGGGTGCTTTCAGAGGTCAGTCCAACAGACCTGGCATGAGCCAGTCACAACCACCACATCCTCCCAGAGCTTGTTTTGAGTGTGGTCACACACGCCATGTGGTGAGGGATTGCCCTAGACTTGGGAGGAGCGCACCTCCACAGACTTTTTTAGCCACAACGTGCCCCGCAGAGTTCTCAGGCTATGGTTATAGCTCCAATTGCTACCCCACCTGTTCAGCTAGATAAAGATGGAGGTCGAGGAGGTAGATGTCACCCTAGAGGGGGAGGCCCGACCAGATATTATGCCCTTCCTGCCCGTACCGAGGCTGTTGCCTCTGATTCTGTCATCACATGTATTGTCATGGTTTGTCATAGATATGTATCGGTTCTATTCGATCCAGGCTCCACTTACTCTTATGTGTTTTATTATTTTTCTCTGCATTTGGGTGTACCTCGGGATTCTTTGAGTTCCCCTGTTTATGTTTCTACTCCTGTGGGAGATTCTCTTGTTATGGACCGCGTTTATCGGTCGTGTTTTGTTGCTCTTAGTGGTTTTGAGACTAGAGCCTATTTATTATTGCTCAGCATGGTAGACTTTGATATTATCTTGGGCATGGACTGGTTGTCGCCCCATTATGCTATTCTTGATTGTCATGCCCAAACCGCGATGTTGGCTATGCCAAGTGTACCGCGTGTTGAGTGGATCGGTACTTTAGAACACACTCCTAGTAGAGTTATTTCTTTTCTTAAAGCTCAGGATATGGTTGACAAGGGGTGTGACGCGTATTTAGATTATGTGAGAGATGTCAGCATTGATACCCCTTCAGTTGATTCAGTTCCAGTAGTACGGGATTTTCCAGATGTGTTTCCAGCTGATCTTCTAGGCATGCCGCCTGATAGAGATATTGATGTTGGCATTGATCTGATGTCGGGAATTCAACCCATTTCTATTCCTCCGTATCATATGGCTCCTCCTGAGTTGAAGGATCAATTATAGGAATTGCTTGATAAGGGTTATATTCGGCCCAGTGTATTGCCCTGGGGTGCTCCTGTCTTGTTTGTGAGGAAAAAGGATGGTTCTATGCGTATGTGTATTGATTGTCGCCAGTTGAACAAGGTTACAGTGAATAACCATTATCCTTTGCCTCGTATTGATGATCTGTTTGACCAGCTTCAGGGCACACAGGTGTTTTCTAAGATTGATTTGCGCTCAGGTTACCATCAGCTGAAGATTTGGGAGCCAGATATCCCGAAGACTGCTTTCAGGACCCGGTATGGTCATTATGAGTTCCTTGTTATGTCATTTGGGCTGACCAATGCCCTAGCAGCCTTTATGCATTTGATGCACAGTGTGTTCCAGCCGTATCTTGACTCATTCGTCATTGTCTTTATTGATGATATTCTGGTGTATTCCCGGAGTCGGGAAGATCATGAGTAACACCTGAGGACTATGCTTCAGACTCTAAGAGAGAAGAAGTTATATGCTAAGTTCTCGAAATGTGAATTTTGGTTGGATTCAGTGGCATTCTTAGCCCACGTGGTATCGAGTGAGGGTATTCAGGTGGATCTAAAGAAGATAGAGGTTGTGCAGAGTTGTCCCAGACCATCCTCAACTACAGAGATCTACAGTTTCCTTGGCTTGGCGGGCTACTATCGTCGTTTTGTGGAGGGGCTTTCATCGATTGCAGCCCCTATGAATAAGTTGACCCAAAAAGGTTCTCCGTTCCAGTGGACGGAGGAGTGTGAGGTGAGCTTTCAGAAGTTGAAGACAACTTTGACTACAACCCCAATTTTGATATTGCCTACAGGTTCGGGGTATTATATGGTTTATTGTGATGCCTTGAGGTTGGCCTTAGAGCAATGTTGATGCATGACGGTAGGGCGATTTCCTATGCGTCCGGTTAGTTGAAGATACATGAGAAGAATTACCATGTTCACGACCTTGAGTTAGTTGCCATTTTTCACACCCTGAAGATTTGGCACCATTATTTATACGGGGTTTCCTGTGAGATTTATACTAACCATAGAAGCTTGCAGCACTTGTTCAAGCAAAAGGATCTAAATTTGCACCAGAGGAGATGGTTAGAGTTGCTGAAGGATTATGACATCACTATTTTGTATCACCCAAGTAAGGCCAATATGGTGGCCGATGCTTTGAGTCGCCGGGCAAAGAGTTTGGGGAGTTTAGCTTATTTACCCGTATTGGAGAGGCCTATGGCGATGGATGTTCAGGCCTTAGCTAGCCAGTTTGTGAGATTAGATCTTTCAGAGCCCAGTCGAGTTCTAGCTTGCATGGTTTCTCGGTCTTCCTTATTTGATCGTATCAGAGAGCGGCAGTATGATGACCCTCATTTGCTTGTCCTCAGAGACACAGTTCAGCGCGGGGATGCCAGGGATGTGACTATTGGTAATGATGGGGTATTGAGGATGCAGATTTGTGTATCCAATGTTGATGGGCTTCAAGAGTTGATTCTAGAGGAGGCCTATAGTTCGCGGTATTCCATCCATCCGGGGTGCCATGAAGATGTATTAGAATTTGAGGTAGCACTACTGGTGGAGGCAGATGAAGAAATATATAGTTGGATTTGTAGCTCGGTGCCTCAACTGTCAGCAGGTGAAGTACGAGCATTAGAGTCCATGTGGATTGATTCAGCAGATAGAGATTCCGGAGTAGAAGTGGGAGTGGATCACCATGGACTTTGTAGTTGGGCTCCCACAGACTTTGAGGAAGTTCGACACTGTGTGGGTGATTGTGGATCGGCTGACCAAGTCTGCTCATTTCATTCCTGTGTGTACCACTTATTCTTCGGAGCAGTTGGTGGAGATTTACATCCGGGAGATTGTTCGTCTGCATGGTATTCTAGTGTCCATCATTTCAAATAGAGGTACTCAGTTCACATCACAATTCTAGAGGGTCGTTCAGCATGAGTTGGGTACTCAGAGTTGAGTACATCTTTTTACCCTCAACGGATGGACAGTCCGAGCACACTATTCAGATTCTTGAGGATATGCTCCATGCGTGTGTGATTGAGGTTGGAGGGTCTTGGGATCATTTATTTCCATTGGCGGAGTTTGCTTACAACAATAGCTATTAGTCCAGCATTCAGATGACACCGTATGAGGCTTTATATGGTAGGTGGTGTAAATCCCCGGTGGGTTGGTTTGAACCGGTGAGGCTAGATTATTGGGCACACACTTAGTTTAGGATGCTTTGGAGAAGGTTAAGGTGATTCAGGATAGACTCCGTACAGCCCAGTCCAGACAGAAGAGTTACGCGGACCGGAAGGTTTGTGATGTTTCCTATATGGTTGGAGAGCGGGTTCTGCTTCGGGTTTCGCCTATGAAGGGCATTATGAGATTTGGGAAAAAAGGAAAGTTGAGTCCGAGGTTTATTGGCCCTTTTGAGATATTGAGGCATGTTGATGAGGTTGCATATGAGCTTGCCTTACCTCCTAGCGTGGCAGAAGTTCATCCGCTATTTCATGTTTTGATGCTCCGGAGGTATCACGGTGATCCGTCGCACGTGTTGGATTTCAGTTCAGTCCAGTTGGAGAAGGATCTATCCTATGTTGAGGAGCTAGTGGCAATATTGCATAGGCAGGTCAGAAAGCTGAGGTCAAAGAACATTGCATCAGTAAAGGTTCAGTGGCAGGGTCAGCCAGCCGAGGAGGCGACCTGGGAGACCGAGCAGGATATGCGTAGCCGTTAACCTCATCTTTTCACAACTTCAGGTATGTCTCTATTCTTGTTCGAGGACGAACGAATGTTTAAGTGTAGGAGTATGTGACGACCCGTTCGGTTGTCTTAAGAATTCACGCCCCGATCCCCTATTAACTGCTTCCCCGAGTTTATTTATGCTATTTTTATATGCCGGGATGTTCGGTTTTGAGTTTCGGAGAGTTTTGGGACACTTAGTCCCTAAATGAGAGTTTAAGTGTTCGAAAGTTTACCGTAGTCGGAACAGTGTGAAGAAGCCTCAGAATGGAAATCCGATGGTTCCGTTAGCTTCGTTGGGTGATTTCGAGCTTAGGGGCATATTTGGATTGTGTTTTGGAGGTCCATAGCTAATTTAGGCTTGAACTGCCGAAAGGTCGAATTTTGAAGTTTGTAGTTTGATAGTGAGATTTTGATCCGAGGGTTGTAATGGAATTCCGGAAGTTGGAGTAGCTCCATAGTGTTAAATGTGATGTGTGTGCAAAATTCAGGTCATTCGGACGAGGTTTGATAGGCTTTTTGATCGAAAGTATATTTTGAGAAATTTGGAGTTCTTAGGCTTAAATCCAAGGTTAATTTGAGGTGTCAATGTTGTTTAGTTGTTTTAAGGATTGGTAAAAGTTTGGGGAGTGAGCTGTGACTTGTTGGTGCCTTTGTTTGAGGTCCCGGGGGCCTCGGGATGAATTCGGATGGTTGACGGAAGGATTGTGGAGTTAGAATTGCAGCTTCATCAGCTGGTTCTGTCTTAACCGCACCTGCGGTTTAGGTTCCGCAGGTGCAGTGCCGCATAAGCGACTCAGTGTCCGCAGAAGCGGAATTTGAGGAGTTCTTCAGGAACCGCAGAAGCGGTGGTAATACCGCATAAGCGGTACCGCACCTGCTGATTTAAAATCGCATATGCGGAAGCTGTCCTTTTAATGAAAAGTTGCAGATGTGACTGTGTCTCTGTAGAAGCGGGACCACAGATGCGGTCCCAGGGCTGCAGATGCAGAAATCACTAGACAGAACATATAAATTCTTGCCTTCGCGAAATATAGCCATTTTTTATTTTTTTCAAAACGGGAAGAAGCTTGAGAAACACTTTTCAAGAGAAATTTTCAGAGGAGTTCATTGGGGTAAGGTCTTTGGTCCCTAAACTCGTTATTGGAATGATTTATATCAATTTAAGCATGAAAAATTAAGGAAAATCAGTGGTAATTGGGGGGTTAGGGCTTATCTAATTGGTGACCTATGAGGGATGATTTGAGGGACAAATTGAGGTTCGATTTTGGTACTTTTGATATGACTGAACGAGTGAGAGTGCGAGGTTTCTGGAAATATAAATTTTACCCGATTCCGAGATGTGGGCCTGAGGGGCGTTTTGGTTATTTACATCATTTTGCGTATTAGCTTAGAATTTAATTGTAAAATCTATTACTTGAAGTGTTATTTACACTATACAATTGATTGAACAGATTTGGGCCATTTGGAGTCGAGTACTCGTGGCAAGAGCGTGGTTTCAGAGTGATTTTGAGACGGTTCGAGGTAAGTGGCTTGTCTAAGCTTGTATGGGGGACTTTCCCCTTAGGACATGGTATATTTGATAACTGAAATGCCTTGTCCGTGAGGTGACGAGTGCGTACTTGAGCTAATTGTTGAAAATCCGGTTTTCTTTAAGTATTCCAACTGAGTTCTTTTTTTTTCCTATTTTATTCTACTTGCAAATTTAGCCTGTTGTTAGTTTAGAAAAGCATGCTTAGTCGACTTATTTGCCTATTTGCTTAAACTGCCTTAATTGCTTTACGTGAAGCATGTTAGGCTTGAGTTACCTGTTTACGTAGTACGAGATTTAGCTTAATTGAGCATTCTTGTATTGTTGTTGTGTGTTTTACGTTGGGACTATGGGACGACATCCCGGGAGATCCCCCGTATGCATTTATGATTTGAATTGAGGTGCAGGATACCAAGAGATCCCTGGCACGTATATTGAGTATACCAAGACATCCTCGGGATATGACGAGATCCCTTGTATACATAGAAGATACCAAGAGATCCCGGGCATATATATATTGAGGATACGGAGAGATCCCCAGTTATTTTCCTTGTTATGAGTAGTATTTCCTTGTGTTTTGTCTTTATCTCTGTATCAGTTGTTGAATTCTTATTATCCTATATTAGATTCTTACTGTTGATTCTCAATTGAACTGTTATCTTATTCTGTCACTTTTATACTTATTTAATCTCAGTAGGTCCCTGACCTTTCTCGTTACTACCCGACCGAGGCTAGGCTTGGCACTTACTAAGTACCGCTGTGGTGTACTCATGCCCCTTCTGTGCATGTTTTTCATGTGCAGATCTAGGTACTGCGACTCAATCCTATCACCCGTGAGGCAAAGCGACTACTCTAGAGACTTCGAGGTACGTTTGTAACGTCCGCAAGCCGAGGAGTCCCTTTCTGTTCTAGCCTTTATACATTTGCCCTTCTATATTTTTTCCCTTATTAGATATTCTGGAGTTAGACATTGTATATATCCAAAGGCTTGTGGTTCCGTGAGTTTTCGGGTTTTGGGATAGTGTACTTGATTTTGAGAATGTTGTGTTGTATATGCCGAGCGACACTTTTAAACACTATTTTTATCACTCTTCATTCTGTTTTAATTTGTTTTTATTCCACATTTTGGTTATCTTCCACAATTTAGGCTTACCTAGTCGTAGAGGATTAGGTGCCGTCACGATGGTTCATGGAGGGAGAACCGGGGTCGTGACATTTCTTTTGAGAAAATCATTTTTTAAACAAATTGCCCAAATGCTTTTTTTAATCAATGGCATGAACAAATGACTTTTCTTTTTTTTTTTTTAAAAAAAAAAAAATCGAGACATCCTTTTTTTTTATTTTTTTATTTTCTAAGAGAAAATTTATCAGATTAGGTTTTTTTGGTTATCTTATGAGAAAGATTCATAAGACTAAGATTTCTATCCTAGGATAAAATTCATCAGACTATGTTTTATCTTAGGAGAAAATTAATCAGACTAAGACATTTATCCTAGGAGAAAGATTCATCAGACTAGGTTTTCTTATTTTAGGAGAAATATTCATCAGACTATGATTGTTATCCTAGGAGAAAGTTTATCAGACTAGGTTTTCTAATTTATTATCTTAGGAGAAAGATTTATTAGACTAAGATTTTGATCCTAGGAGAAAGTTCATCAGACTAGGTCTTCTATCTTAGGAGAAAAATTCATCAGACTAAGATTTTGATCCTAGGAGAAATTTCATCAGACTAGGTCCATTTTCTTTTTTTTTCTTTTTTTTTGGTATCTTAGGAGAAAGATTCATCAGACTAAGATTTCTATCCTAGGAGAAAGTTCATCAGACTAGGTCTTCTATCTTAGGAGAAAGAGTCATCAGACTAAGATTTTGATCCTAGGAGAAAGTTCATCAGACTAAGTCTTCTATCTTAGGAGAAAGATTCATCAGACTAAGTTTTTGATCATAGGAGAAAATTCATCAGACTAGGTCTCTTTTCGTTATCTTAGGAGAAAGGTTCATCATACCAAGATTTGATCTTAGGAGAAAGTTTATCAGACTAGATTTTCTTATTTTAGGAGAAAGATTCATCAGATTAAGACATTTATCCTAGGAGAAAGATTCATCAGACTAGGTTTTCTTATCTTAGGAGAAAGATTCATCAAACTAAGACGTTTGTCCTAGGAGAAAATTCATCAGACTAGGTTTTCTATCTTAGGAGAAAAATTTATCAGACTAAGATTTTGATCCTAGGAGAAAATTCATCAGACTAGGTCCTTTTGTTATCTTAGGAGAAAGGTTCATCGGACTAAAATTCTCTTTTTTTTTGATATCTTAGGAGAAAGATTCATCAGACTAAGATGTTTATCGTAGGAGAAAATTCATCAGACTAGGTTTCCTATCTTTGGAGAAAAATTTATCAGACTAAGATTTTTATTGGGAGAAAATCCATCAGACTAGGACTTTTTATCCTAGGAGGAAAAAATGTGAAGATCAATGGCAAGATTTTATGCACAATAGCAAGACAAATAAAGGTAAAGATTTGAGAAACTTCCTTTTGTCGGCTCTTCTCTTGTTTTCTTTTTCTTCTCTTTTTTTTTCTTTTTTCTTTTTTCTTTTTTGAACCACTTTCCTTGCATTGCTTTGTTCCTGTTTTACATAAAGAGAAATTTGTCAGTTTTGAAAATGGTGGTCGGTTTGTGGCCTTGAGTCTTGGGCAACTTGGCTTTTGCTCAATCAGCTTGAGTCGGTCTCAAGGAACTTTTACTCTGCATTAACCCTGATTGTTTCACACCCAGTACCATTTGTATTTGTGGCTCAATCAGCCTTATCCCAACTAGAGATCTTTGCTTAGGTAACATTTTCTGATATCTTGAATGACTTCCTGCTTTTTGAGCAACTTGTTTGTTAGAGAGAATCACCAGTTATCTTTGCTTGCGCCAAGTAGGCTGACAAGAGTCTTTTGAAAGAGCCTTTGCATGAATCCTCAAGGTATATTAACAGTAACAACTGAGTGTGCTAGCTAAATTTACTTTATGCAACTGAAAAGCTGGTAGCAGATTTTGAAATCTTTTCTTGCTTGTTTTGACAAGGACTAACACAATGATGCAAAGAAACAAATATTAACAAAAAATGCCCCTGTCGGATGGACAAAAGGAAGAGGATTTTTACCAGTAACTAGCCTTAATGATCATGACATGCATTTTGGACTCAACGGCTTGATCTATCAAACTAATCCAATCTTCCCTTTTACCATTCTTATGATCTTTGAAGTCGGGTTTGTTCGTACTAATCCTTTGTATCAGCTTCACGACTCATTTTTGACTAGTGGTTCCCTGAGGGGTTTTCACCAACAAGTCCCTCTCATTTATTTTCTCTACTTACCGTCGCCTTACAGTGCCCGTGAAGGTTTTCACTAGCAATACTCTCTCATTTTTTCTTTCTCTTTTTTTTTCTGTTGCTTTGCTTCCTTGTGTGAGAAACTGATAGTGTTCTATGTCGTGTGACAACCGTTGATCATTGCATGCCTCCCTTGACATTCTTGAAGGCATATTGGGAGGTCTTTATTTGGAAGGATTTTGGATAGGGTTGGAAAGAAAAGACGTCATGAAGGCTCAAAATAGACTCAATGTAAAGGGGGTTGTAGAATTACAACTCTTGGAATCGACTCTTTCAAAAGTGAAATAAAATATTTGCCCCAGTTTCAGTTATTGGAGATTTTTTTTCTTTCGAATTCTTATTTGCTTGGACCGAACCGTGTGGCTGCCTACGTATCCCTTTTAAAGGAATCAGGTCTAACATAGTTCAAACATCTAACCTAACTATTTTTTTTTCATCTTCATTTTTGTTTTTTTTCTTTTTTTTTCTCTTGCTTTTTTCTTTTCTTTTTCTTTTCAAAAAATATTGCCCAGCTTTTATTTTCTGGGGACATGGACCTTTGACTTTTTTTTCTTTTTTCCTTTTCTGAACTTTCTAAGAGTTGCCCCAGTTTTTATTCTTGGGGCATGAACTATTTTCTCATTTTCATTTTTTCATTTTTTTTATATTTCATGTTTTTCACTTTTGTGTAAACTTGATTCCAAGAGAGGCTGGTCAAAGAAAATAACACAGACTCAAAAGGGGTAACAAAGGATATAAAGTATTTGGATAGCAGAAAAAGGGCCTCCCAGCCTCGAGATTGCTAATTATAGTATCCTTTAGTGATCAAAACATTGATGAGCATGTCCATCTTCTTGGTGTTTCGTGGACAAAAGATATTTTCCATCAATTAATGTCAAACTTTCGACCAAGATTCAATTGATTCAATATCCTCAAGCCCGATCTTCACAATGATTTCAAGGTGAATTTTACTCAATCTTAATTCAAAGTATTTCAACTCTTTATTCATACTCAAACGTGCCTTGTTCTTAGTTATCCAATTCAATCTTAAATTAATTTTCTAAGATCTAGCCAAAAATTCCGCATGCATGTCATATCACTAAAACTAGCGGGAAAAGAACTGTTCATGGAATGGCACAAAAGGAAAAACTCTATTTTATTGAGTACACAACAAGACAGACAACCTAAAATCTGAGTTACAACCCTAAAATAACCCGGCTAATGAAAATAGCAACAAAACATGCAGACATGCAGAGGGATAAAAGGGTTTGACTCAAAGAAACGAATAAAATCTGGATCACAACCCTGAAATAATGCAGATAATAGAAAAAATATCAAAACAAGCTACCAAGATTCCTTCCTAGTGAGGAGGGAATGACTTTTCAATTGCTAAGCTTGATATTTAGCCATAAATTTGCTCATCAGAATTACCATGGCCTTCTCCAATTTCAGTCGACAAGTTCCCGAGGGGATTCTCATTCTCCATGTCACCACGCATCATCCCCACAAAGTGTGCATCATTGTGTGCAGGTAAAGGATTCTGCGTGATATTCTGGGTGTCACTGTTTTGGATTATAATTAGTTTTTCCTGGGTCATCCTTTCTATTTCTCTTTTCAAATCCTGACAACTTTCAACATTGTGCCCTTGGGCATTGGAATGATATTCACACCTTTTAGAAAGGTCAAGGATTCTTGCACGTGGGTCCACATGATTTGGAGGAATGGGTGCAATCATGTCATAATGCTTTAACTTCTCAAATAAGCTTGCATATGACTCTTCTATTGGTGTAAAATTATCTTTCAACTTTTGTTCCCTTCTATACCCCTGGCTTGGATGTGGGTTATAAGGCACTTGCAAATTTTGTGGAGGCTGATGGAAATTTTGCGGTGCTCATGCTCGCCTTCTAGGGTATTTTGGTGGCTAGACAACATACTGAGGTGGAGCAACAGAGTATTGTGGGTTCTGAGGTGGATATTAGTTCTCAGGGGAGTCATGGAAAACCTGACGGGGCTGCTCATACCTCCGAGACGTTCTCCTAGGACCACTTCTAACCCTAATGTCATCATGATTTCTTCAGCCATCTCATTCGTGTCACCAGATTCAATTTGGACAGCCTGAGTTGCTGCTTTGAGAGCTACTTGACTTATAATTCTGCCTGTCTTAAGGTCATTCTCTACTATTTCTCCCATTTTGATTGCTTCCAAGAAGGATTTGTCAACTGCGTACATCATGTTTTGAAAGTAATCTGGCTCTTGCGCCTGAAGGAAGACATTGATTAGTTCGTGGTCATCCATGGGTGGCTTAGCTCTAGCCGTTTGCTCTCTCCATTTAATGGCATATTCCCTGAAACTTTCAGTTGGTTTCTTCTTTAGGTTTGAAAGAGAATTACGGTCTAGGGCAATGTCGATGTTGTATTGGAACTGCCTGATAAAGGCTCGGGCCATGTCATCCCAGACATGCTAGTGAGAGGTGTGTTTATCCATAAACCATTCGGAGGCTACACCTGTAAGGCTTTCCCCAAAATAAGCTATTAGCAATTCTTCATTTCTTTCTGCACCTCTTAGCTGGTTGTAATACCTTTTCAAGAGGACTATTGGGTCTCCATGTCCATCATACTTTTCAAATTTGGGGATCTTGAAAACAAGTGGCAAATGAACATCGGGCAACATACATAGATCCTTGAAGGTAATACTCTTCTGACCTGATAACCCTTGCATGTTTTTCAATTATTGTTCTAAACTTTTCAGTCTTTGGGTTATTTCTTCCTGTGCCATCTTTCGGGCAGGCTTCTCAATGTTTGTAGGAAGATCAAACAAGTACGAGTGATACTGAGGAGAGTGGTACTGCTCTTACTGGGTATCAAATTATGACTCATGAGTTTTCTTCTGCACCACCGTCGGTTATGGGATGGTGAGGACGGGCATAACTGTAGTGATTGTCAGATTAGTTGTCAATGGCATACTTTGGGAGCGCACAACAGAAGTTCCAACTGTAGTCATACAATTAGGATAATAACTAAAGCCAGGTGGATAAGATTGATCAGACAATAGGACCGGAATGGCAGTAGTCGAGATGGGTATGAACTCTAGGAAACCATGAGAAGAAAAGGGAGGTCCTTGGCCATTGGCCCATGCTTGACACATTTCAGCCATTTGCTGCTTTAGTACCCTATTTTCCTCAATCACAATAGACTTTTGCTGAACCCTCTGACCCTGAGTCTCTTGAGCACTAGTAACAACTTCGATGTCAATTATTAATGACATTTTTCCCTTTGGATTTCGTGTTGTCATCTTACCACAAACCGACCACCTCAAACTTTCTTCACAATTCAAAATAAAAGACATGTTAGAATGGACTTAGTCGGTCCTTATTATTATCATCATTTTTTCATATTTTTTTCATTTTTTTAATGGTGATCGAACCTGATGTGGGTTGCCTACGTATCATGTGGGAACATGAAACAGATCTTGCGTAGTTCGGGAAGATTAGGAATAAAGGAAATAAACTAAATCTTTTTTTTTGGAGTTTGATTTTTGTTTTTTTTTTTTAAAATTTCCGAAGAAAAACTTATAAAGAAGAAAGAAAATATTTTTGGATTTCGATTTGTTTTTTTTTGTTTTAAGAATTTTGAAAAGAAAATCTTATATTTTTTTGAATTTCGATTTTTGTTTTTTTGAATTTCGAAAGAAAAACTTCTAAAGAAGAAAGAAAATATTTTTGGATTTTTGTACTTTTACTTTGATTTATAAAAGAAGTACTTCTCAAGGGAAAAAAAGAAAATGTTTTTAAATCTTGAATTTTCTTTTGAATTTTTGAAAGAAGAATGAAAGTATTTTTGGATTTTGAGAGAAATTAAAAGAAAATATTTTTGTATTTTTAAAAATTGAGATCTAAAAGAAAGACTTTCTAAATAATAAAGTAAAGGAAAATATTTTTGGATTTTTGAAAATTGTGGGTCAGAACCGATGGGGTTTGCCTACGTATCTCATATCCGGTGAGAATCAGGCCCGCGTAGTTCGTCCATTTTTGATGGAACAGGGAAATATGATTTATTTTGAAAAGACTCCTATTTTTGGCAGAGTTTTAGGATAATTCAAATACCTACTTCTCAATCTCTCTTTTTTTTTTTTGGATTTTCTCTCTTTTTTTTTCCTCTTTTTTTTCACGTTCTTTTCCTATTCTAGAAGCCAGTCAACATGCAAGACGAAACAAACAGATATGCAAGTAGCACGTAAGATGCATCAGGATGGTCTTTTAATTTGGGTACACCTTCCTAGACGGACCCAACCCCTGTGTAGGGCCCCCAAAGTCAAATGCACGTGATGCAAATAAACATTCCTACTAGGGATCTAGCATGAGGCTATGTTATTCTAGGTTTAAAATCTGGGTGTATTGTTCTAGACTTGGTTTACCCGAGCAGACAGCTCGAGCCGGGGGGGGGGGGGGGGCAGCGTACCGGGAAATACTGAAGCTTCACCGGCTATGCAACTTGTCCGAATCTCGTTTTATAATTGGGATATGACTCTAACAGAAAAGAAGCCACAAGAAGTGCACACTTCCCAGATGATTTAGAAGACTCAGAGAGAAGAAGGTTTCTTAATAGTTTATATATAGTTCAAGCAAAATCAAAGCGATAAAAAGCGGCATTTAGCACATTAGGCTCAAACATGTAAAAATCAGATAACAAATAAAAGCCAATCATAACAGCTATTCTAAGCTCGAATTCTGAACCCTGGACCAGAGATTCTGGGCTCTTTTCCCCAGCAGAGTCGCCAGAGCTATCACACCACCTTTTTACCACCCGAGGGGGTATATAAGGGTGTTTATCCAATTAAAGTGACATTATTCGAAATAAGATTATTTTATTTACTTTCTTGGAGTCGCCACTTGGAATATTTATTATGGTGTCCAGAGTCACCGGTTTATTTTAAAATCCCAAATCGAGGAAAATCGACATTATTTAAAAGTTTGCGAAACCAGAAATTCTAAGTAAGAAATTCTGTTAACCCGGGAGGAGGTGTTAGGCATTCTCGGGTTCCGTGGTTCGATCAGGGTCGCTTAAATTATTAATAATTGGCCTATTATCTGATTAATTACATGTTTAAAATCCTATTGTGCATTTTAGCCTTTAACCATTTTTATTTATTTTAAACGCTTTTAGAATTTATGGAATTATTTCTTGAACAATTTACGATTGTCGTACACTTGCCGTTTTGGAACACACCGCAAACCACGCTACATGAAATGCACCCGTGATTCGCGACATGTTTATTTTATTATTGTTCGAAGTTGTTATGGTCAGGTCACATGAAATGCACACCCAAATTGGGGATTAGGCATCACAACTATGTCATGGGAACCGTACCCATAGCCATGATAGTTTGTTAATCGCGCCTAAAGCAACTAGCACATTTAAATTATTTTCCTAATCTTTGAGAATATTGTGATAGCAATTTACGAACAAGACATTTATTGGGGAGAAAATAGGCTAGATAACATGATCTATTACTTGGCCAGATTCTTTGTGGTCCAAAACCCACCTTATGGCCTATTCTTATTCCTTGCCAAGAAAGAAACAACTCCAATTTTTCATCTACCTAATTAAAAGAATTTATTCAAGAACCAAGACTACATATATCGCAATCGAAATAAAAAAAACTAAATAAGACAATTTAAATAAAAACTAAGACATGCTACTCAAACAACGTAGAATCACAAATCAACCAACACGCACACCAAGCTATCATAACACAATGAAATGAGAATGAAAATTGAGAAATGGACCTTTATTGATGAACAAAGCTGAAAATTATAAATCAATCGGGCTAAATAAAGCAACAATCCTTGGACCGGAACACCGAAATTATAAACCGGAACCTCGGATTGACACCGGCATACCCGAAAACCAAATCAATCCCAATCAAACGATAAATTAAAACCTTCGGACAAATCAGATCCTTGAAAAATGATACAACGAAGAAGAAGAAGACGAAGGGAATCTTGAACTCTGCAAACAGGCGAAATCATAGACGGAGAATCTCGAACCAATTTCATTTTGTCTTTCCTCATTTTTCAAATGGACGAACCAAATGTCCAGCTTTTTTATTAAATGCAAAACATGAAAAAAAAAGAGTTCTGCAAACGTTTTCAATTGCAAAACATTATCAGGAAAGGGAAGTTGGATTTTTAGAATTTCCAATGGTAAGTTCTGCCTTCGCTACATAGAGAATAAGAAAATGAGTTAACGAATATCCAATATTGGGCTTGCGCTGGCTTGTGAGGCGAGGGTGATTGGCAGCCGTTCTAGCTTTTTTAAGAATTGGAAAATTAGGGTAGAGTTTCTATAATTGAGTATCTTATATATGGAGGTGGGAAGAGATGATGACCACTGGATTAGAAGGAAATAGATGATTAGGATTAAATCTTGTACTTAAGTGGGCTAATGGGTTGGGTAGAATGAACTAAGGATAATTGGGTTGGATCATGTCTTTTGGGTTTGAATATGGTAGGGAGACTAAAACAATGTAATATACTTATAAAATATAAAAGTCACATCTTAATTAATAAAATAAACTACTACAATAAAACTAAATACAAAAATTGAAACTTTTTTTTGTATTTTCTTTTAATTTTTAAATATTAAAACAATAAAATTAAACTAATAAAGTGGTAGTAAAAAATGGATTAAAAATCTATAATAACTCAAGTAAATATTTAACATACTACAACTAACTTAAAAATTGTGCGGGTCAAAAATTACGTGCTTATAGTACTCAATCTTGAAAATGCCTCAAACTAGAGGACTGTCCCGCCAACTTAACAAGTACCATCAACTCCATGCTAAGAGCCTAGCACATACCGTAGAACCAAAACACACGAATTCAACACAAAGGATCATATCTTAACATAACTTCGCAGCAATTTGTGACCCCATCAAAACACTGGTCTATATTATATACCTCAAGGCACCCAAAGTGAATTACAATAACCACGGGAAAGCAAATGGCACAATGCTACACTAGCCTGAAAGACCATAACCAATGTGCAACCAATCATGCAACACCCAAATACCCATCTCGCTTAAATTCTGTTATAAAGTCCAAATAGAACCGCATCATGTGTGCATATAACCAACGAATCACAACTCTCCGTAGCATAAAAGAGTAACTTGCAGATCATCTCAGAACACGAATAAGCTTAACAACAACCGAATGACACATCCCTTAACAATAGCAGTATGAAGCCAACCAATCCACTCGGTGCAGAACACACATCCATATCGGGCTTATCAATGAACCCCAAATCAACTGTCATCACCTACAATAGATAAATAACCCTCCGAAAGGATACAATGACTGAATCACAACACATACTATCTTCTGACTAAACATTGGCTACGTTTCACAGTCCACAACCATGAAACAATCTACCCATGAGAACTCCCAGTCTCCAAATCCATAGAACACACGAAACATCATATCTGATTCCAACTCCACCGCCTGAATGTCTAACACTTCTCCAATACACGATTATCCCATGAGGAATACTTTTATAATTATTTTGTGCCACAAAGCAAAATTTGAACACCAACAGTCAATCAAACAAAAGAGTGCTGCAATACCAATGAAGTATCCATAAATCAAACACATTGCCCTTCTGAAATGTATACTCTCGTCAAGCCACAACAGATAGTAATATAGTTTACCTAGTCTTCTAAAACTGTCCACGCTGCCTAAGGACTCCTGACCTCTCCTTCAAAACTGAACCGTGACCTTACACATGCAAATCGCAATCCTACACAACGTACCGTATATACCATGGCATCATACGAAAAATACGAGAACTTCGTAATCCACTCCGAGTTACAAGAAACTGCATACATAATTAGCCAAGAACTTTCCATTTGATCCCATCCAGGAGAAAATCACTATACATCACATGATCCTCACGCGAGTAGGAAATATACATCTCTAACCATGGTGGAACAATAAAAAACTCTTTGAATCCCATTTGTTCAAAACCAAACCGCCAGGACTGAACTCTTCTAACTCAACCAGGCTACACAGGTCGTCAAAACCTAAAAGTATCGCCACAAAACAACTATAGAAACTCATTACATCATAAGCACCAAAAGAGCCAATCACAGCTGTTACTATGCCGATCCAACCTACTACCATACTGTCATATTTCCTCGAGTTCCTTTTGAATTACCTTCAAATTGATACTTCTCCTCGCCATAATACCACAATCCTCAACCTAGACTCACCATACGAAACCCAAGCATAAAACCACACCGCCCTAAAGCTCATAAGCCGCTGAATACTCTCTTAAGCACCACAAAAGCACCACAACCGAGAAACACACTATGAAGAGATCTTCTATGAATTTCAAGCTGTTCATCTTACCTTCCTGATACTGAAATGTAAAATCTGCAATGATGCAGAAATACTGCGAGTCTCGACACCATCCAATTAGACTCTCAACTTCTAGCCATATACAAATCCGCAAAAATTCTCAATTTCTATATATAAATCTTGAATTCATGGGAACCATTATTGAGAGTCATCCACTCTACTCAAATCTCAATAGCACCGCCCAAACGGATCGAATAACCTGTGGCCCATTTGCACCCCTAACACCCTAAGAAGTAATTCACACCTCTAAACAACAATTTCTACTCCATGAACATTACATCCTTCACGAATAACCACTCAATCATTCCATGATTTCCATGTTCCCATAGAGTGTAACACAACCCTTATCCAAAATTTCCTTTACTCGAGTCATCCTCGATCTCAACCTCTATAAGCCATAACTGATTCACAAGCATACCTCAAACTAAAAACAATACAACACATAACCGTGCAATCAACTCGTCGATAGTAGACTCCCACACTTGGCTCAAAGCCAAGGAATAAAGCATCTCATAACTTACAATGGCCACCGCTATACTGGCATAACACTGCAATATGATTCAACTAAACCCTTCCTAAGATCACGGAACACAAACCATATAGTACCTCAAAGCATTTGCAAATCATTCACCCTTATAACAGTCAAGCCCACTCTCATATGCGATCCAACCTCAAATTGCAACACATATATTTCACTGGTAAAAGAGAACTAGCAACAAAACAACATAGGGATCATACAACCGCATGACATCCCGTAGGAGATAACCCACCTGCTTAGCCTCAAACTGACATCTTTCTATACCCTTCCACAGCCAAACTATTACGCAATCACTTAATCTTCCTGAGTCTGAACTCATATCACGACAAAGGATCCTTCAACACCCCTATAACTCGAGACTATACATCAAATCAAGATGAAAAACAAGCACCAATCAGTTCTTTATACAGCTCAAGCAACCCTTCTTGTCACATTCAAATCATATGAATACATCTCGTAGTCACATCATACTCATCACGTAGCCATCCAGCCATCAATTCCACTAATAGGGACACTACCGGGCATATAAATCCACAAGCACATGCTCACACAATCAACATCTCTGTGCTCAAGCTACGCTTAAAACCCGCCCTCAAGTCCTCTAGACTAGCCCTTCATCAATATACTGAAATCACATCTTGCACCACATCCATGGAATCACAAGCCGTCAATACACAGCTGATACCGAGCGCTCATGTGGGCATACGAATGCGTGGAAGGAATTCAAAGGATTACGCTTCAAGCTGAATCAATGTCGCACGATAAGGAAAGAAAGATGGGAAGTATATCCTAAATGCCATGTATCCACTCGAAGATAGGTATGGATGTTATCATACCGATCTGCAAGACTCTACTAGATACTTTCTCATGACTTGTAGAACCTATGAACCTAGAGCTCTGATAGCAATCTTTCACGATCCAAAATTCACTAGTCCTGATGGCACCTAATCCAACCAGCTAGGTAAGCCAATTTAACAACTATCCATTTTCAATATTATTAATTAAACAATTAAACAAAGGAATTTTCTAAATCTTTTACATTTCCTAAGGACTGGTAGTACAAATCATGAGCTTCTAAGAATAAAGTTTACAAAGCTGATAGGAAGAAAATACATCTTCTTTTTGAAAAGTACATAAACAGAATTTTATAATCTAAGGCTACCGTGAACAAGAGGTAGCTATAGCACGAACGCAGGTACGCCTTCAAATCCAGCAACCATTGAACACAACAACATCGGCATCCGGATCTGCATGCAATGTACAGGAAGTGTAGTATGGGTACAACCGATCCTATGTACTAGAAAAGTAACAAACCTAACCTCATGTTGAAAGCAGTGATAAGCTGGAATATAGGCCGGGTCCAACACCAATAACCAGCATCAGTTCATACAAAGTAGAGCATACAAACAAGAAAATAATCTCAGAGATAAAAATGTTCTGCTTTTGCACATTTTTCCGAAAATAGTTTTGCTTTTCAAGAACATCTATGAAAACCTAAATCCTTTACCGAAATCGTTAAAAAATACGAGATAGTTTGAAAACTGCAATTTTTCCAAAAAATCCTTTCCATAATAAATAAAATATTTCATTTTTCTTTCCAAATAGCAAGTGTGAAATACCTCTCTATGCCACATATCAATGTGTGTAAAGAAATCATGTATGACGTGATACCGTACAATATGAGGAAGAATGCACCTGTATGCATACCAGTGCTATATATCCTAGACATGAAAAATAAATTCACACTCTCCACTCAAAATGCTCAACCACTCAGTACTGCATATGGCTCATACGGCCCAGGGAATATCCATCCCAAAATATATACATCACTGATCATCGGTTACTTAGTACCGAGGAAAGGTCATTTCGGCTCCATGGAGAAGATATATATCTAGGTATATATATGAATGCTCAATCACTCGGTACCGTATATGGCTCATACGTCCTAGGGAAGATCCATCCCGGAATATATATATACATCATTAACCATCAGTCGTCAGTACTGAGGACAAAGGCCAATCCAGCCCTATGGAGAAGATCCATCTCTATACCCAAGGAAGATCCATCCCTGAATATAATCAATCACGCTCACTAGGGGTGTGTACAGACTCCGGAGGGGCTACTTCAGCCCAAGCGCTATCATAAATAAGAATAACCGTTGCGGCGTAAAACCCGATCCCAAAAATATCACTCATAATCAGGCCCTAGGACTCACTCAATGATCAATCTCTCCAGTCTCACCCACAGGCTTGCAATGCCATAAAAACTAACCTAGAATAATGATATAATGTATTGATAAATAATAACTGAGACTGAGATATGATATGAATGCATGAATGTGATTGGTATGAAATATCAATAAAATCAATGAGATGACAGTAAGAAACGACCACTAGGGGTCCCAACAATATCAGCATAAAATCTAAACATGATATCTAGCATGATGTACAACTCAATTACTTTACCACATGGTGAAAAACACAAATATCAACAATGTGGGCCACTAAACAGTGCGCTGGAAACAACAGAGTCAGAATTCACAGGGTGCACTTCCACACGCCCGTCACCTAGCATGTGCGTCACCTCAACACCAATCACATAGCACATACTTTGGGGTTTCATATCCTCAACAATAAGTTTAGAAGAGTTACTTATCTTAAACAAGCCAATTCCGACGCTAAGCAAGCCAAGCGATGCTCCAAGAATGGCATCACGCACGTAGGGAGCACTGAATGACTCAAAACTAGCCAAAAGCAACTCAAATACATCAGATAAAGCCTAAGGAATCAATTATAAATGATAAAGATCGAATCCTAAGTCAAATCCCAAATTCGGCCAAAAAATCACACCCGGGCCCACGCCTCGAAACTCGACATAATTCATAAAATCCGACAACCCATTCAATTACGAGTCCAACCATACTAGTTTCACTCAAATTCGACTCCAAATCGGTGTTCAAAACTCCAAAATTTATGTTATGAAACTTTTGGCCAAACCCCCCAATTTCCTCTTTAAATTCACCAAGCAATTGCTAAACATGAAGATGGATTCGTGAGATTTAATCAAAACTCAGTAGAGAACACTTACCCCAATCCTTGTGATAAAATTTTCTTCAAGAATCGCCTCAATCCGAGCTTGGAAATGTTAAATTGAAGCCCAAATCACGAACCTTTGTATTTATCATTCTACCCAGCACTTCCATATTTGCGGTTAAAATGTCACATCTGCGGCCAAATCTTTTCTTCTACGACCACACTCACCAGCCGACCCCTCGCACCTGCGGAACAATTATCGCTCCTATGCACTCGCAAGTCCGACTTCCTTCGCATCTGCAATGACCTCCATCCAAGACTACTTGCACTTCTGCGACCAATTATCCGCATCTGCAGACTCGCACCTGTACCCATACTTCCGCGGATGCGGAAACACCAGAGCTAGCAATAATACACTTTAGCAAAATTTTCCAAAAATGCTCCGAAATCAATCCACGACATGCCCGAGCCCCCCCAGACCCCATCCAAACACACCATCAAGTCCCATACCATAACATGGACCTACTTGAGGCCTTAAAACATACATAACAACATTGAAACAACAAATCACACCTCAATTCAAAATCATTGAACTTTGAAACTTCAACTTCCACAACCGATACCGAAACCCATCAAATCATGTCTGATTGACCACAAATTTTGCACAAAAGTCACATTTGACATTATGGACCAGCTTCAATTTCTGAAATCAGAATCCGACTTCGATATCAAAAGGTCCACTCTTGGTCAAACTTTTCAAAATTTCAACTTTTGCCAATTCAAGCCTAATTCTCCTTCGGACCTCAAAACCATAGTCCGGACGTGCTCCTATGTCCAAAATCACTCAATGGAGCTAACAGAATCATCAGAAATCTAATCCGAGGTCAAATGCTAAAAAGTCAAAACTTGGTCAAATCTTTCAAATTTAAAGCTTCTAGTTAAGAATCATTCTTCCAAATCAATTCTGAATAACCTAAAAACCCAAACCGATGATGCACATAATTCATAATACATTATATGGAGCTACTCATGTCCTTAAACAACCGAGCGAAGTGCAAATGCTCAAAACGATCGGTCGGGTCGTTACAGGTATTCAAGATCTGTGTAGTTCTTTGGTTATTATGTGCCTTGATTTGCTATCATGCTTCTTGTATATCATGTTTTCTCCATTTATATGACCGCACGAGTTATTATTCATGTTAGAATTTATTTCTAGGATTACTTTATTGTTTGAGACATGATAGGGCTACATCGCCATGTTGAGCAATTACCTTAGCCATAGTCATATTGTTTAGTCATGATAGCTATATCTGCATGTTATATCTCTGTTTCTGTGCACTTTTGATATATTGTCTCACTTGTTATTGGGGTACGTGATACGAGTTTGAGCATAATTTGTGGCATATTGTGATACTTCGCGTTTATAATTGGTTTATTTATGTCAGAAGTTGGCCAAAAAGTGATCGAGGCCAACCCTGCACTACTATTGAGTAGCAAGAGAGGTCGAAGCAGCTTTTACCCGAGAAGGTCGGGATCGATTTCCATAGGGAGCTAGATATTGAAGTTGAGTTTCTATCTAAAGTGGAGTTGTGTATTTGTTCCTAATTGGACTTCTAAACATTTTTGGGTTTGATATCAATCCTAATTTTATAATACTACAATGCTAAATTATGTTAAGTAAAGCTAAGATTAAACATTCCAAGTTGGTCAAATAGATAAAAGGCACTAGGGTAGTGACTTTCTCCAAGGTGGCTAATTGATAGATTCTTGAGTCTAAGGCTTGATTGTCACATTTGGGGAATATGATATAACCATTGCACGATTCTACTCACTCTACACCTCTCGGTGGTTTGAGTGATTTTGCCCGAATTGACTTTCTCAAGATCAATGGGGTATGCAAATTTGTGCAAGCAATCAAGGTTCAAGTTGAGTATTACTATCTCTAGGTTTAACCCTTTATTTGGGGCTATCAATCTCTTGAATATTCCCCAATTCCTTGTTGGACTAATTTCATGGACTTAGGCTCTCTTTCTCAAGAAGAGCCAAAGTCTACTAGGTATAAACTAGTGGTTGCAACCACTAATTGTAGACATGTAATTTTTGACCCTTCCCAAGATTTTTCATATTTTAGCATGTAAATATTTAATTTAGGCCTAATATAGTTATTTCAACTATTTTTAACTTTTTTACTTTATTTTCGTTATAAAAATGGAAAATTACGAAAAAATATATTTTTAGCTTACGTATCTTTCATAAATTTAAATAAAAAATATACAAAAATAGTACTTATTTTTATCTTTATATAATTTTGAAATACAAAAAATATATAATAGTTTCATGTTAGCTTTCACATTGTGTAGTATTTTTATCTTATTTTAAAAGGAGTCGATTAAGGTGTTGGATCATAATTTTAAGAGTTTTAGAACCCAGTTTTTGGCCCAATTCAGATTAGTCCATTAAGCCTAGGGACCCTTCTAGACTCTTCTTTAGAACAAAAAATAAATAAAAAAACCCTAAGGACTTAACACAAAAGACCTAGTGACTAATTGACAAATACACAAAAATAACCTAGACCTAGATATATATACATAAGTCTAGTGGCTGAAGGAGAAGGGAGCGCAACTTTTAACGGATCCCCTCCCACTTTGTTTTCTTCACAAGCACCCTCCCTCATTTTAATCTTCTTCAGCAAACAAGAACAAAAAGCAGAAATACACAAGAGACCCATCCCCCCTGATTTTGTCTTCTCCGAACGACCCATCCCCTAAAGTTCATCTCCCTCGAATCACCCCACCCCCGAACGACCCTGAGCCTCTTCTTCTTCATGACCCCCTCACCCAAGAACACACAACCATCAACCTTTATTGAGAAGAGGGGACCTGAAGAGCTAATCTAATGCCTAGGAGTTAAAAACACAAAAAATGAGAGCAGAAACCAACCGAAACGCACACGAACTCTTCCCCTCCCCTGACATGTTCTTCTTCTCCATGAACACTGGAGAACCCTAAGACGAAAACCTTAAAACACCAGCAGCAGCCATCGCCTCCTTCATCTTCATCGCCGGCTATTGTTCTTCTTTCTCCCTCGTCTCCCGTTTCTCTATTATTGCTGCGACGGGGACGACGGGATTGACCATATATATGTTGGGATAAAAAAAAAAATCCCGCCCAGGAATAATATCCACAACAAATAATAATAACACAAGAGAGTAACAATGACACCAAATATTTTAGCGGGGTAAAATACAATACCCGAGTGGAGCAATATTATCACTATAATGTTGCAACTTAGTAGTGTCAAGAAACTACTACAACTTTGAAAGAAATAACACTCTTTATTTAACACACTTCACTACAATATTACTACCACTCACTAATTATCTCACAGACAATAATCTGTGGATTACTCTCACTAACTATATGTTGTTTCTCTCTTTATTTTGGTGTATTTTTAACCGAAACAAAACGCCCTTTCATAGGCAAAGTTGTAACCAAATCAGCCGTCCAACTTGGAAATTTTTTCATTCAAATCAGCCGCCCATGTTTTTTTTTTCCAGCAGCCCATTAAATTTTCAAAGCCACCCAATTTGACTTCTTTTTCATCTTTTTCAATGTTTCACTTTTATTTTTTATTTTTTTGGGTCCTACAATATACATGTTTTCCGATAGCTCACTTCTAGTACATGTGAGGTCTGTTTCAGTTGCGTGTTGAAGTTGCCGTTCGAGGGCTCCGTCCATGGTTCGTCGTGTTTGAGTTTAACGTCACCTCACAACTAATGTATTGATCCATTTTGAGGTTTGGTTCCTCATTTTTCATACTCCGTTTGCTTAATAGTGTACTTCCGTCAACTTTGTTGTTCACTGTTATATGGATGTTTGAGTTATTTGTTCAGTTTGCTTTTATTCTTATTTACTGTTACGTGAGAAAACTTTGAGATTTCCACTGGTGTTGTTTGTGTTTCCCTCTTGATTGAATGAATGATATTGGGTGTTCTTTTATGTGTATTTGAACCTTGGATGGACGAAGTTATCATTGCGATGGATTTTAATCTGTTTGCTCATAAGCTCGTGTTGTTCATTTTTGTGATAGCGTGTTAAAATAAATATTTGGTGCAAGTTGCTAAATTAACTAATTTAGCTCAGGAAGTTTTGGATAATCATTTTTATATTTAGCTCATTCTATTCCATAAATATTTTATCCAATGTGCTGTAAAGTTTAGTATGAAAAATGGGTCATGACTTTGTTATGTTAATATGTCGAACATTTGGATGTTTAATTGGTTACGACAGTAAATTGGGATCAAGGTGTGTCATGTCAAATAAAATCTTCAAACGCATGACCCTCACTTAATTATTAATTTTAACTCTTTAAAAATCGAGACGCGCCATTTAGCAAATGTTCCATGGCCCTCGCAAAGTTAAAAATGCGTAATTATTTTAGGCGCGTTATTTCAATAAATTATGTCCTTAAACTCGGGTGTGCATTTCATGTGATCCAACTCCAAATCTTAACAAGGTTAAATAAAGCGTGTAGTGAACCACGGGTGCATTTCATGTGACGTGGTTTGCGATATGTTTTAAATAATCTTGAAATCTTCCTATTAATTGAGCAAAAGCGGTTTTCAAAAGTTAAAATGCACATAGGCTTAAACATGTGTTAAAATCAGATAAATAGGCCAAATACAACAGTTGAGCGACCGTGCTAGAACCACGGAACTCGGGAGTGCCTAACTCCTTCTCCTGGGTTAACAAAATTCCTTACCCGGATTTGTGGTTCGCGGACTGTTAAACAAAGTCAATCTTTTCCTCGATTCGGGATTTGAACCGGTGACTTGGGACACCATAAATTATCCCAAGTGGCGAGTCTGAACTTTTTAATAATAAATCCCGTTTTGGTTGTCCTTTAATTGAAAAAACTCCCTTATACATCCTCTTTACGCGGGTGTAGGTGAAAAAGGAGGTATGACACTCTGTCGACTCTGCTGGGGAACGAACCCAGAATCTGTGGTTCAGGGTTCAGAATTCGAGCTTAGATGAATTGTTATAGTTGGCTTTATTAATTATCTGATTTTTGTTACATGTTGGGTCTAATGTGCTAAGTGTTGCTTTTACCGCTTTGATATTCTATGAACTGTATATAAACTGTTGCGAAATCCCTCTTCTCTCTGAGTCTTCTAAATCATGAAGAAGTGTGCACTTCGTGTGACTTCTTTTCTGTTAGAGTCATATCCCAAATTTAGAACGAGGTTCGGACAAGTTGCAAAGCTGGTGAAGCTTCTGTATTCCCGGTACGCTGCCCCCCCTCGGCTCGAGCTGTCCGCTCGGGTAAGCCAGGTCTAGAATAATAAACCCCAGGATTTAAACCTAGAAAAATACAGCTTCATGCTGGATCCGTAGTGTCACACCTCCTTTTTCACCTACACCCCGCAAAGGGGCGTAGAAGAGAGTTTTTCCAATTAAAGGACAACAAAACGAGATTTTTGGGAGATTTATGGTGTCCCAAGTCACCGGTTGAATCCCGAATCGAGGAAAATATTGACTCTGTTTAATAGTCTGCGCACCAGAAATCCGGATAAGGAATTCTGTTAACCCGGGAGAAGGTGTTAGGCATTCCCGAGTTCCGTGGTTCTAGCATGGTCGCTCAACTGTCATATTCGGCTTGATTATCTGATTTAATACATGTTGAACCTATGTGCGAATTTTAACTTTTAACCGCTTTTATCATTATTATTATTTTTTTTATCAAGAATTGCAACATCGTGGAAATACATCTCGAACCACGTCACATCAATGCACCCGTGGTTGTTGGCACATTTCAACTCTGTTGAGATCTGGATTTGGGTCACATAAATGTGCACCCGAGTTTAAGAAGATAACATTATAAGATACGCGCCTAAAGCGACTAGCGTATCTTTATTTTGGGTAGGGCCGTGAAATTTGCTAAACGACCAGTCCCGGAATCTAAGTATTTAATACATACATTTAACGAGGGCCCCGCCATTTATGTGTTTATCTGGCGAGACTCATCTCATTTATTTTAAAAGGACAATCCTAAAGTAACTACATTTTTATTAAGTTTGTCTCTAAAAGAAAATCTCCAAATTAATTACATGCTTTAAAAAAAGGGGCGTGACTTATTAGTTACTAGTCTAAGACAAAAATGCAAAATGGGAAATTGTAACCGGGCTTGTACAAAGGGAGATTATTTCGTTCCTTATTCTATTAGTTAATAACACTAAAGTTGAGATTATGAATAGGACACGAGATTGACACCCGGTAATATCAAAACAGACCAACTATTCTTTGATTAATTTAAACTAACATTATTAGATGACTTGAACTATTGGAATTGACTATGTGTAATACAAAGCCATTTTTTACTCTTTTTACGACTTGTCGAAGAAATGCGTCAATGCTAAAGAACCGACATTAAGCTAACATCAATCACTAACATTCGAGAATATTAGTTTACTAACATTATTCACATGTTTGTAGAAATAGATTCAACAGTCCAGTTTAGGCATTCCGCAGGCATTTGCATGATATTAATGAATGAGATATCCTAATATACAAATCAGTAGAAAAGCTAGATCAAACTTAAAGCTTCAAATCTTCATGTATATTCATGCTTATGTTTTCGGCTTACAAATGACCAAGGTTACAGCTGTGTACCTGGAAATGGCAATACAAGAAGATGAAAGAGCAGTCAGCAACAGTAATAACACGGCAAGACAATAGTAACCCAATAGCAGCAAGTCAAACCAGATTCGAGGCCCGGGAAAGTTTGAAGAAAACCAAGCAAGCTCGATAGAACAACCCCAAAAGTTTGTAAAAGACTAAACAACAACAACCCACATCACCACAAACGGACTCAACCACGCGTGTATTAAACCCGAAACTAAACTCGTCTCTCACTTTATTTTTGTTTTCTCTTTTTAAACTCTCCAGCACTCTCTTAAGATTTTCAGAGAAATGTTCAACCCTTCTCTAGATTTCCAGAATGTCTTCCTCCCTCCAAAAAAAAATCCTCCCCCCAAAACCATCCTAAGTGACTCTATTTATAACCCAAAGACCCAAAGCAGGTATGGACAACATACTTTAATCAATCCCTTTTTAATCTTTCCATCCCATTATGTTTTGTTCTCCACACTTGCATGCTTTGTTCCCCACTATACTAAACAAATACATTAATTCTCACCACCATATATCTTGTCCCCCACTATATTAAACAATGAATTATTGCCCATTACAACATGTCTTGTCCCCCACCATATATTAAACAATGTATTCATTCCCACCATTACATGTCTTGTCCCCCACCATGTACTATTGTAATATTATTAATGCCTAGTGGGCGGAGCACTCAGATTAAATAATTGTCCCAAATTTTCAATTCCAAAAATACCCCTCCGACCTTACTGAAATTACCATTTTACCGCTGAAAATACTGCAATTTACCAATCTACCCCCATCAGCTATAACCAATTCGCCTAATCAATTCTAACCAAAATACAACAGCTATAACCAATTCCTAAACAAATTCAAACAACAAATTCAAACTAAATGATGAACAACAAAGAAACAACTGGAATTATTTTGACTGAACAATATTTTTTAACAACAAACCTACTTTCACATTCAACAACAATAACAAATTGATCATAACAAACAAGTAGATTCAAATCACTAAACTCAAAAATCAATTGAACTTCAAATTAAATCTAACAACATTATAACAAGGATGAAATGATTCAAACTAAAATGAACACTCGACATTAAATCACTTGACGAACAACTAACAAACTTCAAACAAAAAATGAACACAAATTATCTCTAATACAAACAAAGGTCTAGGTTCGAATTCAAACCAAACCATTGGTACACAAACACAAGAAGAAAAGGAACGGAAGATGAATTCGCTGAACGAAAACTAAGAGACAAGAGAATGGAAACCTACTAGTTTGAAGCCCGGATTCGAACGGAACCTTGACGCGCTAGTTGACTGGAGTTAGAAGCAGAACGATGGGGGTCACTGGTTGGTCGTTTGGAGGTTGACGACGGGGAGATGAAGCAGTGGGGGCTGGTTCGTTTGTTTGCCAAGAAGGAGAACGAAGCAGCAGCAGCAACGCTGCCCAACTGGTGGTGGGCGATGGAGGCGGCGATGCTCTTTTGGACGTGACGATCGAGCTGTGGTCGTTCATGGCTGGAGGTTAAGGACAACTGTGAAAGCTGCGGGCTGTTGGTGGTCGCCACTGGTCGACGAGGAAGGCAGCCATGAGAGCTCGAGCTCGACGACAAAGACGAAGAAGAAAGCAGCCTGCTTGGCTTTTGTTTGGAGCTACTGTGCTGTTGGTGGTCGCCGGCGGAGAGGTGATGAAGAAGATGAAGCAGCAGCAGTGGTCGACGTCGTTCATGGTGGTTAGTTTCATGACGGAGAATGAAGACGAAGCAGCGACAACATTGGTCATGAGGAGGAGGCTTGTGGACTGGAGGGTGGTCGACGTTCATGGATGCTTGCTTGGCGGAGCAGCTGGCCGTGAGGTGGAAGGGAAGTAGCGAGGGCAGTCATAAGAGGGTTGAAGGTGGAGGGGGTGTTTGGGGAAGATGGTGCAGCAAAGGGGGGCGGATGGTTTTGTTTTTAGGGTTTTGTTTTGTGAAAAATGAAAGATAGGGAGATAGGGGGGTTGGGTCTTTGGGGTTATGGACTGGGTCGACCCGGGTCGAAATGGACCGGGTCGTAGGGGAAGGTTGGGTATCTTTGGGCCTGTGGTTTAAAATTGAAGAAGAGGCCCAATCCGATTTTTGTCTATTTTTTGTTCTCTTTTCTTTTACTTATTGATAAAACTAAAATGTATGAAATTAAATTATAAAAACCAAAATTATCTTAAAATACTAATTAACTTCTAATAATAATTATCACCCAAAATTAAACATCAATAATATAAAATCACACAATTTGGACATTAAATGCTAAAATTGCAAAAGATGCCTATTTTTGTAATTTCATTCTTGTAAAACAAACTTAATTACTCATAATTGCAAACCTAAATCCTAAATGCAAATGCGACATATTTTTGTATTTTTTTTAATTAATTTAGCAAATAAACATGCACAGACAAATGCAAACAATACAAGAAAAATAACACAAAATTCACAACAATTGCAAACAATCAAAAAATTGTTTTATTTTGGAATTTTTGGGAGTAATTCTCATATAGAGCAAAAATCACATGCTTACAGCTGTCCCTCTTTGTCCGAAGACACGAAGAGTTTTCGTGCAAAGATAAAGTGAGCGATTTTTGCCCATCCGAGTACTCCGTGTGAAGCATTTTTTGAAAAAATATTTAACCGAACCTTTGCTTCCAAGGTTTCCTACATATCCCTGGCTAGAAGGGAATCAGGTTAATATAGTTCGGGAAGTTTTGGTAGCTGGGACTACCATGGGACTACAATGTTACTACTGTTGCATGCGGTTATTACTGCTTGCCGACCTCCTTATTACACCATGCTGAAAGAAAACAAGAAGTTAGACTAGACCATAGTCTATGAATTACAAAATCTTATCTAGATCATGCTCTTGTGTCTCTTGTTGCTTTGATGTCTCGGTGACTCCTCTGGTATTTTTTTACTTCTGATTTGTCTTGTATTCTCCCTTGACTGCCGATCTCGAAGTGCTTATGTCCTTCTCGGGAGCTTCGCATTATTTTTTCGTCGAATCTTGAACTTCCTTCTTCTGGTGGGGATTTTTTGTTGTTTCCCGCTGGGATTTCGGTTGTATTCCTCTGCTTTACTGACTTGAAATGTATTCCTCTGTTATATGGGCGGGCTCCCAACTTCTTCAACAATTTCGAAAAATAAATCGCCATTCCATTCTTCAGGGGGAGCTCCTAACCTCAACAGCAGCTTCGAAAAATAAATCGCCATTCCTTTCTTCAGGCGGGCGAGACTTCAACAACAACTTCGAAAAATAAATCGCCATTCCGTTCTTCAGGGTGGCTCCTGACCGCTACAAAATAGACAAAACAAAGGAAATTTTCTGCCCCAATTTGCACTAGGAAGAATTGTGAATTGTTAGCAACATTGTAAACCACTTATACTATATGCAATGGTGAGAGTAAACTAACGACTAGGCCAGGATGTGTGTCTCCCATGAGTAAAAACCGAAACTCTGACGAGCAAATGCGTTTGCTAAAAATACAACCTGAATGAACCAAACTAGGAAGTGCGTCTCCTACGAGTAAAACTTGTATGAACCAAAATCAGGAAGTGTGTCTCCTAGTGGTAAACTCTCATTTTTAGGAAGTGCGTCTCCTAAAGCAAACAATATAACCCGAAAGACCCAGACTAGGAAGTGCGTCTCCTAGGGGTGAAACTTCAATGATTTAAGCTAGGAAGTGCGTCTATGAAGGAAATCTTTATTTAGGAAGTGTGTCTCCTATGACTAAACAATTGATTTAGGAAGTGTGTCTCCTATGATGAAAACAAACTTTTAGGAAGTGCATCTCCTATGGATAAAAATAAACTTAGGAAGTGCGTCTCCTAGGGGTAAAGATAAACTTAGGAAGTGCGTCTCCTATGGGAAAAATAAACTTAGGAAGTGCGTCTCCTACGGGAAAGATAAACTTAGAAAGTGTGCCTCCTAAGGGAAAGATAAACTTAGGAAGTGCGTCTCCTATGGGTGAAACTTTAATGATTTAAACTAGGAAGTGCGTCTCCTATGCATGAAATCTTAATTTAGGAAGTGCGTCTCCCATGCATGAAAATAAACTTAGGAAGTGCGTCTCCTATGGGTAAAAATAAACTTAGGAAGTGCGTCTCCTAGGGGTAAAAATAAACTTAGGAAGTGCGTCTCCTATGGGTGAAACTTTAATGATTTTAAACTAGGAAGTGCGTCTCTTATGAATGAAATCTTAATTTAGGAAGTGCGTCTCCTATGCGTGAACCATTTCCTTCTTCCTGAATTACCTTCTTACAGAACTGCTTTCCTTAAAAACTCGTGTTGTCTTCCCTCGAAACTGCTGGGGATAACACTGCTGGGGAATTATTTACTTACCTGTTGGGGGATAATACTACTGGGGGAATCTCCTTTCTTCCCCTTTTTTTCCAAAACTACTTCCTTCAAAACTTTTATTTTCTCTCAACATTGCTGGGGATAAAAATGTTATCAGCTGGGGATAACGCTGTCGAGGATAACACTGCTGGGGGATTTTGATTCCTTCAAAACTAGTGCTTCACTCTTCTGAAGGCTGCTGGGAATGACACTGGCCTTTTGCTTTTTCCGAGCACAAGTTTCATCCTTTTGTTCTGTCCGCTGGGGTACAACTTCCTTCATTAAAACTTGTTATGCTGGGGGTAACACTGGTTCAAAGACCACTTCCCTTGAGACTGGTGTTATCTTTATTTTTCCCCAAATGAGTACCTGACTTCCAGAAAATTCTTCTAAATGAAAGGAAAATTTTCTGCCCCAGTTTGATAATCTCCCTTGTGGCATGCATTTCCGTCATCAATGCCATTTCCTTTACCTGTTTCAAATCAAACAAAATTTGTTAGTTTAAAACATGGTGGTTGGTTGTGATACTCCTACTGGGGATGACTTTTCCCTTTCTCCTGCTCTGTGTTCCATTACACTTATCAAAACTTGCTTGGGATGATATTATTTGCTGGGGATGATATTCCCGCTGGTCTTAGAACGACTTGCCCTGCTTTGCGTCGTTCGGCTATCTTGAAACTTGGGCGATAACTTCCGACCTTATTGTCGATTCCTTATTCACCAACCTCTCAACGTTGTTTTCCATCTGACCATGTATCTTTTCCATGATAGCTGATTCCCCTTGAGGATTTTGCAATGTTTTGCTGATAAACCACATTCTTTGTTCATTTGTGTCACTGAAAATAACCTTTTCTGCTGGGGATATCCCTCTTCTTTTGTGGCATAGATCGGAAACTGGCATTTCCACGACCTTTTATTCTCATATGAATTTCCCAAATCATGCCCATTGCTCTCTGTATTGTTCTTTCTTGATTTGTCCACAGGCCTTGGCCTTGAGGTCTATAACCTTTAATTTCGGCGGGGGTATCCCTCTTGACACTCGTCCATCCTTTTGTCAATTCCCTCTTGCTGGGGATATCTTTCTTGACACTGGCCTCGCGTTTGTTCCTTGCTGAGTATACCACTTGGATGTACTAGTCATATCTCGTTATAATTGGAAAGTTGATGACAGATTTTGAAGTCATTTCTCACTTGTTCTGACCAAACAGACTCTACTGGGGAACTTTTTCTATGAAAGGAGAAAGATAAAAAGGAACAGAATAAAAGACAAAAGAAAGAGATGACTCTCTAATGAGGAAACTATAAAATAAAAACCTATCAAATACGGATACCAACTCTAATGGTCATGCCATGCACATATGGCCTATCCTCCGTCGTTAATCGCCTTTCACAACTTTCGTCTGGTGATTTCCATCTGATTCTCAATCTTTATTCGACTTGTAGTGCCCGAAGGGTTTTCACTGTCAAGCCTCTTTCATTTTGGTTTTTCTCTCAGCTTTCATCACCTTATGATGCCCGTGAAGATTTTCACCGATAAGACTCTCTCATTTGTGTCACTTTCCAGCTGGTGATTGGGGTGTTACCGCTAGACTCTCTCATATTTTTTTTCTGCTGGGATCAGAGTCTTTTCTGTTGGAGATCAGAGTGTTCTCCGGTAAGACTCTCTCATATGTCTAACTTGGCATTTTTTGAAGACTGATCAGAAGGTCTTTCTTTGGACTGTATTGTAGGATTTTGGATAGACTAAAAAAAGGGTTTTTAAAAGCTCAAAACAAATCGATTTGGGTTCAAAATTTACAACCTTCGGAACCGGATTTCTTTACATCAAGCACAACTTCTGCCCCAGTTTCTTGCTTGGGGATTTTTATTTTTGTTACACTATGCACACTATGCACACTATGCACACTATGACCGAGCCGTGAAGTGCCTACGTATCCTCTTTGAGGAATCAGGTCAAACGTAGTTCCCAATTCCTTTTTTTGTTTTCCTTTCCACTTATTTATTATTTTTTTTCTTTTTCTTTCTCTTTCTCTTTTGCTCATTTCTCCTTCCTCTTTTGTTGTTTTGTTGTTTCTGTTGTTTTCTTTTTCTTTTTCTTTATTCTTTTTCTTTAATCTTCCATGATTGTGTTTTCTAGTTTTCGCTACTGATTCCGAACGAGGGGTACGAAAGAAAACCAATAAGGCTCAAAAGGGTTAACGAAGGATAAATTGTTTAGATAGCAAAATAAAATGCCTTCGTCATTCCAATCTTCAAAACATGCCAAGCACAAACAACACCATTAATTATTCGCCACATCTTCTGATTGTGCCGGGCTTGATAACCATATCCATACATTTGCCTTTTCATTTGTCATTTTTAAAGCACCGTTGGGAAATACTCTCACTTGCTTTTATTGTTTTTCTTTATGTTTTGCTTGCCCCAGTTTCATGTGGCTCGGGCATCAAAGAATCTCAAGCTGTTCCTATTTCCCTTAAGTGTCCCGATCATCCCCCAATGGCTTTATAATTAACTCTTAAGATTAGGCCCAAACTTTGCGTGCATGTCATGTCACTAGAATTGTCATTTGAACAAGGACAAAACAAAAAGATAAAAAGAACTAAACAAAGAAGATGACTAGAGGTAACAAAAGATCGGAATTTGCATGAGGCAAGCGGTGAAACGGTTCGTATAACGAAACAAGCAAAACAACTGGGGTACAACCTTGCAACAAAACTAAAACAATCCTAGACAACACTAAACAAACCATTACGACAAAAATGGAAGGATAAGAGGGTTTGACACAAGACAATGTCGGGATTACAACCCTGCAAATAACCCGGACAACAAAAATGATAACAAAATGAACCACCAAAACTCCTCCCTGACCAACCAAGAAAGGAGCGTCTTTTCAATTGCCAAGCTCGGCATCTTAGCCACTGGGTTCCCCATCAATATTTCCAAAACCATTAACAACTTCAGTATAATTAACTTCAGTCCGCAAATTCCCAAGAGGATTCGCATGCTCCTTGTCACTGTCATTGATCACAATTACCCCTTATTGAATCATTCTTTCTATTTCCCTTTTCAAAGAACGACAATCTTCAATGCTATGCCCTTGGACATTAGAGTGGTACATGCATCGTACAGTAGGATCAAATCCTTTTGCATATGGGTATGGAGTATAGCCGAGGAGCGGCTCAATCAGGCCAGAATGCTTTAACTTTTCAAACAAGCTTGTGTAGAACTCCCCAATTGACGTGAAACTATTTCTTTGCCTTTGTTCCCTTCCCTGCCCTTGTTTTCTAGGGTCGTTGGGTGCTCGAAAATGTTGCGAAGGCAAGAATGCATTATGTGGTGCTGGCGCTCGCCATAGGGAGTGACCTGATGGTTGGACATATGACCGGACATTGTTCGGAGGATAATACTGAGGTGGATTATATGGAGCTCGGGGATAGGTTTGGGCGTGATGGGCGGAAAAGAGTGGCTCTGATGGTGGGTAGTAGGGTTGTGGAAGGCCATATGGCATGTGTGGGTAATTTGAGTGATGGGGTCTGGGCTGGTAGTGAGGGGGGGAACCTCCGAATCTGGACCAAGTACCTGCCTCGACTGTTGCGATATCTTCCCTTTTTTTTCTTTCCGAGCGCACCTCCCGTGCCGCTTTGTATAGCCTGAGTTGTGGCCTCGATTGCCGAATAGATCATTATCTTGTTGGACCTGAGTCCCTCTTCAACCATACTGCCATTTCTATTACTTCGTTGAAAGATTTACCAACTGACGTCACCAGGTGACCAAAGTAAGTTGGCTCCAAAGTTTGTAAGAAGTAGTCCACCATTTCGTTTTCCCTCATTGGAGGATCAACTCTGGCTGCCTTTTCTCTCCACCGGAACCCAAATTCCCGGAAGCTCTCCCCGGGCTTCTTCTCAAACTTTAGCAATGTGATACGGTCAGGGACGATCTCAAGGTTATACTGGAAGTGACCTGCAAATGCTTGTGCTAGATCATCCCAGGTATACCACCTACTAGGATCCTGCCTCGTGTACCATTCCAGTACGGACCCGCTTAAACTTTGACCAAAATAAGCTATCAACAGCTCATCCTTTCCACCTGCCCCTCTTATCTTACTACAGAAGCCTTGTAAATGTGCCATGGGATCACCGTGTCCCTCCTATAGATCAAACTTCGGCATCTTAAAACCTGCCGACAACTGAACATCGGGGAATGGGCACAAATCTTTGTAGGCCATACTGACTTGGTTGCCTAACCCATGGATATTCCTGAAGGACTGCTCCAGGCTTTTCACTTTACGAAACACTTCGTCCTGCTCCGGATTCTTAGCCAGCCTCTCAGTTTCTGCCGGGAGCTGAAGGTGAGGGGTGTAAGTGTATGGCTCGGCTGCTTTGAAGGTGAGTTCGGGAGGATAGTATTGGTTGTCGTGAACCTGAAACACTGGTTCATCGGCTGATCTTTGCAGCGTGGCGAGTAGAGGTGCCACGAAAATAGGAACAGCTGGTGGAGGAGGGTTTTGTTTGGGTGATGAAGCTTGGGGATTATAGGAAGTTTCCCCTTGATAGTATTGGGCAATGGGGAAGCTCATTGATGGACCAGTGGAAGGGTGTTCCGGAGTTCGAGCTGGTGAAAGGGTAGGAGTAGGGGGAAGTATTGGTGATGTTTGTCCCTTAGCCCAGACTAAGTGCATCCCAGCTATCTCTTGTCTCAGCCTGTCTACTTCCTCCTTCATCATTTGCATTTCCATCTTTTCCTCCTCAACACTTTTGTCCGAACCAGACATACTCTTCGGAATGGGCCCTTTAGATCTTGTATGGTAATGGTAAGCTTCCAGAACGTTCTAACGAGCTAACTGTTTCGAAATCTCTGGTATCAACAACAAACTTGTTAGCGTTAGAGTTTAACACATATTGCAATTTCACGTTGGGGATGCAATGTTCCTAGGCAGTTTAACCATTTCTAATATGTCTTTGCTTCGACCGCATGCGTCATTTCGACTTACTTTGTCTGTGCCTTGATTAAGTGTTTCCGAAACTTTCTTTATCTCTCTTTTTGTTTTCTTTTTTTTTCCTTTTCCCTTTTTCTTTTTTTTTCTTTTTAGCGGTGGTCGAATCTTATGTGGATTGCCTACGTATCATGTCCCCGCATGAATCAGACCAGGTGTAGTTCGGGCCAATAAAAGATAAATAATAATAAAACATTTTTTTGTTTCAATTTTCATAATAAAACAAACTTGATTATAAAAGCTTAAAAACTGACAATACTAACAGACTTTGACAAAAGACAACAAATGGACTCGAAAATCAAATAACTCGCATACTCTAATCAAAGAATTACAAACTCAAAAACAAACAGCCAGATTCCTTCCCCTATATGCCAATTTTAACCAAATGGTTGTTTGTCAGACGTGGGCCCTTCTCAATTTCACATGAATTTTAAGGCCGTGAAGGACTATTTTACGACCTTTCACAAACTTGTTCGTTCTTTTACGAAAATAGCCCTTCGACAACTGAAAGATACTCTAAGGCTATCTCGGCAAGAACGGTTTAAGACATCACCGAAGCCGGGCCGACTTATTTTAACTAAAAACCAAACGGTATTCACTTGACCATTGACTATTTTCTTGTTTTTCAAATAATAAAAGACCTGGTTTTGCAAACACGACCTTTCAGCACTTCGGAGACGAAGATTTTAAGGTTGTGCGAGATAACTGGTCGCAACCCAAAAGAATGACCAAAGATGGTCATTTACGCAAAATCAGCCTTCCGGCGTCTCTTTCGAGAACATTCGACTATTTTTGACAAAACGACGTGACCCAACTTATTTATGACTCTTTTCTTGTTTTTTTTCAAATTAGAATAAAAGACCCGGTATTGCAAACACGACCTTTCAGCGCCTCCGGGACGAAGATTTTAAGGCTGTGAGGGTCAAAAATCAAAACATAACCAAAAGTGGCTGTTTATGCAAAATCAGCCTTCTGGCGTCCCGTTTGGGAACATTTGGCTATATTTGACATGAGCGGCATTACCCGACTTATTTATGACAAAGATTGGACATTTTTTTGGCTATTTTTGCAAAGAAGAGGTTGGACATCACCCGACTTATTTATGACAAATGTTTTGACATGTTTTTCGAAATAGGAAACCCGATATAGCCAACACGGCCTTTCAACGCCTCGGGGACATAAATTTTAAGGTTGTGTGGGTCAATCCGTCAAAATCTAAAAAATGACCCAAAGGTGGCTGTTTATGCAAAGTCAGCCTTCTAGCATCCCTTTCGGGAACATTCGGCTATGTTTTGACAAAACAGCGTCACCCTACATATTTATGACCTTTTCTCATTTTTCAAAATAGAAAACTCAATATTGCAAACACAGCTTTTCAGCGCCTCGGGGACGAAGATTTTTAAGGCTGTGTGGGTCAACTGGACCAAATCTAAAAAAAAAATGACCCAAAGGTGGCTGTTTATGCAAAGTCAGCCTTCCGGCATCCCTTTCGGGAACATTCGGCTATGTTTTGACAAAACAGCGCCACCCGACTTCTTTATGATGAAATTAAAATTTGACATATTTTTTGGCTATTTTAGCAAAAGGGGAGATTGGACCCAATTAGGGCTGCCTACGTATCTCACATCCGGTGAGAATCAAACCAGCGTCATTCGCCCCGATAAAACAAACTTCTTTTGAAAACAAGACTCTTTTTCATTGGCAAATAAGACTATTTTTCATAACTAAAACTCCTTTTTTTTCTTTTTTTTTCTTTTTCTCTTTTTTTTTCTTTTTTTTTTCATTTTCTCAAAACTTCGGCAGAGTTTCAACACTATTAGTTTTCAAAGCAGGCGATTTAACTCTTTTAAATCCTCGTACTTCTATCTCTCTTTCCTCAAAATATTCAAAAGCCGGTCAACATGCAAGTCCGAAGCAAATAAATGCACGAGTAGAAAAAAGTAAGATGCATCAGGATGGTCTTTAGTCATTTTGGTACACGTGTCCTAGACAGACCTAACCCCTGTGTTGAGCCTCCAAAGTCAAATGCACGTGATGCAAATAAACGTTCCTACTAGGGATCCGGCATGAAGCTGAGTTATTCTAGGTTCATAACCTGGGTTTTGGTTCTAGACTGTGTACCCGAGAGGACAACTCGAGTCGAGGAGGGGGTTACGTACCGAGGACCCGCGGGATCGTCCGGCTTTGTAACTTGTCCGACCTATTTCTTATTTCAGGTATTGACACTAACAAAATAGGGAGTCTCGACCAGCAAGCTCCTCCCCGGAGGTAAGAAGAGAAGGGTTTCGGCACAGTTTATATACAGTTCAGATAATATCAAAGCGGTAAAAGCAGCATTTAGCACCTTAGGCCCAAACATGTAAAAATCAGATAATAAACAAAGCCAAGTATAACAATTCATCTAAGCTCGAATTCTGAACCCTGAACTAGAGATTCTGGGTTCGGTCCCCAGCAGAGTCGCCAGAGCTGTCACACCTCTTTTTTCACCTACACCCCGCAAAGGGGTGTAGAATGGAGTTTTTCCAATTAAAGGACAATCAAAACGGGATTTATTTATTTATTTCAGAGTCGCCACTTGGGAGATTTATGGTGTCCCAAGTCACCGGTTGAATCCCGAATCGAGGAAAATATTGACTCTGTTTAACAGTCTGCGCACCAGAAATCCGGCTAAGGAATTCTGTTAACCCGAGAGAAGGTGTTAGGCATTCCCGAGTTCCGTGGTTCTAGCACGGTCGCTCAACTGTCATATTCGGCTTGATTATCTAATTTAATACATGTTGAACCTATGTGCGAATTTTAACTTTTAACCGCTTTTATCATTATTATTATTTTTATCTAGAATTGCAGCATCGTGGAAATACATTCGAACTACGTCACATCAATGCACCCGTGGTTATTGGCACATTTTAACTCTGTTGAGATTTGGATTTGGGTCACATAAATGTGCACCCGAGTTTAAGAAGATAACATTATTAAATACGCGCCTAAAGCGACTAGCGTATCTTTATTTTGGGTAGGGCCGTGAAATTTGCTAAATGACCCGTCCCGGAATCTAAGTATTTAATACATACATTTAACGAGGCCCCCACCATTTATGTGTTTATCCAGCGAGGCTCATCTCATTTATTTTAAAAGGACAATCCTAAAGTGACTATATTTTTATTAAGTTTGTCTCTAAAAGAAAATCTCCAAATTAATTACATGCTTAAAAAAAAGGGGCGTGACTTATTAGTTACTAGTCTAAGACAAAAATGCAAAATGGGAAATTGTAATCGGGCTTGTACAAAGAGAGATTATTTCGTTCCTTATTCTATTAGTTAATAACACTAAAGTTGAGATTATGAATAGGACACGAGATTGACACCCGGTAATATCAAAACAGACCAACTATTCTTTGATTAATTTAAACTAACATTATTAGATGACTTGAACTATTGGAATTGACTATGTGTAATACAAAGCCATTTTTTACTCTTTTTACGACTTGTCGAAGAAATGCGTCAATGCTAAAGAACCGACATTAAGCTAACATCAATCACTAACATTCGAGAATATTAGTTTACTAACATTATTCACATGTTTGTAGAAATAGATTCAACAGTCCAGTTTAGGCATTCTGCAGGCATTTGCATGATATTAATGAATGAAATATCCTAATATACAAATTAGTAGAAAAGCTAGATCAAACTTAAAGCTTCAAATCTTCATGTATATTCATGCTTATGTTTTCGGCTTACAAATGACCAAGGTTACAGCTGTGTACCTGGAAATGACAATACAAGAAGATGAAAGAGCAGTCAGCAACAATAATAACACGGCAAGACAACAACAACCCAATAGCAGCAAGTCAAACCAGATTCGAGGCCCGGGAAAGTTTGAAGAAAACCAAGCAAGCTCGATAGAACAACCCCAAAAGTTTGTAAAAGACTAAACAGCAACAACCCGCATCACCACAAACAGACTCAACCATGCGTGTATTAAACCCGAAACTAAACTCGTCTCTCACTTTGTTTTTGTTTTCTCTTTTTAAACTCTCCAGCACTTTCTTAAGATTTTCAGAGAAATGTTCAACCCTTCTCTAGATTTCCAGAATGTCTTCCTCCCTCCAAAAAAAATCCCTCCCCCCAAAACCATCCTAAGTGACTCTATTTATAACCCAAAGCAGGTATGGACAACATACTTTAATCAATCCCTTTTTAATCTTTCCATCCCATTATGTTTTGTTCCCCACACTTGCATGCTTTGTTCTCCACTATACTAAACAAATACATTAATTCCCACCACCATATGTCTTATCCCCCACTATATTAAACAATAAATTATTGCCCATTACAACATATCTTGTCCCCCACCATGTATTAAACAATGTATTCATTCCCACCATTACATGTCTTGTCCCCCACCATGTACTATTGTAATATTATTAATGCCTAGCGGGCGAAGCTCTCAGATTAAATAATTGTCCCAAATTTTCAATTCCAAAAATACCCCTCCGACCTTACTGAAATTACCATTTTACCCCTGAAAATAATGCAATTTACCAATCTACCCCCATCAGCTATAACCAATTCGCCTAATTAATTCTAACCAAAATACAACAGCTATAACCAATTCCTAAACAAATTCAAACTAAATAATGAACAACAAAGAAACAACTGGAATTATTTTGACTGAACAATATTTTTTAACAACAAACCTACTTTCAGATTCAACAACAATAACAAATTGATCATAACAAACAAGTAGATTCAAATCACTAAACTCAAAAATCAATTGAACTTCAAATTAAATCTAACAACATTATAACAAGGATGAAATGATTCAAACTAAAATGAACACTCGACATTAAATCACTTGACGAACAACTAACAAACTTCAAACAAAAAATGAACACAAATTATCTCTAATACAAACAAAGGTCTAGGTTCGAATTCAAACCAAACCATTGGTACACAAACACAAGAAGAAAAGGAACGGAAGATGAATTCGCTGAACGAAAACTAAGAGACAAGAGAATGGAAACCTACTAGTTTGAAGCCCGGATTCGAACGGAACCTTGACGCGCTAGTTGACTGGAGTTAGAAGCAGAACGATGGGGGTCACTGGTTGGTCGTTTGGAGGTTGACGACGGGGAGATGAAGCTGTGGGGGCTGGTTCGTTTGTTTGCCAAGAAGAAGAACGAAGCAGCAGCAGCAACGCTGCCCAACTGGTGGCGGGCGATGGAGGCGGCGATGCTCTTTTGGACGTGACGATCGAGCTGTGGTCGTTCATGGCTGGAGGTGAAGGACAACTGTGAAAGCTGCGGGCTGTTGGTGGTCGCCACTGGTCGACGAGGAAGGCAGCCATGGGATCTCGAGCTCGACGACGAAGACGAAGAAGAAAGCAGCCTGTTTGGCTTTTGTTTGGAGCTGCTGTGCTGTTGGTGGTCGCCGGCGGAGAGGTGATGAAGAAGATGAAGCAGCAGCAGTGGTCAACGTCGTTCATGGTGGTTAGTTTCACGACGGAGAATGAAGACGAAGCAGTGGCAGCACTGGTCGTGAGGAGGAGGCTTGTGGACTAGAGGGTGGTCGATGTTCATGGATGCTTTCTTGGCGGAGCAGCTGGTCATGAGGTGGAAGGGAAGTAGCGAGGGCAGCCATGGGAGGGTTGAAGGTGGAGGGGGTGTTTGGGGAAGATGGTGCAGCAAAGGGGGGCGGATGGTTTTGTTTTTAGGGTTTTGTTTTGTGAAAAATGAAAGATAGGGAGATAGGGGTGTTGGGTCTTTGGGGTTATGGACTGGGTCGACCCGGGTCGAAATGGACCGGGTCGTAGGGGAAGGTTGGGTATCTTTGGGCCTGTGGTTTAAAATTGAAGAAGAGGCCCAATCCGATTTTCGTCTATTTTTTGTTCTCTTTTCTTTTACTTATTGATAAAACTAAAATGTATGAAATTAAATTATAAAAACCAAAATTATCTTAAAATACTAATTAACTTCTAATAATAATTATCACCCAAAATTAAACATCAATAAAATAAAATCACACAATTTGGACATTAAATGCTAAAAATGCAAAAGTTGCCTATTTTTTTAATTTTCATTCTTTTAAAACAAACTTAATTACTCATAATTGCAAACCTAAATCCTAAATGCAAATGCGACATATTTTTGTATTTTTTTTTAATTTAGCAAATAAACATGCACAGACAAATGCAAACAATACAAGAAAAATAACACAAAATTCACAACAATTGCAAACAATCAAAAAATTGTTTTATTTTTGGAATTTTTTGGGAGTAATTCTCATATAGGGCAAAATCACATGCTTACACCTAGTAGGTACGCTTGTTTGCATCATGTGCATTTGACTTTGGGGACTCAGCACAGGGGTTGGGTCCGTCTAGGAAAGGTGTACCCAAAATAACAGACCATCTTGATGCATTCTATGTGCTACATATTGCATTTCTTCAAGGGTAAAAGGGTCATTTGGCGGACCAATGATAATTGAGGGCGAATGAAAAAAAAAAGAAAAAAGAGAGGATGAAGCGAGTGGGGCCTAATTATGGAAATTTCAAAAAGATTTTGCACTCTTTATCATTTTTCAAAAATAAAAAAAAAATCAAAAAAAAGAAAAGAAAATCCAAAAAGATTTTATATGTTTCATCATTTTTTGAAAAAAAGAAGAGAAAAGATGTGTTTTCTATATGTCAATTGTTTTTTTATTATTCTCGCCCGTATCCAATTTGCCCGAATTACGCTTACCTGATTCTCGTCTTTCGGGGCGTGATACGTAGGCAACCCACATAGGGTCCGGTCTTTCTAGTAAATCTTAGGTTCTTGGCTTTGCGGGGTCTTAGCCAATTTTGCACTTCTAGCCACCTTTTTTGGCCAAATAAGCCATTTTGCAAAAAATAACCGCAACCATGTCTTGCATGTGTCTAGTAGGAAATGTTATTGTCTCACATAGTGTTGGTTTAAGTTTTCTTATACAGGTATGGATTTACTTATTGGAGTTTGGGCATGACAGATACCCCATGATCACTGCATTCAGGAGCTGCTCGAGGAGCCATTTTATGTTTTTGAGTAAATTGTTTTTGTTTTATTTTCTAGTCTTGTATAGTAGTATTTAGTCTTTTAGGTGATGTTAGAGTTTGTAATAGTCGGATTAAGTTTTCCGAGTCTTTTTTTATTGTATTTCTTATTTTGTATGTGGAAATGTGTTACAAGTCGAAAATCCAGAAAAAAAGAAGAAATTTTGCGTTTTGTTATAAGAAAAAAAAATTCTCCTTTGAGATTGTTTTTCCTTTAGGCAATTAATATCTAGGATTTAAAATGAATTGTTTTTATATTTCCTCTACTATATTAGGACCAAAATTAAAAAAATAAAGAGTTTTCTTTTAGTACTTCTTTAAAATCCTTCTTTAAGGTATTAATTCCAAAATCCAAAAAGATTTTCTTTTGAGGTGTTTGTTGGGGAAATTAGTGAAAAATGAAAAATATTTCTTTTTATTTTCCTTAGAACTCTAGGATATTGTACGTAGAAAAAAAAACATACTTTATCCTTTGTTTATCATTAGAAATTCTTCTTTAGGCAATCAAAATTGAAATCTAAAAAAAACATTTTGTTTTATCTTTTTCATTGCTTGTTTCGAAACCTTGCATCAGAATATCAAATGAAAATTCTAAATATTTTTCTGTGGTTCACTCTTTAGATTTTCTTCCTAAAAAAAGAGGAATCAAAAAATATCTTTCTCTTCTAGAGTTTTTCCTTAATAGAGTATTTGTTTCAAAAAAAAAGAAAAAAAAAATCGTTAAGCTTGAGTTTAAAATAGGTTATAGAACATTAAGTTTAGAAAATTCAAAAAAAAAAGATTTGCTACATTTGTTTCTCTTTCCTCAGCAGAGTAGTCATTAAGGTAAAAAGAAAAGAAAAAGAAAAAGAAATAGAGAACGTCCGTTTGTTTCCTTTATTCCTGATCTTCCAGAACTATGCAAATATATGATTCATGCGGGGTCATGATACGTAGGCAACCTACATAGGGTTCGATCAAATCATTTTTTTATTATTATTTAAAGGAAAAAAAAGAAAAGAAAAAACAAAAAGAGAAAAAGGAAATAAGGGGGGTGAAGTCATGGGATGTGAGAAATGAGAAGGAAGAAAAAGAGCGATAATCAGAAAGAAAAAGGGGAAGGAAAATGAGCGAGTTAAGAAGGGCTAGAAAAACAAAGAAAAGAGAGGTTGAAATGAACAAAATGGGATGATGCCAACTGACCTTTGTACCCTCGAAGTCATTTTAGAACCGATAATTGTGGCTAGGTGCATTGTACATAAATTGAGATTATCTTATGTTAAATGCCCTAACGCTAACGTGATGGCTTCATTTTGTTATATTCATAGCAGAAGGGTGGTTGGTTTGTGGTTTTTAAAGTGGTAACTCTTCTCTACAACAGAAAGTCAAAAGGCAATGGCAGACAACAACAGAACTGAATTGGTTGATACCGGGGCCCGAAAGCAGTTGGCTGAACAAGACAATGGGTTAGTTGAAGAGGTAAAGATGTTGAGACAACACATGACGGACATGTATCAGGCCTGGATGACTGGGAAGGTACCACCCCTGCCACCACCTAGCTTCCTAAATGCTACCCTTACCCAAACACCAGTCATAGTGCTAGATGATCCCCCATATTCTCCAGATCCACCCGCTTATCATGGCTTTCACAACCACCCTAGTAGCTCCGTCACTCATCTTCCAATTACCTTTCCTAAAAATTGCCCTCGTGTCTTATCCACCATCCCCAACAATGAACACCCACTCAAAGCTCATGATGCCCAATATTACCCCTCAAAGGTTGCCCACAAGGTTCTTGACTCATACAAGCAGGGTCCGCGGGATGGGCCTCATGCTGTAAATGAAGAGTTCACAGGAAGAAAAGGGCAATATGGGATACCCAGGAGGCTGAAAGGCATAGAACAATCCTTAAAGAACAAACAAGGAAGGGGAGACCAGGGTAGCATGGCTTACAAAGAACTGTATGTATCCCCTGACGTTCGCTTACCCGCGGGATTCAAAGTGCCAAGATTTAACTTTATGATGGGTATGGAGATCCGATAGCCCATTTGAGGGATTATTGCAGTGAAATGAGAAGTGTTGGCGAGAAAGATGATTTGTTGATGGCGTACTTCAGTGAAAGCCTGACCGGGGCATCTTTGGAATGGCATAATCGTCAAGATGTTGGTAAGTAGCCTATATTGGGTGACATGGCTCAAGATTTTGTTCGATACTTTCAATACAGATCAGGTGTTACCCCAGACCGCTCCTCCCTATCTAAAATGGAAAAGAAACCAGAGGAAAGCTTTAGGGAGTTTGGGCTTAGATGGAGGGAGCAAGCTGCTCGAGTCAATACCCTGATTGGTGAAGAAAAAATGGTTGAGATTTTCCTACAAGACCAGGGGCCCACCTACTTCAGTCATTTGATCCCGTCCTTGGGAAAGCCTTGCAAAGATGTGTTAAAAATAGGGGAGCTAGTAGAAGAGGGAATCAAGTCAGGCAAAATCCTGAGTTGTTCGAAAAACATTCAGAACATCCCAGTAAGCTTCTGTGGAAGAAAGAGAAACATAAAAGATGATCCAATGGACTTTCCCGATCAACACTTCCAGCCTCGACATCGTCCCCGTGGATATCCTTGTGCACCAGATGATCCTCCCCAATGCCACTTCTCTCCACAACTCCGAATGTCGTACATCACTCTCCTAGTACCCAGCTCCACAAAATGCCTATCTACCCCCACGAGCCTACCGAAACCCTCCTGGATCAGGTTTTTTGGCCCAGTCAAGCCTTTAAGAACGAGAGGTTACAGAAGAAGAAAACATTCACTCCATTGGGAGTGTCATATGCCAGTCTGTTCCAGAGGCTAAGGAAATTGGACATGTTGAAGCCGACCCAGATAAAAATTCCAAACCCTCTTCCAAAGAAGTTTTGTTTTTCTCAAAGGTGCACCTATTGCTCATATGCCCCGGGGAATGACATAAAGAAGTGTTGGAATCTGAAGAATGCGATTCAGAAGCTTATTGATGCAGGCGACATTGTCGTGCAAAATCCAGATGCAGCAGACACTAGCCAAAGTCCATCGCCTGTGCATAATGAGACGCATATGGTGGGTATGGTTTATTTTGAAAAGGAATGTGAGGATTTTTCTGGGAGCCTCGGAAGCCCATGTGCTACTAAGCTTTCAACGCTATCAGGGGTTGCTCTTAAGAACGACCCGGCAAAAGGAACCCAAAAGCAATTTGTTAAGAACAATGTGATGAAGACTTGTGGAGGTCCTAGTATTGCTGATGCAGAATTCAGTGGCTAAGATACCATGCTTGGTAATTGGAAAGATGCTCCATTTCTTGGTCAGCCGGATAGGAGCTTTTGGTGGTTTAGTTTGTTGTCATTTCTGTTGTCCGTATTATTGCAGGGTTGTAATCCGGACATCGTCTTGTGACTCAAATCCTTCTATCCGTTATTTTGTCTAGTTCCTTTAGTCGTATTATCTCACTTAGTGTTTTCTAGATTTGTTCTAGGTTTGTAACCCCAGTTTAGTTTGTCTGTTTTATTGTCCAAACTCTTTTCATCATCTGTCTAATGCAATTTTCTGTTTTCTATAGTTTCTAGTCATTTTCGTTTAGTTCTCTTTTATTTTCATAGTTCTTTTCCTGTTAACTCTAGTGACATGACATGCACGTGTAATTCTCAGCTTGGTTTTAAAAGTCAGTTTGATCACGAAGCAATGAAACAATATTGAAGATGTAAGGACATGTGAGGGAAATAAATAAAGGCATTTTGAGATCGCTTCAAGCCCGAATTGTGTGAAATTGGGGCAGATAGAACAAAACGAAATACTATTGAAACACATCCTACCGCATCAGGTTGAAGCTAAAGGCAAGTGTGCCCCAAATTGGCAGGGGCCGTTCATTGTAACGAGAGTGTTGTCCAATGGTTCTTTGTATTTAACAGATGTAGAAGGCGAATGTGTGGATATGGTTATCAAGTCTGATACAATTAAAAGGTGTTACAAATGCTTTCCTTGGTTAGTTTAATTGTGTTGTTTGTACTTGGCATATTTTGAAGATTGGAATGACGAAGACATTTTGTTCTGCTATCTAAACACCTTATCCTTCGTTACCCCTTTGAGCCTTATTTATTTTCTTTCATACCCCTCTTTCGGAATCAGTAGCAAAGATCAGAAACACAAGCATGAAAGATAAGTAAAGGAAAAGGAGAAAAGAAAAGAACGAAAAGGGAGAGAAGAAAAATGAAAATCGAAAAAAAGAAAAAAAAAGAAAAAAGAGAAAGAAAAGAATGAAAAGAAAAAAAAAAGAAAAACAACAAAAAGAGAAAAAGAAAGCAAAAAAGAGAAAGAAAAGAAAGAGAAAAGAGAAAATCACAACAACAAAGTAATTTCTATGACATGAACTACATTCGACCTGATTACTTTTAAGGATACGTAGCTAGCCTCACAGTTCGGTCTCATCAAAATAAAAATCCAAAATTCCCCAAACAAGAAACTGGGGCAGAAGTTGTGGTTGTTATAAGAAATATGATTCTGAAAGTTGTAATTTTGAACCCAGGTGAATTGTTTTGAGCCTTTGATATCCTTTCTTTTTAACCCTATCCAAAAGCCCACGTTACGGTCCAAAGAAAGACCTTCCGATCAGTCTTCAAGAGATGCCAAGTCAAGCAAGGAGAGGTAATTCATATCAGGGGCAACACTCTGGTCCAAGTAGAAAAATAATGAAAATGAGAGAGTCTTATTGGTGAAAACCCTCGTGGGCACCGTAAGGCGACGGTAAGTTGAGAGAAAGAACAGAATGAGAGAGGCTTGATGGTGAAAACCCTTCGGGCACTACAAGTCGAATAAGGATTGTGAATCAGATTGGATAACCGGAGCATTGAAGTCTAGTTTCACGGTTCAGGGGTATAACAAGAGTTGAACATCAGACTTGTTTGACAGATTAGGCCACTTAATCAACATGCGCATGTCATGGTCATTAGAGTTGGTATCCACATTTGATAGGTTTCTACTTTGTAGTTTTCTTGTTAGGAATCATCTCTTTCCTTTGTCCTTTACTCTATTCTTTTTGTCTTGGTTACTTCTTTTTCCTGAGTCCGTTTGGTCAGAATAAGTGAGAAATGACCTCAAAATTTTCCACCAGCTTTCCAATTGCACAAAACGGGATCTGTCCAGCACATCAAAGTGGCATAAGTTAGGAAAGAACAACAAGAACACTGAGTTGGTAACAATCAACATGCTTTGGGGTCCATGAGAAATACAAAGGTTTGGTATATTTCAATTCGCGAACAGTGCAACAGATAGAGGATGTTGGGTGAACGGGTCAAAGGTATTCTTTGGGATGAGATCAACAAAGAAAGTGTTTAACCAGTGACAAGTAAGATATTCCAAGCAGAAATCAAAGTTATCGTGACAAGTGAGGGAACAATAGACTTCAAGGCCAAGGCCAGTGATTTAAGTCAGGAAGGAATAACATGCGCACTAAGTGGAGAGCAATTAACATGCTTTGGAATTCATGTCAACACAAGAACACGATACAACAGATGGAGGGTGTTAGGTGGATGAATCACAGGTATTTTTGGTGAAATACAAAGGTTGGTAAATGTCAGTTCATGGAGCAATGCAACAGATAAAGGGTATTGGGTCTGAACGGAGAAGAGGTATTTTCTATGATAAGGATGACAGAGAAAGTGGTTAGCAAGGTCTTCAGTAGAAGTCAAAGTTATCATGGGAAGTGGAGGAGCAATCGCCCTCAAAGTCAAGGCCACAAACCAACCACTGCATTTTAAACTGACAAGATTTTTCTTTGATTGAAACAGGGGCAGAGTCGTTCGTTTCGGAGAAACCCTACGCAAGGAAAAGCGAGCACCAGACAGGTTTGACCGTAAACTCTCAGGACCTTCCTGGAAAATGTGGCCTAGTTTAAAATTCAAAACCATTATGAGTAGCATAATCTAGCATAAATGTACCACAAAGGAATATAAGTTGGTTTCAAAGTTTGCATGCTTAAGATAGGATTCAATTAGGATTTTTCAGGACCCTCCTGTAAAATGGGACCTAGTTTAAAAATCAAAACAATCATAAGTAGCGTAAATGTACCCCAAGGAATATAAGTTGGTTTCAAAGTTTGCATTGTTTAAGATAGGATGTAGTTAGGAGTTTCCAGGACCCTCCTGAAAAATGGGACTTAGCTTTAAGATTTTGATTAGATAACAACATTTAGCGTAGACTCTGCTGTAGGTAGTATAATTCAGCCATGAAAGTTGTCACCCTTAAGATAAAACCTGACCTTTGATTTTCAGGACCCTCCTGGATAATGGGGAGTAGTTTAAGACCTTCTTAGATAACAAGATGTAGCGGAAGTCATGCCTTTAAATGATATAGCTTAGATTTAAAATTGTCGTTCAATTAAGAGTTGTAAGGACCCCTGGATAATGGGACCTAGCTTTCAAATTCTTAGTAATATTTGGTAATATGATTCAGTTTAACACTCACATATGTGCCCAACTACCAAACTGGGGCAGAAAATATTCTTTGTTTTGTTTATTTTGTTGAAGCCAGGAGCCCATCTGGAGAGCAGGGAATACATTTCAGGTCAGCAGTCAGGAGTTCGCCTGGAGAGCAGGGAATATATTTCAAGTCAACAGTCAGAAGCCCACTTGGAGAGCAGGGAATAATTTTCAAGTCAGTAGTCAAGAGCCCGCCTAGAGAGCAGGGAATACATTTCAAATCAACAGTCAGGAGCCCGCCTGGAGAGCAGGGAATACATTTCAAATCAGCAGTCAGGAGCCCGCCTGGAAAGCAGAGAATAAATTTCAAGTCAGCAATCAGGAGTCCACCTGGAGAACAAGGGAGTACAATTCAAGTTTTAGCTTACAAGTTCTTTTTGATATTTGGCAATGTGGTTCGTTTTACACTTACATATGCGCCCAGATATCCAAACTGGGGCAGAAAAGTTTTCTTTATTTTGTCTATTTTGTTGAAGTCAGGAGCCCGCCTGGAGAGCAGGTAATACATTCAACTTCAGCAGTCAGGAGCCTGCCTGGAGAGCAGGGAATACATTCAAGTTAGCAGTCAGGAGCCCGCCTGGAGAGCAGGGAATACATTTGAGTTCAGCAGTCAGGAGCCCGCCTGGAGAGCAGGGAATACATTCAAGTTCAGCAGTCAGGAGCCCACCTGAAGAGCAGGGAATACGTTTCAAGTCAGCAATCAGGAGCCCACATGGAGAACAAGGGAGTATAACTTAAGTTTTAACTTTCAAGTACTTATTGATATTTGGTAATGTGGTTCGTTCTATACTTACATATGTGCCCAGATACCCAAACTGGGGCAGAAAAATTTTCTTTGTTTTTGTCTATTTTGTTGAAGTTAGGAGCCCGCCTGGAGAGCAGGGAATACATTCATGTTCAGCAGTCAGGAGCCCGCCTGGAGAGCATGGGAATATGTTTCAAGTTCAGCAATTAGGAGCCCGCCTGGAGAGCAGGGAATACATTTCAAGTTAGCAGTCAGGAGCCTACCTGGAGAGCACGAGAATACAATTCAAGTTCAACAATCAGGCGTCCACCTGAAGAAAAGGAAAAGCATCTCAGATTGCGATTCAAGTCAGCAGCCAAAGAAGCACGCGGCAAAAATGCGAGTCAACAGTCCGAGGTGATCAACAGAAGTTAGTCACAATAAAGAAAAAAATGGAGAAAGGCAAGAAGTCAATCCAAATGCAGAAGTTGATGAAGGATGTGAGCTGTTCAAGACATGGCCGAGGTCACAAGCACCACATGTCCGGTCTTGGTCTGAAAATATGAAGAAGAACGACCTAGCACCTGCAGCTAACAAGCACCAAGGTTCAAATTTAAAGTCTGCATGAAGAGCCATTCAAGACTCAAGATCAAGCTTCAAAAGTGTTATAGATAGGAATCTTGTAACTCGTAGTTGATAGGTTTAGTTAGTCTTTGTCATGTTTTGATTTTTGATGTAATAACAGGAACCGCGGACCGGAAACTCGACGGAACGGCACCTCGACCGGATCTCCACCTCGACATACTCCGTCATCTCACTCATCTCTGAACTACACGTGGCCTGATTCCTTTATAGCCAAGGATATGTAGGCAGCTCAGATACCAGGTCTCGGTCACATTCCTCTCTCTCTTAGTTTTGGTTTCTTTAAATAAGGGTCGGATTAAAATACTTGTCTAGTCGTTCTTTATCCGAAAACGCTTCGCGTTTCCAGTCAAAGAGGGGCAGCTGTAGACATATGATTTTTGACCCTTCCCAAGATTTTTCATATTTTAGCATGTAAATATTTAATTTAGGCCTAATATAGTTATTTCAACTATTTTTAACTTCTTTACTTTATTTTCGTCATAAAAATGGAAAATTACGAAAAAATATATTTTTAGCTTACGTATCTTTCATAAATTTAAATAAAAAATATACAAAAATAGTACTTATTTTTATCTTTATATAATTTTGAAAATACAAAAAATATATAATAGTTTCATGTTAGCTTTCGCATTGTGTAGTAATTTTTATCTTATTTTAAAAGGAGTCGATTAAGGTGTTGGATCATAATTTTAAGAGTTTTAGAACCCAGTTCTTGGCCCAATTCAGATTAGTCCATTAAGCCTGGGACCCTTCTAGACTCTTCTTTAGAACAAAAAATAAATAAAAAGACCCTAAAGTCACTTAACACAAAAAGACCTAGGGACTAATTGACAAATACACAAAAATAAACTAGACCTAGATATATATACATAAGTCTAGTGGCTGAATGAGAAGGGAGCGCAGCTTTTAACGGATCCCCCCTACTTCGTTTTCTTCACAAGCACCCCCTTTCATTTTAATCTTCTTCAGCAAACAAGAACAAAAAGCAGAAATACACAAGAGACCCACCCCCCTGATTTCGTCTTCTCCGAACGACCCACCCCTAAAGTTCATCTCCCTCGAACCACCCCACCCCCGAACGACCCTGAGCCTCTTCTTCTTCGTGACCCCCTCACCCAAGAACACACAACCATCAACCCTTATTGAGAAGAGGGGACCTGAAGAGCTAATCTAATGCCTAGGAGCTAAAAACACAACAAAATGATAGCTGAAACCAGCCGAAACGCACACGACCTCTTCCCTTCCCCGAACATGTTCTTCTTTTCCATGAACACTAGAGAACCCTAAGAAGAAAACCTCCAAACACCAGCAACAGCCATCGCCTCCTTCATCTTCATCGCCGGTTACTGTTCCTCTTTCTCCCTCGTCTCCCGTTTCTCTATTATTGCTGCGACGGGGACGACGGGATTGACCATATATACATGTTTTCCGATAGCTCACTTCTAGTACATGTGAGGTCTGTTTCAGTTGCATGTCGAAGTTGCCGTTCGAGGGCTCCGTCCATGGTTCATCGCGTTTGAGTTTAACGTTGCGTCACAACTAATGTATTGATCCATTTTGAGGTTTGGTTGCTCATTTTTCATACTCCGTTTGCTTAATAGTGTACTTCCGTCAACTTTGGTGTTCACTGTTATATGGATGTTTGAGTTATTTGTTCAGTTTGATTTTATTCTTATTTACTGTTACGTGAGAAAACTTTGAGATTTCCACTGGTGTTGTTTGTGTTTCCCTCTTGATTGAATGAATGATATTGGGTGTTCTTTTATGTGTATTTGAACCTTGGATGGACGAAGTTATCATTGCCATGGATTTTAATATGTTTGCTCATACGCTCGTGTTGTTCATTTTTGTGATAGCGTGCTAAAATAAATATTTGGTGCAAGTTGCTGAATTAATTAATTTAGCTCAGGAAGTTTTGGATATTCATTTTTATATTTAGCTCACTCTATTCCATAAATATTTTTATCCAATGTGTCGTAAAGTTTAGTATGAAAAATGGGTCATGACTTTGTTCTGTTAATATGTCGAACATTTGGATGTTTAATCGGTTACGGCAGTAAATTGGGATCGACGTGTGCCATGCCGAATAAAATCTTCAAACGCATGGCCCTCGCTTAATTATTAATTTTAACTCTTTAAATATCGAGGCGCGCTATTTAACAAATGTTTCATGACCCTTGCAAAGTTAAAAATGCGTAATTGTTTTAAGCGCGTTATTTTAATAAATTATTTTCTTAAACTCGGGTGTCCATTTCATGTGACCCAACTCCAAATTTTAACAAGGTTAAATAAGGCGTGTAGTGAACCATGAGTGCATTTCATGTGACGTGGTTTGCGATATGTTTTAAATAATCTTGAAATCTTCCTATTAATTGAGCAAAAGCAGTTTTCAAAAGTTAAAATGCACATAGGCTTAAAAATGTGTTCCAAGTAGTTGAGCGACCGTGCTAGAACCACGGAACTCGGGAGTGCCTAACACCTTCTCCCGGGTTAACAGAATTCCTTACCCGAATTTCTGGTTCGCGGACTATTAAACAGAGTCAATCTTTTCCTCGATTCGGGATTTGAACTGGTAACTTGGGACACCATAAATTATCCCAAGTGGCGACTCTGAATCTTTTAATAATAAATCCCGTTTCGATTGTCCTTTATTGGAAAAACTCCCTTATACATCCTCTTTACGCGGGTGTAGGTAAAAAAGGAGGTGTGACTCTAATTCCACATTAAAATCCTAAATTAGCCCAAATATCAAACACTCATAGACAATCAAGCATCAAAACACAAGACCCATCAATTATCCACACTAGGGTTGAGCCACAACCCTATCTAATGGGTCTAGCTACTCATAATTAGAGAAGAAAACAACGCAATAGATGAAGAGAAGCCCATAATAATTAATTGTTAAATAAAACTTGAAGATTCAATGTTGAAACTAAGCTAAAATTACTCAAAATAGTAAAAGTAATGAGTTCACGAGCGCAACTCTACGTCCAAAACTATCTGATAACCTAAAAATGGGAAAAGAAACTATTTATAATAGGCTGAAAATTCTGGACAAAAATACACCTGCGGGGCTATTGCGAACCGCACAAAATCGAGTGCGGCCGCACTAAGGATCTTGGCTTGACTATTCTGCTCTCTAAAGTTGGCCACCGCGGACTGCACAAAATACACCGCAGTCGCGGTGGCTTCTACTGCGGTCCGCACAAAAAGGACCGCGGTCCGCATTGGCCAGTTCCTCCAAATTGTCATCTCTTTGCACATGAGCTCTGCGGACTGCACGAAATTGAGTGTGGCCGCAATGAACCCAATGCGGACCGCACAAAACCCTTTGTTGCCGCATTGCCTGGTGGCCTGAAAAGCATACTCTCTGAATTTCATCTTTGCAAACCGCACAGAATGGCATGCGGCCGCACTGGCCCTGTTTGACTGAGCTTGGTCTTATCTTGGTACTTGTGCAAGTTTCACTCCTTTTTTGAGCTAGTTTTTGACACCTTGCTACCTTTTTAATTAAACCTGCAATCAAGCACAACTTGTGAGCCTTTGAGACTATTTTGTACACATTTCTAATCAAAACTTAAGCAAGAAGGAGTGTAAAATGCATCATAATCCCTAGTTATCAGCCATAGAGCCATGTTGTGAGTTATGTGTGATCGAATTTCACACTGCAATGGATTGATATTTTATCAGGTTTCATATTGCAACTATTAAATTGGTATTGAGGTGACGTGTATGCCAGTCCTCACATTGGGCTAATTAGTACTGATTAGGGGCGACGTGTGCACTAGACCCCACGATTGGGCTATGGGATATTAATTAGCATTTAGGCCAGGATCTACCTCTCTAGAGTCTTATCTTACAGTGAGCACAGGCAAATGTGAAATATTCATATTTTGATGAGGGGAATTTATTCCTGGCATCCGTACAGTACCATTAAGCTAGACACCTTGAGTGTGGTGAGAGTGAGTGTACTTGATGATTTACTATGATATTATTGACTTGACATGTATGCATAGAGATGCACTTTCTTCATGCTATATGGCAATATGGTGTTATTGACTTGACATGTATACTCGACATTTAGGCAGAGAGATGTATTTTTCTCATGCTAACTGGAAAAATAAAAAGTCTTATCTGATGGTGAAAGTTTGGAAAAACCTCAGTTCTCTGATAAACTCATATTTTAGTGACTTTGGTAAAAGATTTGAGCTTTAACTGTATTACTTGTAAAGTATGTCTAATTTCCCTGTATTTGTGAACAAGCTGAACATGATAACTTTGAGTAATTGCGGTTACTATTATCATTATATCTTGTATTGTTATGGATCACTTGTGTTGAACATTGACCTTCTTCTGAGCTTGTCACTGCTTTCAATATGAGATTAGCTTTGTTACTTATTGAGTACATAGGGCCAGTTGTATCATACTACAATTATGCACCTTACATGTACATCCTTGAGCCGATGCTTCTACATATCGCGGGAGCTGGCATTGAAGATGTACCTTTTGTCCGGACACAACTGCCACTCATACTTGGTATTTTTAGATATGAATTCTATTTATGTACACTTCAAAAAGATGTTGTATTTATTTTTATACCATCTTTGTAAATCTATGTCTTAGTGGCTCATGACTTGTACTACCAATCATTGAGTTTTTATATAGAAAATCATTTATTGATTTTTATTGTTCTCGTTTGATTTGTGTTGACTATTAATGTCTTATCTAACGAGTTGTATTAGGTGCCATTACGACTAGATGGATTTCGAATCGTGATGGAGTGCGCAATATATTTTATCTATAGTACTCCTAAACCATGCAACAACAACAACCACCTAGTGTAATCCCACAAGTAGGGTCTGCAGATGGTAGGATGTACGCAACCTTACCCTTACCTTGGAAGGGTAGAGAGACTATTTCCGATAGACCCTCGGCTAAAGAAGGTAAAAGAAGCCCTGATAGCAAGTAATAACAAGACAAATAATTAGAAAACAAAATCGAAGATAGCAATAGAAAATATGAAAGAGGTACTGATAACAAGTAATAGCAAGATAATATATTTAGAAAACTAAATCCAAGGGAGCAAACGAGAATATAAATAAAGTACTGCTAGAAAACTATAGAATTACCGATGGCAAGTAATAACGGAACAAGATAAGCGAATATAGCAAACTAAGGAAAAAAGGGTACCGTACTAGCACTAATACTATCGAACTAGAGAAGACAAAGGGAAACGCACGACTACCTACTAACCTTTTATCCTAATCTTCAACCTCCACACCCTTCTATCCAGGGTCATGTCCTTGGTTAGCTCAAGTTGCGCCATGTCCTGCCTGATCACCTCTCCCCAAGACTTCTTTGGCATGCCTCTATCCCTCCTCTCACCTCCCAAGGACGACCTTTCACATCACCTAACTGGGCATCCGGGCATCTGTGCTTCTCCTCTTAACATGCCCGAACCATCTCAACCTCGCCTCACGCATCTTTACCTCCACAGGGGCCACTCCCACCTTGTCCCGAATAACTTCATTCCTAATTCTATCCAACATAGTATGCCCACACATCCATCTCAACATGCTCATTTCCACTATTTTCATATGCTGGACATAGGAGTTTTTGATTGGCCAACACTCTGCCCCATACAATATTACCGGTCTAATCACTGCCTTGTATAACTTAACCTTAAGTCTCGACAAATACATTCTTGTCACACAAGACACCGGAAGCGAGCCTCCACATCATCCACCCTACTCCGATACGATGTGTGACCGTACTCCTATGCCATGCATTTTTAGAAAATTATATTATAACTTATTAGACATAAACTCCGAAAAAGCAAGAAAGCAAGATTGGATCTAAAGCAAGAAAGAAAATATAGAAGTATATAAAATTTATGTGAGAGACTAACTCTTGCAAAAACCAAGAAAGAAAATGAATATTGTAAAATATAATTTGCATATTTTCTAATATAAAACGATAAGAAATGGAATATAATTATCTCACTTGTTAAATTTTTTGTTCACATGTAAAAGGTTTGAAAGAGTCATTATTTTTTCTTTTACCTCGGAAATAGTTCCACGCACTTGAAAGAGGAAAGGGGAGTATGCATAATACAAGAAAGTATTAGTCACATAACTAAAAGTTATCTTTCTTTTTACGAAATTTTACATGCTATAGCTAAATATTGTACCCTATTTATTATAAATCAAAATATATTAAAAATATTATATTTTATAGTTATCTTTTATATTTTATAGCAAAATACGTATTTATTATTTAATCTACCGTTATGGCGTGAAATACGACAATTCTCTTTCTCTCTCATTCTCCTCCACGAATTCAGACACTCTCTCTCTCTGTTAGTAAGATTCTCAAATCCCTGAAATACAACAACGATTTTATTCCTAGAAAGTGCTCTCTTACAAATAGGTAAAGATTTTGGGTGGTAGTATTCTACCTTTCGCTGTCAATCTTCTATTTATAATAATAGTAAGTTTATTTTAGCCATTGTTAGGGTTTTGTGAAGAAGGTTCAATTTTTAACTTTAATGAATGATTAAGAACTTCGAAGAGGGTTACCCGAAGTATGCCCATTACTGCCCTCAATTTTGATGGGCCATCTTTTGATTTGCACATCAAGCAACAAGAAGTTTCTACCATGGAACCAAACTATGCAATGACCCCATGAAATAAGTTGAAGGTGCACAATCTACAAAAAGAGCGACAATTGTTGATATTTCTAAAATTTCGGTGCACAACACAAAAGTAGAAAAGAGAAGAAAAATTAGTGGTGTTGCTTCCGAGAGAAAGGGAAAACATGTCGTTAAAGTCAATAATTAAAAAACATAGAAGGAGAAACTGATGTATATGTTTATTAAATCTTTGCATACAAGTATTTTTTTATATTTCACACTGTCAGTTTTATATTGTCACGACCTAGAATCCTATCCCCTAAATCATGAAGGCGCCTAACATATTATTTGTTAGGCAAGCCAACGTCAGCTAAATTTCATAACCAGTTTTAACAATTGAAGATCAAAACATAAATAATAACAACTATATTCATTTGAAATAGATTAATAAAATACTAAATGACAAAGTCTAAACATATCCCAGAATCTGGAATCGCGAATACATGAGTATCTAGAGTACTACGGAGAAAGTGTGAACAAAATACAACTGTTTGAAGCTAAATAAATAGTAAACGTATAATGGAAAGGGGACTTGCAGGACTGCGGACGCCAAACAGCTATACCTCAAGTCTCCTAAAGTAGGTGAGTCCGAGCAGTCTCGCCACGCGCTGCTGGGACCCGCACCAGTATCTGCACAAGAAGTACAGAAGTGTAGTATGCGTACAACTGACCCCATGTACTCTCTAAGTGTTGATCCTAACTTCGACGAAGTAGTGACGAGGCTATGGCAAGTCCCTTACAAATAACTTGTACGAAATAATTATAATAGAAAATATGAATGGAAATAAAGCAATAAACTCATATATATGAACCCGAAGGTCAACTACTAGAGAAGCCAGAATAACAAAGTCTCAAGTCTCATATCACAATACCGAGGATAACTCAATAATCAAAACAATTTCAGCATATCAAATCCTTTGTGGCGCGCAACCCAATCCTAGCATATCATCATCTGTTCATATCAAAATTCGTCCTTGTTCTTTCATACAATATCAATACCATTCAATTTTTATTGCGGTGTGCAACCCTCTCCCCAAATAATTTCAAATCATCAACATAAACAATGCAACAACAATATTTTAAAAATATCAACATGAAGAAGGTAAATGTACCAGAAAACAAGAACCAAAGAATAATCAGAGAATATCTAAAATCTCGAACTCTCAATCATTACCAACTCATCAGTACAAAACAATTAAACAACTCACATAAGTGAAACAACATGATAGAGCGTATCAAATAATATAAGAGCAATAAAAATAGAAAAACATGTGACAATCAAAATTTATAATTAAGGCAAGTAAAAATAGGTAGCAAATATGCAGAAATCGTGCGAGGAATGAATAAATAAATGCAAAGTAACAATTAAATGACAAGTAACAAATATAGCATAGAAGTCAAGTAAAAACATGTAACAATTATAGCATTCGGAAGCATTTCAGCGTTTATTGTGAAAAGTTGGCATTTTGAAGGTTTTAGAATTTTCTAAGATTGATTTGAAGTGAACTGTGATTTTATTGATGTCGGTTTGGGAATCCGAGCCTTGGAATAGGTTCGTATTGTGATTTGTGACTTGCACGTAAAGTTTGGTATCATTCCGGAATGTTTAAGTGTAATTCAGACGCATTCGGCGAAGTTTGAAAGTTGAAAGAGGTGTTTTGATCGTTGATTCCTAGTCAGGATGTTGTTTGGTGTAATTTGAGGACTCGATCAAGTTTGCATCATGTTTTGGGAATGGTTGGTATGATTGGACGGTGTCCTGGGGGCCTCGGGTGTATTTCTGTCACGACCCAAAAACTGACTAGTGGTGATGGCATCTAACCCAACCCGCTAGATAAGAAGTTTAATAACTATCCAATTTCAATGAAATTAATAAAACAATTAGATAGAAGAAATTATTTGAAACTTATACATTCCCCAAGGACTGATAGTACAAATCATGCGCTTCTAAGATTAGAATTTGCAAAGCTGGTATGAAATAAATACACCATCTGTTCGAAAAGTACATAAACAGATTTTTTATATTCTAAGGCTACCATGAACAAGATGCAGCTACAACCGGAACACATGTACGTCTTCAACACGCAAGGTGTAGAAGTGTAGTATGAGTAAGACGGATCCCATATACTCAATAAGTAACAAACTTAACCTTAGGTTGAAAGTAGTGACGAGCTGGAACAAAGGTCGGGTCCAACACCAATAGCTAACAACATTTTATCACAACATAAACAAGTAATAAAAGAAGTAATTCAGAGATTAAATGCTCCACTCTTTCGTAGTTTTCCAAAAATAGTTCCACTTTTCAAGTATATCAGTAAAACCCAAATCCTTTACCGAAATCGTCGAAAATACGAGTAAGTTCGAAAACTGTAATTTTTCCAAAAAATTCTTTCAACAATAAATAAGATGTTTCATTTTATTTCCAGACAACAAGTGTAAAATACCTCTCTATGCCCATATGTCAATATGTGTGAGAAGTCATAATGATGTGATACCGTACAACATAAGAAAAATGCATCTCTATACCTGTATGTCATGTGTGCATGTCAATGCAATGTGTCTCAGAGATGAACTCATGTACTCACACTCTCAGAGTACTTAAACTCACCATCGCACACTTCCCACTCATAATACTCAATCAGTCAGTACAGTATATGGCCAATCCGGCCCAGGGAAGATCCAACCTAGAATATATACATCAACTAACCACCAGTCACTCAGTACTGAGTAGGGCCAAATCTAACCCGTGGGGAAGATCCATCCCCAAGTATATAAATTCTTCAGACTAGATCCATATCAAAGGAAGATCCATTTGTCAATATAACTAACCGCACTTACTGGGGGTGTGTGCAGACTCCGGAGCGGCTCCTTCAGCCCAAGCGCTATCTTTAATCAGTATAACCGATGTGGATTCTAGCCAGATCCCATAAATGTATTAATATATAACATGCTGCGACGTGCAGCCCGATCCCATAATATCACCCACACTTAATCCCTCGACCTCACTCAGTCATCAATCTCTCCAGTCTCTCGGGCTCACAATGCCATGAAACTATCCCAAAATGATGATGTGATGTGTCAATAAATAGTAATCGAGACTGAGATATGATATGCATATGAATGTGTATAGATGAGTATATAATGTAATGGAAGCAGATAACTCAACAACAAAAATGACCTCAGTGGGTCCCAACAGTATAAACATGTAGCCTAAACTTGTTTTCTAACAAGGATCACAACTTAATAGCTCAAGTACGTAGAAATTTTATTGTTACAAGTAATATCAGGTAACTATACAATACTATATAAATAACAGAGTCACAATTCACATGGTGCACGCCTACACGCCGATCACCTAGCATGTGCGTCATCTCATAAACAATCATATAGCACGTAATTTCGGGGTTTCATACCTTCAGCACCAAGTTTAGAAGTGTTACTTACCTTCAACAAGGCAAATCGAATGTCGAGCAAGCCAACCAATGCTCCAAAAATGCCATCCCGTGCGTATCGATCTCCGAACGGCTCAAAAGTTGCAAAAAGCCACTCAAATATATCAAATAAGGCCAAAGGAAACAAGCCCATCGATAAATGTTGAATCTTTAATCAAAAGCCCAAAATCATCCAAAAAGTCCAACCTGAGCCCGCACCTCGAAACCTGACAAAACTCACAAAATGCAACAACCCATTCAATTACTAGTCTAACCATACAAGTTTCACTCAAATCCGACTCCGAATCGATATTCAAAATTCAAAAATTCACTTTATGAAGCTTTAGGCTAAAACCCCCAATTTTCTCTTTTGGAACCCTTAATCAAATGTCGAAAATGAAGATATATTCATGATATAAATATAAAATGAGTAGAGAAAACTTACCCAGTCCACATGGTTATAATTGTTTCAAGAATCGCCTCAATCCGAGCTCCATAGCTCTCGAAATGTAAAAATGGTCGAAACCCTCGAAGTAGAGTACTTTATACTTCTGCCCAGGCATCATCTTACGCGAATGCGGGAAATCCATCGCGTTCGCGATGAACAAAATACAATGCCACCAAAAATTCTCTATGCGATCGGGTACAGAGAACTACGAACGCGAAGAAGAAGCAGCAATTGCCCAGCTTAGTCAAACACACTACGCTTACACATGCAGGCTTACTCGAACGCGATTCTCAAATTGCAGCAACCTACGCGAATGCGTCTAAGGACTCGCGAACGCGATGAACAGTTTCTCCCAGCCTTCAAACAACTCTACGCGATCGCGATCCATGCCCCCGCGATTGCGATTATGGAATCCAGATTACTCATAGTTTTGTAGAACCAGCAATGCAAAATGAAGGAAAAATAGTCCGAAAACAATCTGAAACACGCCTGAACCCCTTGGGACCACGTGTAACCCAAAAATTCCCATAACATAATACGGACCTACTCGAGGCCTTAAATTACACATAACAACAATGAAATCATAAATCGCATCCCAAATCAAACTTGATGAACTTTAAACTTTTCAACTTCCATAACTCGTGCCGAAACAAAGCAAACCAACCCAGAATGAACCCAAATTTTGCACACAGGTCTCAAATGACTTAGTGAAGCTATGCCAATTTCTGGAACAACAATCCGAATTTGATATCGAAAAGTCCACTCCCGGACAAACTTTCCAAAAATCCAACTTTCGCCATTTCAAGACAAATTCAACTACGAACCTCCAAACCACAATCTAGACGCGCTCCTTAGTCCAAAATCACTCAACGGAGCTAACTGAACCATCAAAACTCCAATCTAAGGCCAAATACTAAAAAGTCAAACTTGGTCAACTCTTCCAATTTAAAGCTTTCTAGTTGAGAATCATCTTTCCAAATCAATTACGAATAACCTGAAAACCAAAACAGATGATTCACATAAGTCATAATACATCATAGGAGCTACTAATGCCCTCAAACCACCGAGTGAAGTGCAGTTGCTCGAAACGACCGGTCGGGTCATTGTATCATCCCCCACTTAAATATACCTTCGTCCTCGAACGTGCCTAGACTTGTTCCAAAGCTGCCAAACTGCCGTGTAACCTTACAATGCACATACCCAGGGGTGATCCCACGTCACCCTATTTCATATAGGCTCGACAACACAACATCACTGAAGATAATTAATTTAACCTTACCCCATAACCACAGAATCCAATTTCCAACATCCGGAATTTCCTACGAGACCCGAACCTCGCAATCTACACATTGTATAAGTCTGAACAAGCTGAATCAAGCTGTAACCATAACCTAAGATGTAATCACTTGATATACCGTATAACTCAGATACTCATAGAAGAATTTCCAATCACAATAGTTGCCCAAAACAACCCAATTCCGGTAATTGACCTCATATAAAACAAAACCTCGTTCTAAAACCTTCGTACATTATTGATGATGAAAGAAACACGCAGAACTCATAACCATTCATCAGATCAACAAGTCATGGAGCTCCCTCTCCTTCGACAAGAACTATAGCAAATTTCTGAGCTGATCAGTGACATTATCCTTCTAAATATACCACAATCACATCTGATAGCACTCATTCTAGGTCCGACAACCTCACCTTGACAAATACAACCTCCCTACTAACAGGCCACACCAATACAACCTTAAACCACAAACCGTGCAACCCGTGCACCAATACGCAAAAATTCAAGTCTACTCAAACATGGAAAATGACTCAAACGAGATAACCACCCTGCAAGCTCAACAAGTACCGCCACAACGAAATGCTGAAAATCCATCACGCACCATAGAACCATAACACATGAATCTAACACAAAAGATCATAACTCATCATAACTCCCTTGCAATGCGTGACCCATCCAAATACCGATCCATATGAAACACCTCGAGCCCTAATGCTTAAAATCAACAACTATGAGTAATTCAACATCAAGTACACAATGTGTATTACCATAACCACGGAGAAGCAAATGACACAATGCCACACAAGCCCGAAAGAACATAACCAATGTGCAATCAATCATGCAACACCCAAATACCCATCTCGCTCAAATACCGCTATAAGGCCCAAATAGAACCGAACCATGTGTGCATATAACCAACAAAACACAACCCCTCGTAGCATGTAATAGTAATACATAGAACATATTGTCGCACCTCCTTTTTACCGCACCCGCGGGGCGCGTGAGGAGTTTTCTCCAATTAAAGGACAGTCAAAACGAGATTTGTTTATTTGTTTCAGAGTCGCCACCTGGGAATTTTAAGGCATCCCAAGTCACCAATTTTAATCCCTGAATCGAGGAGAATATGACTATGTTTATTATTCTGCGAACCAGAAATCCTGAGTAAGGAATTCTGTTAATCCGGAAGAAGGTGTTAGGCATTTCCGAATTCCGTGGTTCTAGCACGGTCGCTTAACTGTTTTTATTATTGGCTTAATTATCTTGATTTTATTAAATACGTTTTGTTACGTGATTTTTCTATCGCTTTTACTTATTGTGATTAAGGACCCTTCTTTGAATCGAATTACGCGTACGTATATTCGTGTTATAAATTAAAAAAAATGCGGAATTGTGTCACGCGTACGTGTACACAATAACTTTTGACAATATATTTATTAAGCAATCATTTTTCGAGATTATGTTGAATCAAGAATATTTATTTTTCTTTAATATTGAACCGCACATCGCGGGTTTTTATGAAATTAATTTAACGCCTTTGAAAAAATCCTTTTATTAAATATTCGCTCGAAATTGCGCGTACGCATAATCCGAATTTTGCTTTTAAAAATATAATCAGGGTACGCGAACGTATCCCTAATTGCGCAAAATATTTGTAATGATATTAGGGATTTTTCCACAAATTGTTTGTTGTATCTACACATTTTATATGAAAATACTGAGAAATTCATATTCAAGGGATGTCTTTAAATTCTTTTAAAAGAAATTCACAATTTTTTAAATATTGCCCGTTGACTATAATTTCCGAGTATTAATTATGTTCATCCCAAGACTATTCAAATTCTCAGTGAAAGGATAAAAATTTGATTTTTAGCAAATACAACATATATATGTATGCCAAAGAATAAATTGTATATGAAACTGAAAAGGAATGATTCATAAAGGAAGGAAATATTTTCCAAGAATTTTCATTATTTACTTAGTGCAAATTCTATTTCTAATTACCATTGATGTAAAGTATGGCAATTTATGCTTGTACATCTCGTTTCATTCTCATATACTCGCTTTTAATCTAATAGGCCTAATTACTTATTTAAGATGGTAAATAAGCATCAAATTGACAAGAAAGAGAATTATAAATCGATTAATAATATTGCCTTACATGTGACATAGTTTGTGTGTCTAAAATATTCGTAGCACTTTAACATCATAATGAGCCATAACAACTCAACTTACCATCCACTGATGGTTCTATAGATACCTGCTATCTTATACATGAAAATAATACCAACACCATTTTACCTTATTTAACAATAGATATTACTACTGTAGTTTTCTTGATACTTCTACATTACTTTCTTACTTAGCTAACAACAAAATTAAATAATGACCAACATTCATGCCATATTCCCTACTTTGACAATTCAAATATAACTATACTAATGAGATTTCGAAATGGATAATATTATTACAAAGCTTTATACAAATTTCAAAGTAAGACCATTAACTCATAGCTATAAAATTGAATTCACTACTAATTAACTAACATGAAAAAAAATGAAATTTAAACTGATGAACGTGGACGAATGGAAAACAGAATTACAATTCGAACTTCATTGATTAGTCATGTTGAATCTCTTTCCAACATAAAATTTAAAAGACATGTACCTGAAAATGGAGGTAGAAGAAGTAAGTTTCAGCAGTAACAAAAACAGTAGAATGTACCGATAACACAACAAATCCGAACAAGAATAGGATCCGAGGAGCCTAGATGCACAGTAACAGGATTTTTGGAAGAAAAAAAACTTTCAGATTTAAACCAAGTACTATCAAACAAACAGACCCGGACAGATCCAAAGAAAAGTATGTTTCTGAAAATATTCAATCTGTTTCTATATCTGTTTCTGTTTTTCTTTTTCCTCTTCCTCTTCAGATTCCAAGAAGAACCTGATTTTTCTGCTGGAATATTCTCTTTTATCTCACTCTAGGTGTATTTTTCTTATATTCTCTTTCAAAATCTGTTATGAAGTCTCTTTAAACTATCTTTCTCTGAAAACAGATTTTTTCTTCTTTTCTGCCCTAAATCAGTCTCAATTCCCTCTCTGAAAAAAAAACTCATCCTTTCAGTCTGTCCAGCTCCTTGTATTTATACAGGGCTGGTCCTATACAGTTTAGTGCTGGATGGACACTTTTCCCCTTTAAAAATCAGAAAGTTTTTTCCATTAAAACTACTTTTGAATAATTTAAAACTAAGTGCTATTTATCCTGTTTTTCAGCAGCCCCATTATCCCTTGTTCCCCATTATTACTTAAATTATAGCCACTATCATATTATTGAAAGCACACTATCACATTACCCTACTGTTTCATTCTAAAATAAAACTGAAATCCTTCTGTAATTACAGCCCTCAAGGAAATCAGAATCTGATAAAAAAACAGATTTTAAAAATTGTTCAGAATCGATTATCCTTCTGAATTAAACAACTATAATCAATCCTATCAAGTTCTGGACTGAATCTTGACTGAGAATGCACTTTTCTAACACAATGGTATCTAACCAACATTTGTGAAATTGAAATTAAACCTAATATCATAACAACATTATACTGAATTCAGCCTAATAATTCAACTGAACTCAGCTTTTGAACTAAGATCAAACAAACAGGAGCATTGTCAATATATTGACAATGTTCTGAACTTAATGTTCAGAAAACAACACACATATAACGTCCATTTGATGGATTTATTAAACAAGAACCAACTGATTATAGCAAAATAATCCATCCAAAACAGGTTATTTCAGTCAACATTTTCAGAAGCAGGATTTATGATATAACTAATCGACGAACTTAGTCGAGTCGATTACACACATTGTACATAATCACAATCAACAGAAACATTTCACATTTAGAATCAAGTTGACGGGTAGGGGACAATATAACAAAAATTTGACTAGAAAATTATGAAAAATTAACAAACTAATGAAACGAACATAGAATACACATAGAATGCACATAAGAAACAGAAATTACCTCTGAACCTTTAAATTCAACTGAACTCAACTCGACTTGGATTTGGATTTTGTTTGAAATCAAACAGACCTTAGTCGAAGTATTTTCCACTGAAAATACTTCGACTAAGGTCGATTAAACCTCAATCTTTATTCAATCTGGACAGAATCCAAAAGTCTGGTATTTTTAGGGTTCTTGAAAGTTCGATTTGGGATTTACTCATTTCTGGTTAGATTCGAGGGAAACCAAAGATGTTCTAGGCACGAGGGAGGTCAGGGGGTAACTGGTGTGAGTTTGAAGTAGGTTGGGATAATGTCAGGTTGTACTCGAATCTTCAAATGAAGATTCGAGTAGTTCCAGTATGATTCGAACCATGCAACTAACAGATCCGTGATGAGGGTATCTAGGGGAAGTTGTGGTGTTATTTTGGAAGCCATCGGAGAAGATCAGGTTTTCAGGCCAACCTTCGATTTAAGATTCGAAGAGTTGGGGCCTAATTCGAAGGAAACTAAGGTCAGATTCGTGTAGAGGATGTTCAGGGGGTTCTAGGGTGTTATTTTGGTGACCGGCGGCGTTGATGCCGCCGGGTTTCAGGCGGTGGGATCCTAGGGCGGCTAGGGTTAGGAGTGGGGGTTTGGGGGATGATGATGAACAGTGTAGGAGGGGGGGGGTGCTTAGTTTGGGGCCGGGGTAGGGCTTGGGACTTATATAGGGGTGGGGTGGATTGATATTGTCCGTTGGATTAGATAGAATGAAGGGCCAGGATCAACTCACTTAACCAAACGACGTCGTTTGGTTTAACGTTGGGGTCGGACTAAATCGGGTCAATGGGTCGGGTTACGGGTTGCGGGTAAGGGTAGGGGATATCAGCCGTTGGATTGATTTAATCCAACGGTCCTTGATGGAGTGTGACCAAACGTCGTCGTTTGGATTTACTCATGAGTTGGACCGGACAGGTTAGTTTGGATTGGGCTATGAGGGGGAAATTAATTCGATTTGGGCCTGGATTTTAATCCAGGTCCGATTTTGTGTATATGTATTATTGTTTTTTTTTCATTTTTTCTAATTTAAATTTTTAATTATAAAATGAATCTAACTTCGCAAAAAGTATATTAATTATTCTATAACAATTATTTAACACATAGACAAAACATCAATCACATAGTGGAATATTTAAAATAGAACTATTGCATATTTTTGTGATTTTATTTAAATTATCTTTTAAATGCATAATTAAATCCTATATGCATGCAACATGTATTTTATTTTATTTTTCATTTTATTTATGACAAAGTAAACATTTATTGTCATAACACAAATATTTAACACCACGCAAATTCAAAAATTACACAGTAAAAGAAATTTATTTTATTTTTTGATTTTATTTTGGAGTAGTTTTCGTAAGGCAAAAATCACGTGCTCACAGCTGCCCCTCTTTGTGCGGAAACCCGAAGAGTTTTCGTGCAAAGATAAAGTGAGCGGATACGAGCGATTTTTGCCCGTTCGAATACTCCGTGGGAAGCATTTTTAGAAAGATTTGACCGAACCTCTGCTTCAAAGGTTTCCTACATATCCTTGGCTATAAAAGAATCAGGTCAATGTAGTTCGGGAATTTTGGGTAGCTGGGACTACCATGGGACTGTGATGTTACTGCTGCTTTGTGTTGTTTTTACTGCTTGCTGACCTCCTTATTACACCTTACTTTAAAGGAAATACAAAAAGCTAAACTAGACTATGGTACATGAATTATAAAAATCTTATCTAGATCATGCCCTTGCGTTTCTTGTTGTCTTGATATCTTGGTGACTCTTGGGCATTTGGCTTATTCCGTATTCCTTTTGGAACTCTTGTTGTTTCTTGCTGGGGATTTTGTTGGACTCCTCTGCTTTATTGATTCTAAGTGTGCTCCTTTCTCATATGAGCGGGCTTTTGATTTCAACACTTCAATTGCATTCCCTCGTTCTTCAGGTGGGTGCCTTGACTGCTTCTTTTCTTTCTCATCCTCATTCTCCAGGTGGACGCCTGACTTCTTTTTAACTTCTTCATCCTCGTTCTCCAGGTAGACGCCTGACTTCTTTTTAACTTCTTCATCCTCATTCTCCAGGTGGACGCCTGACTTCTTTAATTCTCATCCTCATTCTCCAGGTGGACGCCTGACTTCTTTAATTCTCATCCTCATTCTCCAGGTGGACGCCTGACTTCTTCAATTCTTCATCCTCATTCTCCAGGTGGACGCCTGACTTCTTTAATTCTTCATCCTCATTCTCCAGGTGGACGCCTGACTTCTTTAATTCTCATCCTCATTCTCCAGGTGGACGCCTGACTTCTTTAATTCTCATCCTCATTCTCCAGGTGGACGCCTGACTTCTTCTTTTCTCATCCTCATTCTCCAGGTGGACGCCTGACTTCTTCTTTTCTCATCCTCATTCTCCAGGTGGACGCCTGACTTCTTTAATTCTCATCCTCATTCTCCAGGTGGACGCCTGACTTCTTTAATTCTCATCCTCATTCTCCAGGTGGACGCCTGACTTCTTTAATTCTCATCCTCATTCTCCAGGTGGACGTCTGACTTCTTCAATTCTCATTCTCATTCTCCAGGTGGACGCCTGACTTCTTCAATTCTTCATCCTCATTCTCCAGGTGGACGCCTGACTTCTTCAATTCTCATCCTCATTCTCCAGGTGGACGCCTGACTTCTTTTTAACTTCTTCATCCTCATTCTCCAGGTGGACGCCTGACTTCTTCTTTTCTCATCCTCATTCTCCAGGTGGACGCCTGACTTCTTTAATTCTCATCCTCATTCTCCAGGTGGACGCCTGACTTCTTCAATTCTCATCCTCATTCTCCAGGTGGACGCCTGACTTCTTTTTAACTTCTTCATCCTCATTCTCCAGGTGGACGCCTGACTTCTTCTTTTCTCATCCTCATTCTCCAGGTGGACGCCTGACTTCTTTAATTCTCATCCTCATTCTCCAGGTGGACGCCTGACTTCTTCAATTCTCATCCTCATTCTCCAGGTGGACGCCTGACTTCTTTTTAACTTCTTCATCCTCATTCTCTAGGTGGACGTCTGACTTCTTTTTCTTATCCTCATTCTCCAGGTGGACGCCTGACTTCTTTAATTCTCATCCTCATTCTCCAGGTGGACGCCTGACTTCTTCAATTCTCATCCTCATTCTCCAGGTGGACGCCTGACTTCTTTAATTCTCATCCTCATTCTCCAGGTGGACGCCTGACTTCTTTAATTCTCATCCTCATTCTCCAGGTGGACGCCTGACTTCTTTAATTCTTTATCCTCATTCTCCAGGTGGACGCCTGACTTCTTTAATTCTCATCCTCATTCTCCAGGTGGACGCCTGACTTCTTTAATTCTTCATCCTCATTCTCCAGGTGGACGCCTGACTTCTTTTTCTTATCCTCATTCTCCAGGTGGACGCCTGACTTCTTTTTCTTATCCTCATTCTCCAGGTGGACGCCTGACTTCTTCTTTTCTTTGTCCTCATTCTCCAGGTGGATGCCTGACTTCTTCAATTCTCATCCTCATTCTCCAGGTGGACGCCTGACTTCTTTTCCTTTGTCCTCATTCTCCAGGTGGACGCCTGACTTCTTCAATTCTCATCCTCATTCTCCAGGTGGACGCCTGACTTCTTTTTCTCATCCAGGTATTTCCTGACACAAATATTGTATTTGCCCCTGTTTTAAATCAAACAAAACTTCGTTAATTTAAAGCAGAGTGGTTGACTGGGGTATTCTTGCCGATGGTGATGCTTCTCTTCGTTCCTCTTTGTTGCCTTGGAATGGTTGAAAAGAATCTTTTTTTTTCTTGTAATTGATCCTTGACTATAGGATTCCCCTCTGTATGTTTTCCTTCAAACCCTTTTAACTGTAATCATATGTCCCTTCTGACTTTGCTGATCCATTTTTAATTTCACCTTTCTTACACCCATATCTTATATCTCCCACCTTTCGTGGCTGTATTTTGTAACCTTGAATCTCGGTAGTATACATTGACATTCCTTCTTATTTGTTTGGAATAAAACTTATCTCAAAGCTTTTAGAAAAGTAAGATTATTAGTGACGAAACACGTTGATTTCGACAATTATAGAATGAAAAGAAAAATCCAATTTTGGATGACTGTTGGAGAAAGAATAAAAACTTATCTGATTGGAGTTACTGGCACCAATGATCATGATATGCATTTCGGATTAATCAACCCAGTCTTTTAATCAATCTCCTTTCAATTGCTCATTTTTTGTTTTTGCCAAAATTTCCATAACCCAACTTCATTTTTCATTTCACAGACCTGTTGGACTTGCGACGTCTCAAAGAGTTTTCACCGATAAACCTTCCTTATTTGTTTATTTCTCACTTCCTTTTCGCTTTAGGGTGCCTATGAAGGTTTTCACCAATAAGACTCTCTCATTTTACTTTTCTCTCAACTTCCGTCGCCTCATGGTGCCCGTGTGGGTTTTCACCTATAAGACTCTCTCATTTTTACTTTCTTTTCTTGTTTGTATCAGAGTGTTATGAACCATCTTCATTTGCTTGACTCAACATTTTTCTAAGATTGGTCGAAAGGTCTTTCTGGTATGGGGTTAGAAATGGAAAAGGTATTAAAAGCTAAACAGTTCTTGGTATGGGTTAAAAATTACAACTCTTGGAATCTTTTTCTTATTTGCAATACAGTTTCTTTGCCCCAGTTTTTGATTGGGGTCGCTTGACATAACTTTTTGTGCACATTATGTATATTGTGCACCCTATGACCGAGCCGTGAGGCGCCTACGTATCCTTCTTTGAGGAATCAGGTCAAACGTAGTTCACTAAATAATAGTGATGTTTTTTTTTAACCAAATGATAGTGATTTTTTTTTATTGCTTCCAAGAGGGGGTAGGAAAGAAACAAGTATGGCTCAAAGGGGGGAAACAAAGGGTATAGTGTTTGGATAGCAGAATAAATTGCCTTTGTCATTCCAATCTTCGAAATAATGCTAAATACAAACATTCAAGGATTTTATGCATAATATCTCTTTACCGCATCAGAATTGATCGCCATGTCTATGCATTTGCCTTCAATGTCTGTTAAGCATAGTGCACCATTCGATAATACTCTGGTCACAATGAATGGTCCTTGCCAATTCGGGGCAAATTTGCCTTTTGCTTCAACCTGATGTGGAAAAATACGTTTCAGCACATGCTGACCTACTTCAAACTTCCGGGGACGCACCTTTTTGTCGTATGCTCTTTCTATTTGATATAATTGACCATGGCATACTGCGGTCAATCGTTTTTCATCAATCAAGTTTAACTGTTCTAGACGGGTTTTGACCCATTCATCATCATCAATCTTTGCTTCGGCGATAATCCGAAGGGAAGGAATCTCAACTTCTGCAGGAATTACTGCTTCAGTGCCATATACCAACAAATAAGGAGTTGCTCCTACTAAAGTGGGAACAGTAGTGCGGTATCCCAATAATGCAAATGGTAATTTTTCATGCCATTGTTTTGAACCTTCTACCATTTTCCGAAGTATCTTCTTTATGTTTTTGTTGGCTGCTTCTACTACTCCATTCGCCTTGGGCCGATATGGGGTAGAGTTACGATGTGTAATCTTAAACTGTTGACATACTTCCTTCATTAAGTTGCTGTTAAGATTAGCACCGTTATCTGTGATGATCACCTTCGGGATTCCGAATCGACATATGATATTTGAGTGGACAAAATCGACCACAGCTTTCTTGGTCACTGATTTGAATGTCTTGGCCTCAACCCATTTGGTAAAATAATCAATAGCCACCAGAATGAACCTGTGTCCATTGGATGCTGCCGGCTCAATTGGTCCAATCACATCCATGCCCCAGGCAACGAAGGGCCATGGTGCCGACATTGTGTGCAACTCGGATGGTGGAGAATGAATCAAATCTCTGTGTATTTGGGATTGATGACACTTGCGCACAAAACTGATACAATCTCGCTCCATGGTAAGCCAATAGTAATCGGCTCGGAGGATTTTCTTTGCCAATACATATCCACTCATGTGGGGTCCGCAAACTCCTGAATGTACTTCAGACATGACAGCTGCAGCTTGTCTGGTATCTATGCATCTTAATAATCCAAGATCTGGCGTTCTTTTATACAAAACTCCTCTGCTTAAGAAGAAACCATTTGCCAATCGCCTAATGGTCCTCTTTTGATCCCCTGTGGCTTGTGAGGGATATATCCCCATTCTGATATACTCCTTGATGTCGTGGAACCATGGTTCACCATCAACTTCTTCTTCAACCATATTGCAATAAGCGTGCTGATCGTGGACTTGAATATGTATCGGATCTACATAAGCTTTGTCCGGATGGTGCAACATTGATGCCAGGGTAGCCAATGCATCAGCAACCTCATTATGGATTCTTGGAATATGTTGGAATTCCACTGATTGAAACCGCTGACAAAGATCATGTAGACATTGTCGGTATGGTATGAGCTTCAAGTCTCGGGTTTCCCATTCTCCTTGAATTTGATGTACCAAAAGATCCGAATCTCCCATGACTAAAATTTCTCGGATACCCATGTCTGCGGCTAGCCTTAACCCCAAAATGCAAGCTTCATATTCAGCCATATTATTGGTGCAATAAAATCGTAATTGAGCCGTAACAGGATAGTGATGCCCTATTTCAGAAATGATTACAGCTCCTATTCCGACTCCTTTCATGTTGGCGGCTCCATCAAAGAAAAGTTTCCAGCCAGGCTTTTCAATTTGCTTCACCTCGTCGATATGCATTGTTTCTTCATCAGGAAAATAAGTTTTCAACGGCTCATATTCCTCATCGACCGGGTTTTCGGCTAAATGATCGGCCAGTGCTTGAGCCTTCATTGCAGTTCGAGTCACATAGATGATGTCGAATTCTGTGAGTAATATCTGCCACTTTGCCAGTCTTCCCGTTGGCATGGGCTTTTGAAAAATGTATTTCAATGGATCCAACCGAGAAATGAGGTAAGTAGTGTAGGATGACAAATAGTGTTTCAATTTTTGAGCTACCCATGTTAGGGCGCAACATGTCTTTTCCAGATGAGTATACTTAACCTCATAAGCTGTGAACTTCTTGCTAAGGTAGTAGATGGCCTGTTCTTTTCTGCCAGTGAGGTCATGTTGCCCCAATACACAACCAAATGAATTTTCCAAAACCGTTAAGTAAAGAATCAAAGGTCTTCCTGGCTCTGGCGGGACCAACACGGGTGGGTTCGACAAGTACCCTTTTATCTTATTGAACGCTTCTTGACACTCATCGGTCCATTTAACCGCAGCATCCTTTTTTAACAATTTGAAAATGGGCTCACAGGTTGTTGTGAGCTGAGCAATAAACCTGTTGATGTAATTTAACCTTCCCAACAAACTCATTACTTCAGTTTTGTTTCTTGGAGGTGGCAGTTCTTGGATGGCTTTGATCTTTGATGGGTCTAGCTCGATGCCTCGTCGACTGACTATGAATCCCAACAATTTTCCAGACGGAACTCCAAATGCGCACTTGGCAGGGTTAAGCTTGAGGTTGTACCTGCAAAGTCTTAAGAAGAACTTCCTCCAATCCCCAACGTGGTCGTCCTGATGCTTTGATTTTATGATCACATCGTCCACGTATACCTCAATCTCCTGGTGTATCATATCATGAAACATTGTGGTCATTGCTCTCATATAGGTCGCTCCGGCGTTCTTTAAACCGAATGGCATTACCCGGTAGCAATAAGTTCCCCATGGTGTGATGAATGCCGTCTTTTCTGCATCTTCTTCATCCATTAGAATTTGATGATACCCGGCATAACAATCCACGAAAGACCCTATATCATGCTTGGCACAATTGTCGATCAAAATATGGATATTGGGTAATGGGAAATTATCCTTTGGACTTGCTTTGTTGAGATTGCGATAGTCGACGCATACTCTAATTTTGCCGTCTTTCTTTGGTACAGGAACAATATTAGCCAACCAAACAGGATATCGAGTGACTCGAATGACCTTTGCTTCCAATTGTTTGGTGATTTCTTCCTTAATTCTCACACTCATGTCAGGCTTGAATTTTCTCAGCCTCTGCTTGACAGGAGGCACCGTTGGATCGGTGGGCAATTTGTGAACCACTAAATCAGTGCTCAGGCCCGGCATGTCGTCATACGACCATGCAAAAACATCTTTGAATTCTATGAGTGCTTTAATTAACTCCTCTCGGATCTTTGGTTCCAGATGGACACTTATTTTAGTTTCTCGGATATTATTCGTGTCCCCTATATTGATGTCCTCGGTATCACTCAAGTTAGGTTTGATTTTTTCCTCAAAGTGAATTAACTCTTTACTAATCTCTTCAAAAACCTCATCTTCATCATATTCTGATTCATAATCACAATATATTTCTTGAATTAATATTTCGGAACCAGATTGATTTTTAAGACTGGGCTGAGGATTCCTCATGCATGCTATATCACTAGAGCCAGCGTAAAAGGAACTGTACAGGAAAGAAGAAAAAGAAAAGAAAGCTATTAGGAATGATAATAAAAAGGAAACTGCTTTTTATTGGATGATGAAAGATAACAAGGTTTGCACACTTCAAAGAAACTGTAAGATAAGCTTTGGGATTACAACCCTGAAGTAACCCAAACAAACTGAAAGAAAATCAAAATAAACTACCAAGACTCCTTTCGAATTTGGAGAGGAGTGGCTTTCCAATTATTGAGCTTTGTTTCTGGCCCAACGAATTGAACTTCTGCGTTGCTACACCCTTCCGCTTTCCAACATATTCACATCACTAAACAATTTCTCGAACCTTTCAATTAATTCCTTCTCAGGATTGACCCGGGATTTAGGAATTGTTGTTATCGGGCTATTTTTAGCACCGGTCTTGACAAAAGACTTTGACAGATGTGGGACTGGTTTTTGAAGAACCCATGCTTGGTGTTTCAGCTTCCTAGCCCTTATCACATCATTGGCAGTGGGTATGAACCCCAAACCGAATGTTCCCCAGTTCTCGGGTAGAGATACTGGTTGTATAATTCCTTGCAAAGATAAACCCAGACCTTTACCGGGTATAAAGCCATTCTTTAACATTTCATAAGCTACCATGACTGATGCAGAGGATATCTTTGGATTTGGAAGATATTTCCCCTCTGGAATTTTCTCTATCGACACTATGTCGGTCACTTGGTATACCTATGGTCCCTGGTCATTTTCTGTTCCCTCGACTGATACAATGGTACTGCTGTGAGCATTTAAACTTTCTTCTCCATGTACGACTATTTCTTGATGATCCCATTCAAACTTGACAGCCTGATGTAGTGTTGACGGGACTTCTTTAGCAGCATGGATCCATGGTCGACCCAACAACAAGTTGTAAGAAACAGTTATGTCCAACACTTAGAATTCCATTGTGAATTCAACTGGCCCTATAGTTAACTCCAACACTATGTCGCCAAATGAATCTCTGCTTCCACCGTCAAACCCCCGTACGCAGATACTATTTTTCTGGATCCTCTCCTCTTTAATTTTTAATTTGTTTAAAGTGGAGAGAGGGCATATGTTTGCACTTGACCCATTGTCAACCAATACCCGGGTTACTACGGAGTTTTCACATTTCACGGTGAGGTAAAGAGCTCTGTTGTGCTCGGTACCTTCCACAGGTAATTCATCATCAGCAAATGTAATTCTGTTTGTCTCAAAGATTCTGTTGGCTATTTTTCCCAAATGATTTACAGAGATCTTTTCAGGAACATGAGCTTCATTCAGGATTTTCATCAACGCCAGACGGTGTTCCTCTGAATGGATCAGTAATGACAACAATGAAATTTGAGCGGGGGTCTTCTTTAATTGATCCACAACAGAATAATCATGGAGTTTCATTTTTCTTAAAAACTCATCCGCCTCTTCTTCCGTCACATCTCTCTTTGTTGGCATTGGATTGTTTTTAGTTTTTCTCAGCTCTTCGGGAGTAAAACATCTTCCCGAACGAGTCAAGCCTTGCACCTCACACACTTCTTCCTTGATTTCTTTTCCCTTGTACATTACAGTCACTCGTTCGTAGTTCCATGGGATGGCTTTGTTGTTGATGACCGGCAGCTGGATTACAGGTGCAATAATAACTCGATCTGTACGGGCTCCTTCCACGAATACAATGGGTTTGTTAGCAACCCCTGGTACTATCACTTTCGGCCTTTCTTTTTTTGCGGCAACTTTGCTCGATGATCCCTCATCGACTATCATAGACGGTTCATTACCATTTTTGTTCTGCTTAGACACCGGCTTCTCCTCCATTAACTGCTTATCTGGCTTGGTTTCATGAGACTTGATCATCATGACAGTTTGTGACGGCTTCTTTGTCTCCCCATCAGCATGTATGATTTCTATCATATTAGCCTCTTGATGGGCTGGCATTGGATTTCTATTGATATTTGGGGCTTCGGGGGGTTTGAACCTCGATTTTATTAGTATCAATCAGCTCTTGTATTGCATTTTTCAAATGCCAGCACTTCTCCGTATCATGGCCTGGTGCACCGGAGCAATATTCACAGCTAATGGTGTAATCCAAATTCTTTGGAGGAGGATTGGGTAGCTTGGATTGTATTGGTCTCAGCATGTCTAGCTGTCTCAGCCCGTGGAACAGACTAGTGTAAGACTCTCCCAATGGAGTGTAAGTTTTCTTTTTCTGTTCCCTTTCTCCCCTGAATGCTGGCCTAGGCCTGAAACCTGGTCCGGGATAGGCTCGTGGGTAAGTATTTGGTGTGACAGGAGCATGCCAATTGGTGTGAACAGGTGGCTGATTGTATGCTTGAGCATGGTTAATGGAAAAATGAGGCTCTGAAGGGTGATAGTAGTGTTGGGATGAATCATGGTGGTAAGCTGATTGGCGAGGTCGTTGCTGATTATAGTAAAGCGGTGAACCTCTGGGTCCCGGCCAAATTCCTGAATCAACTACTGCTGCTTCCTCCCTCTTCTTTCTTCCGATTCCTCCTACCCCACCTTGAATAGCTTGAGTAGTTGCCTTAATTGCTGAATAGCTCATGATTTTATTTGTCTTGAGGCCTTCTTCCACCATACCTCCCATCTTTACTACTTCGTTGAATGATTTCCCAACCGCTGAAACCAAATGGGCATAGTAAGTCGGTTCCAAGGCTTGGAGGAAGTAGTCTACCATTTCGCTCTCCTTCATAGGAGGATCCACTCTTGCTGCCTGTTCTCTCCACCGAAAACCATACTCTCTGAAACTTTCATTATGTTTCTTCTCAAATTTTGTCAAAGATAATCTATCTGGGATGATTTCCAGATTGTATTGGAAATGGTATGCGAATGCCTGTGCCAGGTCATCCCAGGTGTACCATCTCCCATGGTCCTGGCGTGTATACCACTCCAAAGCTGATCCGCTTAGACTTTGACTGAAGTAAGCCATTAATAATTCATCTTTTCCCCCAGCTCCTCGCATCTTGCTACAGAAACCCCTCAAGTGGGCTACTAGGTCACCGTGCCCGTTGTATAAGTCAAATTTGGGCATCTTGAAGCCAACTGGTAATTGTACGTTTGGGAACAAGCACAAATCTTTGTAGGCTACACTGACTTGCCCACCTAATCCTCGCATGTCTCTGAACGATTGTTCTAGACTCTTGACCTTCCTGAATATCTCTTCTTGCTCAGCATTTTTGGCTGGCTTGTCAATTTCGGTTGGGAGATCAAAACGAGGAGTGGTTGAATGAATTTCGGAGGCTTTGAGGGTGGGCTCCGGGGGGTAATATTGGTTGTCCTGGGCCTGGAATGTAGGCTCACTAGGAGATTTGTGGAATGTAGCAGGGGGAGGTGCTACGAAAACAGGAGTCATAGGTGGAGGAAAATATGGAACGGGTTTCGGAGGTGGAGACTGTGGTGTCTGAGATGTGGTGCCTCGGTAGTGCTGGTAAATGGGGAAGTTTGGGGATAATTCAGTGGTGATATTATCCTGAGTTTGAGTCATTGATGGAGCAGGGTTATTTGGGTAAGATGGGGGTAACTTTCCTGTAGACCAAGCTTGGTACATCTCAGCCATTTGCTGCTTGAGCTTAAACATCTCTTCTTTCATTTTCCCGACATCCATCTCCTCTATCTCCATACCTGTGTCAACATCTGGGATAGACATACTTTCGGGTATTGGTCCTTTTGATCTTGTGTGATAGTGATAATATGCCAGTATACTCTTTAGAGAAACTAACTGCTTGAATTCTGAAAATGGACAAATTTTTTAGTTTTGAGAGTTTAACACATATATAATCACACGTTGAGATGCAATGCTCCTAGACAAATAATCCCTTTCTATTATGCATTTGCTCGGCTGCTTGTGTCGTCCCAGCTTTCTTGAAATTTTTATTGTTATACACTTTTATTTATTATATATCTTTTATCGTGGTGGTCGAATCTTAGAGATTGCCTACGTATCATGCCTCACATGAATCAGACCTTGCGTAGTTCGGACCAAAGGCAATCACTTTTATTCATTACACAAAGATGGAATTACATTTGAAAACTTTTAAGAAAATGGCTTGAAAACACACACACTTAAATCAAAATAAAAGATACAATTCTTAACATCTCACAACGTGCCCCACTTTCCACTTTTGTTGTCAAATATTGGATTATCTGCTCAATGTGGGGCTTGACCTGGATGGCCTCCCAGCGTACGATACATCCTTTCCAACTCCATTGCTAGATGACGAGCAAAAGTGGGCGCATGCTCAGTAAATCTTTCATAATCCATTCCTTGGCAGTTTACATAACTTTGAGATGTGAAGACTGCCAGGTCGTGGATTTGTGCCCTGAAACCTTGGAGACGTTGGTCTTGGTCTTGCAATTGCTGCTGACGAGTGGTGGCTATATCTCTGACACGGTTTTCACGATCTAGAGCTGATTCTAATAGAGCTTAGAGTCTGGCCTACTCTAATCTTGCTTGCGATCTTTCCCTGTCGAGGTCTGCTTGTTGATGTTCTCTGTTGCATCTTCTTGCCTCTTCTATTTATGCACGAAGCTGGTCTTCTGATCGCATCCAATAGTCTTTTTCCTTCTTGAATTGTGCCTTGTCTTTTTCGGATTGCCTATCTTGGAGTTCCTTGTTAGATCTGGCTTCTTCGTTTAATTGTTGGATCCTTTCTTTTGCTTTGCTCAATGCCCTTTCGTTTTCCGCAAGAATGGAATCATAATCTTGCATTATTTCAAAGAGATTGGCGATGGTTTTTTAATCCTTCCAGCTCCTCTTTGACGTTTCAGAAACTCTTTTCATTTTTTGGAATCGAGCATGAAGATTTTCATTATCACAAGCTAGACTCTTTTTCTCGCCTTCGGCTTCTTGTGCTTGCAAATCTTTCTCCAAACTGAGGCTTCTTAGATTTTCTTTTAGGGCATGGATAGTTGCTTTGTACCCTTTTTCTTTTTCTCCCCAGATCAACCGCTCTTGGATTTTATCATTGAAGTTTTGAACATGGGGTCTTTTTGTTGGCCTTTTTAGCTCAGGTTCTGGTACATCATCCACGCGAGACCGTTTTTCGAACCACCTTGCATATCCAAGATTTATCTCACCCTTTGTAGCGTCTAGGACTTGAGTATCACTTTTCAAGTATCGGCACCCATTCCACATCTGCTGAAGTAGAGCTTCGGGAATAGTGGCTTCCGGGTGTAATTCGATTACTTGCCTTCTCAAATCTTCATCATCAGGAACTATTTGATATCTCCCTAGTTGCCTTAGGACTCTTAGTGGTGCATACGGCTGAATGCTTCTTAATCCCAATAGTAGTAGATAACTATTTGAGGTTGACATATGTATTACTTCCCTCATCGGGAGCCATCCTAGGGTCCATTCAATTTGATTTGCTGTTAAAGCCTTTAGATGAGATACCCATGCTTATATCCCTTCTGGAACCTGATAATTTTTTGTTCTTTCCTCATAGCTTTCGATGCAATTATCATTGTTTGACCCATACTGTATGATCTTGGGCTGTTGTTGGAGATGTTCAATCACCCACATTTGCAACAAAATTTTGCACCCTTCGAAGACTTTTGCTCCTGATTTGCATAAAGTCAAAGCCCGATAAATATCTGATAGAATGATGGGGACAAGGGTGTGATTTTCTTTAGTGGTGAGGATTTGCACAACTTTTGCGGTGCGAATATCAATTGTTCGCTCTTTATTTGGGAAGACCATGACTCCTAGAAAAGCCACCATGAAAGCAAATCGACGGTGCATCTGCCAAGTGTCTTTGTTTTGCTTATTAGTAAGGCTTTTCTCATGAATTTCGAACCCATCTGATTTTCCGAACCTTGAATACAAAAAGTTCAAGGAACAACATCCATTGATGACATTGCTTTTCCTGATTTGACTGCTGATGTTCAGAAGATCGAAGAATCGATGTACCGAAGTAGCCTTTGTGAATATCAAGCTTTTATTTCTTAAACTTCCGTCAAAACCAACATAGCCAGCTATCTCCTCTAATGTAGGAGTAAGCTCGAAGTCAGAGAAACGAAAAACATTGTGAACAGGATCCCAGAAAGTTACTAACGCCGCAATCAGATCATCACGGGATTTAACTTTCATAATGTCCGTGAGATTTCCCAAATGCTTGACGACCCATTTTTGACCGTCTTCGCCTAAATCATACCACCACATTTGAAGCTGACATAGAAATTCTTCCGTACTTGTGGATGAGGGGCTTTGTGTGGTGCTCATTTTGTATCTGAAATTTAATTTTGATAAAGTCAAAATTCATTTTGAAAATTTATACTAAAAAAATCATTTTCGAAATTTTTTTTATTTATTAAATACCTTTATTTCAAAATTTAAAACTATTTTTTTTCGAAATTTTTAAAAAAACCTATTTTATTCCTTTCTTCTCACCATGATTTTATTTAAGCTGGTCAACAAGCATGTTCGAGGCAAATGAATGCACAAGTACCAAGTAGGATGCATCATGATGGTCTTTTTATTTTGGGTTCACCTGTCCTAGACAGACCCAACCCCTGTGTTGAGTCTCCAAGGCCAAATGCATATGATGCAAATATTCGTTCCTACTAGGGATCCGGTACATGGCTGAGTTATTCTACGTGTAAAACCTTAGGTTGATTGTTCTAAACCTGGCTTACCCAAACGGACAGTTTGAGCCGAAGCGGGGGCAACGTACCGGGAGCACGAAAGTCTGCCCCCGGCCTAGTTACTTGTCCCAACTCCGTCTTATTTGGTATGACTCTAACAGAAAGGTGGGTCACGCGCACGTGTACACCATAAATTCAGAAGACTCAGAAAGAAGGGGGTTTCGTAGCAGTTGTATATATTCACAATTCAAATAATATTAAAGCGGTAAAAAAAACATTTAGCATATTAGCATATAAACAGTTGAAAATTATATAGTAAATAAAGCCAATTAACACAGATATTTTAAGCTCGAATTCTTTAAACCCTGAACCAATGGTTCTGGGTTACAATAACACTTATGTCCCCAGTAGAGTCGCCAGAGCTGTCGCACCTCCTTTTTACCGCACCCGCGGGGCGCGTGGGGAGTTTTCTCCAATTAAAGGACAGTCGAAACGGGATTTGTTTATTTGTTTCAGAGTCGCCACCTGGGAGTTTTAAGGCGTCCCAAGTCACCAATTTTAATCCCTGAATCGAGGAGAATATGACTCTGTTTATTATTCTGCGAACCAGAAATCCTGAGTAAGGAATTCTGTTAATCCGGAAGAAGGTGTTAGGCATTTCCGAATTCCGTGGTTCTAGCACGGTCGCTTAACTATTTTTATTATTGGCTTAATTATCTTGATTTTATTAAATACGTTTTGTTACGTGATTTTTCTATCGCTTTTACTTATTGTGATTAAGGACCCTTCTTTGAATCGAATTACGCGTACGTATATTCGTGTTATAAATTAAAAAAAATGCGGAATTGTGTCACGCGTACGTGTACGCAATAACTTTTGACAATATATTTAATAAGCAATCATTTTTCGAGATTATGTTGAATCAAGAATATTTGTTTTTCTTAAATATTGAACCGCACATCGCGGGTTTTTATGAAATTAATTTAACGCCTTTGAAAAAATCCTTTTATTAAATATTCGCTCAAAATTGCGCGTACGCATAATCCGAATTTTGCTTTTAAAAATATAATCAGGGTACGCGAACGTATCCCTAATTGCGCAAAATATTTGTAATGATATTAGGGATTTTTCCACAAATTGTTTGTTGTATCTACACATTTTATATGAAAATACTGAGAAATTCACATTCAAGGGATGTCTTTAAATTCTTTTAAAAGAAATTCACAATTTTTTAAATATTGCCCGTTGACTATAATTTCCGAGTATTAATTATGTTCATCCCAAGACTATTCAAATTCTCAGTGAAAGGATAAAAATTTGATTTTTAGCAAATACAACATATATATGTATGCCAAAGAATAAATTGTATATGAAACTGAAAAGGAATGATTCATAAAGGAAGGAAATATTTTCCAAGAATTTTCATTATTTACTTAGTGCAAATTCTATTTCTAATTACCATTGATGTAAAGTATGGCAATTTATGCTTGTACATCTCGTTTCATTCTCATATACTCGCTTTTAATCTAATAGGCCTAATTACTTATTTAAGATGGTAAATAAGCATCAAATTGACAAGAAAGGGAATTATAAATCGATTAATAATATTGCCTTACATGTGACATAGTTTGTGTGTCTAAAACATTCATAACACTTTAACATCATAATGAGCCATAACAACTCAACTTACCATCCACTGATGGTTCTATAGATACATGCTATCTTATACATGAAAATAATACCAACACCATTTTACCTTATTTAACAATAGATATTACTACTGTAGTTTTCTTGATACTTCTACATTACTTTCTTACTTAGCTAACAACAAAATTAAATAATGACCAACATTCATGCCATATTCCCTACTTTGACAATTCAAATATAACTATACTAATGAGATTTCGAAATGGATAATATTATTACAAAGCTTTATACGAATTTCAAAGTAAGACCATTAACTCATAGCTATAAAATTGAATTCACTACTAATTAACTAACATGAAAAAAATGAAATTTAAACTGATGAACGTGGACGAATGGAAAACAGAATTACAATTCGAACTTCATTGATTAGTCATGTTGAATCTCTTTCCAACATAAAATTTAAAAGACATGTACCTGAAAATGGAGGTAGAAGAAGTAAGTTTCAGCAGTTGCAGCAGTCACAAAAATAGTAGAATGTACCGATAACACAGCAAATCCGAACAAGAATAGGATCCGAGGAGCCCAGATGCACAGTAACAGGATTTTTGGAAGAAAAAAAACTTTCAGATTTAAACCAAGTACTATCAAACAAATATACCCGGACAGATCCAAAGAAAAGTATGTTTTTGAAAATATTCAATCTGTTTCTATATCTGTTTCTGTTTTTCTTTTTCCTCTTCCTCTTCAGATTCCAAGAAGAACCTGATTTTTCTGCTGGATTTTTCTCTTTTATCTCACTCTAGGTGTATTTTTCTTAAATTCTCTTTCAAAATCTGTTATGAAGTCTCTCTATACTATCTTTCTCTGAAAACAGATTTTTTATACTTTTCTGCCCTAAATCAGTCTCAATTCCCTCTCTGAAAAAAAAAACTCATCCTTTCAGTCTGTCCAGCTCCTTGTATTTATACAGGGCTGGTCCTATACAGTTTAGTGCTGGATGGACCCTTTTCTCCTTTAAAAATCAGAAAGTTTTTTCCATTAAAACTACTTTTGAATAATTTAAAACTAAGTGCTATTTATCCTGTTTTTCAGCAGCCCCATTATCCCTTGTTCCCCATTATTACTTAAATTATAGCCACTATCATATTATTGAAAGCACACTATCACATTACCCTACTGTTTCATTCTAAAATAAAACTGAAATCCTTTTGTAATTACAGCCCTCAAGGAAATCAGAATCTGATAAAAAAACAGATTTTAAAAATTGTTCAGAATCGATTATCCTTCTGAATTAAACAGCTATAATCAATCCTATCAAGTTCTGGACTGAATCTTGACTGAGAATGCACTTTTCTAACACAATGGTATCTAACCAACATTTGTGAAATTGAAATTAAACCTAATATCATAACAACATTATACTGAATTCAGCCTAATAATTCAACTGAACTCAGCTTTTGAACTAAGATCAAACAAACAGGAGCATTGTCAATATATTGACAATGTTCTGAACTTAATGTTCAGAAAACAACACACATATAACGTCCATTTGATGGATTTATTAAACAAGAACCAACTGATTAACAATAACTAATTAACTGATTATAGCAAAATAATCCATCCAAAACAGGTTATTTCCGTCAACATTTTCAGAAGCAGGATTTATGATATAACTAATCGACGAACTTAGTCGAGTCGATTACACACATTGTACATAATCACAATCAACAGAAACAATTCACATTTAGAATCAAGTTGACGGGTAGGGGACAGTATAACAAAAATTTGACTAGAAAATTATGAAAAATTAAACAAACTAATGAAACGAACATAGAATACACATAGAATGCACATAAGAAACAGAAATTACCTCTGAACCTTTAAATTCAACTGAACTCAACTCGACTTGGATTTGGATTTTGTTTGAAATCAAACAGACCTTAGTCGAAGTATTTTCCACTGAAAATACTTCGACTAAGGTCGATTAAACCTCAATCTTTATTCAATCTGGACAGAATCCAAAAGTCTGGTATTTTTAGGGTTCTTGAAAGTTCGATTTGGGATTTACTCATTTCTGGTTAGATTCGAGGGAAACCAAAGATGTTCTAGGCACGAGGGAGGTCAGGGGGTAACTGGTGTGAGTTTGAAGTAGGTTGGGATAATGTCAGGTTGTACTCGAATTTTCAAATGAAGATTCGAGTAGTTCCAGTATGATTTGAACCATGCAACTAGCAGATCCGTGATGAGGGTATCTAGGGAAAGTTGTGGTGTTATTTTGGAAGCCATCGGAGAAGATCAGGTTTTCAGGCCAACCTTCGATTTAAGATTCGAAGAGTTGGGGCCTGATTCGAAGGAAACTAAGGTCAGATTCGTGTAGAGGATGTTCAGGGGGTTCTAGGGTGTTATTTTGGTGACCGGCGGCGTTGATGCCGCCGGGTTTCAGGCGGTGGGATCCTAGGGCGGCTAGGGTTAGGAGTGGGGGTTTGGGGGACGATGATGAACAGTGTAGGAGGGGGGGGGGGTGCTTAGTTTGGGGCCGGGGTAGGGCTTGGGACTTATATAGGGGTGGGGTGGATTGATATTGTCCGTTGGATTAGATAGAATGAAGGGCCAGGATCAACTCACTTAACCAAACGACGTCGTTTGGTTTAACGTTGGGGTCGGACTGAATCGGGTCAATGGGTCGGGTTACGGGTTGCGGGTAAGGGTAGGGGATATCAGCCGTTGGATTGATTTAATCCAACGGTCCTTGATGGAGTGTGACCAAACGTCGTCGTTTGGATTTACTCATGAGTTGGACCGGACAGGTTAGTTTGGATTGGGCTGTGAGGGGGAAATTAATTCGATTTGGGCCTGAATTTTAATCCAGGTCCGATTTTGTGTATATGTATTATTGTTTTTTTTTCATTTTTTCTAATTTAAATTTTTAATTATAAAATAAATCTAACTTTGCAAAAAATATATTAATTATTCTATAACAATTATTTAACACATAGACAAAACATTAATCACATAGTGGAATATTTAAAATAGAAATATTGCATATTTTTGTGATTTTATTTAAATTATCTTTTAAATGCATAATTAAATCCTATATGCATGCAACATGTATTTTATTTTATTTTTCATTTTATTTATGACAAAGTAAACATTTATTGTCATAACACAAATATTTAACACCACGCAAATTCAAAAATTACACAGTAAAAGAAATTTATTTTATTTTTTGATTTTATTTTGCAGTAGTTTTCGTAAGGCAAAAATCACATGCTCACACATATCAGATACGAATAAAATCAATTCTAACCGACGAATAAAATCAATTCTAACCAAATGGCACATTCCTCAGTAATGGCAGTTTCGGAGCCAACCAATCCGAACCGGTGAAGAATACACATCCTCATTGGGCCTACCAACGGGCCCCAAATCAACTCTGGTAATTTACAAATAGATAAATAACCCTTCGGAGGTCCACAATGACCTAACCATAGAAAATACCATCCTCTAACTAGCTTTGGCCCCATTTTCATAGTCCACGACCATGAAACAATTTGCTCCTAAGAACTACCAGTCTCCGAATCCATTGAACACATGAATCACCATATCTGATCCCAATTCCACTGCTCGAATGTCTAACACATCTCTCATACATGATCATCCCATGAGGAATTCTTCTCCAATTCTTCCGTGCCACATAGCAATATCTGAAAATCAGTAGTCGATTAACCATGAGAGTGCCACAATTCCAATGAAGTATCCATAAATCAAAATACATTGCGCCTTATGAAATGCGCATCATTCCTAGGAAATACCAAGTAGTAATATCATTCATCTAGTCATCTGAAACCGTCTATGCTGCCTAAGATTTTATGTCATCCCCTCAAAGCTGACCCCTGACCTTGCACATGCAACTCTCAATCCTATACAACACACCATATCTATCATGCCATCATATGAAAAGAACGAGAATCTCATTATCCACTCCAAGTCACAAGAAAACCACACACTCAATTAGCTAGGAACGTTCCATTTGATTTCCTCCAGGAGAAAATCATAATATGCAGCATGCTCCTCACGTCAGTAGGAAATATACACCTCGAACCATGGTAGAAACCATTGAGGACATCTTGAAACCCATTTGCATATAACCAAGTCATCAGAACTGAATACCTTTAACTCAACCAATCCACACAGGTCAAACCCAAGAGCATTGCCATGAAACACCTGTAGAGACTCGCCACCTCATAAGTACCAAAAAAACTGATCATACCCATTATTGTGCTGATATAACCTATTATCAAGTTGTCCTATTTCTCCAAGTTCCTTCTGAATTGCCTTTAAATTGATACTTCTCCTTGCTAGAACACCACGATCCTTAACCAAAATTCACCCCACGAACTCTAGCATAGAACTACACCACCCTAAGGCCTATAAGCCACTGAATTCCCTCTTAAGTACCACAAAAGTACCACAACCGAGATACCCACTCTAAAGAGACCTTCTGCGAATCTAAAGCCATTTCATCCACCTTACTGATACTGAAATTTAGAATCCAAAAGGATATAAAAAAGCCACAAGTCTCGACACCATCCAATGTAAATCTCGGTTTCTAGCCATATACAAATCCTGAAAATTCCCAATTGCTACATATAAATCTTAAATCCATTAGAACCATTCTCGAGAGTCATTGACTCTACTCAAATCTCAATTAAACCGACTAAATCGACCAAACTACATGTGCCCCATTAGCACACCAACACCCTAAGAAGTAATCCACACCTCTAAACAACTAAGGGGATCCCTACTATATGCATACTACATCCACCACGAATAACAAACTCAAATCATCCCGTGATTTCCACATACCCATAAAGTGTAATACAACCTGTATCAAGAAGTTCCCTTACTCAAGTTATCCTCGAACTCAACCTCTACAAGTCATAACTGCTTCACAAGTACACATCAAATCTAAACCATTACAACACATACCGGTGAAATCAACTCGTCGATAGAAGACTTCCCTACTTGGCTCAGAGCCATGAAATAAAACAACTAATAACTTACAATAACCATACCCTATTACTGCCATAATACCGTAGTGAGATTCAACTATATCATTCATAAGCTCATGTAACACAAACCATCTAATACCTCAAATCATATGTAAAAGACGCATTCATCCTCGTGACAGTTAAGCCAACTTCCACAAGCAGTCCAAACTCGAATTGTGACACATATAATTCGCTGGTAAAAGGAGAACTCTCTACAAAAACAACATAAGGATCACGCAACCTCAGGACACCCCGTAGGAGATAACCCACCTGTTTTGCCTCAAACTGACATCTCTCTATACCCTTCCACAACCATAACTACTACGCTATCACTTAATCCTTCTGAGTCTAAACTCATAACACGACATGAAAATTTACTTCACTCCACAATTAAACAACACGAAAGATCCTTCAACACACCCATAACTCGAGATTATACATCAAATCAAGACAGAAATCAAGCACCCAATAGTCTTTTCTACATCTTAAGCAAACTCTTTTTGTCACATTCAAACAATCTAAACACTTCCTACAGTCACATCATACTTGTTATATAGCCATCCAACCACTCATCGAGCCACAAATTCCACTAATAGGGACACTACTGGACTTGTAAGTCCAAAAGCACGTGCTAACACAACCGAAATCTCCATGCTCAAGCTATAGCCAAAATCCAGCCTCAAGACCTCCATACTGGCCCATCATAAGCACACCGAAATCACATCTCGCACATCTATGGAATCACAAGCCATCGATGCACATCGAATACCGAGCGCTCACATGCACATATGAATACGTGGAATGAATTCAAAGAGTTATGCTTCAAGCTAAATCAATGCAACATAATAAGGAAATAAAGATGGGAAGTACATCCGAAAGGTCCTATAGCCTCTCGAAGATAGGTATGGACGTCATCATACCGATCCGCAAGACTCTACTAGACACTTGCTTATGTCTTTTAGAACCTACGAACCTAGAGCTCTGATACCAACTTGTCACGACCTAAAATCCGACTAGTCGTGATGGCACCTAACCCAACCCGCTATGTAAGACAATTAACAACTATCCAATTCCAATGAAATTAATAAAACAATTAAATAGAAGAAATTATCCAAATCTTATACATTCCCCAAGGACTGGTAGTACAAATCATTAGCTTCTAAGATTATAATTTAAAAGGCTGGTATGAAATAAATACATCATCTATTCAAAACGTACATAAATAGATTTTTTTATATTTTAAGGCCGCATGAACAAGAGGCAGCTATAACCGAAACACAGGTACATCTTCAATTCCAACTCCCGTCGATCACAACAACATCAACAGCCAACATCTGCACGCAAGGTACACAAGTTTAGTATAAGTACAATTGAACCCATGTACTCAATATGTAACAAACCTAACCTTAGGTTGAAAGTAGTGACGAGCAAAAATGAAGGTCGGGTCCAACACCAATAGCCAACAAAAATTCATCACAACGTAAAGCAACTAATAAAAGAAGTAACTCAGAGATAAAATGCTCAGCTTTTTTATAGTTTCCCATTAAATAGTTCTGCTTTTTAAGTATATCAGTGAAAATCCAAATCCTTTACGGAAATCGTCAAAAATACTAGTAAGTTTGAAAACTGTATTTTTTCCCAAAAATCCTATCAATAATAAATAAGATGTTTCATTTTCTTTCTAGATAGTAGGTGTAAATATCTCCTTATGCCCATATGTAAATATGTGTGAGAAGTCATGAATGACGTGATATCGTACAACATGAGGAAAACACATCTCTATGCTTGTATGTCATGTGTGCATGTCAATACAATGTATCTCAGAGATGAACTCATGTACTCACACTCTCAGAGTACTCAATCTCACTGTCTCACACTTTCCACTCATCATGCTCAATCACTCAGTACTGTATATGGCCAATATATACATCAACTGACCATCACTCAGTACTGAGTAGGGCCAAATCTAGCCCGTAGCGAAGATCCATCCCCAGGTATATGTATGCTTCAGACAAAATCCATGTCTAGGGAAGATCCATCCCTCAATATAATCAACCACGCTCACTGGGGTGTGTGTAGACTCCGAAGGGGCTCCTTCAGCCCAAGCACTATCATAAATCAGTATAACCGCTGTGGTGTGCAGCCCAATCCCATAAATATCATCAATATAACATGTTATGTCATGCAGCCGGACCCCATGATATCACTCACAATCAGGCCCTCAGCCTCACTCTATCATCAATCTCTCTAGTCTCTTGGGCTCACAATGCTATGAAACTAGCCCAAAGTGATTATATGATGTGTCAATAAATAGTAATAGAGACTAAGATATGATATGCATATGAATGCGTATGACTGAGTATGTAATGCAATGAAAACAGATAACTCAACAGCAGAAATAACCTCAGTGGGTCCCAACAGGATAAGCATGTAGCCTAGACACGGTTTCTAATATGGATCACAGCTTAATAGCTTAAGTACATAGAAATTTCATGGTTACAGGTAAATTCATGTAACTCCACAGTACCATAAAAATAATGGAGTCATAATTCACACGATTCACGCCCTCACGCGCGTCACCTCAACACCAGTCATATAACACATAATTTAGGTGTTTCATACCCTCAACACCAAGTTTAGAAGTGATACTTACCTTGAACAAGACAAATCCAATGCCGAGCAAGCCAAGAGATGCTCCAAAAATGCCATCCTGTGCGTACCGACCTCCGAACGACTCAAAACTAGCCAAAAGAAACTCAAATACATCAAATAATGTAAAAGGAAACAAGCCCATCGATAAATGTTGAATCTTTAATCAAAATCCAAAAGTCATCCAAAAAGTCCAACCCATGCCCACACCTCGAAACCCGATAAAATCACAAAATCCTGCAACACATTCAATTATGAGTCCAACCATACTAGTTTCACTCAAATCTGACTCCGAATCAATGTTCAAAACTCAAAAATTCACTTTATGAAATTTTAGGCTAAAACCCTCAATTTTCTCTTTAGGAACCCTCAATCAAATGCCGAAAACAAAGATAGATTCAAGATATAAAATAAAAAATGAGTAGAGAATACTTACCCCAGTCTAGATGGTGAAAATTGCTTCAAGAATCGCCTCAATCCAAGCTCCATAACTCCCAAAATGTAAAAATGGCCGAAACCCTCGAAATAGAGTACTTTATACTTCTACCTAGGCATCCTCTTACGCGAATGCGGGAAATCCATCGCGTTCGCCATGAACAAAATATAATTTCACCAAAAAGTTTCTATGCAATCGCGTACAAAGAATTGCGAATGTGAAGAAGAAGTGGCCACTGCCCACCTCAGTCAAACACACTACGCGAACATGTGCAGGCTCACGTGAACGCGATGCTCAAATTGCAACAACCTATATGAATGCGCCCGAGGACTCGCAAACGCGATGAACAATTTCTCCCAGCCTTTAAACAACTCTACGCGATCGCAATCCATACCCCACGGTCATGATTAAGGAAACCAAATACTCAGAGTTATGCAGAACCAACAATGCAAAATGAAGGAAAAATAGTCCGAAAATAATCAGAAACACGCCTGAGGCCCTCAGGACCACGTCCGAATATCCTACCATGTCCGATAACATAATACGGATATACTCGAGGCCTTAAATAACACATAACAACAACGAAACGACAAATCACACCGCAAATAAAACTTGATGAACTTAGAACTTTTCAACTTCCATAACTCGTGCCAAAACATTGCAATCCAACCCGGAAAGAACCCTAATTTTGCATACATGTCTCAAATCACATAGCGAAGCTATCCCAATTTCTGGAACCATAATCCAAATCCGATATCAAAAAGTCCACTCTCCGTTAAACTTTCCAAAAATCCAACTTTTGCCATTTCAAGCTAAATTCAACTAAGAACCTCCAACTCACAATCTGAATGCGCTCCTAAGTCCAAAATCACCCAACGGAACTAACGGAACCATCAAACCTCCAATCCGAGGTCAAATACTAAAAATCAGACTTGGTCAACTCTTTCAATTTAAGGCTTCCTATTTGAGAATCATCATTCTAAATTAATTATGAACAACCTGAAAACCAAAATCGACGATTTACATAAGTCATAATATATCATACGGAGCTATTCATGCCCTCAAACCACCAAGCTAAGTGCAACTGCTCAAAATAACCGATTGGATTGTTACAGTTTCTCAGATGTGCTACGGGTCATATTGCCATGTTTGAGCTGCTATTTTTGAGAGGTACATCCTTCTTCGTGATCGCGAAGAAAGGGCCGTAATAGAAAAGAGCAAAGTGTTGTTCCAGGCATTATGAATCGCGATCGTGGAAGGAATTCGCGTAGAAGGATTTTCTGCTGTCAGTATTGTTACTTTGACAGGTTATATCTTGCAATCTATAAGAAATTTGGGGATGATCTAATAATTAAAGTTGTAGTCCTTTGACTCTAGTTTTCTGAAAATCAAATCATTTGTCATTTAGAATTTTGTACAGAATGTAAAGCCCATAATATCGAAAGGTGTTTGTGAAGAGAAAACAAACTTTGTACATCGCGATCGCAAGGTTTTGACGCGATCGCGATGAAGGAAAACCATGTTGTAACTTTTGTTAATCACGATCGCATGGATAATTACTGCGTTTGCGAAGAAAGAGGCCCGACAGGTGTATTAAACATCTAGTTTGGATTTAGAGCTCATTTCATCACTTTTAAGTTCTTATAGCTCATGTGGGGCGATTTGGGGTGATTCTTGAAGATAGTTTTTGCCATATATCGTAAAGTAAGTTATTCCTACTTGTTTTAAATTAAATACATGGGTTATATATGAATTTTAACACGGAAATGTTATAGAAATTATGGAATTTTTGGAAGAAAACCTAAAAATGGTATTTTTAGATTTTTATCACGAAATTGGACATGAAATTAGGAATAAATTATATATTTGAGTTCATAGTATTATGGGTAATGTTTATCTTTACAAAATTTCAGAATCCGGACACGTGAGCCCGAGGGTTGACTTTGTTGACTTTTCGAGTGGAGTTGAGAATCTGTATAAATAGTTAAACGGTAAGCATTGGAGTATATTTTGATTGATTTTCACGTAGTTTGACTAATTTTGGATCGTTTGTCTTTGAGTCGAGGCGTTAGAGAAGCATTGGAGCCGGTTGTGGAACTTCGGAGCGAGGCAAGTCTCCTGTCTAACTTTGTGAGAGAGAAATTACCACGTACGTGCTATTTTTATTATATGCTACATATTGTGGGAACTGCGCACGTATGAGGTAACAAGTGTCCGTGTGCATGCTAGAATTTTTTATTATATCCGGGTAGACTAGGATTCACGCCATGCTTTATTTTTACTAGTTGAGTGAGTCTTTCTTACTTAGTTACTTGATTTTGCGTTACGACCTGAGACTAGGCTTGTGTAGAGTGATGGACTCGCTATTGTAAGATATTTGACGAGCTACTTGATTAGCCGTGCAATAATTCTGCTTATCTTACGATTTTCTCTCGCATTGTGCATTTTCATCGAAAAGCGTCTTTAAATTTCATAACTCACACGTATATTTCTGAGTGAGGTCAAGTACCTGTTAAAGCTTCTTATTCTAATGGGATCGGGCCGTTTTCCTCGGAAGTATAATAGATGCATCTATGGTTCGTTCCATTCGCCTTGGCAATATCATATTCTTATGGAATCGGATCGTTCGCCTCGGCAGTATCATATTCTTATGGGATCGGGTCATTCACCTCCACAGTATCATGTATCACATTCTTATGGGATCGGGCCGTTTGCCTCGGCATTTCTATAAAATAGTCCTATGGGATCGGGCCATTCACCTCGACAACTTCATGAAATACTCTTACCAGATCGGGCCGTGCGACTTGAGAGAATCATGCATAATATTTGACAAAAAGCCAGCGTATCCGTGAGTTTTCCTTATTTTAGTTGTGACGACCTATCTGGTGGGGCCATTTTATATATATATACTCCGGTTGAGGAGGTATCCGATAATTGAGAGCTAGTGTTTACCGTTCAGAGGAGGATCATATCCCGTACCTATATTGGCTTACACTGTTTATTTACCATTCCTAATACTTATTTACTTTATACTGTGCTTGATTTATTTGATCACTAGTAAGTGTCGATGTCAACCCCTCGTCACTACTTCTCCAATGTTAAGCTAAATACTTACTGGGCATGCATTGATTTACATGCTCATACTACACTTCTGCACTTATTGTGTAGGTATGTATTTCTAGTGGTCTTTTGGGCACAAAGGTGCGACTATTGTGTGGACATTATAGTGAGCTGCATCCCATGTAACGATCTGCAGCATACAGAGTCTCCATTAGAATTATTTATATTTTTCTGTCCAACTTATATTCCAAACAGATCTTGTATTGTTATTGTATCTTCTAGTAGATGCTCATGCACTTGTGACACTGGGTTTTGGAGTTGTTCTAGAATTTCTATGGATTATTTTACATTGATACGCTTTTACTTATTATTTTTAATTTAACTATACACAACTACAATTTATTTTAATGCACTGACCTATCTATCTAAATAAGATTTGTGATTTTAAAATAATAAAATAAATAATTAAGCGTTGGCTTGCCTAACGGCGACGTTGGGCGTCATCACGGCCTATAGTGGATTTTGGGTCGTGACAGATATGATACGCACGTGTATCACACAAGTAAAGCACACGTGTATCACACAAGTAAAGCACGTATACTAATAGTTTATAACTAATATACATTAATGGACTTACTAAATATTTCATATCTTAATAATCACATTTTTTCCTGAATCATTTAAGTAAATTTAGTTATATTATATTCTCCGTCTATCACGCGTCAATTTGACTAATTTTAAGCGCTAGATTATAACTTATATATAATTACTTTCTAAATTTCATATCTTAATAATTCATATTTTTTCCTGAATCATTTAAGTAAATCTAGTTATACTATATTCCTCCGTTTATCACGGGTCAACTTGACTAATTTTAAGAGCAAGATTATAACTTATATACATTAATTATTACTAAATTTTGTATCTCAATAATTCGAATATTGTTTTTGAATCATAGTAAATCTAGTTTTGATATAATTCTTTCGCTTTTCAAGGGTCAATTTGGCTAATTTTGAGAGCTAAATTAGACTATAAATACATATTATGTTAAAAGAAATAAAATATTCACAAATTTATGTAATTTGTAATAAGAGATCTAAGATATGTGGAGCACGGGTTATTCTTTTATTAAGCTAGCTAAAACAATTCATATTATAAAAAAAACTTACACATTTTTTTTATTCTATTGCTTAAAAATTGTGTAGTAATATTTACATGATCTTTTCAAGTTGTATACTCAGTGGTCTTGGGTAGACTTACAATAATTTAGTATTTTTTTTATATTATTTTGTTGATTGACACGTATGCACGTATAATGCACGTGTAAAGCACATACACTAATAGTTTATAACTGATATACATTAATGTACTAACTAAATATTTCATATCTTAATAATCACATTTTTATTTCTGAATCATTTAAGTAAATCTAGTTATATTATATTCTTCTATTTATCACGCGTCAATTCGACTAATTTTAAGCGCTAGATTATAACTAATATACATTAATCTAGTGGATCTCTTACTTTTATCGAAAACAATGACCCAAACAGTAGAGAAAGTAAATAAATTGCCAAAGTTTTGTTTCATCAAGAGAATTTCTTTTATAATTCCGTTCCAAAGTAATGTTTTTAGTTCTGATATGTTAAATAAGTTATTTACAAGGGTGTGATGTAGGCATCCTACCCTGATATAAATATCAGTATCTGTCTCCACGTCTCAAATCCATAACCTATATGTCATACGGAGACAACTTTATCATTGCTCTAAACTCCGTAATAACCTTAGTTGTAAAATTGTCTTTATCTCCTTGAATGTTTTATTTAATTAACACTACACTAATTTGAGAAAATAATAAGAACACAATTCTTGATTAGGATTGGTTGCTTCTCAAAATTTTGGACCCCGTAACAATCTAAGTCAGTCTGAGTGAGATTGATCAATTCTAGCAAGGGAAAACAAAAAAGTAATTAAAAGCTATAGATTGAATTTTGAATCAGTGAACCTATTTTCTTTTATTACTACTAAGTATTACTTTTCCAGGAACGCTTATTTATCACAATTGTATGGTAATTTTGTAATTTATCATAATTTATCCCATTAGAATTTTGTATACAATATACATGCACAACAATTGGTACTACTACTAAAAATGCTTATCTATACGTTCATATTTCCTAGCCCAAACATGTTTTCCATTAATTCTGAACTTAGCAATAGGACAGCTGCTCCAAATCTGATCAACGGTTGAAACATCTCGAACCACCATTCGAGCATACAACGAATGATCCAATGTAGTCGATGCACCATATGAATGTCCTCAATACAATCTCTATATTTAGAATTGAAGAGTTCAATCACCTCTGCTTCAGTCACAGGGCAACCTTTTGAGAATGTCAAGAACAAAGTCCGATCGCCTACTGGAAATGCAGGATTTAAGGACCAAAAACTATCCAACGGCCCCTTATTAGTCTGGATAATGTAATCCAGGGTTCTTGGAACTACTGTTATAGCACCAAATGTTGAATTTAGGAGAATTATTGATCTCTCTTGAAAGAATTGGAGTAAAATATCCGCGAACACGATGGAACATACATTATTCAAGTAATGTTTGATTCCACTTATCATAGTAAACCTTGTTTGATACACAATTTGGAATGAAATGTCTCTATCCATTACTAGAGTAATCAATGGCATGTCCTGGCCTCCAGGATTAGCCATCGGGGGGACTTTAGACTGCAGACACTTTAAACATGTCACAGCTTCTTTTGACAACGAGTTCACCACTATATTTGGTGCCTTCTAAATCTTTACAACTGCATTTGTAAAATGAGCATGGTTTTGTAGCCAGAACCACAAGCCATGACTAACAGGGACTCAGCTGGGTTGCGATATAGGATCATGACCAGCCGTATGAACATTTCTCTATTATTTAAGGTAATCATTGGTGATGCCATTATTGAATAATAGAACCTGGAAAATTCTTGTGTGTATATTGGTTGAAATGTAGAACTGGAAATTTCTTCAGCCTTATATATAAACCCTGAAAGGGCTGGCTTTCAATATGTACCATCTGTGAACTTTTCAGTTCCCTACTGGCAAATTCCAAAATACCTTTTTTTTTTTTGGAATGGATTTATTAAATATATACTCTAGATTTCTTGATGGACAATACATATTTACCAAAAAAGAAAGAATGTTATTAATGTAAACCATTTGGATTTGGAATCTTGTTATTTACTAATTTTATGACTAGATTTAATTTAGTAACCAGTAAAAATGAAGGTGGAATTCAATCTGGGCCCACATAGGTAAATTGAATATGCATATATGGTCTGCAGTAAGTTTCGTAGTTTATATCTCTGAGTTAAAGAACTAATTTTTCCTATGATGATAAGCTCCTGCCTTCCTGTAATTTTTGTTTTTCTTTTGTTTCCTGTTCACATAGTCAACAAATAGTCAAATACTAGTAAAGAAGATTCAACTAGTATGGAGCTGTTTGTTTTTAGCATACAATGATTTGATTATCTAGAAAAAGTGATTATTGAGAATAAATATTTAAGCTAATAAGTAACAGAAGCAAATTTAACTCTATAGGTTCAAATTTTAAGGATTTTAGCATTGAACCCATTATGTTCTTAAAGTTATGAATTCTTATTTACTATTTATTACATTTTCAGTATAGTTTTACACATAAATTTATGCTATGCACAAAAAATTATTGGTTTAATTGAACCCGTAAATATAGCGGTACATCCTCCTCAGATCATAAGTAAGTTGCATAGAAGAGGTATATAGATATAGATTCATAAAGTAATTCGAAAAATAATAAATTTTGGTCCTCGAATTATTGGGAACATATTCCATATATTATTTGACTAATTACATTTCACCTTTTAATCTTAACATTCTTTTTGATTCCTAGTCTTACTGAAAGTTATAAGAATTAACAGATTTTTTTTTTCAAAATATCATGGAAAAATCTAAATCATGGAAATAAATATTCAAATTCCGCATGCTAAATCCCATGACGGTCTATATACACCCGTCATCTCGCATATACACTGTTTCCCACATAATTCATATAACAAAAAATATAACAAGTCCTAATTCCCTCAAGTCAAGGTTAGACATAACACTTACCTCACTCCGCGAATAAAACAATCACTCAACCACGACCTTACCTTTTGAACAAGCCTCCAAACCAACCAAATACAACAAATTATCAAGCAAATGATTCAAAATAAGCTTAGATACTACCCATTAATGAAAAAGGTTCAATTTTGATCATTTTTGAAAAAGTCAATAAAGGTTAACCCCGGGGCCGCTTGGTCAAAATCCGAGATTTGGACCAAAACCCAATTATCCATTAACCCCGAGCCTAGTTATGTAATTTGTTTTGAAATCCGACCTCAATTTGAGGTCTAAACGATAATTTTACAAAATTCCCAATTTCTACCCAAAAACCTAATTTCTATTATGAAAATCCTAAATTTGATATTGAAATCTCATGAAAAGTTATGGGGAATTGAAAGAAAGTGGATTAGGGTTGCTTAGCAATGATTTTGGAAACAAAAGTCTCTTGAAAAATCGCATCTAGAGTGTTTAGGGTGGAGAAATGGTATAAAATGAGCTAAGTTCCGATATTTTTCTCTTTTACCCAGATGCAGATATCGCGATTGCGAGCATCGCAAATGTGAAACAAAGGTCGCAAATGCGAACCTTGTATTAGAAGCCCAAGTGTCGTAATTGCAACAAATTTATCACAAATGCAAAAACCCAACCTTCGCAAATACGACTAGATTTTTTGCAAAGCTGAAGATGTCCTATTTTGCTAGTGTCGCAAATACGACCAAGATACTTTCAAAAGCAGCCCTAGCCAGTTCACAAATGCGAAACATTTCCTCGCAAATGCGAGGCTACCCAATCCCAAACCCTATTAGCTAATGCGAAATTTTGTTCACAAAAACAAGGCTCGCAAATACGAGCCAGACCTTGCAGTTGCGAGATCTGCACCAGACACCAAAAGCAACACTGATCAACAGTCTTTACAATAACCAAAATCATTCGAAATGAGATCAAAACTCATCTGAGCCTCTCGGGATTAAAACCAAACATATAAACAAGTGCAATAACATCATACGAATTTTCTCTCATGATCAAATCACCAAAATAACATCTACAATTACAAATCAAACATCAAAACGAATGAAATTTAAAAGGAAAACTCCATAACAACTAGAATCACAACTAAATGTCCGAATCATATCAAACCAACTCCGAATTGTACTGAATTTTGCAGACAAGTTTCAAATTTCAAAATGGACCTATACCAAGTCCCAAAATCAAAATCCAAACCTGATAGCTATGAAGTTAACCTACGGTCAAATGTAGGAAATTTTCACGCTTTTAAATTACTAGTTTTCAGCAAAAATGAGTCAAACAAACCTAGGGACCTCTGATTTCAATTCCGGGCATACACCCAAGTCCAAAATCACAATAAAAACCTACTCGAATCTTTAAAATATCGATTCGGGATTGTTTATAGAGAATGTTAATCGTAGTCAACTAAAGTTATTTTTAAAGTCAAAAGTCATATATTTTTCAAATTTTTACGTAAAAATTTTGCGGAAAAAGACACGGACTGTGCATGCAAATTGAGAAACATCAAATAAAGCTAATGGAGGTCTCAAAACACGAGAATAAGGGCTAGTACTCAAAACAACCTATCAGGTCGCCATATTCTCCACCTCTAAGAGAAACATTCATCCTCGGATGGACATAGAAAAGTACCTGAATTGGTGAAAAGCTGTGGGTATCTACTCCGCATATCGGACTGGGACTCCCACATAGCTGCCTCGATAGGCTGACCTCTCCACTGCGCTGTCACAGAAGGATAACTCTTAGACCTCAACTTTCGGACTTGCCGGGCTAGAATAGCCACCGACTCCTCCTCATAAGTCAAATCCTTGTCCAATTGGAGTGAGCTAAAATCTAATACATGGGACAGATCACCATAATGCTTCCGAATCATGGAAATATGGAACACCGAGTGAACTGTTGATAATCTGGGTGGCAATGCAAGTCTCTAGGCCACCTCACCAACTCTTTCAAGGATCTCAAAAGGACCAATATATCTAGCGCTCAACTTGCCCTTCTTCCCGAATCTCATCACACTCTTCATGGGTGAACTCTTAGCAAAACTCTCTCTTTCCCACCATATAAGCTACATACCGAACCTTCCGATGAATGTAACTCTTCAGCCTAGAGTGGGTTGTACGAAGCCGATCTTGAATCAACATGACTTTCCCCCATCCTGAACCAAATCAGTCCACAACAACCTAGCCTTCCCCGGCTCAACCCAACCAACTGGAGAACGACACCATCTCCCATATAAGTCCTCATAAGGAGCCATTACAATACTCGATTGGTAGATGTTATTGTAGTCAATCTCGACAAGCTGTAGGAGTTGATCCCATGAACCCCTGAAATCCATACCACAAGCACGTAGCCCATCTTCCAAGATTTGTATGGTGCGCTCGGATTGGCCGTCTGTGTGGGGGTGAAATGTTGTACTCAACTCAACCCGTGTGCCTAACTCTCGCTGTAAGGCTCTCCAAAAATACGATGTGAACTGCATGCCTCGGTTGGAGATAATAGACACCAGCACACTGTGAAGATGAACAATCTCCTGGATATAGATCTGAGCCAGTTGCTTTGAAGAATAGGTGACCGCCACGGGAATAAAATGTGCAGACTTGGTCAACCTATCCACAATGACCCGCACTGTGTCAAATTTCTTCAAAGTCCGTGGGAGCCTAACAACGAAATCCATGGTATTACGCTTCCACTTCCACTTAGGAATCTTAAGTCTCTAAAGCAAACCGCCCGACAACTAATTCTCAAACTTAACCTGCTCGCAGTTCAAACACCAAGCCATATACTCTACTATATCTTTCTTTATTCTTCTCTACCAATAATGTTGCATCAAATCATGATGCATCTTCGCTACACCCGAATGAATGGAATACCGTGAACTTTGTGCCTCCTCAAGAATCATATCACGCAGCCCATCCACATTGGGCATACAAATCCGACCCTGCATCCACAACAACCCATCATCTATAATAGAAACCTCATTGGCATCATTATGCAACACTCTTTCTTTAAGAACAAGCAAATGGGGGTAGTCATACTAATGCTCTCTAAGGCGCTCACACAAGGAAGACCGAGAAACCACGCAAGTAAGAACCTGGTTGGGCTCCAAAACATCTAACCTCACGAGCTGATTGGCCAAAGCCTGAACATCCAATGCTAGTTGTCTCTCACCAACTGGAATATATGCAAGGCAACCTATACTCTCAGCCTTTCTACTCAAGGCATCGGCCACCACATTGGCCTTCCCGGAGATGTTACAAAAGAGTAATATTATAGTCTTTTAACAACTCTAATCACCTTTACAACGCCATGTTTAGATCTTGTAGCTTAAAAAAGTGTTGTAGAATCTGATGATTTATGAATACCTCACACGATATATCACGAACCAAAATTTTCAACCCGTCGTGATGACGCCTAACGCACTGGCTAGGCATGTTGAAAGATAACAATTAAGAACCAAGACAACTAAATTTACAGAAATAGCATAAGTCTGAAATCTCGATGACAAATACTGCTAATACAAGATTAAATCACCCAAAATTGCTAAAAAGGAAGTCATGAGCTCGGAATACAAGTCTAAAATCTAAAATAAGAATATTTTTTGAACTAAAACAATAGTACATAAGAAAAGACAAGTCAAAATTGCGGCTACAAATGCAACTCTACCTCGCCTATTGAAGCTCAGCTCCACAAGCAAATCTAATATCAATAACTGGTCCCCATACCTGGATCTGCACAATCAAGTCCATAGAGTAGTACGAGTACAACTGAACCAATGTACTAAATAAGTATCGTAACTAACCTCGGTGAGGTAAAAGAAGCGAGAACTATAAGTGACACTAGCTACAACCTGCACAATTTCAAAATTTTTAACAAGTACAAAACAATAATGAAATCAAGTCATAAATCACAGAAATGGCTAGACTTTCCTCAATCTTTTCATATCCGTACCAAACTACTGATCAATTTTCCTCAATATTTGCGTGTACACCATCAAGCGAGAAACATGAGAGGGTGGCCCTAGGGGGATAGATTTGTATCCACACACTGTACGAATAACTCACTTGTTGCATGGACAAATCACATGCTAGTAATATAAACTGCATAGACAACTCATGTGCTGCACAGACAACTCATGCGCTAATAATATCAATATCTGGATCTGCACAGACAACTCACGTGTTGCACGGATAGCTCATGTGCTAGCAATCACAATCTGCCCGACGTAGTCTTAGACTACCATTCTAGCTCTTAACACAAAGAAAAATATATATGAGAATACATGTACATGATCAATGTTTTATCAATTTCATACTCTTGGACTGGTATAACTAACATGCTATAGTATGGGCATGTGCGATGTGTCCTATCACAACTAAAAAGAGACAATTTCATCACGGAATAGTAGTTTATTAGTTCCCACCGGGAAGAATAACCCCAATGAAGTCTCAATGTGGTGCAAATAGTTCACAGAGGGGTACAATAGGAGGAACAACTCATCTTCAAGATTAATAGTCAATTCAAGGCATGGTATAGCCTAAACACTACCACGGGCAGGAAAATAGTACGCCGTGCATGCATATGGGCTCAATCCCACACGTATGTGCCACTCATAGCACATAACTATCAAAAATAATTCAAGAAACTAGCCAAAACAACGCAATACCATCAACAAAAGCCATAGGAAGTGATTCCAAAAGAAAAAGCTAAGATCTTTAACCCAAGTCAAAAAGTCAACATCGGGCACATACCTCGAAACCCGAAAATATTCACAAATTCTAAACACACGTTACGTGTCCAACCATATCAAAATCACAATTCCAACCTCAAATCAACCCCCAAATCCTCAAATCCACCCTCCAATAACATAGTCCAAAAATCCCCAAATTCTAACTTAGATTCGTGAATATTAGGTGTAAATATCAATGGATCTTCAATATTTGTGGCGAAAAGTGATTAAAAGTCAGTTAACTCTTAAATCTAGGGGGAAAACTCTCCAAAAATTGCCCTTATCCAAACTCCAAAATTCCCAAAATGAAAGAAAACTCAAACCCTCAATTTTTAAATATCTGCCTAGCGATCCTGCTCCTGCCTCCCAGAAGTACTCTTTGTGAAACCGCTTCTGCATTATGAAATGCGCACCTGCATAAACCACATAAGTTCCAACCCTCCACTTCTGCGGTCGGTGTCACGACCCTAACCCAGACCCGGTCGTGATGGCATCTCTCGTGAAGACAAGGCCGGTCTACACATCCCATTTTTCAATTATTAATAGTTAAGCATTTAAGAAATGGTCTAAACATGATAAAATAAATTCGAAAATAACAATGATAACATAAATACGCGGAAGAACACCCATACACAGCCCTAACCGGGGTGTCACTTGTCATGAGCATCCATAAGTCATAATACAATTCTGCTAAATCCGTATCTAATACAACTGTCTGAAAGGAAATAGAAGCAATAAAGGAGTAGAGACACGGGGCTGCGGACGTTAACAGCTACCTCGTAATCTCCGAAAGCCCGCCTGAAGCTGGAGGAATCAGCCCTTGGGAGTGGAACCAGCTACGCCTGAATCTGTACACAGGGGTGTAGGGAGTAAAGTGAGTACTCCAACTCAGTGAATAACAAATGTAAATAACGACTGAAAGTAAGAAAGTGGCTTGAGGCATTCTATAATGAAGCAGTAAAACCATTTAAAAGCAGTAAAATATTGGAAAGTCAAGTAAATCCTCTTTCAACAAGTAAACAAGTAATTGACAGGTAATTAAGGTAAAGTAAACAAATAGAAGTACGCCCCTCGGGCACAATATCAACAAATCCGCCCCTCGGGCAACATCTCAGAACAATACCAGCCCCTCGGGCTCAATATCACATCACAATGGGTACTCGCGCTCACTGGGGGTGTGCAGACTCCTGGAGGGGCCCCTTACGGCCCAAGCGCAATAACAAGCCATCTCGTGGCATCAAATCTAGGCCCTCAACCTCATATCAATCAAGCCACCTCGTGGCGTATATATCTCAGGCCCTCGGCCTCAAATCAATAAGCCACCTCGTGTCATATATACCTCATGCCCTCTGCCTCAAATCAGTATCAGTGTTTGCTCACAACTAGGCCCTCAGCCTTACTCAATCAAAAATACTTACAAGCCCCTCGGGCAATAGTAAAACATTATTTTTCAGCCCAAACATCATTTAAAATATCATCTAAGTCTTAAAACTGAGTAAACATGGCTGAGTAGTAAAATGGTGGAAAATAACATGACTGAGTTCAAGTAATGAATCAAAACACTAAGGAATTTGTAAAAAAAATCCCCGAAGGGTTCAAATAGTTGGCACGAAGCCCAAATATGGCATTCAACCCAAATCATGATGATAGCAAATAAGATTCAGTCAAATACGAAGTAAAATCATCAATTGGGACGGACCAAGTCACAATCCCCAATAGTGCACGACCCCACACTCGTCATCAAGTGTGTGTCTCACCTCAATATAGCACTACGATGTGCAAATCCGGGGTTTCAAATCCTCAGGACATCATTTACAATCATTACTCACCTCGAACCGGCTAAATCTCTAGCTCGCGATGCCTTTGCCTCTCGAATCGGCCTCCACATGAGACGAATCTAACCAAAATCAGAGCGAGGACGTCAAAATATGCTAAGGGAACAAATCCCAAGCAAAAACAATCAATAAAGGGCACAATCCCGAAATTACCAAAACCCGACCCCCAGGCCCACGTCTCTAAATTTAAAAATTTTCACATCAATAGATTCCTTATCTCCCCACGAGTTCATACATATCAAAAGTTCTCAAATCCGACCCCAAATTGTCCTCCAAATCCCCAATCATAAGTCCAAAATTCCAAGCCCTAGTTCTTCCATTTTTAGCTTAAGTTTCCATAGTTTTATGTCCGAAAATCTTACCTCCCAACGATTCCCCTTGAATTCCTCTTCAATCTCCTTCAAAAATCTCCCAAAATGGCCAACTATGGAGGAAATGAGCCCCAAAATCGCGGACAAAACGAGTTAAAAACATTCGGCCCAGGCATTAATTTTCCTTCTTCGCGAACGCTGTCAAACTCTCACGTTCGAGAAGCAAAAACTCACTTTGACCAACTTTTCCCGATGCGAACGCGACACGACCATCACGAACGCGATGCTTCCTCTACCTTGCCTATCGCGAACGCGCTCACTCTTTCGCAAACGCGATGAACACTTGACCTCGAACTCATCTGACCCAAAATCCTCTACGCGATCGTGAAGACCTTCTTCCAAGCGCGATGCACCACTTCCCAGCCCTCCGCGAATGCGAAGCTCTTCTCGCGAATGCGAAGGCTTAATCCTTGCTTTCCTCAACTAGCTCTTCGCGAACGCGAGGCTCCACTCGCGAACGCGAAGGGTAAAATCCCTGCAACAGCTGACAGATTTTTCTGCAATTTTCTAAACTCCAAAATGATCCGATTGACCACCCGACACTCACCCGAGGCCCCCGGGACCTCAACCAAAGGAACAAACACATCCTAAAAGCTTATTCAAAATTGTTCCAATCATCAAAATACCTTAAACAACATCAAATCACCCAAAACACATCGGATTCAAGCCTAAGTTTCTAAAATCTTCCGAAATACGCTTTTGATCAAAAACCCTACCAAACCACGTCCGAATGACCTGAAATTTTACATACACATCCCAAATGACACAACAAAGCTACTACAACTCTTGGAATTCCATTATGACCCCTATATCAAAATCTCGCCTATCAACCGAAAATCGCCAAAATCTCAACTTCGCCAATTCAAGCCTAAATCTACTCCGAACCTCCAAAATCCATTCCGGTCATGCTCCTAAGTCATAAATCACCTCCTGAAGCTAACCGAACCATTAGAACTCACATCCAAGCCCTCTAACACATATGTCAACATCCGATTGACTTTTCCAACTTAAACTTCCTTAAAAGAGACTAAGCGTCTCAAACCTTACCAAAATCATTTCGGATTCGATCCGACCAATCCGATACCACAAAACATGGATAACGAAGCATAAAGATGCAGAAATGGGGAAAATAGAGCGGTAACTCATGAGACGACTGGTCGGGTCGTCAAATCCTCCCCAACGCGAACAAACGTTCGTCCTCGAATGAGTCAAGAAACATACCTGAAGCCTCGAATAGGTGAGGATATGTGCTCCCATCTCCTGCTTGGTCTCTCAGGTAGCCTCCTCCACGGGCCGACCTCTCCACTGCACTTTCACCGTATCTATATCCTTTGACCTCAACTTTCAAACCTGATGACCCAAAATAGCGACTAGTTCCACATCATAGGTCAAATCATCATCCAACTGAACCGTGCTGAAATACAACACATGAGACGGATCCCCAATATACTTCCGCATCATATAAACATGAAATGCCAGATGTACACTCGACAAGATGGGTGGCAAAGCAAGCTCATAAGCCACCTCCCCAATCCTCCAAAGCACCTCAAAAAGCCCAATGAACCGAGGACTCAATTTCCCTTTCTTCCCAAACCTTATAACACCCTTCATGGGTGAAACCTTCAATAGAACCTTCTATCCAAACATGTAGGACACATCTCGAACCTTCCTATCACCATAACTCTTTTGCCTCGACTGTGCTGTACGAAGCCTCTCCTGAATCACCTTCACCTTTTCAAAAGCATCCTGCACCAAGTCAGTCCCCAATAGCCTAACCTCACCGGCTCGAACCAACCAACTGGAGATCTACACCGCCTCCCATACAAAGCCTCATATGGAGCCATCTGAATACTCGACTGGTAGTTATTGTTATAAGCAAACTCTGCCAGTGGTAGAAATTGATCCGATGATCCTCCGAAATCAATGACACAAGCACGCAACATGTCCTCTAATATCTGAATAGTGCGCTCGGACTGCCCGTCTGTCTGAGGATGAAAATCTGTGCTCAACTCAACCTGAGTACCCAACTCTTGCAGCACAGACCTCCAAAACTGCAAGGTAAACTGAGTGCCCCTATCTGAAATGATGGAAACTCGGACACCATGCACACGAACAATCTCCCGGATATAGATCTCTGCCAACCGCTCTGAAGAATAGGTAGTACACACTGGAATGAAGTGCGTAGACTTGGTCAACCGACCCACAATCACCCAAATAGCATTGAACTTCCTCAAAGTTCGTGGAAGTCCAACAACAAAGTCCATAGTGATCCTCTCCCACTTCCACTCAGGAATATCCACCTGCTGTAGCAAACCACCCGGTCTCTGATGCTCATATTTCACCAGCTGACAATTGAGACACCGAACTACAAATCCCACAATATCTTTCTTCATTCTTCTCTACCAATAGTGCTACCTCAAATCTTGATACATCTTTGCGGCACCTGGATGAATTGAATACCGCGAGCTATGGGCCTCCTCCAGAATCAACTCCCGAATCCCATCCACATTGGGCACACAAATCCGGCCCTGCATCCTCGACCCCATCATTACCAATGGTGACGTCTCTAGCATTATCATGCTGAACTCTGTTCCTAAGGACAAGCAAATGCGGATCATCATACTGGCGCTCTCTGATGCGATCATATAAGGAAGACCGAGAAACCACACAAGCCAATACCCAACTAGGCTCCGAAATATTCTACCTCACGAACCGATTGGCCAAGGCCTGAACATCAACTGCAAGAGGTCTATCCCCAACTGGAATATATGCCAAACTTCCCATACTCACTACTTTTCAACTCAAAGCATCGGCCACCACATTGTCCTTTCTCGAATGGTACAATATAGTGATATCATAATCCTTAAACAGCTTCAACCATCTACATGGTCTCAAATTAATATCCTTTTGCTTGAACAAATGCTGAAGACTGCGATGATCAGTAAACACCTCACAAGATACGCCATACAAGTAATGCCTCCAAATCTTCAATGCGTGAGCTATGGCAGCCAACTCTAAATCGTGAATGGGGTAGTTCTTCTCAAGGGGCTTCAACTGACGAGAAGCATAAGCAATAACTCCACCCTCCTGCATCAACACACAACCAATCCCAACTCTCAAAGCATCACAATACACGGTATGTGAACCTGAAGCAGATGGCAAAACCAATACTGGAGCTATGGTCAAAGCTGTCTTGAGCTTCTGAAAGCTCTCCTCACACTCGTCCGACCATACAAATGAAGCACCCTTCTGAGTCAACTTGGTCAAGGGTGATGTGATAGATGAGCATCCATGAACAAACCGGCGATAATAGCTTGCCAAACCAAGAAATCTGCAAATATCTATGGCTGAGGATGGTCTGGGCCAACTCTGAACAACCTCTATCTTCTACGGATCAACCTGAATACCCTCGCTGGACACCACGTGCCCTAAGAAAACCACTAAACTGAGCCAAAACTCACACTTGGAGAATTTTGCATAAAGCTTCTCCTCCCTCAATCTCTGCAACACAACTCTCAAATGCTCCGCATGCTCCTCCTGACTACGCGAATACACCAGAATATCATCAATGAAAACTATGACAAACAAATCGAGATAAGGCCGGAGCACGCTGTTCATCAAATGCATGAACGCCGCTGGGGCATTGGTCAACCCAAAAGACATCACCAAGAACTCATAATGACCATATCGGGTTCTGAAAGCCATCTTAAGGATATCTATATCCCTGATCTTCAACTAGTGATAACGTAAACGGAGATAAATCTTGGAGAACACCCTCGTTCTCTGAAGCTGGTCGAATAAATCATCAATGTGAGGCAAAGGATACTTGTCCTTAATTGTTACCTTGTTCAATTGCCTATAATCAATGCACATTCTCATTGTGCCATCCTTCTTCTTCACAAATAGTACCGGCGCACCCCAAGATGACACACTAGGCAGAATGAACCCTTTATTAAGGAGTTCCTGAAGTTGTTCTATTAATTCCTTCAACTCCGCTGGTGCCATATGATACGGCAGGATAGAAATGGGCTGAGTTCCCGGCACCAGGTCAATACCAAAATCAATATCCCTGTCCAGTGGCATGCCCGGCAGGTCTGCAGGAAACATATCGGGAAAATCCTTCACAACTGGAACAGAATCAATATTGGGAGTCTCAACACCGACATCCCTTACAAAGGCTAGATACGAAAGACAACCCTTCCCAACCATACGTTGGGCTTTCAAAAATGAGATCACTCTACTGGGAACATAATTAGTCACACCTTGCCACTCAATCCGTGGCACACCCGGTATAGCCAATGTGACTGTCTTAGCATGACAGTCCAGAATAGCACGACACGGACATAGCCAATCCATGCCTAAAATGACATCGAGATCCACCATACATAATAGTAAAAGATCCACACGGGTCTCCAGACCCCCAATAGTCACCACACACGACCGGTACACACGGTCTATAACAACAATATCGCCTACTGGGGTAGATACATGAACATGTGAAACAAGAAAGTCATGGGGCGTACCCAAATAACGAGCAAAGTATGATGACACATAAGAAAAAATGGAACCGGGATCAAATAATACAGAGGCATCTCTGTGGCATACTGAAACAATACCTGTAATAACAACATCTGAAGCAATAGCATCTAGTCTAGCTGGAAGTGCATATAAACTAGCCTGACCGTCACCTGATCGACCTCCCCCTCTGGGGCGACCCCTAGCTGACTAACCTCTACCCTTAGCTGGCTGGGCGGGTGGGGGTGAAGTAACTGGCGCTGAAGCCGATGACTGATTCACCCGCATGCCTCAAGCTGGAACCAACATAGCACATAACCGTGCAATCGACTAATTAATAGTGGATTCCCATACTTGGCTCGAAGCTCTAGATCAAAACATATACAATAACTCATAACGCATATAGTTTATTGTTGTCATAATACCATAGTGAGATTAAACTCAATCCTTCATAAGCTCGTGGAACACAGATCATCTGGTACTTTATATCTTCTGCAAATCTCGCATTCATCCTCGTAATAGACATGCATACTCTCTTAAGCAACTCAAACTCAATTGTGACACATATCCTTCACAGGTAACAGAGACCTCCCAATAAATGACATAAGGATCACACAAACTTTAGAACAATCCGCAGGAGATAACCCACCTCCTTTGCCTCAACCTAGCATTTATGTATACCTTCTACTGTCATAAACATTACGTAGTCACTCAAACTTACTGAGTCTAAACGCAGACCACAACATGAAATCTACTTCACTTCCCAACTAGACAACAGGAAAGGTCATTCAACACACCCACACTCGGGGCTACACATTAAATCAAGATGGAAATCAAGCACTAAATAGTTCTTTCTACCATCAAGCAACCTCTTCTTGCCACGTCCGAACAATCTGAACACATGTCGCAATAAATCATACTCATTATGAAGCCATCCAGTCATCACTTCCCTTAATAGGGACACTATCTAACATATAAATCCAGATACACGTGCTCACACAATCAGCACCTCCGTGCTCAAGCTGCAGGAAAAACCTGGCCTCAAGTCCTCCAGACTGGCCCAACTTCAATGCATAGAAAATCACATCTCGCCCCACGATCAGGGAATCATAATCCATCGATGCACATCTGATATTGAGCGCTAATGTGTGCATACAAACATGTGGAAGGAATTCAAAGAGTTACATTTCAAGCTGAATCAAGGACACACGATAAGAATTCAAAAATGTGAAATTTTTTATAAAGGTTCTGCAACCTCTTGAGGATAAATACAGACGTCTCTGTACCGATCCGTGAGACTCTACTAAATCTGCTCATGACTCATAAGACCTATGTAACCTAGGCTCTGATATCAACTTGTCACGACACTAACCCGGACCGGGTCGTGATGGCGCCTTTCGTAAAGACAAGGCCAGCCAACACTTCCCATTTTTCAATTATTAATAGTTAAGCATTTAAGAAATGATCTAAACATAATAAAATAAATCCGAAATAACAACGATAACATAAATACGCGGAAGAACACCCATACACAGCCCTAACCGGGGTGTCACTAGTCATGAGCATCTATAAGTCATAATACAAATCTGCTAAATCCGTATCTAATACTGTTTGAAAGGAAATAGAAGAGATAAAGGGTTAGAGATACGGGGCTGCGGACGTCAACAACTACCTCGTAATCTCCGAAAGCCTGCCTATAGCTGGAGGAATCAACACTCGGGAGTGGAACCAACTACACCTGAATCTGCACATAGGGGTGTAGGGAGTAAAGTGAGTACTCCAACTCAGTGAGCAACAAATGTAAATGACGACTGAAAGTAAGAAAATACGTAAGGCACAAGGCATTCTATAATGAACCAGTAAAACCATTTAAAAGCAGTAAAACAGTGGAAAGTCAAGTAAATCCTGTTTTAAAAAGTAAACAAGTAATTGGCAGGTAATTAATGTAAAGTAAACAAATAGAAGTTTGCCCCTTGGGCAAAATATCAACAAATCCGCTCCTCGGGCACAATATCAACAAATCCGCCCCTCGGGCAACATCTCAGAACAATACCAGCCCCTCGGGCTCAATCTCACATTACAATGGGTACCCGCGCTCACTGGGGGTGTGCAGACTCCTAAAGGGGCCCCTTACGGCCCAAGCGCAATAACAAGCCATCTCATGGCATCAAATCTAGGCCCTCGGCCTCATATCAATCAAGCCACCTTATGGCATATATATCTTAGGCCCTCGACCTCAAATCAATCAAGCCACCTCGTGGCATATATATCTTAGGCCCTCGACCATAAATCAGTATCAGTGTTTGCTCACAACTAGGCCCTCAGCCTTACTCAATCAAAAATACTCACAAGCCCCTCGGGCAATAGTAAACAGTATTTCTCATCCCAAACATCATTTAAAATATCATTTAAGTCTTAAAACTACGTAAACATGGCTGAGTAGTAAAACGGTGGAAAATAACATGACTGAGTTCAAGTAATAAATCAAAACAGTGAGGAATTTGTAATAAAAATCCCCAAAGGGTTTAAATAGTTCGCACGAAGCCCAAATATGGCATTAAGCCCAAATCATGATGATAGAAAATAAGATTCAATCAAATATGCGTAAAATCATCAATCGGGATGGACCAAGTCACAATACTCGGTAGTAAAAGACCCCTCGCTCATCATCCAGCGTGTGTCTCACCTCAATATAGCATTACGATGTGCAAATCCGGGGTTTCAAACCCTCAGGACATCATTTACAATCATTACTCACCTCGAACCGGCTAATCCTCTAGCTCGCGATGCCTTTGTCTCTCAAATCGACCTCTGAATGCATCGAATATATCCAAAATCAGAACGAGCACGTCAAAATATGCTAAGGGAACAAAGCCCAAGCAAAAACAATCAATAAAGGGCATAAATCCCGAAATTACCAAAACCCGACCCCCGGGCCCACGTCTCGGAATTTAGAAATTTTTACATCAATACATTCCTTATCTCCCCACGAGTTCATACATATCAAACGTTTTCAAATACGACCCCAAATGGTCCTCCAAATCCCCAATCATAAGTCCAAAATTCCAAGCCCTAGTTCTTCCATTTTTAGCTTAAGTTTCCATGATTTTCTAGGTAGAATTCACATAATAATCGAGTTTTAAGTCCGAAAATCTTACCTCCCAACAATTCCCCTTGAATCCCTCTTTAATCTCATTCAACAATCTCCCAAAATGGCCAAATATGGAGGAAATGAGCCCCAAAATCGCGGACAAGACGAGTTAAAAACATTCTGCCCAGGCCTTAATTTTCCTTCTTCGCGAACGATGTCAAACCCTCACGTTAGCGAAGCCCAAACTCACTTTTTCCAACTTTTCCTCTAAGGGAACACGACACGACCATCGCAAACGTGATGCTTCCTCTACCTTACCCATCGCGAACGCGATGCTTCCTCTACCTTACCCATCGCTAACGCGCTCACTCTTCCGCGAGCGCGATGAACACTTGACCTCAAACTCATTTGACCCAAATTCCTCTACGCGATCGCGAATTCCTTCTCGCGAACGCGATGCACCACTTCCCAGCCCTCCACGAACGCGAAGCCCTTATCACGAACGCGAAGGCTTAATCGTTGCCTTCCTCAACTGCCTCTTCGCGAACGCGAGGCTCCACTCGTGAAGGCGAAGGGAAAATCCCTGCAACAACTGACAGATTTTTCTGCAATTTTCTAAACTCCAAAATGATCTGATTGACCACCTGAAACTCACCTGAGGGCCCCGGGACCTCAACCAAAGGCACCAACACATCCTGAAACCTTATTCAAACTTGTTCCAATCATCAAAACACCTCAAACAACATCAAATCACCCAAAACACATCGGATTCAAGCCTAAGTTTCTAAAATCTTCTGAAATACGCTTTTGATAAAAAACCCAACCAAACCACGTCTGAATGACCTGAAATTTAACACACACATCCCAAATGACACAACAAAGCTACTGTAACTCTCAGAATTCCATTCCGACCCCTATATCAAAATCTCGCCTATCAATCAGAAATCGCTAAAATCTATACTTCGCTAATCGCTCCTAAGTCATAAATCACCCCTGAAGCTAACCGAACCATCAAAACTCACATTCGAGCCTTCTAACACATAATTCGACATCCGGTTGACTTTTCTAAATTAAACTTCCTTAAAAGAGACTAAGTGTCTCAAACCTTACCAAAATTATTCCGGATTCGATCCGACCAACCCGATACCACAAAACACGAATAACGAAGCATAAAAAATCAGAAATGGGGGAAACAGAGCGGTAACTCATGAGATGACTGGCCGGGTCGTCACAGTCGGGCTCTCTGTGCATGCGCGAAAAATTTCTGCACATACGATCTCTCCACTTCCGTGCTTCACTTCATCGCAGAAGCGACTTCGCTTCTATGGAGATATTTCTACATCTGTGTTCCCATAACATCCAACCTCCTTCTGCATCTGTGCTCGTAACGCCGCACCTGCGGTGCCGTATCTATGGCCATTCCTACCGTAGGTGTGAATGCACCAGATTCCTAAACTTTTAGCCAATGGCCCAAGACCAAAACTAATCCAAAACAGATACGAGGCCCCTTGGGATCCCATCCAGACATACCAACAAGTCCTAAAATAGAATAGAACTCGCTCAAAGCCTCAAATCACTTCAAACAACACCAAAATCATGAAGCGCACATCGATTCAAGCCTAATGAACAAATGAACTTCCATCTTCTAAAACTAATGCTAAATCATATCAAACGAACTCCAACTGACCTCAAATATAGCACCCAAGTCATAAATGATACAACGGACCTATTCCAAATTATGAAACTAAAATCTAAATCAGATACTCTCAAAGTCAACTCTCGATCAAACTTCTCAACCTTCCAAACCTTCATCTTTCCAATTTTTGCCAAAATGTACCAAATCTATGTACAAACTTCCATATCCAAATTCGGACATGTGCCTAAGTCAAAAATACCATACAAAGCTAACAAAACAATCAAAACTCCATTTCATAGTCGTCTACCCAAAAGTCAAACTCCGGTCAACTTTATCACTTCCTACCTTGGTACTAGGTGTCCCAATTCACTACGGAATATCCTTGGAAACAAACCAACCACCCAATCAAGTCATGAAAACACAAAGGAACATAAAATAAGCAATAGAAAGTGGAATACGGCTACAATACATAGAATGATGGGCCGAGTCATCACACGACACGTTGTAGAGGTAATGCCTCCAAATATTCAATGCATGAACAATAGATGCCTACTCTAAATCATGAACGAGGTAGATCTTCTCATGAACCTTAAAATGCCACGACGCATACACAATCACCCTACAATCCTGCATCAATATCGTTCCAAGCCCAATACCTGATGCATCACAATACACAGTGTAAGACGCCGAACCCATAGGCAACACTAACACCAGAGCTTTATTCAAAGAAGTATTGAGCATCTGAAAGCTCAAATCACTCTCGTCAAACCATCTGAAAAGATAAACCTTCTGGGTCAACTTATTCATTGTGATTGAGATAGATGAAAACCCCTCCATGAATCGGCGATAATAACTTGCTAAACCCAGGAAGCTCTGAATCTCTGTAGCTAAAGTAGGCCTATGCCAGTTATGAACTGCCTCATTCTTCTTAGGATCCACTTTAATGCCCTCAACAGATACAACATGCCCTAAAAAGGCAACTAAATCCAACCAAAGCTTACACTTTGAAGTACGATATCTCAAAGTCTGGAGTACGATCTCTCAGAGTCTGGAGTACGATCTCTCTAAGTCTGGAGTACGATCTCTCAAAGTCTGGAGTACGATCCATAGATGATGCTCATTATCCTCTCGACTGTGGGAGTAGAACAAAATATTATTAATGAAGACGATCACAAAAGAATCCAAAAAGGGCTTGCATACCCGTTTCATAATCAAATCCATAAATGCTATTGGGGCATTTATCAAGCCAAATGACATCACTAGGAACTCATAAGGACCATACCGAGTCCAAAAAGTTGTCTTAGGGCATCCGATGCCCTAATTTTCAACAAATGGTCGCCAAATCTAAGATCAATTTTTGAAAATACTTTGGCACCATGAAACTGATCAAATAAGTCATCAATCCTCAACAAAGGATACTTGTTCTTAATAGTAAACTTGTTCAACTACCAATAATCTATACATATCCTCATCGAACCATCCTTCTTCTTCACGAACAATAATGGTGCACCCCAAGGTGAGACACTAGGTCAAATGAATCCTTTATCATGCAAATCCTACAACTGCTCCTTCAGTTCTTTCAACTCAGATGGGGCCATACGGTATGGTGGAATAGAAATGGGCTGAGTGCTCGAAGCCAATTCAATACAGAAGTCGATATCTCTATCGAGTGGCATCCCTGACATATCTGTAGGAAACACCTCTGGAAACTCGCGCACAACTAGTACTGAATCCATGGAAGAAACTTCTGCATTAGGGTCATAGATATAAGCCAAATATACTAGACACCTCTTCTTGACCATATGCCGCGCGTTCATATAAGAAATAACCCTGCTGGTAGAATGATCAGGAGTCCCCCTCCACTTTAATTGGGGTAACCCCGACATGGCTAAGGTCACCGTCTTGGCGTGACAGTCCAAAATGGCATGATAAGGTTACATCCAATCCATACCTAATGTAACATTAAAAGTTCACCATATCTACCCTAGTCTCAAAGCTCCCGATCGAAACCATACACGAGTGATAAACATGATTACTTTAATAGAATCTCCCACAGGCATGGACACATAGGCAGGAGCACTCAAAGAATCATGAGTCATAATCGGATATGAAGCAAAGTAGGATGACACGAATGAATAAGTACAACCGGGATCAAATAAAATTGAGGCATCCCTATATCAAACCACAACAATACCTGTGATGACAACGTTAAATGACTTTACCTCAAGTTTGGCTGGGAATGCATTATAATGGGGCTGGACTCCACCACTCTGAGCTCCGCCTCTCGTACGACCTCTAGCGGGCTAGCCTCCACCTCTAGCTACCTGACCCCCACTTCTAGCTGGCTATACGGGCGATGAAGCAACTTGTGGTGTTATAATGGCATGAGAACCTTGTTGAGGTTTGCCGCCCATCAATCTAGGATAGTACCTCATGATGTGACTTGTACCTCCATACTCAAATCACTCTTTCGGCTGCTATGGCAGCTGAAGTTGAGACTGACCTTGACGTCCTCGATAACGATTGTATTAACTCTGTAGTAGAGGTGCACTGGTGGAGTTGAAGGTATACTAACTGGTGGCTTCTCAGAATGAAACCCATAAGAATCACGATATCCCGAAACACCGTGGGACACCTAAAGATATGTCTGAATCGACTTACGAGGATGGCCTCTACCAAAAGAACCCCGCCTCTAGATGAGGCACCACTAAAACCACCTAAAAGAATACACCTCTTCTCAGACACCGTCTATTTACCCTGACTACGAATCATCTCGACCTGTCTAGCAATCTCTACGGCCCAATAGAAAGAAATATCATCCCCCATCTTCTTGGCCATATGTATCCTGATACCGAAAGTAAGACCATCAATAAATCTCCTCACCCTCTCCTTATCTGTGGGAATCAAAATAGATGGATGACGTGCTAGGTCAACAAATCTGGTCTCGTACTGGGTAATAGTCATGCCTCCCTACTGGAGGCGCTCGACCTGCTTGTGGTACTCATCTCTCAAAGTGAAAGGAATAAACTTCTCCAGAAATAGCTACAAAACCTGATCCTAAGTAAGTAGATGTGAACTGCTGGTCTTCTCTACACAAAACCCTACCACCACCTCTCGGTTGAACCGGTCATCTGGAATACTACCGAGTCGACTCTATTAGAGTCCACAATACCCATGTTGTGCAACACCTCGTGGCAATGGTTTAAATAGTCATGTGGATCCTCGGAAATTGTACCACTAAAGTGAATTGGAAAGAGCTTGGTGAACTTATCCAACCTCATCAATCTCTCAGAAGACATCATAGACCTCTCCCTAGGCTGTGTAGCAATAACGGGGTAAACTACTCCAACTACTAGAACCGTCGGAGTCTGATATATGAGAGCCATTTGCTTTGGAGTGTGAGTGGAATGAGTTTGTGCTCCTCCCAGCCTAGGAGACATCTGGTGCCATAGGAAATACTCTAGAATGAGCTACACTCTACATGAGTCCAACTAAGCGGACTAGAGCATCTTGAAGTACGGGGGTAGAAAACCTGAGTGGGTCCGACTGGTATGGTCTGAACTGGTATCTCTTCTCTATGATAAAATCTGAGGATCCACAATGGGTGTTGCTGCACGTGCTCTAGGCTGAGCTCTGCCTCAGCCTCAGCCTCACCCCTACCTCGGCCCCGGTCCCTACCATTGGTAGTGGCTACAACAAAGGGCTCTAGCTCCTGCCAGGATGTAGATGTTGTGCGTGTTCTCACCATCTGCGAAAGAACTAGAATATAATGATTCAAACTTTAGTAATGGAATAAAGTCGCACGATAGAGAAAGAAAAAAATATAAATTTTCCTGAAACCCTATAGCCTCTAAAAAATAAGTAAAGACGTCTCTGTATAGATCCTCTAGACTCAACTAAGCTTGCTCATGACTCGTGAGACCTAAACTACCTGGTGCTCTGATACCAACTTGTCACGACCTGGAATCTGACCCTCAGGATCGTGATGGCGCCTTATATTACAATTTCTAGGAAAGCCAACAGTAGCCAAATTTATTAACCCGTTTTAACAATTTAAGGTCAAAACATTAATAATAGCAACTATAATCATTTGAAACAGACTAACAAAATACTAAATGACGAAGTCTAAGCATATCTAAGAATCTGGAGTCACGAATACATGAGCATCTAGTGTACCACAGATAAAGTGTGAAAAAGAAAACAACTATTTGAAGCTAAAAAAATATTAAATATAGAATGGAAAGGGACTTAAGGGCTGCAGACATCAAGCAACTATACCTCAAGTCTCCTAAAGTTGCTTAATCCGAGCAGCCTCGCTAACCACTGTTGGGACCCACAATGGTATCTACACAAGTAGTGCAGAAGTATAGTATGAGTACAACCAATCCCATGTACTCCTTAAGTGCCGAGCCTAACCTCGACAAAGTAGTGATGAGGCTATGGTAAGTCACTTACAAATAACCTGTACGAAATAATAATAACAGAACAACATGAATGGAAATAAAGCAATAAACTCATATAAACGGACCCAAAGGTCAACTACCAGAGAGCCCATAAGAATAAAGTCTCATATCATAATACCGAGGATAACTCAACAACCATAACAATTTCAATAGATCAAATCCGTTGCGACACGCAACTCGATCCCACCATATCCTCATCTATTCATAGCATAATCCATCCTTATTCCTTCATATCATTTCAATATCATTAAATTCCATTGCGGTGTGCAACCTGATCCCAAAACAATTTCAAATCATCAACATACGCAGTTCAACAACAATGTTTATAAAATGTCAACATAAAGAAGGTGAATGTACAAGACACTAAGGAACCACAAAATAATCGAAAAATATCTACCATCTCGAAATCTCAAACTTTACCAATATATCAGTATAGAACAATTAAACAGCTCACATAAGTGAAACAAACGAATATAAAGTGCATCAAATAATATAAGAACAATAAAAATAGGTAAAACATGTGACAACTAAGATTTAGAATTATGGCAAGTAGAAACAAGTAACAAATAAGAAGAAATCATGCGAGGAATGAACAAATTAAGGCAAAGTAACAATAAAATGATAAGTAACAAATATCACATATAAGTCAAGTAAACACATGTAACAATTAAAGAATTTAACAAGAGATATCATGGAAATAAATATCGAAATCCCGCATGCTAAATCCCATGACGACGTATATACACTCGTCACCTTGCATACACGTTGTTTCCAACATAATTCACACAACAAATAATTCAACAATTCCTAATTCCTTCAAGTCTAGGTTAGACACAACACTTACCTCGCTCCGCGAACAAAGCAATCAGTCAACCATGACCTTGCCTTTTGAACAAGCCTCAAAACCAACCAAATCTAGCAAATTATCGATCAAAATGATTCAAAATAAGCTTTAAATACTACCCATTAATGAAAGATGTTCAATTTAGATTATTTTTTATAAAGTTAACCCCGGCCCCACTTAGTCAAAGTCAAAAATTCGGACAAAATCCTGATTACCCATTCACCCCCGAGACGGTAAGGTAATTAGTTTTGAAATTCGACCTTAATTTGAAGTCTAAATCTCAATTTTACAAAATCCCATTTCTACCCGAATCCCTAATTTCTACCATGGAAATCTTAAATTTGATGTTGAAATCTCATGAAAAGTAATGGAGAACTGAAAGAAAGCGGATTAGAGTTGCTTACTAATGATTTGGGAAGAAAAGTCTCTTGAAAAATTGCCTCTAGAGTGTTTAGGGTGGATAAATGGTGTAAAATGAGCTAACTACCGCTTTTTCCCTCTTTTACCTAGCTGTAGATGTTGCAATTACGATGTTTTGTTCACAATGCGAGCATGTCACGACCCAAAATACTAACATGTTGTGATGGCACCTATCGATAATACTAGGCAAGCCTATTTTCAAAATACTTTTCTATTTCATAAATGATAAACCAAAAGCTTTTTCATAATAGAGTTTTCATAAAAAAGCAGTTAAACTCAAAATAAAAATGCGGAAAGATAGCCCCAACCATCGGGGTGTCACCAAGTCATGAGCAACTAGACATCCAGTCGAAGAAATAGTGTTTACAACAGTCCATGTATAAATGTCAGTACAAAAAAGAAAGATAGCAAAGAAGGAGAATAAGGACTGCGAACGCCGGCAGCTAGCTCATAAATCTCCGGTAATCAACCACGTACGAGGTCAATGTCCACCGTGTCCGGAAACACCTGGATCTGCACACAAGGTGCACGGAGTAACGTGAGTACTTCCAACTCAGTAAGTAATAATAATAAATAATGAACTGAAGGAAATGAAGAGCTACATAGTTGCAGTTTATCTTCATTAATTTCAATAAAGCATAGACATCCTTTCAAATCTGGAAGTTTAAGTCAATCAGTTTTATACAGTTTCAAGTTCAAGCAACCAGGTATAAAATCTTCCAGAGACAAAGACAGATAGCAACTAAGTGCAAAAAAGAATGAAAGCATGTACAACCCTCTTAGGGCTACGGTCACTCAACTCATCTCAACAGTTCAATCACTTGGCTCTCAGCCCTCCGAACTCACACTCAATAGGTACCTGCACTCACTGGGGTTGTACAGACTCCGGAGGAGCTCCTTCATCCCACGCGCTATATCGCTACGGTGTGCAACCCGATCCATAATATATAAATAGCCATAAGGCTCGTTGTGATGTGAAACTCGATTCATATACATAAAGAACTCAGGCTCATTGCAGCGTGCAACCCGATCCATTTACACACATAGCTCACAGCTCGGCACTCAAACCCTATCTCAGTCGCTAACCTTTCCAGTCTCTCGGGCTCTCAAAAATCACGTAAATCAGCCCAAACAGAGATAATAACATGTATCAACATGGAACAAGAATAGATGGTGGTATGATAAACAAGTAAAGTCATGACTGAGTACAAGACAGTAAATAGCAGCTTTTTCAACAAGTACACGACCTCTGCGGGTCCCAATAGTGATATCATATTGCCTAAACATGATTTCTAACATGGATTTCAGTCCAATTTCTATAACTCTAAGAGAAACATATAGCTAATAACAAGTTATTCCGATTTACGGTTCCACGGGACAGACCAATTCATAATTCCCACGGTGCACGCCCACACACCCTTTACCTAGCATGTGCATCACCTCCAAAGTAATCACATAGCATAACATACGGGGTTTCATACCCGCAGGACCAGATTTAAAACAGTTTCTTACCTGAATCTGAGCAAAACGCTACCCCAAAATGCCCTTGCCTAGGAAGCCGGCCTTTGAATGTCCCAAATCTAGCCACTAGCAGTTTAATACAATTAATACAGGCTAAAGGGATCGATTCCACAAGAAAACTACTAAATTAGAGCCAAAATTAAAAATTGGCAAAAACCCAGCCCTGGGCCCACATTCAGAAATCCGACAAAGTCACAATACCCAAAAGCCCATTCACTCAAGAGTCTAACCATACCAAATTTATCAAAATCTGACTCCATTGGTCATCCAATACCCCAAAATTCACTCTCCAAATCCCTAGCCCTAAACCCCAAAATTTTCACCTCAAAAACTCTCCAACTAGGTGTAAAAGTAGTGGGGAAACATCATTATTGAAGAGAAATGGGCACAAGGAGCTTACCTCAGTATTACTTCGGAATCCCTCTCAAAAATCCCCCAATTCGAGCTCAAAGTAATGAAAATTGTGAAAAATCTCGAAGTCCCGTATTTATATATTCTGCCCCGGCTTTCCGCATCTACGCACTCTCTTTCGCATCAGCGACGCCGCTTTTGCGCAAAAATAACCGCATATGCGGAAATCACTTAAATACCCAGCTTCCGCTTCTATGACCATAGGACTACATCTGTGCTCATCGCAGGTGCGGAAATCACATCACACCTGCAGAAAAATCTCGCATCTGCGCCCTCCTGCCCGGTTCTATGAACATCGCAGGTACGGGAAAGTCTTCGCACCTGCGACCTCTACTCAACACTTCCTTAGTTGCTTCTGCGATCCATTCCACACTTCTACGGACTCGCACCTGCGGTGCCCACTTCGCAGGTGCGGTTATACCAACAACAATAGCACTTCAGCTCCTTCTCAACTCAGAAATCAAGTTCGTTAACCACCCGAAATCAACCCGAGCCCCTAGGACCTCAACCAAATATGCCAACAAGTCTTATTACCAAATAAGACCTTAGTTGAATCGTCAAATCACCTCAAAAAACATCAAAAACATGAATTACACACAAATTCGAGCCTAATGAACTTCGAAACTTCCAAATTACACAAATGACGTCAAAACCTATCAAATCACGTCTGATTAACCTCAAATTTTGCACACAAGTCATAAATGCACCATGAACCTACTCCAACTTCCGGAACTCCAATCCGACCCCGATATCAAAAAGTCCACTCCCAGTCAGACTCTCCAAAATTTCATGTTTCGGCAATTCAAGCCTAATTCTACTACGAACCTCCAAATAATTATCCAAACGTGCTTCTAAGTCAAAATACCTAACAGAGCTAGCAAAACCATCAAAATTCAAATCCGAGGTCGTTTATACAGAAGTCAATATCCAGTCAATTTTCCAGCTTAAGCTTCCAACTAAGAGACTAAATGTCTCAATTCAGTCTTAAATCACTCCGGACCCAAATCAACTAACCCGATAAGTCATAATACATCTGTAGAACACAAAAGAAGCAGAAAATGGGGGAATGGGGCTACAACTCTCAAAACGACCGGCCGAATCATTATATCCTCCCCATCTTAAATAAATGTTCGTCCTCGAACGGGTCTAGAAACATACCTGGAGCCATAAATAGGTGTGGATATCTACTCCGCATCTCCGGCTCAGTCTCCCATGTGTCCTCCTACACGAGCTAACCTTTCCACTGCACTTTCACTGAAGCTATATTCCTTTGACCTCAACTTTCGCACATGCCGCTCTAAAATAGTCACCGACTCCATATCATAAGTCAAATCACCATCCAACTGAACCTTATTGAAATCCAAAACATGAGACGGATTGCCGATATACTTTCAGAGCATAGAAACATGGAATACTAGATGTACAATCGACAAGCTAGGTAGCAAGGCAAGATTGTAAGCCACCTCCCCAATTCTTTGAAGCACCTCAAAAGGCCCAATAAATCAAGGACTCGACTTGCACCTCTTACCAAACCTTATAACAACGTTCATGGGTGAAACCTTCAGCAGAACCTTCTCCCCAACCATGTAAGACACATCACAGACCTTCCTATCATCATAACTCTTTTGTCTTGACTGCCGTGCGAAACGGCTCCTGAATCAATTTAACCTTTTCCAAAGCATCCTGAACTAAATCAATGCCCAAAAGTCTAGCCTCACCTTGCTCAAACTAACCCACCATAGATCTATGCCACCTCCCATATGAAGCCTCATACGGAGCCATCTGAATACTCGACTGATAACTGTTGTAAGCAAACTCCACGAGCGGTAGAAACTTGTCCCATGAACCCCCAAAATCAATTACACAAGCATGTAGAATGTCCTCCAATATCTGGATAGTGCGCTCCCGTTTGAGGGTGAAATACTATGCTCAACTCAACCTGAGTGCCCAACTTTCGCTGGACGACTCTCCAAAACTACGATGTAAATTGTGTGCCTTTGTCTGAAATGATGGAAACGGGCACACCGTGTAGGCAAAAAATCTCTCTGATGTAAATCTCAACCAATTGATCCAAAGAATAAGTAGTACTCATTGGAATGAAGTGCACAGACTTGGTCAGCCGATCCACAATCACCCAAATATCGTCAAACTTCCTCGAAGTCCATCGGAGCCCAACTACGAAATCCATGGTGATCCGCTCCCACTTCCACTATGGAATCTCTATCTTCTGAAGCATTCCACCCGATCTCTGATGCTCATATTTTACCTGCTGACAGTTGAGACACCGAGCTATAAACCCAACTATATCCTTCTTCATTCTCCTCCACCAATAATGTTGTATGAAATCCTGGTACATCTTCGCGACACCCGTATGAATGGAATACCGCGAGCAATGGTCCTCCTCTAGAATCAACTCCCATAGCCTATATACATTAGGCACACATATCCGACCCTGCATCCTCAACACCCCATCATCTCAAATAGTCACATCTCTGGCATCACCGCTCTAAACTCTATCCTTGAGGACAAGAAAATGACAATCATCATACTTGTCACGACCCAAACCGATGGGCCACGATGGGCACTTGGTACTTTAATTAACCGAGTACCAACATAATGTATCTTTCTTATTACATCATCATATACACGTGATATACGAGCCTAATATTCTAACATAATCATTTATAAACTCAAAACATAGGCCGACAAGGCCGTACAAACTTTTACGTACACGACATATGTCTACAAGCCTCTAAGAGTACATAAATATCAAAAAGGCTGGGACAGAGTCCTGCCATACCAAACAATACTCATCTAAATTATACTACCAAACAAGCAACTCCGAAGCAAATGCAGTGCACTAACATCTTCCGCTGAGCTGATAGCCTACATGGAGGGCTCTCGACCTGTCTATCGGGACCTGTGGGTATGAAATACAGTGTCCCCAGGCAAAAGGGACGTCATTACGAATAATGTACCGAGTATGTAAGGCACATAAATAAATACATAAGAGACATGGAAGAAATATAGAGTACATGACTTAGCCCGTATGCCTGAATAACTTTGTAAATCATAAGTTACTTTTAGCGGCATACATATGCGTATGAATGTCATGTCGTGCATAGGTACATGTTTCATAACATCATCAGCCTCTGAGGGCATCGCATCATATCATATCGGCCACTGTGGGCAAAATCATCATTGAATACTAGCTGATCAGGTGGTGGTGCGTATATAACGCCATAACCTTTCCCATATCCTATATACATATTTATATATATATACGCGTATATAACGCCGTTTGAATCATATTTCAGCCACTGTTAGTAACATCATTATCATATACCAGTTGATCAGGTGGTGGTGCGTATAAAACACCGTAACCTTTTCCCATATCCCATATACATATATTTACATATATACACGTATATAATGTCATCTGGTCATGGATCAATGCACATGTATGAGATGCATGAAAAATACATAATAATCTCAATATTTTTTCCGGATAAATTTTTCCAACTGCTATTATTCTGAGACCCATGAACAGATGATAAAATATTATGACACATGGGAATTCAGGAACATAGATATCTCTAATACTTCTATGAATAGAGTCATTTATGGAATTTGTGCATTTGCACGTTTCGTTCATATCGTATGGATCATGCCAAAAGGAAAAAGGAATAGCCTTAACATACCTGAAGTAGGGAAAAATACGTATGACATATCTAGCAGCAGGACGAAGAATTTGTTAGATGGACTACCACCCACTTACAAAACCATTAGACCTTAGTGTTGATATATGATCCACTAACGAACAACTTGCAAAATCCATGGCCTAGATTTACTTCCAAACTTTATGGCACTCAACGGATGTAGATGTGTTTTCTCTTCTTTTTATTTTGGCTGAATATAGCTTGCAATTTGAAACACACTACATTACAATTTGTAAGTTTCGTGCATGATCTATCTATTTTAAATTGCACATTAATGGGAAGAAATGTGACTGGATGCTACTGAACCAAATACACCTTATATTGATATCCATGCAATTACTACTAGTTCAATAGTGTATGGCTATACACAACTCCCAACAAGAGTTGTAGGCAGAAAGCACAACCAACTATCCTTTTTCCAAGTTTCATTTTAATCAAGCCACCTAGTTAATGAAGGCATAAGTCACAAAATGTAGGAATTGGGGGCTGCCATGTAGGGGTGGGGTGTTTAATATTATCCAATAATTAATTAACTAATTAGGTAATATCCCGCTACCCGGTAGTTAACCAATTACCCGCATAAATAAGAATTATTCCCACTTACTTAAAATATTACTCACTTTTCACATACCTTATACACCTTACTATTATGGCCATGTAGTACCTTGTATGACACTAGTCCATAAATATCGGGTATTTTTGCTCGGGCTGTATTTTATCCCAAAATGCAAAACCTTGACAAAATTCATTTTCTTATACTTGCTCCCCCTTTCACCTTCATGAATTTACTAATTACTTGTGAAATAGCATAATCCTTATAATCCCCAAATAATCTTTTTCTTGGATTGATGTCAATTACCTTATGATAAATTCAACATAAAATACTACAGGGTGCAACATCGTCGTAACTTATTACTGTGAAGCGTAACATCACTGTAATGTAATACTACAGGGTGCAACACTGTCGTAACTAAATACTGCAGGATGTAACATCAATCGTAATATATTACTGCAGAGGGTAACACCATCGTAACATATTACTACAGAGCATAACATCGTCGTAATATAATACTACAGGACGTAATATTGCGGGGCATAATATCATTCCCCCCTTTGGAACATTCGTCCTTGAATGTTGACTGATGCTCTTATCATTTTCGTAACTTATGGCTCTTGTGAATACCTTAATACACTTCTTGCCATTTAAGGAGTTGTTGTGTGAATAAATCCAAAGTCTAGGGTATTCCCCCCTTTAGTCTTTTTGCTCATATCATGACCTGTGGTCGAAACCTTCCTAATGTTGCAACTTCTGTTACCTACTGTCATGTAGCCTGTATGACCCTGACTTTGTAGGTGCACTTATGCGATTCATCTTTCCTTTTTCCTTTTATCTTTTAGTCAATCTTTAGGCCTTACTTTGTATATACAAGGCTTAATAAGATGCCTCTCTGGGCCTCTATAGGTATACTGAAGTACTTTGCTCAATACTTTGTAGAACTTGTGAATATGCCCATAGATTATTTCATAGATCTAGTTATCCATTCGTATGACTTTACTGCATTTCCATAGGTTGTACTATACCATAATTTTTTTACTTCAATCAATCTTTACTGAGGTATGCCTACCAAGCTCCCAGTTACTTTTGTTACATATTCTTTATGTATAAATCTCAGTCCTTCAATGCTCCTTTATTACCGTTCGTCTTAAGAATCATGACATAATCTCATGTCATACTTTATAACTTGTATCTGAACATTGTTGATTCACCTCAATGTTGATCTATAATCCTCTACTTGATGATGTGAAACTTCTTACCTAATACATTACTGCTAGGGCTTACGTTGCATTGAGGAATATTTGAAGTGATTTCCATAATCATATTTCATAGTGTCTCAATGTGATTCACCTTATGGGGGTATCCTAATTTCGTGCCGCCAGTGAAATCATTTCTCCTTCTCTTCTTCTATTTTTTTAAATCATTATTCAAACGAAGGCCCAAACGTCATCTTTTATCTGTCACAATTATACCATCATTTTATTACTAGGTCAGCATTTCATTATTTCTAAATGCTATTAATCTTAGATTCATTTGAGTTTATTCAGGCTATACTGAACTTTCAATAACTTGGAGAAACCATTATCTCTCTTGTTTTTATGGACTTAATCCTGAGGACTTATCCATTCTCGTCACCTTTTCACTTGCCTTTCTTCATCCTTACTCATGTTTCCTTAAAACTTTGTCGCTCTAAAATACTTTAGCTTGCGACCTATACATATTCATATATAAACTTTCCTTCAACTTTCTTGCATCATAGATTTTCTTATGTTATTCTGGAATTTCAAGCGAGACATCACATCGTCTCCAAGTTTTCTCTATTCTCTTAACTAGATCTATCAATACTTAGAAACCATAGGCTGGAAGACATGCCGCCGGCGATGCCGCTATTATTCTCGGTTATTGGATCCCAGCACTTCTAGCCTTCTATCCGAAGTATGGACTATTCACATATTCTGCCTTTGAGTATCTCGTACGCTGTTCACTATTACCTTTCTTACCTTAAAATCTCGCATCGTATCTTCTATATCTTTCATGACCTCCCTTCCACATAGGTATAATTCACTTCCATAACTTGAAGCTCTATTATAATTCTTACACCTCTGGTGCATACACAATCCAGTGGAAGCTTCGTATTGACTTCTTATGAGGCCGGTACTCTTCAGTTGGCTTCATCATTGAGCTATTATAAAATATGGCTATTGTACTTTCTTTTTTATACCTCTGCTACTTAAGAGTGATCCCGAGGTCTATAATTCTCTTGGTCCCTCCTGTTTTGCTTAGTCGATGTAACTCTTTAGTCTCCTCTTCTTTCTGATCAGCCTCTATGTAGGATTAAGATATCTTCCGACCTGCGACTCCTGGTATTAGTTATTACTTTAACCTTTTATAGTCACTGAGGGATATTCATGATAAAATCCTTTAACAATTCAATCTTTCATCTATGACCTAGGCTCAATTCTTTCTTTTAACGTATACCAGAATCTTCTATGGCTGTATATGATGCATGTATAAAACTCCTAACCCTTAAGTGATTTCATAACGTAACTAACTCTGGATCATTAATCGATTAATTTCTTTCGTTCCATTTTAGCTTTCTTTCAACGTAAGATATTACTTTTCCTGGTCCTTCTGCCCCCTTGTTGTGTCCATACTTAGCTCATCTTAGTGCCCATACATGCTATTGATACCCAATGTTTTCCTGTATATTTGAATATGCAAAATATTTTCAAAATAGCATATGTATGCATATATAAGTATGTCCAATTGTTTTGTTATTATTTTTTCTTAATTTTTAAAGATTTTTAAACCAATTTATTCCCCTATTTTATTCATAAAAACCCCAATAATATTTCCAAAATTATCATTTTGGTAATTCATTTATTGGATTCTCATATTTATTCGAAAATATAGCTAAAATAATATTTGTACATTTTTACAAATTTATTTAATATTTTTAAAGCTAAATTACATATAATTGCAATATTAGCCTCTTTTAGATTAATTTCGTTTATATCTATAAAAATTAAGTCCAGTATTTTTAATTTGATAATTATATGTTATAAATCATTTTAGTACTTTTAATGTTTTTTCAGAATTTAATTTGCTATTTTTATATAATGAATGGGGAAAATTGGCAATTTAAAAACTAGCCCAATTACCTTTCAAATCCGATCCTTTACCCATTTAAATGACCCTCCCGGACTCCCACCTAATCCCAGCCATTGATCGTGTATATCAACGGCTCCCATTACTCCCTTCCTCTTTAACCCAAACGACCCCTTCACCCTAATCCATTTCTCACAATACGCCGCCTCTGAATCCCCCTCCTCTCTCAAATCCTCTCTACAACAACATCAAACCCTAGCCACTACCACCTTAATCTACCCTAATCCATGGCTCTCTATGATCATCTAAGACCTGTATCAGTCTCCCACGACTTCTACGTGTTCGTTTCTGTGGTCTCATGACCAGATTCTCAAGGGGCTTGGTCCAGCCTTTGCTCGATGACTCTTCTCCGATCATCTCTGACCTTTCTCCGGCCAGCCATGGCCATTCGAGTCAGACCCTTGACTCTCCTGCTTAGATCGATGGCTTTCAAGGCCTTTATCGTCACTTGGGGTTCTTCTAAAACCCTAATCTCTAAGAGCTTCTCGACTTCTTTCAGGTTCACTTTAGATATATGCTTGCTATGAGTTTTAAAACGCCTTCTCGAAGCTTCTTTAATTTTGCTTTAAGAAAAAAAAGACTCTTAATCTTTTTCCGATTAGGGTTTTCCTTTAATTTCTTCTTTTTAAAATCTTTTCTGAGTTTAGCATGATAAAAACCCTAATTTCTTTTGGGGTATCTGAGACTATTTGTTAAGTGTTTGTTTGATTTACTTGTTTATCATATCTAGACTCGATGGGTGATGAAAACCCTAATTTCTTTGGGTTCGTTCGAGTTTCTGAGACTATTTGCTAAATATTGTCTGTTATTTGTTCATCATCTTTAAACTCGATCGATGTTGAAAACCATAATTTCTTTTGGGGTCTATTCGAGTTTCTGAAACTACTTGTGCAATTTAATTGTTTATCATCTTCTAATCTTGAATGTTATTAAGGAAAAACCTATGTATTTGGGTTTGAAATTGCTCGTTGGAATACGTGACATGATTTGAAGTTCTTTTATTTTAGCATCTCTTTTCTTTATGTGATTCCTTTTATTCTGGGTTCTTACTATCTTTGAAACTCGACTATACTTTTCAGAAGGGTTTTCGCACTTGACCCGTTGCATGCTTCTGATACTCTATCCTTTTTTTCTTTTCTCTATACTACTGATTCAATGAAACTTGACCTAAGTGACTATCATGCTTCGAATGTTTGCTGTCTACTAACTTTGTGCTACTATTGCATGTTGTTTCTTTTGTCAATAGTTTGGCCTCGCATGTCCATCATTTGTGCATTCTATTTATATGCGGAGGCCCCTTCTTTGATTGATTCTCAATTTTGGGACTGATTTCAAAACTTATCTTTTTGCTAACTCTAATTTTACTTGCTTGTTAAAGTGATTGATCCCTTTCCTTACTTATTGCCTTGCTTAATCTTTTCCCCAAAACAAGTGTATCTTTGTACTTGGACTCTATTGTGTACTCAATGTTTTACTACTTCCTTTTATGTTAATAACCAGTCAGCCTACAAACTAATTTTCTTTCCTTTTTTTAAACCTGTTAGCCCTGTTAAAAAAGTGATTCCTCAATTAAAGGGGAATCACTTGGTTGATTGATTCTGATTGCTGATTACTTCCGTATGTGCATTTATTGCCTTATTTCTTACATGCTTTCCAAACTATAAAAACCCACCTTCTCTTCTTTCAAGTACACAAACACAAGGCATAAAACACTTGAGTTCAAACACACACTCCACTAAAATCTCTCTTTTCTCTGTTGCTACTTGTATTGCTTCCTTACCTAGCCGGCTGAAAGACAAGGCTAGGATGTGGGAAGCTTGCTTATTTTTCACTGCATTTTCATTTTAATGGTATGTTCTAATTAAGCTTTTGCACCAATAACAATATGTTTCTTTACTGTCTCTTCCATCCTTGCTTGTCCCTTGTTTGTATTTAACCAAGTTCCTTTATTAGACATGTTGTAATCTACCCCTTCCTGTTCTGAGTTAATGCTTCTATCCATTACTTATTATGACTTGTGAATCCTAATTCCCCATCTGCAAGGTGTTTAGTATTTGTGGTTGGTTTGGGGCATGACAACATCGGACATTGCTATGCATGACCCAAACCTGATCCCCCTAGGATCATAACCTCTATGTCTCCTCTAGATGTTGTGTGTTCTGATTGGTTTATAGGCACAACACCTTCTATTGTTGTGCATTCCCAAAGCTGATCCATGCCTAAGTACATGGGCTCCTTGCAATGGATTTCTAACCCCTAACCCCCCTTTGTATGAAGTTATTAACTCTGTGTGTTACTAATTACTGTCTCCCTATCACCCTTTACCCCTCTCCTTTATCCCCTCAATTTTAAGACTCTGTTCCTACACTTTCACTATCTTCTTAGACTTAGGTTCTGCCCCTCTTGTGTGAGCCTTGCCTTGAGACCTATGAACTCCCTCTGAACTTGGACACATAAGGGTTGGCACTTCCACAATGCACTCATTGCAATCTAGTTCTATGAACCTGGGTGTAAGTACTGCTCGGGGTACTTTGAGACCTTTAGGGAACTTTGACACACCCAGGTCTGAGAAAGGCTTTGAATCAATGGCATTTGAGGTGGTTTATTCCTTAACTCAAAGATGAAGTCAAGAATCAGGCTTCCTCTTGTTGTAACTTTTCTTTTGTACTTTCTGATGTAATTCATTATCTAGTCTGTAATAATTTCTAATAAACATTGGGGTTGGTTAGTGAAAAGGGTTGGGTAATTATGCATGCTTAAGGGTAAAAATCATGTCTATATGATCTGCTGTTTAAATTCTACATGTTTTGAGTTCTGCATTTTAGAAATCATGCCTTTAGGATCCGTTTGTTTAAATTATGCATTTGTAATTCTGCACGTCAAATACCATGTCTATAAGACCTGCTTTCATTAAATTTCTAAATGTTCCACATCTAGAGAGTATGCCTATAGGACTTGCTTAAATTCTGCATATTATGGTCACATTCAGATACCATGTTCCTAGGATCTAAGAGGTTAAAATCAGATGTCGTGTTCATAAGGTTAAGAATCAGTACCCCTTTTAGAAATCATGTCTATAGAAATAAAGCAATATTAGACATCCTACCTATAAGATCTGCAATCAATTTAAAATTCAGTCTATTCTGAACTAGTTTTAAACAATCTTCCTTCTTTATTTAACGAGGTTTAGAAAGCATGTCTATAGTATCTCAATTGTTCATTTTAAAACTATTACTATTTTTTCCACTTTCTGAATCAGTAATAGATATCATTTCACCCAAACGCTTAGGCAAGCCTTAGGTGATAATAACAATAAAGATTAAATCCTTTTTGTTAATTGCTACAACCAGCAGGCAGGACTGATTCAGACTTCTTATCTAAGTTATGTAATAAACTAATCTTCTTCAATAATTAACTCCCCTCGTCTTTAGTATTTTAATCAGACCTTAAAAGTATGTGCAAGTCATGCTGTTTATGTGTTTTGTTTGACAAGGTATGCATGAGCCTTTATCTGTTTACATGCTTCCCCAACATGCAGTATTATATGTTTTGTATGTCGCCTTAGATTTTTACCTTTTGAAACCAAAATCAGCCTACTATCCCTCCCCTTTTAGGAATAGTAGTCCTAAACTCCTCCGGGACTGATAGTAATGGGACGGGTAATAGCATGCAACAGTGATCGAGACCAATCCACGCTTTAATATCTTAACGGAGAGGGAATGGTAGATATGGATATGATGACCCGTGCACTAATACCACGTGTATCCCCTCTTCTGAGGAGTGTCATACCGGGTATCGCATTGATGTGATCCATATTAAATATAAACCTAGGACCCCCTTTCCCTTTATTTGCAAACTTCTTTTCAAAAACTCTTATTTCAATTGTTCTTTATCTTATGTGTTTAAATTTAAATCCCCTAATATTTGAGCCCATACTTGTCTATTTGCTAAATTGCACAAATTCACAATCAACTGTCTGGCCGGGAACCACAATAATGGATCCTGAGGGGTGCCTAACACCTTCCCCTTAGGATAATTTCAAGCTCTTACCCTATCTCTAGTAGTTCAAATAACTTAGAATTGAATCCTATAGGTGTCCCAATGCACCTTAAATCATTAGGTGGCGAATCTTCAAATGCAAACCCAGTTCCCAAAAGGAACGAGTTGTCCCTTACGAAATGTCACAAATCCGATTTCGCGAGAAAAGGGGGCGTGACAGCATGACAACTCTGCTGGGGATATATAGGCTTTTACCATTTCAGACTGTTATTTTTAATTTGTACATCTTTATGTGCAATTACTTGTTTAATTCCTTTAAGCATTCAATTTCCTTTTCAACTGCAAAACTGACTTGTCTTCTTTGTTTCTTTCATTTACCATTGCTTTAAATTATGAGACTGATGTATTTACTGCTTTCTTAATGTGCAAATACATGTCAACATGCTTTTAATTATTGTATGACCATGCTCAACATCATACTCCACTCGTGCCAAACAAAATACCATAGCAACGCTTAGAATGAGTGGTTACGCTCTTCCTATATTATTACCCCCTAAATCCGGTAAAGACATATTTGAGGTAATCCCAATCGATCGGCGGTGCAGTCGACGGTTCCGTGCCTTTCTCCCTTGAGTTGTCCGCTCAAGGGTACTAGTCTAAAATCCCATAGAAACCTTAATCTGTTAAACTGTGCATGCATCATGGTCAAACCTAGCCAGGTCAGTTATGTTGTCCAGATAATGACCTTTTAAGATAGCCTTGACCAAAGTCCACTAGGTTTCCCTGAACCCAAATGGACGTCACCACGTTCTGTGCATTTATTTGGAGAACTAAATGCTTCATGCTAATTGTTGGTATTAAATAGTCGAGTCCGATGAGGGTATGGTCTTAACCCTTTTGTTTTGCAAAAAATGGAGAACGAGGTCCCCAACTTCGGTATGGTTAGCACACCCTCACTCTTTCTAGATTGGTGGAAGAGTCTTCCATCGAATGACCAAATCAATGAGTTGAAGGAGAGGGCCACCAAAGCTAGCGAATAGTTGGAATATCTAGAATACAGTATGCTGGAATTCGAAGAAAAGTGAAGAAGAGAGTCACCGACTGCCAGAACGCTGAGGGAAACGAAGGGGAACACCTGGCAAAGGCATTTTTACTAGTGAACCTACGCGAACTGGAGGATCTGATCAACGAGAGCATTCAACCTGGGGAAGGTCCTTTTGGGACCGAGTAGATAGGAGTTTATCTTTTTAACATTATAAATGTAATAAGGCCAATGGCCATTAGTGACTTTTATTTCTTGTTTATTTAGTGTCGATTTGGGATTCGTCTATTTTTTATCAATAAAATAAGGCATTTAGCATTCTAATTTCTCCAAATCAATTTGTTGCTAGGCCGACCTCGGGCACAACGAGGTTCCCAAATTAGGACACGCTTTACATTCTTGCACTTTTAAATATTGCAATAGTTTTTATTATCCTCACTAACTTGGTTACCTTTTGTTTTATTCATTGTTTTTGTTTTTATTATTCCCCTCCCCAAAGGTTAGTTCATGCACTCTGGCAACATCATCCTATTCCATGAGATCTAAGGTCCCTCCACCCACTCCTCCTCTTAGTCTTGTCAAAAACAAGAACAAAGGGAAGATGGAAGATTTGAACAACGTCAGAAAAGAGAACTCAATTGAACAGATAGAGGTCACTCATGGTCAAGGTACTCAGGTTCCTAAGGAAAATGCGTCACAACTCGAACAAAAACTGTTGAAATTCTAAGAAGAACTTGATCAGGTTCGGAATCTGGCAAGTCTGTAATTTTCCCTCACCACTCCAGATATCAATTTCCCAAATGCTTAGAACCCTATATCTCCACAGAATATCCCAAAGCAACAGAACCATCCTTCTCCTCACCATCACTGCAACACCTGCCATACCTCAAACAACGCCCCGTTAATCATCCCAGAACTCCAAAACTCTACAAATGACCACTTTCACACCCACCATAACACCCCTATCTACGTGGAGACCGTGCCATACTCCACCCAACCCATCTCAAGCACACCCGAGTCTGATGATAATGATTTTCTCATCAGGAACCTAGCTGAAGAACTTAAAAAATTGACTAGCCGAATTCAAGGCATCGAAGGAAGTAGGGGAATTGAAGGTTTGAACTATGAAGATCTTTGCATACAGCCCGACGTCGAACTGTCCGAAGGGTACAAGCCTCCGATGTTCGAAATGTTTGATGGTACAGGGGATCCAAGGGTCAATTTGAGAACGTACTGTGACAAGCTGGTTGGAGTAGGGAATGACTAGCGAATCCGCATGAAGCTTTTCATGAGGAGTTTGAAGGGAGATGATTTGTTTTGGTACATTAGCCAAGATCCAAAGAAGTGGTCAAACTGGGTAGGCATGATATCTGACTTTACGGACAGGTTCAGGTTTAACTCAGAGAATGCTCCGGACGTGTTCTATATTCAGAATCTAAAGAACAGGCCCATAGAAACATTTCGCGAGTATGATACTCGTTGGAGGTCCGAAACTGCTAAGGTCAGACATGCCTTAGAAGAGGAACAAATGAACAAATTCTTTGTCCGGGCTCAGGACTCGCAGTATTATGAAATATTAATGAAGATTGAGATCCACAGATTTTACGATATTATCAAGCTGGGTGAAAGGATTGAAGAGGGCATCAAAAGCGGTATGGTTATAAACTTCGAGGCCTTGCAAGCTACAAATAAGGCATTACAGTCCGGTGGTGTATCCAAGAAAAGGGATGTGGGGGTCCTAATGGTTTCACAGAGAACCAAATCTCCCATCCAATACCAAACTTGCCCAATACCTCCACTCACATATCAACCAACTCCGAACTACCAAGCACCATCACCCGCATACCAAGCTCCACCACCCACTTATCAATCACCTCCGCCTCCCACATACTAGCCCACTTTGCCCAGATATTCCCAACTCGCACATGTCTACCAAACCTACAATACTCAACCATCCCAATATCAATCACCTCCTGCATGCCAAAATTTCCCTAAAGCTCAACCAAATTTTGATCGCAGACCCCCAAAACAATATACAACCATTGCAGAACCTATTGACCAGTTGTACGAGAGACTCAAAGCTACTGGTTATGTTACCCCCATCCCTGCTGCAACCCTTGAGAACCCTTCCCAGTTGGGTAACCCAAACAAATCTTGTGCCTACCACTCCGGCATGAAGGGGCAGACCATCGATGAATGTCGTTCTTTGAAAGATAAGATCCAGTATTTGATCGATAACAAGATTATTGTGGCAAAAGAACCTACTACGAATGTCCACAATAACCCCCTGCCAGATCATAAGGGTGGAGGTGTTCACATGATTGAGATAGAGGATGATTAGGATCCCGAGGGATCAATCAGGTTGATCGCAAAATGAGATGACCCAATGAAGCCAATAGTTACTCTTAATCTGATCATAGCCCAGATTCAGCCATCTAGGGACGCTGAGGTAAATATGTATGTGTTGCTTGAATTTGAAGCAACGTCATCTACAAAGACACCAGCACCAATTGAGGTTAAATTTGTGTCCCCGGCAAATGCACCCACATTGTTTGAAGTTGTAGTATTGCCGCCCAAGGCACATGCTCCATTCGGAGTAAGGATAGCCATGTCGATCCCAGTGGCGATGTCGACCATGACACCATTCCATACAAAGGTTGTACCCTGTGACTATACAACCGAGGCAATGAGGAAAGGAAAGGTCAGGTTCGAAGAGACTATTGCTGCACAGGGTATGACGAGAACTGGTAGGGTTTATACCCCGTAACACCTATCTGAGTCAAACAAGAAGGCCTTCAACCGGCCACCCATTATTGAGACAGGTCTAGTCGATCTTTGGAAAAAGATACAAGCCAAGGAATACTCAGTCATCGACCAATTGAATAAAATGCTGGCGCAAATCTCTATTCTTGCTTTACTACAAAACTTTGAGGCACACAAAAATGTTTTGCTAAAGGTACTAAGTGAGGCATACGTACTAAGCAACATCACTGGTGGAGAAATGGCTAACATGGTAGGACAAGTGTTGGTGAGACATAAGATCACTTTTCATGAGGACGAGCTACCATCTGAACGGCTGGGACACAACAAAGCACTGCACATCACTGTGTAATATGAGGACTACTTCATCACCAGGATCCTGATCGACTGGGGTTCCAGTCTCAACAATTGTCCACTGGTAACATTCAAGAAGTTGGGTAAGGGACTGCACGAGATAAATGACAAAGCCATCAATGTGAAAGCTTTTGATGGTTCTCAAAGGTACACCATTGGGGAGATTAGTCTATGCTTGCAAATGGGGCCAACATGGTTCGATGATGATTTTCAAGTGATAGACGTGCCAGCATCTTACAATCTGCTGTTGGGTCGGCCATGGATCCATGTCGCTGGGGCCGTAGCATCAACACTGCATCAGGTAGTAAAATTTGAATGGAATCATCAAGAGGTGATCATTCATGACGACGAAAGCAACCATATATATAGTCGCTAGACCATTCCGGCAATCGAAGGGAGAAGGAAGCTAGGCGGAGAGACTTACCATCACATTGAACGAGTAAATGCTATTGACAAAGACAAATGGTAGGATAAGAACATTGAGAGTATACTAAATTGGAGTGCGTACGAACCTAGCAAGGGGCTCGGCAAGAACCTCCAAGGAATCGCTAAGCCCATAAAGCTCAAAAAACATGGCACTACTTTCGGTCTGGGATATGAGTACACCTGGGAAGAATTCAACAATTGGTCACCACCATGGCGCGGTCCTTACTATCCACTGGAGCAGCCAATACCACATCTGGAGCAGACATTCCAATCAGCCGACATTATTTATGTGTCAGATGAAGAAGAAACACTGGCCGCAGTGAAGAACTTGTTCCTGGAAGACAATGACATGGATTGTTGTGTTGTTCTCGAGGAGGAGGGGGAGGAAGGTCCTTCCATACAGGTTGTAAGCAGAGGAGCACGTCTCAATAACTGGACTATCAGGACAACCAGAGCCCGACGAGTCTCTGGGTAGCAAGGCTAAACCAAGCATCATGCATTGTTTTTATTTACTAAATGATTTTCTTCTCTCATTTGTTATTCTCGCAATAAGATCTTCAATGTTCAAAACAATTATGCAATTTATCAAAGCATTTTGGCTTTTCTTATGAATCAACCTTCATTATTGTTTTTCTCTCATTACTTTACTTATACAACATTACTGTTACTTATCTTGATGAACCAATGACTATGACATGCAATGAGATAACGTGACAAACAGACATAGATTCAGAGGAAGATGACATACTAGAAGAGATTATTAAAGGAGTTGAGAATTTTGAGAACAGACCTAAGTCAAACCTAGACGAGACAGAAGTTATTAACCTGGGAAATTTAGCGAATGTCAAAGAAATGTGAATTAGTGTTCACTTATCACCGTTAGAAAAGAAGGAATACACAGAATTTCTAAGGGAATACGAGGACATATCCACCTGGTCGTATGATGACATGACTAGTCTAAGTACGTCTATTGTGGCTCAAAACTGCCAACCGATCCGACATGTCCACTGATAAAGCAAAAGCTTAGAAAGTTCAAGCCTGATATGAGTTTGAAAATCAAGGAAGAAGTCACTAAGCAAGTCAAAGCTAAGGTTCTCAGGTTAGTAGAATACCCGTCATGGTTAGCCAACATCGTGCCAGTGCTAAAGAAGGATGGGAAGGTCAGAGTCTGTGTCAACTACCGGGATCTCATCCTGGCCAGTCCGAAGGACGACTTCACTTTGCCGAATATACACATCCTGATTGACAATTGCGCTAAGCATGAGGTGCAGTCATTTGTAGATTATTTCGCTGGTTATCATCAGATCTGGATGGATGAAGAAGATGCTGAGAAAACAACTTTCATTACACCGTGGGGAATGTACTATTACAAGATGATGCCGTTTGGGTTAAAGAATGCAGGGGCCACCTACATGAGGGCCATGACTACTATTTTCCATGATATGATACACATGGAGATTGAGGTGTATGTAGATGATGTCATCATCAAGTCCAAGAAGGCCAATGATCATATAGTAGATTTGAGGAAGTTCTTTAATAGATTGCGAATATACAACCTGAAATTGAATCCCACGAAGTGCAAATTTGGGGTTCCTGCTGGAAAATTACTTGGGTTTACTGTGAATCGCGGAGGAATAGAACTGGGTCCATCAAAAGTCAAAGCCATCCAAGAACTACCACCGCCAAAGCACAAGAAGGATGTGATGAATTTCTTGGGAAGACTTATCTACATCAGCCTATTCATAGCACAGTCTACAATTATCTGTGAGCCAATCTTTAAGATGTTGAAGAAGGACGCTTCCACCAAATGGACCGATGACTGCCAAAAAAACTTCGACAGAATCAAGGAGTACTTGTCAACACCACCGGTCTTGGTCCCACCTGAGCCAGGTAGACCCTTATTACTCTACCTTGTAGTATTGGATAGAGCTTTCGGTTGCGTTCTAGGGTAGCATGATTAAACGGGAAGGAAAGAGCATGCTATCTATTACCTCAACAAGAAGTTCACCCCGTACGAGGCCTGGTATTCTCTGTTACAGCGCACTTGTTGTGCTTTGACTTGGGTAGCTCAGAAACTGAGGCATTATTTTTGTGCCTATACCACATATCTCATATCTAGGATGGATCCTTTGAAGTACATCTTCCAGAAGCCCATGCCCACTGGCAAGCTAGCCAAGTGGCAAATCCTATTGAGTGAATTTGACATTGTCTACGTGACTCAGAAAGCAATCAAAGGACAGGCACTAGTAGATCACCTTGCTGAAAATCCCGTGGATGGAGAATACGAATCCCTGAAAACATATTTTCCTGACGAAGAGGTATCCTTCATAGGAGAAGACATCGCATAATCCTATGATGGTTGGAGAATGTTTTTTGATGGAGCGACAAACTTCAAAGGAGTTGGCATAGGAGTCGTCCTAGTATCAGGAACCGGTCAGCATTATCCGGTGTCTGCCAAACTCAGGTTTTCCTGCACCAACAACATGACCGAGTATGAAGCCTGCCTCTTATGGCTCAAGATAGCCATTGACATGAACATTCAAGAGTTGTTAGGGATTAGGGATTCAAACCTACGAATACATCAGGTGCGTGAAGAATTGGCAACCAAGAACTCCAAGATACTCCCATATCTGCATCATGTACATGAATTGAGGAAAAGGTTCATGAAGATGGAGTTCCAACATGTTCCCAGAATCCAAAATGAGTTCGCCGATGCATTGGCCACCCTGTCATCTATGAGACAACATCCAGATAAAAACTTCATTGATCCCATTCCAGTAAAGATCTATGATCAGCCAGCTTATTGTGCCCATGTTGAAGAGGAAGCAGACGGAAAGCCTTGGTTCCATGATATCAAGGAATATTTGGCAAAAGGAGAATACCCAGAACTTTCAAGTCCTACTCAAAAACGCACACTTCGGAGGTTGTCCAATAATTTCTTTCACAGCGGAGGAATCATGTATAGGAGGACTCCTGAATTGGGATTACTAAGGTGTGTCGACGTAAAGGAATCGTCCAAGCTACTAGAGGAAATTCATGTTGGGACCGGCGGTCCATATATGAACGGTTTTGTCTTAGCAAAGAAGATACTCCGGGCTGGTTACTTTTGGATGACTATGGAAACGGACTGCATCCAGTATGTCCAGAAATGCCACTGCTATCAAATACATGTGGACATGATAAAGGTACCTCCAAATGAGCTTAATGCAACAAGCTCACCATGGTCGTTCGCCGCTTGGGGGATGGATGTTATTAGACCAATCGAGACTGTCACTTCCAATGGACACATATTTATCCTGGTAGCAATCGACTATTTCACCAAATGGTTCGAAGCATCATCTTACAGAGCAGTAACCAAGAAAGTCATGGCAGATTTTGTCTGCGAGCGCATTGTTTATCGATTCGGAATTCCAGAGTCAATCATTACTGATAATGGATCCAACCTCAACAGTGACTTAATGAAAGATATGCGTGGAACCTTCAAGATCAAACACAAGAATTACATAGCCTATAGGACGCAAATGAATGGAGCTGTAGAAGCAGCCAACAAAAATATCAAGAAGATATTAAGGAAAACGATAGAGAAGCATAAGCAGTGGCATGAGAATTTATCATTTGCTTTATTAGGGTATCGCACCACAGTCCGCACATCAACCGGGGAAACCCCCTATATGCTGGTTTATGGTACAGAGGCAGTCATTCTCGTTGAGGTAGAGATTCCCTCCCTAAGGATCATGTAGGAAGCTGAGCTCGACGACGCAAAGTGGATGAACAGTCATTATGTGCGACTAGCCCTTATAGACAGAAAAAGAATGAATACAGTTTGCCATGGTCAACTTTATCAGAACAGAATGTCCAGAGCCTTCAACAAAAGAGTCAAGCTGAGATGGTTTGCACCAGGGCAACTGGTGTTAAAGAAAAATTTCCCGCATCAAGATGAAGTCAAATGGAAGTTCTCTCCCAACTAGCAGGGTCAATACATGGTTTACCAGGTTCTGACAGGAGGAGCCCTCATACTCGTAGAAATGGATGGAGAAGTTTGGCCAAAACCGATCAATTCAGATGTAGTCAAGCGTTACTATGTGTAATTTTCATGCTTTCCTCATCGATGTAATTGAACTACGCCTGACCTGATTCCCGTTTAAGAGGGGACATGTAGGCAGCCCTATGGGTTCAGTCACAATTCAATAAAAAGTTCATTTCCTCCCGCAATTGGAAACTGGGACAGAATTTTGAGAGGGGCCCTCAAAATTCCGAAGTAATTTCAGCCAATCGCCACAAGCAACCGTCAAAAGCGTCAAGTCATCAAACTGGGGAAAAATTTGAGGACCCTCAGAATTCCATTGCATGAGAGGTTGCAATGTCCTGAACTACGTCGTAGTCGTCGGTTCATCTAAAAATAATTTTAATTATACACTTATGTCATACTTTCACAAAATCATGCCTGTTTATTATTGAAATTGCTTTGTTTAGCAACGTACCCCAACGATACATGTGGTATCACCAGATTAAAGTCGAGCAGGTCAAGTAGAGCCACCGGGGATACGAACTAACCTCCCCCCTTTTTTTGCAAAACTCACAATTTTTCTTTGGATGTAGGCACTTGGATTGCAAAACCATCAAACATATTATACACTCATGAGATAAACGTTATTCAGGAATACAACTCTCAGAACCGTTGCATTTATTCACATTTGCTATTCGCACACAACAGTGTCCCCAGCAGGCACAATGTTCCCAACAGTCACAATATCATAATCTGCTATCAGCTAAGAAAGCTTATTACCATTTGCCATTTTATTTCTTACATAAGGCTACTATTCTACCTTCCGAGACTAAAGCTGTCTCCATCTGCATTTTCACATTGCATAAGGATACTATCCTACCTTTCGAGACTAAACGCTATCTCCATCTGCATTTTCACATTGCATAAGGCTGCTATCCTGCTTTTCGAGACTAAACGCTGTCTCCATCTGCATTTTTGCATTGCATAAGGCTACTATTCTGCCTTCTGAGACTAAACGGTGTCTCCATCTGCATTTCTACATAAGGCTTCTATTCTTCCTTCCGAGACTAAACGTTGTCTTCATCTGTATTTCCGTATTGCATAAGGCTACTATTCTGCCTTCCGAGAGTAAAAGCTATCTCCATCTGCATTTTCATATTACATAAGGCTACTATTTTACCTTCCGAGGTTAAGCTCTACCTCCATCTGCATCTACATGGCTGAAAGAGCACCACCTACTTCACTACATGGTTGAAAGATCGCCACATCTACATCTCATGGGCTGAAAGATCGCCACCTACTACATTGCATGGCTGAAAGATCGCCGCATGGCTGAAAGATCTCCATACACTGCATTTCATAGGCTGAAAGATCGCCAAATTATCCAAAGGCGTCATCGTTCGGAGGCACCATTTTCATAGCCCGAGAACACCATGTCATGGCCTGAGGATCCCTCTTAATCTTTTGCATCTCATTATTCAAAGGCATCATTGTTTGGAGGCATCATCCTCATAGCCCGAGCGCATCATTTCATGGCATGTGAATCCTTTATTATACGCTTCATGGCCTACGACAGCATGGTCTAAGGACGCCATTCTAACTATCCAAAAACAACCTTCATGGCCCGATGAGAATTTGCATCATGCTTAAATTCACGCACAATATATGCTTGTATTGCTTATTTGCAGGTAAACCGGCGAGCAACGGCTATCTCGGCAGGAGTGATCCCGCTCCAGTTTTCGCAGCCCTAACAAACCTAAAACATTCCCGCAAACCTACCACACATTGCATCCGTTCTTGAAAAGTCTCCATCGGCATACTCCGCCGACGGATCCCGAACTACATACGGCCTGATTCTTGTAAGAAAAGGGATATGTAGGCATCTCAGAAGCCATGGCACGGCCGAAACCTCTTTGAACCGTTCTGCTTGGTCAAAATTGGTCATCATATCTTTACCTGACAACTCTTTCATCCTTCCCGGGTAAAGAGAGGCAGCTGTTGATACCCAATTTTTCCTTGTATATTTTAATATGCAAAATACTTTCAAAATAGAATATGTATGCATATATAAGTATGTACAATTGTTTTATTATTTTGTTTTCTTAATTTTTAAAGATTTTTAATCCAATTTATTCCCTTATTTTATTCATAAAAAACCCAATAATATTTCCAAAATTATCATTTTGGTAATTTATTTATTGGATTCTCATATTTATGCCCAAATAAAGCTAAAACATTTTTTGTACATTTTTACAATTTTATTTAGTATTTTTAAAACTAAATTGCATATAATTGCAATATTAGCCTCTTTTAGATTTAATTGTGTTTATATCTATAAAAATTAAGTTCGGTATTTTTAATTTGATAATTATATGTTATAAATCATTTTAGTACTTTTAATTTATTTTTAGAATTTAATTTGCTATTTTTATAAAATGAATAGGGAAAATTGGCTATTTAAAAACTAGCCCAATTACCTTTCAATTATAGCCAATTTTGAACCCTAATTGGAATCCAATTTTATCCCGACCCAATTCCCTTGAAATTCGACCCTTTACCCATTTAAATGACCCACTCGGACTCCCACCTAATCCCAGCTATTGATCATGTAGATCAACGACTCCCATTACTCCATTCCCTTTTTAACCCAAACGACCCCTTCACCTTAATCCATTTCTCACAATATGCCGCCTCTGAATCCCCCTCCTCTCTCAAATCCTCTCTACAACAACATCAAACCCTAGCCACCGCCACCTTAATCTACCCTAATCCATGGCTCTCCAGGATTATCTAAGACCTGTATCAGCCTCACATGGCTTCTAAGTATTCGTTTCTGTGGTCTCATGACCAGCATCTGAAGGGGCTTGGTCTAGTCTTTTCCCGTTGACTATTTTCTAGTCGTCTCTGACCTTTCTCTAACCAGCCATGGCCATTCGAGTCAGACCCGTGACTCTCCTATTTAGATCGATGGCTTTCAAGTCCTTTCTAGTCATATGGGGTTCTTCTGAAACCCTAATCTCTAAGAGCTTCTCGACTTCTTATAGGTTCACTTTAGATCTATGCTTGCTATGAGTTTTAAAACGCCTTCTCGAAGCTTCTTTAATTTTGCTTTCAGAAAAAAAAGACGTTTCATCTTTTTCCGATTAAGGTTTTCCTTTAAGTTATTCTTTTCAAAATCTTTTCTGAGTTTAGCATGATAAAAACCCTAATTTCTTTTGGGGTTTCTAAGACTATTTGTTAAGTGTTTGTTTTATTTACTTGTTTATTATCTCTAGACTCGATTTGTGATAAAAACCCTAATTTCTTTGGGTTCGTTCGAGTTTCTGAGACTATTTGATAAATATTGTCTCATTTATTTGCTAAACTCGATCGATGTTGAAAACCATAATTTCTATTGGTGTCTATTCAAGTTTCTAAAACTACTTGTGCGATTTATTTGTTTATCATATTCTAAGCTTGAATGTTATTAAGGAAAGACCTATGTCTTTAGGTTTGAAATTGCTCGTTAGAATACCTGACTTGATTTGAAGTTCTTTTGTTTCAGCATCTCTTTTCTTTATGTGATTCCTTTGATTCTGAGTTTTTACTATCTTTGAAACTCGACTATGCTTTTCAAAAGGGTTTTCGCACTTGACCCTTTGCATGCTTCTGATACTCTATCCTTTTTTTTCTTTTCTCTATACTACTGGTTCAATGAAACTTGACCTATGTAACTATCATGCTTCGAATGTTTGCTGTCTACTAACTTTGTGCTACTATTGCATGCAGTTTCTTTTGCCAATAGTTTGGCCTCACATGTCCATCGTTTGTGCACTCTATTTATATGCAGAGGCCCTTATTTGATTGATTCTCAATTTTGGGACTGCTTTCAAAACTTCTCTTTTTGTTAACTCTAATTTTACTCACCTGTTAAAGTGATTGATCCCTTTCCTTACTTATTGCCTTGCTGAATATTTTCCCCTAAACAAGTGTATCTCTGTACATGAACTCTATTGTGTACTCAACCTTTTACTACTTCCTTTTATGGTAATAACCAGTCGGCCTACAAACTAATTTTCTTTCCTTCTTTTAAACCTGTTAGCCCCGTTAAAAAAGTGATTCCTCAATTAATGGGGAATCACTTGGTTGATTGATTATGATTGCTGATTACTTCCATATGTGCATTTACTGCCTTATTTCTTACATGCTTTCAAAACTATAAATATCCACCTTCTCTTCTTTCAAACACATGAATATAAGGCATAAAACACTTGAGTTCAAACATACACTCCACTAAAATCTCTCTCTTTTCTCTGTTGCTACTTGTATTGCTGCCTTACCTAGCCGGCTAAAAGCCAAGGCTAGGCTGTGGGAAGCTTGCTTATTTTTCTCTACATTTGCATCTTACTGGTATGTTCTAATTAAGCTTATGCACCAACAACAACATGTTTCTTTACTGTCTCTTCCATCCTTGTTTGTCTCTTGTTTGTATTTAACCAAGTTCCTTTATTAAATATGCTGAAATCAGTCCCTTCCTGTTCTGAGTTAATGCTTGTGTCCATTACTTATTATGACTTGTGAATCATAAATCCCCATCCCCATGGTGTTTAGTATCTGTGGTTGGTTTGGGGCATGACAACATCGGACATTGCTGTGTATGACCCAAACCTGATCCCCTAGGATCATAACCTCCATGTCTCCTCTAGATGTAGTGTGTTCTAATTGGTTTATGGAATTTCAGCACCTTCTATTGTTGTGCATGCCCAAAGCTGATCCATGCCTAAGTACCTGGGCTCCTTGCAATGGATTTCCAACCCCTGACCCCCATTTGTATAAAGTTATTAACTCTGTGTGTTACTAATTACTGTCTCCCTATCACACTTTACCCCTCTCATTTATCCCCTCAGTTTTAAGACTCTGTTCCTGCACTTTCACTATCTTGTTAGACTTAGGTTCTACCCATCTTATGTGAGCCTTGCCTTGGAACTCATGAGCTCCCTCTGAACTTGGACACATAAGGGTTGCACTTCCACACTGCACTCATCCCAATCTAGTTCTATGAACCTGGGTATAAGCACTGCCCAGGGTCCTTTGAGACCCTTAGGGAACTCTGACACGCCCAAGTCTGAGAAAGGTATTGACTCAATGGAATTTAAAGTAGTTTATTCCATAACTCAGAGAGGAAGTCAAGAATCAGGCTTCCTCTAGTTGTAACTTTTCTTTTGTACTTTTTTGATGTAATTCATTATCCAGTCTATAATAATTTGTAATAAACATTGGGGTTGGCTAGTAAAAAGGGTTGGGTAATTATTCATGCTTAAGGGTAGAAATCATGTATACGTGATCTACTGTTTAAATTCTACATGTTTTGAGTTCTACATTTTAGAAATCATGCCTATAGGATCTGGTTGTTTAAATTATGCATTTGTAATTCTGCACGTTAGATACCATGTCTATAAGACCTGCTTTCATTAAATTTCTGCATGTTCTGCATCTAGAGAGTATGCATATAGGACTTGCTTAAATTCTGCATATTATGGTTACATTCAGATAACATGTTCCTAGGATCTAAGTGGTTAAAATCAGATGTCGTGTTCATAAGGTTAAGAATCAGTACCCCTTTTAGAAATCATGTCTATAGAAATAAAATGAGCAATATTAGACATCCTGCCTATAGGATCTGCAATCAATATAAAATTCAGTCTTTTCTGAACCAGTTTTAAACAACCTTCATTCTTTATCTAACGAGGTTTAGAAAGCATGTCTATAGTATCTCAATCGTTCGTTTTAAAACTGCTACTATTTTTCCACTTTTGAATCAGTAATAGATATAATTTCACCCAAACGCTTAGGCAAGCCTTAGGTGACGATAACAATAAAGATTAAATCTGTTTTGTTAATTGCTACAACCAGTAGGCAGACCTGATTCAGACTTATTATCTGAGTTATATAATAAACTAATCTGCTTCAATAATTAACTCCCCTCGTCTTTAGTATTTTAATCAGACCTTAAAAGCATGTGCAAGTCATGTTGTTTATGTGTTTTGTTTGACGAGGTATGCATGAGCCTTTATCTATTTACATGCTTCCCCCAACATGCAGTATTATATGTTTTGTATGCCACCTTAGATTTTTACCTTTTTAAACCAAAATTAGCCTAATGTCCCTCCCCTTTAGGAATAGTAGCCCTAAAACTCCTCTGGGACTGATAGGAATGGGATGGATAATAGCATGCAACTGTGATCGAGACCAATCCACACTTTAATACCATAACGGGGCGGGAAGTGTAGATATGGATATGATGACCGGTGAGTTAATACCAGGTGTATTCTCGCTTTTGAAAAGTGTCATACTAGGTATTGCATTGATGTGATCCATGTTAAATATAAACCTAGGACCCCCTTTCCTTTTATTTGCAAACTTCTTTTCAAAAACTCTTCTTTTAATTATTTTTTCTCTTATGTGTTTAAATTTAAATCCCCTAATATTTGAGCACATACTTGTCTATTTGCTAAATTGCACAAATTCACAATCAAATGTCTGGCTGGGAACCACACTAGTGGATCCTGAGGAGTGCCTAACACCTTCCCCTTAGGATAATTTCAAGCCCTTACCCTATCTATGGTTTTTCAAATAACTTAGAATTGAACGCTATAGGTGTCCTAATGCACATTAAATCATTAGGTGGTGACTCTTAAAATGCAAACCCAATTCCCAAAAGGAACGAGTTGTCCCATACCAAATGTCACAAACCCGATTTCGCGAGAAAAAGGGGGCACGACATATGCCAGAATTTTCGTGCAACTCATATGGTCTCGAATATTATTTTTAATTTTACTTCCCATTCATTAGTCATGGTAGGTTCCACTTTCCTTTGGAATGCGTACAATGTTGTTGCGAGATTGTTGTTACACGACCATTTCCTCTTTAGGTCGTTGTGCTTAGGTTGAAGCCTTCTTTCTTATTTCCTCAGCTAGTCTTTCGTTGTAGTACTTAGGGAGAACCCTTGACTGTCGTAAAGCTATGAACTTAATACGGACCTTTTTCTGATTTCCTTACTTGCCTATAATCATCTGTAGTTGCTTACTTCTATACCCTTGTGCTTATATGGTTGCTTCTGAACTGATATGTTGATTGTCTTCCCAATGGCACTTTTTTTTATCCCCGTATCACTCATACGGTACCTTTAACTACCCCGACTCTTTTTTGAATATATCTCAAGTATTATAATGATATTCTTCAAGACTGAATTCTCCATGTTGGGCTCTACTATATTTATCTTACATGATCTGATGACTCCTCTGTAACCTCTTGTTTAGCCACAACTAAGATCTTCCTGACCATTTACTAACTACTCGTTGGCCCATTCTCATATCAATTTTCCTCTTAATCTTTCTTGGGTTATTTCCTTTGTCTTAACTTACGTCTCGCACTAGCTCCTTATTTATTAATAACATCTCGGGCAGGAACCTTTACTTCCTCTCTTTGACGTCGTGCTTGCACAATATTCTTGAATCATAGTGTATCTGTAAGATTTGGATAAGTGTCATCTCACTCCTCTTTCATATATCTCATTCTTCTTTTACCATTCTATAGTCACTAGAACCACTTAATTTTTACTTAATGCCACATCACTCCCTATTCCCCCCTTTAGAGGTGTACAAAAAGCTGAAGCCACGAGGATCTACCTATAGATGTTTTACCTCTTCATCTTTGCCGTCATTTCTCAACATCAATGATCCTTACTCGCCTTGTGGCAATTCTTCTGTACCAAGGATGAAAAATTCCCTTACTCGCGAGGGTGACACTTAGCGTAACTGGCACATACATTCTCTTAAGCTTTACTTTGCTTATATTGCTTGCTCTAGGGAAGCGTCTCCCTGTCTATGAATTCATTGTGAATCTTCTTCTGTGGTCCATTCTATTACCGCCAGAATGAAATTTGAAATTCCCATGATGCCAGGTACTTTCTAATCATTCAGTTTCTAATTCATATTTAATTTATCTTGTTTACCAATCCATACTAGTTTCTGTTACTCCGGGGATTAACTCTCCCCTCTAATAGTCGTGTTGGAGTCACGAACTTATTTCTCGAAATGAGGATATAACCTTATGGCCTATACTCTTTTGTTGTCTTAAGGCCCATCACCTTTCATCTCTTCCTTCATTTGAATGTAGGTTCTGTAACACTCTACCATTTTCATCCATGTATCTTACCTTATTCATGATGCTTACTTATCTCTCTTCTCATTACTCTGCCAATATTTCTGCATATCCTTTTTCTATTGAAAACTTCAATACGACATTCTTTCACTTTTAGCTTTCCTTTGCTTCATCCAGTGGCTCTTCAAGTAGCTTAACATTCTTGCTTTACTAAGGACGCGAGCCACACTAAGGTAATATTTATCCTTTCAAGGCTTATAGTGCATGTCTTTGGAATACTCATATTTGGCTACACCATTTTAGAGTGTACCATCTAGGTGTCTCACAAGGAGATCTACTAGCACACTTGCAATATCCTTCGGAAATATCAACTAACACAAACAATCCATTCACCATTTTGGTTTACTCTAACCCTAGTCAGGTCCTGATCTTAAACTACACTTGTTAGCCCCCATAGGGCATAACTGAGATGGGTACTGCCAATTGTACATACCTCTGTTCATACCTCTATTACTGCTGAGGGTAACTCTTAATGCTTATATTTTCTGTCGGAACTGTAATACTAATAATCTTTATTAACTGGGCACCCGGTACCATTCTTCACATTGCTTCTTTTACTTTTTGAAACTTATATTTATCTTTTTAATCTCTCATTATCTTTCACTATAAAGGTGGATAGGCATTGTTGCCTTAAGGCTCCTTATCAAGAGGCTTACACCTTTCAGTACGCACATGATCTGCTGAGACCTCATATTTACTTATCATAAGCATGATACAAAGTCGAGTTCGTCTAATTCAACACTTCCATAGCTATATCTCTTATCGATCATCTTTCTGAATGTAGGCATCGTCTTATTACAAATAAAAATAGAAGCTCAGGACTTAGATTCTTATAAGTGAGCTCTACCACACGATCTAGAGTAAGAAGAAAGAGTGATAGTCTTAAATGCCCTTTAGCCTCTTGCTTATAAGTGTGGTGCACGACACACCCATAAACAAGACATTACTAGACACATCTTGCAGACTCTTTAGGATAGAACTTCTCTGATACCACTTTTGTCACGACCCAAACTGATGGGACATTTCGGCACTCGGTAGCTTACTCAATCGAGTACCAACGTAACGTATCTTTCTTATTACATCATCATATATACATGACATACGAGCCTAATAGGTCAACATAATCATTTATAAACTCAAAACATAGGCCAACAAGGCCGTACAATCTTTCATGTACACGACATATGTCCACAAGCCTTTAACAGTACATAAATATTAAAAAGACCGGGACAGAGTCCCGCAATAGGAAACAATACTCGTCTAAATCATACTAACCAAACAAGCAACTCCGAAGCAAATGGAGCGCACCGACATCTTCCAATGAGCTGATAGCCTACTTGGAGGGTTCTCGACCTGTCTATCGGGACCTGCAGGCATGAAACGCAGCGTCCCCGGGCAAAAGAAACGTTAGTACAAATAATGTACCGAGTATGTAAGGCATATAAATAAATACATAAGAGACATGAAAGAAACATAGAGTACATGACTCAGCCTGTATGTCTGAATAACTTTGTAAATCATAAATTACTTTTAGCGTCATGCATATGCGTATGAATTTCATATCGTGCATAGGTACATGTTTCATAACATCATCAGCCTCAGAGGGCATCCTATTATATCATATCGGCCACTGTGGGCAAAATCATCATCGTATACCAGTTGATCAGGTGGTGGTGCATATATAATGCCATAACCTTTCCCATATCCCATATACATATATATACATACATATATACGCATATATAACGCTGTTGGAATCATATTTTAGCTATTGTGAGCAACATCATCATCATATACCAGCTGATTAGGTGGTGGTGCGTATATAACGCTGTAACCTTTTCCCATATCCCATATACATATATTTACATATATACGCATATATAACGCCATCTGGTCATGGATCAATGCACATGTGTGAGATGCATTAAGAATACATAATAACCTCAATATTCTTTCTGGATAAATTTTTCCAACTGTGTATTATTCTAAGACCCATGAATAGATGATAAAATATAATGACACATGGGAATTCAGGAACATAGATATCTCTAATACTTCTATAAATAGAGTCATTTATGGAATTTGTGCATTTGCACATTTCGTTCATATCGTATGGATCATGACAAAAGAAAAAAGGAATAGCCTTAACATTCCTGAAGTAGGAAAAAATACATATGACATATCTAGCAGCAGGACGAAGAATTTGTTAGATGGACTACCACCCACTTACAAAACCGTTAGACCTACGTGTTGATATATGATCCACTAAAGAACAACCTGCAAAATCCATGGCCTAGATTTATTTCCAAACCCTCTAGCACCCAACGGATGTTGATGTGTTTTCTCTTCTTTTTATTTTGGCTGAATATAGCTTGCAATTTGAAACATACTACATTACAATTTGTAAGTTTCGTGAATGATCTATCTATTTTAAATTGCACATTAATGGGAAGAAATGTGACTGGATGCTACTGAACCAAATACACCTTATATTGATATCCATGCAATTACTACTAGTTCAATAGTGTATGGCTATACACAACTCCCAACAAGAGTTGTAGGCAGAAAGCACAACCAACTATCCTTTATCCAAGTTTCATTTTAATCAAGCCGCCTAGTTAATGAAGGCACGAGTCGCAAAATGTAGGAATTGGGGGGCTGCCACGTGGGGTTGGGGTGTTTAATATTATCCAATAATTAATTAACTAATTAGGTAATATCTCGCTACCCGGTAGTTAACCAATTACCCACATAATTAAGAATTATTCCCACTTACTTAAAATATTACTCACTTTTCACATACCTTATACACCTTACTATTATGGCCATGTAGTACCTTGTATGGCACTAGTCCATAAATACCGGGTATTTTAGCTAGGGCCGTATTTTATCCCAAAATGCCAAACTTTGACGAAATTCGAGTCCTTTGACTTGCTCCCCCTTTCACCTTCATGAATTTACTAATCACTTGTGAAATAGCATAATCCTTATAATCCCCAAATAATCTTTTCTTTGGACTGATATCAATTACCTTATGACAAATTCCGCGTAAAATACTACAGGGTGCAACATCGTCGTAACTTATTACTGCGAAGCGTAACATCATCGTAATATAATACTACATGGTACAACACCGTCGTAACTTATTACTGCGAAGCGTAACATCACCGTAATGTAATACTACTGGGTACAACACTATCGTAACTTAATACTGCAGGACGCATAATATCATCATAATATAATATTGCGGGACGTAATGTTGACATAATATTGTGGGGCATAACAATACTGGCGCTCTATGATGCGTTCAAATAAGAAAGACCGAGAAACCACACAAGCTAGAACCCGACTGGGCTCCAAATTATCAAATCTCATGAACTGATTGGCCAAAACCTGAACATCAACTACAAGAGGTCCCTGCACAACAGGAATTATTACAAGACTGCCCATACTCACTGCCATCCTACTCAAGGCATCGACCACCATATTGGCCTTCCCCGGATGATACAAAATAGTAATATAATAGTCCTTTAGCAGATCTAACCATCTCGGCTGCCTCAAATTGAGATTCTTCTATTTGAACAAGTGTTGGAGGCTACGATGATCAGTACATACCTTACAAGACAACCCATAGAGATAGTGCCTCCAAATCTTCGACGCATGAACAATGGCAGCCAACTCCAACTTATGAACATGGTAGTTCTTCTTATGGGGCTTCAACTGGTGTAAGCATAAGCAATCACTCTACCCCCAATACCGATTCACGAAGCATCACAATATAATGTATAAAAACCAAAAGCTGATGCTAAAACTAGAATTAGAGTTGTGGTCAAGGAAGTCTTGAGCTTCTGAAAGCTCGTCTAAAACTCATCCGACAATCTGAAAGGAGTGCCCTTTTGGGTAAATTTGGTCAAGGGCGATGCAGTAGATGAGAAACCTTACACGAACCGACAGTAGTAACAAGTTAAACTAAGAAAGCTCTGAATCTCTATAGGTGAGGATAGTTTGGGCCAACTCTGAACCATCTCTATCTTCTTTGGATCTACTTGAATACCCTCACTGGACACCACGTGCCCGAAGAATGCCACTTAACTGATCCATAATTCACACTTGGAGAACTTAGCATAAAGCTTCTTATCCCTCAACCGCTGCAACACAATCTGTAAATGCTATGGATGCTCTTCCTGTCTACGAGAGTACACCAGGATAGCATCAATAAATACAGTAGCAAACGAGTCTAGATAAGGCTAAAATACACTATTCGTCAGATGCATGAACGATGTTAGGGCATTGGTCAGCCCAAAAGACATCATAAGGAACTGGTAATGATTATTATGGGTTCTAAACGCTGTCTTTAGGATATCCGAGTCCCGAATCTTCAATTGGTGATACCCTGGCCTCCGATTAATCTTAGAGAACACCCTCGCTCCCTGAAGCTGGTCAAACAGTTCATCAATATGTGGCAAAGGATACTTGTTCTTGATTGTGACTTTGTTCAACTGCCTAAAATCAATGCACAATCTCATAGAGCCATCCTTCTTCTTCATGAACAGAACTGGTGCACCCCAAGGTAACACACTACATCTAATAAACCCCATCTCAAAGACATCTTGAAGTTGCTCCTTCAACTCCTTCAATCCAGCCGTTTGCCATGCAGTATAGAGGAATAGAATTGGGCTGAGTGCTCGGCGCCAAGTTAATACCAAAGTCAATATATCTATCAAGCGGCATGCCCGACAGGTCTGCAGGAAACACATTCGAAAAATCTCGCACTACCGGAATAGAATCAATAGTAAAGGTCTCAGCACTAACATCCCTCACAAAAGCTAGATAAGATAGGCAACCCTTCCCAACCATCCGCTGGGGACATAATCTAAAGACCTCACCATTCGATCCAAGGCAACCCTGGCATCTCCAATATTACTGTCTTAGCGTGTGTGTACGGCGAAATCAGGGGGACCAATTTCTCGTTGGTAAAGTACTTCAGGAGATCGCCTCAGAGGCTCGAGACCTCAAGCAAGATACTTCTCTCAAGATCTGTCAACACCTGGCCTGGGGATAACGTTGGCTGAGACCCCGACGAGCATAGGAAGCTTCCGAAGAATACATCCAGGGCCGATCAAGTCTACCAGGGCAGTCTAACGGCGGTCTACGTCTATATCACGAAGCTAGTTAGTTGTCACATCCCGCCTCTTTATCATTTAACGTATCTTGTACTAAATTTTGTTTCCCCCTCTTATAAAAGGGGAATCATTGGCACTCTGTAAGCAAGTTACTCCAACTACTCCAAACAAGATCAATAACAATTTTCTCTCTCTTTTCTCTCTAACTTACTCGCTCAAGGCTTCGTCTTTCATTTATTGCTTTCATATTTGTTCTTCTTTTACTGCTTGATATTGGCCATAAAGAGCCTCTTTTAATTATATCCTAACTTTTATTCCCTTCCCGATTACCCCCGATAGCTCGAGACCGAGCCCAGGCATCGACCTCGAGGTCCCTCATCGGTCGGTCTGAGGCCCTTATAACAAGACCCTCAGTTTGATTATAACTATGTTTTAGTTCATATTTCGTCGTTAAACTTCACATACTTAGCATCAAACTGCCTTAACAACTAGCATAAAAATAGATCACCTATTTTTAGAGTCCCATCAACAAATTTAATTATTATTACTATTTTCACGGTAAACAGCGTGGCAATCTAAAATAGCCTGACAGGGAGACAACCAATCCATACCCAATATCACATCAAAATCAACCACACCAAGTAGAAAAAGGTCAACTTTAGTCTCCAATCCCCCAATAGTCACTACATACGATAGATACTCACGATCCACAATAATAGTATCACCCATCAGAGTAGATACATAAAGAGATGAATTTAAAGACTCACGGGGCATATCCAGATGATGAGCAAAATATAAGGATACATATGAATAGGTGGATCCAGGGTCAAATAATACAGAAGCATCTCAGTGACTTACTGAGACAATACATGTAATCATTATTTCTGAAGAAATAGCATCTGGTCGGGTAGGGAGGGCATAGAAATGGGCCTGACCGCCACCTGATTGACCTCCCTCTCTTGGGCGACACGTAGTTGACTGAGATCCACCCCGAGCTGGCTGCGCAGGTGGTGAAGTAACTGGTGCTGAAGTTGTAGTCTGGCTCCTCTGTTGAGCTGGACATCCTATTGTCTCCTGATATGATCAAAGTCTCCACACTCGTAGCAACTCCCTGGTACTGGTGGTGGGGGACTGAAGGGAGCACCAAGCACTAGGATAATTGGTAGAAGAACCTATCATAGATGAGCCCTGAACTGATAGAGCACAGGACGAACTCTAAGCTAGAAGGGGACTGAGAGGTGAGTGACCCAGTTGAGAATTGTGAGAATCATGGCCAGATGTTGCACCACAGTGAACTGGATAAGCCGTATGAGCAAGCCTATAGGGGCAACCCCTACCGTCGTGGAACTAGCCTCTAGAAGGAACACCACCAAAACTACCTGATCCATGAGACCTCTTGGCCTCCCTCTCAACTAGCTCCTAGCGATGAACCGACTCTATCTCCCGAGCAATGTCAACAACCTCCTCAAACATAGCACCAGACACATTCTATATTGTCATAAGCACCCGCAGCTGAAATGTGAGGCCATCAACGAACGTCTTGATCCTATCCCTATCCATGGGAACTAACCAAACCACATGACGGGCCTACTCAAAAAACCTTATCTCGTACTGCATCACAGTCATATCATCCCGACGTTGCTACTCAAACTACCTGTGCAGCTCCTCTCTACTAGACTGCGGCACAAACTTCTCCAAGAAGAGAACAGAGAACTCCTGCCATGTAAGTGGTGCAACACCGACCTGCCTACGCCTCTCATAAGCCTTGCACCAGGTGAAGGCAGCTCCAGTAAACTAATAGGTAGTGAACAAGACCCCGCTAGTCTCCAGAATACCTGATGTACGGAGAATCCTCTAACACTTGTCCAAGAAACCTTGAGTGCCCTCAAACACTACCCCGCTGAAAGATGGAGGCTGTAGTCTACCAAACCTCTCTAGTCTTCATGGCTCGTCATCAGTCATAGAAGGAACCACAAAGGACTGAGCAGCTGCCACCGGCTGGGCTAGTAGTGCTCCCGGTATCTGAAGTCCCTGCATCACTTGCTCAGGTGTACGGGTGGTGGGAGTCTGAGTGCCTCCTCCAGCCTGAGAAGTGGCTACTGCAGCTGGAACAAAGACCGCATGAGCATGATTGGTGCATATGGTAAAAATCTGAGCTAAGGCCTCTTGAAGGCTTGGAATCACAATAGACACAGCTGTTGCCTGAGCTGATCCCGCTGGTGGATCCATAACTGGACCTGATTCTGAACTGGGGCAGCTAGTGGATCTGCAGGTGTTGCCTTGGCAACTGTGCAAGTTGCACCTCCTCCCCAACCATGGCCTCTACCGCAACCTCGGCCTATCGCAGCCCTGACTGGTGGTATCAGTGGATGTTCGTCCTGCCTAGTAGCTCGTATCCTCACCATCTGTAACAGAATAGAATAACAGAAGTTTAGTTACCAGAAGAAATAGATTTGCATGATAAGAATTCAAGAATGTGAATTTTCCTATGGGTTTTGCATCCTTTTAATAGGCAAGACTCTACTAATCGTGCTCATGACTCATGAGACTTATGTATCCTAGGATCTGATACCAACTTGTCATGACCCAAAATCCTAACATGTTGTGATGGCGCCTATTGATGGTGCTAGGCATGCCGGTTTTCAAAATACTTTACTATTTCATAAAAGATAAACCAAAAGCTTTTTCATAACAGAGTTTTCATAAAAACATGAGTTAAACTCAAAATAAAAATGAGAAAATATAGCCCTAAACATCGGGGTGTACCAAGTTAATGAGCAACTAGACCTTTTGTCTAAGAAACAATGTATATAATAGTTCGTGTCTAAATGTCAGTATAGAAAAGAAAGATAGCAAAGAAGGAGAACAAGGACTACGAATACCGGTAGCTGCCTCATAAATCTCCGGTAATCAACCAAGCACGAGCTCAATGTCCACCGTGTCCGAAAACATCTAGATCTGCACAAAAGATGCATGGAGTAACGTGAGTACTTCCAGCTCAGTAAGTAACAATAATAAATAAGGAAATGATGAACTACACAGTTGTAGTTTATATTCATTAATTTCCGTAAAGAATATACATAATTTCAAATCCGGAAGTTTAAGTAAATTAGTTTTATACAGTTTCAAGTTCAAGTAACTGGATATAAAAATCTTCTAGAAATTTCAGAGCAAAGATAGATAGCAACTAAGTGCACTAACAAATGAAAGTAAGTGCAGCGCTCATAGGGCTACTGTCACTCAACTCATTTCATCAGCTTAATCACACGGCTCTCAACCCTCAATACTCAAACTCAATAGGTACCTGTGCTCACTAGGGGTGTACAGACTCCGGAGGGACTCCTTCAGCCCAAGCGTTATACCGCTGCGGTAGGCAACCCGATCCATAATATATAAATAGCCATTATGCTGGATGCAGCGCGCAACCCAATCCATATACATATATACATCCCTAAGGCTCATTGCGGCGTGCAACCCACTCCATTTACACACAAACTCACAGCTCAACACTTAGGCCCTATCTCAGTCGCTAACCTCTCCAGTCTCTAAGTCTTTGAGAAATAAGGTAAATTAGCCTAAAAATAGATAATAACATGTATCAACAAGCAAGAAGAAGAGATGGAGGTATGGCAAACTATTAAAGCCATGACTGAGTACAAGACATCATATAGTAGCTATTTCAACAAATACACGACCTCTGCGGGTCCCAACAGTGATGTTAAACATCCTAAGCATGATTTCTAACATGGATTTAGTCCAATTTATATAACAATGAGAGAAACATATAGCTAATAACAAGTTATTCCAATTTATGATTTCACGGGACGGACCAAGTCACAATTCCCATGGTGCACGCCTACACGCCCATCACCTAGTAGGTGCGTCACCTCTAAAGTAATCACATAGCACAACGTCCGATGTTTCATACCCTCAAGACCATGTTTAAAATTGTTATTTACCTCAATCCGAGTAAAATCCTACTCCAAAATGCCCTTGCCTTGGGAGCCGGCCTCAAAATGTCCCGAATCTAGCCACAAATAGTAAAATACAATTAATACAGACGGAAGGGATCAATTCCATAAGAAAACTACTAAATTAGAGAAAAAATCCGAAATCGACTCAAATTCGGCCCCCGAGCCCACGTCTCAAAATCCGACAAAAGTCACAAAATCCGAAAGCCCATTAATCACGATTCTAACTATACAAAATTTATCAAAATCTAACACCATTGTTCACCCAAAACCAAAAAAATCACTCTCCAAATACCTAGCTCTAAACCCCCAAATATTTACCTCGAAAACACACCAACTAGGTGTAAAATTAATGGGGAAACATCATTATTGAAAATAAATGGGCACAATGAGCTTACCTCAGTATTACTTCGAAATCCCACTCAAAAATCCCCAACATCCGAGCTCAAAGTGATGAAAATGGTGAAAAATCTCGAAGTCCCATATTTATATGTTCTGCCCAAGCTATCCGCATCCGCGGACCCACTTTCGTATTTGCGACACCTCTTTTGCGCAAAAATATCTGCATATGGGGAAATCACTTAAGTGCCCAACTTCCGCTTCTGCGATCACAGGACCGCACCTGCGCTTACCGTAGGTGCGGAAATCTTATCGCACCTGCGGAAAAACCTCGCATCTGCGGCCTCATGCCCGCTTCTGTGACCATCGCAGGTGGGAGAATGTCTTCGCACTTGCGACCTCTGCGCAAGTCTTTCTTAGTCGCTTCTACGATCCATTCCACGCTTCTACGGGCTCACACCTGTGGTTCCCACTCTACAGGTGCACCAACAACATCACAACTTCAACTGCTTTTCAACTTAGAAATCAAGTCAGTTAACCGCCCGAAATCAACTCGAGGCCCTCAGGACCTCAACTAAATATGCCAACAAGTCTTATAACCTAATACGAACTTAGTTGAATCCTAAAACCACTTCAATCAACATCAAAAACATGAATTACACATGGATTCGAGCCTAATGAACTTCAAAACTTCCAAATTTCACAAACGACGTCAAAACCTATCAAATCACATCCGATTAACTTTTAGAACTTAATGAACATCTGCACCTAAGTCATAAATGACACAACAAACCTACTCCGACTTTTAGAACTTCAATCCCACACCGATATAAAAAATTCCACTCCAGTCAAACTCTCAAAAATTCCAACTTTCGGCAATTCAATCTTAATTATACTACGAACCTTCAAATCACAATCCGGATGGGCTCCTAAGTCCAAAATCACCTAAAAGAGCTAACAGAACCATCAAAATTCGAATCTGAGGTCGTTTTTACATAAGTCAACATCGATTCAACTTTTCCAACTTAAACTTCCAACTAAGAGATTAAATATCTCGATTCATTCTGAAATCACTCCGGACCTAAATCAACTAACCCGATAAGTCATAATATAGTTGTAGAACTGTTTACTGTGAAAATGGTACCAGCAATTAAATTTTTAAATAGGATTCTAAAAATACTTGATCTATTTTTATGCTAGTTGTTAAAGTAGATGATCTAGGAACATGAAGTTTAATGATGAAATGCAAGCTAAAATGAGGCAGTAATAAAACCGAGAGGCCTACTGCCCTGGTATAGGACTGGTCGATGGGGGACCTTGGGGTCGATATTCGGGTCGAGCTCGAGCTACCGGGGATAGTTGGGAATGGGATAACAGTTAAGATATGATTAATCAAGGCTCCTTATGGCCAATACCAAGAAATAAAGGAAGAACAAGTAAGAAAGCGATAAATGTTAAAGCATCCTCAAGCCAACGAGACCGAGTAAGTTAGAGAGAAGAGAGAGAGAGATATTATCGCACTTGAGTAAAAATAGTTGGGGCAACATCAGCCCTCTACAAGGTGGTGTGGGTTCCTTTTATATAAGAGGGGAACCCGGCTATAGTACATGGGCATTAATTGTAAATTATGGTGATGTGACGGCTAGACGCCATGCTTCGGCGTAGGCTCTAGATAGGCCGGCCCTGTCAGACTCAGCCTTGTGCCTTGGAAACTTCCCTTTCTATTTTAGCCTCATCCTCCGTCTTCTTTGAGTCGGGCCCCGACGAGCCCTGAAGGAGGGAATTCGGTCATGGCTTCACATCCTCGGGGTCTCGAGGCATTCTTCTGAAGTGTCCTGATAGCGAGAAATCAAGTCCTCTGATTTCACCGCATACAGATAGTCTCCGCATTTCCCTGAACGAAGCGCTGGGAAATGATTCTGACACCTCACCCCTGGAGCTTCTTATGGTGACGTCACACCAATGATGCAACTTGTGGCACAAGCTTTTGTGGCAACCGGGGTGCCCCGTGGGCTTGTGCATTTTTACATCATTTAGCGTGCTGCCGATTCCCTTTCTCCAAGGTGAGTGTAACGACGCCGATTTGATTTTTCAAGAGCACAGTAATTGCATCCGCCGGTCAATCTTCCAAAGCCTCGATGATTGTGTTGTTACCCCTTATTAATGGGGGTGCCTTGGCGCTGATTTTTCTATCTTAGTGGTTCCATTAGCTTATTTAGCAGTTTCTTCTTATCATCTTCCTCCATCCTTGACCATCATGTTTGGTTTTCATGGCGCTTTGGCAGAGCTCCCGCAAGCGGTATTGTGGCCTGTTTCCGGAGCATGCCTTGGTCGAGCATGACCGAGCTGTCCTATCGCTGTTGTGGTCATTGTTATGTTTGTTGTTGTTTGCTCGAGATGGTTACATACGAGGGTCAACTTTCCTTCCTCGCAAAAAGATCCCCGGATTACATACTGCTGCTCAAAAAGGGGCTCGAATTATACACCGCTGCTCACCTTCATACCCCGACCTGGTGCAGCATTTCATCCCCTAGGTTTTTCCTTTCCTAAGGGATAAAGTGGCACTACCGGTTGTTGAAGATGGGGCCCGTCAAATCTTCAACCTTTGGCTTTGGCGGGTCATGTCTCTTTTCTCTACCTCCTCTGTATCCCCTCCTTTTCCTCTTATTCAACTTTTCCCCCGACGGGGACCCCCCCGGAGATTGAGTTTGGAACCTAGAGGAAGCGCGGTCGAAGGAATCACCCTCAAGGATGCGTGCTTGAGGGGGCGGCGCCTGAGGATGCTGATACCGAAGATGGATTTTCGAGGATGGACCGAGCTCTCGGGTTTCATCACATGTACATCCTTCCGTTCCTCCGTTTTTGGTGTAGAGATACTCTGTAGGCTTTTGTAATTGTATGTAAGGACCCCTCGAGGGCCGTAGTATATGGATTTTTATGAATATGAATGTACTTCCTTGACTTCTATTTTCGATTCTTGCCTTATTATTCCATGCTCCTTTGCCCTTCGAGGTCTTCGAATGTTTTCCTTTATTGTTGACCACTGATATCTAACTAGGATGCGAGCGTTCTTTCCGATCCCCTGCTGATTGACATGGCTCTTTTTTTAGCCCTTCATCATACCTCGGACCAAACCTGAATTGATCTTATAGGTTCGAGTTATCGGGGCCTCCGAATTGCATGGAGATAGTATGCTGAGTTTTGGAGTATTCGAGAGCGGTAACCTGAGTGAAGGTTAGCTTTGGGTACCTGGGGCTCTTTTTTGAACTTGATGCAGATAGCTTTTTAAAGCGTAGGGGATAGACTTCTATTGAGGGGTTACCTGTACTCAGGCGCTGCCTCGAGACTTCCTGGAGCCTTCGTGATCGGAGCTTCGCGTGCTTATTTTTCTTTTTAGAAAAGGAAAAACATGAGATCAGGTACCGCCTTGAGTTGAGAGATGGCGTTGAAAGCTTCCTGAAGCCTGACTTCTTTTTTGGCGGGGATCCTCAAGGTCGGATGCTGCCTTAAAACTGGAGACAACACTGTTGACTCTTTGAGGCCTGGCTTCTCGTCGACGGATGCCTCTGGGGTCGGGTATCACCCCATTGATATGTATCGAGGCCGTTGGATTCCTGGGGATCACTCTGGATAGGTGAATTGTCGATGTTTACCACATATATGTGGGGAAACTTTGGCTTCTTCAAAAGGCCTCACTATTTTAGATAGCTACCCTTCCACCTTGGCGTAGGGTTTTTCATTTTTTCAGGCGCAAAAATGCATTGGCGCACATTCTTGCTTTAGTCTGTCAATTTCTACCATAGCCATGGCAACTACTTCGGGGCTGGCCCGATAAGGAGTGGGGAGTATCACTCCCGGCGCTCAGGATTCGTGGGAGTTCGCTCTAAAAATTGTGGCTTTGATAAAAGAGGAACATCTGGAGATGGTGAAGAGATGTTGTGGATGGAGCGAGGGGTAACGTTGCAGTTGCTTTCCTTGGATTTGGGTATTACGGATTTTGCAGATGGATTCTTGAGCGTATACCTATATCCTTTCGCATTTGGCCCTCTTGATAGAGTCGTGCTTGATTTATGCTTGAAGCATCGGGTTACTTAGGCTCAGATACATCTGTCGTTTTAGCGAGTGGTGCTGATGATGAGGTGCTTTGTGGAAAAGGTTGGGCTTGAATTCACACTCAGTCACCTCGTCAGGCTGTACCGGCCCTTCCATCACCGAGGCCTGCTAACACTGCAGTGCCGTTCGTCCACGCCCTTCATCGTCGACGATGAACAAGATTGGGATCAGGAGTGGGCAAGTCAGTTTGTCCGGGTTCGGATGGCTGACATCATCCCCATGGAGCTTATGTAATTTCCTGGGGGATAGAATTATGCACATGATTGGAGTGTTTGGCGCTTTCGCGGATTTTGCTTATAGCGAAAAATTAGTTGAATAATTGTACTTTTCCTTTTTTGCAACAACTTCATTGACGCTGGGCAAAGTTCTCGATCTGCCCAGCTGGGTCCGAAGGTTGGTGACCCATTCGACTTGTGACGAGTATAGGTAGCGAGTTGTTTTCGTATCGGATGGGGAGTGAGATACCAAGTTATGCATACATGCTACCCTTTCCTTGGCCTTCGTATATATGAGATGATATTTTTCCCCTTTCTTTTGTACCGGCTTTGCCGTTGTAGGTACCGGGCAGTTCCTTGGGATGAGGCAGTGCTCTCCTGAAGAGGGGAAGGAGACATCGGCCTCCGAGCTTGGGGATGATGGCAATAAATGAGATTTGCACCCATAGTGTGGTGGAGCTTTTAATAGGGCTCAACGAGCCCCTATCTTTGAGGAGAGGGCATTGCCCGAGTCTGCTGTTCCCAAAGTGTTTGATTCCAGGATGGTGGTTCCTCCAAGTGGATATGCTTTGCCTGATGTTAATTCTTTAGGGGTCGAAGAGACAGGAACAATAGGAGTGTGCTCCTCCTTCGAGGAAGTCCGCCGACTTCACTTCATGGTGAGTTTCGGCGCAGTCATCCCGATATTTTTTGTCTTCCGATCTTTATCGAGTTTTTCTTTTGCAGACCTTTGATATGATCAAATCTGAACTGCTCCGTTAATGGGCCAGACTTTGGGAAGCTCTGAACGAGGGTGAGTCCTTTAAGTTCCTTAGCAAGGAGAAGGAGGTTAAGTTGGTGCATTGGCGATATGAGGCGTACCAGAGCTCGAATTACGACAGCTACTTGATGGAGCAGGTAACCTTTCATAGTACGTGCTTCGCTCCTTTTGACCCTTAAGGTTAACCCTTTTCCCATCTCATCTGCAAAAAAAGACGGAGGCTTTAGAACACCTTAAGGGCGAAGCCGGCCGAGTCAGGAATGCTTGCGGTTAACTAAGGGCTCAGGTGCAAGCTCAAGCTTTAGAGGAGAAAAGTGCCTCGACCAAGGTTCCCTCCTTCGAGGTCCAACTCTGTTTGGCTCGTGATAATGCTTCAGTTCAAGCAGATATCATCGCAAAGCTCGAGACCGATCTCTCAATGGTCAAGGCTAAGATAACCGATGCTCGGGCTGAAGTGTCATTGAGTCGAATCAAGGCTGATTAGGAGATGGCGATTCATGTGAAAGATGCTGCTAATGCTCAGGCTGAGTTAAAGCAGGCCCTCAATCATGAGAAGAGGATCAAAGAATACGATCGTTGTAGATCCCACAGAGAGGTACTCGATGAGGTAGGCACTAGGGGCTTCGTTCTCTCAGAGGAATTGGCTCGTGCAAGGGCGGACGAGCGCGATGCTCTGTTACTTCTTGCTGACATCTCGGAGAACGAATCTGGGGCAGGCAGGCTGTAGCCTTTTGGAACGGAGCATATATTCCATCGTTTTTCAATTTTGTATTTGATATTTGCAGAACATGTTTGAAGATGGAGAGCGCGCCTTTTGCGTATATAAAATAAGGGAAAACTTGAAGCTTTATCTCTTTCGTATCCCTTTTTGCATTGTTTTTGACTAGGCGGGCTGGTTTCGGTATTTGATGGGAACCTCGTGGGTCCGGAGCTAATTAGACAGGCCTGGAGGCTTTTAAGTGCGACTTTTGTCATAAGTAGGCGTTGGGCCCTTTGTGTTTTGCCCAACTGTGTAGGCTCAATCTTCAAGCACAGCCTTGACTCGAGCTTACCAGACCTCCAGTTTCCTGTGCCTGCATGAGCGGACGATAATCGTTTATATTTCTCGCCCTTGGGCATTTGTTGTTTCAACTATTTTGGTTTCAGTCTGCGAGTCGCATTACGACTCGAGCTTTAATTGACCCTCAAGTTTTTCAATTTTCAAGCGGGCAATAGTGGCTCTTACGGTGTTTGGTCGTTGAGACCTTTTGATATGTGGCCTGAAGGCTTGCATAGTTAACTATTTTGGATCCGGTCTCCGAATTGGGTTACCACTTGAGCTCATTTAATCCTCAAGTTGTCTATTTTTAAACTGGCGACAATGACTCTTATGCTGTTTGGTCATTGAGACCTTTTAGTGTGTGGCTCGGAGGCTTGTTTGGCTGGCGATAATGGCTCTTATGCTTTTTGACTGTGGGCATTTTGTAGGCTTTGTTTTCCTCTCGTTAAGGTTTTTTTGAAATGATTTTGCCTGACCCGTCATCAGTTCTGGAAGAACCTCGATTTCAAGTCGTTATTGGCAATGTTTGAGCACCTCAGAAGGTTCTTAGCTCGTAGCCTGAGTAGGTAGAAGCCCTGTGATTTGTAGCTGACGTGGTTGAAGCTCGTTTTCCTGTTATGGGAAGCCTATTTTAACTGGTTCTTTTCGAAGTATATTTGAAGTAATGGCCTACGATTTTGTTTAGCGACAGTCAGGCATCCCTGGGTCGCGTTATTTTGGCAGGATCAGCCGTTTTGACCGTAGTCATATGTGTTTGGCTGGAGCCATTTTTGATCCCGAGTGATAGTTTAGGCATCTACACTGAGGGTATGCCCTTTTGGGATTCTTAGAAATGCGACATATAGCCTAAACATCGAGATTTTGAGTTTTATGCCTGTAGTAAGGTCTTACAAAATTGTTCATGCTTGTTGAGGTCATACAGTTTGTCATGCCTATTGAGGTCTTATAGTTTGTGTTTCTATGTAGAAGAGATCTAGTTATGCCGAGTCTGCCCGCTCGGGGTCTTATGGCCCGGGTTTCCCAGTGTAAGGTGATTTGCAATAGTCTACGAGTCATCTAGTTTGCTTGGGCTTGAAGGCCGTTATTCGTGAGCTCGGAGTTATCTTGCTGGGGCTTTATGATCCCGGATCTCCCACCCTGGGGTCGTGCGGGTGCCAAATTGTCGACTTCAAGTCTCCGAGTACTTTGGAACACATTCGATGGAAGGATCCTTGCCGAGAGTATACTGAAATTTCCTTTTACGGAGTATGAGATGCTTAAAGATGTTCTTTTATTGCTTGGAGTAAATACGTATCGTTTCGTTGTTGTGAGCTCGGCCCACACGGGTGCGGCTCCTTGGACCGTTTGGTCTAGTACATGATTTCCCATTGAAACTCGGTCTGTCGTTCCCCGGCCATTCTGAGCAGTCGGCGTTTTTCAGAGAGAGGGGGGTGTCCTTCATCGTTTGATTGCAGAATGAATGATTGCGATCTTGTCGGATCCTCCTCAAGTGGTACGCTGCTCTGCTAAGAACCTTTCTAGCGAGACCTCCTTTGGGGCAGAAGTCCGGTCGAGGGGAAGGAGCACAACGGGCTCTATTAATGCCTCGGAGTCCTCGGGCAGAGTTAGCACTTTCGAATGCCCTAGCCGGATGTCTGCGTACAAGTTAGTAAAAAACAATGAAGGAAGGGGGTAATTTTTCTTTACCGCGGGGTGTGTAGGCGATGTTCCAGGGTTTAATAGGTTCATGTTGTTTCGGAGAGTGGATTCTAGTATGGCCCTCCGCCGTGTTTAATCGAACTTGGCCGAAGATGTGGTTCACTTACCCTTTGATCCTTTCGAGAGTGGAGGTATTGATGTCGGCGATGCACCATATGATGAGAAATTTTCTCTTGCTGCGTATTGCTTTCCGCTCATGGTTTTAATTTCGTTCCTTGCGTGGAATTTCATCCCTCGGGCGAAGCGGGGGCGGCTCTGTCTTCGTGGGGTGCGCTCGTGGTTGTCTGAATAAGGCGTTCGTGCTTTGCACCTCCTATGACGGTATGGGACTCGACGTTCCCATCCTAGCAAGCCGTACGGTATCGAGAGAATGGTCTTTCTCCTTGCTATAGCGATCGCCATCTGGAATTTGTTAAAGATTCTACGGGTGGTTGTGTTTTGACCCGGCGGTCCAAGCTACAATATTAACCTCGGCCCGAACAACATTGATGTGTTGATCGAACCACCTGAATTCATGAGCACATGTTTTATTTGAAATAGATCAAATGAGGAGAAGGTTACCAATGCGTCAGTATGAGGTTGAGGCGAAGTCTCAGCATTTTTTTAGCTGGATTTAAGGGTGTCCCCCGGAACGTATCCCCGGAGCCGCCTTTTCCTGGTAACGAGCATTCTTACTTTCCATTTTATGAGTCCTTGAAGGGTGTCGCCGCTCCTCCACTATCGTGAAGCTACGTCGCGGCCCATTTTCTTCGTTCTTTCTGGTTGCCTTTCTCTCTCGGGGCTGAATTTGAGCCTGATCGCTCGACAGTACTCGGCATTGATTTTTATTGAGTAGCACGACTATTTTCCTCCTGAGATGGTGGCCAATTTTGACCCCGTGGTTGTGCGCACCATGCAGTTCCTGCATCGGGTTGTGATTCCTTGAGGGGGATTCGGTCGAATTGGTCTGAGCCATTTGGCGTCCCTGGTTTCGCTTATGGTGAACACGATGTTTGGTATAGCAATGCTGAAATTGTACTCTAATGGGCGAGGTGCCCCTGCCGACCGTGTGTCCTCGTCGAATCTGGCTTTGTTAAAGATTCCTCGAGGATGTTGCCCTCGGGCCATTCCCCGACAGTCGCGAGGTAGATTGCATATTGGGTCGTTCCTCCTATCCGCGGCGCATGGGTGGTACCTCCCTCTATTTGGCATTAGTTTCTTTGTCAGGAGCTTGCTTGGGTATAGTGAGCCCGAGGAGGCTCCCGGTTGGTCATCCACTACCTTGATTCGACCAGATCTTGGTTGGGTATCTGATCAACTTTCGATTTTGGTTAGATTTGAGCCGAGCGTAGGCGAATTTTAAAGGAAAGACATTAGTAATGTATTAATTGAGAGCATTTCAGGTAAGTATCTAGCATATTATTATTATGTTAAAGGACCATGTTAGTTACAGTTACCTACTTCATCACTACTTATTGTGTTTCATGCCTGCCTATGTTTCATGCACTTTATTTATTGGACCACTAGTAAGTGTCGATGTCGCCTCATCACTACTTTTTAAAGGTTAAACTAGATACTTACTGGGTACGCATTGATTTAGGTACTCATACTATACTTTTGCACTGATTTTGCAGAACCTAAGCCATGTACTTCAGGTGTTCATATAGGCGCGCATATGCACTATCCGGAGGCTTAGTGGTGAGATGATATCCATGTTCCGATCAGAAGCACTCGGAGCCTCCTTCTTCTTATATTGATTAGTTCTGTCTATTTTATTTCAAAAAGTCGCTATAACAGTGTGTATATATTCTACTAGATTGTCCGTGCACTTCTGATATTGAGTTTGGGGAGATTCTAGTAGATGATTATGGTTGTACCTGATATTATCACCATTTCGCTTCATGTTTCATTAATACTTTATGGCTTAGCAAGAACCTAATTATGTCTCCATGGTTAATGCACTTAATTTCATTTACTGAACGAAACCCATGGTTTCAAAAGCAAAAAAAAAATAGATAATTAAGTTGATGGTTCACTGTTGGCTTGCCTAACGGCTGCATTGGGTGCCATGAAGGCCTATGCTTGAAATGGTTCGTGACACCCACGCTCGATATCACAAATCGCATGTTATGGTCACGTGCTACATGTCCAAACCATATCACACCGGAAACAAATATACAAAAATACATATACGTGATTAGTGAATATCAAATTTCATACTCCTGGATTATTTTAAGTAACATGCTAAGGTGTATTCCTTGGCAAAGTGTGCTATTATAGCTCAAAATCACACAATTGCACCACAAAAATAACAATTATAAGGTTCAATCAAGAGATTAGCCTCTATTTAACCTCAAAAATGGTTGAAATAACTCACATCAGGGTTACAAATATAAGAACCATCACAACATGAACCTTTACAAGCAATCCAAGGCCTATCATAGCCTAAACACTACCTTGAGCATGAATAATACCCCGGTGCACGGATATGGATTCAACCCCACACATGTGTGCCACCCATAGCACGTAGATAACACAAATAACATAGGCAACTAATGCCTTAACAAATTTTAGATAAGATACTTACTTCAAGCAATCAAAATGAGTACTCTATGAAGTCCTTCCCGCGTAAATCAACCTCAGGATGGCTGGAAGCTAGTCAAAATAACTTAATATCATTAATAAAATCTATAAAAAATGATTTCAAATAATAAAGCTTCGACCTTTAACTAAAATCAAAAAGTCCACCCCGAGCCCGCACCTCGGAACCCGACCAAACTCACAAATTTTGAACAAACATTCTGATATGAGTCCAAATTTATGTGTCTAATTCAATTATAACCTCAAATCGACCCTCAAATCATCAAATTTCACTTTTTAATATCTAATAATAAAATCTACTGAAGATCACTTACACATTCAATTGTGACAAAGCCCTAGAAAATTTGCCCCTAACAAAGCTCCACAATTTTAAAAATGAGGTGAATGACCAAACCCTCGATATTAATAATCTGCCCAACTAAATTGCATCTGCGGTCCACAGTGTCGAATCTTTGATATCGCATATAAGGAAATCCATCCCAGATGCGAAAACAACTTAGCCTCCCGACCACCCTCTTCGGTGGACTTCAAGCTGCATCTATGGCTCCGCTTCTGCAAAAGACGCATCTGCGCTCCACAGTCCACACTTGCAGACTTAGCCCATCTATCCTAGCTTCGCATCTATGACCACCTTGACTGCTTTTGTGGTCACGCACCTATGGCTCTTCCTTTGTAGTTGAGAAAGCACCAGAAATCAGATGCCTTCAACAATGCAACTAAGTCTAAGAATGATTTGAAATCAACTCAATACATATTCGAGGCCCCCGGGACCCCGTCCAAATACACCAACCAATCTCAAAACATAAAACGGACTAAATCGAGATCGCAAATCACACCAAACAATATCAAAACAATAAATCACACTTAAATTCAAGCCTAAAAAACTAAACTAACATTCTGAATTCAAAACTTATGTCGATTATGCCTATATAACTTGGAATGACCTTGTAACAACCCGATAAGTTGTTTTAAAATTTAACATTCTGTATAGTCGTTCATGGTCATGAGTGGCTTCATATTGTGTATTATGACTTGCGTGCATGGTCAGTTTCAGTTTTTGAATGATTCGGGATTAATTTAGAAGAATGATTTTCATTTTAGAAGCTTAAGTTAGAAATATTAGTTATTGTTTGACTTTTGTTAAAATGATCTTGGAACAATGTTTTGATGGCTAATATAGGTTTGTATTATGTATTTAGACTTTGGGCGTATGCCCAGAGTTGAATTCAGAGGTCCCTAGGCTATTTTTATCTTATTTTGCCGAAAGTTGGCAATTTGAGGTTTAGGAATTCCCTTAGGTTTGACCATAGGTTGACTTTATGGATATCACATTCGGATTTGGGTTTTGGACTTGGAATAGGTCTTTTTTGTTACTTGGAACTTGTCTGCAAAGTTTGGCGTCATTGCGAGTTGATTTGAGAGGAATCGAATGCGTGATTGTATTTTTAGAAGTTCTTGAGTTTCAATGTAAATTTCATATGTTTTGAGGTTTGATACATGGTTTCGGATGTTATTTTTATGTCATTATTATGTGAGCGAGTTTTTATGATATTTTTGACATGTAATTACATTTGGTGTGGAGCCCCGAGGGCTTGGGTGAGTTTCTGACGCATTTCAAAGTGTTTGAACGAGTTTTAGTCTTGCTGGTTTTAGAACATGTGCTTCAGGTCTCGCAAATGCGATATATGGTTTGCATTTTCAAGGTAGGGGTTGCATTTGCAAGGTTGGCTGGGTACTGCATGGTTCTCTTTTGAAAATTTTTAAACGAATTAGCAATTGGGCTTCTGGGCAAGGGTTGTCGCAATTGCAATCATTTGATCGCTTTTGCGGAAGGTAAGGACTTCGCCAATGTGAAGTCTGTGTCTTATTTGCAACTTTTCATGGGTTCATCAGGCACTGCATTTGTGATGGTTTTTCCTCATTTGAGAGTGTCTGCATTTGCGAATTCTGGGTCGCATTTGCAACATCTGCACCTAAACAAAAGGGTTGGGAAGACGAGATTGATCTCATTTCTCTCATTTTAAAACCCTAGACTCGGTAGGAGGCTATTTAGAGGAGATATTTTACGGACAACTATTGGGTAAGTGATTTTTATTAATTTTCAATTATATTACATGATTATATATGAGATTTGACATCTAAATCATTAGATTTGAAGAGAAATTTAAGGGAATTTTGTCTATGTTTAAAAAAATAAAGATTTGAGATTTGAAAGTCGAACAGGACTTAGATTTGCAAAACAAAATACATATATGGACTTGTGGGCTTTTGAATAGTTAGGATCTACTCTTGGGCCCAGGTTTTGACCGAGTGGGCCCGGGGTTGACTTTGATTGGATTTTGGGAAATTGTTTAAGGATCTTAACTTTATTTATTGGAATTGGTTTCTTTTGCATTATTTGATATTATTAAGTCGATTTTGGTTAGATTTGAGCTGAGCGTAGGCGAATTTTAAAGGAAAGACATTAGTAATGTATTAATTGAGAGCATTTCAGGTAAGTATCTAACATATCTTTGTGTGGGGGAACCACCTTGTAGGGATTTTTAAGTGTTGATTTGAATTATGTGAAAGACGTATACACGAGGTGATGAGTGTGTACACAACCTTATATGTGGAAATTGACCGGTTTAGACTCTTAGGTTTCTTATATGCATTTAATTGAAGTTGTCATATCATGTTATATTTTTAATTGTCGAGTTTACCTAATATGCTTTAATCGAAGTTCATATTACATATTACCTCTTTTATTGTTGAGTTATTCTTATTTGATGTTTTCATTACATATTGCCTCTTTCAATGTTGAATTATTCTTATTTGAAGTCCTCATTGCATGTCATCTATCTCATTGTTGAGTTATTCTTATTTGAAGTCATTATTACATGTTATATCTTTAATTGTTGAGTTTAATCTCCCGTTTCATTGAGCTTTTGTTATTCTTGTGTTACCGTACTTTTGTGTTATTATTGTTATTATTGTAATCAGTGTTGTTGAGTCATGGGCTATGTATTGTTGTGGTATTGGTATTGTTGTTATGGCAATGTCGTTGCATGTGGGCACGTGTGGTGTGTGTTATTATGTTATGTTGTTATATTTATGACACATGTGGAATTGTTGAGAGGATTGTCGAGGTATTTGCACATCAGTTATTTGTAATATTGTTATTATTGATATTTTCACATGCCACGAGACAAGGCGTGCTATATATGTTGGGTTTGCGTATGTGGAGAGACAAGGTGGGATAATTATTGATGAGTGTGTGTCGAGACAAGGCGGGAATTTACATTATAGTTTCGCACGCGGCAAGACAAGGGGGCTATGTCGGGATGATTTGTGATGGCTTGGGGGCATTGTAATTGATAATATTTGTGTGGTGGTGTAACTTTCTTATGTGTGTCATGCATATTTTAGGTTTTGTTGTGTTGTTTCAAATGTGCTACTTGGTATGTCTGATTTAACCTGTTGACTTGAGCTTTGACAGTACATTTGCAGAAGCATACACAGTAACATGTTATTTATAGCAGTCCATTAGTATGAAACTTGATGTTCATTTATGATGTGCGTGTATTCTTGTATACCCGCTTTCTGTGTATGGATTGGACTAATGACACGTGAGTTGTCCGTGTAGATATGAGTTATTGTTACTATTGGCACATGAGTTGTCCATGAGGATCTGAGTTAATAATGGTATTGGCACGTGATTTGTCCACGTAGTACGTGAGTTATCCGTGCAGTTGTGACTGGTAATGTGGGCACGAGTTTCCATGTGATTATGATTTGTAATTTGGAGACTCGTGATTTGTGAATATTAGGTGTGGTGTCTCGAGGTGATTCTTCTGCAAACCTTGTGATAGAATGGTTGATTATTTGGTTGTCATTGTGTTCCTTAATTGGTTTCACTGGTTCTTTAATTGTGTTCTGATTACATGCCATATTATCACCCGTTTACTCCTTGTTGCTATTTGTTGTTGCTAGTTTCCATTGCTAGTGTTATATTGTTATTCCTTCAATGTTTAGGTTTACATTGATATTTGTTTCCTCTATTAGCTTTATATGAATATTTTGCGCAGGTTATTATGTCTAGTAGGTATTTTGACTTCAACCTCATCACTACTCAACCGAGGTTAATCTTGATACTTACTGATTACCGTTGTGGTGTACTAATGCTACGCTTCTGCACATTTTAGTGATGATCCAGGTACCTCGGGTTGTGCCGATCATTAGTTAGCTGTTGGAGATTCTCTACGAAGACTTCAAGGTATACTCGTCATTGCGTTCGCAAACCTCGGAGTCACCTTCTGGTGCTTTACTTCATTTCTATTGGTTTAACTCCAAATAGTGATGTATTTGATATTCTAGTTACTCTTTGTAGACCTTATGACTTCGTACTGCTTGTTTTGGGAAATGTATAACTATTGATAAATTTTAGCCACATAGGTCATTTACTAGTTTATGTTTAATGGTTAAATGGTTTAATCTATTAATAACTCAACATGTATTAGGCTTACCTAGTTCTAAGAACTAGGCGCCATCACGATCCTCAAAGTGAGATTTTGGGTCGTGACAGACCTTAATTAAATGCAAGTACCAAATGAACAACAGACCTATACCAACTCCCAGAACCACGATCTGAACCCGATACCAACAAAGTCACCTCCAAGTGAAACCCATCAACCTTCCAAACCTTCAATTTTCTAACTTCCGCCAATTCAAGCCAAAATGACCTGGGAATCTCCAAATTCAAATTCAGACATACGCCTAAGTCAAAAATTGCCATACAAAGCTATTGGAATCATCAAAAGACCATTCTAGAGTAGACTACACACAAGACAAACTCCGGTCAATTGCTACAACTTAAGCATAAAACCTTGAGACTAAGTGTCTCAATTCAATCCAAAACATTCTTGAAACCAACCCAACCATCCTGGAAAGTCCCATAATCACGAACACACATATGCAAAGCATCGAATAGGTGGAACAGGGCTAAAATACTCAAAACGACAAGCTAGGTCATTACAATCTCCCCCTATTAAACAAATGTTCGTCATCGAACGAGTCTAGAGTAATACATGGAGTCTCAAAAAGGTGAGGATATCTACTTTGCATCTCCTTCTCGGTCTCCTAAGTATCCTCCTTGAACGGGTGACCTCTAATTGCATAGTGCTGAAGTCCAAAACATGTGACGGATCCCCATAATACTTTCGGAGCATAAAAACATGAAACAATGGGTGAACTCTCGATAGACCAAGTGGTAAGGCAAGTCTGTAGGCCACCTCACCAACTCTCTCAAGAACCTCAAAAGGACCAATATACCTATGGCTCAACTTGCCCTTCCTTCCGAACCTCAACAGACCCATCAAGGGTGAAACTCTGAGTGGTACCTTCTAACCCACCATATATGCAACATCACGAGCCTTCCTGTTAGGATAACACTTTTGCCTACACTGTGCTATCTAAATTCACTCTGGAATAAACTTCACCTTCTCCAAAGCATCACGGACCAAATTAGTGGCCAACAACCTAGACTCCCCAAGTTCAAACCAACCAACTGGAGAATGACATCGTCTCCCATATAAGGCCTCATAAAGATCCCATGATCCTCCAAAATCATTGACAGAAACATGTCCTCCGAGATCTGAATAGTGCACTCGGACTGCCCGTCCATTTGGGGATGAAATATTGTACTCAGCTCGACCTATATTCCCAGCTCACGCTGAACTACTCTTCAAATATGCAATGTAGACTGTGTTCCTTGATCTGAGATAATAGACACAGACATGCCATGAAGGCGAACAATCTCTCGTATATCAATTCTAGCCAGCTGCTCTGAAGAACAGGTGGTCATGACTGGAATGAAATGTGCAGACTTGGTCAGTCTGTCCACAATGACCAACACTATATCGAATCTCCTCAAGGTCTGTCGAAGCCCAACTTTAAAATCCATAGTGATACTCCGCCACTTAGACTCCATAATATCAAGCCTCTGAAACAATCTATGGGGTCTCTAATGCGCGTACTTTACCTACTGATATTTCAAACACCGAGCAACATACTCAACTATATCTTTTTTCATCCTCCGCTACCAATCTATCGAATCATGGTACATCTTCGCGGCCCCCAATGAATGGAATACTGCAAACTATGGGCATGCTCAAGAATAAGCTCTTGCAACCTACCTACATTTGGAACACAGATATGACCCTATAGCTTTAATAACCCATCATCACAAATAGTAACCTCCTTAGCATCACCGTGTTGCATTGTGCCCCTCGAGACAAATAATAGGGGATCATCATACGGATGTGTATTGATGCGATTAAACAAGGACAACAGTGATACAACACAAGCGTGAACTCCACTAGAATCTAAAATATCAACCTTACGAACCGATTGGAAAAAACTTGAACATCCAATGCTAATGGTATATCTCCAACTTGAATATAAGCAAGACTCCCCATGCTCTTAGCCTTCCTACTCAAAGCATCAGCCACCACATTGACCTTCCACAAATGACAAAAAATGGAGATATCATAGTTCTTGATTTTCTCTAACCACCTCCATTGCCTCAATTTCAGATCCTTTTGCTTTAATAAGTGTTGGAGACTCATGTGCTTTATGAACATGTCACAAGACATGTCGTAAAAATAATGCTTCCAATTATTGAATGCATGAATAATGGCTGCTAACTTCAAATCGTGAATAGGGTAATCTTCTCACAGGGCTTCAACTTACGCGAAGCATAAGCAATAACTCTACCCTCCTGCATCAACACACATCCAATGTCAATCCGAAATGCATCATAATAGACTGTATAGGAACCTGATGTTGAATGCAAAACCAGAACTGGAGTTGTAGTCAAAGAGGTCTTGAGCTTCAGAAAGCTCTCCTCACACTCATTAGACCACCTGAATGGGTCATCCTTCTGCTCAATCTAGTCAATGGGGCAGTTATGGATGAAAAGCCCTCCACAAAATGGTGGTAATACCCAGCCAAATGAAGGAAAGTCTAGATCTCAGTATCAGTAGACGGTACGGGATAACTCTAAATTGCCTCTATCTTCTTCGAATCAACCTTAATCCCCTCACTGGACACCACATGTCCCAAGAATGTCATCGAGTCTAAGCAAAACTTGCACTTGGAGAATTCGGCATATAGCTTGTTCTCCCTCAAAGTCTAGATGAAGATCCTCAAATGCTACTCATGATTCTTTGGGCTACGCCAATATCCAACCTCACAAACCAACTTTACAAAGCTTAAACATCCAATGCTAATGGTATATCCCCAACAGGAATATAAGCAAGACTCTTCATCCTCTTAGCCTTCCTACTCAAAGTATAGGCAACCACATTAGCCTTCCCGTGATGACAAAGAATGGTGATATCGTAGTTCTTGAGTTGCTCCAACCACCTCCATTGCATCAATTTCAGGTCCTTTTGCTTGAATAAGTGCTGGAGACTCATGCGATCTATGAACACTTCACAAGACACGTAGTAAAGATAATGCCTCCAATTCTTGAGCACATGAACAATGACTGCTAACTCCAAATCTTGAATAGGGTGGTTCTTCTCATGGGGATTCAACTGACGCGAAGCATAAGCAATAACTCTACCGTCCCGCATCAACACACGTCTGAATTCATGATAATAGACTGTATAAGAACCCGATGCTGAAGACAAAACCAGAATTGAAATTGTAGTCAAAGAGGTCTTGAGCATCTGAAAGCTCTCCTCACACTCATTAGACCACATGAATATGGCACCCTTTTGTGTCAATCTAGTCAATGGGGCTACTATGAACGAAAACCCCTCCACAAAACAGCAATAATACACAGCCAACACAAGAAAACTCCATATCTCAGTAGCAGTAGATGGTCTGGGATAACTCTAAACTGCCTCAATCACTTTTGGATCAACCTTAATCCCCTCACTGGACACCACGTGTCCCAAGAATGTCATTGAGTCTAGATAAAACTTTCATTTAGAGAATTTGGCATATATATTCTTCTCCCTCAAAGTCTAGATGATGACCCTCAAAAGCTACTCATTATTCTCTGGGCTACACCGATTTCCAACCTCACGAACCGATTGGCTAAAGTTTGAACATCCAATACTAATATTATTTCCCCAATCGGAATATAAGAAAGACTCCCCATAGTCTTAGCCTTCCAACTCAAAGTATCGGCCACCACATTGGCCTTCCCCTAATAACAAAGAATGGTGATATTATAGTTATTGAGTTTCTCTAACAACCTCCATTGCCTCAGTTTCAAATACTTTTTCTTGAATAAGTGATGGAGACTCATGCGATATGTGAACACCCCATAAGACACGCCATAAAGAAAATGCCCCCAATATGAACAATGGTTGCTAACTCCAAATCATGAATAGGGTAGTTCTTCTCATGGACATTCAATTGACGCGAAGCATAAGCAATAACTCTACCCTCCCACATCAACATACGTCCAAATTCATCATAATAGATCGTATAAGAACCTGATGTAGAAGACAAAATCAGAACTGGAGTTGTAGTCAAGGAGGTCTTGAGCTTCTGAAAGCTCTCCTCACACTAATTAGACCACCTGAATATGGCACCTTTCTGCATCAATCTAGTCAATGGGGCTGTTATGGATGAAAACCCCTCCACAAAACAGCAATAATACCCAGCCAACACAAGAAAACTCTATATCTCAGTAGCAGTAGATGGTCTGGGATAACTCTAAACTACCTCAATCTTCTTCGAATCAACCTTAATCCCCTCACTAGACACCATGTGTCCCAAGAATGTCATTGAGTCTAGACAAAACTTGCACTTGAAGAATTTGGCATATAGCTTTTTCTCTCTCAAAGTTTGGATGAAGATCCTCAAATGCTACTTATGAATCTCCGGGCTACACCAGTATATCATCAATGAAAACTATGAATAAGGAATCAAGATATGGATTAAATGCACTGTTCATAAAGTGCATGAAAGCTGTTGGGGCATTAGTCAGCTCAAAAGATATTACACCCCATATTTTTGTACGTTAAAGTTTTGTCGCGAGTTAATCGGCGTAAGTTTGGGAATAAGATTATTTTGAGAATGTAAGCATTATGCTATTTCAAACAAGTGATAAATAAATTTGTGAAGGTAAGAGGGTAAGCAAATCCATGAAAATGAATTTCGTCAAAGTTTGACATTTTGGGTTAAAATATGGCCTGAGCTAAAATACCTGGTATTTGTGGACTAGTACCATATAAGGTACCTCATGACCATCATTCTCATTCAAGAATATAGAAGAATTTTGGAATGAGAATGAGATTTGCTTACTTAGTGGAGAGTCCAAAGTTATAATTATTCATACGTAATGTAATTGTCATAAATAAAATCTGAATGAGAATGCCACTCCAACATCTAGATATAATGATTCTAATTAAGCCAAGAGAGGGATGAAGATTCAATATGGATTCACACTCTAATAAATTTGCAACAATGTTATACTGTATATAATCACAATGAGATTTGCAAATCTAAGAAAGCATAGTACAATTTTTCTCAAGAACATCATACGGATTTTTTCCTATTACGATTTGTCGTTACGTGTTATCGCAATTGACGTGTGTTAAAGTGATTTTCAAGAGATTCCTACTCGAGGTATGTTAAGGCTATCCGTTCTTTCTTTTGGCATGACCTATATGACACAAACAAAACGAGCAAATGCACAACTTCCATAAATGACTCTATTCATAAATGTACTAGAAGTGCCTATTTTCTTGATTCTCCATATGTCTTATTATTCTATCGTTTGTTCATGGGTCTTAGAAAATAATTAAATTAATAAAGTTTATTTCATGATATTACTCAGAGGCAAAATGGTCTTATAACATTCCGAGAGATTTTTATTGACGTAGTTCTCATGTATTGCATTCATTTATACATGTACATTGACTTATGACCAAACGACATTATATACATGTATATATGTATAATATACGTATATGGGATATGGGAAAAGGTTACGGCATTATATACGCACCACCACCTGATCAGCTGGTATACGTTGATAATTTTGCCCACATTGGCTGAGATTATGTGATGGGATGCCCTTAGAGGCTTGATGATGTTATGAATACATGTACCTATGCATGACATGACATCCAAATGCATATGCATGAAACTATGAGTATTTCATAATTTACATAGTTATTCAGACTTACATGTTGAGTCTTTTACTTCATGGTTCTCTCATGTCTATTGTTTATTGATTTTCATTCCGTACATACTCGGTACATTATTTGTACTGACGTCCCTTTTGCCTGGGGACACTGTGTTTCATACCCACAGGTCCGGATACACAGGTCGAGAGTCCTCCAAGTAGTCTATCAGCTCAGCGGATGATGTTGGTGCGCTCTGTTTGCTCCGGAGTTGCATGTTTGGTCAATATAATTTAGACGTTTATTGTTTGGTATGGCGGGGCCCTGTCCCAACCTTTACGATAAGTATGTACTCTTAGAGGCTTGTTGATAGATGTCATGTATACAGATATTTGTATGGCCTTGTCGGCCTATATCTAAAATATATAATGAATCATATGGGCCTAATAGGCAAGTATATCACAGTTATAAGATTCTATATCAGGTTGGGTCGTTCTATGTCGGGTGTTCCCTCATGTTTACTCTTGATAACTAATGACGCCCTTTCTGGCCCAATTACCTATGATGATGTAATAAGAAAGATACGTTACATTGGTACTCGTTTGAGTAAGGTACCGGGTGCCCGTCGTGGCCCATCGATTTGGGTCATGACAAAAGTGGTATCAGAGCAGTTTTGTCCTAGGGAGTCTACAAGCCGTATCTAGTAGAGTCTTGTTTATGGGTGTATCGTGCACCACACTTATAAGAAGAAGGCTGTAGGGCATTTAGGACTATCAATCTTTCTTCTTACTCTAGATCGTGTGGTAGAGCTCAGTTATAAGAACTCAATTTCCTAAACTCTATCTTATTCGTAATACAACAATACCTACATCGAGAAAGATAGTTGGTAAGAGATATAGTTATGGAAGAGTTGACTCAAAGGAACACGATTTTTGCATCATGCTTATGCGGGATAAAATACAAAGTATTCAGCAGATCATGTGTGTACTAAGATGTGTAAGATGTTTTATGAGGAGCCTTAAGGAAAGATTATCTATCAACCCATATGGTGAAAGGCAATGAGAGATTTAGATACTAGATACAAACTTCATCAAGTAAAAGAAGCAAAGTGAATAAGGGGTACAAGGTACCCAGTGAGTGAAGATTATCATTATTTACCATTCAAGTAGAGAAATACAAGCATTTTAAGTTACCTTTAATTGTAACAGAGGTATGTACAATTTTCCACAGCCATCTCATTTATCCCCTATAGAAGCTAACAGAAGTAGTATAAGAGAAGGATGGATATCAGGATCCGACAGGGGTTAGAGTGACCAAAATAATGAAGGGATTGTTTGCGTTAGTTGACAGTTCTGAAGGATATTGCAAATGTGCTAATAGATCTCCTTGTGAGACACCTAGATGGTGCACTCTGAAATAGTATAGCTAGATATGAGTACTACAAAGATAGGCACTAGAAGCCTTGATGGGATAAATATTATCTTAGTGTGGATCCCGTCCCTAGTAGAGCAAGAATATTAAGCAACCCGAAGAGCCAACGGATAGAGCGAGGGGAGCTAAAAGCAATAGAATGTCTGGTTAAAAGTTTTCAGAATAAAGTGATAGATAGAAATGTTAGCAGGAAATAAGAAGAGAGTTGATGTGATACATGGATGACAACGCTAGGTTAAAGATGACTGTATTACAGAGTCTATAATCAAGGGAAGGAAAAGACGGGAGGTGACAGGCCTTGAGGCAACAAAAGAGTATAGATCATAAAGTCACATCCTCCTTTCGAGAAATAAGTTCATGACTCTAACGTGATTACCAAAAGGAAAAGTTAGACCCCGGAGTAATAGAACTCAGTATGGATTGGTGGACAAGATAAACTGAACATGAATTCGGGACTGAGTAGTTTGATAATGGTCGACATCATGAGAATTTCATATTTCGTTTCGGCGATAATAGTATGGACAACAGAAGAAGATTCATGAGAAATTCAGAGAATGGCCAGTCAGGAAGACGCTTCCCTAAGGCAAGCAATGTGACAAAAGTGGTTAAGCTTAAGGGACTGTATGTGTCAATTATACTAAGTATCACCCTCGTAAGTAAAGAATTTCGTTATCCTCGGTGCAGAAGGATTAATGTAAGGCGAGTAAGGATCATCAATAATGTGAAACGACGACAAGGATAAAGAGGTAAAATATCTATTCGTGGATCGTCATAGCTCTAAATCTTAGTACTCCCCTAAAGGGGGGAATATGGAGTGATGTGGTATGAAGTCAGAATTAAGTGGTTCTAGTAATCATGGAATGGTAAAGGAAGAATGCGGTAAACACAAAAAAGGAATGAGATTGTACTTACTCAAATCCTATTGATATGCTATGATTCTAGAAGATTATGCAAACACGACGTCAAGGAGAGGAAGTAAGGGTTCCTGCCTGAGTTGTTATTGATACATAAGGAGCTAGTGCGAGAGGTAAGTTAAGACAAAGAAATAACCCAAGAGATATTACGCAGAATATAGATATGAGAATGGGCCAACGAGTAGTTAGTAGTTGATTCAAGAAGATCCTAGTTATGGCTAGACAATAGGATACAGAAAAATCAATAGATTGTGCAAGATAAACAGAATGAACCCCAACATAGGGAATTCAGTCTCAAAAATATGACATCATAACCTTGAGAAATATTCTGGTACAAGTTAGAGTAGATAAAGATACTGTATTAGTATTACATGAATAAAAGAGAGCACCATTGGGAAGGCAGTAAAAATATCAGTTTAGAAGCAACCCTACAAGCACAAGGGCATGGGGGTAAGTAACTACGGGTAATTATAGGCGAGGAAGGACATCAAAAATTCCATTGAGTATACGATGTAATAAGCTCACATCCTTACAAGAGTCGAAGGGTGATATCTAAGTACTACAATGAAAAACTAGCTGAGAAAATAAGAAAGATGGCTTCAACCTAAATATGGTAACTTGAAGGAGAAATGGTCATGTAAAAACAATCTCCCTACAAAATTATATGCACTCTAAAAGAAAGTGGCACCTGCCGTGGTGAAAGTAATATTCGAGACCATATGAGTTACACAACAATTCTGGCATGCATGGGAACTATGATAAGCTAAGTATGCACGTAGCAAGGGGACAAAAGACCAAGAAAAACAATTTCTTAGGTTTGAAGAAAGCTGAGATGGAACGAAAGGAATTATTCAATTAATAATCTGTCGTAGAAGACTCTGGTATAAGTTAAAAGAAGGAATTTGGTCCAGGTCATACACAATGGATTGAATTATTAGAAGATTGAATCACGGATATTCCATAGCGTCCATGAAGGGCTAAAGTAATACTTAATACCATGAGCCGCAGATCGAAAGATAGCTTAATCCTACATAAAGGTTAATTAGAGGAAAGAGGAAACTAAAGGGCTACATCAACTAAGTAAAGTAGGAGTTTGATTATTGGACCCAGGGAATAATAGACATCGTGATTGACAACATTGTGGAATCACTCTTAATATCATAGGTGCAACAGAGATAGTGCAGTAGCTATTTTATAACGGCTCTATGATAAAGCTAGTTAGAAGAGTACCAACTTCATAAGAAGTCAGTGTGAAGCACTCACCAAATCATGTAAAGAGGTACAAGTATTATAATAGAAGTTCAAGTCGTGGATGTGAAGCATACCTATGTGGAAGGGAGGTCACGAAAGAAATAGAAGGTGTGATGCAATATTTTAAGGTAAGTAAGTTAAAGTGAATAACGTATGAGATACTCAGGTGTAGAAGTTTTGAATAACCTATACTTAGATAAAGGGCTAGAAGCGTTGCGATTTAGTATCCAGGAATGATAGCGGCGTCGTTAGTGGCATATCTTCCAACCTATGGTTTCTATGTACCAAGAGATCTAGTTGAGAGAGCAAATCAGAATTAGAGACGATGTGATGTCTCGCTGATGTTCCAGAATAACACAAGGAAATCTATGGTGCAAGAAATTTGAAGGAAGGTTATGAGTAGTATAAATGAATATGTGTAGGTCGCAAGCTAATGTACGGTAAAGCGACAAGGTTTTAGGAAGAAAGGAGTAAGGATAAGAAAGGAAGAGTGAGAAGGTGATGAGAATGGATAAAGTCCTTAGGATTAAGCCCATGAAAACAAGAGAGCTGATGGTTTCTCTAAGTTATACAAAGCTCAGTATAGCCTGAATGAACTCAAACTAGTCTAAGACTAATGACATTCAGAATAGATGGAATGCTACCCTGGTAGTACAATGAGGGTGTAATTGTGATAGATAAAGGATGACATTTGGGCCTACGATTGAGTAATGATTTGAAGAAGAAAAAAATGGGATTTTAAGAATTGTACAGGATTAAAATATCCACGTGAGTGAATCACATTGAGATACTATGAAATACAGTTATGGAAATATAGTATCGCCGCTAGATGGATCAGTCTAATTACTCTAGATGTCCCCGATGAAACGTGAGCCATAGCGGCAGTGTAACATAAAAGGTAAAGTTATCAGCGGTAAAATATGGATCAATATTAAGGTGAATCAACGATAGATAAATAAGGTTCCAACGTATAATAGTAGATAAGGATGTAATTCTTAAGATGGATAGTAATGAGGAAGCATTAAAGGACTTAGATTATACATATGGGATAAGCACGAGACTAACCTGGAGTTTTGTAGCAAACCTCAGTAACGATAAATCAAAGTAAGAGTTATGGCACTAAATTCATACGGATGGATAAACGGGCCTATGAAATAAGGTATAACGATATTCGTATGTTCAAACAGTACTGAGCAAAGAACTTCAGTATACTCGTAGATGCCCAGAGGGACATCTTATCTAGCTTTGTGTATGTTTACAAAGTAAGGCCTAGAGATTGGCTAAAAAACTGGAGGAAAAAGGAGAGAAGAGTCGCATAGACGCACTTACAAAGTCAAAGTCATAGAGGCTGCATGATAAAAGTTAACAACAGTTACAAGATTGGATGGATTCCGGCCACGAGTCATGGTGTGAGGAAGAGGCCTAAAGGGGGGAATGCCCTGGCCTTTGGGATTTATTCACATAACAATTTCCTGGATGGCAAGAGGAGTACTAAAGTATCCGCAAGAGCTAGGGGTTAGAAGAATTATAAGTGCATCAATCAACATTCGAGGATGAATATTCCAAAGGGGAGAATGATATTACACTCTATATTTTCATACGTTAAAGTTTCATCGTAAGTTAATTGACGTAAGTTTGGGAATAAGATTATTTTGGAATTGTAAGCATTATGCTATTTCAAACAAGTGATAAATAAATTCATGAAGGTGAGAGGGTAAGCAAATCAAAGAAAATGAATTTCGTCAAAGTTTGACATTTTGGGTTAAAATACCTGGTATTTATGGACTAGTACCATACAAGGTACCACACGACCATAATAGTAAGATGTACAAATTGTATTAAAAGTGAGTAGTATTTTGAGTAATTTGAGATAATTCTTAATTATGTGGGTAAATGGTTAATTATTGATTAGTGGGAATTACCAAGTAAATAAGAAATTGGTAATTAACTAAGATATTTTAGATAAATCTTTAACCTCAACGTGGTAGCAAGATGTAGTCAATAAAATGACTCTTACATTATGTTGCAAGGTGTCATAATTTTAACGGTCAATTTGCACTATTCTTACATCATTCTCATTCAAGAATATAGATGAATTTTGGAATGAGAATGAGATTTGCTTACTTAGTGGGGAGTCCAAAAGTTATAATTATTCATACATAATGTAATTGTCATAAATAAAATGAGAATGAGAATGCCACTCCAACATATAGATATAATGATTCTAAGTAAGCCAAGAGAGGGATAAAGATTCAATATGGATTCACAATCTAAGAAATTTGCGACAAATTTATACTGTGTAATCGCAATGAGATTTGCAATTTTAAGAGAGCACGGTACAATTTTTCTCAAGAACATCATACAAATTTTTCCCTATTTCTATCTGTCGTTACATGTTGTGGCAATTGACGTGTGTTAGAGTGATTGTCAAGAGAATCGGCTCAGTTATGTTAAGGCTATCCCTTCTTTTCTTTTGGCATGATCTATACGACACAAACGAAACGAGTAAATGCACAACTTCCATAAATGACTCTATTCATAAAAGTACTTAAAGTGCCTATGTTCTTGATTCTCCATATGTCTTATTATTCTATCGTCTGTTCACGGGTCTTAGAAAATAAGTAAATTAATAAAGTTTATTTAATGATATTACTTAGAGGCAAAATGGTCTAATGACGTTCCAAGAGATTTTATTGACGTAGTTCTCATGCATTGCATTCATTTATACATGTACATTGACCCATGACTAGACGACGTTATATATGCGTATATACGTATATTATATGTATATGGGATATGGGAAAAGGTTACGGCATTATATACGCACCACCACCTGATCAGCTGGTATACGTTGATGATTTTGCCCACAGTGGCCGAGATGATATGATGGGATGCCCTCAGAGGCCTGATGATGTTATGAAACATGTACCTATACACGACATGACATCCATACGCATATGCATGACACTATGAGTATTTCATGATTTACAAAGTTATTCAGACTTACATGTCGAGTCTTTTACTCTATGTTTCTCTCATGTCTATTATTTACTGATTTTCATTCCCTACATACTCGGTACATTATTTGTACTGACATCCCTTTTGCCTGGGGTGTTGTGTTTCATGCCTGCGAGTCTCGATAGATAGGTCGAGAGTCCTCCAAGTAGGCTATCAGCTCAGCGGAAGATGTTGGTGTGCTCCATTTGCTCAGGAGTTTCTTGTTTGGTCAGTATGATTTAAACGTGTATTGGTTGGTATGGCGGGGCCCTGCTCTGACCTTTTACAATAAGTACGTACTTTTAGATGCTTGTAGACAGATATCATGTATATGGTTATTAGTATGTCCTTGTCGGCCTATATCTAAAGTATATAACGGATCACATTGGCCTAATAGGCATGTATGTCACAGGTATAAGTTTCTATATCCGGTTGGGTCGTTCTATGTCGGGTGTTCCCTTATGTTTACTCTAGCTAACTCATGACGCCCCTTCTGGCCCACTTACCTATAATGATGTAATAAGAAATATACGTTACGTTGGTACTCGGCTAAGTAAAGTACCGGGTGCTCGTCGCGGCCCATCAGTTTGGGTCGTGACAAAAGACATCACCAGAAACGCTTAGTGACCATAACGGGTCCTGAAAGCCACCTTCAGAATATTTGAAGCCCGAATCTTCAACTGATGGTACCCCGATCTCAAATTAATCTTTGAGAATACCCTAGTACCTTGCATCTGATCAAACAAAGATGAATACACAGTAGTGGGTAATTATTCTTGATAGTAACCTTGTTCAACTGTTTGTAGTCAATGCACATCCTCATAGAACCATCTTTCCTCTTCACGAATAGTACTGGTGCGCCCCAAGGCGACACACTAGGCCTGATGAACCCTTATCAAGCAACTCCTCTAACTATTCCTTCAACTCCTTTGACTCTACTGGTGCCATACGATACGGTGGGATACATATGGCCTGAGTGCCCAACACCAATTCAATACAAAAATCAATATCCCTATCATGTCGCGTGCCCGACAGATCTACAAAAAACACATCTTGGAACTCTCTCATTACCGGTACTGACTCAAAAGTAGCAATACCATCACTTACATCCCTCACAAAGGCCAAATATGCCAAACACCCCTTCTCTACCATCCGTTGCACCTTTAAATATGAAATAACTCTGCTGGGAACATGATTTAGGGCACCTCTACACTCCAGCCTTAGCAACCTAGGCATAGCCAATATCACGATCTTAGAGTGACAATCTAGAATAACGTGATATGGTGACAACCAATCCATATCCAAAATCACATCAAAATCTACCAGGATGAGCAATAATAAATCAACAATAGTCTCAAAACACCCAATGGTCACCATACAAGACCGATATACATTATCTACCATAATAGAATCACCCACAGGTGTAGATACATAAAAAGGCATATGTAAAGATTCACGAGGCATATCCAAAGAACCGACAAAGTATGATGACACATTTGAATTAGTGAAATCATAGTTAAATAACACTGAAGCATCTCAGTAGTACACTAAAATAATATATGTGATCACGGCTTTGGAAGCAACTTCCTCTAGCCTGGTGGGAAATGCATAGCAATGGGCCTCACCACCACATGACCGACCTTTCCCTCTAGGGCGACCTTAAACAGACTGAGCCCCAACCCTAGCTAATTGTGCGGGTAATGTAGCTACTGGTGTGGAACCCTACTCAGAAGTCTTGGGCAATCCCTCTTTCGATGACTCAAGTCTCCATACTTGAAGCAACCCCTCCAATAAGGTTGCTGACCTTGATTACCTGAAGAACACCTTGTGGAACCCTAAGAAAGTGGAGAACCGTAAGAACTCTATGCCGACAGTGCATTAAATGATGACTGAACTGGTCTATCACTATTTCAATTGTGGTTAACTTACGAACCATGAGGAATCTGACGAGCTGCTTGAATCGGCCTAATAGGACGACCTCTGTAGTATTGTGAATGTCCTCCAAATGAGGAACTTCTAAAACAAACTGAACCATGAGGCCTCTTGGCTTCCTGCTCCTCATGCTCAAGCCTACAAACTTGCTTCACATGTCTAGCAGTCTCAACCACCTGGTCAAACCTAGCATCCATATCGGCCTCTTGGGCCAAACTGTGACGTAGACCATAGTTGAGTCCATAAATGAACCTCTTGATATTCTCACTCTCTTTGAGAACCAACCATACTCTATGACATGCCAAATCTACAAATCTCATTGAGTCACAGTCATAGCCTCCTAGCGTAGCTGCTCAAACTCTCGATGCAACTCATTTCTATGAGTCTATAGAACAAACTTCTCTAAGACAAAAATTTAGAACTTATGCCATGTAAGTGGTGTTGTGTAGGCTGGCCTACCTGATTCTGCCACCATCTGTAGGATGCCTCTGTCAGCTGAAAAGTAGTAAAGGAAACTCCACTGGTGTCCACAATGCCCATTGTGGGAAGAATCTGATGACATCGATCTAGAAAACCTTGAGCATATTATGACTCTCCTCCACTAAACTAGGGAGGATCAAGCTCTTAAATCTCTCCAACCTCTTTTTCTCCTCATCGGACATAGGTGGACCAACCTGGGCCCGAGAAACAATAACTGGCTGAACTGGTAATACCCTGGTGTTTGATAACCCTGAGTTAGCTGCTCCGATGTATGAGTGGTGGGAGTATGGGCTCCTCCCCCAGCCTGTGAGGTAGTGGGTGCAACTGGTATCATGCATACGTGAGCCAAGCTCGTGCACATGCTCAAAATCTAAGCCAAAGCTTCCTAAAGACCAGGTATATTAATAGTGTTTACCTTGAAAGTGGTAATAGCAATTAAATTTGATTTTGTGGTTTTAAAAATACGTGATATGTTTTTATGCTAGTTGTTAGGCAATGGATACTAATCAAAATATTTGGAAACAATATGATAACTTTGAAAGCAATGTAATAATCGAACCAAATGACTGGAGAACAAGGCCTCGAGCTTGCGTATTCAAAGCCTCGAGGTCAAGTCAGATGTCCTGCTGAGGATAGTCGATGGAGGATTAAAATTTATGATGGCCTTGATGGAAGCCTCTTATGACCAATAATGAGCAATAAATGAAGAATAATAATTAGAACACTATGAATATAAGTAATAAATATAGGTAGTGAAATCAAGAGAATATGTTGAGTTAGAGAGTAGAGAGAATGTTCTTGTGTATTCAATTGTGTATCAGATGTCCTTACAAAATGACAAGGATCCCCTTTATATATGTAGGAGGAGTCCCAACATAGTACAAATACATTTATTACAAAAACATATGGCTGGTACAGCCATTTAATGCCACAGTACGAGCTTATGCTAGCCTAATAAATCTAGGCCAGCTTTAATCACGTGCTTTGGGAATTTTCCATCTGTCCATCATAGCCTTTGTTTTGTAGTGCCTCGGGGTCGACCGCTGAGAACCCTTGGGGGAAAACTCCGAGCTTTGAGCCTTTTGATTTTATCGTATGCAGATAGTCCCCGCATTTCTTAGATTAAAATGATAAGAAACGATTGTGACACCGATCTCCTCGAGCCTCTTGTGATGATGTCATGCTTATGACATCAGCTTTTGTGATAACTGAGACATTACGTCGATACGTCTTCTCTTGGAACATTTATTATAGTGTCGATTTACTTTTCCAAGGGGATAATATCACCGCTGATACGTCTCCCAACAGGTATTTATTGCGCATGTCGATACGTTTCCCAAAGACATTGATAGCATCATCGGTTGTGCTGCCACCTTTTCTATAAATGGAAGCTTTCTGGAACCAAAGCTTCATTCAATCATTCTCCAACAGCCCTTTTTTACTCTTTTCTCCCCTTCGTCCTCATCCAGTGGTATTTCTCATGTTTGAAGCCCATGGATTTAAGGCCACATGGAAGTGTCCCCATCAGTTACGCCATGGCCCTTTCCCAAAGATTTCCCCTATTGAGCGGGACTATACTGATTTTTTGTTGTTGTTGTTGTTATTGTTGGACCGAGGTAATGAGAGAGAAATCTCAAATTGTATTCTCATTAAAGTATATGCGGACTATGAACTTCTACTCATCTCTCTTAACTACCCGATGCGATGCTTTACTCCTTTTACTTTCTGTGGAGTGAGGTGGTACCGTCTACTAACTGTTGCATCTCACACCAGTGCAACGTCTCAGGAAGTGGCTTCACAATAGTAGTGCTGGTGAGATCCATACTCGCCAGATTTTTCACCTAGCCACTTCTTCATCCCTTTCAGCTTCTTCATCTTTTTCTGCTTCTTCTTCATCATTTTCTTCTTCTTCTTCATCCTTGAAGATGCCGTTTGGATGATCGAGATGAGGCCCCCGAGAAGATGGTTCTCGAAGATACTACCGTCGAGGATGAACCCCCGAGAATAGATTAGACTCTTAGCATTATTAATTTTTTTTTGCTTCTTTGTTTCTGTGTAAGGACCCCTCGTGGCCTTTTGTAATCATGTGTAAGGACCCCTCGTGGGCTTTTGTAATCATGGTTTATTAATTCAAAGATGTTTCTTTGTTTTGTCTCTGATTTATGATGGATTCCCTTTTATTTGCGTTTGTGAAAAATATGAGCATGTGACTTTATCGATTGGCCTGAGTATCGGACCTGGACGTAAGTATTCCCTTGGTTCTTGATCGGTCAATATGATTTTTCTTGAAACCCTTTGTCATCTCTCGAAGTACGGGTTAACCCGGTACAGACTTAGACTGTCGAAACTAGCGACTTTGAATAGAGTGAGAATGGGTCCTCAGTTTTTAGAACAAACTTAGCTCCATTTAGATCCCATTGGTATTCTTCGAGGAAGAATTTGCTCAAATGCCTGCGAATAAAGATAGCCCTAGGGCATTCACAGACAATCCCTGAGTAAGTTTTAGCCCAAGTTCGGGTGGCCTAAAAAACTTGATTTGAACTTAAAATAAAGGTAGCCCTAAGGCTTCATCAGTAATTCTTGAGTGAACTGGCTCGAGCTTAGGTAGCCCGAGGAACAAGGAATTGGGTAAATGACCCACATTCGCAATAGCAGAAATCCTCAAGGAAGGATACTACCTCGAGGTTTGGCATATATATGAATAGCTCTTTTAGAACTTATCTTTCGATTTGACAGGGGACCTCGAGATCGGGTACCATCTCGAGGCTTGTAATGATATTAATAGCTCCTTAGAGCCCTTCTTCTTTTTGACGGAGGTCCTCAAGATTGGGTATCATCCCGAGGCTCGTAATGTTATTGATGGCTCCTTAGAGCCTTTCTTCTTTTTTGGCAGAGGTCCTCGAGATCGGGTACCATCTCGAGGCTACGTTGATGTGGGGGTCTTTGATCCCAAAACATCGCATGGAAACATCAATTATATGACATGGTTATGAAACGACCGAGGCAATCCCGCTGGTATATCTTCTCAAAGCAGTAAAGGCTTAGTCAGTATTTTTTAATTTACCTTTGAGGCAGGCGAACAGTTACCGCTCTCTCTATATATATATATATATATATATAGGTTTGTCCTCCTTCCTTTGAGGATTCCGCTATCCTGAATAGCTATCCCCCTCCATAGAGTTCTTCTTTCCTACGTTAGGCCTTTCACCATTTTGAATTTGAAGACCTCGCTCAAATTCTCTGGCTTTACAACAGTTATGGCTGGTATGCCGAGATCATGCCAGCATGAGGAGGAAGTTCCACCTCTGGTTCCCGCCTAGTTAGTGGTGTGTCGCTGGTGCCAGGCGAGCCAACCTCAGGACATTTTGTTTCGAGGTGGGATTTTTTGTCCGGAAAACCTCCCAATGCTGGGTCATTGGGAATATGCCTCAAAGTTTATTTCTTTAATAGGAAAAGGGTATCTTGAGTCAGTGAGGAAAGATTGTGGCTAGGGGGAAAAGGTAGTACTGCAAGTACCTTCCCCGGAGGAGAGCATTATGGATCACGCCGAGGGGTTTTTGAATGTATACATGTACCCCTTTATGTTGGGTCACCTTGATAGAGTTGTTCTCGATTTCTGTCAAAAGTATCGGGCTACCTTGACGCAGGTTCATCCGTCATTTTAGAGGATAGTATTGATGATGCAATTCTTTGCGGAGGGAGCAGGGCTCGAGTTCACCCTTAGCCATCTTTTCAGGTCGTACTGGCCTTTACACCCCATGTCCTGCTAACCCTACGATGTCGATCCACTAGGCCCTTCATTGTCAAAGATGAAGAAGATGGGGATCGGGGATGGATTAGCCGATTCGTCCGAGTACAGACTGTTGAAATTATCCCCGTGGAAATTCTGTCGTTTCCTGAGGAATGGAATTTTACACGTAAGTGGTGCACTTTTGCCTTTGTTGATTTGTTTATGGTGGAGGCGGGCTCTATAAATGCGTCTTTCTTTCCCTTTCTACAGCAATTCCATGGATGCAATACGAGGTCCCTAGGCTGACAGATTGGGCTTGGAAGTTGGTGACCCACTCGAGTTATGATGGGCGTAGGTGGCGAGACTTGTCTAAGGGTAGGTAGGAGGCTAAACACCATGGTACGTGTTATGTGATTTGCTACCTTTTTTGAAAGGCCCTTTCTTTTTATGCATACTGACCCCATCATCGTAAGCATTGGGGAGTTCTTCGAGGTGAGATTGTGCCCTCTCAGAGAAGTATCGTCAGCTTCGGGGCCGAGGAATGACAATATCAAGCCAAGGTGTCCTCCGTAGTGCGACGGCAGTTATAGCAAGGCGAGTCCAGGCCGGGGCTCAGAGAGGATGTATCAGCCGATCCTGGAGCGCCCGAGATCTCTGGATTTAGAAAAGAGGTCCCTCCTCTGCTGACATTATCTTTTCTCGTCGAGGGTACCTCGAGGAGCGAGGATTCTCTGCCGCCGACTTCTTCTCCCGTCGAAGGCACTTTGAGGGATGTTCAAAGCTAGGGGCCGCATATATCGGGTGACTGTATACCAACCGGGAGTGGTTCTGCTGGGATTGATGGAGCCGGGCTTGTGTGTGTGCGCTCGACCTTTGAGGAAGCTTAGCGGCTCTACTCTATGGTAAGTTTTAGCCGATCGTATTAGTTTTATAGTTTTTGCAATTTTCACTCTCTTATCGAATTTCACTTCCATAGGCTTTTAACAAGCTCAAGTTTGAGCTGCTTCGCCGTGAGGCCATGCTGTGAAAAGCCATGGATGGGGAGAAATCCCTCAGGCTTCTTTGCGATAAAACGAAAGACGAGTTGGAACACTTGCGGTATGAGGAGAGTTAAAGTCTGAACTACGAAAGCTACCTCAAGGAGCAGGTAATTTTTGTTCCAAGAGGGGTACGTGCTTCTTCTTCTATATTTTGAGGCTAATGTTTCGTTTACTTCAGTTGCAGAAAAAGATGGAGGACCTGGAACTCCTTTGGGGTGAACTCGGTCAAGACAAGCGTGAGTGCGATGAGCTAGAGGCTTAGATGGATTCCCACGTCATGGCCTAGAAAAATGTTTTGGCTAAAGTTTCTACCCTCGAGATACAGCTTCGAAATGCCCGTGAAAATAGCTCGGTTTAGACAAGCAAGATTGAGAATCTCGAGTCTGATCTTTTGAAGATGAAAGCTCAGGTCGTGGATGCCAGGGCTGAAACTGAAGCTGAAGAGATTCGGGCTAAGTCCAACAAAAAAGTGGTTGTCTATTCAAAAGACGTTGATGACGCTCGAGCTAACTTGAGCGATGCTTCTGATCGGGAGAGCAGAAGCAATGACTATGCCCGGTGTAAATATCGAAAGGAAACCCTTGAAGAGATTCATGCTAGGGGCTTCGATCTCTTGGAAGAGGTAGTGCAAGCTAAGGCAGATAAATATGATGCCAAGTTCATTTTGTCTGATGCTGAGGATAATGAGGAAAAGGACGATGGGACACAGTCCCCGAGGGGGACGTAGATTAGACCCCACCCCCACCCCCTTTTTTGATTCATTGTATAGTGTTCTTTGAGAAATTTTGCAAATATAACCTTCGCATAGCTTCATACATGCGTATATAAAGAAACCTTTCGGTTTTCTCCTTCTATGGATTTCTATTTGCTTGTGTATGTCTTTGAGTTTTGACGTTTTGTCAATAATTATCCAAGCGAATTGTCCTTTGAGAAAAACCTTTAGGTTTACAGTTCGGCCCTGGGACTCATTAGGCTGGCTCGCAGGCTCTTACGCATTTGCCTTCAAGCGTATTAAGTTAACTGTTTCGGGCTTAGTCTCCGAGTCGGGTTTCGACTCGAGCTCATTATCCCTCAAGTTTTAAAGCTGGATCTTACGTGTAGGGTCGGTACGACCTCTTAACATGGGCTGGAAATAGTGTCTCTTATGCGTAGGGTCAGTACGACCTCTTAATATGGGCTGGCGATAGTGGCTCTTACGCGTATGGTCGGTATGACCTCTTTAGGCTTTGTTTTCCCTCGTCAAAGATTTTGAAATTTTTGTGTTCGCCCAACTCTTCAACAGCTTGCAAACAGCCTTGATTGTAAGTCATTATGTAGCGATGAATGAGCACCTCAGGAGGTTTTGCTCGGTGGTTGAATGTTTCGACGCCTATAGTTTGGAGCTGATATGGTCGAAGCTCTTTTGCCTATGTCGAGGGTAGCCTATTTAACTGGTTATTTTCGAAGTACTTTTGAAGTATTTAAAGGCCTATTATTTTATAGCGATGGTCAGGCGTCCCCGAGTCGCGTTAGTTTGGCTGGTACAGCCTTGTGACCATAGTCATTGTGTTTGGCCGAAGGCTTTCAGTCCCCTAGTGAAGTAGTTTTAGCGTCTATATCGAGGGTATGCCTTTTTAGGGGTCTTACAAGTTAGAATATATAGCCTTTTTAGGGGTCTTTGAGGTCTTACAGTTCTGGTTACTAGTGTCACGCCTCGAACCCCAGGGGGCGAGAGCGGCACCCAATATCTTACCTATCCTTGCGTACCAACTTGCAACTAAGGGACTCTAAACATGTGATGCCATACTTTGGCCATGGGCCACATTGCAAGATAACTGCGAATGCTGACTAAATGTCAATATAAAATTGGGTCGACAAGGCCGTTATAACTATTACAGCTGACAAGCCAACCAAATATACATACAAGGCCTGCAAGCCCAACATATTGCACTAATTGACACGATATGTCTACAAGTCTCTACTGATGGATATACTATGATTGGAACAGCTCCCCGACCTACTCATAACATATATACATATATATACAAGATGTACATAAGGCTCTAGACCCAGAAACTTCGAAAGGCATGGAGCTTACCAATCAAGCTGAACTCGAGAAACACTTATTGAAGAGGCCTACCCATCTGTCTGTCTGACCTGCACGCATGAAATGCAGCGACCCCAGAAAAGGGACGTTAGTACGAGATAATGTACTGAGTATGTAAGGCAATATACTGAAAGCTGAAACTGAACTGATATATAATAACTGCAAGTAGTTGGAAGTCAAAGATAATCTAAAGATATGCTTACCTACTGATACTGACTCAACTCTCTTAATATAGTAAGTATAATAGTTGTCCGGACTTATAAGGCTCGGTATATATATAACTGTTGTATTGTAGTAGGCTCGCTCATAGGAGCTTGGCCTTACTAGGCTCTGTATCTCCACCAACTGGGCTCGTTCATAAGTGCTCGACCACAGTAGGCTCGGTATATAATTTATCATCTTATCAGAGGTTGCCCAATAGAGGCCTGCCCATCGATTATAGCTCGATGGTAATGAAAATACTTTTAATACTCTATATATGTAAACGCTCTGTTCTTTTGACCGAAAGAAGAAAATACTCAACTTAATATGCAGTCCTGATAAGAAGAATATGGTAACTTACAAATCTAGGAAAATATATGTAATTTGCGAGACTAGCAAAATATACATAAATTTCGGGATACAAATTTTTCTTTATACCTCGTTATCAAACTTATGTAATTACGATATCATGCTAAAATGAAGAAAAAACTTAGCCTTAACATACATGTTCTTGGGACTTCTTGCGAAGAACGAACCTATGCTTGGATTGAACAAAATTAGACTGAAATTTCAATCGAAATTTTTGAATTTGTTGAACGAAATGATTCTATTGGTTCAAGACAGAATATAAATGTTTGGTTTCACGTTTTTGGTTCAAGGTAAAAATGCAAATGCTTGTTTGATCTTGAATTGTCTTAAATACAAATGTTTGGTTTTACGTTTTTGGTTCAAGACAAAAATGCAAATGCTTGTTTGAAATGGAATTTTTGCTTCTGCCTAACGTCTTGCCCTTTTAAGCCAAAGGCAGATTTGGCTTAGCCTTTTACAAGGAATTTCATGGATTCTATTCAATTCTTATTAAGATTTTGACTTAGTCATTATTTTGTTACTACATGATAGTCATTTGGCAAGGTGACTTAAGAGTCATCCTTTGCCTAGTGTGACTTTATGCCACGTGGTGAAGATTATTAATCTTTACCCATTTATTAGTTAACTGGGTAATGTCCCATTACCCGGTAATTAACCAATTACCCACATAATTTAAAAAAATTCTCAACTTAATTAAATACTACTCTCTTTTAATATATCTTGTACACCTTATGGTCATGTAGTACCTTGTGTGGCACTATTACATAAATACCGAGTATTTTAGCTCGGGCCATATTTTATCCCAAAAATGCCAAATTTCAACGAAACTCATTTTCTTTGACTTGCTTCCCCTTTTATCTTCATGAATCTACTCATCACTTGATTGAAATAGCATAATCTTTATAATCTCCAAATAATCTTTTTCTTGGACTGATGTCAATTACCTTACAACAAATTCAACATAAAATACTGTAGGGTGCAATGTTGTCATAACTTATTACTGCAAAGTGTAACATCATCGTAATGTAATATTGCTGGGTGCAATACTATCGTAACTTATTACTGTGAGACTTAACATCATCGTAATATAATATTGCAGGTCATACATCCTCGTAATATATTGTTGCAAGGGTAACATCATCGTAATATATTACTGTAGAGCATAACATCGACGTAATACTGTGGGGCGTAACATTATTCCCCCCTTTTGGAACATTCATCCTCGAATGTTGTCTGATGCACTTATCATTTTCATAATTTTATATCTTCCGAATACTTTAGAAATTCCCTTGTCATCTAGGCGACTGTTCTGTGAATGAGTTCAAAGTCCAGGGCATTCCCCCCTTAGGCCTCCTTCTCACACCACAACTTGTAGTCGGAATCGTTCCAATCTCGTAACTATTACTACCTTTTATCATGCAACCTGTACAATTTTTGACCTTGTAGGTGTGCCCAATCTCTAGGATTCAAATGTAGAGCTAGATAAGATGTCCTTTTGGTCATATATGAGTATACTGAAGTTCTTCGCTCGGTACTTTGTTGAATTCACGAATATTGCTATATCTCATCGCCTAGGTCCGTTTAGACATCCGTATGAATTTACTTCCATAACTCTTACATTAATTTATTGTTACTGAGGTCCGCTACCAAATCCCAGCTTACTCTCGTTGCTTATTCCATATGTATAAATTTAAGTCCTTTAATGCTTACTCATTACTGCTCATCTTTAGAATGATGGCCCAATCTCATCTCATACTTTGTGACTTTTGTCCATCTATTGTTGATTCACCTCAATATTGATCTATAATATACCACTGATAACTTGAAACTTCTTACGTAATACTTTGCCCCTAGGGCTTACGTTACCTCAAGGAATATTCGAAGTGATTCCCATAATCGTATTTCATAGTGTCTCAATGTAATTCACCTTATGGGGGTATTCTAATTTCATGCTGCCAGCAAAATCTTTTCTCATTCTCTTCTCTTTTTTTTCAAATCATTATTCAAGCGAAGGCCCAAATGTCATCATGTATCTGTCACAATTATACACTCATTGTATTACCATGTCAGCATTTCATTCCTTCTAAATGCTATTAATCTTAGACTCCTTTGAGTTCATTAAAGCTATAGTGAGCTTTGTATAACATAGAGAAACTATCTTCTCTTCTCGTTTTCATGAGCTTAATCCTAAAGACTTATTTATTCTCGTCACCTTTTCACTTGTCTTTCCTTATCCTTACACATGCTTCCTTAAAACTTTATCCCTCTACCATACTTTAGCTTACGACCTATCATATCCATTTATAAACTTTCCTTCAACTTGCTTACATCATAGATTTTCTTATGTTATTCTGGAACGTCAAGCAAGGCATCACATCGTCTCCAACTTTTCTCTATTCTCTTAACTAGATCTCTCAGTGCTTAGAAACCATAGGATGGAAGACATGCCGTCGACGATGCCGCTATCATTCCCGGTTATTGGATCCCCGTACTTATATCCTTCTATCCGAAGTATGGACTATTCACAATTTTCTGCCTTTGAGTATCTCGTACGTTGTTCACCTTTACCTTACTTACCTTAAAATCTCACATCGTATCTTCTATCTCTCTCATGACCTCCCTTCTACCTAGGTGTAATTCTCGTCCATAACTTGAAGCTCTATTATAATACTTGCACCTCTGGTGCATACACAATCTCGTGGGAGTTTCATACTGACTTCTTATGAGACTGGTACCATTCTAATTGGCTTTATCGTAGAGCCCTTATAGAACATAGTTGTTGTGCTATCTCTCTTGCACCTCTAATATTAAGAGTGATTCTACTATGTTCTCAATCAAGATTCCTATAACTTCTGGGTCCAATAATCAGATTCTTGATTTACTTTGTTGATGTAACTCTTTAGTTTTCTTGTTCTTCCGATCGGCCTTTTTGCTGGCTTAAGTTATCTTCCAATCTGTGGCTCATGGTATTAGTTATTACTTTAGCCCTCCATGGACGCTATGGAATATCCATGATACAATCTTCTAACAATTCATTCCTTTGTCTATGATCTGGGCTCAATTCTTTGTTTTAACTTATACTAGAATCTTTTGCGGCGTATGATTGTCAACATATATGTTGTATGGATAATGCTCCAAAATCTTGAGTGTATCCATAATGTACTAACTCTGGATCATTGATCGAATAATTCCTTTTTTCCATTTTAGCTTTCTTTCAACGGAAGCTATTACTTTTCCTGGTCTTTATGCCCCCTTGTTGCGTCCACACTTAGCTTATCTTAGTGCTCACACATGCCAGAGTTTTCGTACAACTCATATGATCTCGAATATTACTTTTAATTTTACTTCACGTTCATTCGTCATGCTAGGTGCCACTTTCCTTTGGAGTGCTATAATGTTGTTGTGGGACTGTTGTTACACGACCATTTCCTCTTTAGGTCGTTGTGCTTAAGTTGAAGCCTTCTTCCTTTTTTTCCTCAACTAGTCTTTTGTTGTAGTACATAGGGAGAACCCTTGAACCTCGTAAAGATGTGACCTTATTACGGACCTTTTGATGTCCTTCCTTGCCTATAATTATCTGTAGTTGTTACCTCCGTGCCCTTGTGCTTGTAGGGTTGCTTTTGAACTGATATTTTGATTCCCTTCCCAGCGGCACTATCTTCCATTCCCATAATACTCATATGGTACCTTTGACAACCCCAACTTCAATCTGAATACTTCTTAAGTATTATAATGACGTTACTGCGAGGCTGAGTTCACTATATTGGGTTTTACTATGTTGATCTTACACGATCTGCTAACTCATCTGTAACCTCCTGTTTGGCCATAACTAGGCTCTTCCTTAATCAACTACCAACTACTCGTTGTCCCATTCTCATATCAATTTTCTGCGTAATCTTTCTTGGGTTATTTCCTTTGTTTTAACCTACTGCTCGTACCGGCTCCTTATCTATCACTATCATTTCGAGTAGGAACCTTTACTTCCTCTCCTTGACATCGTATTTGCATAATGTTCTAAACTCGTAACATATACGTAGGCTTCGGATAATTTCAGTCTCATCCCTTTTCATTTTTTTCGCATTCTTCCTTTATCATTCCATAATTACTAGAACCACTTCATTCTGTCTTAGCGCCACATCATTCCATATTCCCCCCTTTTGTAAAAGTGGAGTTACGATGACCTACCTATAAAAAATTTAACTCTTCATCTTTGACATCCTTTCACATCATCGATGACCCTTACTCGCCTTGCGGTAATCCTTTTGTACCAAGGATAGCAAAATTCCTTACTCACAAAGGTGAAACTTAGTATAACTGGCACATACAGTTCCTTAAGCTGAACTTTGCTCACATTGCTTGGTGTAGGGAAGCGTCTTCCTGAATGACCATTCTCTGAATTTCTCATGAATCTTCTTCTGTCATCCATTCTATTATTGCCGGAACAAAATCTAATATTCTTATGATGGCGACTATCATCAGTCACTCAGTCCCTAATTCATGTTTAGTTTATCTTGTTCACCAATCTATATTGGTTCTATTAATCCGGGGTCTAACTTTTCCTCTTGGTAATCGCGCTAGAGTTGCAAACTTATTTCTCAAAATGAGGATATGACTGTATGGCCTATACTCTTTTGTTGTCCTAAGGCACCTCACATCCCTTTTTTCACCTGACTATAGACTCTGTACTACTGTCATCATATTTTTTCCTACCGTCGTTATCCTTGTATCACACCTTATTCATAATGTTTCCTTATCTCTCTTGTTATTTACCTGCTAATATTTCTGCCTATCACTTTCTTTTGAAAGCTTCAACATGACATTCTTTTGCTTTTAGCTCCCCTTGCTTCATCTATTGGTTCTTCGGGTTGCCAAGCATTTTTGTTCTACTATGGGTGGGAGCCATACTAAGGTAATATTTATCCCTTCAAGGCTTCCAGTGCCTATCTTTGTAGTACTCATATCTAGCTGTAATATTTTAGAGTGCACCATCTGGTTATCTCATAAAGATATCTATTAGCATATTTGCAATATCCTTCGGAAATATCAACTGACACAAACAATTCATCCATCATATCTTCTTATACTACTATTAACCCTCATAGGGCATATCTGGAATGGGTGCGACGAATTGTATATGCCTCTGTTACTATTGAATATAACTCAAAAAGCTTATGTTCCCCTGCCTCAATTACAAACGTTGTTAACCTTCATTAACTGGGCGCCTCGTGCCCTTCTTCATCTTGCTTATTTTGTTTGTTGAAACTTGTATTTATCTTTCTAATCTCTCATTGTTTTTCACCATAAGGATGGATAGACATTCTTGCCTTAAGGCTTCTTATCAGGAAGCTTACACTTTTCAGTACACCCATGATCTGCTCAAGACCTCACATTTACTTATCGTAGGCATCATACAAAAATTCAATTCCTCTGACTCAGCTCGTCCACAACTATCTCTCTTTCCAACCTTCATTCCGGATGTAGGTATCGTCTTATTACAAATAAAAAAATATTCGGAAATTTGAATTCTTATAAGTGAGCTCTACCACACGATCTAGAGTAAGAAGAAAGAGTGATAATCCTAAATGCCCTGTAGCCTCCTGCTTATAAGTGTGGTGCACGACACACCCATAAAAAAGACTCTACTAGACACGGCTTGTAGACTCCCTAGGACAGAACTGCTCTGATATCACTTTTGTCACGACCCAAACCGATCGGCCGCAACGGGCACCCGGTACCTTACTCAACCGAATACCAACGTAATGCATCTTTCTTATTACATCATCATATACACGTGACATACGAGCCTAATAGGCCAACATAATCATTTAAATATAAAACTAGGCCGACAAGGCCACCATAACTATTACAGCTGACAAACCAGCCAAATATACATACAAGGCCTGCAAGCCCAACATATTGCACTAACTAACAGGATATATCTACAAGCCTCTACTGATGGATATACAATGATCGGAACAGCTCCCCGGCCTACTCATAACATATATACATATATATACAAGATGTACATAAGGATTTAGACCCGAAAACTCCAAAAGGCATGGAGCTTACCGATCAAGCTGAACTCGAGCAATACTTAATCGAAGAGGCCTACCCGTCTGTCTGTCTGACCTGCACGCATGAAATGCAGCACCCCTAGAAATGGGATGTCAGTACCAAATAATGTACCAAGTATGTAAGGCAATGTACTGAAAGCTGAAACTGAACTGATAATATAATAACTGCAAGTAGCTGGAAGTCAAAGATAATCTGAAGATATGCTTACCTACTGATACTGACTCAACCCTATTAATATAGTAAGTAAAATATTTTTCCGGCCCTAAAAGGCTCGGTATATATATAACTTCTCTACCGTAGTAGGCTCGCTCATAGGCGTTCAGCCATACTAGGCTCTGTATCTCGACCAACTGGGCTCGCTCATAAGCGCTCGGCCACAGTAGGCACGGTATATAACTTACCATCTGATCAGAGGTTGCCCAATAGAGGCCTGCCCATCGACTATAGCTCGATGGTAATGAAAATACTTTTAATCCTCTATATATGTAAACGCTCTTCTCTTTTGAACGGAAGAAACAAATACTCAACTGAATATGCAGTCACGATAAGAAGAATATGGTAACTTACAAATCTAGAAAAATATATGTAATTTGCGAGACTAGGAAAATATACGTAAATTCCTGGATACGAATTTTTCTTTATGCCTCGTTATCAAACTTGTGTAATTACAATATCATGCTAAAATGAAGGAAAAGCATAGCCTTAACATACCTGTTCCTGGAATTATTTGAACAAAATGAAGCTTTCTACTTCTTGCGAAATACGAACGAACCTATGCTTGGATTGAATAAAATTGGACTGAAATTTCAATCGAAATTTTTGAATTTGTTGAACGAAATGATTCTGTTGGTTCAAGACAGAATATAAATGTTTGGTTTCACGTTTTTGGTTCAAGGCAAAAATGCAAATGCTTGTTTGATCTTGTATTGTCTTTAATACAAATGTTTGGTTTCACGTTTTTGGTTCAAGACAAAAATGCAAATGCTTGTTTGAAATGGAATTTTTGCTTCTGGCTAACGTCTTGCCCTTTTAAGCCAAAGGCAGATTTGTCTTAGCCTTTTACAAGGAATTTCATGGATTTTATTCAATTGTTATCAAGATTTTGACTCAGTCGTTATTTGGTTACTACATGGTAGCCATCTGGCAAGGTGACTTAAGAGTCATTCTTTGCCTATTGTGGCTTTATGCCACGTAGTGAAGATTATTAATCTTTACCTACTTATGGTAATTAACCAATTACCCGCAGAATTTAAAAATTGTCTCAACTTAATTAAATACTACTCTTATTTAACATGCCTTGTACACCTTATGGTCATGTAGCATCTTGTATGGCACTAGTTCATAAATACCGGGTATTTTAACTCAGGCCATATTATATCCCAAAATGCCAAATTTCAACGAAACTCATTTTCCTTGACTCGCTTCCCCTTTCATCTTCACGAATTTACTCATCACTTGTTTGAAATAGCATAATCCTTATAATCTCCAAATAATCTTTTCCTTGTACTGATGTCAATTACCTTACGACAACTTCAACGTAAAATATAGCAGGGTGCAATACTGATAGGTGCAATACTGTCGTACCTTATTACTGTGAGGCGTAACATCATCGTAATGTTATAATGCAGGTTGTAACATCCTCGTAATATATTGTTGCAGTGGGTAACATCATCGTAATATATTATTGCAGAGCGTAACATCAACGTAATACTGCGGGGCGTAACAACTTGGTACAAGTATGGTTCATGCCTTGATTGAGGTCTTACAGTTTTGGATACTTGGTAAAGTATGGTTCATGCCTTGATTGAGGTCTTACAGTTTTGGTGTTGCCTCATAAAGTTCTTACGGGGTCGAGGTTGCCCATATGGGGTCTTATGACCTCGGCAGTACCCGAGACATTGAAAGTTTTGTTGGCCCTAAGGTTGTTATTATAGACTTGACGTTGCCTCGTTTAGGGCTTATTAGTTTGAAACTCCCAACCTGGAGGTCATGCAGTTGCGAGTTTTTGACGTCAGTCCCCAAGTATTCGGGACGTTTTTGGCTCTAAAGTCATATTTGTAATGCTTTGGTGGAGGGGCAAGTATTCTTTGATTACTTGGTGAAAGTATACAAGTTTTGTTTGTCAAGGTCTTGGTCATTCTATACGGACACGATTCGTTTGACTGTTTGGCCCGGCATATTCTTTTCCTATCGAGACCCTATTTAGCACATCTTATCTTCTCCGAGGAGGTGGCCTTCCATGGGGATGCACCCCAGTATTTGAGGTTGATTGAAGAGAAGCCTTTAATACTTTTTGAATCTTCCTTAGGTAGCATATGGGTGTTGCCTCGTTAAAAACCTTGCCGGTAAAACCCTTTTCGGGATAAAAAACCCGGTCGAAGGAAAAGAGTGCAACATATGCTTTGAAACCTTAAGGTCTTCGAGCTGGATAGCTCTTTAACTGTCACGATCGGACACTTGAATGAAGGTTAGTGTAAGATGTAAAACAAAAAGAGGAACGGCCATACCTTAGTGGCGATGGTGCTTTGAGCCTCGATATGCTCCCATCGTTCGCTTAGGGGATGCGGTACAACCCTTTGTTCGTTTTATTCGGGTGTATCCGAAGATGTGACTTGTGAGCGCTATTTTACTATTTTGTTATCCTTTGAATCCTTCGATGTTGAAGACATTGGTGTTGGTGCCACATCGTGCATCACGAACATCTCTTTAGCCGCATGTTGTTCCCCAAAAACGGTTTTTATTCCATCTTTCGTAGGAAATTTCATCATTTGATGTAAGGTTGACGGTACTGCTCTCATACACTGTATCCATGGCCTCCCGAGATAGGCGTTGTACCTCATGTCTCTTTTGATGACATGAAACTTGGCATTTTTCGTTGTTCCAACCACGTTGATCGGGAGGGTGATTTCCCTTGGGTTATCTCGCTCGCCATATTGAATTCGTTGAGGACTCGAGAGGCAAGCACGATCTGGTCGAGCAGTCTGAGGTGCTTCACGACCCTTGACCTAATAATGTTGGTCGAGCTACCTGGGTCCACAAGTACACATTTAATTTGAAATGTATTCACAAGAAAAGAAATTACCAATGCGTCATTGTGGGTCTGAGACAAGGTCACGATGTCCTCGTCGCTGAATGTGAGGGCATCCTCGGGTATTGAACCTCGAGTCTGCTTTTCCCTGGTAATGGATATTTTTGTTCTTCTGATAGTGGGTTCTTATGGGACGTCGATTCCTCCCATGATTATGTGGATGACATGTTGTGTCTCATCTAATTTATTCTTTCTCTTCGCCTCTCTTTCCCGGAATTGATTTTTGGCTCGGTCGGTGAGGAACTCTAGGAGGTGTCCTTTGTTGAGTAATTGGGCTACTTCTTCCTGGAGCTGTCTGTAGTCTTTGGTCATGTGACCGTGTGTGCCATGGAATTCGCATACTAAGTTGCGGTTCACTTATGACGGATCCAACTGTACGGGTGTTGGCCACCTGGCATCTCAGCTTTTGCTAATGGCAGATATGATGCCTGACACATCAACGTTGAAGTTGTATTCTACAAAGCGTGGTAACTCCGTCGGTCCTGTGTGTCTACTGAATTCGACCCTATTCACGAGTCCCCGAGGGTTCTGACCTCGGTCTAGTCTTCGATCATTTTGGGGTATTAACTCGGTGCATTTCTCTTGTCTTTGGTGTATGGCTGGTACTTTTCTCTGTTTGGCTTCGGCTACTTGCCAGAAGTCTGCTTGGCTATACTAAGCCTGAGGGGGCTCCTAGTTGGTCGTCCTCGACCCTAATCTTCGATTGATACCCGTTGTGAACATCCGAACAAGTCACGACGGGGTATTCAACCAAATTCTGCTTCAGCTATTTCAAAGCCATTGAGCTTCATTCGTTCAAACCTTGAGTGAAGGCCTGCACTGCCCAGTCGTCGGAGACTGGTGGTAGTTCCATTCATTCCATTTGAAAGTGAGATACGAACTCTCGCATCATCATCTCCCTTTGCTTGATTTTGAAGACGTCGGATTTCCTTGTTGCTACCTTGATGGCACCGGCATGTGCCTTTATGAAGAAATCTGCTAGCATGGCGAACGAATCTATCGAGTTTGGGTCTAGGTTGTGATACCACATCATAACCCCTTTTGAAAGCGTCTCTCCGAACTTTTTTAGTAGGACGGACTCAATGTCGCCGTCCTTTAGGTTGTTGCCCTTAACCGTACAAGTGTAAGCAGTGACGTGTTCATTGGGGTCTGCGGTTCCGTTGTACTTTGGAAGGTCTGGCATTCTGAACATCTTTGGAGTTGATTTTGGAGCCGCTTTCTCTGGAAATGGCTTATGTACGAACTTCTTTGAATCCACACCCTTCAGGATCGGGGGTGCACCCGGAATTTGGTCGACCCTGGAATTGTAGGTCTCTACCTTCTTGTCATTGGCTTTTATCTTCTTCCTGCCCGTCTCGATCCTCTTCGTGAGGTCTTCGATCATCTTTATGATGGCGGGGTTGGCTGCCGACCCGTTGTTGCTTGATCTCTCTGGTACCTGCTCGGCTTGGGGAGCCATTTCCGGTGCCATAATACTAGGAGTTTTCTGGTGGCTTTGTAGCTGAGCAATTCCCAACTGTTGTGCCTGTAATATTTCAAAAATAACGTGAAGACTAACCTCTCGTTCTTCCCCAACTGGGGTCTTCTGAGCTTCTTATTGGTCTCCTTGTCATACGCTCCTATTAGTGTGGGAGCTTACATCAATGTGTTGGGCGTCACATAAGACCACATCCACAGGGATTGGCTCTAGCATGCCTTCAAGGTTCGGCGGTGGTGTGCCATGACCTGGAACAGCTACACCATTCTCTCCATGGTCCTCAAGACCATTGTTTTCATATGCATTTACTGAGTTAGACATCTTGACCTGAAATTAAAGATTCTTGGACAAGAAAAATCATGAAAGATAACTTGTGTTATGTAGTAAACCAGCAAGAAAATAATCACTATTATTTTTAGCCCTACGGTGGGCACCAAACTGTTTACCTTGAAAATGGTAATAGAAATTAAATTTGATTTTATGGTTTTAAAAATACATGATCTGTTTTTATGCTAGTTGTTAGGCAATGGATACTATGCGAAAGATTTGGAAACAAGATGATAACATAGAAAGCAAAATAATAATCGAACCAAATGGCTGGAGATTGTGGCCTCGAGCTTGCATATTCGGGGTCTCGAGGTCGAGTTAGATGTCCTGCCGAGGATAGTCGATAGAGTATTAATAGTTTTGACGGCCTTGATGGAAGCCTCTTATGACCAATAATAAGCAATAAATGAAGAACAATAATTAGAGAACTATGAATTTAAGCATAAATATAGGTAGTGAAATCAAGAAAATATGTTGAGTTAGAGAGCAGAGAGAATGTTCTTGTGTATTCAATATTGTCTATCAGATGTCCTTTCAAAATGACAAGGATCCCCTTTATATATGTGGGGGGAGTCCCAACATAGTATAAATGCATTTATTACAAACACATATGGCTAGTAAAGCCATTAAATGCCACGGTACGGGCTTATGCTAGCGTAATAGATCTAGATCAGCTTTAATCACGTGCTTTGGGAACTTCCCATCTGTCCATCATAGCCTTTGCTTTGTACTGCCTCAAGGTCGACCGTGGAGAACCCTCGTGTCACGCCCCGAAAATAGGGAGGCGTGGCTGGCACCCAGTGCCATACTGGCCCGAGTGAACCATTCTGTAACTCATTCTTTCTGTGACCATCGTGGGCCAACATGGCAACAACTCGTGGTGCATAACTGTAAATGGGCAACATTGTATCAATAAACTATCGTTCTTAAGCCATGAATACATATGGGCCATCAAGGCCTCTGACATACTGTACAAACTGAACCTCTGTCTACAAAGCTTCTAGTTAACTAACATCAAATGGGACAGGGTACCGGCCTACCCATAAATCTGTAGCAAAACTTCTGACACGGTGACTCAAAGACTCGGCTGCACTCCGAATGAGGTGGAGTGTTACCGATCCTTCGCTGAATGTCAATCTCGTCTACTATGAGGAATCGTCAAACATATTGTCTATACCTACGGGCATGAAACGCAGCGTCCCCAGGCAAAAGGGACGTCGGTACGAATAATGTACCGAGTATGTAAGACACATAAATAAGTACATAACAGATATGGAAGTAATATAGAGTAAATGACTCAACTTGTACGTCTGGATAATTCTGTAAATCATAAAATACTTATAGTGTCATGCATATGTATATGGATGTCATGTAATGCGCAGGTCTGTACGTACATAACATCATCAAGCCTCTGAGGGCATCCCATTATATCATTTCAGCCTTTGTGGGCAACATCATCATCGTATACCAACTGATCAGGTGGTGATGCGTATATAACGCCGTAACCTTTTCTCATATCCCATATATATATATATATATATATATATATATATATATATATATATATATATATATATATATATATATATATATATACACACACATAACGTCGTCTGGGTCATGGGTAAATGCACATGTAAATGAATGCAATGCATGAGAAGTATGTTAATAAATTTTGTCGGAACGTCATAACACCATTATACCTCTAATTAATATCGTGAAATAAATTTTTTTCAACTTACGTATTTTTCTGAGACCCATGAACAGAAGATGTAATAATAAGATACATGTGAATTCAAGAACATAGTCACCTCCAATATTTCTATGAATAGAGTCATTTATAAAAGCTGTGCGTTTGTTCGTTTTGTTTGTATCATTTGGATCATGCCAAAAAGAAAGAAGGGATAACCTTAACATACCTGAACCGATTTCCTTGAGAAAAATTGCACCGCATTCCCTTATAATTGCAAAATCTCACATTCTGAATTGTTGAAGATACTATAAAATCTCCCGTTTTAATGGAATATTGAAGCAACTACGTCGCTAAGATGATAAGAAATTTGGGTTGAATTCTTATTAAAGATTCGCCGCCTACCAAACATATGCACTTTCCGTCTTCCATTTAATGATTAAAAAGGATGAATATCACAGAGACTAAACAGATTTAGAGCCAGAATAGATTATTGTTTCGCATGAATAGAGTGGACACATGGTAAAGGTATCCAAAGTTCATGAAGTTCCTATTGAAATTTAGCTTATTACTCGAAAGAAAAAAATTCTGATTATATTACGAGTCCATTACTACTTAATCCTAGTGTTTTATACTTTATTCCAATTGCTGAAAATAACACACAAAAATGTAATATCACCTTAATTGTGGCTAAATAATAAAAAGAGAATAAATTCCACTAACCTACATGACTTTTTCCGCACATATCGTAGAAGCAGCGGCTAATTTGAAAAACCGTTATTATACGTGACAACCACTCCCTCCTCTCTTCTCTTAATTTCCATCTTTGACAACTCTACTAACAATTAATTCTAAAATATATATATATATATCTCATTCCTTTGTTGTTTTACCCATCTCAAAGGAGTACAATGGCATAAACATTAGAATGAAGTCAGAGTATGAAACCTTAGAACTATCGTTTCCTCTCTTTTCAAAGAGAACTAAGACTTCTTTTTTTTTCACGAATAAATGTATTTTGGGTTTAGTTATCAGTGAGTACATTTGGTATTAAGATCGTGTCATATCTACATTACTTTAGATGGCCACATATAATAATGATGCATGAGTCACAATTGTAGTAAGGCAAAAATTTGCCACGTTATGTTCTTATCACAATTATTTTAGATAATTACCAATTACCCGCATAATTAAGAATTATCTCAAATTACTCAAAATACTATCCACTTTTAATACACTTCATATATCATACTATAATATACTTTGTACAACTTACTACCATGCTTATGTGGTACCATATAAAATAAATACATACACTAGTATTTTATTAAATATTCATAAAAAATACATATATCTTCTTAATTTCTAATTTTCCTAATCTCATATAAGGAGTACAAATTTTCGTACACTTAATTATTAAAATGGTAAAAAAAATAACATTCTTTTCTTGTGAAGAAAAAAAATCATTTCTTTACAATAAAGAAAATCTCATAAACTTTTCTCATATTAGGTGTTTAATTTAAAACATATTCGAAAGTAGTAATATTAATAACTATATAAAATCATATTTTTCAAACTATTATTTTTTTTTTCTACAAAAATATTCCACGCAAAATATATAAAACGGTATCAAGGTTGTTAAACTTACGGGGTGTAACACCTCAGGGGAGAACTCCGAGCTAAACTTTGAGCCTTCCGATTTTATATTATACTAATAGGTACCTCTGGTGTCTGTGTTGGTCCCACCGGCTCAACAATATCTGAAACCTGCTCCTCCACTATAGCAAGTGGTGGCTCCACAGGTGCTGCTCTAGCTGTTGTGCGAGCACCAACTCGGCCTCTACCTCATCCCCAGCCTCTCGCGGCCCTAACTGGTGGTGTTGGTGTCTGCCCTTCCGATCCGGCTGGACCTGTCCTTGTCATATGTGAGTAATTAGAAGATTAAAGGTTCAAACATCGAAAATAACAAATGAACATGACAAGAATGCAAGAAAGTGAAGTTTCCCTAAAAGTTCGGTAGCCTCTCGAAGATACGTATAGACGTCTCCATAATGATCTGCGAGACGCTACTAAACTTGTTCATGACCCATATAACCTATGAACCTAGGGATATAATACCAGCTTGTCATGATCCAAACCCTCTAACCAGCCAGTGATGGAACCTAGCTCACTTTCTAGGCAAACCAAGCATCACAAAAACGGAATATAAATACTGAATTAACAGAAATAGTAACAGTCGAGGGTCAATTTACATATACAACAGCATAGATACATAACAAATCCCCCTAGAATTTGTAAATACAGAGTCATAAGATATAAAATAGAAATACAAGTCAGAAATGACAAATAACAATACTGTTTGAATAAAAGACAACAATACAAAATGAAAAGAGACGCCAATATTGCAGTTGAAATGCAGCTCTACTTCGTCTCTCAGATGAAAAACTCAGCAATAAGCCTCAGCTACTGGTGGCTCGGTCCAACACCTAGATCTGCAAAATTAAATGTATACTGTAGTATGAGTATAATCGACCCCATATATTCAGCAAGTATCATAACTAACCTCGGTGAGGGAAAAAAACAAGAATTATAAATGATACTCGCTAATCACCTGACTGTTCATAAATTCATCAAGTATAGAACAATAATATGTTCAAGTAATAAATCACATAAAGAACCACCTTGGCGCACATGATTTCTTAACATACTCTACGCAGTTAACAATCCAGCATATAAAGGAGACAAGCAAATAAATCAGGTAAATAATCAAGGAAATTGCAAGTAAAGATGAAATGCATGAGATAACCAAATCAAACATTGGTCAGCTTTCCTTAGAATTTCCATAATCGTACCAAACCATTGGTCAGTTTCCCCAAATTGCGTGTACACCAACAAGAAGAAACATGAGTAGGTTATCCAAGGGGGGTGGATCCATGTCCACACGCTGCACAACGTAATTATATGCAAATAATCATATTTCACCTGGCATGGTCATAGGCTCAATGTCACAATCTGCCTGGCATGGTCATAGGCTCAGTATCACAATCCGCTCGGTGTAGTCGCATGCTCAATATCATAATCCATATGGAATAGTCACAGACTCAATATCACAATCCGCCAAGCGTGGTCACAGGCTCAATATCACAAACAACCCGTCGTGGTCACGTGCTACCAGTCCAAAACATATCACACATGAAACAAATATACAATAATACATGTATATGATTAATAAATATCAAATTTGATACTCATTGACTTGTATAAGTGACATGCTAAGTTGTACGCATGTTTAAAGTGTGCTATCATGGCTCAAAATCAGGTAATTGCATCACAATAATAGTAATGATCATGTCCGTTCAAGAGATTAACCTATATTTAACCTCAAACATGGTTAAAATAACTCACAACAGGGTTACAAATATAAGAACCATCACAGCATGAAACTTAACAAGCAATCCAAGGCATATCATAGCATACGCACTACCTGGATCATGAATAATACCCCGGTACACGCATATGGGTTGAACCCCATACATGTGCTCCACTTATAGCACGTATCTGTCATAAATAACTCAGGAAACTAGTGTCGTAACCATGTTTATGTAAGATCCTTACCTCAAGCAAGCTAAATCAGTAATCTAGGAAGCCCTTCCCACGTGAATCAACCTCCGGACGGCTTGAATCTAGCCAAATAATATAATATCATCAATTAAAGCCATATGAAACCATTCCAAATAGTAAATATTCGATCTTTACCTAAAATAAAAAAAATGTCAACCCCGAGCCTGCACCCCAGAACCCGACCAAACTCACAAATTCCAAACACCTATTTCGATATGAGTCCAAATATATGCGTTTCATCTAATTCCAACCTTAAATCGACCCTCAAATCATCAAATCTCATTGTCCAAAATCATAGTCCAAAACCCCCCAAATCTCACCTTAAATTCATATAAATTAGGTGTAAAAGTCTATAAGTAATCAATATCTAATATCAAAATCGAATGAAGACCTCTTACCCCTTCAGCTGTGATGAAAATTCCTCAAAAGATCACCTCTATCCGAACTCCATAACTCAAAAAATGAGAAGAATAACCAAACCTTCGATATTAATATTCTGCCCAGCTAAAGCATCTGCGGTCCATAATGTTGCGGCTGCGATACCACATCTGCAGAAAATCAGTCGCAGATGCATAAATAACTTAGCCTCTCGACCAGTCGCTTCTGCAGACATCAAGCCACGTCTGTAGCTCCGCTTTTGCGGAAGCTCCTGCACACCTTCACTCCACACTCCGCACATGCTAACACAGCCCTTCCAGTTTCGCATCTGCAACCACCCTGAATGCTTCTACTATCATGAACCTGCGGCCCTTCCTTCGCAGGTGCGAAAGCACCAGAAATCAGATTCCTTCAGTAAGAAACTAAGTCCAAGAATGATTTAAAATTAACCTGATACACACTCAAGGCCCTCGAGACCCCGTCCGAACACATCAACCAAACCCGAAATATGACACGGACTTACTCGAAGCCTCAAATAACACCAAACAACATCAAAACCACAAATCGCACCTCAATTCAAGCCTAAGGAGCTAAACCAACTTGGAATGACCTCAAATTTTGCATGCAAGTCCTAAAGGACACAACGGACCTATACCAACTCCCGAAACCACACTTCTTCACCCGATATCAACAAAGTAAACTCTCGGTCAAATCTATCAATCTTCCAAACACTCTACTTTCTAACTTTTGCCAGTTTAAGCAAAAACAACCTAGGAGCCTCCAAATCCAATTTCAGACATACACCTAAATCCAAAGTCACCATATAAAGATATAGAAATCATCAAAACACAATTCCAGATTCATGTACACAAAAGTCAAACTCCGATCAATTCGTACAACTTAGGAATCCAACCTTGGGACTAAGTGTCCTAATTCAACCTGAAACTATCCCGAAACTAAACCAACCATCCCAGCAAGTCTCGTAATCACAAATACACATATGTAAAGCATCAAATACAGAAAACGCAGATAAAATACTCAAAATGATAAGCCGAGTCATTACACAAACCTTCTGCAAATGCAAGCATTTCATTGCGGACGCGAAAGCCTAGACCCCCAGTCAGCTACTTCCTCTTAGCTAACGTGTCCCATATCTTGAAAACATGGAGCATCTATCCTTACCTCCACGCGAATGAAAATGCCATGTCACGAATGCGAGGAACAGAAATCCAATGACAAAAATTACTCTATGCAAACACGACCACTGATCGCGAATGTGAAGCACATCAGAAACACAAGAAGATCAGTTATGCAAATCAAAGGAAAATGGTCTGAAACCACACTGCATCACATCTGAACCTATCGGAACACCATCCAATCACACCAAGAAGTACAAAATAAATAATACAAACTTATACAAATGCTCAAAACACTACAACGAACATCAAAACCATGAACCTATGATCAAAATCCTTCTTAACTTTCAAACTTTCAAACTTCGTTGAACTCGTCTGAATCATAGTTAGACACTCCAGGTAACAACCAAACTTTTTATACAAGTTCCAATCAAATAAATTAACCTATGCAAGGTCTCAAAATCACATTAGGAGTCCGATAACACTGAAGTCGACTTTCAGACAAATCTATGAACTATTCAATTCTTCAAATTGTCAACTTTCGACAAATAGGGCCAAAACCTTCTAGGAACATCCAAATTCAAATTTGAATACCAGCCCATGTCCAAAATCACCATACGAACTTATTGAAACCATCAATCCCGATTTTGATGTTGTTTACTCAAAAATCAGACTTTAGTCAACTCTTCCAACTTAAAGCATTTGAATTTAGAATTACTTTTCGAAATTAGCTTTGAACCTCTCAAAAATAAAAATAAAAACAACTATATACGCATGTAATAATACATCATATGAAGCTACTCAAAGTATCAGATCGCCGAATAAAATATTAAATCTTAAAAGGACTGGTCGGGTCGTTACAAAAGTACTCGAACAATTGAAGGTTAAAAATATAGTGCTTCAACACCTGAATGTAATTGAGAAGTGCATCAACAATTGGAGGTTAGAGAGAAGTGCTCCAATACAACAACAAAAATATTTAAATGTTGATGAGAAATATATCAACAAGTAAAAGTTAGAGAGATGTGCTCCAACACAATAACAAAAGAGTTAGGCGTATACAACTTTGAATTATAGGAGTATGTTAAATACTAATTCAAAGTTATAGTAAGGAACCTAAATGATTTAGGATTCAGTATTTTCTAGTTTATTTAATTTATGCCTAACTAGAATTGTATTCAGAATTATATAGGAATAGATTTTTTTTTCTGGTAAAAATATATTTTGTATTATTTGTTATTTTAGGATGCACCAAGACACGAGAGGGAAAGGGCGATGAATTGGGTCACTCATGATTTTCGTGTGTTAAAGAACCATGTATCTTGAAGTTCGTTGATCAGAATATGGAGGTTGTTTCCTAATGCAAGAATGATTGAGCTGGAAAATATTAATTCTTGTTGATAGTCGGATTCCTTGAATATTTTTGTTCGTTCGCTATAAGAAAAATATTAGCTGAAGGAATTTGTGGTCAACAAGGGTTTTAATTATGGAAATATATATATATGAAAAGGAAAACGCTTAAATGATCCTTTTTTAGGAAATAAAATAGAATTCTTTTTTCTATGGGCTAACTGAATTATTTTAGGTCTTGGATCTAAAATTGGGAGAGAATTCGGACAACCTCACTCCTACATAAAGCATCATATTGTTGCTATTGAAAACCACTGCTATTTCGCACAAACACTAAAATTACTCTTGAAAAATAGCAATCATAACAGGAGGTACTTTTAGAGATTCAAGCTACTCAATGGAAGAATTGTTCCTGAAGATGAAGCTACTGAAGTTCTTTACTTTTTTAGGTATGAGTCATTCTTTAATTGTAATTGCGAAGTTTACCTTGCCCAGCCCATTATCGCAAATGCGATCTTGATTTCGCAAAAGTGGATTTTGCATTTTCGAACAGGTCCTCGCAAATGCATAACCTGTAGTTCAACACTAGTAACTAAGTCAAACCAGCTATTCCGAATCAATCCGCAATTCCTCCAAAACTCACTTGAGCCCCTCCGACTCAAAAACGAAAATGCACAAAAGCGTAATAACATCATAGAGATTTTCGAAATATTAAAATTAAGGTTAGTACTCAAAACGGTCTATCAGGTCGGTACATCTTCCACCTCTAAAAGAAATGTTCGTCCTCGAACGGACGTAGAAAAGTAGCTGGAGTGGTAAACAGGTAGGGGTATCAACCTCGCATATAGGACATGAACTCCCATGTAGCCCCCTCAATCGGCTAACCTCTCCATTGCATTTTTACCGAAGAAAAACTCTTTGATCTCAACTTACGAGCCTGCCGGTCTATAATAGCTACCGACTCTTCTCTATAGGTCAAATTTTCATCATGTTGCACTGTGCTGATGTCCAAAACTTGTGAGCTATCCTCATGGTACTTCCGAAGAATAGAAAAGTTAAATACTAGATGTACACCTGCTAGTCTAGGAGGCAATGCAAGCTTATAAACAATATCCCTAACTCTCTCCAAGATCTCAAATGGATGAATAAAGCTCGGGGTTAACTTTCCCTTTTTTCCAAACCGCATCACGCCCTTCATAGGCGACACTCAGAGAAGAACCTTCTCACCCACCATGTAGGCCACATCTCAAATCTTACGGTCTGCATAACTCTTCTGCCTGGACTGAGCTGAACAAAGTCGTTCATGAATCACCTTAACCTTCTCCATAGCATCACGGACCAAATCAGTTCCTAATAATCTAGCCTCTTTGGGCTCAAACCAACCAATCAGCGGACGGCATCACCTCCCATATAAGGATGAAATATGGAACTCACCTCGACCGGCATGCCCAAATCACACTGCACAGCCTTCTAGAATGCAATATGAACTGCGTCCCTAGTCAGATGGTGGAAATGGGCACTCCGTATAGGCGGATAATCTCCCGAATGTAAATCTGAGCCAACCGCTCTGAAGAATAGGAAGTCATCACTAGAATGAAGTGTGTAGACTTAATCAACTGATTCATAATAACCCAAACTGTGTCATATTTCCTCAAGGTCAGTGGTAAGCCTACCAAAAAATCCATAGTGATGTGCTCCCACTTCCACTCTGGTATCTCCAATCTCTATGTCAACCCAACCGGTTTCTGATGCTTGTACTTCACCTGTTTACAGTTCAAACACCGAGAGACATAAGACACAATATCTTTCTTCATTCTCCGCCACCAATAGTGTCATTTCAAGTCACGGTACATCTTCGTGACACCTGGGTGAATGGAAGAGCACAAACTGTGAGCCTCTTCAAGGATCAACTCTCTCAACCTATCAATATTTGGAACACAAACTCGGCCTTAAAGCTGAACAACACCATCATCTCCAATCACAACCTCCTTTTCACCACCCCTATTTACACAATCTTTCAACACCAACAAGTGAGGATCATCAAACTGGCGAGCCTTGATACGCCCTAACAACTATGATTGAGTAACGATACAAGCAATAACCCGACTAAGCTTCGAAACATCCAACCTCACGTACCGATTGGCCAAAGTTCAAACATCCATAGCTAATGGCCTTTCCACTACCAGTAAATAAGCCAAACTACCTATGCTTTCTCCCTTCCTACTCAATGCATCGGTCACTATATTGGCCTTCCCTATATGATATAATATGATGATACCATAGTCTTTCAGCAACTCCAACCATCTCTGTTGCCGCAAATTAAGATCCTTCTACTTGAACAACTGTTAGGGACTCTGATGTTTGGTATAGACCTCACATGGAACGCTGTATAGATAGTTCCTCAAAAATCTTCAGCGCATGAAATGTATGCCAACTCTAAATCATGCACAGGATAATTCTTCTCATGAACCTTCAATTTACAAGATGCATAGGCAATCACCCTATAGTCCTGTATCAACACCACGCTAAGCAAAATACGCGATGAATCACAATACACGGTGTAAGATCCCGAACTTGTAGGCAATACCAACACTGGGGTTGTAGTCAATGTAGTCTTGAGCTTATGAAAGCTCAACTCACACTAATTGGGACATCTTGAAAGACTACCCTTCTGGGTCAACTTGGTAAACTGGGATGAGATAGATAAAAAAACTTTCCATGAACTGGTGATAATAACCCGCCAAACATAAAAAGATCTAAATCTCTGTAGCTGATGCAGGTCCAGGCCAGTTCTAAACTGCCTCAATCTTCTTCAGATCCACCTTAATCCTCTTACTAGACACCATATGGCCAATAATACCACCGAATCAAGACAAAACTCGCACTTGGAGAATTTAGCACATACTTTCCTCACACTCAAAGTTTGGAGCACGATCCTCAAGTGTTGCTCGTGATCATCTTGATTGCGAGGATGCACCAATACGTCACTAATGAACACGATGACAAAGGAATCAAGATACAGCTAGAACACATTGTTCATCAAGTGCATATAGGCTGCTGGGCATTGGTCAGCCCAAAAGACATCACCAAAAAGTCATAGTGACCATAGCGGATCCTGAAAACCATCTTCGGAACATCTGAAGCATGGATCTTCAGCTGATGGTATCTCGATCTCAAATCAATCTTCATAAACACCTTAGCACCCTGAAGTTGGTCAAACATATCATCAATCCTCGGCATCGGATACTTGTTCTTGATAGTGACCTTGTTTAGCTGCCTGTAGTCAATGCACATCCTCATAGAGCCGTCTTTCTTCTTCACAAATAAAACTGAAGCACCGCACAACAAAACACTTGGTTTAGTGAAACTCTTATCAAGAAACTCCTGAAGATGTTCATTTAATTCTTTCAACTCCACTGGTGTCATGCAATATGGTGGAATAGAGATGAGCTGAGTGCCTGATACTAAGTCAATACCAAAATTGATATCCCTACCGGGCGACATTCTCGGTAGTTGGTAGGTCTGCTAGGAACACATCTATAAAGTTTCTCACCTACCGGAACTAACTCAATGGTAGGAGTATTAGCAAAAACATCCCTCACAAAGGCTAAATATGTCAAGCACCCCTTCTCAAAAATATGTTGTTCCTTTAAAAAGGACACCACCTTGCTGGGAACATATCCCTATGAACCTCTCCACTCCAATCTCGGCAATCTTGGAATCACCAACATCACAGTCTTAACGTGGCAATCCAGAATAGCGTGGTATGGTGACAACCAATCCATGCCGAAAATAACATTAAAGTCTACCATACTAAGTAGTAGAAGGTCTACCCTAGTCTCATAACCCCTAATAGAGACCACACACAAGCAATAAACATGGTGTACCACAATTGAATCCACAACAAGCATACAAACGTAAACAGGAGAACTCGAAGAATCATAAGACATTCAAATATGAAGCAAAATAGGATGACACATACAAATAAGTGGAACCCGGATCAAATAAAACTTATGCATCTCTTTGGCAAATTGGAATAATACCTATGATGACCGCATCAGACGACTCTACCTTGGGTATAGCTAGGAATGCATTGCAATGGGGCTGAGCTCCACCAATCTGACCTCCACCTCTTAAACCACCTCTAATTGGATGGCCTCTACCTCTAATGGCCTGCTACCACCTCGGGTTGCCTGACCCCCACCTCTAGCTAGCTAAGCGGGTGGTGGACCAACCGGTGCTGGAATCATGGAACGAGTACCCTATTGTGGCCTACTACTCCCCAATCTAAGATAGTACCTCCTGATATGACTTGGGTTGCCGCACTCAAAAAGACCTTACGGCTGGATTAACTGTGTCTGAGACGATCTCTGATGACCCGAATGACCACCATAGTAACTCATAGCAGTGGTGCACTAATATGTGGTAAAGGTGCATTGAATACTACATGCTCAGAATAAGGCCCATATACACCGTGACCACCTGAAGAACCATGAGACGCCTACAGTACTGAGTGAACCATCATGTTGGGATGGCCTCTGCCAAATGAACCCCTACCTCCTGACGAGGCACCACTGAGATCGCTAAAATGATGAGACTTCTTCTCAGATGCCACCTCTCTGCCCTTGGCCACGAACTCTCTCGATCCGCCTAGCAATCTCCACAACCTGAGTAAAAGAAATATCATCATTAATCTCTATGTCCATCTACAACTTGATACCATAACCAAGGCCATCTATAAATCCCCTCACCCTATTCCTATCAGTAGGGATAAAGAGATCTCTATGACATGATAGATCAACAAATCTAGTCTAATATTGGGTAATGGTCATGCTACCCTAGTGTAGGCACTCAAACTGGGTGTGAAGATCCTCTCTTTAAGTGAAGGGAATGAATTTCTCCAAGAATAACTATGAGAACTGGTCTGATCCCTAGTGAGATGAGGTTGTCACGACCCAAACCGATGGGCCACGATAGGTTCCTGAGTCCTACCTGTCAAACACCCCTAAGCATGCGTCTAAGATATGAACCTGAATAACATCTGTTGCATTACGAAAATAACATACATGAAGGAAATATGCCATCAAGGCGTATGTACGTATATATGTAGAATACAATGGGCGCAAGGCTGCTATAGACAACTGTACATCCAAAACCGAAAGCCAACAAGGCCATATACAACCCAACTAGACATACTGTCTATAGACCTTTAATAGAAACATAACTTTACAAAGAAGGGACTAAGCCACAACATAACTGTACAACGATGGGACTAAGCCACGTCATACACATATACAATTATATATATATAAACGTATCGTACCAAAATCAAAAGCAGCTCCGGATCAAATGGAGCACGCCAACTCTCGCTAATCAGGGATCCAAAGAAGGGGGACCGTCAGCTTGCCTACATGTACCTACAGGTATGAAACGCAGGCCCCATGAAATAGGGCGTTAGTACAAAAAATGTACTAAGTATGTAAGGCAAGAAAATTAGTACGTAAAAGACATAGATGAAACATGGAATAAAGAAACACATCTTTAAATATGAATAACTTTGTAGATTCTGAAACGTTTATAATATCATGCACGTGCGTATAAATGTGTTGCCATGCATAGGTATGGGTGTACATAATATCATCAAGCTACTGAGAGCATCCCATCATATCATCTCGGCCACTGTGGGCAACATTATCAACGTATACCAGTATCAGGTGGTGGCGCGTATATAACGCCGTAACCTTTTCCCATATCCTACATGCATATATTTACATATATACGTGTATATAACGTCATCTGGTCATGGGTCAATGCACATGTATAAATGAGTGACATGCATGAAAAATATGAAATAATCTAAATATTTCTTCCGGATAAACTTTTCCAACTGCATATCATTCTGTGACCCATGAACAAAAGATAATAATAATTCTCATGGGGAATCAAGAATATAGACAACCCTACTATTTCTATGAATAGAGTAATTTATGAAAACTGTGTATTTGCTTGTTTCTTCAGTATAATTTGGACCATACCAAAAGAAAGAAAAGAGGGCCTTAACATACCTTTGATTGAACTTAGAACTAAAAAACCAGATTAAGCTTCTGTTTTTTTTTTTAAATGCAAGAACAAGAACTGCTCCTGCTCCTGCTTCTTTGAATATTCTTGAACGATTTTTTTGTTATGCTTTTATTCTTGGATTTTTTCAAACCAAGAAAGAATGTATTCTTTCTGTTTGGATCACTAATGTGACTTAATGCCTTCTAAAATGAATTTAGAACAAACTCATTCTTATGAGTTATATAAATGACTTACACGTTTTACCATACTAAGCATATATGACTATGAGCCATATGCTTAGATGGTGGTCTACTGCCACGTTTCTTTTTGGGTATAATTAATTAAGTTTTGTCTGCTTATTAGTTAACTGGATAACGTTTTGTTACCCGGTAATTAATCAATTACCCGCATAATTTAAAAATTACCACAAATTACTTAAAATTCTATTTATTTTTAAAATACGTCATATATATTTTATATATTATACTACCGTGGTCATATGGTACCTTTCATGGTACTAGTTCATAATTATCGGGTATTATCGCTCGACCCGTATTTTATTCCAAATTGGGCACTTTCAACGAAATTCGTTTTCTTTAATCTGTGCACCCCTTTATCCTTCATAACACTTATTTATCGCTTGTTCTAAATAGCGTAAGTACGTTAACGTCAAGATGATCTCATTCCCAAGTCTACATCGGTTAACTAAAAACAAAATTTTAACGTATGAAAACGCGAGATGTAATACCCTTCCCCCCTTAGAAATATTCGTCCTCGAATGTTCAACTCCCCGTGATCCATATAACTTTAGCAGGGTCGCCTTTGTAACAACACTACTACCAATTCCCTGTAGAATCTTAATAATCCAATGCCACACTGGACCACAATTATTAATAACGACAATGGTCTCACATGACAAATGACAATAACCAACACAAGAATTTATACACGTACCTTATGATATGACGTCACAGTCGAACCCTTATATGGAGGAGAAAATAGGTAGGGATATCTAGACTTCATATTTTCCTCGGCCTCCCAAGTCATTTCTTCCACATTGTTGTTTTTTCAAAGTACTTTCACGGAGGCTACCTCCTTATTCCGCAGCTTGCGGGTTTGTTGTTCTAAAATGGCAACTGGAATTTCCTTATATGACAAGTCCTTTGTAATCTTTACATCATCTATGGGCACCACTAGGGTAGGATCGCCAATGTACTTCCGTAACATAGATACATGAAAACGGATGGACAAACTCCAACTCCGAAGGAAATTCTAACTCATAAGCTACTTGGCCCACTCTTCGAATAATCCTATAAGGCCCAATATATTGTGGGCTAAGTTTGCCTTTCTTGCAAAACCTCATCACACCCTTCATAGGCGACACTTTTAAGAATACCCAGTCATCAACCCCGATCTCCAAATCTCGTCACCGCATGTCAAAATATGACTTCTGACGACTTTGAGCTGTCAATAGTCGATCCCGGATAAGCTTTACTTTTTCTAGAGCTTGCTGAACCAGGTTTGGCCCATGTAATCCAGATTCTCCAACATCAAACCACCCTATAGGCGACCAACACTTCCGTCTGTAAAGAGCCTCGTATGGAGCCATCTGAATACTGGAATGGTAGCTATTATTATATGTGAACTCAATAAGTGGCAGATGATCATCCTAGCTACGTTGGAAGTCTATTACACAAGCTCGTAATATGTCCTACAGTGTTTGACTAGTACGCTCAGCCTATCCATCTGTCTGGGGATGAAATGGTGTACTAAGACTTACATTAGTCCCCAATCCTTTCTCGAAGGACCTCCAGAAGTTAGTTGTAAACTGAGCTCCTTTATGCGAAATGATAGACACAGGGACACCATGTAGTCGTACTATCTCCTTGATATAAAGCCTTGCATATCCTCTGAGGAATATGTAGTTCTAACGGGCAGAAAATGGGCTGACTTTGTAAGCCTATCAACAATCACCCATATCGAATCAAACTTACGCTGGGTACGAGGTAAGCCTACGATGAAGCCCATATTGATTACTTCCCATTTCCAAGTCGGAATCTCCATAGCCTGCAATAATCCATTGGGTTTCTGAGGCTCAATTTTAACTTGCTGACAGTTAGGACACTGAGCAACAAATTCTGCTATATCCTATTTCATTCTGTCCCACCAATATACTTCCCTGATATCATGATACATCTTTATCGCTCCTGGATGGATAGAATAATGAGAATAGTGAGTTTCTCCCATAACCTGCCGACGCAGCGCTGCAACATTAGGCACACATAATCGCCCTTGATATCTGAGGACCCCATATTTTGTAATTTCAAATGGTGTCTTCTCCTTTTGAAGAGTGATATCCCTATAATGAATTAGCACAAGATCCTCGTACTGGCGTTCCTTTACTTCAGTTACTAAAGAGGATGTTTCTGTATCCTAAAGAGTAATTCCAATATCATCTGAGTCCAGTATCCGAACTCCAAGACTAGCTAGCTGATGAATCTCATAGGCTATTCCCCTCTTTTCTGGCTGTAAATACGATTGGCTACCCATAGATCTACGGTTGAGGGCATCGGTTTCTACGTTCACCTTCCCTAGATGGTACAAAATATCAACATCATAGTTTTTAAGTAGCTTTAACCATATCCTTTGACGTAGATTCAATTCCTTTTACTTGAAGATGTACTGGAGGCTCTTATGATCCGTATAGATATCACCATGAATGACATACAAGTAGTGCCTCCATATCTTTAGTGCATGAATCACTACGGCTAACTCTAAATCATGGGTCGGATAGTTCTTCTTGTGCTTTCTTAGTTTTCTAGAAGCATAAGCCACAACCTTACCATGTTGCATCAGCACACAACCCAATCCAATGCCTAAAGCGTCGTAATAGATAACATAACCATCAGTCCCTTCTGGAAGAGTTAGAACTGGTGCTGACGTTAATCTGTTCTTTAATACCTGGAAACTCCGTTCACAAGCATCAGTCCATTGAAACTTTGCTCCCTTCTGAGTCAACTTTGTCAAAGGTGCTGAAAGGGAAGAAAATCCTTCCACGAATCTTCTGTAATAACCTGCCAAACCGAGAAAGCTATGAACCTCCGTCAGTGTTGTGGGTCTAGGCCAAGTCTTTACTATCTCAATCTTTTGTGTATCCACCCGGATACCTTCACCCGAAATAACATGCCTAAGGAAAGCTATAGAGTTCAACTAGAATTCACATTTAGAAATTTTTCATACAACTTCCCTTCTTGTAGAACTCTGAGCACAGTATGCAGATGATCAGCATGCTCATCCTCTGAATGAGAATACATCAATATATCGTCAATAAATACAATTACGAACAGATCTAAAAAAGGCTTGAACATACGGTTCATCAAATCCATGAATACTGCTGGGCCACTGATTAGACAGAATGACATAACTCGAAACTCAAAGTGCCCATATCTAGTCCTGAATATTATCTTCGGAATACCTTCATCCTTAACCCTTACTTGATGGTACCCAGACCTCAAGTCTATCTTTGAAAAACACTTGGCACCTTGCAACTGATCGAATAAATCATTAATTCTGGGAGCGGGTACTTATTCTTGATTGTCACCTTATTCAACTACCTATAATCAATACACATTCGTAAGGAACCATATTTATTTCTCACAAACAAAACAGGCTCTCCCCATGGTGACGTACTAGGTTTGATAAAGCCTTTTTCATGTAAGTCCTTTAATTGTTCTTTCAATTCTTTTAGCTCTGTGGGGGCCATTCTATAGGGCGGAATAGATATTGGGTGAGTATCTGGTAGAGGGTCAATAGAAAACTCAATTTCTCGCTCTGGTGGGAGACCCGGAAGCTCATCGAGAAAAACATCGGGAAACTCATTCACCACAGGGATGGACTGAATGGTTGGTGACTCCACTTCCACATCCTGAACCCGAACTAAGTGATAAATATAGTCCTTTCTGATCATCTTCCTTGCCTTGAGATAGGAAATAAATTTACCTCTCGGCAATGCCGTGTTACCTTTCCACTCCAAAACAGGCTCCCCTAGAAATAAAAATCAGACTATCTTTGATCTACAATCAACGTTGGCATGACATGAAGCCAACCAATCCATACCTATTATAACATCAAATTCTACCATATCTGACTCGATTAAGTCTGCTATGGTAGGTCGACCATGAACTACTATTATACAACCCCTATATACTTGCTTAGCTATCAACGAGTCCCCAACAGGTGTAGATACCTCAAAAGGTTTAACCAATTTAGGTTTTATTTCAAACTTACTAGCAACCAACGGAGTAACGTATGATAAGGTGGAACTTGGATCAATCAGTGCATATACATCATATAAGGAGACTGATAATATACTTGTAATAACATCAGGCGATGACTCCTAGTCATGTCGTCCTGCCAACACATAAATGTAGTTCTGCGGGCTGCTCGGGCTAGATGCTCTGCCTCTGTTTCTACCATGACTCATTAGTGCTTGGGGACCTTGCCCAGGGGGGTGTACTGATGATAATGAACCAGCTGCAGATCTTGATGGCTGAGCTATGCCTGCATCACCTCTTATCGGACAATCCCTCAAAAAGTGGCCCAGATAACTGCAAGTATAACCAACACCTAACCCCATACGGCACTACCCGGTATGCTGCTTACCACATTGAGTACATCGTGGCAAGGGTGGCCTCACCTGATTTGACTCACCCATATACTGAGAACCTGAGGCCCAGAAATTCTGACCAGAACCTGAATATATAGAACGATCAAATCTCTTACCGCCAAGCTGAGGGGGTGCGCTAGCCGAGGGCTGGGATGGATACCTCAAGTACTGCTACCTCTGACCACCTCGAAACCCACCAGAAGGACCCGAAGACCTCGCTCTCTTATTCTGGGCCCTATCATGCTCATGATCAGCCCTCTGTCTCTGTTTATGCTCCTCTACACCCTGAGCGTATGCCTGAATACGAGAAATATCCATGTCTAGCTGAAGTGAGACCGACATACAATCGTTAAGCAAGTGAGGATCTAATCCTATCACAAACCGGTGAACCCGATCCTCCATCTTAGATACAATAGTGGGAGCATACCTAGCCAATGAATCAAACTGAAGACTGTACTCCCGAACACTCATGTTACCCTATCGAAGGGTCAAGAACCTATCAACTCTGGCCCGTGTAAGCTCTGATGGCAGATAATGACAAAGAAAAGCTTCTGTAAACTCCTGCCATACTGCTAGAGGGGCATCCTCACCTCTGGACAATTCCCAAGACTCATACCAATTAACTGCAACATCTCGGAGTCTATAGGAAGCTAGCTCAACTGACTCAGTCACAGGGGCCTTCATTACTCGTAACGTCATCTGCACTCTATCAATAAATACCTGAGGATCCTCATTTAGATCTGCTCCAGTGAATACCGAAGGATCTAAATTAATAAAGTCACGAACCCTAATACTCACGGACCTATCTGCGTGACCAATACCTATTTCCTGACGCCGAGCCTATACGGATACTAATCGGGTCAATAACTGAATAACATCTCTCATCTCTTGACTCGGTGCATCCGGCTGAGGTGCTGAATATACAAGGGTGGGCGCTAGAGCTGGTGCGCCTCAGAGCTCTTCTGGAAAGGGCGGGGTATGTGAAGTCTGAGATGGAACCTCACCATGAGACCCTCTCCGAGCCCTTGTAACTCGTGGACCTCGACTAGTAGTCTTACTAGACACGGACTTTCCCTTCTGGGCGGTCGTACTCTTTGGAAGCATCGCTGAAAATATAGCATATTGTTAGGAATATGAATTCTTGTATCGCACGATCTGAGATAAAAAGAGAGAATAACATCCTATATGTCCTGTAGCCTCCTGTTTATAAGTGTGGTGCACGGCACACCTATAAACAAGACTCTACTAGACATAGTGTGTAGACAACCCCAGGACAGAACCGCTCTAATACCACTTTTGTCACGACCCAAATCGATGGGCCACGACGGGTGCTTGAGTCCTACCTGTCAAACACCCCTAAGCATGAGTCTAAGATATGAACCTGAATAACATCTACTGCATTACGAAAATAGCATACATGAAGAAAACCTGCCATCAAGGGGTATGTATGTATACATGCAGAATACAATGGGCGAGTCGGTAAGGCTACTATAGACAATTGTACATCCAAAACTGAAAGCCGACAAGACCACATACAACCCAACTAGACATACTGTCTACAGACCTCTAATAGAAACATAAATGTGCAAAGACGGGACTAAGCCACATCATACCCATATATATATATATACAAACGTATCGTACCAAAATCAAAGCAGCTCCGGATCAAGTGGAGCACGCCAACTCTCGCTGATCTGGGATCCTAAGAAAGAGGACCATCAGCTTGCCTACCTACACCTGCGGGCATGAAACGCAGCACCCGTGAAATAGGGCGTCAGTACGAAAAATGTACTGAGTATGTAAGGCATGAAAATTAGTACGTAAAAGACATAGATGAAACATGGAATAAAGAAACACATCTTTAAATCTGAATAACTTTGTAAATTCTAAAACGTTTATAACGTCATGCACATGCGTATAAATGTCGTGTCATGCATAGGTATGAGTGTACATAATATCATCAAGTCACTGAGGGCATCCCATCATATCGTCTCAGCCACTGTGGGCAACATCACCATCATATACCAGCTGATCAGGTGGTGGTGCGTATATAATGTCGTAACCTTTTTCCATATCCCATATACATATATTTACATATATACGCGTATATAACGACATCTGGTCATGGGTTAATGCACATGTATAAATGAGTGACATGCATGAAAAATACGTAATAATCTCAATATTTCTTCCGGATAAACTTTTCCAACTAAGTATTATTCTGGGACCCATGAACAGAAGATAATACTAATTCTCATGGGGAATCAAGAATATAGACGCTCCTACTATTTCTATGAATATAGTAATTTATGAAAACTGTGTATTTGCTCATTTCTTCAATATAATTTGGACCATGCCAAAAGAAAGAAGGGAGGGCCTTAACATACCTGGAATAAGGAAAACTCCGTATAATATTCCGTTGGAAAACCTTGTTGATTGAACTTAGAACTAAAAAAATAGATTAAGCTTCTGTTTTTTTTGTTTTAAATTCAAGAACGAACTGCTCCTGCTTCTTTGAATATTCTTGAACGAAATTTTCTTGATTCTTGAAGTGATGAACGATTTTCTTGTTAAGCTTTTATTCTTGGATTTTTTCAAACCAAGAAAGAATGTATTCTTTCTCTTTGGATCACTAACGTGACTTAATGCCTTCCAAAATGAATTTAGAACAAACTCATTCTTATGAGTTATATAAATGACCTAGGCGTTTTATCATACTAAGCATATATGACCATGAGTCATATACTTAGATGGTGGTCAACAGCCACGTTTCTTTTTAGGTATAATTAATTAAGTTTTGTCCGCTTATTAGTTAACTGGGTAATATTCTGTTACCCGGTAATTAATCAATTACCGGTATAATTTAAAAATTACCATAATTACTTAAAATTTTATTTATTTTTAAAATACGTCATATATACTATATATATTATACTACCGTGGTCATATGGTACCTTGTATGGTACTAGCTCATAATTATCGGGTATTATCGTTCGACCCGTATTTTATTCCAAATCGTCCACTTACAACGAAACTCGTTTTCTTTAATCCGTGTACCACTTTATCCTTCATAACACTTATTTATCACTTGTTCTAAATAGCATAAGTACGTTAGCGTCAAGATGATCTCATCCCCGAGTCTGCGTCGGTTAACTGAAAATGAAATTTTAACGTACGAAAACGCGAGATGTAACAGAAGTGAACCTGCTTTCCTACCCTGAACATACTCCTACCACCATGTCTTGGCAAAACTAGTCATTTGAAATACTGCAAAGTCAACTCTATTGGACTCCAGTATACTCATTTTGTGAAGCACTTCATGGAAACAATCGAAGAAATCGTGTGGGTTTTCAGAAAGTGTACCACTAAACTGAATAGGGAATAGGTTGGTGAATATGTCCAACCTCTTAAGTCCCTCTAATGACATTGTGAAACCCTCCTCAGACGGTGTAGCAATAACAGGCTAAACTGCTCCAACTGATAGAGTTTGACATTCGTGAGTCACATGCTCTTGAGTGTGAGTAGCGAGAGTCTAGGCTCCTCCCCTAGCCTAAGAGACATATGGTGCTACAGGAAATACACCGACTTGGCCACATTCTCCATAAGACCCACCAAGCATACTAGAGCGTCTGGAAGTACGAGGGTGGAAATGAACCCCTCAGAGACTGAGCTGGTCCAGTTGGTGCCGTCTAAAGAGGAATCTCTTCCTTCTGCTCGATTTGAGGCTCTGCAATATGTTATACTAAACAAGCTCTTGGTTGAGCTTTACCTCTGGCTCTACCTCAACCCTAGCCCCTAACTTTGGGAGTGGCTGCAACCTAGGGCTCCAGCTCTTGGTCAGTTGTGGATGCGATACGTGTCCTCGCCATCTATGAGAGAACAAGAATAGGATTCAAACTTAATAATAGAATAAAATCGCACGATAGAAAAAGAAAGAAGGCGGAATTTCCTAAAGCCCTATAGCCTCTAGAAGATAAGTACAAAGGTCTACGTACCGATCCTCCATACTACACTAAACTTGCTCATGACTCGTAAGACCTAAGCAACCTAGTGCTCTGATACCAACTTGTCACGATCCAAAAACTCAAACACGGGATATTGATGGCGCCTAACATTCACTTTCTAGGAAACCCAACATTAACCAAAGAATTATCCAATTTTAACAATTTAAAAATATTATATTTATAATTAATAATTGATAAGCTCTGAAATACATGCAATAGTGACATAAGTAATGCAGTCTATACTAATCCTAGAAATCTGGAGTTACAAGTACATGAGCGACTAGAATACTATAAATATGGTCGGAAATGAAGTACAATTATCTGAAACGAGATAAATAATAAAAACATGATAAAAAGGGACTTCAAGGACTGCGAACGTTGTGCAGCTCTACCTCAAGTCCCATGAATGAGTCGCATCCGAGCAATCTATTCTATGCACTTCTAGGACCAACACGGGAATCTACACAAGAAGTGCAGAAGTGTAGTATGAGTACAACTGACCCGATGGACTCTGCGACTGTCGAGCCTAACCTCGATGAAGTAGTGATGAGGCTATGACAAGACACTCACTGTAAACTTGTACGAATAATAATAATAGATGATAGAAATATAGAGAAAGCAAGTAAACTCATAAAAACGGGACCCGAAGGTCAACTAATAGAGGGCCCCAGAATGACATCATCTCATATCCTCATATCACTATACAAAATAGAGCACTATAGCTACAAACAGTTACAACACATCATACGTCATTGCGGTGCGCAATCCGATCCTAACAATTATCACAATATATGTTACAGCATGCAACTCGATCCCAATATCATATCAATATCGACTGTGACGTGTAATCTGTTCCCATTATCATCTAATTTCAATATAATGCAACGCACAACCTGTTCCCAATATTAACTCACCAACATGAACAACTCAATACAACCAAGTTCCTTAATCTCGTCACTAAAGGAAATAAAGCGTATAGAACATCAAGGAACTAACAGTACAAACATATAATAACCAATACCTCGTATTCACAAACCTCGACAAATCATCAATACAAGAATAGCAAAAAGACTCCCATAATATAACATAATATAATAAAGTGCACTAGTAAGGTACACAAAATGAAGGCACGTAAAGGCATGAATCAATAAAGATATACGATTAATATAGGTAGGAACATATAGCAGGTACACAAGTATGTTGCTAATTGACAGATAACAAATAAGGCATGAGTAACAAGTATGGACATGTAGCAAATAAAAGCATGTAACAAAATATACATAGAATAAATAAAGTTATAAAGGTAAATAGCCTAACCTGCATGCTTTAACCCACAGCGCATATACACTCGTCACCTCGCATATATGCCGTCCCCATAAATAATTCATGTAACAAATAGACCAACAAGTCCTACTTCTCTCGAATCAAAGTTAAACACGACAATTACCTCTTTTCGCAACCAAATCAACAATCAATCACAACTTTCCCATTCGAAAAAGCCTCCAAACCAACCAAATCTAGAAAAATATTGTTCAAACAATTCAAAATGAGCTTTAGAAAATATCCACGAATGAAAAAGGTTATATTTTGATTATATTTGAAAAATTTAACAAAAGTTAACCCCAGACCACCTTGGTCGAAATTCGAGTTTCGGACCAAAATGTGATTAACCATTTACCCTCGAGTCAGGTTATCTGATTTATTTCGAAATCCGAACTCAATTTGAGGTCTAAATCTCAATTTTCCAAAATTCACATAAAATTCATAGATTTGATGTTAAAAAATCATGAAAAATAATGGGAATTGATTGAAAACTAGTTAAAGTTGCTTACCAATGATTTTGGAAGAAAAACTCTCAAGAAAATCATCTCTATAGTGTTTATGGTTGGAAAATGATGTAAAATGAGCTAATTCCCCCTACCATCACAAATGCGATCAAAGGTTCGCATTTGCAAACCTGCCGAATTCTAGTGCCCCATCGTAAAAGAGACCAAACCATCACAAAAGCCATCTGGGGATGTCCGCAATTCCGAACACTTCTTCGCAAATGCGAAGTTTGTCTTGCCCAACCCATTATTGCAAATGTGAACTCGACTTTGAAAAAGCGGAGTTCACATTTGTGAATAGGTCCTCGCAAATGCGAGACCTGCAGTTCAACAACTGAGCCACACGAGATATTCTGAATCAATCCGCATCGCATCCAGAACTCACCCAAGCCCCTCCGGCTCCAAACCGAATATGCACACAAGTACAATAGCACCATACAAACTTGCTCTCTACCTCCACTCTTCAAAATAACAAGAATCAATCCTCAAAACTCAAGATTTCAACTTGAAAACTTATTTTTTACTCTTTCACACAATGCGCCGAAATGTGTTCGGGTTACCCTGAACCCCAACCAAACATGCATTACAAGTCCAAAAATATCATACGAACCTACCGGAATCGTCAAAATACCGATCCGAGTTCGATAGCAAAAATGATGACTATCATCAACTCAAAGATTATTTTAAGTCAAAATCACTTTTTCTTCAAAGTTTTACTTAAAAGCATTCCGAAAAGCGACACAGGCCACGCACGCAAATAAAGAAACATCAAAAGAAGCTATTGAGAGATCTCAAAACACTAAAATTAAAGCTAGTAAATAGACCTATCAGGTCATCAAAACCCCCCAAATTCACTCTTAAATTCCATATTTAGATGTTGAAATACATAGGAAATAGAGATATATGATAAAATTCAAATTAAATTGACTTATCCTCAAGATTGTAGTGAAATCTATCTTTAAGATATCCTCCTCTCGTTCTTCAAAACTAAAAAATGTTTAAAATTAGCTAAATCCCTACATCTGGACTTAAAATACCCCTTCCACCACTGAACTACATTATGATCGTGAACCCTATTTCACTCGCTCGTGAAGCACTAAGCTTCATGCCCTGACATCCTTTTACATGATCGCTATAGAACTCAAATGATCGTGAAGGCCACCTGCCCAGCCTTTCATGTGATCGCATGACCTCCCAAGCTACTGCGATTCACCTAGCATCAGAGCTACGTGGACATGAACCTCCCAATGAGATTACAGAGCACAATATCCTCTAGCCTAACTCTCCTTATACGCAAGCACAGGACAAGTCACGCAATCGTAATTCACTCCCTTGAAACCAGAAACTAGCAATCTAATCTTAGCTTAAAATGATTCAAAATAACCTCGAAACTCACCCCAAGCACCCAAGGGCCCCACCCAATCATCTTCGCAAATTTGTATACCCTTAACAAACTTTTCCAAAAGCTCAAAATACAAAAAACAACATCAAAACCAACAGTCGCGCATCAAACCAAAAACATCAATCCTTCTTAAGTTAAAAATTCCAACCTCCGACTAAAACCGTCAAATCAACCCCTGGCCATCTAACACCTGAACTATTGGAACTTTCTAACTACTAATCGGGGATCGTTTACCCATAATATTGTCTTTGGTCAAATCTTCAAACATTAAGCCTCAACTTAGGAGCTAAGTGTTCCAAATCACTCTCGAACCTTCTGAAAATCAAATCACCCATCCCTACAATTCATAAATCATCATACCAACGTACAAGAAGTATCAAATAGATGAATGAGTTTCTAGTACTCAAAATGATCGGTTGGTTCATTATACTTTTTCTTTCTTGAACTTGAATTTGGGCAGAGTGACAACTAGGCCTTTGGAATTGTCTTATTCAGTAATGAAAAGCTTGCATGTCCTAGCGTTTTGTGCCACAATAGTGAATTATTGTCAAGTGCACTAAGAAGTATTAGCTCATTTTAGGAGAAATCATAACATCACCTTTGTTAACATTTGTGTGCCTTTTTCCTTCAAGAACAAGGTTTTCAGCAAACAAAACCTAGTACCCTTTATCACATATTTGAGATACGCTTAACAAGTTATTTTGCAACCCATTAACATAATATACATTTTCAGTTGCATGAGAGTAGGATTTACCAACCTTATCCACATATTATCACTTTTTACCATTATCGAATCCCATATTCCCTCCTTGATAGGCTAATAGTAAGAGAATTTATTTTCTATTATGTATCGAGAGCAAGCACTGCCGATGTTCAACATGTTCTTGTATTTCCTCACCTTAGTCTGCAAAATAATTTAGGGGTAGTTTTAGAAACTCAAACTAGCTTGGGTATCTTTGTTTGAGTAAAAGGATGAATAAATATTTTTTAGCCCATCATGCCAGTCTTGCATTATTCAACGAAGAACGAGGTTTATCAATTTCACTTTTCTCAACAAATTCAACACTCTTCTAAGTTTCTTTAAACTTACCAGTGCATGAATCTTTGAATTATTTATTATTACTAAAGTGTATGCAAAAATAATTTTCAGGAATAGAGACATAACTGCTTTTGGGATTATACGGGATCTTGAACTTTTTATGTCATAGTCCTTTCCTATTACTACTGTGGTTATTGTGCAAGGTGGATAACATCTCTGAGGACATGTTCCACTTCAGAGTTCTTTCCAGTTCACACTTAGTATTGTTTAAATTCTTTTCAAGCACCCTATTAATATTCTGCAGAGAGATTATTTAACCTTTTTCAATTTGTTTTCTAGGTTTTCTTGAATCTCACTAGCATGACTCTCTCCATTAGGAGATGGATCAAGAAGCATTTTATTTTCAACATCTAAAATTGATTTTTCATTACCTGGAGTGAGAACCTGGTCCTTAAGATTCATAATAGTGTGGTTTTCTTACTTATATCGAGGTATTTATTATCAAATAAATATATATTTGTTTTTGAGTTGTTTCATTTCAGCACAAAATCTATTATATGTATCAATTAAGACCATAGACAACCAAAACTAGTTTCTTTTTAGAGTAAATATGAATATTTTGTTTTATGTCATGAAAATATAACTCACTTTGGTCATCCTTCACATATGTGTCACAATCCAAAACCCGTGATAGGTCGTTGTAAGCACGTGATTGTTGCCCTATATGAGAATTACTCCCAAAAAATTCAAAAATAAAATAATTTTTCTTGGTGTGCAATTTTTGTGATATTTTGTGTAACTATTTGTATGTTTGTCTATGCATGTTTATTTGTTAAATTAATAAAAATACAAAAATAGGCATCTTTTGCATTTTTAGCATTTAATGTCCAAATGAACAATTTTATGCTTAATTATTACTTAATTGTGCGTTAATTGTTATTGGAAGTTAATTTGCGCTTTTATAACTTAATTTAGTTCTTAATAATAATTTAAATACTTTTATAATTTAGTTTTAGAAAAATAAAAGAAGAAAAGAGAACAAAAATACAAAGAAAAATCGGATTGGGCCACTTCTTCAATTTCAAACCACAGGCCCAAATAATTGCCCAACTTTCCCCATGACCCGGTCCGTTTCAAACCGGGTCGATCCGGTCCGCTCCATTAACCCAACACCCCTTCTTCATTTTTGTCCAACACAAAACAAAACCAAAAAAAAATAAAAAATAAAAAGTGAATTATCACTATTAATAGTTTTATTTTTTGTTTTTTTATATATAAAAAAATCCGAAAATATTTTATTTTATTTATTATTTTTATTTTAAAATATATATATATATATAGTAATTTCGGAAATGATTTTAAAAAAATAAAAAATAAAAAAAGTAAAAGAATGTAGAAAATTTAAAAAAGTAAAAAGTTTTAAAAAATTTAAAAGTAAAATAAGGTTGGAATTAAAAAATAAATATAAAGGTATCTGAAAATTTAAAAAATTTAAAGTAATTGAAAGTAGCATTTTTAAAAGAAAAAGAAAAGATAGTGGTTTGTTTTTTAAAGAAAAGTTAAATAAAGTGAGATTCTCTTTTAAAAAAATAAAAAGTGGGATTTTAAATAAGATAAAGTAATTAAAGTTGGAATTTTAAAAATAAAAGTAAATAAAGGTGGGATTTCTTTTTCTAAAAAAATAAAAGCAATTTGTAAGTGGGATTTCTTTTAATTAAAAAAATAATAAAATAATAAAAAAACAAATCTGAAAATTTCGAAAATTTTGCTATAAATAGAAGAGAAAATTTAGGAAGAAGGGGTGAAAAAAAGAGGAAAAACTAGAGAGAGAGAGAAGAAAAAAAGAGGGGGCGGAGTGAGAAGTATACACCCGATATACATTCTGGATACACTGAATATACAGGGGCAGAATTCATTTTGGAGAGTTTTGAAGTTGAAAAAGAATAGTTACTGTTTCATTGCCTCGCTTAAGATCTGAAATAGTCAGAACCTTCCTGCCTTTTACTTCTTCTCTATACTTGGAGTCGTTTATAGTCTCCTGGGTTTTCTGATATTCCTACTGTTACTGGTGTATTCCTGTGTTGCTGGACTGTCGTTGTTGTGCTACATTGTTACTACTGTTGCTGCTTCTCAGCTTCATCTTCTCTTGTTTTCCAATACCAGGTACACGAATGTAATACTAGTTATTGCAAGCTAAAAATGTGGAAGCATGAATACATATGAAGAATCGAATTTTGAAGTTTTAATTTCGCTTTTTCTCTGTTCCTTTTATTGATTGTATTTAGGCTATTTTATGTATTATTGAATAATAATTGGAATAAGAGAAAATAACATAAGTTAGTCTTTAATGAATCGGCTTGGCAAAACGGGTTAATTCACTAGCTATGAAGGTTCTAAGATTATCAACAGTAGGTTAATTGTGAACAAGTACTTAAATTTAGCTAAGGCATGAATTTGAACTAAATTTCGTGAATTAGGTATTAAGGCATGATTTGAGTTCAAACAAAATTAGAAGAACGTTTAAGTCTAATAAACTTTCTATTAAGCTTTAGTAATTATGGTTAAATCCAGTTTTAAATGGTTGTGAATAATTAATTCCAATAGTTTTTTTTTATATATAACAATGCGAGCTTCAATCTAACTATATTTGATTCTTTTGAATATTAGTTGTCAAATTTTTATTTTATTTATAATTTCAAATTTTTTTAGTAAAATTCTTGTTCATCAATATTTGTATTAATATAGCAATTAGTATGCCATGCTTTCTTAAATAAAAAAAAGCTCGTAATTAATTAGGATTTTCTTTATTTATTTTAGAGACTAATTTTAATAGAAAAGATGTAGTCGCTTTAGGATTTGTCCATTTAAAATAAATGAGATGAGCCTCGCCTAGTAAAATATATAGATTGCGAGGCCCTCACAAATGTATGTCTTAATTACTTAGAACTCGGGATCGGCCGCTTAGCGAACTTCACGGCCTTTTCTCAAAATAACCCTGCGCTAGTCGCTTTAGGCGCGTATTTAATAATGTTATCTCCTTAAACTCGGGTGCACATTTATGTGACCCAAATCCAAATCTCAACGAAATCGAAATGTGTCTCTAATCACGGGTTCATTGATTGTGACGTGGTCTGAGATGTATTTCCATGACATTGCAAATTCTTTTTAATAATGAATGAGACGAGCCTCGACAAACAAAAATGCACAAGCTGCGGGGCCCTCTAAATGTATATATTAAAATACTTAGAATTCGAGGACAGGCCGTTTAGCGAATTTTACGGCCTTCCCCAAAATAACAAGACGCTAGTTGCTTTAGGCGCGCCTTTAATAATTTATTTTCCTTAACTCGGGTGCACATTTATGTGACCCAAATCCAAATCTCAACCGAGTCGAGATATGCCGAACAACTACGGGTGCATTGATGTAACGTGGTTCGAGATATGTTTCCACGACGTTGCAATTCTCGTAAAATAATAACAATAAGTAAGAAAGCGGTAAAAAGATAAAATTTTGCACATAAGTTCATATTTGTATAAAATCAGATAATCAAGCCGAATATAACAGTTGAGCGACCGTGCTAGAACCACGGAACTCGGGAATGCCTAACACCTTCTCCCGGGTTAACAGAATTCCTTATCCGGATTTCTGGTGCGCAGACTGTAATATGGAGTCATTCTTTTCCTCGATTCGGGATTAAAATTGGTGACTTGGGACACCCTAAATCTCCCAAGTGGCGACTCTGAAATAAATAAACGAATCCCGTTTCGATTGTCCTTTAATTGGAAAAAACTCCCTTGTACCCTCGCAGGTATGTACAAAGGAGGTGTGACAGCTCTGGCGACTCTGCTGGGGAATACTTTGACCCGGAACCACTGGTTCATGGTTAGAAATTCGAGCTTAGATAAATTGTTATATTTGGCTTTATCTGATTTTTACATGTTTTGAGCCTAATGTGCTAAATGTTGCCTTTACCGCTTTGATATTATCTGAACTGTATATAAACTGTGCCGAAACCTACTCTTCTTACCTCCGGGGATGTGCTTACTGGTTAAGACTCCCTATTCTGTTAGTGTCATACCCTAAATAAAAGAGGCTCGGAAAGTTTCTAAGCCGGTTGGCCTTTTGGTTCCCGGACAGGAGCTCCTTCCTCAACTCGAGTGGTCCGCTCGGGTACACTGTCTAGAACACCGACCCAGGTTTTGAACATAGAATAACGTGACTTCATGCCGGATCCCTAGTAGGAACGCTTATTTGCATCACGTTGCATTTGACTTAGGGGACTCAACACAGGGGTTGGGTCCGTCTAGGACTAGCAACCTGATATGAAAAGGCCATCCTGATGCATCCTATTTGTTTTCCGTGCATTCATTTGTCTCGTGTCCGCATGCTGACCGGTGTTTGAATATTATGAATATTGTGAAATTGAAAAAAAGGAAATAGCGGTTAGGGAATTGATTGTTTATTTTTGAAAAAACCCAATACCCAAATACTGTCAAAACTCTGCCGAAATTTTGGAAAGAAAAAAAAACGTCTTATTAGTTTGTTTTATTAAAAGCAAAGGAAAAATAGAAAAAAAAAATCGTTGTTCTGTTTTGTTTTTCAAAAAAAAATATATAGAAATATATAGTTTGTCTTGTCATAAAAATAAAAATTAAAAAGAGTCTTACTTTTTTAAAATGGGTTTTTTATGAAAATTCAAATAATAATAATAATAATAATAAAAAAAAGAGTCTTTCATTATTTGTCACAAATATATACATGTATATATATATATATATATATCCAAAAGTTTTTATTTCCAAAAAATATATATATGTCTTTATTTGTTGCAAAAATATTTGTCTTGTCAAAAAGTCTAGAAAGGTTTTTAGACCCCCAATTTTCAAAAACAAAAAAAAAATCCAAAAATATTTTCCATTATTAACTTCTTTAGAAAGTCTTTTAACTATTTTTTTTTTAAAAAAAATGTATAATAAGATAGAAAAAAATCCGAAAATATTTTTCTTCTTTCAAAATTGAAAAGAAAATTCAAAATTCAAAAAAAAATATTTTTTAGAAGCATTTCTTTTATTAAAGGTAAAATTCCGAAAAATATTTTCTTCTTCCTTTAGAATAAGAAAAAAAAATGGAAATTAAAAAAAATATATATCTTAGAAGTCTTTCTTTTAAAAAGAAAATCAATCAAAAATATTTCCTTTCTTTTTTTAAAGTAGTTCTTTCACAAATTCAAAAAAGGAAGTTAGTTCATCTACTTATTCTTGATTGCCCGAACTACGCGGGTTTGATTCTCACCGGATGTGAGATACGTAGGCAACCCTCATCGGGTTCAACCCCACCTTTTGCTAAAAAAACCAAAAATAAATAAATAACAAAAAATATATGTCAAATTTTAATTTTGGTGATGTTGTTTTGTCATAAATAGCCGAATGTTCCCGAATGGGACGCCGGAAGGCTGACTTTGCATAAACAGCCACCTTTGGGTCATTTTTTAAGACATGGTCCAGTTGACCCCCACAACCTAAAAATCTTCGTCCCCGAGACGTTGAAAGGCCGTGTTTGCAATATTGACTTTTCTAATTTGAAAAAACGATAAAAAGAGTTATAAATAAGTCAGGTGATGCTATTTTGTCATAAATAGCCGAATGTTCCCGAAAGGAACGCCGGAAGGCTGACCTGGCATAAACAGCCACCTTTGGGTCATTTTGAGATATGGACCCACACAGCCTTAAAAATCTTCGTCCCCGAGGTGCTGAAGGACCGTGTTTGCAACATCAGGTTTTTATTATAATTTGAAAAAAAAAACAAAGAGTCGGCGGTCAGGTGAATACCGTTTGAATTTTGTCATAATAAGCCGAGCCAGCTTCGGCCGCGTCTTAAACCGTTCTTGCCGAAATAGCCTTAGAGTATCTTTCAGTTGTCGAAAGGTTGTTTTCGTAAAAGAATGGACAAGTTGGTAAAGTGTCAAAATAATCCTCCCCGGCCTCAAAATTCATGTGAAGTTTGACAGGGGCCACATTTGCAAAAATAACCGTTTGGTTGCATTTGACAAACGGGGAAAGGAAGCTGGCCGTTGTTTTGGTAAATCTTTTGATTAGAATATGCGGGTTGTTTGATTTTCAAGTTTGTAGGTCATTTTAAACCTTCGAAACCCAATTTGTTTTATTATGAAAATTGATAAAGAAAAAATGTTTCATTGCTTTTACCTTTCATTTTGTCCGAACTACGCAAGGTCTGATTCATGCGGGGTCATGATACGTAGGCAATCTCCATAAGATTCGACCACAACAAAAAAAAATGAAAAACAAAGACAGAAAAAAGAGAATGAAAAAAACGAAAAAAAAATGAAAAAATGAAAAATAGAAAAAAAAGAAAAATGAAAAAAGAAAAAAAAGAAAAGAAAAAAAAAATGTTGTCAATAATGAGGACCGACTGAGTCCATTCTAACCTGTTTTGTTTTGAATCACAAAGTTAAGGTGGTTGGTTTGTGGTAAGCCGGACAATGACACCCAGAACATCGCGAAGAATCCTATTGGGAACTTGTTGACGGGTGATGATATTGAAGTTGGCAACGGTCTGGCAATACTGATGCAAAGCAAAATGGCTAAGATGCCAGTTTCGCTAAGTGGGAGGACGCTTCGTTCCTTGGTTAACAAGAAAGAAGCAGTTGGTGGCTTATTTTGTTGTCATTTCTGTTTGTTCGGATTATTAGGATTGTAATTCGGATTTTGTTTTGTGTCAATATCTTTCCGCTTATCTTTCCGTTTTGTCATAGCGGTTTGTTTAAGTTTTGTCCAGGTTGTTTAGGATTTTATTTCGTTTGTTTTGTTATTCAAACCATTTCACCGGTAGTCTAGCACAAAATCCAGTCTTTTATTATTTCCATTCATCTTTTTGTTTAGTCTTTTTATCATTTTGTTCAGCGCCGATTCTAGTGACATGACATGCGCACACAGTTTGGGCCTAATCTTTAAAGTTAATCATAAAACCCCGAAAAGGTGATCAGAACATTTAAAGGAAATAAGAACGGTTTGAGATTATTCGGAGCTCGAGTCATGTGGAGCTGGGGCAAGTAAAACATAAAGAAAACCGTTAAAGGCAAGATTCGCCAAATTGACATAAGGGTCTTCATGATAATGAGAAGTGAGAGTGTCGCCCAACGGTGCTTTAGAAATGGCAAATGAAAAAGCAAACGTGTGAATATAATTGTCAAGTCCAGCATCATCGGAAGAGACTATAAATCTTTATTGTGTTGTTTGCACTTGGCATGTTTTGAAGACTGGAATGACGAAGGCATTTTGTTCTGCTACCTAAACACTTTACCCTTCGTTACCCCTTTTGAGCCTTATTTATTTTCCTTCATACCCCTCGTTCGAAATTAGTAGCAATGAATAGAAAACGCAAGCGCGGCAGGTAAACAAAAGAAAAAAAAGGAGAAAGAAAAGAAAACAACACAACAAAAAAAAGGGGAAAAGAAAAAAAAAAGAAAAAAGAAAAATGATAACAAAAAAAAAACAAAAGAAAGTCAAATGAAAAAGAGGAATTGGGAACTACGTTTGACCTGATTCCTCAAAGAGGATACGTAGGCGCTTCACGGCTCGGTCATAGTTTTGAAAAAAAAATATAAAGAAAAGTCAATTAAAATATCCCCAAGCAAGAAACTGGGGCAAAGGTTGCGTTTGTTGTAAATAAATCTAATTCCGAAGGTTGTAACTAATAACCCAAAATTAATGCATTTTTTGAGCCTTTAATACCTTTTTTTCTAGCCCTATCCAAAACCCACATTACGGTCCAAAGAAAGACCTTCTGATCAGTCTTCAAAAGATGCCAAGTCAGACAAATGAGAGTCTCCCCGGTGAGCATAACATTCTGTTCCACAGCAGAAAGGACTCTAATCCCCAGCAGAAAGAGTCATACCGGCGACACTCCAAATCCCCAGCTGGAAAGTGATACAAATGAGAGAGTCTTATCGGTGAAAACCTTCACAGGCACCATAAGGCGATGAAAGCTGAGAGAAAACCAAAAATGAGAGAGACTTGATAGTGAAAACCCTTCGGGCACTACAAGTCGAATAAGATTGAGAATCAGATGGGGAATCGCCAATTGAAGATCTTGAAAGATGATTGACGGTAGAGGATAGGCCACATGTGCATGTCATGACCATTAGAGCTGGTATCTCCATTTGATAGATTTTCATTTATAGTTTCTTTTGTTAAAGAGTCATCTTTTCTTTTGTCTTTATTCTGTTCCCTTTTATCTTTTTCCTTTCATAGAAAAATCCCCAATAGAGTCTGTTTGGTCAGAACAAGTGTGAACTGACTTCAAAATAGGCCATCAGCTTTCCAAAATGAGATCTGACTAGTACATCCAAGTGGTATAGTCAGCAGGGAACAAACGCGAGGCCAGTGTCAAAAGATATCCCCAACAGAAGGGAATTGACAGAAGGACTGACAAGTGTCAAGAGGGATACCATTGCCTTTATCAAAGGTTATAAACCTTAAGGCCAAAGCCCATGGGCAAATCAAGGAGAGCAATGAGCATGATTTGGGAAACTCATACTAGACTAAAAGGTCGAGGAAATGCCAGTTTCCGAGCTATGCCACAAAAGAAGAGGGATATCCCAAGAAAGGAATTATCCCCAGCAAATAATATCATCCCCAACAAGTTGTGGAGCGCAAAGCAAGGAAGGGGAAAGGGAAAACCATCCCAGTAGGAGTATCACAACCAACCACCATGTTTTAAACTAACAAATTTTGTTTGATTTGAAACAGGTAAAGGAATGGGCATTGACGCCAGAAATGCATGCCACAAGGGATATTACCAAACTGGGGCAGAAAATTTTCCTTCCATTTAGAAAATTTTCTGTAAGTCAGGTACCCATGCGGGGAAAAATAAATATAACACCAGTCTCAAGGGAAGTGGTCTTAGAACCAGTGTTGCCCCAACATAATAAATTTCAATGGAGGAAGTTGTTCCCCAGCAAAGGAATCAGAATCCCCCAGCAGTGTTATCCACGACAGTGTTATCCCCAGCTAATAACATTTTACCCCCAACAGGTAAGTAAATAATTCCCCAACAGTGTTATCCCTAGCAGTTTCGAGGAGTCCAACACGAGTTTGGTAAAAATCGGTATCCTCAGCGGTTCCTTTCGGGGAAAGGCAAAACGAGTCTCAAGGGAGTTAGTCTTCAAAGAAAGAAGCTAATAATAATATAAAAAAGATTTTAAAAAAAAATTTTGGGAAGGTAGAAAGGGAAAATTCATCCCAAGCAAAATAATCCCCAGCAAGTATTCGAGATAAGATATTTTCAAGTCTTAAGGATATTTTGGGTTCATCCGCCCTCGAATAGGATATTTTGGGTTCATCCGCCCTCGAATAGGATATTTTGGGTTCATCCGCCCTAGAATAGGATATTTTGGGTTCATCCGCCCTCGAATAGGATATTTTGGGTTCATCCGCCCTCGAATAGGATATTTTGGGTTCATCCGCCCTCGAATAGGATATTTTGGGTTCATCCGCCCTCGAATAGGATCTTTTGGGTTCATCCGCCCTCGAATAGGATATTTTGGGTTCATCCCGCCCTCGAATAGGATATTTTGGGTTCATCCGCCCTCGAATAGGATATTTTGGGTTCATCCGCCCTCGAATAGGATATTTTGGGTTCATCCGCCCTCGAATAGGATATTTTGGGTTCATCCGCCCTCGAATAGGATATTTTGGGTTCATCCTCCCTCGAATAGGATATTTTGTGTTCATCCGCCCTCGAATAGGATATTTTGGGTTCATCCGCCCTCGAATAGGATATTTTGGGTTCATCCGCCCTCGAATAGGATATTTTGGGTTCATCCGCCCTCGAATAGGATATTTTGGGTTCATCCGCCCTCGAATAGGATCTTTTGGGTTCATCCGCCCTCGAATAGGATCTTTTGGGTTCATCCGCCCTCGAATAGGATCTTTTGGGTTCATCCGCCCTCGAATAGGATCTTTTGGGTTCATCCGCCCTCGAATAGGATCTTTTGGGTTCATCCGCCCTCGAATAGGATCTTTTGGGTTCATCCGCCCTCGAATAGGATCTTTTGGGTTCATCCGCCCTCGAATAGGATATTTTGGGTTCATCCGCCCTCGAATAGGATCTTTTGGGTTCATCCGCCCTCGAATAGGATCTTTTGGGTTCATCCGCCCTCGAATAGGATCTTTTGGGTTCATCCGCCCTCGAATAGGATCTTTTGGGTTCATCCGCCCTCGAATAGGATCTTTTGGGTTCATCCGCCCTCGAATAGGATATTTTGGGTTCATCCGCCCTCGAATAGGATCTTTTGGGTTCATCCGCCCTCGAATAGGATATTTTGGGTTCATCCGCCCTCGAATAGGATATTTTGGGTTCATCCGCCCTCGAATAGGATCTTTTGGGTTCATCCGCCCTCGAATAGGATCTTTTGGGTTCATCCGCCCTCGAATAGGATATTTTGGGTTCATCCGCCCTCGAATAGGATATTTTGGGTTCATCCGCCCTCGAATAGGATATTTTGGGTTCATCCGCCCTCGAATAGGATATTTTGGGTTCATCCGCCCTCGAATAGGATATTTTGGGTTCATCCGCCCTCGAATAGGATCTTTTGGGTTCATCCGCCCTCGAATAGGATCTTTTGGGTTCATCCGCCCTCGAATAGGATATTTTGGGTTCATCCGCCCTCGAATAGGATATTTTGGGTTCATCCGCCCTCGAATAGGATATTTTGGGTTCATCCGCCCTCGAATAGGATATTTTGGGTTCATCCGCCCTCGAATAGGATATTTTGGGTTCATCCGCCCTCGAATAGGATCTTTTGGGTTCATCCGCCCTCGAATAGGATATTTTGGGTTCATCCGCCCTCGAATAGGATATTTTGGGTTCGTCCGCCCTCGAATAGGATCTTTTGGGTTCGTCCGCCCTCGAATAGGATCTTTTGGGTTCGTCCGCCCTCGAATAGGATCTTTTGGGTTCGTCCGCCCTCGAATAGGATCTTTTGGGTTCGTCCGCCCTCGAATAGGATCTTTTGGGTTCGTCCGCCCTCGAATAGGATCTTTTGGGTTCGTCCGCCCTCGAATAGGATCTTTTGGGTTCGTCCGCCCTCGAATAGGATCTTTCGGGTTCGTCCGCCCTCGAATAGGATATTTGGGGTTCATCCGCCCTCGAATAGGATATTTTGGGTTCATCCGCCCTCGAATAGGATTTTATTTTCAAAGTTGTTGTTGAAACCAGGCGCCCACCTGAATAACGAGAGGAATACTTTTCTTGTCTGTCCATTGCATATTTTAGGTGCCCACCTGTATAACAAGGGGATACATTCCATGCCTTTACCAATAGGAGACGCACTTCCTAAGTTTTACCCATAGGAGATGCATTTCCTCCTAAAAGTTTAGTTTCACCCATAGGAGACGCATTTCCTCCTAAGTTTAGTTTTATCCATAGGAGACGCATTTCCTCCTAAGTTAGTTTTTACCCATATGAGATACATTTCCTCCTAAGTTAATTTTAGAGTTCTACCCATAGGAGATGCATTTCCTCCTAAGTTTGTTTTAGTTTTACCCATAGGAGAGGCATTTCATCCTAAGTTGTTGTTAAAATCAGGAGCCCGCCTGAAGAGAGGAATGACGTTTATTTTTAAAGTTGTAGTTAAAATCAGGGAGCCCGCCTGAAGAGAGGAATGACGTTTATTTTTAAAGTTGTTGTTAAAATCAGGAGCCCGCCTGAAGAAAGGAATGGCGTTTACTTTAAAAAGTTGTTGTTAAAATCAGGAGCCCGCCTGAAGAGAGGAATGGCGTTTACTGTTAAAAGTTGTTGAAATCAGGAGCCCGCCTGAAGAGAGGAGTGGCGTTTATTTTTAAAGTTGTTTAAACCTCGCCAACCTAAAGAAAGGAATGGCATTTTATTTTCAAAGTTGTTGAAATCAGGAGCCCGCCTGAAGAGAGGAATGGCGTTTATTTTAAAAGTTGTTTTTGAAACCAGGCGCCCACCTGAATAACGAGTGGAATACTTTCCTAAAGTTTATTTTACCCATAGGAGATGCATTTCCTCCTAAGTTTGTTTTAGTTTCACCCATAGGAGATGCATTTCCTCCTAAGTTTGTTTTACCCATAGGAGATGCATTTCCTCCTAAGTTTAGTTTTTCCCATAGGAGAGGCATTTCCTCCTAGGTTAGTATTGAAGTTGGGAGCCCGCCCATATAACAGAGGCATACATTTCTGTCCTTTCACATTATGTTCTAGGTCGCCCACCAGTAAAATGCGGGAATACTTTCAGTTCTAGGTCGCCCACCAGTAAAATGCGGGAATACATTCTGTTCTAGGTCGCCCACCAGTAAAATGCGGGAATAAATTATGTTCTAGGTCGCCCACCAGTAAAATGCGGGAATACTTTCTGTTCTAGGTCGCCCACCAGTAAAATGCGGGAATACATTCTGTTCTAGGTCGCCCACCAGTAAAATGCGGTTCTAGGTCACCCACCAGTAAAATGCGGGAATACTTTCTGTTCTAGGTCGCCCACCAGTAAAATGCGGGAATACTTTCTGTTCTAGGTCGCCCACCAGTAAAATACGGGAATACTTTCAGTTCTAGGTCGCCCACCAGTAAAATGCGGGAATACTTTCAGTTCTAGGTCGCCCACCAGTAAAATGCGGGAATACATTTCAGTTCTAGGTCGCCCACCAGTAAAATGCGGGAATACTTTCAGTTCTAGGTCGCCCACCAGTAAAATGCGGGAATACTTTCTGTTCTAGGTCGCCCACCAGTAAAATGCGGGAATACATTCTGTTCTAGGTCGCCCACCAGTAAAATGCGGGAATACATTATGTTCTAGGTCGCCCACCAGTAAAATGCGGGAATACTTTCTGTTCTAGGTCGCCCACCAGTAAAATGCGGGAATACTTTCTGTTCTAGGTCGCCCACCAGTAAAATGCGGGAATACTTTCTGTTCTAGGTCGCCCACCAGTAAAATGCGGGAATACTTTCAGTTCTAGGTCGCCCACCAGTAAAATGCGGGAATACATTTCAGTTCTAGGTCGCCCACCAGTAAAATGCGGGAATACTTTCAGTTCTAGGTCGCCCACCAGTAAAATGCGGGAATACATTCATGTTCTAGGTCACCCACCAGTAAAATGCGGGAATACATTTCAGTTCTAGGTCGCCCACCAGTATAATGCGGGAATACATTTCTGTTCTAGGTCGCCCACCAGTATAATGTGGGAATACATTTCTGTTCTAGGTCGCCCACCAGTATAATGCGGGAATACATTTCTGTTCTAGGTCGCCCACCAGTATAATGCGGGAATACATTTCTGTTCTAGGTCGCCCACCAGTATAATGCGGGAATACATTTCTGTTCTAGGTCGCCCACCAGTATAATGCGGGAATACATTTCTGTTCTAGGTCGCCCACCAGTATAATGCGGGAATACATTTCTGTTCTAGGTCGCCCACCAGTATAATGCGGGAATACATTTCTGTTCTAGGTCGCCCACCAGTATAATGCGGGAATACATTTCTGTTCTAGGTCGTTCTAGGTCGCCCACCAGTATAATGCGGGCATACATTTCATATTTTTGCATTCAGGCACCCACCTGTATAACGAGAGGAATACTTTTCAGTCTTATACTGCAAATCTTGAAATCAGTAACCCACCAGAAGGTAGAAGGTTACAACAGGAATCCCCAGCAGGAAACAATAAAAATCCCCAGCACCGGAAAGTAGAAGGTTGCAACAAGAGGTCCCAGCACAAGTTCAAGCTCATGAGTCAAAAGGAAGAAAAGACGCGTCTTGAAAGAAGCGGCCTGTGAACATTAAATTATGCCCAGCATAACAGATCTGATGAAGAGAGCCGTATCCCCAGAGGAACCGCCAAAAAGCTTAATGAAGGAAGCCATGTCCCCAGCGGACCGAACAAAATGATGAAAACTGGTATTCAGAAAAGCAAAGGGCCAGTGTCATCCCCAAATTCACGGAAGAAAAGCACCGGAGGAAACACAAGCCGACAAGAAAGCAAGGCAACAAGAACAAGTTGCAGTCTAGCCTAACTTCTTGTTTTCTTTTAAGCACGGTGTAACAAAGAGATCGGTAAGCAGTGGTAATAGCATACAACAACAGTAACATTGCAGTCCCACGGTAGTCCCAGCTACCAAAACTTCCCGAACTACATTGACCTGATTCCTGTTTAGCCCAGGATATGTAGGAAACCTTTGAAGCAAAGGTTCGGTCAAATCTTTTTCAAAAAAAATGCTTCACACGGAGTACTCGGATGGGCAAAAATCGCTCGCTTTATCTTTGCACGAAAATCCTTCGTGTCTTCGGGCAAAGAGGGGCAGCTGTAAGCACGTGATTTTTGCCCTATATGAGAATTACACCCAAAAAATTCAAAAATAAAATAATTTTTCTTGGTGTGCAATTTTTGTGATATTTTGTGTAACTATTTGTATGTTTGTCTATGCATGTTTATTTGTTAAATTAATAAAAAATACAAAAATAGGCATCTTTTACATTTTTAGCATTTAATGTCCAAATGAACAATTTTATGCTTAATTATTACTTAATTGTGCGTTAATTGTTATTGGAAGTTAATTTGCGCTTTTATAACTTAATTTAGTTCTTAATAATAATTTAAATACTTTTATAATTTAGTTTTAGAAAAATAAAAGAAGAAAAGAGAACAAAAATACAAAGAAAAATCGGATTGGGCCACTTCTTCAATTTCAAACCACAGGCCCAAATAATTGCCCAACTTTCCCCATGACCTGGTCCGTTTCAAACCGGGTCGATCCGGTCCGCTCCATTAACCCAACACCCCTTCTTCATTTTTGTCCAACACAAAATAAAACCAAAAAAAAAATAAAAAATAAAAAGTGAATTATAACTATTAATAGTTTTATTTTTTGTTTTTTTATATATAAAAAAAATCCGAAAATATTTTATTTTATTTATTATTTTTATTTTAAAATATATATATATATATAGTATAAAAAATATATATATATAGTAATTTCGGAAATGATTTTAAAAAAATAAAAAATAAAAAAAGTAAAAGAATGTAGAAAATTTAAAAAAAGTAAAAAGTTTTAAAAAATTTAAAAGTAAAATAAGGTTGGAATTAAAAAATAAATATAAAGGTATCTGAAAATTTAAAAAATTTAAAGTAATTGAAAGTAGCATTTTTAAAAGAAAAAGAAAAGATAGTGGTTTGTTTTTTAAAGAAAAGTTAAATAAAGTGAGATTCTCTTTTAAAAAAATAAAAAGTGGGATTTTAAATAAGATAAAGTAATTAAAGTTGGAATTTTAAAAATAAAAGTAAATAAAGGTGGGATTTCTTTTTCTAAAAAAATAAAAGCAATTTGTAAGTGGGATTTCTTTTAATTAAAAAAAATAATAAAATAATAAATAAACAAATCTGAAAATTTCGAATATTTTGCTATAAATAAAAGAGAAAATTTAGGAAGAAGGGGTGGAAAAAAAGAGGAAAAACTAGATAGAGAGAAGAAAAAAAGAGGGGGCGGAGTGAGAAGTATACACCCGATATACATTCTGGATACACTGAATATACAGAGGCAGAATTCATTTTGGATAGTTTTGAAGTTGAAAAAGAATAGTTACTGTTTCATTGTCTCGCTTAAGATCTGAAATAGTCAGAACCTTCCTGCCTTTTACTTCTTCTCTATACTTGGAGTCGTTTATAGTCTCCTGGGTTTTCTGATATTCCTACTGTTACTGGTCTATTCCTGTGTTGCTGGACTGTCGTTGTTGTGCTACATTATTACTACTGTTGCTGCTTCTCAGCTTCATCTTCTCTTGTTTTCCAATACCAGGTACACGAATGTAATACTAGTTATTGCAAGCTAAAAATGTGGAAGCATGAATACATATGAAGAATCGAATTTTGAAGTTTTAATTTCGCTTTTTCTCTGTTCCTTTTATTGATTGTATTTAGGCTATTTTATGTATTATTGAATAATAATTGGAATAAGAGAAAATAACATAAGTTAGTCTTTAATGAATCGGCTTGGCAAAATGGGTTATTTCACTAGCTATGAAGGTTCTAAGATTATCAACAGTAGGTTAATTGTGAACAAGTACTTAAATTTAGCTAAGGCATGAATTTGAACTAAATTTCGTGAATTAGGTATTAAGGCATGATTTGAGTTCAAACAAAATTAGAAGAACGTTTAAGTCTAATAAACTTTCTATTAAGCTTTAGTAATTATGGTTAAATCCAGTTTCAAATGGTTGTGAATAATTAATTCCAATAGTTTTTTTTTTATATATAACAATGCGAGCTTCAATCTAACTATATTTGATTCTTTTGAATATTAGTTTTCAAATTTTTATTTTATTTATAATTTCGAATTTTTTTAGTAAAATTCTTGTTCATCAATATTTGTATTAATATAGCAATTAGTATGCCATGCTTTCTTAAATAAAAAAAAGCTCGTAATTAATTAGGATTTTCTTTATTTATTTTAGAGACTAATTTTAATAGAAAAGATGTAGTCGCTTTAGGATTTGTCCATTTAAAATAAATGAGATGAGATGAGCCTAGTAAAATATATAGATTGCGAGGCCCTCACAAATGTATGTGTTAATTACTTTGAACTCGGGATCGGCCGCTTAGCGAACTTCACGGCCTTTTCTCAAAATAACCCTGCGCTAGTCGCTTTAGGCGTGTATTTAATAATGTTATCTCCTTAAACTTGGGTGCACATTTATGTGACCCAAATCCAAATCTCAACGAAATCGAAATGTGTCTCTAATCACGGGTACATTGATTGTGACGTGGTCTGAGATGTATTTCCATGACATTGCAAATTCTTTTTAATAATGAATGAGACGAGCCTCGACAAACAAAAAATGTACAAGCTGCGGGGCCCTCTAAATGTATATATTAAAATACTTAGAATTCGAGGACAGGCCGTTTAGCGAATTTTACGGCCTTCCCCAAAATAACAAGACGCTAGTTGCTTTAGGCGCGCCTTTAATAATTTATTTTCCTTAACTCGGGTGCACATTTATGTGACCCAAATCCAAATCTCAACCGAGTCGAGATATGCCAAACAACTACGGGTGCATTGATGTAACGTGGTTCGAGATATGTTTCCACGACGTTGCAATTCTTGTAAAATAATAACAATAAGTAATAAAGCGGTAAAAAGATAAAATTTTGCACATAAGTTCATATTTGTATAAAATCAGATAATCAAGCCGAATATAACGGTTGAGCGACCGTGCTAGAACCACGGAACTCGGGAATGCCTAATACCTTCTCCCGGGTTAACAGAATTCCTTATCCGAATTTCTGGTGCGCAGACTGTAATATGGAGTCATTCTTTTCCTCGATTCGGGATTAAAATTGGTGACTTGGGACACCCTAAATCTCCCAAGTGGTGACTCTGAAATAAATAAACGAATCCCGTTTCGATTGTCCTTTAATTGGAAAAAACTCCCTTGTACCCTCCCGGGTATGTAAAAAGGAGGTGTGACAGTCGTGATGGTACAAAACGCCATTGTTAGGCAAGCCCACAAGTGAACCTACAATTTAGTTATTCCTTTTTAACTTTTAAAACAAAAGTTTTCTTTTTTAAAAGAACAAAATAAGTAAAATATCATGCAACCGTACATACTCTTTTCTCAACAAAAATATTAGCATGAGAAATGCATCAACTGTAGTGACAGTAACGATAAGTACAACAATACATAAATGCTTAATGCCTCCAAAACCTGGCGTCACAAGTTCATGAGCAATCTGGAGAATATAAAAAACTAATACAATTATTGTATGGAGGATAATAGACAGAAATGATAAACAAGGTAGAGGGAGACTCCGATGTTGTAGATCGGAGCAAGGCAAGAGCTCACCACTAAGTCTCCGTACAAGCGCGGCTACACGCCCATGTCACCACTGGAAGTACCTATCTCAGTACCTGCACATTCGTTGTAGAAGTTTAGCGTGAGTACGGAAAATAATGCGTACAAAGTAAGTATTTAGTCTAATATCACAACCCTAAACCGGACCCGGTCGTGATAGCGCCTATCGTGAAACAAGGCTAGCCGACACAAACCCCCAAACCAATTAAACAGTTATAATAATTTATTTTTAAGTCATTAATAAGCCATAAATCCCAAAACATAGAATAGAATATAACAATGCGGAAACAAACACAACCCGACATCGGGGTGTCACCAATCATGAGCATCTAAACATACGTATAAGAGTATGAAGAGATTACATAGTCTAATACAAAGCTAGTACAAAGGAAAATTAGGATAGGAAGGAGAAGCACTGGGCTGCGAACGCCGAGAAGCTACCTAGTAAACTCCGAACAAACCTGTTGTGGAAGCAAATCAGCCATCGCTAGCGTGGCCTAAGACTCCTGAATCTGCACACAGGGTGCAGGGAGTAATGTGAGTACACCAACTCAGTAAGTAATAAAAGTAAATGCAGTTGAGCAGTAAGAAAACACGTAAAACACAGCAAAATGCTACAATGAGGCAGTATAAAACCAGAACAATGCAATAAAATAGTAAAAGCTCGTAGAAACACCTTAGTTCTGTAAAAACCTCTTTAAACCATCTTTTAGTAGTTTAAACGAGTGAATGAAAAACAGGGAGAAAAAATAGATACATAAAATCAGCCCTTCGGCCAAAATACCAACAGAATCAGCCCCTCGTGCTATCTCACAATCACTCGTATCAGCCCCACGGGCAATAACACAGAAAAATATCAGCCCCTCGGGCTATATCACATCTCACACTGGGTACATGCGCTCACTGTGATGTACAGACTCCAAGAGGGGCTCCTTATAGCCCAAGCGCAATAACAATCCATCTCGTAGCATAATCAAACAAGCTCTCGGCCTCATATCAAGCCACCTCGTGGCATAACAAATCAGGCCCTCGGCCTCATAATCATGAATCAGTATAGTACTGTTGCGGCGCGCAGCCCGATCCCATAGTATCCTCACAACACAGGCCCTCGGCCTTACTCAGTCAGAATCTCACAAGCTACTCGGACAACAGTAAAACATGATGCTCAGCCCAAAATATCATTTAAAATATCAAAAATGAGTAAAGATGGCTGAGTTATGAAAATAGTAGAATATAGCATGACTGAATACAAATACGAAGTCAAAACATTGAGGAATAGTAGTAAAAATCCACTAAGGGTCTAAAACATTTGGCACGAGGCCCAAATATGGCATTCAGCCCAAAACATGATGATAGCAAACAGTTTTCAATTAAATACGCGGTTAAATAGTCATACGGGATGGACTAAGTCACAATCCCCAACGGTGCACGACCCTATGCTCGTCATCTAGCGTGTGTGTCACCTCAAAGTAGCACAATGATGTGAAATCCAGGGTTTCCTAACCTCAGGAAAGTATTTACAATCATTATTTACCTCTATCCGGTCCAAACTATAACCCGCGATACCTTTGCCTCTCGAATCGGCCTTCGGATGCTCCAAATCTCCAAGTGTTTCCCCTTGATTCCCTCTTCAATCCTCTTTAAAAAGCTCTAAAATCGCTCAGCAATGGTGAAACTTAGACCCAAAATCGCGGATATGGCCTTTTAAACATTCTGCCCAGCTTTGAAAATTCCTTCACTGCTATCGCGGAAATAGCCTTGCGATCGCGAAGCACAAACGCTGCCTGCCCCCACTTAACCTTACGCGATCACAAAAAACTCCACACGATCGCGATGCCATAGCACACAAACCCACGCGATCGCAACCAACTCAACGCGACCGCGAAGCTACACCACACAGACCCACGCGATCGCAACATGCCTCATGCGATCACGTAGGTAAACTCTACCTCAGCCCCCAATAAACCTACGCGATTGCAACCCCTTATACGCGATCGCGAAGAACAAAAGGTCTGCAGCAGACTTGAAGAAAATCTGCAACTTCTCAACATGCAATTTGATCCGTTTAACCACCCGAAACTCACCCGAGACCCTCCGGACCCCAACCAAACATGCCAACATATCCTATAACATCATTCAAACTTGTTCGAATATTCGGACCGCTTAAAACAAAAACAAAACACCAAATTTGCATCGGATTCAAGCCTAAGAATTCCAAAAACTTCCAAATTCCGCTTTCAATCAAAAAGTCTATCAACCCTCGTCCGAATGACTTGAAATTTTGCACACACATCACAAATGACACAACAGACCTACTCCAACATCCAGAAGTCCATTCCGGCCCCTATATCAAAATCTCACCTATCAACCGAAAAATGTCAAAATTTCAATTTCGCCAATTCAAGCCTAAATCTACTTCGGACCTCCAAAACACATTCTGATCACGCTCCTAAGTCAAAATCACCTCCCAAAGCTATATGAACTATCAGAACTCACATCCGAGCCCTTTTTCACATAATTTAATATTCGGTTGACTTTTCCAACTTAAGCTTACTCAAAAGAGACTAAGTATCTCAAACCTTACCAAAACCTCTCCGAACCCGAGCCAACCAACCTGATAACACATTATACAGCTGAACAAGGTAATAAGCAGCAGAAATGAGGGCAGTAACTCATGAAATGACTGGCCGGATCGTTACATCTAACCTCGAAGGAGTAGTAATGAGGGGTCGACTTGACACTTACTTGTGGTCAAACAGTAATAGAAATACATAAAGTAAATATGGAGAATGTACAACAAGTAGCAACGAAACAAATAAAAGTAATTACAGTAATTCCATACATGAGTCTCTATCAAATCTCTGAATATGTCATAACCGGCCTTGAAGGCACTAACTCAAATGTTACCAAACCAAATCTAGTCTCAAGTATTAAGCTCGAAGTTGTCGAGGCGAACAGCCCGATCCTATAGGAATAGTAGTACTCAGTACTGTTGACGCGAACGGCCCGATCCCATAAGAGTAATTTAATTCACTGCCGAGGCGAACGTCCCGATCCCCTAAGAGTGGAGAAATTTACCTCGCTCGTAGAAGTACATGCAAATCGAGAAGATACGGATCCATAATTCATCAAATATTTCCCAATTGTTTTTCCAAAGTAAGAGGCTAAATCATTATTATTATTCTAATTCTTGATCTCAGTCATAATCAAGGAAATCAGTACACAGGATAGATATAAATAGCATGGTTAAAGCATGATACGAATCTAAGTCTACTCGGACATAACATGAATATAGCTACGTACAGACTCTCATCAGATTGTGCATATGTAGCTCCCCACAATAAGTAGCACACAATACTTATTACACCTAAGGGGATAAACTCCCTCTTACAAGGTTAGACAAGAGACTTACCTAGATTTCAAGTCCACCAACCGGCTCTTTAACCTCACTAGAACTCTCCAAACGAAGCCGAGCAATCTGAAGCTAATCAAAAGTCCTATAAACTAATCAATAAGTGCTCAAAAGTTCATAATTTAACCACTAGGGTAATTACCCAACCCACTTTGGAAGGTTCCTAAAGTTCACCCCAGGCCCATGCACCTGGATTCTGGAAATTTTTGCAAATAAATATTACCCATAATCTTACGAATACAAATATATAATTTGTACTCAATTTGATAATCATTTTCATAGTCTAATCCCGTTTTTTTCAAAATCTAGGTTTTTCAACAAACACCTAAAATTTTCACATTTTACCTATTAAAATCTACTCATAATCTATGTATTTAACTTATATTAGGTAGAAATTACTCACCTTACAATGCTCGATGAAAATCACTCTCCAAGAATCTCTAAATTCCGACCACACAAGTGAAAAATGGGAAAAATAAGCCTAAGTCCTGTCTTTAAAATATTTTCTGCCTAGTGATTCTTTCTTCACGATTGCGATAGGGCACTCAAGATCACGAAGGCAAAATGCCAAGCCCAGGAAAATTACCTTTCGCAAATGCGAGACCAGCCTCGCGAAGACGAAGTCTTAGCTGACCTGTACATCGTGAACGCGACGGCCTCGATGCATGCGCGAAGGCCATCGACTGACCCCCCCCTCCATAATTGGCCTCACACTTCGCGAACGCGAAGGCCAGTGGCCCAGAGCATCGCAAATTGGGTCCCCTTCTCACGAACGTGTAGGGAAAATACCACCCAACCCCATTCCCTCATCGTGAACGCGACACCTTCTCCGCATTCGCAAATAAGGAAACCAGAACAACAAATTTCCGATATTTCCAACTTTGCTCGGAGCGGTCCGAAATATATCCAAGCCATCCGGGACCCGACCAATTGCACAAATAGGTCCATAAATATAATTTGGACCTGCTCGAAACCTCGAAACACGTAAAACCACCTCAAAACAAAGAATCACACCCGAAAACCAAATTAAATCAACTTATAAACTTCAAACTTTTCAACTAGCTCCGAACGCATCGAATCATACTTAGATAACTCAAAATGACGTCAAATTTTGCGTGCAAGTCATAAATCACCATACATATCTATTTCCATGCTCGAAATCCTAAGCGGACCTTGATAACATCAAATTCTACTCCAAACCAAATTTAAAGAACTAGAAACCTTCCATGAGCTAATTTTTAACATTAAGCGTTGAAACGCTCCCGGATCACCCGAAACCCGACCAGAACACACGCCCAACTATAAGATCATCATATGAACCTTTAGAACCATTAAATCCCAATTCCAAGGTCATTTACTCAAAATGTTGAGTCAAGTCAAACTTCGCCATCTTAGGCAACTATTTAGGAACTAAGTGTTTCGATTTCAACCCGAACCCTTTCAAACCTAAACCAACCATCCCCACAAATCATTAACACAGTAAAATTACATATGGAGAGTCTCAATTAGGGAAACGAAGATCTAGAAATCAAAATAACCGGTCGGATCGTTACAATATGAATCTGAGGTTGCATTACGGTAATAATATCTTTATTGTCTGAGTCAGAACCATTCTTGGCCAACACGGGCTGATTTTTGTTCTTATTGTCCTCTTCAGAATGATCATTGGGGGTATTTCATATGGTAGGTAGAGCCATTTTAATGATCTTATCAGCTCTCTTCTTCGTGAGATTTTTTCAGGAACTTGGTCCTTTTTCTTCTTTTTTAGTATTGTCAGGATTATTTTTCTTCTATTCAATCTCCCACATTGGAGAATTCCTAATAAACTGATCACGGCTGCCACACTTGTAGCACTCATTAATGTTACTATTTTCTGGAGCCTTAGCTTTTGAACTACTACTCTTCGTCTTGTATTCTCCTGTTCTAATCATCTTTTGGATCCTATGTGTTAATAGTGTTATATCATCGTCATCAGTTTCCAGTTTTTAGTGGCCTTAAGAACCATGTTCTTTTCCTTGCGGGGCTCTGCCATCCGGCGATCTTGAAACAACTTCTTTTAATTTTCCAATTAGACTGCCAATGATCATTATATCAATATTTATAGCTTTAATGATAACATTAACCTTACATTCTTAAGATACAGGCAATATACTCAGAATTTTTCATATGAGATTTTGTAGGGATAATTTCTCCAAGAGAGATTAACTCATTAGTAATATGTGTGACCGTGGTATGCATGTCTTGGATAGTATTTTTACTCCTTCATCTTAAAGAGCACATACTATCTTGTGACCGTATCAATCTTGGACTATTTGACCTGGTTCTTACCTTCATGTGTCGTCTGCAGTGCATCCTAGATTTGCCTAGCATAAGTACATATAGAGAGATTCAATTATACTTGGTAGGTCCAATCCAACAAATTAAAATTTTCTTAGCCTTGGCATTCTTCTGAACAGCGTTGACGTCCTCATTAGAATATCAGTCCCGCATTTTGGGGCCAGTTACTTTACCTTTGACATCCTTATCCATGGGAACCTTCGGACATTTTAGAACGGTATCCCAGAATTGTAAATCTTTTCCTAAAGTAAATTCATGATTTCTTTCCTTCCACCACCCATAGAGTCATTTTTGTTGAACAATAGTGGCACTATGGTTGATTGTCCTTCTTGAGCTTCGGAGGTGCAGCCATTTTGGATCCTTTTAGGTGTTAGCTTCACTTGAAAGAATTTGCTTTGATACTAATTGTTATTTTAGGATGCACCAAGACACAAGAGGAGAGAGAGGTGAATTGTGATACTCCTGATTTTCATGTGTTGAGGAACCAGTTTCGTTAACCTCAAAATTCTAGACACAAACAGAAGGTAAAGTACGAAAATTAAACAACACAATATTTTTTACGTGGAAAACTATCTTGCTCAAGAGAGTAACACTACTAAAAAAGTTGGAATCTACTACGAACTTCATCGCTAATCTGTCGCTAAATCGCTCATAGCTAACAAAATTGTTTTGATAATTTATCACTAATTAGGATTAGCAACGGATTTTGATGTTTAGCTACAGAATTATCCGTTTCTAATTCTTAATTTTTTGGTAGTGTAAAAATCACGATATATCATCGTAGGATTTGCCTCAAATTTTACTAACTTCAAAGAACAGATTTAGGTTATAAATCAATAACCAAAGGGATTAGCTCTAGTAACTTACCCCTACAATCAACCCAATTCTAGCTACCCCTTTCCAGACTATAAATTCTAGCATGAAAAGCTAAACAATTTCTTGAAATTTGTGTACTACGATCACACCTCTCGATAAGCAATATAGGTTACAATTAAAGAACAATTAACTCAAACTTGAACAACTAAACAATTTCAGTAGCTTCGTCTTTAGGAATAGGTTCTTCAATTGAGCAGCTTAAATCTCTGAAAGCACCTTCTTGCTATAATTGCTACTTGACAAGAGTAATTTCGGTGTTTATGTGAAATCGCAGTGGTCTTCAATAACAATAATATGATTCTTTGTATAGAAGTGAGGTTGGCCGAACTCTTTTTCAATTTTAGCTCAAGAGCTAAAATAATTCGACTAACCCATTAGGAAAATTAACCATAAAAGGATTTTATTTTATTTTCTTAAAAGGCTACTTTACGTGTTTACCGTTTCATGCTACTATTTTCATAATTGAAATCCTTATTGACCACAAATTCCTTCAGCTAATATTTTTCTTGCAGCCCACAAACAAAAACTTTCAAGGAATCGGACAATAAATAGGAATTATTTTTTTCCTGCTCAATCCTTCTTGCACTAGAAAACAACTTTCAATTTCTGATCACTTGTCACGACCCCAAACCGGTCCAGTCATGATGGCGCCTCTCGTGAAGACAAGGTCAGCCGGCACAACACTCATCTTAACCCTTTAAGCATTAAGAGTCATTTTTAAGTCTTTAAATTAAATAATGTTTCATAATAAAATCCTGGAATAACAGTGAGAAATAAAATACCAGCCCGACATCGGGGTGTCACTAGTCATGAGCAACTATCAAGGTCTGAATACAACAAAAGTCTAAAAATGTACTAAATACAGTAACAATAATGAGGGGAAGGAAGCGGTGCTGCGAACGTCATGCAGCCACCTTGCTAACTCTGATGACTCCGCGGCTGAGCTATCAACACCCGCTACCGGGTTCCGATATACCTGAATCTGCACACGAGGTGCAGGGAGTAATGTGAGTACTCCAACCCAGTAAGTAATAAGAGTAAATAAAGGCTGAGCAGTAGGAAATAATGAATCCACATTTACGCTGGGTTCAATAAACACAACAGGCTTTCAAATCATAATACGAGTCAATCTTCCCCTTTAAAATCCAGCTTTTTGTAAAAATCATCTTTGAAATACCTTCCAACAGTTTCACTAGGGGTTCAATACCATTTAAAATAATAATAGAGATTAAAGTCATAATCGGCCCCTCGGGCAAAGCATAGTTCGTAAAACAGCCCCTTGGGCAAAACAGTAATCACAAACACTTCATAACTTGAAAATCTCAGTGGAAATAACCTATGTCAAATTAGTGAGTAATTTCTGAACATCTCATAAACCCCAGTTTAAATAAAAGTTGTTTTAAAATATTTGTGCAATTTTTCGACAGAGGCTCAATATAAAGATGAGTGAAAACAGTCAATAAATCAACATATTCGATAGAAACTCATTTTTAAGAGGAGTGAAATCAATAAGTCCATAAACAGGCCTCTCAGGCAAAACACCACTCATATGCATGTATATATCTATTGCCCCTCGGGATAGACTCTCTGTCACTCGTGACTCAACTCTTACCAATCAGTACCCGCACTTAGCATTCACACTCAATTGGTACCATATAGTAACCGTTGCGGCGTGCAGCCCGATCCGTATATCTCTCACAATAACTGAAATCAAAGTAACCGCTGCGGCGTGCAGCCTGATCCATGCATCGCTGTGGCGCACAGCCCGATCCATATAAATAGTCGATTGCGCTCACTGGGGGTGTGCAGACTCCGGAGGGGCTCCTACAGTCCAAGCGCTATATTGCTGCGGCGCGCAGCCCGATCCATATAAGTATTGCTGCGGCGTGCAGCCCGATCCATATACATATATATATACATTGCTGCGGCGTGCAGCCCGATCCATAGATATATAATCCTCACAACTAGGCCTACGGCCACTCTCAGTCATTAACCTCACCATCAGACTCTCAGACTATCTCAGTCATCAATCTCACAATCAGACCCTCGGTCTATCTCAATAAAACAGGGAACTCAGCCCAAAACAATTTCCACATGTTAAGAATATAGTGATAAATCCAGATTTGAGCAGTAAACAGGTAAAACATGACTGAGAATATGCTTTCAAACAAATAGAGTGAGGAAAGATAGTAAAAATGCCCCTAAGGGTCTCAACAAGTCGGCACAAGGCCCCAAACACGGCATGCAGCCCAAAAATATAATAATGTCAAACAATTAACTATCAAATACGCATTAAAATATTTGTACGGGATGGACTAGGTCACAATCCCCAGCGGTGCTCTACCCCACACTCGTCATCCAGCGTGCAAGTCACCTCAAAGTAACACAACGACGTATAATCTAGGGTTTCAAACCCTCAAAACAGTATTTACAATCATTACTTACCTCGATCCGGTCCAAAATCTAGCCCGCGATGCCTCGCCCGCACAAATCGACCTCCGGATGCTCCAAATCTAGCCACAATTAGTATATAATCATTAAAATATGCTAAGGGAGCGAAACCCACTCGAAAATATCCAATTTAACATCAAAATCCTGAAATTGCTCAAACCCGACCCCCGAGCCCACGCTTCGGAATTCGACGAAACTCACAAAATCCGACAACCCATTCAACCACGAGTCCAACCATACAAAAATTACTAAATTCCGATAGCAATTCGGCCTCCAAATCTTCAAATCTTATTTTCAAATCCCTAGGTCCAATCCCAATTTACACCTCAAAAACAAGTAATCTAGTCGGATTATTCGATGATAATTCAATATTATGGAGTAGAAATGATCACAAGTGACTTACCTCAAGATTTCTCATGATTTCTTGCTCAAAAATCACCCCAAGTCGTGTTCTTTCACCAAAAAAAAAGTTCAAAATGAGCAAAAAAACTTAACAGCTTTAATAAACCTATTCTGGTCGCTAAAAGAGCCATTCCCGTCGCTAAAAGTGACAAATCTGGTCGCTAAAGGTGCGCACCAGATCCTGCTGCACCAGCAATGTTTAATTTTACTAAAAAGGCTCTAACTCCATCATACGAACTCAGAATTCGATGATTCTTATTCCTATGAGTCACAAATAATGATACGAACATAGTCCTTCAATCGAAACTCAATTCGGAGCTCGCTTGCTCAGTGCGATATCCATTTCGCTCGTTAAATAATTAACTCATGATTCGCGTCAAAAACCCAATTGCGACTTGATGAAATTAAACCAAACTTTCCAGATCACTCCTATAATTCATTATTGAAATTTTGGAAGTCTCGAAATCAAATTTCGATCTCTAGAACTAAAAATGGACCTTTGGATCATTACATGCTTATGCTCAAAACGGCAAAAATCTTTCAATAACTCTTCCAAAACTTATCCTAGCCTCATGGAATCCCGACCAAACTTGCCAACATAATTCATAACATCATTAAAACCTGTTCCAATCATCAAAACACCTCAAACAACATCAGAATACCCAAAACTCATCGAATTCAAGCCTAAGTTTTCAAATACTTCCGAAATACACTTTCGATCAAAAACTCCACCAAACGATGTCCGAATAACCTGAAATTTTGTGCACACATCACAAATGACATAACGAAGCTATAGCAACTCTCGGAATTCCATTCCGACCCTCGGATCAAAATCTCACCTATCAACCGGAATTCGCCAAAATACTAACTTTGCCAATTCGAGCCAAATCCTTCCACGGACTTCCAAAATGCATTCCGATCGCGCTCCTAAGTCATAAATCACCTAACGGAGCTAAGCAAATCATAAAAATTCCGATCCGAGATCATATACAAACAAGTCAACTCTTGGTCAAACCTTTCAAATTCAAAGCTTTCATCTAAGACTGTTCTTTCAAATTCCTTCCGATTTTCCTGAAAACCAAAACCATCGATCTACATCAGTCATAATACATCATACGGGGCAAGTCATGACCGAGAACTGACGATCAAAGTACAAAAACTCAAAACGATCTGTCGAGTCGTTACATCAATGGACTTCAAGAGACACAATGGTTTGTTAATCATCAAAATCACTTAAACTCAGGTCAACACTATTATAAATAGGGGTGTTGTTAGCTTGTTTATGTGTGGAAAAGAGGGAAGAATTATAAAGAGCATTCAGAGTTTTAGAGATAATTATACTAAAAAAATTCCATTCACTGTTAGTATGAAATTAGTGACAGAAAAATTAATAATTTATATTGTTAAATCGAGAGGAGCTTAAATGGAGCGATTGCAACCGTCTATGCAGAGTAACGAACACGCATCAAAGCCCGGCATTTGAAATCGACAACGTCATCTTGAGATATGTAGTCAAGATCATGGGGGTGAATTTATTGATAAGGCTTATGTCAGGCAACTTGATAGTGAGTATTTGTATAATTGACTTTAGCTCGATTGTCATTGAAGTCTAATTATTCTTGTTATGCGTACCTGAACAACTTACTTTTAAGCTTGGGAGCACGAACTATGTGCATGCTTCCAAATTCTAATTAAGATATTTACTTTGAACTTCACCCTTCTGAGTATATGTTTTTCTTTTAGAAGCATAAATTTCCAACATAGCTTTGCTACTCGACACATTTGAGAGACTCAATTATTATAGCCTAGTCTCTAGCATGCTAGCATCATTAATTTGGCTGTATATGACGGCGGATGTTGAGAATGTTTTTGAGTTAAAGGTATAAAGATGGGTTTAAGAATGTGTCACTTCCATCAATTCTCCATGTCAAATCAAATTATTTTACGATGCTAAAGAGATTGTGCAAGAACCAGTCGGTTCGGTTTGTGGGGAACAGACCCACTGGGAGTTTGGGACATTGCCTTCTTTTTTTCCCTTCAACTAGTATTAAATATCTTCTCCAATACTTTTTCAGTTTTGCTTTGTAAGATTTATCCTATTAAATATCTTACGTACCTTGCATGGCGATCACTTTATGTTCCTCCTATGGGCCATTCTTTTCCCGTGCTTTATTCTTTTTATACATATGAGGACAAATAGGAAAATGTTGAGTTAGACACATGAGAATTTCTACTCTATGTACGAGCCACACATGACTTGTAAAAGAGACTTGACAATTATCTTCACATATACATCAATTGCTAAATTATTGTTTCTTGCTTAGGATATTTCTGCTATTACTGTGCTATCCATAAAAACAAATTTAAATCACGATTCTTTGCAGGTTCTTTTCTTCAGAACTGTTTTACACCATGGCTCATGATCTTACCAATTGGTAGAGGTAGGGGTAGAGGTGTACATAGACCGTGTTGGTTCGGTTTTTATTAAAGCCAAATCAAACCAACTATATCGGTTTGGATTGGTTCGATTTTGTTTGATTTTTCGGATTTTTCGGATTTTTTTGTTACATGAATAATATGTCAATCTTACTTTGTTAAAATTTTAATAAGTAAATATATGTTTAACAAAAATTAAAAAAACAAATTGACAAACATATGATCTATTAAAATATTCTTATGGGAGAATTTCTTAGTAACACATAATAGTTATTTTTTTAGTTTTTTGACAATAAATTTTTGTTGATGTAAACTTTCAAAAAGTTAATCGAATTTAATAATTAAACATAAAAATCAATATGATGCCTAAATAATGATGTATGTTCTATTTAATTTTTAATTGTCGAAATACTAATTCAAATTCGAAAAAGATATAAGAATTTAATAGATCTTGACATATGAATATGAAAAAACAAAGAGATTGACGCATTTCAATAACACTTGATAAGAAAGTGATCATACAACATATTATTTAAAATTAATAAAAATGGAGCACTTCATATTTTATTAAATATTAAATCCCATAAGAGAATCCTAAATATTTCTAGACATTTTTTAAAGAAAATTATATATAGAGTCTTAAAAGTATATATATAAATTATATATTTATATGTCGGTTTGGTTTGGATTTTTTTATTCAATACCAAACCAAATCAAATCAAACCTCATTGGATTTTTTAATCGTTTCGATTTGATGTAGTTTTCTAGTTCGGTTTGTACACCCTAGATAGAGGTGACAAATAGGTAGGCAAAGTCAAACTTGGCTGGATCAAAATCGGTCAAATCAATAAGCAAATTACGACCTCACTAACCCAAAGTTTGCTTTATTTAAGATAGGAGAATAATTAGGGGTTCTATGAGGCTCGTGAACCATTGTCCCCTTCCAAGATCATATATTTATAACGTTATATTTTTTCAACAACTAGTTAAATAAGTGTGTGTAGCCAAACTCAAAGTATCATATAATGCGATGATTATTGAGTGCACCTCTCTAAGTAAGATTGTTAGTTCAAATCTTATATCAATCTTGTTGTTTTTCCTCTTCCTTTTTTTTTAGGAACTAGGCGCCCATGGGGATTGGCATGTCCGGTGTCACTTTTTGCATATTAATTAAGTACCTTTTCTTTTTCTTTCTTTCTTTATTTGTTTATTCTTTCAAAGTTTTCACACAATTTTAATTCCTATTCTGCCTTTGTCATCGTAAAATCTTACATGATTAAACAAAATATGTATATTAAAATTAGTAGCAGTGGGTTATATAGCATATAGTCAATAGGCTCAATTGATCTCAATATTTTCGACATGGAGTACAAATATAGATGTATGAAAATTACTATTTATAAAAAATTTAAATTTGTAATTCCAAAAGAATAATGAATGCAATATTAAAAAATAAAGATTAAACTCCGAACATTTATATCCTGGATCCACGTCTTCATAATTGTTTACTCATCTTCCCAAATTTCAGAATTCGCCTCTGATTTAAGATTGATCAAATAATGGGTCATAACCTAAACCGCTAACATGACCTAACCTCCCTCCATTTCTTTTTATTTTTGAAAAAAAAAAATGAAAGCTAATGTATTCTCTTAACTTATTCGCTTAAAGCCCTTCAACATTTACATAATCTTAGTCCCTAAATTCGATTTTATAAGTTTGGAGTCGGGTTCAATTTTGAGTTTGACACGTTGGGCTACACTATTTGACATGTTTTGACAAATAGTATATTGGGTCATTTTGAATTCTAACCCCGTTAAGTCAAGTCAACAAGTAGATCGTAACCTAACCCGTTTAAACATGGATGAATTTCCAAAAAATGGTTGATCTTTTCCACCTCTATCTGTTGGCATGAGTAAACGTTATTTCAAGACCACCATATGCAAGAATTTTCTAAACTTTAGTTGATATGTTTCTAGTGATACACAATTACTGTAAAATTAGTATATGGTCGATATCTTCTTCTTTATTATGAGATGAGCAAGTTAAACAAGAGAAGATATATAAAAGGAACCAAATGGTACAAAATCCCTTTCTAGCACCCTATTTTGGTCATAAGATAACGAATATAATGTATCATCATTGATATACTTCGCTTGGAACATTTACCTATTTATAATACACTATAAATTTATTTATCCTTCCTAAAGGGTTATCATTTAATTACATTAGCATATACAATTTATTATTTATATATAAAATAATATATTAGAATCCCTAGCCATTTTCTTTCCTTCGTATACTTAAAAACTGATATCAATCAACATTTTTGTAATCATCAATATTTTTTGTCAACACAATCGTTAATGGTTTTCATACGTCTGAAACAATCAAAGCAAAAAATAAATAAATAAATATATATATATAAAGCTCCTCCATCACCCACAATTACAAGATTAAAGCTCGAGTAATCTATAGTTGTTATAAAACAAATATAGTTTTGGGTAATCAACGTTGCTTCTTTATATCTCATATAGTGGGGCTTTCCCCAACACAAAAAACATTCAATTACATAGTTCACCAATTCGTTGATAATCTAAATGCATATCCAATCACTCGTCTCTATAATAATTCTGGTTGTACGATTATGTTGTTTCGAACAAATTTAAATCAAATCGAAACTGCTGTCACAGTCCAAAATTCCACTTTAAGTTGTGATGCCACCTATTCGTACTTACTAAGCAAGCCAACTCAAAATCAACGAAATATAATCCAGATTCCATTAATTAATAAAGTCATATCACAAATAGAAAAACATGAATAATCTCAAAATAATAAATGTCTAATACAGTTATAAGATGGCCCGAATACAACAAAAATAGTACAACCCCCAAGATTTAGGGGACACAAGTACACGGGCAACTACTGAATAAGTACAAGTATGAGTACATAATCAATAGAGAAAGAAAATAGATAGGAAATAAAAAAGGAGAGGGACTCAGGCACTACGAAATGGATCCATGAGGTGCAGCAGGCCTTAAGTCTCTGGGCGAACGCCTAGGCTCAATAAGAGGCTCCATTAATACCACCTGAGAATCTACACAAAAAGATATACATAAGCACAATATGAGTATGCCACAATCGATACTCAGTAAGCATCAAGTCCAACCTCGAAGAAATCGTGGGTAGACTATAGGCATCAAGATACTTACAACACATATATAAATAACAGAACCTGAAACTAAAGCACAGTGATTATCCTCGTGAACAATAGGTATCAACGATATAAAACAGTTGAAATATATAAGGCTTGCATTTCTAATTCAAAAGATAATCATAACGCTGCTTAGATACAACATTTAAAGATGAAATGCTTCAATTAACGGAGTCAAGGCTCCCAATAGCATATATAGGTGATATGTAACAATTAGCATTCAAATAAATGCTTCTAAATGAGTCAAGGATATCTACGCATGCTCAAAACTCTATCTCTTACCATAACTGGTACAAGATCTATGTACCACGATACATAATCCATGTATTACCAAAACCGATACAAAATTTATGTATCACTCCGATACATAATCCATATATCGACCATGCTCACAGGGCTCAAATTAATATGGATAATCACCTGACTCCGGAGGGACGAATACTTATCTAAGCACAAAAGGAACTTGATAACTCACTTATAATCAAATATTTGCTTATCGTTCCTCTACCATAAATGTATTTCAACTGCACGACCTTGCCTTTCGTGCAACAAGTTTAGTCCAAATCAAGTACCCAAATATAATAGTAATGCATATGCCCAATAATTAATAGGTAAAAGATGCACAAGGACTTAATAATAATCATGCGGATATGTGTGCTCATGAAATTTCTATATGACTACGGATGACTCAAGCAATTCAACATATCATGAATAAGCTCCCATGCCTTCATAAATAAATGTAAACTTAGGCATGATCTCTAAAATGAATAGGAGAGCGAACATAGCCATATAAACCAAACAAATCATGAATCAAGATGAGCACATAATTAAAACAAGGCATAAAGTATTTCATTTCCACATCGAACATGATATAAACTTGGTGTGTGCATATGTTCTCTTCACCTCGCATATACATCACTCCCAATAATGTAAACACATAGCAATCAAATTGAATCGGTTTCCCTCTTAACAAGGTTAGCCAAGACTTACCTCTTTCCGGGCTAGCTTCAACCTCAAACCTCATCAAAACCTCGCTCTATTCCTTTAATCACGCAAATCTAAGCCAAACATCATCCAAGAAAGTCAAACAATACTATAGAAAGCGATTCCAATTCATAAAGTTTTGGTCTTTAAAGAATTACCAAAAAGTCAATAAAAATCAACGTGGGATCGCATATCTGTAATCTGAAACCAATACCAAATTATGATGACCCTCTGAGTCAAAATATATAATTAGTTTCTATATCCAAGTCCAATTCAATACACTCTCTTAAAGTGTAGATAAAAATCCCAAGTTTCCTTTCAAAATCTCATATTTTAAGTGCAGAAATCCATGTAGATTCTTGTAATATAATCACAAATATGTAAAAGCCACTTACTCTCTTGCCTGGTATGAAGATCTCCATGAAATATTGCCCATCTCCAAGTCTATGGCTCAAAATATGAAAGAACGGGTAAAAGTTGTGAAATGACATCTTAAATAATCTGCCCAAAAGTACCCTTCGCGAATGCGGCACAAGCCTCGTGTTCGCGAAGCACAAAATGTTGCCGCCCAGGAAATACACTAGGCGATCGCGAAAGAGCCCACGTGATTGCAAAAACAAACCAACCAACACACTATGAACACAAATGGAACCCTACGAATGCAAAACAAAGCTGCCCAAATCCTTCTCCACGATCGTGACCCTAGCTTTGCGATGGCAAAGCTCTGCTATACACAAACAACACAGTAGCTCCAAACTCAACCAAAATTGTTTGAAACCACTCCGGATCATACCCAAGCCCCTTGGGACCCCGCCCAATTACACGAACGAGACGAAATACATTATCTAACCTTATCTGAATACTCTAGACACCACAAATAACATCAAAATTAAGAATCGAAGATTAGATCATTCTCTTAACTTTCAAATATTCTAACTTCGCTTAATGCGGTCGAATCACACTTAGACATTCTAGATCATGAGAGTCTTTGCACAAAAGTTCTAACCAATTAAGTGAACCTATCCAAAGTCTCAAAATCACAATCCGAGTTTGATAACATGTCACGATGCAAAAATTACCACCAAGTTGTGATGGAACATAACCTAACCCACTAGGTAAGCCAAATATTATAAGTTACAACTATAATGAGAACTCTTTAGCAACAATAAGTAAAACTGCAAAAGAATCCAATACAACTATCCCAAAGACTGGTAGTACAAGTTATGAGCTACTAAGATTAAGAATACAACTCAAGTACAAAGAAATAGTACAACATCTGTTTAAAGTTTATATAAATAAGATTTCAAAATTTTACACTACTATGAACAATTAATAGTAGGTGACTGGAATGTTGTGGTCTTCAATTCTCACCCTATAACTCCATAACTGCTTATCTCCAAATATCTACACACAAGGTGCATAAGTATAGTATGAGTACGAGCGAACCCATTCACTCAATAAGTATCTTGACTAACCTCGATGAAGTAGTGACGAAATTTTTAAGTCAAAAGATACTCACTTAATATAACATGTGCAGTTCGTAAGCCAGAGAAATAACAAGAAGGAAATCAAATAATAATGAAAAGATCAAATAAGGAAATAATGAGTATGTTTCACAAATGTCACAACTAAACCTCTCCACTAAATCAAGTCTGTGAGGAAGAAACAATATACGTAAACCAATATAAGCCATAACTACAAACTTGTATAATAAAAGGGGTATGTCCAGGATATCAAATCAAATGGCACTGGAACACCCTTTGTATACTTATCTCATCCTCACCAAGCACGAAAATACACTTCATGTAATACCACTCTTCTCACCAATAACATGTATAACAACACCAAACTGGCTAGAAGGCACATAGCTAAACAGTAACAATAAAGTGGAAGGCATAGATGTAACAGTAGCAACCAAGGTAGTAGACACATATGTAGCAACAACAAGCAAAGTAGAAGATATGTTTACAATAGTAACAAACAAGGTAGACGCATGTAGATGACATCAACAAGCAAGATAGAAGGCATAGATGTAACAACACAAGTCAAAGAAGAAAGCATATATGCAAAATCACGGGATAGAAGGCATAAATGGGACAATAACAAATAATGTGGAAGGTATAGACGTAACAACAATAAGATAGAAACCATAGGCGAGACAATAACAACTCAGGAAAAGGAATGTGAGGGAGAGATAACACATTATAATTCATGATTCTCGTCTTCACTTTCATGGAAACACCTTTTGTGCCCGGAACTCTCACTCTCACTTGTATACCTTTCGTGCCAATATCATATTATTCTTCCACACCAAGTATGAAAACACCCTTCATACAATAAAAATAATGTAAAGAAGCACGAAAACACCCTTCGTGCATAAATCACATTTCCTCACAAGCATGAAAATACCCTTCATGCAATTCACTCTTCCTCACCAAGCATATATAACAGTACCAAGCAAGGCAGGAAGCATAAATAACATCAAGAAAAGTGATTAAGCATAATGCACCACGTGAAAGATAATCATAGCTTTTGCACCAATAGACAAGCCAATATTTCAAGAACCATAATGTCCAAGTATCTCAACAAAATTTAAACATGTTCTTCAGCATAAATATGGATGCCCAAGTATCACAAGAATAACAGATATGGATATGTATTTATTATATTAGTATTGCTACAGCTGAATTAAGTAGATCAACGGTTTCGAAAATTTGACAATATCATATTCTTTAAAGATGTAATAAGATAAAAACATGATCTCTAGCATGAATATTTGTACTCATGTTATCACAAAAATCAAGTAAGACATAAGTCAAGAAGTTCACAAAATTCAACAAGGTACAAAGAAATATATAATCTACCCCGAGCATGGATAATAAGATCACATGCATATATGCTCTTCACCTCGCATATGCATCAACCCCCTACCCCATGTAGCAAACGATATCATTTATTAAAAAAAATTCCCTCAACAAAGCTAGACATGACACATACCTCATCAGGACTAGTCCAAAGCTCCAAAATCATATTTCCTTTAGACATCACCTCTAACCAATTCAAATATAGCCAATCATCAAGCAAGGAAGCAACCAATGCCATAGGAAGTAATCTCAATCAATAAAGCCTCGATCTTTGAAGAGTTTCCCAAAAGTCAATAAAAGTTTACCCCGGACCCGCATTCATGAAATCTGGAACCAATACAAAAATCTGATGACCCATAACCTGTCGAATTCAAATATATGATTAGAATCCAAAATTGAGTCCAAATTAGTATTCAAATCCTCAAAATACACTTTCTTAAAATATAGTCAAAACCCCCAAACTTCACAATAAAATTCTATATTTTTGGTGTAGAAGTGGTGTAGATTCTTAAAATATAATCATAAATAGGTAAAAATCACTTACCATCTTTCCTTGTATGAAAATCTCCGTGAAATCTCACCCTCACCAAGTGTAGGGTTCAAAATATGAAAGAATGAGCTAATATCCAGAAATTTTAACTCTTAACCTAGTTGCAGATGCCGCATTTGAGAACAAAAGTTTACAAATGCGACCACATGTTCGCAATTGCAGATCTCGCAATTGTGACGACATGTTCGCATATTCAACCAAGGTTCTCAATTATAACCAGAAGTTCGCAAATGTGAAGTTCGCAATTGCGACCAAAAGTTTTCCAATACAAAGTATCAACACCGACAATCCTAAACTTCACTGAAGTGATCCAAAATCAGCCCCAAAACTCATCTGGAACCTCCCGGACATGTAACATATATGCATTTCAATCATGAAATACACTACGAACTTGCTCAATCACTTAAAACACCAAAAAGGGATCATTTTGACCCGATGTTGACCATGGTCAAACTTCAAATCCTTAACTAGTCTCTCAACCAATGATCCAAAATACATCTAAGCCCCTAGGGACCCTATCCAATCATACCAACAAGTACAAATACCTAATTATAACTTGGCCAATATCTTAAAACATGAATAACAACATGAAAATCAAGAATCAAAGATCGAATCCATCTCTTAACTTTTAAATATTCAAACTTTGCCGAATGCGTTTGAATCACACTTGGACATACCGGATGACAACCAAACTTTTCACACAAGTTAAAATCAACCAAATTAACCTACTCAAAGTCTTGGAAATAAATAAAAGCCCCATAACACCAAATTCAACTCCTGGTCAAAGTTATGGACTCTCCAATCTTTCAAATTACCAAGTTTCGGTAAATAGAGCTAAAACCTTCTAGAAAACCTCCATATCCGAACATACGCACAAGTCTAAAATCACCATACGAACATAGTGCAACCCTCAAATCTCGAGTCCGAGGTTATTTTCTCTAAAGTTAAACCTTGATCAACTCTTCCAACTTAACTCTTCCAAATTTGAGAATTACTCTATCAAATAAATCCAAACTTCCCGAAAATCAAAACCAACCATACACGTAGGTCATAATACATCATTTGAAGCTACTCAAAGTCTAAAACCACCAAATGGAATGCTAACGCTCAAAATGATCAGTTGAATTTTTACATTCTCCCCCATTTAAATATACGTTCGTCCTCGAACGTGCCAATAGTCGTTGCAAAGATGCCAAAACACTGTATAAGCTCGCCATACACATACCCTCAGCCGTTCTTATGTCACCTCAATCCGTATAAGTCTATAAACGCAATCTTACTGAAGATTATTCCCTCAACCTTAGTCCACAAGCCTTAGAACTAAATTTCAACATCCGAAATTGTCTATAAGATCTAATACTTATATTATTTTTTTATTTGGAATAATGGAAAAAGTAGAACCCTACTAAAGAGTGGCTTTCAGCTCCTCCCCCTTCTTTCATTCAGCGACTAGGTACGCACTTCGCCATGAAAGATCTTGGTGATCTTCATTTCTTTCTTAGGAATCGAAGTCAAACGTACATCAACTTCTCTAGTCTTGACTTAGACTAAATACACCTTGGAATTACTCGAACTCATTTGCAAGACTCCAAGCCATGTCCCACACCCCTTGCGTCTGGCTTAAAGCTCTCTGCATACGAGGGTGCTCCTCTCTCTGATGCAACGGAATATCGTAGCATTGTTGGCGCCCTTCAATACCTCACTCTCACCACCGTATATCTCCAGGCTGTAAAAGGCATCTTACGGTATATGAAGGGTTTTCTTGGGCTTGGCCTAACCATCACTCAGGGACTAGTCATAAACATAATCCCAAAATATAACCACCTGATGTATTGCATAACTCACATACTCATAGACATAACTTCCAACTACAATAGCTACTCGGTATCAAACCCGGTACTGGTAACATACTTCATATCAGATAAAACCTCGTTCCAAACCTTCATAGCACTGCAATAATGAAAGAAACATAAAGAAACTCATAACCATCCATCAATCCAACAAGTAGTGCAGTTTCGTTGCCCACAAGTACCATAGCCAAATTCTAATTTGACTATTGATATTATTCTTCCAAACATATCTTATCCCAATATGATTGCATAAATTGTAGGTCTAATAAACTTATCTCACCCAATACAAGCTGCTTGACCGACATGCCACATCCAATGCCATCTAGACCCTCATATGATTCTATCTGTGCGCCAAAAAAGTAACAACTCGAATATAACTAAGAATGGAAAGAGAATACAAATAAAAGAACTATCTAACAAGTTCAACAGATGTAACAACATAAGCATAATGCTATGAATCCATTCCTCAAGGGAGAAACAAAACACACGAGATACGCACAATGAGTCGTATCCTAACATAGTATTGTTGCGGCGTGAAACCCTATCCAACATACCAATCCACATGAAATATCTATCGAGCCATAATTCATACAATCAACAAACACACGTGTATCAACATCAAGCACACAAACTGCATTCACATAACCATGGGGGACATATAGCATAATGCGCTACAAAAAGGCAAGAACAACTACGGGGCGAGAAACAAGTCAACATCTCAAGAGTCATCTCGCTCATATATCGCCACAAGGCCTAAACAGGACCATAACAAGAGTGTGAATAATCAAGTAATATTACAACCCATCATAGCATAAGAGAGAAACACATGAAACATATCGGGGCGTGAATAACATCCATTTTGGCCAATGGAACACCCGTAGTAAATGTAGTGCATGAATATACAAATCCAATCTTGTGTAGAATACACACTCACATTAGGCCCCAACCATTTCAAACCATTCCAAAATAGGTAAGTAGCCTTGTAGGGGTCCATAATGACCTACTGATGACATATAAAATCAGTTGTCTGGTCCTCAACACATTTTCACAATCCGCAACCAAATGAATAGTCTTCCTCTAAGAACATCCCATCTCCAAACTTCAAAATCCCGTAATCTCCATACATGATCTCTAACTCGCCCACTTAAATGACTAACATATCATGCATACTCATCCCTTAAAGAAAATACTTTCATAAATCTTTTGCATCAAGTAGTAAAACATCAAAGGTTACCAACCATATAATTTATGTAGTACTAGTCAAGAATTTTCAACTCAATACTCAATGCGTCTTCTACAACATACATTGAACTGCAACCTCACGTATTCAATCCTAATGCCTCACGACTTACTACATCGATCATGCCATGATTTAAAAATACAAGAACCCCATTATCAACTCTGAATCACAAGTAGAATATACACCCCATAAACCAAACACCATTCACTTAACTCAATTCAAGAGATAATCATGATACACAACAAACTTCTCGCACCTATAGAAGACATCGACCCCAAATCATCGTCAAAATCATCATGAACTCTTCGAAATCCATTTGTACATAGCCAAGCCATCAAAACTGGATCGATCTAAATAAACCAAATCACGCAGATTATCAAACCCAAAAGTAACTCAAATCAAAATACTCGCTCAAAAGAGACCTACGAATTCGAAGTTGTTCCTTTCATCTCTCTAGTACTACCATGTAGAATCAATAATGCTATAGAAATACTACAAGTCTCGGCACCATCCAATGCAAATCTCAGATCTTAGCCATACACTTTGGAAATCCTTAAATACCACGTATGAATCTTGAACCCATTCCCGAGAGTCACTCACTACGACCAAGTCTTGAATGCATATCCAAACATGCAGAAGATTTAGCCCTTTTCTAGCACATGAATATCTCGAAAGAAGCAACCGAGAAATTTCTTCCTCGTACACACTATATCCATAAAGAAATATCAAACTGGAGCCACTCCGCAACCCCCATATATTCAAAAGGTGTAATACATCATGCATCCAGTAAATTCCTTGCACAAATCATCTTCGATAACACGTTTCTCAACCCATATCTAATCCACAGTGCACCCAAGACCATGAACTACAACAACACATGCCTAAATGACCCAATCACTGAAGGTAGGCTCCCCCGCTTGGCGTGGAGCCACAAAACCATCTTCTGATAACCCACAAAACCCTTCCTTCTTAACTTTCCATGACTTTTGTGCTATTATCTAGCTGAATCTCTTCATAAGCTCACATAGCACTAGTCAAAATACACTCTGATAGTTTGCCAATCCTCATTGTAGTCAAGCCAACTTCCTTAAGTGCTCCATATATGTATTTCACTGAATATAAGCCTCATAATAAACACACAGTCTTAAATCTTCTTGTAGGAGATAACTCACCTGCTAACCTCAAATCGACATCTTCCCATGACCCTACAATGGTCACACAACTAGGCAACCAATTAATTTTCCTGAGACTGCACTCATTAACAAGATATATGAGTCCACTTCATTCCTCAAATGAACATTTGAAAGATCCACCAACACATCCACATCTTAAGACTATACAATAAAGAGAAGATGATTAAGTACCCATAACCCTTAGTAGCCAATCTGCCACATCACAAGCCATTAATGACATCTGAGTGAGTAATCAACATCGCACAAGAATCAAATAAAAAAATGTAGATTTAGGTTTCAAGCTGAATTAAGGTCGTACGATAAGGAAAGAAAGAAAGAACTCTCCTAGATACCTTGTATCCTCTCGAAGATAAGAATGGACATCATCATACCGATCTGCAAGACACTCCAGATACTTGCTCATGACTCGTAGAACCTATGAACCTATAGCTCTGATACCAACTTGTCACGACCCAAAAAATTACCACCAAATCGTGATGATACCTAATTCAACCCGATAGATAAGCCAAACATTATAAGTTACGACTATAATGAGAAATCATCAGTAATAATAAGTGAAATTGCAAAAGAATCCAATACAATATCTCCTTGAAGTTTATATAAATAGAATTTCAAAATCCTATAATACTATAAACAATTAATAGTAGGTGACTGGAACATTATGGTATTCAATGCTCGCCCTATAACTCCACAACCGCTTATCTCCAAATATTTGCACGCAAGGTACAGAAAGTGTAGTATGAGTACAACCGAACCAATGTACTCAGTAAGTATCTTGACTAACCTCAGTGAAGTAGTGACGAGATTTTAAAGTCAAAATATACTCACTTAATATAACCTGTGCCGTTCGTAAGCAAGAGAAATAACAAGGAGGAAGACAAATAATAATAAAAAGATCAAATAAAAAATACTGAGCATGTTTCACAATCAAACCTCTCCATTAAATCAAGTATGTGAGGAGAAACAATATACATGAACCAATAAGCCATAGTTGCAAACCCATATAATAAAAAGGGGGTATGTTCAGGATATAATATCAAAAAGCACAGCAACATTCATCGTGTATTTATTGCTTCCTCACCAACCATGAAAACACCCTTCGTGCAACGATAATAATGTCAAGAAGCACATAAACACCCTTCGTTTATAAATCACTCTTCCTCACAAGCACGAAAACACCATTCGTGCAATTTATTCTTCCCTACCAAGCATATATAACATTACCAAGTAAGGTAAAAGGCATAAATTACATCAAGAAGAATGATTAAGAATAATACACCTGAAAGATAAACGTAGCTTTTGCACCAATACGCAAGCCAATAATTCGAGAAACATAATGTCCAAGTATCTCAACAAAATTTAAACATGATAAAGATCATATGGATGCCTAAGTATCACAAGAATAACATATATACATATGTGTTTATTATATAGTTATTGCTACTGCCGAATTCAGTACATCAATACTCTCAAAAAATTATCAATATCATATTCGTTTAAGATGTAATAAGCTAAAAACATGATCTTTAGCTTAGATATTTGTACTCATGTTATCATAGAAATCAAGTAAGACATAAGTCAAGAAGTTCACGAAGCTCAACAAGGCACAAAGAAGTATATAATCTACCCCGAGTATGCATCACTCTCCCATATAGCAAACAATATCATTTATTAGAAACATTTCCTCAACAAAACTAGGCAAGGCATTTACCTCATCCAGGCTAGCCCAAAGTTCCAAAATCACGTTTCCTTGAGAAATCATCTCTAACCGATTCAAAACTAGCCAATCATTAATCAAGAAAGTCAACCAATGCCATATAAAGTAATCCCAATCAATAAAGTCTCAATCTTTGAAGAATTCCCCGAAAGTAAACAAAAGTCAACCCCGAGCTCGCAGCCCGAAACCCGAAACCAATAACAAAATCTAATGATCCATAACCTGTTGAGTACATATATATGATTAGATTCCAAACCGATTCTCAAATCATTTAAATACACTTTCTTAAAGTATAGTCAAAAATCCCAAATTTCACTTTGAAATTCCTTGTTTTTGGTGTAGAAATTCATGTAGATTCTTGAAATATAATCACAAATAGGTAAAAAATAACCTATCCTCTTGCCTTGTATGAAAATTTCCATGAAAAATCGCCCCTCACCAAGTCTAGAGTTTAAATATGAAAGAATGAGCTAAAACCCTGAAATTCCAACCCCTAACCCAGTTGCAGATGTTGCATTTGTGACCAAAAGTCCACAATTGCGGATGTTCACAATAGCAACCACAGGTTCGCAATTGCGGATTTTGCAATTGAGACCAGAAGTTCGCAAATTGCGGAGTTCGCAATTGCCACCAGAAGTTCGTAAATGTGGAGTTCGCAATTGTGAAGTATCAGCATCGGCAATCCCAAACTATATTGAAATGATCCAAAACCACCCTGAAACTCATCCGGAACCCCCCTGACACAAACCACATTTGCATTTCAATCATAAAACATGCTACGAACCTACGCACGCACTCAAAACACCGAAAAGAGGTCATCTTGACCCGATGTTGACCATAGTCAAAGTCTAAATTCTTTATTTAATAACTTGTCTATCAACCAATGATTCAATACACACCCAAGCCCCTCGGGACTCTGTCCAATCATACCAACAAGTAAAAATACCGTATTATAACTTGTCCAAAATATCAAAACATGAATAATAACATCAAAACAAAGAATCGAAGATCGAATCAATCTCTTAACTTTCAAACATTCAATTTTTTTGTCGAATGCGTCTGAATCACACTTAGACATTCTGAATGACAACCAAACTTTAAACACAAGTTTCAATCAACAAAATTAACCTATTTAAAGTCTCGGGACACTAATCAAAGCCCAGTAACACAAAAGTCAACTCCCGGTTTGGTTTGGGTCATAAATGGGTTGAACCGGACCATTAGACACCTATACTTCAGCCTAGTTATCTTAAATTTTTTTCCCAATATTACTAATAGTTCATTAACAAGCGGTGCATCTCTGGTGTAGGTAGAGTTTCGATTTGCATGTTATACTAAGAAAACACTTCTTAAGTTAGAAGAAACTTCCATGTAAAAAAGACACTAAAAAGGTCGGCAGGTACAGCCGTGTGGGAAATTGAACCATTGCTTCCAGCTTGGCAATGACTCTGGAAATTCGTGCTATCCCATCTCTATATAAAGTCAAGGAAGCTCAGCTTCCTTTGTCCAACGGGATTTGTGTTCAAACAAACATTCCTATAAGCCCGCCCTAATCACATTGATAGAGCCTACCAACCTGCCATAGTCTGCACTTCTCCAAGAATGAAGGTAATTAAGTTGGACAAATTTAACACTTGCATAGCAAAGAATAAGGTGTGTATTCTTTACCTAAAAAATTTAGCATTTATGTTGAATGCAGATCTTTAATTGGTTCCAAAGCAAGAATAATGGAAAGAAAAGAATCCACAAACAAAAATCAGTGACAGTTACAAGTAAGCATTCATGATTTCCTTTGATTTCTTCATGAGTTTTGACCCTTCGTATGTTTATAATAAGTGTTTTGTCCTTACAATAGATCATACGTTGCATCAACCCTGTAGAGAAGAATTCAATGACTGGCCAATTGAACTTCTTGCTATTGGGACATTTGGAAATAACAGTTTGAATAAAGATTTTGGGAACTTGAATCATCAGCCTTCCTGCCCTGATCATCTTGAAAAGCTTACACCTGAAGAAGTTGGACAACTTCAAAAAGAACTAAAACTACTACTCTGTGATAGTACTTCCCCTGATTCGGCTAAGGGTTCAACGAAGGATCTCGTGAAATTCTTTGACTGTCTACAAAGATTGGAAGATGATAAAGAGAATCATCTCAAGCAGAGGAACAGTATTGTATGTGGAAAAAAGCAAGAAGTTCAATTGGAAAACACAAACAGTGGCATTAGTAAGAAGACATTGTCTTTTCTTCTTGAGAAGGCATTTGCCTGCAGAGGTCGATTCACAGTCCCTTCTCCCCCTCTTTTGAGAGATCCCATTTCTCAGTCAAAGTTTGAGAAATTAAGATTGGAGAAGGTTTGTACACTCTATCAACTTTTAATAAAACCTTACAAAAGATATGTTATATTCCCTCCATTTCATTTCATACGGTTGCATTTAATTTGGACATCGCTTAAGAAAGAACTACTTAAAACTTGTACTTCTAAACATGCCACTACATTTATGTGGCTATAAGGGTAGGTCACTAGTGGTAATATGGAAATTTTAAATTTAAAAAGTTCCTAAATATAGAAAGGTGCCATTCTTTTAGTAAAAGATTAAAAAGGAAAGTGTGTTATAAAAAATGAGAGGGAGCATATGGTATGGCATTAATCTTGTCTACTGTTCCCTTTTCTTATTTCTTACATGTTTACAAACTTTGCAGCATGTTGATCAATGTCCTCAATATTTATATGTTTTGGCTGGGTCAAGCATGTTTTATCAAGGAATCATCCTGGATCTCAAAGTTCAATTAGACAATGATAGACATAATCAATCTTGAACTGTACTTATAGTTGCTTTAAATTTTGGTTGTGAAATGTTGATCTTTTCATCAACATATTTTTAAGGAGACCCCATCTATTTATGTAAAAGCTTTATTGATCTTCTGTTCTTATGCAGATTTTATTCACATATAAACTTAGTGATTTTATTTTAAACGTGAGAAAAAAATGCTATCTGCAGATTCTGAGGGCCATAATTCACAAAAAGATATTCCCGCAAGCATCCAGTCCAAGGGCTGTGAAAAAGAAATACTTGGACAATGGAAAAATTGTTGAGACTGATAGTGAAGATGAAGCATTTGAGACCGTGAAGGATGGAAATAAATGGGACAACTCTGATTCTGATTGTAAGTTTAAATGGCACAATTCTTCATCTACTATTTACATTAACATGACAAGCACTTGCAAGAAGCTCTCAGGACAAATCAGATTAAAAAGGGGCTGCTCGGTGCACTAAGCTCCCGCTATGCGCGCGGTTTGGGGAAGGGCGGACCACAAGGGTCTATTGTATGCAGCCTTACCCTACATTTCTGCAAGTGACTGTTTTCACTGGTTGAATCCGTGACCTCCTAGTCACATGGCAACAACTTTACCTGTTACGCCAAGGCCCCCTTCACACATCAGATTGTGAATGTAAATTTAATGAGGAAATAACTTCTTTTCTACTATATACATTAACAAAACAAGCATTTGTAAGAAGCCCTTGCCCATTGATGAATACCTAAATACATGAAATCTTTTAGTTTTGGGGCCAATAACTTTTTAAGGATGTTAACTTTATTCATTTTTGTTGTACAGTTATTGTACTAGAGATATGATTGATCTCTTCCATAGGCCATAGCCAGTTTTTGGAAAGATGAGGTACCATTAAACTTGATATGTTGTATGTCATCAGTAATTATCCATCAAAGCGTCTCACCAATGTTTATTACTTTTGCAGATTCAATTCTTTTCCTTTTGGCTGTACAAAATTCAAATTCTTATAAGATTTTGGTAGCGGTGAATATGTTTTCACTGCATGATATGGAAGAGTTGACAGGCACCATCCCACGACAAAACTAAACTTAATTCATGGTCCTGTTCTAATGGGACAGGATTTTTTCCATGGCTTCTGCTTTTGCCAGATCGTAAGCTTAGTGTTTTCAAGAAGAGAGAAAATATAGGGTGTATTTTTAAATATTTTAGCAGATGTAATAAAATGTGGGCTTCTTTGATGTTCTGCAGAGATGATAGTCTTTACGTTTACTCTTAGTGTAGTCACTATTTTAACTGGCATTCCATCCATGTTCTATTCAATTCAAAGAGATAGAATATGTGTAAGTGTATGACTGAAGCTGTACACAGAGAATATCTGCATCGGTAATCTGAATACAGTAAACTATAGAGAGAAAAAATGAAATTGCTTTATGTTACATGGTCTCAAGATTGATTAGTATCCGATATGTGTGTGTAATTCATTGAGTTATTTTCAGCTTTACTAACATGTAGTGCATGTTGAAGAATCCGCAACCATGTCACACCAGTTTGACACAGATATTTCAAAACAAATGAAGCATCCATGTAACATATAAACCACATAATGAAATTAAGCTCCTTCACTCTCCTATGTCTTGGTTTTTTTATCTAATTGAATACTTTTACAAAAAATCCTTTCGGCCTCTTTGATGCTCTGCAGAGATTCCTTTGTAAGATGCCCTTCATAAGCCTCTACTGGTAGTCATGGAGAGTTATAAACAAGCGCTTTGCCGACTAATTCTTTGTAGAGCTCATGAATTGATCGTTAGCCGGAGAAATTGAGCCTCCCGGCAAACCAATCACTTTTCAAAAGTTGAATCCATCAAATTAACTTTCTATCTCTTCTATCCTCCTTATCGCTTCCTTCATGTCAATTCTCTTATCATGGTCGCTATCAGTGCACACAGCTCCTATATAAAGGAGCGTCTCCATCTTTTCAAGAGAATCTTTTGCTGTTGCTATCTGTGGATCAATCAGTTCTGATACTCTCTTCTCTTCAACGGCTGACTGCACCCATTGCACAACATCGGTTCCACACTTTTGGTTGCTGAGATACTGTGACGGGAATTTCCCTGTAAGGATTTCAAGAATTATGATTCCAAGACAATAGACATCACTTTTTGGAGAGATTTGTTGGTTTAGTATGGCTTCAGGTGATTTATAAGCAAAAAGGGATTGGACAGCTTGTGAATTGTTGATTAGTGGGTAAAAAGCATAATCTGTGAGAAGTGGTTCATTATTTGCAGTAAGAAGAATGTTGCTAGACTTAAGGTTCCCATGAGGTACATCATATGATGCAAACTCAGAATGAAGAAATTTCATTCCATTGGCAACTCCATGGATGATTTTCAGGCGAGTAGGCCAATTTAACTGAGCATGTGCTATGCCGCGATCACCTGAAAATTCCGTCCGGCTCAGAAGATAAATAAACACAAAAAGAGTACATATTATTGAAGCAGCTCCGAAACGGACATGTTAAATATATGATGTGAAAATTACTTCGAAGCACTCTTAAGAGTCCAATTTAACAAAATTTTGGAACTTCACAAGCAGTTGTAATTATTCAAACATCTAAAGTTGCACTCTTTCAATCTTTTTCTTTTCCGGGGGAGGGGGGATCAATGACAAGAATGCAAATGTTTTGCAAATGTTCGGGCATGTGAAGAATAGAGACATCGATGTCCCGGTGAGGAGATGCAAGAGGTTGACCATAGCGGGTTAGAAGAGAGGTAGAGGGAGACCTAGAAAGTACAGGAGGGTGATTAGGCAGGACATGGCTCTACTTCGGCTTACCGAGGACATGACCCTCGCTAGGGAGGTGTGGAGGTCGAAGATTAAGGTTGTGGGTTGACAGGAAGTCGAGAGTCTCTTCTAGTCGTATTAGTAGTATTAGTACAAGTCTTGTATTCTCCTATTCCGAGTTCCTTGCTGATTAAACAATGTGGCATTATTGCCGGTAGTTTTTGCACTTCTCTTATAGCTTCGTATTCCTAGTTCTCTGCTATGACATGATGTGCTATTTGTTTCTTTTATCTTATTTCCTTGCCATTGTTAATGTTGGTTTATTGTGTCCTTGTCACTGTTCTTGAGCTGAGGGTCTATTGGAAATAACATCTCTTCCTTCATAAGGTAAGGGTAAGGTCTACGTACACACTACCCTCCCCAGACCCCACATGTGGGATTGCACTTGGTTTTTTGTTATTGTTATTGTTCTTGCTGTTGTTGTATCTAAGCACATTTTTATGAACTATGTGAATGGCGAGACTTTAAAAGGAATCGTTCCAAAGGAACTTAAAAAAAATAGCAGACTAATTTGATAAAGAAAAGATATCTCCGTCATGAGATAAACTCTACTTCTGCACATGAAAAGAAGATAAGAAGCTAGCATCAGAATAAGTTGTGCACAATATGGGCTGTTTTCATGGACTCCATAACAATTACAAAAGATATAGAGCCAAAGAAGTCCATACCATGTAACAAATACAACAGGCTGCCTTTTGGAATGTACTCAGACACCACCAGCTTCTCCTCTTTCCTGTAATGATATGCCAATGGTTGCAATAAATTCCTGTGCCTTAACATGGCAAGCTTTCTGATCTCTGTATCAAAGGTTTCCTTATTCAATTTATTTATCTCCCTCAACCTCTTCACGACGAGTGACAAACCATTTCCCAGTACTGCCTTATAAGCTGATCCTAATCCTCCATTCCCGAGGACTTCAGCTGATGCCTTCATCAAATCAGGCAATCCAAATATGCCTCTTTCTTCATTTACCACCACAAGATCACCCATATCGCTGCCACTTCGTGAGCGTCCTCTCCTTGATGACCGCATGGAGTTGCGCAAGCTCATGCTTCTCTTGTTTGAGATTGGAATATTCACGCTCACAGATTCATCAAGATTCTCTTTTTCAAGCTTTTCGAAGTGATCTTCCTTGCGCTTTGTCTTAAAAAATATAGCCACCAATAACAAAACAACCACTAAGCCAATAATTATCCATTTTATGCTGGAACCTTCAGATTTTTCCCCTGAGGCTGCAGCCTTGCATTCTCTCCCTAATTGTTGTCCACATAGCTCTGGATTTCCTTGAAAGGGGTCTGAACCAAATCTTGACAAACCTTGTGGGATTTCGCCTTGTAATTTATTAATTGACAGATTGATAGATATCAGAGTCCCCTGTGACAAAGATGGAATTGTCCCTGATAATTCATTATTGTCCAGGCGAAGTTCCAAAAGATATTTCAAACTAGCTAAAGAATCAGGAATTTTCCCTGAAAACTTGTTTCGCGAAAGCCAGACTTTCCTGAGAGATGACATTTTGGAGAAGAAATTTCCAGGGATTTCCCCTGTAAACTGATTCCCATCAATGAATAGAGACTTAAGGGCACCAAGCATAAAAAATTCAGGAATGAACCCTGAGAAAGAGTTGTTTGCAAGATTGAGAACTCTAAGGCCTTGAAGCCTAACCAATGGATCGACATCAATATCCCCTGAAAGCCCAAATCCACCAAGAATTAGGCCTTGGACAACATTTTTTTCACATTGAACACCAACCCATTTCTTGTTATTGTCACAAGGATTTGTTCCTTTTTTCCATGAGGAATCAAGAGCTGAGGTATTTGTTAACAATTCTTTAAATTCAACCAGGGCCTCATCATCTCCAATGGAAAAACAAGGAGGTGGATGTGATAGAAAAAGGAGGAAAAAGATTAAGGATAGAAGGTGGGGGAAGAGGACAGCGGCCATAATTGTGGAGAAACAATGTGCTGCTGTAAATAGAGAGAGAATTTCTCTGATTTTTTTCTTAGGAGGTGTGTCATGGTGTGTGTTTGGGGGGACTAAGGTGGGTGGTGTATTATTTGACAAAGGTTTGTTGTCAGAGTTGAATACTCCTAGTGGACACAGAATGTTTGTCTAAGAACAGATTCAGAATGATGGATAGAAAGAGAGGTGGACCTTGCATTTACCTTGTCTATGGTGAAGAGGCTTTGTCGCTAATATAGGGAAAATTTGACTATATATACACCCATATCATTATGAAGAGAATCTAATTCAAATGGTGAGATGATCAGGATGGTCTAACAATCCCGTTGCAAAGGCGTGGTAAATGTATCTCTCAAATGATCTTTGGTAGAAAGGAATTGAATTCGAAGATTTCCTTACAACTTTGTCTCGCACAAAATGAAAAATCAATCTCCACATATTTGATTCTCCAGTGAAAAATAGGATTAATGGAGAGATAAGCAGCTCTAATATTGTCACACCATAGAGTTGGAGCTTTTGGGACTTGAAAGCCAAGCTAAAAAAATATTGATTGTGTCTGAGTTATTTCAGTTGCGTTATTTCAGTTACAGCATCTGCCAGTGTTGCTTCAAAGCGCACAAGCAAGTATACGTGGTCGACAAGTAATATAGGATTGTAAGTCCAGATATCATACCCACACGGACTTGTGGTTAACTATCAACTAAATTAAACTAAGACAATTAACCTATTCAAGCGATTTTCTAAAGATTATTAACTACAATTAATCTAGAGTAGAAAACTAAGAAACAAAGGAAACAAATTGGCAAACTTAGACACGAATTTAATGGGAGTCGATATTCTAGAGCTATGGGTTAGCTAATAATCCCGTTGAGTCATCCACTTAAATTGTCTAATTAATTTATATGGTTTATTGATTGACATGGTTAATATTGCTCATAGTCTTCACCCGAAGTACTACTCGCTTATTCAAGCTAACCTAACGCCTATATTCCTATGGAATTAGGATTAACAAGAATGCATTAATAATTCCTGTATAGTAACCAAGCAAGGCGATTAGATATATCCCTATCCTAACTGCAAATCCATTCACGATGCTCGAGTTCAAGATCTCGCTCTACCCAATCTTATATGCAATCTAGAAGTCCCTCTCCCGAGTTCAATCCTAGATTCGGAGATAGTATTCAATTGGTGATCAAACAATCAAATAATTAAGCGCAAGATTGAATAAATAATCCAATATGATAAAATAATAAGAACAATTCAAGCTTCAAACTACAACGTTCATGTAGCACCCAACACTCTAGAACTAATAAACTATGAAAATTAAAGGAAGAGAAGAGAAGAAAAACTAGTTAGAAGCCTCCTCCAAATGTGGTGTGTACTCTCCCTGGGTCTAAGATATGTCAAAAGTCCCCAAAATAACGTTTTTTCATGTATTTATACCAAGTAGGGTCGGGCCTAGATGAAGTTTCTCTTTTCTAGCCGAAATAGGAAAACTTGCAAACCTAGTGCTTCCCATGCGTCGCACTAATTCTTTTTTCCTGTCAGACCACAAAAAAAACAGTCTCTGAACTTTGGAAATTTCTGACAAAAATTTGCACTAATGCGTCACACGGTGCCTCGCACCAGTGCATTTCTTGACCAGTTGTTTCTTTCTTAAATTTTGACGTCCAGAATTGATCCTCGACCCCGGAACACGATTCCAACTTAATCCCTTGGCTTTTACTCAAACTTCAAAGCTCCAAATAGCTCCAATTAGTTCCACAACATCTACATACCTCAGAATCGCTCCTACAAGGCATAAAACACACAATAAGTGCTAAATACTAGCGATTAAAGCTCAAACACAATAAAAGTGCAGTAAATTAGACAGCGACAAGCAACAAAAATACGCAATTATAGCCTACCATCAACACCCCACACTTAAACCATTGCTCATCCTCGAGCAATCAAACTACACTTTATATAGACACAACCTTTTTAAACAATCCTCCTAATTCATTATACCAATAATATTTAAAATAGACTAAGCACAATAGTGTAACATCATCACCTCAAGATTTGACTCATATGCACCACACATTTTTTACAACCCGCTCACTTACTCTAACGTAGTGGTCAAGCATTACCTTTCCTATATGAATCAACTTCCCTCACACAACAAAAGAGAGTAGTTCCACACTAAATAAAAATTTAAGAACAATTAGGAACTCAAGATAGAAAGAATTCTTTCACTCTCAGAAACAATATTCGTATGGCACAAAAGATGCACCATAGGCTTGCTCGTAGTGTACTGCTATACTAATCGAGCTCATTCATTCTAAGATCAAGTAGGACTTTAATTGATTGTAATATAGGCTGCGGGACGAGTATGATACATTTAAATATAAGAGTGACTACACCTCCCTAAGAACTTTAATACATACACTTTAACATTTAAAACCTCACACTTATGTCAACCCATAACTCCACCTTCATATTAATATACATCAACTCCCTACTTGTTTAAGCATAATTACATTAAGAGTTACCACTTTTAAGGAATATTTTTCACAACAATACAACTATTTTTTTCTTTTCTTTTTCAATTCAAGTGGCTCTTACTTTTTCAAAACAATGCCTATTTCTTCTTATTTCATTAGTTCTACTCAAAAGCCAAACTAACCACCCCAAACTTTAACTTTTATAAAGTTCATAACAATTCCAAGTGCTCATGAGAGGTGAAAAGATTCAAATAGATGGTTAATTCAAACAAATGGGTAAGGCTTGTAATATGGCTGCCAAAGAAACAGGATTACAGGCTCAAAAGGGTTAACTACGATACATAACAATTAGGTGGGTAAAAGCATATAACTGGCTCAACAAAGAAATGCCTATATCACTTCCAAGACTGAACAAAACTCCTATTTCGCTTTGCAGACACACGAGACAAGTTTTAGACATCCAATGGAATGCACAGAATAACACGCAAACCTCACACATATATGGCACATAACTCACTCAGGATTGGACTCATCAAGACACTTTAGTCAAAGCAGTTAAGCAATGTTAAGATCATACAATTTAAGGTACTTATACAAGAGTCAAAAACTAAGCCTAAGAGTCACAACCAAAGTACTCACCATTCTCAAGACATAATAAAGTCAAGATATTGTTCCAATTCAATTCATAGCACAATGACTCCTACTTTTAAAATAATACAACTAACTACACCCGCTTTAAACAAAACCCTTAGAAAAGAACCGCGACACAAAGAAAAATCAAGGGGTAATTGCTACACTACCTACAAAAAAAATCTTTTTGTCTTTTTTCTTTCAACTTAAATCCCTCAAAAAAATTGTCTAGGAGATCTATCCTCGGGAAAAGTCCCAAATTTCTGAATTTTTGTCTAACAAAAACTACTACTCTAAGAACGAGTACTACAACAAAGCTAAGATAGCACAGAAAATTACCCAGACAATCTCCTCACCCCAGACTTAAAATTTTGCAATGTCCTCAATGCACACTATAAATAACAAGAGGGTAAAAAAGACTCCCTGCTAGGCCAAAGGCCGAAGAATTAACAGCTCACTGGTACTCAGACTTCTCCCATGTATGGTCCTTTATGTGGGTACCCCACACTTAGTTCTCACCATCTAGCTCGCTTTTTGCACCCTTTCAATTGCTTTGCTTACTATGCTTATAATCCTACAAAAGAAAAATAGACACTACAACAATAATATAATAAAAATAAAAATAAAAATAAAAGAAAGCAGTAAAGCTAGGTTACCTCCCAACAAGCGCCTGATTTAATGTCGCGGCACGGCGCAATCACTTTCACCACTTTTTCTTCCACTTTAAGGATATGAATTGTGCCCCCAATTTTGCATCAATTTTTCTATCACGTTCCTGGGGCAGTGGTGTGAATACAAAAGAACCAAGCAAACAATGTCGCATCTTGCACTTCTTGACCTTTAAGTGAGGGATGTTGTTTTCTCTTGCATCGCAAATTTCATAATATATGCATTTTTTTCCTCATCCATTGACTCCTCCATATGTTCGGGTGGATCAATTCTCGTATCACCAACCAAACACAATATTGAAAAAATGTTAGAATGAGGTCCAATACGCTCCAACTCTAAAACTCCTTCACTTTTAACATCCTCACTTTTGCACACTTCCTTAACCTTGGCATCATTAATAATATTTTAGTCAAATGGTTTGAATTCCTCTTTCCTCTCCACAAGCTGGCCAATATGCACAAAAATTTGTTGTAGGGCATTAGATGCCTCAACTTTTTTATTCAATTTAGCCTGTAGGTCATGGATATCGGATCCAAATTTGTATATTTCTTGCCTGAGCTCAGTTCTTCCTTCTATCAGTTGTTCTATCATATTTGAAAGACCATCACGAAGAAACTCATGAGATTTTATTAATTGAGCTTGTTCCTTTAGTCATGATTGGCTCACTTTATCTTCTTCTTCTAAATTTTCTTCTTGTGGGAACTCACTCTCTTTAGCCACTTCTTCCGCCTTGGCCTTCATTCTCATAATTGTTGTACTAATTCTTTATATAGCCTTTTGATTTTCATCTTGTTGCTCGGTTACTTGCCTTATCATCATGTCCTGTTGCTCTGCTACTTACCTCATCATGTCCATAATACGAGCCACACTTTCCATATCCTCCAACTTCTTGCTCCTATCAAACTCATAAACATTATTAGAAACATTATAATAAGAGCTCTGATAAGGATAATAAGAATTAGGAAAGCAATCCCAATAACCACCTTGACAACCACACACATTACAAAAATTCCACACATAAGATAGATATTCATAATTTTGCCACAAGTGTGGTCCTCCACAATATGGACATGGATCACCAAAATAAGAATAACCATATTCGACAATTTCTGTGCCATGTAAACAAAGATAATAAAATATTAAACTAAGCTAAAATTTAAACTTGAATAGACAAAAAGTAAAAATCTAATATAGTAGACTAGTTAATTTCTAAGTTTCCGGCAACAGCGCCAAAAACTTGTTGCTCCAAAATGCACTCGCAAGTATACGTGGCCAACAAGTAATATAGGATTGTAAGTCCAGATATCGTACCCATAGGGACTTGTGATTAACTATCAACTAAATTAAACTAAGACAATTAATCTATTCAAGCAATTTTCTAAAGATTATTAACTACAACTAATCTAGAGTAGCAAACTAAGAAACAAAGAAAATAAATTGGAGAACTTAGACACGAATTTAATGAGAGTCTATATTCTAGAGTTATGGGTTAGCTAACAATCCCGTTGAGTCTTCCACTTAAATTGTCTAATTGATTTATCTGGTTTATTGATTGACATGGTTAATATTGCTCGTAGCCTTTTGCCGAAGTACTACTCGCCTATTCAAGCTAACCTAACGCCTAAATTCCTGTGGAATTAGAATTAACAAGAACGCATTAATAATTCATGTATTCTAACCAAGCAAGGCGATTAGGTATATCCCTATCCTAACCGTAAATGTGTTCCTGATGCTCGAGTTCAAGATCCTGCTCTACTAAATCTTATATGCAACCTAGAATTCCCTCTCCCGAGTTCAATCCTAGATTCGTAGATAGTATTCAATTGGTGATCAAGAATTCAAATAATTAAGAATAAGATTGAATAAATAACCCAATATGATAAAATAATAAGAACAATTCAAACTTCAAACTACAACGCACATGTAGCCCAAAAATCTAGAACTAATAAACTATGAAAATTAAAGGAAGAGAAGAGAAGAAAAACTAGTTAGAAGCCTCCTCCAAGCGTGGTGTGTGCTCTCCCTAGGTCTAAAGTGTATCAAAAGTCCCGAAAATAACGTTTCTCCATGTATTTATACCAAGTATGGTCGGGCCTAGACGACATCTCCCTTTCCTAGCCGAAATAGGAAAACATGCAAACTTTGTGCTTTCTATGCGTCGCACTAATGTTTTTTCCTTTCAGACCACAAAAAAAAAAACAAGTCTCTGAACTTTGAAAATTTCTGAAAAATTTGTAGTAATGCATCGCATAGTGCCTCGCGCTAGTGCATTTCTTCATTAGTTTCTTCTTCTTTGAATTTTGACGTCTAGAGTTGATATTTGACCCCCGAACAGGATCCCGACTTAATCCCTTGGGCTTTTACTCAGACTTCAAAGCTTCAAATAGCTCGAATTAGTTCTACAACATCTACATAACTCAGAATCGCTCCTAGAAGGCATAAAACACACCATAAGTGCAAAATACTAGAGATTAAAGCTCAAACAAAATAAAATTGCAGTAAATTAGAGTTCGATAAATGACTATAATACGCAATTATAGCCTACCATCAGCCAGTGACTTGTGTTGCTTCCAAATGCACGCGCAAGTATACGTGATCAACAAGTAATATAATGATAGGTAGAGTGTCGAACCCACAGAGACTTGTGTTTAACTATCCACTAATTTCACTCAAATTGTTATTTAGTCGAGTCAATCAGAGTTGAATGGTGTGATTATATCTAAGTAGAGAATTAAACAATTAACTAGTTAAGCAAGCAGAAAATGGTTGTTGAGAATTTTGTAGAGATAAACATTCCAGGGTTGTGATCGATTAACCAATCCTATTGTGTTCTAATTAAATCTCCTTTTCATGCAATTCGCTTATGGTTGCTAATTAATCGAGTAATTGCTCTCGTAGTATTCTCCTGACTTACTACTCGCTTATTCAAAGTAGATTAACATATGTATTCCTATGGAATCAATATATCAAAAACGCATTAAAATCCCAATATTAGATTAAGCATGTTGATTAAGTATATTCCCATCCTAGTCATAAATCCGCCCCCACATAGAGTTAAGATCGTACCCTCTTCAATTCTTCTCTAATCTAGACGTAGCTTTCCCAAGCATAGTATAGATAGTAAATACAACCTAACTGTTGGCTAGACAATCAAGCAATTAAACACAGAATTGAAGAAACAGTCATATATTAGCGAATTATAATCAAGGTAAAGTCAACTTCGAACAATAATATTCATGGCTAAATTAGAACCCCAGAACTAACGGGTCTTAGCCACTCATGATAAGGTTAAACAGAATCACAAGTGTTGAATCGCTGAAAATATTAAGAAAGATGAAGAAAAACTCAAAATCCTTGCTCCCGAGTGTTCCGTGCTTGTGTTTTCCTCTCAAAGTAGCGTCTCCCCCTCCAATATATGAGTTGGGGTGTGTAGGACCGAAAAAGAACTTGTCCTAAGCGAAGTGGGATAAAATCTCATCACCCAACATCCAGGGTAGCGCGTTGCACTTGCCCTGCGCTGGGCTGTTGCCCATAATTTTTAAAGACTAGTTTTAATGCCTGGACAGCGTGACACACTAGCCTGTGCGCTAGATTGGGCATTTTTTTTTGCTTTCTTCTCTTTTTGCTTCAACATGTGCCCTTTCGTCCCACATTGCTTCCGGGTGACTCTTACACAAAAAAATACCCGAATGAGCATAAATTATTACATTACACATACAAAAGCCATGGAATTTGAGTAAAATGCGAGGTGATATGTATATAAATATATATTGTTTATGCAGAATATCAACACCCCATACTTAGACTCTTGCTCTCCCTCGAGTAATGTAACTCTCAACTATACCCCAACAACTTACACCTCAACTATGTAGGAACAACTCAATTTCAATCACACACTCTACCCTTGACTATGGTCGATACTGACAATCAAGAATAAGCGTACGAAATTCCCATTCTTCCAGTTTTAACATGCCAAAGTATAAGCGTCTCAATTCAACCAATTCAAATAACCTACCCATAACCACCCTATCTTAAGAGCTAACTCGTTACCACTAAGAACCCTCTACTCGCGCACTCACCTAACAAGAGAAGTTAATAACATTACTAATCCGTCATGAGACCATTGTGAGCACGTGATTTTTGCCCTAAATATGATTATTCCCAAAATCCCAAACAAAATAATTTCTCTTTATTTTTTACAATTTTTGTGCATTTTGGTGTCATTTTTTGATAATTGTTGCATTCTATTTGCACATGTTAATTCTATAAAGTACAAAAATATGCATTTTTGCGTTTAGGTTTTAGTATCAATTAAGGGTTAATTGTTTTTAAAAAAAAAACAAAACATGAAAATCACAAAAATTAGTTCACTTTTGCATTTTAATGATTTTTATTGTGAATTTGTCATAAAATAGCCTTTGAACAATTTTAGTAATTAATTAGTCTTTGTTTTGAAATAACTAGGATTTCATGTTAGTTTTACATTTCCATAAAAATTAGAAAAAACTATAAAAATTGTAAAAGTGAGAAAAGAAAACAAAAAGGAAATAAGAATAGAAATTGGGTCTTAATAAAAGACCCAAATTTGGGCCAAATCAAAAGAATTTTTCAGGCCAAACGCCTTAAACCATTGCAAATCAGCCCCAGCCCAAGTCCCCAACCCGGTCCGTGCCCCCTTCTAATCGAAACGACATCGTTTCGTGGTCTCCGAATCAGGACCGGTGGATCTCATCAATCCAACGGTCCGGAACTAACGAGGTTCCTAATTTAAAAAGGTCTGAAAGCCCACCCCAGACCCTCGTCTTCCTCACTCCACCCCTCCTCTCAAACCCTAATCCGCACCGCCCCTAAATCCCTCGCCGGTGGTGAACGTTACCTACGCCGTTCACCCCCAGATTAACCCCACAGATCCTCCTCACTCTCCTCTTTCCATTGCACCCACTGGTTCCCCTCAAATAAGGCCGGAGCTCGTCGAATATTCGATTGAAGTTTCCGGTCAAATTGAAGGTTCATCCAAATCAGCCGATAAAATTAAATACAACAATTTATCTAAGCTCGAATTCTGAACCCTGAACCAGAGATTCTGGGTTCACTCCCCAGCAGAGTCGCCAGAGCTGTCACACCTCCTTTTTCACACCTACACCCGTAAGAGCGTAAAGGAGTTTTTCCATTTAAAGGACAATCGGAACGGGATTTAATTATTAATTATTTAGAGTCGCCACTTGAGAGATAAATGGTGTCCCAAGTCACCGGTTGAACCCCGAACCTAGGAAATTTATGACTCTGTTAACAGTCCGCGTACCAGAAATCCGAGTAAGGAATTCTGTTAACCCGGGAGAAGGTGTTAGGCATTCCCGGGTTCCGTGGTTTTAGCACGGTCGCTTAACTGTTGTATTTGATTTTATCTGATTTTAATACATGCTAGCTTATATGCTTTTTATTTAATTTTGAACAGCTTTTATGGTTATTTATTTTAAACGTTGTGGAAATGCATTTCGATCCACGTCGCAATCAATGCTCCCGTGGTTGTCGACACATTTTGACTTCGTCGAGATTTGGATTTGGGTCGCATCAATGCGCACCCGAGTTTAAGAGAGTAATTTAATTAAATCGTGCCCGAAGATGCTAACGTAGTATTATTTTAGGGAAAAGCCATGAAGGTCGCTAAACGGCCATCCCAAATTCTAATTACTTCAATAATTATTTATTGAGGGCCCCACATTTATTTATTTTTGTGCGGTGAGGCTCGTCTCAATTTGTGAACCTCTTTTCTATCATTATTTATTTTTTTTAAAAAAAGAATTACGATGTCGTGAAAACGCATTTCGAACCCCGTCGCATTCAATGCGCCCGTGATTGTCAACACATTTCGACTTCATCGAGATTTAGGTTTGGGTCGCATCAATGCGCACCCGAGTTTTAAGAAGGTACTTTAATTAAAATCGCGCCTAAAGATTCTAACGTATTGTTATTTTTGAGGAAGGTGGTGAAATTCACTAAACAACCTTTCCAAATCTAAACAGTGAGATAATTATGCTATTAAGTACTTAAGGATCCTAATTGATTAAGCCAGTACTTTGTTGAATTTGAATTTGAACATCCAGGAAGAAATGCTGAGCAAATGGGCTCTGAGCCCATAAGGTCCAAATCATGCCATTGCACATGCTACAGGCGCAGACTCTTAGAGCTCTAAGCATCGGGCCTAAAGCAGGCCAAAATTTTAACTTGCATTCGTACAGCCCAGAGATCGAGCCCTTGGGCACCTTTTGATTTAACTAATTTCTTAAGCTTTAATGCACCTAGGCCCCAATTCAATTTATCACTTAACCCAAAAAAAAAAAAATTTGGGCTACCTATTAATACGCCAGGCCCAAAATCTGGCCCAGTACGAAGCTATTGAATGTACAATTCATATTAAACCAAAGTTAAAAGCAGTCACGTGTATTGAACTCAAAATCAATTACAACTTTGCAAATTTAACTTCAGCAGACTGTGGAATTTAAGCAAAACTGAAAACTACAATTACATAAACATGAAATGCACAGTCTGAACAGCCCACCGTTTTGACTACGTACATGAATCTAAATACCCAAGTACCCACTTAATAATCAAAATGAACAAACTCATGCTTAACAGTTCATCAGTCCAATTTACACAATCCAGGATTAGTCTAGTACACAAATGACATAAAATATCGAGTAAGCTAACTGTTTTATACAAGCTAACTGTTTTATACATTAAATCAAACAAGCACATGATGAGTTCAGAGATCAACTTCAAACAACATATTTACTTCATTTCCATAGACTTGAGAGCTACAGAACAAGTACCTGGAAATTGAAATGTAAATAGAGAAAAGGAAAGGAGTCAGCTAGTTTGAACAACAACAGCAGCAAACTCAACAATATATATCACAGAACATGCTAGGAAATGCTTTGAAAACCAGAAATATAAGCAGACTCCACAGATCAATTCAACAAACACTTCAAATGCACTCCTAGCCCTCCCAGCTGAACCTAAACACCTCTGCAATGCTGCTAAACCCAAAACCCAACTAAAATCCAGAACTAATACTGAAATTGTAGGATTGTTTTTGATTTTCTCATTTTTGATGTTTGTACTTTTAAATACTGGAATGGAACTACTAACTGGATTTGAAAGCAGGGAGGAGAGCCTTTTGTGGGGATTTTCGAGCTTAGAGCTGAAAGAAGAAAAGAACCCCTTTCCCAAGGCATTTCATGCCCTTTTATAGGCAACCCCAAAGAGAATAGATCAGATTCAGATTTTCTAATTAGTCCCCTCCCTATTTTCAGTTTAGTCCCCCTATTCTTGACTTGCTAAACAAGTAAGCCCCCCTTTTGGTGCTGAAATGTGCACTAAAATCCCATTCTAGAAGGCCCTAGGGTATTATTCTACCCATACAATACCTATACTGCCATTTCCTATACTTTAATATTACTATTCCTATCAGACTACCCCTGAAAGCTCCTCCAAGTTACTGAACCTACCCTCATCCTTAACAGCTATAACCGATACCCTAATTCAATCTAAAACTAACTGAAATTGATTAATTAGCACTCAGACATCAACTAATCAAACTGACCAAACCCAATTGTTCAATTATACTAACTCAATCAAACTAAATGAAATCAAACTAAGCTTAAGCTAACATGAACAACATTAAATGAACTGAAAGTAATTCTTAACCCATAAACTCATAATCATTCAAACAAATATCAACTCAGAACTAATCAACAATTGACAGAACTAAACTAATACAAATAAATCATAAAATTAACAGGAAAATTAACGAAACAAAAACTTTAACTAAAACTTCAAAAATGCGAGTAAAAAGAAACAGAAAAAAACTCACAGAGGCACGAGGAACTCCGGCCAGTCAGAAAACGTCTGAATCCTTTCAGATTTTTGACGCGTAACATCCCTAACCATGTGTTCTTACAAGAGAACACATGGTTAAGGATACTACGATTCGAAATCACAAAGATTTGGTTTAGGGTTTTGGCCAATTCTCAGATCTAAGATTCGAGCCGTTTCACAGTGATTTGAAGGAAAATAAACATGGATTGGTGTTGAGGGAGGGCCGGGGGTTGTGTGGTGTGATTTTGGGCTGATTTGGATGAACCTTCGATTTGACCGAAAACTTCAATCGAAGATTCGACGAGCTCCGGCCTTATTCAAGGGGAACCGGTGGGTGCAATGGAAAGAGGAGAGTGAGGAGGATCTGTGGTGTTAATCTGGGGGTGAACGACGTAGGTAACGTTCACCGCTGGTGAGGGATTTAGGGGCGGCGCGGATTAGGGTTTGAGAGGAGGGGTGGGGTGAGGAAGACGAGGGTCTGGGGTGGGATTTCAGACCAGATGAGTATACTTAACCTCGTAAGATGTGAACTTATTGCTGAGATAGTAGATAGCCTGCTCCTTTCTGGCCGTAACATCGTGCTGTCCCAGTACATAGCCGAATGAACTGTCCACAACTGTCAGATACAGAATCAAAGGCCTCCCTTGTTCTGGCGGGACCAACACGGGTGGGTTTGACAAATACCCCTTTATCTTATCAAAAGCCTCCTGACATTCATCAGTCCATTTGACCGCGACATCCTTCTTTAACAACTTGAAAATTGGTTCACAAATTGCCGTGAGCTGAGCAATGAACCTGCTGATATAGTTCAATCTTCCCAACAAACTCATCACCTCGGTTTTGTTTCTTGGAGGTGGCAACTCCTGAATGGCTTTGATCTTCGACGGGTCTAATTCAATACCCCGCCGGCTGACTATAAACCCCAACAACTTCCCAGATGGCACCCCGAAAGCACATTTTGCAGGATTGAGCTTAAGATTGTACCTGTGAAGCCTTTGAAAGAACTTTCTCAAATCTCTAACATGGTCGGATTGCTGTCTAGACTTCACGATGACATCATCCACGTATACCTCGATTTCCTTATGTATCATATCATGGAAGATGGTTGTCATGGCCCTCATATAAGTTGCCCCGGCATTTTTCAAACCAAACGGCATAACCCGATAACAATACGTCCCCCATGGCGTGATGAATGCCGTCTTTTCTGCATCTTCCTTGTCCATTAGAATCTGATGATAACCCGCATAACAATCCACAAAAGAGCCAATATCATGTTTGGCACAATTGTCGATCAATATATGGATGTTGGGCAGTGGGAAATTATCTTTTGGACTTGCCTTGTTAAGGTCTCGATAATCGACGCACACCCTGGTCTTGCCATCTTTCTTCGGCACAGGCATGACATTGGCTAACCAAGTGGGGTACCGTGTAACCTAAATGACCTTTGCCTCAAACTGCTTGGTGATCTCTTCTTTGATCTTCACACTTATGTCCGTTTTGAACTTTCTCAACTTCTGCTTGACAGGAAGGAGTGCCGGATCAGTGGGTAATTTATGAACCACCAAATCGGTGCTTAGACCTGGCATGTCGTCATATGACCATGCAAAGACATCTTTGTACTCATGCAATACTTTAATTATCTCCTCTTTGAGTTGTGGCTCCAGATGAACACTTACTTTAGTTTCCCGCACATTGCCTTGGTCCCCTAGATTAACTGCTTCTGTGTCATTTAGGTTAGGTTTGGGTTTTTCTTCAAAATGACTTAATTCTTTACTAATTTCCTCATAAGCTTCATCATTGTTACAATCCACCCCATCATCACACTCGATTTCTTGTATTATTACTTCCGAGCTAAATTGGCTTTTAAAACTGGGTCGAAGATTCCTCATGCATGTCATATCATTGATATCAGCATAAAAAGAACTGTACAAAAGAAAAGAAAATGGAAAGAGAATTAGGGACGAAGAAAATTGCATTTCATTAAATGTAAAGATAACAAGGTTTTAACTCATCCAACCGGACGGAACATAGCAACTGGATTACAAAACCCTGGAATAATCCAGGTGACAAAAGGAAAACAAAACCCACTACCACGACTCCCTCCGAAGTGGAAGAGGAATAGCTTCCCAATTGTTGATGTTAGCATGTGGTCCGATGTACTGTATATCTGCTCCGCTTGACCCTTCCCCGGCCTCAACCATGTTTACTTCAGCAAATACTCTCTCGAACACCTTATCCAAATTCCCTTCTGCCCCAATCAACGAACCTGACATCTTTGCCAATGACTGTTTCTTGCTACCCGGCCTGACGAAGGACCTGGACAAACGTGGGATAGGTTTAGGAAGAACCCAAGCTTTCTTTTTCAATTTACGGGCTCTTCTAACATCTGCCGCTGTTGGTTTGAAACCTAATCCGAAGGTGTCCAGATTTTTGGGAAGGGACACAGGCTGAATAAAGCCCTGAAGTTCAGCCCCCAAACCTTTCCCTGGCATGAACCCGTTATTCAACATTTCTGATACTACCATGACGGTCGCAGCTGCCACCCTGGGACATGGCATGCTTTTACCTTCGGGCACTCTACTCACCGGGACTGTGTCGAAGACCTGATAAACCCATGGTCCCTTATCATCTTCAGTTTCTATAAAGGGCACAATGGCATCATTCATGGCGCATGTGGGATCTTCCCCATGTAACACAATTTCTTGTCTGTCCCACTCGAACTTGACCATTTGGTGCAGCGTGGAAGGCACGGCTTTGGCCGCGTGAATCCATGGTCGACCCAACAAAAGATTGTAGGATACTGCAGCATCCAACACCTAAAATTCCATAGTGAACTCGACTGGGCCAATAGTCAATTCGAGTACAATGTCCCCTACTGTGTTTGTTCCCCCTCCGTCGAACCCTCGAACATAAATGCTATTTTTTTGGATTCTATACTCATCGATCTTTAACTTTTTCAACGTGGACAACGTGCAAATATTAGAACTCGACCTGTTATCGATCAGTGCACGAGTAACCATTGAACCTTCACACTTGACCGTCAAATAGAGAGCTTTGTTGTGTTCTGTGCCTTCCACAGGCAATTCATCATCAAAAAATGCTACCCTGTTCACTTCAAAGATCTTGTTGGCAATTGTCTCCAGATGGTTCACTAAAATTTTGTCGGGCACATGAGCCTCATTCAATATCTTCATCAAAGCTTGGCAATGCTCGTCAGAATGAATCAACAACGACAACAACGAAATTTGGGCCGGTGTTTTTCTCAGTTGTTCAATAATGGAATAATCTTGTACTTTCATCTTTTTCAGAAACTCTTCTGCCTCTTCTTCCGTCACAACTTTTTTGACTGGCACTGGATTGTCTTTAGCGCCCTTAGCCTTTCTCAACTCTTCGGGGGCAAAACAACGTCCTGACCGGGTTAGTCCTTGTGCTTCACAACTTTCTTCCTCAATTTCCTTTCCTTTGTATGTCACCACTACCTTGTCATATCTCCACGGTACGGCTTTGCTATCAACAACGTGTAACTGGACTACCGGTTTTATGACAACCGATTCTACGTAGGCTCCTTTCACAACCACCACAGGTGCAGATGATGACCCTGGTGCCATTAACTTGACTGGCTCTGGTTTTTTCGCAGCCACAAATGGTCCCTTTCCCATTACCAACACTGGCTTGTCTTTTATTGCTTTTCACTGAACTACTGGCCTTGCACTCACTGTCTTTTCTTTGACTTCCGTAGAACGAATCACCATAACCACCTGCGTAGGTTTTTTAGGCTCTGTCCCCTTATGTATCAGTTCCATCATATTGGCCTCATAATGCACTGGCAACGGATTTTGGTTGATGTTTGGGGCCTCTGGAGCCTGTACTTCGATACGGCAATTATCAATGAGCTCTTGTATCGTATTTTTCAACTTCCAACATTTTTCAGTATCATGCCCCGGTATCCCTGAGCAATACTCGCAGCTAACAGAATGGTCCAGGTTTCTGGGAAGGGGGTTTGGTGCTTTGGATTTAATCGGGGTCAACATTCCCAACTGTTTCAATCTATGGAAGAGAGCAGTGTAAGATTCTCCCAGTGGAGTAAATGTTTTTCTGTTTGGGGCCTTCTCACTTCTAAAAGCTTGGTTTGGGCGGAAGCTGGTTCCTGGTCTGTTTGCCCTGGGAGGTGGATAGGTGTTTTGTGGGGGTGGATATGTGTTTTGGGGATTCGGTGCACGCCATTGCAAGTGCACCAGAGGCTGAGTGTAGGTATAGGCGTGGTGGATAGAAAAGTGTGGTTCTGGTGGTAGATAGTAGTGTTGCGGTGGGCCATATCGGGTATATTGGTAGTTTGGGTAGTGGGGTCTGGGTTGGTTGTAATAGAGTGGAGGGTTATTGGGCCTGGACCAAGCACTAGCTTCAACTGTAGCCACTTCTTCTTTCTTCTTCTTTCCAAGCACACCACCAGTACCGCTTTGGATGGCCTGGGTGGTTGCTTTCAACGCCGAGTAACTCAATATCTTGTTAGATTTCAATCCTTCTTCAATCATGGCTCCCATCTTTACCACTTCATTAAACAACTTTTCGACAGATGTCACTAGATGACCAAAATAGGTAGGTTCCAATGTTTACAAGAAGTAATCTACCATCTCACTCTCCCTCATGGCAGGATCAACCCTTGCAGCTTGTTCCCTCCAGCGGAAACCAAACTCTCTAAAACTTTCCCCAGGCTTCTTTTCCAGCTTTAACAATGATAGGTGATCGGGGACTATCTCAAGATTATATTGAAAATGGCCAATGAATGCCTGTGCCAAATCATCCCATGTATACCATCGGCTGGGGTCTTGCCTCGTGTACCATTCTAGCGCTGACCCGCTCAGGCGTTGACCGAAATAGGCTATCAACAATTCATCCTTTCCCCCAGCACCTCTCATTTTGCTACAAAAGCCACGCAGATGGGCTACTGGGTCACCGTGCCCCTCATACAAATCAAACTTTGGCATTTTAAATCCCGCAGGCAGCTGAACATCAGGGAAAGGGCACAAATCTCTGTATGCGACACTTGGTTACCTAAACCATGCATGTTCCTGAAGGATTGCTCCAGGCTTTTGACTTTACGAATCACTTCCTCCTGTTCTGTATTCTTAACCGTTTTCTCAGCCTCTCCAGGGATTTCAAAGTGGGGAGAATAGGCACATGGCTCAGGTGCTTTGAAAGTGGGTTCGGGAGGGTAATATTAGGTGTCGTGAGCTTGGAATAGCGGCTCACTGGACGATCTATGTAGTGGGGCTGGGGGAGGTGCCACAAAGACGGGACCCATGGGTGGTGGTGGGTTCTATTTGGGGGGTGGATCTGGGGGAGCGTATGAAGTGGTACCATAACCCTGAGCATGATAGGGGAAAACTGAAGATGCGTGGGGAGTGGTAGGCTCCTGAGCTTGAGCCAGGGGTGGGATGTAAGATGGATTAGCAGGATATAGTGGTGCCGGATGTCCCTGAGACCATGCCCGATGCATTTCAGCCATTTGCGCTTTTAATTTCCTCATCTCTTCTTTCATAGCACCCACATCTGTTACCTCAACCTCATTCGACGGGTCTACGATGCTGATTTCCGAATCCTGCCCTGTCATGTTTACTTGATCATTCGACCGGGTGTTGTATGGGTGAGTTTCCAGAATTGCCAATCAACTAACCACCTGCCTGAACTCACACATTTAGACAACCACTCTGTTAGCGATTAAGTCTTAACAGCTTTAACAACCGCACGTTGGCATGAATTCACTTATACAGTTAATCATTTCTATTATGCGTTTGCTCGATTGCATGCGTCATCCCGACACTTCGTTCCTTGTTTCTTTTTATCCTTCTTTCAAATTTCTTCACCTTATCCCTTTCTTGTGCTTTTTCTTTCTCTTTTTGTTTTTTTTTCCGCTCTTTTCTTTCTTTCTCTCTTTCTCGGTTTTCCTTCTATTTTCCTCTTTTCCTTCTTTCTATTTTTCTTACGATTATGGTCAAATCCTATGGATATTGCCTACGTATCGTGACCCCGCACGAATCATACCAAGCGTAGTTCGTGAAAATAAATGCACAAATAAAGGGTGGAAATAAAATTTTCAATTTTCATTATTAAAACAAACTATTACAAACTCAACACTTTTCGGACGCAAATTAAATACAGACTCTAAGACTGCGAACATACTTGACCCGGAAAGATAACGGACATATGAAAGACTAACTCAAAATGGTAGAAAATTACAGACACAGACTATGCATATTCTAGTGCTTCAAACTTAGGTGTCCGCGGGGCGTCGTTCGGCCTCGCCGCGGGCCTAGGATCCAAATCCCTTTCAAGCTGCTCTAACTCATTCATGGTTCGCTTCACATAGATCATTACTGCTGAGAAAAAAGTAGTATGGGTCATGTCTTCACAAACCCGGCATCTCCTGAAAATGGCATGAGCAATGGCTCTAATCCTGTCTTTTGTTTGCTTCTTTTCTATGAGCAAGTGTCTTATCTGATCGCTGCATGTCTTTAAAGCTCGAGAGTCCTGCAGGTGTTGGTCTTGCAGCCGATGTATTTCTACCTCCATTTGGGCCAACAAGTTGTAACAATGTCCACTTTCAATTTCAAAATCTCTAGCCTGCCTAACCGCTTTACCCTCAAGGGCAACCAGTTTTCTCTTTAAATTGGCAACAATTTTCTCATGGTCCCTTTTCAACTGATTCAAGTATTGGTGACGCTCCTCTGTTCTTGTAGCCCACTGTGCTTTAAGTTCTGCCATGACATTCTTAGATTTTTCTAATTCATCCCGCCATTCCCTGACTTCATTTTCCAATTTTTTTACCAATTGTTCATCGGATCGGCTCCTCGGTTGCTTATCGATGGTTATCTTCAACTGTCGGATTTGGGCCCTAAGTGCTTCATTTTCTTGAGCCAGTCTATTCTTTTCACCTTGATCCGCGGCAACCTGACACTGTTTTCGAATTTCAGACTCTCAACTTGCTGCTTTAGTTTACCAATCTCAACTCGATAGCCTTCTTCCTTTGCTAACCAGTCCCACTGTTCTTGGGACGACTTGGCGAAGTCTTCGAGATGAGGTCTTTTAGCCGGTCTCCCATATGCAACGTCACCTCTGAACCAATCATGATACCCTGGGGCAACTTCCCCTTTAAACCTATCAGACACACAAGTGTTCGCCATCAAATGTTGACACTCACTCCAAATTTGGCGAACTTCTTCCTCAGGGAATCGACCATCAGGACTAATTTCGACCACTTGGGTACTCAGATCTTCATCCCTCGGTACTACTTGGTACCTCCCGAGTTGCCTCAGAACCCGATACGGTGCATAGGGCTGGATACTTTTGAGTCCCATCAGCAAAAAATGCGGTCGGGCTGCTGGCATATATATGACTTCTTCGACAGGCAACCATCCAAGCACCCACTGTATCTGGATGGCATTGAGGTTCCAAAATAATAATGCCCAGGCCGTGACTCCTTCAGGTAGACTAGCCTCTTTGATTCTTGTGTAAAATTCACCTATACAAGTTTTCTCAACCGAACCATAACTCAATAACTGAGAGCGAGGGCACAAATGCTCAGTCATCCACATTTGTAACAACAGGTTACATCCCTCGAAAAATTTACCCCCAGCTTTGCACGCAGTGAGAGATCGGAAGATGTCAGCCACGATCATAGGTGCTAAAGTGCTTTTCCCCATGGTTTGCAAGGTACTGATGACTCCCGCTACTTTCAAATCAATATTACCCTATTTCCTTGGGAATATTATGAGGCCCAAAAAGGCTATCATAAATGCCACCCGTCTGTGTTCCTCACATTTTTGTCGGCTATTTCTACTGCATAGCTTAAAGTCTGGATTATTGAACCCGCCCACGTGGCCATATCTATCATACATGAAGCGGAAACTGCAGAAACCCTTTGCAAAATCTGGATGATGAACTGTTCGGGGTATTTTCAAGGAATCCAAGAATCGGTGTATGGTAATGGCCCTAGGAGCAATCAAGTATTTGAACCTCAATGGAGTTTGATCACTTCCAATGTACCCCGCTATTTCTTCCAATGTTGGGGTGAGCTCAAAGTCTGAAAAATGAAATACATTATGTGCCGAATCCCAATGGGCGACCAATGCCCTGATAATATCCCCCCGAGGTTGAATGTTTAATAAACCCGGAAGGTCTTTCAAATATTTTCTCACTTCGTCTTGCCCCTCTTTGCCTAAATCATTCCACCATAATTGCAGCTCAAAAGGGATTTTGGTCATTATTGAAAAGGGCTCATTTACCATCGTGCTCATCCTGCACATTTATTAAAGCGTTTAAGCAACAGAAAACTCTTGTTCGACTCAACAACAAAAAAAACTGTCTATATTTGTGACTCAAAATTACCTATATATTTTCAAGCTAAGAACTTAACTTTCAAACATGGTCTTTCAGTGCTTTGAGAAAAGATTTTAAGGCTGTTTATGACAAGATGGCTCTACTTAGCTTCTTTTTTATTTCAAGATAAAAATAAATAAAAAAACGAAAACACATGACCAAGGTGGCTATTTATGCAAGGTCAGCCTTCCGGCGTTCCGTTTGGGAACATTTGGCTAATTTTGACAAAACGGCATCACCTGGTTTATTTATGACAAAATTAAAATTTTGACATGTTCTGGTTATTTTTGCAAAAGGGAAAGTTGGACCCGATGAGGGTTGCCTACGTATCTCATGCCCTGCGAGAATCAAACCATGCGTAGTTCTGGCCAATTAACCGAACTATTTTTTTTTTCTTTAAAACAAGACTCTTTTCTTTTTCATTTTCCATGGCACGACAAACTATTTTTCCTTTTCTATTTTGAAAACAAGACAAAATAACGACTCTTTTTCTTTTTCATTTTCAAAAAACAATAAAAAACCTATCTTTCCAAACTAAAATAAAAGACATTTTTTTTTTCTTTTTCTTTTCCAACAAACAATAAAACGACCTATTTTCCAAACTAAAAATAAAAGACTCTTTTTTCCTTTCCTTTTTCAACAAATAATGAAACAACTTATGTTATTCAAACTAAAACAAAGACTCTTTTTATCCTTTTCTTTTTCAACAACCAACTTTCCAAAAATAAAAGACTTTTTTTTTTCTATTTTTCTTTGCCCTTTTTTTAGTAAACAATTTAAAACATTTTCCCTTTTTTATTTTCTCAAAATTTCGGCAGAGTTTCGCCAGTAATTGGTCATTGATTTTTATTTCTAAAATAATCAATTAACTCCCTAACTGATATTTCTCTTTTTTCTTATCTCTTTTTTTTTCTCGATTTTCCAACATTTCCGAGATTCAGAAACCGGTCAACATGCAGGTTCGAAACAAATATATGTACAGAGCAAGTAGGATGCATCAGGATGGTCTTTTCATTTCAGGTTGCTAGTCCTAGACGGACCCAACCCCTGTGTTGAGTCCCCTAAGTCAAATGCAACATGATGCAAATAAGCGTTCCTACTAGGGATCCGGCATGAAGTCATGTTATTCTATGTTCAAAACCTGGGTCGGTGTTCTAGACTGTGTACCCGGGCGGACAACTCGAGTCGAGGAGGGGGCAACTTACCGGGAACCAAAAGTCCATCCGGCTTAACTTGTCCGACCTCTTTCTTATTTCAAGGTATGACACTAACAGAATAGGGAGTCTCAACCAGTAAGCACATCCCCGGAGGTGAAGAGAGAAGGGTGTCAACACAGTATATATACAGTTCAGATAATTTCAAAGCGGTAACATTTAGCACATTCAGCACAAAACATGTAGGAAAATTAGATACAATTAAATACAACAATTTATCTAAGCTCGAATTCTGAACCCTGAACCAGAGATTCTGGGTTCACTCCCCAGCAGAGTCGCCAGAGCTTTCACACCTCCTTTTTCACACCTACACCCGTAAGAGCGTAAAGGAGTTTTTCCATTTAAAGGACAATCGGAACGGGATTTAATTATTAATTATTCAGAGTCGCCACTTGAGAGATTAATGGTGTCCCAAGTCACCGGTTGAACCCCGAACCGAGGAAATTTATGACTCTGTTAATAGTCCGCGTACCAGAAATCCGAGCAAGGAATTCTGTTAACCCGGGAGAAGGTCTAAATAAAATTAGACGGGAGAAGTTTTGTTTGGGATTTTGGGAATAATCATATTTAGGGCAAAAATCACGTGCTTACAGCTGCCCCTCTTTGCTCGGAAACATGAAGGGTTTTCGGGAAAAGATAAGTGAGAAACTACGAGCGATTTTTGCCCGTTTGAAAATTCCGTGTGAAGAATTTTTGAAAGGTTTGACCGCATCCTGCTTCGGAGGTTGCCTACATATCCTGGGCTAAACAGGAATTAGGTCAGTGTAGTTCGGGAATGTCTGGTAGCTGGGACTACCAGGAACTGTGATTGTACTACGCTTGCTGTTGTTACTGCTGCTGTTACTGCTTGCTGACCTCCCTTATTACACCATGTCAAAGATAAAAGAAGCTAAACTAACTATGCTCTATGAATTATAAAAATCCTATCTAAATTCTTCAAACTTGCTCTTGTACTTCCTTGTTGCCTTGTTGTCTTGTTCTTTCTCGATAAAATCCATGTTGCTATTCCCCTAGGCGGACTCCCAACTTCTGAAACTTGAACTGTATGTATTCCTCTGTTATCCAGGCGGGCTCCTGACTTCACAACACAAACACAAACAACGAAAACTCTATTCTCCAGGCGGATTCCTGACCTCCGAAACTTGAATTGCATGCCTCTATTCTTCAGGCGGGCTCCTGACTTCAAAATAGACAAAGAGATTGATTGAAAACTAAAATTGAATTATATCACCTCTGTTCTCCAGGCGCGCTCCTGGTTTCGACTGCTTAAAATATTCAACACCTCCATTTTCCAGGCGGGCTCCTGACTGTTGAACTTAGAATTGAAACTACTCCTCTATTATCCAGGCGGGCTCCTGATTGTTAAAATTAAATTGTATGTCTCTATTCTCCAGGCGGACTCCTGATTACTAAAATTAAATTGTATGTCTCTATTCTCCAGGCGGACTCCTGATTACTAAAATTAAATTGTATTTCTCTATTCTCCAGGCGGACTCCTGATTTCTAAAATTAAATTGAATGTATTCCTTTGTTATCCAGGCGGGCTCCTGATTGCTCCAAACAATTACGAACCTAAGGTGTTACTTCTCACTGTACCAAGGTATCTTACCCGGGTATATAAACTACGTCCTATTATCCAGGAAGGTCCTAACAACTTGCACTTATTTTAATCATGCCAACTTTGCAATCAAATTCCATTCCCCTTATGCATTTCAAGATTATCTTGTATTTAATCAAACCGCACTTTGCGATCAAACCTGATTACTGCTTGTTTTTCCTTCTTGGAGAATTCCTTCTCAACGGCTAACTTTCTGCCCCTGTTACAATCAAAGAAAATTTCATCAGTTTAAAATGGTGGTTAGTTGATGACCTTCTTGCTGAAAAATCCTTCCATGCCATGCTTTGTGTTGACTGCCTTCCACGCACTGTCCCTGAACCGCTTGACTTTCTGACCAACTTTTAAATTTACCAACATCCGGCGACCTAAATGTTTTACACCCATGCTGTTATTTCATTTTTTGACCTTTTGTTTAAGCTTTTGCCTTTCCCACGACATTCCCCAATCATTTCACCGATGAAACTTCCGTTAATTCCCTGTGTTCCATTTGACATCAAGTTGTTTTTGACATGCTCTGACCACGTTGTGCTTTACAATTCTAGAAACCGGCAGTGAGATTTGAAGTCCTTTCTGCTTGCATTGACCAAGACTAGTACTGAAACATCTCAACTAGATAAAACCCTCAAAAGAAAATGAAATGCGATGATTTTTGAGTCAAGGATAAGAAGAATCCAAAACCAGATGGTTATTTCAAAAAGAGAAGGAAAAGAAACTTATCTGAGCGAGACAGCTGGTATCAATGGTTATGACATGCGTTTTGAATTGATCGGCCCAATCTGTCCACATAACCAGCTTTCAATCGCCATACTTTGTTGCCCAGAACTTCCATCACTTGTTTGAATTACCCAGACCTTAACTTTGCTTTTCTGCGGTACCTCGAAACACTTTTCCACCCATAGACCTTTTTCCATTCAAACATTTTCCAACTCACTTTCGCCTCAAGGTGCCCGCGAGGGTTTTCACCAATAAGACTCTCTCATTAATTTTCTCTCAGCTCCCGTCGCCTTACGGTGCCCGTGAAGGTTTTCACAATAAGACTCTCTCATTTTTACTTTCGTTCTTTCTTTCTTGAACCAGAGTGTCGCCACTGATACGAATTACCGCTACCTGCTCGACTTGGCATTTCTTAGAAATTAATCAAAAGATCTTTCTTTGGACCGTAATGTAGGCTTTTGGATTGGGTTAGAAAGAAAGGTATGAAAGGCTTAAAACAGTTCGAATGGGTTTAAATTACAACTTTCGGAATCCAATTTTCACAAAAACCACAACTTCTGCCCCAATTTCTTGCTTGGGGATTTTTGGATTTCTATTTTGGTATGACTGAACCTCGGAGTAAGGCTGCCTACGTACCCTTCCGGGATCAAGTCAAATGTAGTTCACTGTATTATAACTTTTGTTGTTGTGTTTTTCTTTCTTTCCTTTTCTTTCTTTTTCTTTTCCCTTTTCCTTTGTTTTTCTCTTCTTTCTTTTCCTTTTGTTTTTCTTTCTTTTCCTTTTCTTCTTTTCTTTTCTTTTCTTTCTTTTCCTTTTCCTTTGTTTTTCTCTTCTTTCTTTTCCTTTTGTTTTTCTCTTCTTTCTTTTATGTTCGGCACCTGTGTTCCCTGATAGTGCCGTTGATTCCGAAAGAGGGGTATGAAAAATAAGTAAGGCTCAAAGGGGATAACAAGGGATAATAGTGTTTGGATAGCAGGACCAAACGCCTTCATCATTTCAATCTTTAAGATATGCCAAATACAAACAAATACATTCAGAAAATAAAGAAATCATACATAATATCTCTTGACCGCATCGGAATTGATGGCCATTTCTATACATTATCCTTCCACATCTGTCAAATACAATGCTCCGTTAGACAACACTCTGGTTATTACAAATGGTCCCTGCCAGTTTGGGGCAAACTTTCCTTTTGCTTCAGCCCAATGAGGCAAAATCCGCCTCAGTACTAATTGCCCGACTTCGAATTTCCTTGGACGTACTTTCTTGTTGTATGCTCTTGCCATTCTTCGTTGGTACAGTTGGCCATGACACACTGATGCCAATCTCTTCTCGTCAATCAAACTCAACTGCTCAAGACGGCTTTTCACCCATTCATCATCGATCTCAGCCTCTGCAATGATTCGCAGAGATGGGATTTCCACTTCTGCGGGTATTACTGCCTCGGTACCAAATACCAATGAGTAAGGAGTCGCCCCCACCGAGGTACGAACGGTGGTACGATATCCTAACAATGCAAAAGGCAATTTCTCGTGCCACTGTCTAGATCCTTCAACCATCTTCCGGAGTATTTTCTTTATATTCTTATTGGCTGCTTCAACCGCACCATTTTCCTTGGGACGGTATGGAGTAGAATGCCTATGAGTAATTTTAAACTGCTCACATGTCTCCTTCATCAAATGACTATTAAGATTAGCCCCATTATCTGTGATGATTACCTTTGGAATCCCAAACCGACAGATGATATTCGAATGCACGAAGTCGACTACAGCTTTCTTAGTCACAGACTTGAACGTCTTAGCTTCCACCCATTTGGTAAAATAATCTATAGCTACCAAAATAAACCTGTGCCCATTTGATGCTGCTGGATCAATTGGCCCAATAACATCCATGCCCCACGCAACAAGAGGCCATGGTGTGGACATTGTATGTAATTCTGATGGTGGAGAATGAATCAAATCTCCATGTACTTGGCATTGATGACACTTACGCACAAAACTGATACAATCCCGCTCCATCGTGAGCCAATAATAACCTGCTCGGAGAATCTTTTTTGCTAGCACATACCCACTCATATGCGGTCCACAAACTCCGGAATGTACCTCAGTCATGATAGTTGTGTCCTGCCTTGCATCTATACATCTCAACAACCCGAGATCTGGAGTTCTTTTGTACAGCACTCCTCCACTAAGGAAAAACCCGCTTGCCAATCGCCGAATCGTTATTTTCTGATCACCGGTGGCCTGTATCGGATATACTCCCGTTCTAATGTACTTTTTGATATCATGGAACCACGACTCTCCATCAATTTCCTCTTCTATCACATTACAGTAAGCATGCTGATCACGGACCTGAATCTGCAATGGATCAACATAAGCCTTATCTGGATGGTGCAACATTGACGCCAAAGTAGCCAAAGCGTCAGCAACCTCATTATGAATCCTTGGAATGTGCCTGAATTCTATGGCCTGAAAACGCTGGCAAAGCTCATGCAGACACTGCCGATACGGTATAAGCTTCAAATCTCGTGTTTCCCATTCTCCTTAAATCTGGTGTACCAGTAAGTCCGAGTCACCCATGACCAAGACTTCCCGTACACCCATATCCACAGCTAATCTCAATCCCAATATACACGCCTCATATTCTGCCATGTTGTTTGTATAGTAGAAACGAAGCCGAGCCGTAACAGGGCAATGCTGACCTGTTTCCGAAATAAGTACCGCTCCTATTCCCACGCCATTCATATTGGCAGCCCCATCAAAGAAAAGTTTCCATCCAGGCCTCTCAGTTTGTTCCAATTCATCAATGTGCATCACCTCTTCATCAGGAAAATAGGTTTTCAAAGGCTCATAATCGTCATCGACGACTTTTTTGACTGGCACTGGGTTTTCGGATTTTATCTGAAATAATTTTATCCTAAATAATTTTAATGTGTTAGAATCTTTAGGCTTCTAAATAATTCCTAAAAAATAACAATACGTTAGAATCTTTAGGCGCGATTTTAATTAAAGTACCTTCTTAAAACTCGGGTGCGCATTGATGCGACCCAAATCTAAATCTCGATGAAGTCGAAATGTGTTGACAATCACGGGCGCATTGAATGCGACGGGGTTCGAAATGCGTTTTCACGACATCGTAATTCTTTTTTTAAAAAAAATAAATAATGATAGAAAAAAGGTTCACAAATTGAGACGAGCCTCACCGCACAAAAATAAATAAATGTGGGGCCCTCAATAAATAATTATTGAAGTACTTAGAATTTGGGATGGCCGTTTAGCGACCTTCATGGCTTTTCCCTAAAATAATACTACGTTAGCATCTTCGGGCACGATTTAATTAAATTACTCTCTTAAACTCGGGTGCGCATTGATGCGACCCAAATCCAAATCTCGACGAAGTCGAAATGTGTTGACAACCACGGGCGCATTGATTGCGACGTGGATCGAAACGCGTTTCCACAACGTCGCAATTCTGCTAAAAATAAAAGCGGTTTACGAATAAAAACACATAAGTTAACATGTATTAAAATCAGATAAAATCAAATACAACAGTTAAGCGACCGTGCTAAAACCACGGAACCCGAGAATGCCTAACACCTTCTCCCGGGTTAACAGAATTCCTTACTCGGATTTCTTGTACGCGGACTGTTAACAGAGTCATAAATTTCCTCGGTTCGGGGTTCAACCGGTGACTTGGGACACCATTAATTTCTCAAGTGGCGACTCTGAATAATTAATAATTAAATCCCGTTCCGATTGTCCTTTAAATGGAAAAACTCCTTTACGCTCTTACGGGTGTAGGTGTGAAAAAGGAGGTGTGACAACCATGTGCCCTCACCAACAATCAAGATAGTGAGCATGAAAGTAGTTCACAAATTCAAGTATAATTTTGAACATAGTTTAAGGACATCACACAACCGAACAAAAGTCACTCAATCTCACAAAAAAGTTCATGTGCATCCCGTGGTCGTACCATAAGTTTGCCCATAGTGTACATATCTACTAATATAAGGGAGTCAAGTCTAGGATTAAAGCACTTATATATACCCACTAAAATGAATTAGGAAGATTTGGATGTATTTTTTTAATATCAATATCATTGATATTTCATTGTTTGCACTTTTTTTCTTTTCTTTTCTTTTTCTTCTCCCTTTATTTTATTTTTCTACACACACTCCTTACATTAAGGTTCATCGGCTAGTAGTTTTTTATAACTTTAGTGCACCTTGTGGGATCCTATGTGGTTCCACTCAAGAGCTACTTCCAGGCATCTCACTTTACTTCTTTTAGCGACTTAGTACCTTCGGAGGTAAAGGTTCAACAAGCTTAAGTTAAGAATAAAAATGGGAATATGCCTTGTAATGTAGGTTCCAAGGAAAGGTCTATAGGCTTAAAGGGGCTAACAACGGAAAATTTTGTTTGTAAGTGACAAGAACATCTATGATCAAGTAAAGAACGACCTATGTCATCCCCTAGACTACCACCACTTAATGATTTCACTTTGATTAACACACATGGCAAGTTCTAGACTACACAGGATAACACAAATGATTAACAACTCCTTACACACATTGAACATAACTTAATCAAGACGGTTCTGTTCAACTCTCAAGTCAAGCAATCACACATAGCTGAAAATTTTAAGCAATAATGCACTAAATATTGTACGAGTCAAACAACTAAGACAAGGCGTCACAGATTAGGCTATTCATTTTCACTTAGGCATCATATTTCAAATCAAATACAACATGAAGACAAAGCGCATGCTATAGCATAATTGTACAAGAACCAAACATGTCAAAATGTATCTAGAACAACTTAGTTTTCTTTCTAACCTACTCCTAAAAAGATAAATCCAAAATACCCGATTCAAGATGCACCCTTGGAAAAGAACCAGCGCCCACAGAAAAACCAAGGGAATTACCTAACTATCCGAATAAAAGAAATAGAAAATATTATTTTTTATTTTTAATCGGACCTTAATCCCTCAAGAAAGTTGTCCAGGAGATCCATCGTCGAGAGAAGTCTGAGCTTTTCTGAATATTTTTTATTTTTCCTTTTTTTGTTTTGTTATTTTTCAATATTTGTTACTACTATAAGCTACACTACTAATAACTACGGGTTATAAAAAGAAAAATAAGGACAATGTTTATACAATTACACTACATAGAAAGTAATTCTCTGTCAAGACCCTGGTTCGCCCTCCGTGAACCATCGTAATGGCACCTAGTCTCTACGACTAGGTAAGCCTAACAATGCGAAAAATAAATCAATTTACGGAAGAAATAATAAAAATGAAATAGTGAAGCAAAATAGTATTTAAAAGTGTCGCTCGGCATACACAATATCAACTCTCGAAATCTAAATACATTTCTTCAAAATCCGGAATCTCATGATCACAAGCCTTTGAAAGTCTATAAACATCTAACTCCAGAATATCTAACCAAGACACAAAATACTTAAGGGCTAATATAAAAGGGGGAGTAGAAAGGGACTCTTCGGTCTGCGAACGCGGCAGATATACATCAGAGTCTCTATTAACGCCTCCTCTCAAGTGTGATAAGTATGAGTGGAGGTACCTGGATCTACACATGAAAAACATGCACTGAAAGGGAATGAGTACACCACAGTGGTACTCAGTAAGTTCCAAGCCTAACCTCGGTCGGGTAGTGACGAGAAAGGTCAGGGCCCTACTGAGATTAAATAAAATATAAGGGATGACAGAATAAGATAATCAGAACAGTTGAAAGCTAACAGTAGAATTTAATACAGGATAATAAGGAATTCAATAACTGGAACAGAGACAAAAACAATCACATGGAGATACCACTCTTCACAAGGACAATCACTGGGGATCTCTCAGTATCCCGAGGATCTCTTATTACCCTCAATATAAGCCAGGGATCTCTTGGTATCCCGAGGATCTCTTGTTATCCTCTATATATGCTAGGGATCTCTTAGTATCCCGAGGATCTCTTTTTATCCTCCATATATGCTAGGGATCTCTTAGTATCCCGAGGATCTCTTGGTATTCTAAATATACGTGCTAGGGATCTCTCGGTATTTCGTACCTCAGCTCAAATCATAAATACGTGCAGGGGATCTCCCAGGATGCCGTCCCGTAGTCCCAAAGTAATACACACAACAACAACACAAAGAATACTCAATTAAGCTCAAATTCGCACCATGTAAAACAGGTAATTCTAACCTAACATGCTTCACTTAATATAATTAAGGCAGTTTAAGCAAATAAGCAATTAAGTCAATTAAACATGCTTTTCTAAGCTACCATCAGACTTAAATTGCAAGTAGTATAAAACAGGAAAAAGGAATACAATTGAATTTACTTAAAGAAAATCGGATTTTCAACAATTAGCTCAAGTACGCACCCGTCACCTCACGTACTAGGCATTTAAATTATCAAATATACCAAATCCTAAGGGGAAGGTCCCACACACAAGGTTAGGCAAGCCACTTACCTCGAACCAGCTCAAAATCAACCCGAAACCATGCTCTTGCCACGAGTACTCGACTCCAAATGACCCAAATCTATTCAATTCAATTGCATAATGTAAATAACACTTCAAGTAACTGATTCTACAATTAAATTCTAAGCTCATACACGAAATTAGGTAAAATGACCAAAACGCCCCTCAGGCCCACATCTCAGAATCGGGTATAATTTACATTTCAAGAATCCTCACACTCACACGAGTTCAGTCATACCAAAAGTACCAAAATCGGACCTCAAATGATCCCTTAAATCATCACTCAAAAGTCTCTAATTAATCAAGCCTTAACCCTCAAATTACCACTGATTTTCCTTAAATTTTCATGCTTATTATGATAAAAATTACTCCAATAACGAGTTTAGGGACCCAATACCTTACCCCAATGAATTCCTCTGAAAATCTCCATTGCAAATGCTCCCCAAAGCATCTTCCCATTTGAAAAGAGGTGAAAATAACTCAAATTTCGCGAAGGCAACTATTTATATGTTATGCCTAGTTAATCCGCTTCTGTGGCTCTGGGATCGCACCTCTGGTGCCTCTTCTGTGAGGACATGGTCGCATCTGCAACATTTCACTTAAAGCCCAGCTTCCGCACCTGCGGTTAACCTTGCGCAAATGCGGTGCCGCTTCTGCGGTGAAGCTCCCGCTTCTGCGGTCCCTGCTGGCATCTCCCCTTCCGCTTCTGCGATGACTCCACTGCTTCTGTGGTTTCGCACCTGCAGGACCCAATTGCAAGTGTGGTTATGACAGAAGATCAGCACCTGAAGCTGCTTAAACAACTTCCAATTCTTCCGACAACCTTCCAAAACCATCCCGAGGCCCCCGGGACCTCAACCAAAAAGACAAACAAGTCTAATATCACTATCCAAACTTATACTAATCCCTAAAACACCTAAAACAACATTGAAACATCGAATTAACCATGGATTCAAGCCTAAGAACTCCAACAACTCTCAATTTACGCTTTCAATCAAAAAGTCTATCAAACCTCGTCCGAATGACCTGAAATTTTGCACACACGTCACATTCAACACCATAAAGCTATTCCAACTTTTGGAATTCCATTCCGAACCTTGGATCAAAATCTAACTATCGAACTAGAAACTTTAAAATTCGACTTTCGGCATTTCAAGTCTAAAGTAGCTACGGTCCTCCAAAACACAATCCGAACACGCCCCTAAGCCCGAAATCACCTAACGAAGCTAACGGAACCATCGAAATTTCATTTCGAGGCCGTTTTCACTCTATTCTGACTACGATCAAATTTCCAAAACTTAAGCTCTCATTTAGGGACTAAGTGTCCCAAAACTCTCCAAAACACAAAACCGAACATCCCAGCAAATCGAATAGCAGAAATAATCACGGGGAAAGTAGTTAATAGGGGATCGAGGCGTAAATTCTTAAAATGACCGGCCGGGACATTACATCCTCCCATACTTACACATTTGTTCGTCCTCGAATGAGCATAGAGACATACCTAAAGTAGTGAAAAGATGAGGGTAACGGTTGTGCATGTCCTGCTCGGTCTCCCAGGTCTCCTCCTCGACCGGCTGACCCCGCCACTGAACCTTCACTGATGCAATGTTCTTTGACCTCAGCTTTCTATCCTGTTTGTCCAATATTACCACTAGATCCTCAACATAAGATAGATCCTTGTCCAACTGGACTGAACTGAAATCCAACACGTGTGACGGATCACCGTGATACCTCCGGAGCATAGAAACATGAAATACCGGATGAACTCCTGTCAAGCTGGGAGGTAAGGCAAGCTCATTAACAACCTCCCCAACATGCCTCAATATCTTAAAAGGGCCAATAAACCTCGGACTCAACTTCCCCTTCTTCCCAAATCACATAACGCCCTTCATAGGTGAACCCAAAGCAGAACCACTCTCCAACCATATAGGAAACTTCACGAACCTTTCGGTCCGCGTAGCTCTTCTGTCTAGACTGGGCTGTTTAGGAAACATCACGAACCTTCTCCAAATCATCCTGAACCATGTTTGTTCCCAATAATCTGGCCTCACCCGGCTCAAACCAACATACCTAGGATCTACACCGCCTACCATATAAAGCCTCGTACGATTCCATCTGAATGCCGGACTGATAGCTGTTGTTGTAGGCAAACTCCCCAATGGCAAGAACAGATCCCAAGACCCTCCAAAATCAATCACACACGCACAAAGCATATCCTCAAGAATCTGAATAGTACGCTCGGTCTGTCCGTCCGTCTGAGGGTGAAATGCTGTACTTAACTCCACCTGAGTACCCAACTCATGCTGAACGACCCTCTAGAATCGTGATGTGAACTGAGTACCTCTATCTGAAATGATGGAAATTGGAATACTATGCAAAGGAACAATCTCCCAGATATAAATCTCTGCCAACAGCTCCAAAGAATAAGTAGTACACATAGGAATAAAGTGCGCGGACTTGGTCAGCTGATCCACAATCACCTAAATAGCATCAAACATTCTTAAAGTCTATGGGAGCCCAACTACAAAGTCCATGGTGATCCGCTCCCACTTCCACTGTAGAATTTATATCTGTAAAAGCAACCCTCCTGGTCTCTGGTGCTCATACTTCACCTTCTGACAATTGAGGCACCGAGCTACAAATCCAACTACATCTTTCTTCATCCTCCTCCACAATTAGTGCTGTCTCAAATCCTGATACATCTTTGCGGCACCTGGATGAATGGAATACCGCGAACTATAGGCCTCCTCTAGAATCAACTCCCGAAGCCTATCAACATTAGGTACACAAATCCGACCCTGCATTGTCAATACCCCGTCATTACCAATGGTCACATCTCTGGCATCACCATGCTGAACCTTGTCCTTGAGGACAAGCAAATGAGGGTCATCATACTGACGCTCCCTGATACGATCAAATAAGGAAGACTGAGAAACACGCAAGCTAAAACCCAACTAGGCTCCAAAAGATCCAATCTCACAAACTGCTTTGCTAAAGCCTGAACATCCATCGCCATAGGCCTGTCCGATGCTGGTAAATAAGCCAAACTTCCCAAACTGTCTACCTAGCGACCTCAAAGCATCGGTCACCACATTGTACTTGCCCGGGTGATACAAAATAGTGTTATCATAGTCCTTCAACAACTCTAACCACCTACTATAGCGCAAATTTAGATCCTTTTGCTTGAACAAGTGATGCAAGCTCCGATGATCAGTATAAATCTCACAAGGCACACCGTATAAATAATGACGCCAGATCTTCAGGGTGTGAACAATGGCAGCTAACTCAAGGTCGTGGACCAGATAATTCCTCGTGAAACTTTAACTTTCTGGACGCGTAGGCAATCACCCTACCATCCTACATCAAAACTGCTCCAAGGCCAATCCTCGAGGCATCACAATAAATAGTGTAAGACCCCGAACCTGTAGGCAATATCAAAATTGGGGTTGTAGTCAGAGCTGTCTTGAGCTTCTAAAAGCTCGCCTCACACTCTTTCATCTACTGGAATGGAGCACCCTTTTGGGTCAATCTGGTCATAGGGGTTGCAATCGATGCAAACCCCTCTACAAAACGACGGTAATAACCTGCCAAGCCAAGAAAACTATGGATCTTTGCAGTTGAGAATGGTATAGGCAATTCTGTATTGCCTCTACTTTCTTTGGATCCACCTAAATGCCCTCACTCTACACCACATTGCATAAGAATGCCACAAAATCCAACCAAAACTTGCATTTCGAGAACTTAACATATAACTTCTTTTCTCTCAAGGTCTGAAGCACTGTCCTCAGGTGATGCTCATGATCTTCCCGACTTCGGGAATACACCAGAATATCATCAATAAAGACAATGATGAATGAGTCAAGATATGGCCGGAACACACTGTGTATCAAATGCATAAAGGCTGCTGGGGCATTGGTCGGCCCAAATGACATAACAAGTGAACTCGTAATGACCATACCGAGTCTTGAAAGTAGTTTTCGGGATATTTGGCTCCCGAATCTTCAACTGATGGTAACTTGAGCGCAAGTCAATCTTTGAAAACACTCGTGTGCCCTGAAGCTGGTCAAACAGATCATCAATATGAGGCAAAGGATAACAGTTCTTCACTGTAACTTTGTTCAACTGGCGATAATCAATGCACATACGCATAGAACCATCCTTCTTCTTCACAAACAAGACAAGATCACCACAAGGTGATATAGTGGGCCTAATAAAACACTTATCAAGTAATTCCTGTAACTGATTCTTCAACTCCTTCAACTCAGGAGGAGCCATACGATACGGAGGAAAAGAAATGGGCTGAGTGCCAGGCAACAGATCAATACCAAAATCAATGTCTCCATCAGGCGGCATGCCCGGAAGATCAGCTGGAAACACATTAGGAAAATCCCGTACTATTGGGGCTGAATCAACTGAAGGGGTATCAATACTGACATCTCTCACATAAGCTAGATAAGCGTCACACCCCTTCTCAACCATACGTTGAGCCTTAAGGAAAGAAATAACTCTATTGGGAGTGTGATCTAAAGCACCTCTCCACTCAACATACGGTACACCTGGCATAGCCAGCGTCACGATTTTGGCGTGACAATCAAGAATAGCATAATGGGGTGACAACCAGTCCATGCCTAAGATAATATCAAAATCTACCATGCTGAGCAATAATAAATTAGCTCTGGTCTCAAAACCACTAAGAGCAACCAAACACGACCGATAAACGCTGTCCACAACAAGAGAATCTCACATAGGATTAGAAACATAAATATGGGAACTCAAAGAATCCTGAGGTACACCCAAATGCGGAGCAAAATAAGAAGAACATACGAGTAAGTGGAGCCTGGATCGAATAGAACCGATGCATCTCTGTGACAAACCAGTATAATACTTATGATGACAGAATTGGAGGCAACAACCTTGGTATGGGAAGGAAGGGCATAGTATCGGGTCTGGCCTCCCCCTCTAGGACGACCTCTACCTCCCCAACCTCTACTTCTAGCTGGCTGAGTAGGTGGGGTAGCAACTGGAGCTGTAACCATAGCCTGAGAATTCTGCGGGGCAGGCTGTGGCTGAGAAGTCTGTGGAGGCGCACTTCTCCCAAGTCTAGGGAAATCCCTCAACACATGGCATGTGTCACCACACTCAAAACAAACTCTGGAAGGACGTGGCGATTGTGACTGGCTCAGGCCAAGTCTGCTAGACTGACCTCAGAAAGTACCCCATGCAGGAGGCGCGCTAGATACCGAAGGTGCATAATAAGGCTCCTGAGGCCTAGGAGGAACTGGAATACCACTGGCTATTAGAAGAGCTGAATGAATATGGTGACTCATATAACCCCTACCATGATGACTTGCAGCTGGGGCACGAGCACTATAATAATGGCCCGACTCTTGAGACCTCTTGGCCTCCCTCTCCTCTCTCTCCCTAGCATGCATACCCTCAATCCTCCTAGCAATGCTCACCACCTGCTGATAAGAAATATCCATCTCCAACTCATGAGCCATGCTAGACCTGGACAACATACTCTGAGATAGTCATAGCACCCTGGCACAAAGGCTCAAACTCTGCGCGCCATGAATCCCTGAGGCTCTGAGGAACAAACTCCCTTAGGAACATATCTGAAAATCGAGTCCAAGTCAGTGAAGTTGCCTCATCCGGATTGTCTAACTCATAGGTGCATCACCACTCATAAGCGGCTCCTCGAAGCTGAAAGGTAGTGAAAGACACCCCACTTGATCCTGATATACCCATAGTGCGGAGGATACGGTGACACTCCTCTAGAAATCCCAAGGAATCATTTGAGGCTAACCCACTAAATACAGGAGGATCGTATTTCTTGAACCTCTCAAGCCTCTGCTGCTCATCCTCTAAAACCGTTACCCTGTCGTCGGGCTGACTTGGGGCTATAGGCTATACAAGAATAATCTCTGGGACCTGATCAATATGCACTCGCTACTCAAGAGTGCGGGCAACGGGAGTCTATTCTCTTCCCCCGGCCTAAGATGTAGCTGTAGTAAGGGGAAACAACCTTGCATGAGCCAAAGTGGTGTACATGCTCATGAACTATGCTAGAGTCTCCTGAAGTGCTGGCATGGTAGCAGCAGTAGGTGAGGTGCCTGGGCTCTAACTAGCACTACTGGTGGATCCTTTGTGGCAGCTCGCGCGGGTGCTCTAGCTGAACTCCATGCACATCCTCGGCCTCTACCTTGGCCCCGACCTCTGACGCTTGTAGTAGGGGGCGCGTGTGCTTGATCATCTCGGGTAGCGCATGGCCTCACCATATATGAGAGAATAGAAGACAGAAGTTTAAAATTATGATATCAAAATATCGCACGATGAGGAAATCAAATGAAGTGGAATTTTCCTAACAGTTATATAGCCTCTCGTAGATAAGTACAGACGTCTCCGTACCGATCAGCGAGACTCTAATAAACCGGCTTATGATTCATGACTCCTATGAATCTAGAGCTCTAATACCAACTTGTCTGTTCGTCATACTTGAACCATCGTGACAGCACCTAGTCTCTACGACTAGGTAAGCCTAACATGCGGAAAATAAACCAATTTGCGGATGGAATAAAAAAACGAAATAGTGAAGAAAAATAGTGTTTAAAGTGCCGCTCGGCATACACAATATCAACTCTCGAAATCTAAATACATTTCTCCAAACCCCGGAATCTCATGATCACAAGCCTTTGAAAGTATATAAATATCTAACTCCAAAATATCTAATAAAGACACAAAGTACCAAAGGGCTAATACAAAAGGGGGAGTAGAAAGGGACTCTTCGGTCTGCGAACGTGGTAGATATACCTCGGAGTCTCTATGAAAGCCTCGTCTCAAGCGTGATAAGACTGAGTGGAGGTACCTGGATCCGCACATGAAAAACATGCACAGAAAGGGCATGAGTATACCACAGCGGTACTCAGTAAGTGCCAAGCCTAACCTCGGTTGGGTAGCGATGAGGAAGGTCAGGGCCCTACTGAGATTAAATAAAATATAAGGGATGACAGAATAAGATAAGCAGAACAGTTGAAAGCTAACAATAGAATTTAATACAGGATAATATGGAATTCAATAACTGGAACAGAGACAAAAACAATAACAAGGAGATACCACTCCTCACAAGGATAATCACCGGGGATCTCTCAGTATCCCGAGGATCTCTTAGTACCCTCAATATAAGCCAGAGATCTCTTGGTATCTCGAGGATCTCTTGGTATCCCGAGGATTTCTTGGTATTCTCAATATACGTGCTAGGGATCTTCTCAGTATCCCGAACCTCAGCTTAAACCACAAATACGTGCAGGGGATCTCCTGGGATGCCATCCCGTAGTCCCAAAGAAAGACACACAACAACAACACAAAGAATACTCAATTAAGCTTAAATTCTTACCAAGTAAAATAGGTAATTCTAACCTAACATGCTTCACATAATAAAATTAAGGCAGTTTAAGCAAATAAGCAATTAAGTCAATTAAACAAAATTGCAAGTAGTATAAAACTGGACAAAGGAATACAATTGAATTTACTTAAAGAAAACCAGATTTTTAACAATTATCTCAAGTACGCACTCGTCACCTCACGTACCAGGCATTTCAATTATCAAATATACCAAATCCTAAGGGGAAGGTCCCCCACACAAGGTTAAGCAAGACACTTACCTCAAACCAGCTTAAAATCAACCCGAAACCATGCTCTTGCATGAGTACTCGACTCCCAAGCGATCCCTGGCATATATTGAGGGTACTAAGAGATCCTCGGGATACTGAGAGATCCTTGGTTATTTCCTTGTGATTATTTTTGCCTCTGTTTTAGTTATTGAACTCCTTGTTTTCCTATATTAAATTCTTATCGTTAGATTTCAACTGTACTGCTTATTTTATATATCATGTCTTACATTATTTATTTTATCTTAGTAGGGACCTGACTTTCCTCGTCACTACCCGACCGAGGTTAGTCTTGGCACTTACTGAGTACCGTTGTGGTGTACTCATGCCCCTTCTGCGCATGTTTTTCATGTGCAAATTCAGGTATTGCGACTCAGTCTTATCACCCTTGAGGCGAGGTGACTGCTCTAGCGACTTCGAGGTATATTTGCCGCGTCTGCAGACCGAGGAGTCCCTTTCTATTCTAGCTTTTAATCATTTGCCCTTCTATATTTCTTTTTCTTGTTAGATATTTTGGAGTTAGAGTACTGTGTAGTGATCCTTAGCTTGTGATTCATGGGTTTCTGGGTCTTGGAGATATGTATTAGTTTCTGAGAGTTAAATATTGTGTATGCCGAGAGGCACTTTTAAACATTGTTTTATAACTCTTCATTCTATTTTAAGTTGTTTTTATTCCCCACTTCGGTTATCTTCCGCAATTTAGGCTTACCTAGTTGTAGAAGACTATGTGCCATCAAGATGGTTCACAGAGGGCGAACTGGGGCCTTGACAAGTTGGTATCAGAGCTTTTGGTTCATAGGAGTCATGGATCACAAGCCGGTTTATTAGAGTCTCGTTGGTCGGTACGGAGAAGTCTGTACTTATCTACGAGAGACTATGTAACTGTTAGGAAATTTTCACTTACGCTTCTCTAACTTTGAGCTCACACCTACATTGGAAGAAGTTGCAGCTTATGCGGGCCTTAACGGAAACTTTAGAAGTCGATATCCATTGGCACCAAGACCGGTATACCCCCATAGATTTCTGGATTTGCTGAGTATTAGTCGGGATATTCGGGATGGAAATTTATCTGAAGGGTGTTACACGCTCCAGTTCTTATATCATCGATATGGTAACCCCCGGGGTTTTGAAGAGCCGAACACGTGTCTAACCCATGCCGGAAATAAAGACAAATGGGAGGCAAGGCGGGGTAAAGCTTTTATGGTAGCCTTCTTGGGTGTTGTAGTTTGTCCGCGAAAAGATGGTAATATAGAGATAGGTCTCGTGGGAGTGATCGATGTTGCAATCAAGAAAGCCAACAGCATTGTGGTTCCTCTAATCTTATCTGAAATCTACCGAGCCTTGACTATCTGTCGGGAAGGAGGAAAGTTCTTCCAAGGTTGTAATCTGCTACTAGAATTATGGATGCAAGAACATCTCTGCCACCGGTTGGGTATATGAATTACGGTTTGACCGGTTTGAGCTGTATTGAAGAATTTGAAAGCCGAGTGGCATGTATTGAATTCCCCGAAGGTACTCAAGCTTGGCTTGCACATTTGAGATCCTTGATTGACGATAAAATTGAGTGGGCATTCGGATGGCTTCCTGCCACCGAAGCAGTGTACATGTCAGCGGAAGTATGTTATCTCCTCTTGATGGGCATCTAGAGCATCTAGCCTTATGGTCCATACAGGGTTTTGCTCCAATTAGGAAGATTTCAAACCGTCCCCAATAATGAAAATTTGAGTAAACATGTCATTGAATTGGGCCCAAAAGCCGCATTTCCAGAAGGGAAAATTCGCCAAGTGTGGAATAAATGTAGATTTCTTGAACCTAAGACCATGGTGCAAAATTTGGCTAGAGGTGAAGTGGACCCTAAGTACATTGTCTGGTTCGGCAAAAAGTTCTAGATTCCTGAAAGGCCCGCAAAGAGACCCCATGTCCAATAGTTCACCGATGGGGCACAGGTGCAATGGGACTGGTTGACCAAAGAAAATGAGTACAGGGCCAAAATAAGCCAGTTGGAAAGGCGAGTCATGGAGCTTCAGTTTGAAAATGGTGTTCAAGCTGCCGCAGACGAGGGAGAAAAGAAAAAACTAACTCAAGAAAATGAGGCCCTCAAGGCTCAGATCCGGAAAATGAAAATAGCTGCTAGAAACCCTAAAAGAAGCTGGGCTGATGAAAGACTTATAAGAGGTCTGAAAAAGAAAGTCCTGGAGTGTCAAGAAGACCTGGAAAAGTCTGAAGTCAGTCTAGCGAAAATCCGGGCACAATGGACAAAGAAGGCAGAAGAGCGGGCACAGGTTGTGCAACAAATTAAGAGGAACTATGAAGGGACCATCACTAACCTAAGAAGAAAGGTAACCACTCTTGAGAATGATGCAGCCAAGCAGGCTAAAGATTTCAAAGCTGATAGGGAATACTGTTATGATTTGATGGATCAAATGGAGGAAGGAATGCAGTAGTTGCAAGATCAACACCTTCATGACTCTCAAGAGTTAGAAGCTCGGAATTAGCAGATAGGGCGGTTGCTTCAGGAAAAAGGCAGAATTAGAGAAAGGATCAGAACCATCGCTGAATACATTACCATGAAATGCCAAGCGTGCGAGGACATGACCCGTACCACCTTTTTCGCTGTAGTGATGACTTTTGTCCGCCAAGTTATGAATGATTTGGAGCGACTGCAAGGGGATGTCGCATTTAGGCTCGCGGCGAGACTGAATGATGTCCCGCGGGCACCAGGAGTATTAATGTATTATTAATTTTTACTTGAGTCTGTATCTTTCTTTTCTGTTGGAGTCTGTTAGTTTATTTTGATTCTGTTAGTCAGTTCTTGAGTCTGTATTGTCATTTTGTTATTGGAGTCTGTTGTTTTCCTTTTAGTTTTGAATCGTTGTAATCCAGAGTATTTCCCTTTTATGAGAAAAATGAAAATCCCAAAATATTTTGTTATTTAGTTTTACATTTTAACACCCCCAGAACTACGCTTGGTCTGATTCATGCGAGGACATGATACGTAGGCAATTTACATAGGATTCGATCATAACCCAAGGGAAGAGAAAGAATAATCAAAAGAAGAAAAATGATGATAAAAGCAAAAGAGAGATGGAAAGAAGAAAAACGGGAGAAAATAAGTAAAGACAGGATGAAGCATGCAACCGTTGCAAAACATATAGAAACACCTTTAATAGTATAGGTGTATCATCCCCAACATGCGATTACCTACCTGTTATTTGTGTCAAACTAATCGTTCGCTGCTATTACTCTTAGTCCAGGGTGTTTATAGAACGGTGGTTGGTTTTCGTGGTAACTTGGCTTCGCACCCGTACTTTACTAGATCGAAGGGGAGCATCGAAATGTCTTTGGAAATGACTTTTCCAACAATTCCCATCACGGATGATAGCCCAATCTCGGGCATCCCGACCTCAGAATCGGCAGCTGCCAAAGAAAATAGAATCCTGCGTCTTCGGGTTATGGAAATGTGGGACGCTTGGGCAAATGGAAGAGAGCCACCAAGTGCAATCCCAAGATTCCCCGAGCTTTTTCCTAGATCAGGTAGTACTTCCAATGTTCCAATCAGTCACCCAAATACCCCACTAGGACATCCAACTATCTCAGCTCATTTTGTGGGAACATCTTCTGAGGTTCGCGCCCAGGTGTTCATCTCCGGTGCAGCTTCAAACATCTTCACCGCTCCTCCATGCTCGGCCACGGCACAGCCTACACTGCCTAGGCCCAGTTTTGACCCCTCAGCCTTCACCTTCCAAACACCTACCTTTCAGATGGAACCTCCTCAGTTTCCCACTTATACTTACCCTCAGCCACCCCAATTTGAGTTCACTACGGGGCAAGAGAAGACCACCAAAACTCCTGAGCAAGAAGAGATTGTGAGGAAGATGAGGAGTATGGAACAGAGTCTCAAAAACATACAAGGCCTGAGTGGACAAAAAAGTGTATCCTATGCCGACTTGTGCATGTTCCCCCATGTGCACCTACCATTGGGATTCAAAACCCCAAAATTTGAGAAGTATGATGGACACGGTGATCCTATTGCTCACCTTAAGAGATATTGCAACCAGCCGCGAGGAGCCGGTGGAAAGAAAGAATTACTCATGGCCTATTTCGGAGAAAGTCTTGTTGGCATTGCATCTGAGTGGTACATGGACTAGGATATATCCCGCTGGCACATCTGGGATGATCTTGCTAGAGACTTTGTCAGGCAGTTCCAGTACAACATTGATATCGCTCCAAATAGGAACTCATTGACAAACTTGAAAAAAAAATCCTCGGAAAGCTTTCGGGAGTACGCAGTTAAATGGTGTGAGCAGGCATATAGGGTAAAGCCTCCGATGGATGAGGTTGAAATGGTCACAGTTTTCCTCCAAGCGCAAGAAGCTGACTACTTCCAAAATATGATGTCTGCAATGGGTAAACCGTTCACTGAAGCTATCAAGATTGGCGAAATGGTTGAAAATGGGTTGAAAAAGGGCCGAATTCTAAGCCAATCCGCCATTAGAGCTACCTCCCAAGCCATTCAGGGTGGGTCTGGAGTAATGGCGAAGGGCGAGAAAAAGGAAGAAACATATATGGCAGCGTCGGGTGCAAGAAAACACCGTACTCCCAGATCCTTTTTCTCAGAAAGGACCCCGCAACACTACTACCCCCACCAAGACGTAGCCTATGCTCCTTAGCCATACTCGTTCATGAATTCTCAACCTTATGTCCGGTCACAACAACAAGCCAACCGGAATCAAGCTCCATTTCCTAGAAACCAGCCTCCTTACCAAAACCACTACAACCCTCGGCCTCCACAAAACAATTTTCACCCTCATGAACCACCCAAGAGGCCAAATTTTACACCAATTGGTGAACCATACTCCAACCTGTTACCAAAGCTTGTTCAAATGGGTCTGCTATAGCTTGTTCCTCAAACCAGGCAAAACCCAGCATCACCCGCTTATAGAGCCGGTACCTGATGCGCCTATCACTCAGGGGTAGAAGGGCATGACATGGATAATTGTTGAACTCTGAAGAGAGCCATGGAAAACTTGATAGAACAAAGGAAGATAGTGCTAAGGGATAAAAATATTTCCCAATGTGACTAACAACCCGCTATCGGCCCACAACAACGGGCTGGTAATCGGAATGATTTGTGAGGACAAGGAATTTGACCCAGCATTGAAGGTCATCATTGCCATTGCTGATGTAGAAAAGAAACCAAAAGCTTCCCCGAAGCAAGACAAAGGGGAGAAAAAGAACAAAACCGCCCCTTCAAATTCAGAGAAGAAAGTTGAAGTTGGGACTGAGGCAACGCCTCCCAAATATGTTGTTCTCTATGTCCCTCGGAGCCGCAAAGAAAACCAGATGACTCTGAGTCCTCCTAGGAGATTCGACCTGAACAAGGCAGCCCAAATGTATATGCCCAAGGGAGCTTATGTGATGCGGGGCCAATTAATCCACCAAGGCTGAGTGAGCCCATGATTATTGTCTGCGCACCGCAAAAGCCCCTGACGGATCCTACCACTACGCCCTGGAACTACAACAAATCAGTGGTAACTTACAAAGGCCAAGAAATCTTGGGAGAAGTTCAAGAAAATAACCCAGCTAAAAAGTATGTCAATTTGGAAGAGGTGAACAATTCCACTAGAAAGCGCTTCCCATATAAGAAGCCCGTGAGTGCCCGAAGAAGCGGAGACCTTCTTTCAACAGATGAAAATGGCGGATTATGAAGTGATCGACCAGCTTCGAAAATTTCCCAAACAAGTCTCTTTATTGGCTTTGCTGATGAACTCCATCGAACATCAGAAGGTATTGATCAAGACCGTTTACGAAGCATATGTGCTTGTTGAGACTTCTGTAGAACAGTTGGAGAGGATGGCAGAAAGGTTTTTCGCAATTAACCAGATTTCCTTCAGCAAAAATGACTTGCCCCCAGAAGGGGCCGCGCATAACAAATCCCTGCACCTGACAGTCAAATGCGAAGGGTACTACGTGAAAAGGGTTATGTTGGACGGAGGCTCTGGGATAGACATCTGCCCACTCTTAACTCTACAGTGCATGGAAATCGGGACAGAAAGAATTCGACCCAACAATGTCTATGTACGGGCTTTTGATGGTATAAAAAGGGACACAATTGGAGAGATCGATCTGATTCTGACAATTGGCCCAGTAGATTTTGAAGTAACCTTCCAAGTTCTGGACATGGACACATCCTACAATTTTCTTTTGGGGAGGCCATGGATTCATGCAGCAGGGGCTATACCTTCTACCCTTCATCAGATGGTAAAATTTGAGCACGAAGAGCAATAGATTGTGGTCCATGGGGAAGATGAGCAATCAATTTATCGGGGCCCATCAGTCCCATGTCTTGAAGCAAGAGAAGGGAGTGAGCACATAGTTTATCAGGCCTTTGAGATTATGGTCGCAAACTAGTACGAAGAGGGAAACCCTTGCCCCCAGCCCTTTCTTTCTAATGCATCAATCATGGTGGCCAAAGAAATGATCATACATGGCTTCAAACCGGGGAAGGGGCTCGGGAAATCCTTGCAAGGGATAACTGAACCTGTCACCCTGACCGCCATTGAAAAGTTCTTTTGGATAGGCTTTCGACCCACTCCAGCTGATGTCAAATGGGCAAATGATAGAAAGAATGATGGGTGGGTCTTGCCTCAGTCGGTGCCGCATCTGTACAGAACACTTGTCAAGCCAAAACCCCATGAGGAAAAAGAATATGAGGCCTCCACGGCCGAAGAGATTGAAGAGATCTATGGGGCAATGAGTAAGATACTATATGAAGCCCACATAGTCCAGCCAGGGGAGGGCTCAAGCACTGCTGAGGTGCTGTATATGGGACCTGACGCCAAGCTACAAAATTGGAAGGCTACGCCATTCCCAATCAGGAAGGAGTCCCAGTAGACCTGTCCTGCCACCTTTTCTACATCACAAGTTATTTCAGGGTGTAACTCGGATGTTTTCTTTAGTTTCTTGTCTTTTAATTTTTTAGTGTAAACCCTTTTATCTTCAAATTCCAAGAAATGAAATCAATATTTCATCATTCATCTTTCTTTATTCTTTCTGATTTTTGTTATTTTTCCCTTTTGTTTCTTCTTTCAGTTCTAACAATGCGGCTTTAAATAACATGACATGCTTGCGGACTTCATGCCCCGATCCGAACGCACTCTTTAACTATGAAATGATGAACCAAGAACCGGAGTACGATGAAGAAGAGGCTTTTAGGGAAATAAATTGAGAATTGGAACAATTTGAGAATCAACCTAAGCCGAACTTGAATGATACTGAACCAGTTAATTTGGGAAGTTCCGAAGAAATCAGGGAAACCAAGATAAGCATCCACGTAGACGAAAAAATTCGAGATGCCTTAATCCAACTCTTGTTTGAGTTTAAAGATGTGTTTGCTTGGTCATATGACAACATGCCAGGACTGAGTGTTGATTTGGTGGTTCATAAGTTGCCTACTTACCCAGACTGTCCACCAGTCCAGCAAAAGAAAAGAAAGTTTAAAACGGATATCAGTGACAAGATCAAAGAAGAGGTCACGAAGCAGTTGAAAGCGGGTGTGATCCGAGTGGTCCGGTATACCACATGGTTAGCTAATGTAGTCCCAGTACCGAAGAAAGATGGGTGTCACACCTCCTTTTTACGTACCCGAGAGGGTACAAAGGAGTTTTTTCCAATTTAAGGACAATCGAAATGGGATTTGTTTATTTATTTCAGAGTCACCACTTGGGAGATTTAGGGTGTCCCAAGTCACCAATTTTAATCCCGAATCGAGAAAAAGAATGACTCTATATTATAGTCTGCGTACCAGAAATCCGGATAAGGAATTCTGTTAACCCGGGAAAAGGTGTTAGGCATTCCCGAGTTCAGTGGTTCTAGCATGGTCGCTCAACATTTATATTCGGCTTGATTATCTGATTTTATACAAATATGAACTTATGTGCAAATTTTAACTTTTTACCGCTTTTATAATTATTATTTTAAAAGAATGTGAACATCATTTAAAACATGTCTTTGGACTGCGTCACATGAAATGCACCTATAATCCGGAACACATTTTATTTGATGTTTTGGGATTTGGATTTGGGTCGCATGAAATGCACACCCATGTTTAAGAAAGTAATTTATTAAACATGCGCCTAAAGAGACTATCGCGTTATTATTTTGGGGAGGCCGTGAAATTCGCTTAAGCGACCCTTCCCGGAATCTAAGTATTTAATACATATATTTTGTGAGGGCCCCGCAGTTTGTCCCTTTTATTTGGCGAGGCTCGTCTCATTTTATTTTTATTTTTTCTTTTAAAAGGATATCCTATAGCAACTACGTTTCTTGTCGTGTTTGTTTCTACTAATTGAAAACAGAGATGGCCCTAGTTAATTACATGCTCGCAGGTTATTTACAGCGGGATTCAAAATGCTTTTATAGAATAAGAAAACGTGACTACGCACACGGACAGCTGACTGAACATTACGGGCCCAAATCCAGCTCATGCGGGATGGGCCAGATTTGGGTTACTGTTTGTTCGATGCGGGCCTGCTTGGTCTATTTTGACCTGGGCTCGACCTTCATGAGGTTGAGATTGCAAGCTTTGTATTCTTTGTTCTAAAGTATAGCTTACCAGTTATATGAGACAATTTATCAGTAAGGAAAGAGCTTCACTAGTAATGGATAGTTTTCATGCTTGGCCTACATTAAAGAATGTACTACACAATTACCAAAGTATAAGATACAACCTACTGCACTGTAAATCCTTCTATCACCAACCTATATACACAGTCTAACATTCAATTACCATACATTGACATTTATTAGGCATGAGGACTATCTCCAGTATCCAAACAAGAATGTAAACTATTATACATTATATGAGGTTTAACATAATAGTCTATGTATATATAAACATCTGCAGATCTTCTCCTTTACATTCATGCTCAAACTTTTCAAGTTACATTGGTAGTATATTTGTGTACCTGGTATAGAGAACAAAAGGAGGAAGAAAATGATCAGCTGAGTGGTACGCAACAAGCACAGCAACAGCAGATAATACAGCCCAACACAGCAACAACCAAACAGCCACAAAGATGAAGTTCACACGTTGGTCGAGCAACAGACAAATAATCCCAGGAAACAGGATGGGAAACAAAACCAATCGAGAAAAGAACCAGAATATTTTGTGCTATAGCCACAGAAATTCAATAACCACCAAAGCTCAGCAAACAACCAGCACAGTTCCAAACAATCAGGGAGACTAAAACTCAATGTACAGCACACAGAAGCTCAATGTAGTAGCAATCACAGCTGAAGATACACATACTTCTCTTAATGGAAAAATAACAGCCCCAGTTAGGATAACCAACTTGGTTTCTTTGTGCAGTTTTTGGACAGTGTTCGATTACAGTATTTCTGGAAATTTCTTTCTGTTTTTTTTTTCAGCTTTCTTCAACTCACAAGACCCCTCTCAAGACTAAAATTTCCAGCCCCTTTTAAGTTTTGAAAACAGTTTATTTATAAGCCAACAAACTAGTGCAGTCAAGCTGCCTGGATTCTGCCAATTGCAGACTGCCCATACCTATAAAACCCCATGCCTAAGTATCTTTTGATGCCAGCCATCTTGTTCCCCACGCTTGGCTTATTTCCTTTTGTTCGAGAGTTATGGGCTCATTTAAGTATTCATTTTAATTCCCATGCTCTCATGTCTTGTTCCCATTTGGCATTAGCTTAATCCTAATTTAGTACCCTACTTGTCAGCTCACTTAAACTAAGCTTTTCTGTTCTTTTCGAACCCCAGACTACCCTTGTTAAACCTTGATTATTACTTCCCTAAACCCATTGTAGCATCAGGGTATTTTGAACTTCTGAAAGTTCAAATTCAGGACTGCCCGGGACTGAACCTTTTCAGTCGTTTTTGCAATGCAAACAAACCCATTTCAAACAATGTCGGGCATTCAGTCAGTGACATGGTTCAATTAGTCATGTGAAATTATTAGCTCATTTGATCCATTAGTTATAGAAAACTAATCGACGACATTTATCGATTCGACTATACTAAACATAACAGGTAACAATCAGTCGCTCATGTAAACAACACGTACAGGGTCCCGAATGACTTCAAATATCTTTGTTCAATTACTGGGAACCCATATGAGTTAACTTATTTGACTATTAATCTAATTGACGAGCATGTATATCACAGAGTACATTCAGAACATACATAGAAAATCGACCGACCAAATAAAAGATCTTTGACAGAGACGGAAGAAATTAAGAAAAACATCAGACAATAACAAACAGTCACAACAAAGCATGCTAACAACTCAATCAAAACTAAAACAAAGAGAAGGGAAAACTTACTGAAAAAGTTTAAACCAAACTGACCCAAATCCGACTTAGCTTCGACCATTTGAGGCCGAACAAACTTTAATCAGGGTGTTCTCACACGAGAACAGCTTGATTAAGGTCTATTAGACCTCAAACCCCTGTTAAGACCGGCCGGATTCCAAGGCTATTAGTGTTCTAGGTTTTGGATCTTCAGATCTGGTTTTTAGGAGTTGTGGGTAGATTCGGACCAAACCAAGCCTGGTTTGGTCACGAGGGAGGTCAGGGGATATACATGCTCAATTTACAAAGTTCCCCGATAGCAGTAAGTTCCCCATGGCGTAATAAACGCAGTCTTTTCCGCATCCTCCTCGTCCATTAGGATCTGATGATAACCCGCATAGCAATCTACAAAGGATCTGATCTCGCGCCCAGCGCAATTATCGATCAAGATATGGATGTTGGGCAATGGAAAATTGTCCTTGGGACTTGCTTTGTTGAGGTTGCGGTAGTCGACGCACACCCTGATTTTCCCATCCTTCTTTGGAACTGGTACCACATTGGCCAGCCACTCGGGATATCGAGTGACCCGAATGACCTTCGCCTGCAACTGCTTAATCACCTCTTCTTTGATCTTTACACTCATTTCTGTTTTAAATTTCCTTAGTTTTTGCTTGACCGGAGGGTATGCCGGGTCAGTGGGCAATTTGTGAACCACTAAATTGGTGCTTAATCCAGGCATATCGTCATATGACCATGCAAAAACATCCTTGAATTCCATGAGGGTTTTGATCAATTCTTCCCGGACACTCAGGTCAATATGGATGCTGATTTTGGTTTCTTGGATGTTATCAGCGTCTCCTAGATTTACAGCCTCAGTGTCATTTAGGTTAGGTTTGGGTTTTTCTTCAAATTGGCGTAGTTCTCGGTTTATCTCTTCGAAGGCCTTATCTTCGTCATATTCAAATTCATCGTCGCAAACGACGTCTTGCATCATTGAGTCGGATTCAGATTGATTTATTAGACTAGGTCGAAGATCCGTTGTGCATGCCATGTCATTAGAACCAGTAAAAAGAGAACTGTTCAGAAAGGAAAAAAAAAAGAACAAGACAAAATTAAAATGGGACAAGAGAAGAGAACTTTATTAAACGTGCGGGATAAAAGGGTTCACACTTTTACAAAAAACGAAAGTAAAATTTGGATTACACCCTGGAAAAATCCGAACAAAACAAAATACGAAAAACATAAATCGAAGACTACTACCAAGACTCCCCTCGGACAGGAAGAGGAGTAACCGTCCAATTGTTGGTCTTGGCCTCAGGCCCCACAAACTGTATCTTTGTTCTGCTGGAACCTTCTCCAGCTTCTACCACACTGACGTCCGCGAATAGCCTCTCAAAACTCTGATTCAGGTCCCCATCCGTACCGATCAATGGTCCTAGGATCTTCGGGACTGGCGACCCTTTGGCACTGGCTCTGACAAAAGGCCTTGAGAGACGTGGCACCGGTTTAGGCAGAAACCAAACCTTTTTCTTCATTTTTCGCGCTTGTTTCCTATCTGCTGCGGTTGGTTTGAACCCCAATCTGAAAGTTTCCAGATTTTTAGGCAAGGAGACAGGTTGGACAATCCCCTGAAGCTCGAGTCCCAGGCCCTTTCCCGGCACAAATCCATTACCCAGCATTTCTGAGACCATCATGACTGTTGCGGCAGCTACCCTAGGGTGCGGGATGATTTCTCCTTCAGAAATTTTGTTGGCCGACCCTGTATCGAAAATCTAGTAGACCCAAGGACCTTTGTCATCAGCGGTCTCTATGAAAGGTACAATGGCTCCGCCCATGGTGCACGTTGTGTCCTCACCGTGTAACACGACCTCTTTTCTTTCCCACTCGAACTTTACCTTCTGATGTAGGGTGGAGGGCACTGCTTTGGCTGCATGAATCCATGGTCGTCCTAGCAGAAGGTTATAAGATACTGAGGCATCTAACACCTGGAACTCCATGGTAAATAGGACCGGACCGATGGTCAATTCAAGTACAACATCCCCCACAGTGGCTGTTCCGTTTCCGTCGAACCCTCGGACGCAGATGCTATTCTTGTGGATTCTTCCGTGGTCAATTTTTAACTGGTTCAGAGTGGATAATGGGCAGATATTGGCACTTGAACCGTTATCTATCAATACCCGAATAACTACCGAGTTTTCACATTTGACAGTTAGGTAGAGAGCTTTATTATGCTCCGTACCTTCCACCAGCAGATCATCATCTGAGAATGTCACCCTGTTCACCTCGAAAATCTTGTTGGCAATGGTTTCCAGGTGGTTTACAGAAATCTCGTTGGGTACATGAGCTTCGTTCAATACCTTCATCAGGGCCCGCCGATGCTCCTCAGAATGGATCAGTAATGATAGCAGTGAGATTTGGGCCGGTGTTTTTCTCAGCTGTTCGACCACGGAATAGTCCTGCACTTTCATCTTCCTCAGGAACTCCTCAGCCTCTTCTTCGGACACATGTTTCTTGGTTGCAACTGGGTTGGTTCTTCTTAGCTCCACCGGAGCAAAACATCGACCTGATCGAGTCAGCCCTTGCGCTTTACAACTAACTTCTTCCACCGGTTTTCCCTTGTACATCACCACCGCCTTTTCATATTTCCAAGGCACAGCCTTGCCATCAATCATCGGCAGCTGGACTACAGGCTTTATGGTGACCAGTTCTCTATATGCCCCCTTTAACACAACAGCAGGTGCGGGCGGAATCCCTGATATTACCAACTTGTTTGGCTCGGGTTTGCCTGTTATGGCGGACGGGCTCTTTCCCAATATCACTACTGGCTTGACGCCTTCTCCCTGCGACTGTACCCTCGTTCCTCCACTGGTTGAGACTTCTTTCGGGGCGGCCTGGATCATCATCACTGTTTGTGAGGGTTTTCTCAACTCTCCTCCCTCATACACTAACTCAATCATGTGAGTCTCGTGGTGCGCTGGCAGTGGGTTCTGGTTGATGTTAGGAGCTTCCGGCGTCTAGACCTCGATCTTATTGGTGTCAATAAGATCCTGTATGGCATGCCTCAATTTCCAACACTTTTCGGTATCATGCCCGAGCATCCCTGAGCAGTATTCACAACTTATTGATCGATCCAAATTCTGGGGTGGGGGATTTGGTTCTCGAGTCTGGACAGGACTAACCAAACCCAATTGCCTCAGTTTGTGGAACAAAGCGGTGTAGGTTTCTCCCAACTCTGTGAAAGTTCTCTGTTTCCGCAACCTGTCATTCCTAGCATCTGGATTTCCCCGAAAACCTGCCCCTGGAGGGTTTCTATACGCCCTCGGTGGAGGATAGGTGTTTTGTGGTGGTGTATAGATGTTCTGGGGAGCCGGCGCGCGCCATTGCGGGGGAACCGGAGGCGGAGTGTATGCCTGGGCCTGGTGTACCGAACAATGTGGTTCTCGAGGTGGATAGAAATTTTGGGGTGGGTTGTATGGGTAGTTTGACCTGTGAGGTCTGGGTTGGTTGTAGTGTGGCTTGCCAGCCCTGGACCAACTGCCTGCCTCGATCGTGGCAACTTCTTCTTTCTTTCTTCGCACCGCACCTCCCGTGCCGCTCTGAATAGCCTGAGTCGTGGCCTTGAGTGCCGAATAGTTCAAGATTTTGTCAGACCTCAGACCCTCTTCTATCATGACCCCTATCTTGACCACCTCGTTAAAGGATTTTCCAACTGTTGTCACCAAGTGACCAAAGTAGGTTGGATCCAATGTTTGCAAGAAATAGTCCACCATCTCTCCCTCTCTCATGGGAGGATCGACTCTAGCTGCTTGTTCTCTCCAGCGGAACTCGAACTCGCGAAAACTTTCCCCAGGTTTCTTCCCAGTTCTTAATAATGTGAGACGGTCAGGGACTATCTCGAGATTGGACTGGAAATGACCTGCAAAAGCCTGTGCCAGATCATCCCAAGTATACCACCTACTGGAATCCTGCCTGGTATACCATTCTAGTGCAGATCCGCTCAAACTCTGGCCGAAATAAGCTATCAGCAGCTCATCCTTGCCGCCTGCCCCTCTCATTTTTCTACAGAATCCCCGCAAATGTGCCATGGGATCACCGTGCCCTTCATATAAATCAAACTTAAGCATCTTGAACCCAGCCGGGAGTTGGACGTCTGGGAAAGGGCATAGATCTTTGTATGCCACGCTGACCTGGTTGCCCAAACCGTGCAGGTTCCTGAAGGATTGCTCCAGGCTTTTGAACTTTCTCAATACCTCATCCTGTTCAGGGGCTTTAACCGGCTTTTCAATCTCTGCCGGTACCTCTAAGTGTGGATTGTAAGCCTGTGGTTCGGGTGCATGGAATGTAGGCTCAGGGGGATAGTATTGTGTATCATGAGCCTGAAACAATGGCTCACTGGTCGTTTTTTGCAAGGTGGCTGATGTGGGTCCCACAAAGGTGGGAATATTGGGTGTTGGGAGAGGTTGATGGGGTGGTGGAACTTGGGAATCATGAGGGCTTCTTTCTGGATGATAACGGGGGTTTGGGAGGCTTGTCGAAGGGCCGGAGTGAGGTTATTCCGGCATGTGCCCCAGTGGTTCAGGGCTCTTTTGCGCTTTGGCTAGGGCTAGCTGCATTGCATTCATCTCTAGTCCCATCCTTTCAATATTTTCCATCGCTTCTTTTAACAACTGGCTCATCGACTTTTCTTCCTCATTACTATTCTCTGAAGTAGTCATGCTTGTTGCTACCGGTCCTTTAGATCTGGTTTGGTAAGAGTGTGTTGCCAGAATTCTTTAACAACTAACTGTCTGGATTCAGACAACAACAAACTTTGTTAGCGTTAGAGCTTAATAGATTTGATCATAACACATAGAGGATGCAATGCTCCTAGGCAGTTAACCGTTTCTACATGCTTTGCTTCAAACAACATGCGTCATCCCAGCTTGCTCATTTGTCCCTTTTTATTTATTCTTTTATTCTCTTTTCTTTCTTTATTAAAAGCGGTCGAATCTTATGGGGATTGCCTACGTATCACGTCCCCGCGCGAATCAGACCAGGCGTAGTTCTGCCTTAGAGTAAAGAAACACAAAATTCTTTTGGAATCATTAAATTCATTCTCAAAATTTTGTTATTACAAATTACTTCAAACAAAGAATAGCAATAGTACAGATTCCTATCTGATTAAGAAAAGAAAACAACATATGGGAAAACGACAAAGCCAAATAAACAAGACATCAACCAAAGATTAATTTTCCAACTTAAGGGCCCGCGAGGCATCATTCGGCCTTCTTGCGGCCCTTGGTGTGAGGTCCCTCTGCAAGCTCTTCAACTCGTTCATAATCCGGTGGACGCAGCCCATGATGGAAACAAGGAGGGTCTTCTGAGGTGTTCGCTCACATGCTAAGCATTTCCTGTAGATGTAATGCCCAATTTCGTCGATCGTTCCTCGAATGTTGTCCCTTTCAATGAACAATTGCCTGATTTGTCGGTTCTTCAGTCCCAGTGCCTGAGCATTGTCAGCAAGTCGATCCTGGAACAACTCCATTTGTCTTTCCATGCAGGCCATTGCATCGTAACAATGTCTTCTGTCGGCCTGGGCGTCTCGTGCTTGTTTGACGATCCGATCATGTAGAGTGGAGTTCGTCTCCCTTAATATCCTGACGCTCATTTCATAATCCCTTATGACCTGTTGCAAACGCTGCTTCCGGGCCATTGTGTACTTTGCCCATCTGACCTTCATCCTTGCTATGCAAGCTTCTGATTGTTCTAATTCTTCTTGGCTTTGGATGACCTGATTTCTCAAACTTGCTATCAATCTTTTGTCAGAGCGACGCTTCTGTCGGTCAACGTTACTCTTACTGGCTTGGCAAAGGCGGGCCTTCAAGGTTTGGTTTTCTTGGGCTAGCTTGTTTCTTTCAGCCTGCTCCGAGGCGACTTGCACATTGTTCTCAAATACAAGCCTTTCAACTTGTTGCTTTAGTTTCCCGATTTCAACCCGGTAACCTTCCTCCCTTTTTAACCATCCCCATTGCTCTTGTGAATCATCTGTGAAGTGTTGGACGTGGGCCCTTTTAGCAGGTCTTTGCCGAATCTGAAACCTTCTTTCGAACCAAACATCGTATTTTGGGTCTACCTCACCTTTAGCTAGTTCTCGCACCATGGTCTTGGGCTCCAAGAATCTACATTCATGCCACAGTTTTCTAATCTTCCCCTCGGGAAATATGACTCTCGGGCTTAGTTCCAAGGCATGCTTGCACAGATCTTCATCAGTAGGGATTACTTGAAACCTGCCCAGTTGTCGTAATACCCGATGAGGGGCATATGGCTGGATGCTACGAAGCCCCATTAAGAGAACATGACATTCTTCAGCCGACATGTAGATCACCTCAGTATCAGTCAACCAACCGAATGCCCATTCAATTTGGTCAGCTGTTGTTGACCTTAACCGTGTAAACCATGCTTCGACACCTTCAGGAAATCTGGCGCCTGTCATGCGCTTCTTGAATCCGCTGATACAATTCCTCTCAGTCAACCCGTGGTTCATGTATCCTACTCGGTGATGGAGATGTTCTTGCATCCATAGCTGAAGTAACAGATTGCAACCTTGGAAGAACATGCCTCCTTCTCGGCATATAGTCAGAGCTCGGTAGATTTCGGACAAAATCAAAGGAACCACAGTACTGTTGGTTCTTTTGATTGCAATGTCGGCCATCCCTACAAGGCCTATCTCTATCTTTTTATCCTCCCTTGGACAGACCATGACTCCCAAGAACGCTGTGATGAAAGCCAGAGTACGCCTTGCTTCCCATTTGTTTCTGTTCCCGCCATGAGTTAGTCCAAGGTTTGGTTCCTCGAAACCCTGCGGAGCTCCGTACCGCTGATACAAGAAATGGAGATCACAACATCCTCTCGATAAATCATCATGTTGTATCTTCCGACCGACGCTTAGTAGATCCAGAAACGCATGCGGAGATACTGGCCTTGGCGAAAGTAAATATTGCCCTCTTAACTTCTCATTCAATCCCGCATATCCGGCGACTTCCTCAAGTGTTGGTCAAAGTTCGAAGTCAACAAAGCGGAATACATTGCGGGTTGGGTCCCAAAATGGTATTAGAGCTTCAAGAATATCTGTCCTCGGCCTAATGCTCATCAAATTGACAAAACCTCCCAACACTCTTCCCACTATTTCTTTGCTATCGGCTTCCAAGTCATTCCACCACATGTGGAGTTGTAGAGGGACCTCGCTGAGGGCAGAGAACGGTTCATTTGGCTCTGTGCTCATCCTGCACATTTATTACGGCGTTTTTTAGGCGAAAGCAAAATCTTTATTTTGGTTCCAACCAAAAATCTTTCCCAAAAATCTTTGAAAAAAAACAATATATGTATATATATACATGTGTATATATATATACATATATACTTTATTATATCTTTATTTGGTAAAAATGAAAAAGGGAGTTGGACCCGATGAGGGTTGCCTACGTATCTCAAACCCGGTGAGAATCAAACCCGCGTAGTTCGGGTAATAAACTAAATAGTTTATAACTTGTAAATAAAGCAAATTAAAGAAAAACTCATTAATGTGATGAAGAAACTAAATAGTTTTTTTTTAGTATAACAAACTGTTAAAATATACCCAATTTCTCCTCTATTTGAATTTTGTCATTTTTTTTATTTCCTTTTTTTTGTAAAAAACAATTTCCCCAACATTCACAACCGGTCATCATGCATGTTTGAAACAAACAAATGCACAGGCAGTGAGCAGGATGCATCAGGATGGCCTTTTCTGTTTTAGGTTGCTATTCCTAGACGGACCCAACCCCTGTGTTGGGTCCCCTAAGTCAAAAATGCACATGATGCAGATAAGCGTTCCTACTAGGGATCCGGCATGAAGTTGAGTTATTCTAGGTTCAGAACCTGGGTGTTTGTTCTAGACCTGGCTTACCCGAGCGGACAGCTCGAGCCGAGGGGGGGCAGCGTACCGGGAATACAGAAGCTTCACCGGCTTAGCAACTTATCCGAACCTCGTTCTAAATTGGGATTTGACACTATACAGAAAAGAAGTCGTACGAAGTACACCCTTCTTCAAGATTTAGAAGACTCAGAAAGGATACGGGTTTCGGCACAGTTTATATACAGTTCACGTAATATCAAAGCGGTAAAAGGCAACCAATTAGCACATTAAGCACAGATCATGTAACAAAATCAGATAAAGCTGAACATAACAATTTATTCTAAGCTCGAATTTCTAACCCTGAACCAGTGGTTCTGGGTATAATCCCCAGCAGAGTCGCCAGAGCTGTCACACCTCCTTTTTACGTACCCGAGAGGGTACTAAGGAGTTTTTTCCAATTTAAGGACAATCGAAACGGGATTTGTTTATTTATTTCAGAGTCGCCACTTGGGAGATTTAGGGTGTCCCAAGTCACCAATTTTAATCCCGAATCGAGGAAAATAATGACTTTATATTATAGTCTGCGTACCAGAAATCCGGATAAGGAATTTTGTTAACCCGGGAGAAGGTGTTAGGCATTCCCGAGTTCTGTGGTTCTAGCACGGTCGCTCAACTGTTATATTCGGCTTGATTATCTGATTTTATACAAATATGAACTTATGTGCAAATTTTAACTTTTTACCGCTTTTATAATTATTATTTTAAAAGAATGTGAACATCATTTAAAACATGTCTTTGGACTGCGTCACATGAAATGCACCCATAATCCAGAACACATTTTATTTGATGTTTTGGGATTTAGATTTGGGTCGCATGAAATGCACACCCATGTTTAAGAAAGTAATTTATTAAACATGCGCCTAAAGAGACTATCGCGTTATTATTTTGGGGAGGCCGTGAAATTCGCTTAAGCGACCCTTCCCGGAATCTAAGTATTTAATACATATATTTTGTGAGGGCCCCGCAGTTTGTCCCTTTTATTTGGCGAGGCTCGTCTCATTTTATTTTTATTTTTTCTTTTAAAAGGATATCCTATAGCAACTACGTTTCTTGTCGCGTTTGTCTCTACTAATTGAAAACAGAGATGGCCCTAGTTAATTACATGCTCGCAGGTTATTTACAGTGGGATTCAAAATGCTTTTATAGAATAAGAAAACGTGACTACGCACACGGACAGCTGACTGAACATTACGGGCCCAAATCCAGCTCATGCGGGATGGGCCAGATTTGGGCCACTGTTTGTTCGATGCGGGCCTGCTTGGTCTGTTTTGACCTGGGCTCGACCTTCATGAGGTTGAGATTGCAAGCTTTGTATTCTTTGTTCTAAAGTATAGCTTACCAGTTATATGAGACAATTTATCAGTAAGGAAAGAACTTCACTAGTAATGGATAGTTTTCATGCTTGGCCTACATTAAAGAATGTACTACACAATTACACTAAGTCTAAGATACAACCCATTGCATTGGGAACATTTTCACCTAACAGCATACATATATAAACTAACATTCAACTAATCTACATTGATATATACTAGGCGTGCAGGCTACTTCTATTATCCAAACAGGAATGAAAACTGTTATACATTATATGAGGTTTAACATAATAGTCTACGTATATATAAACATCTGCAGATCTTCTCCTTTACATTCATGCTCAAAACCTTTCAAGTTACATTGCTAGTATATTTGTGTACCTGGTATAGAGAACAAAAGGAGGAAGAAAATGATCAGCTGAGTGGTACGCAACAAGCACAGCAACAGCAGATAATACAGCCCAACACAGCAACAACCAAACAGCCACAAAGATGAAGTTCACACGTTGGTCGAGCAACAGACAAATAATCCCAGGAAACAGGATGGGAAACAAAACCAATCGAGAAAAGAACCAGAATATTTTGTGCTATAGCCACAGAAATTCAATAACCACCAAAGCTCAGCAAACAACCAGCACAGTTCCAAACAATCAGGGAGACTAAAACTCAATGTACAGCACACAGAAGCTCAATGTAGTAGCAATCACAGCTGAAGATACACAGACTTCTCTTAATGGAACAATAACAGCCCCAGTTAGGATAACCAACTTGGTTTCTTTGTGCAGTTTTTGGACAGTGTTCGATTACAGTATTTCTGGAAATTTCTTTCTGTTTTTTTCAGCTTTCTTCAACTCACAAGACCAATCTCAAGACTAAAATTTCCAGCCCCTTTTAAGTTCTGAAAACAGTTTATTTATAAGCCAACAAACTAGTGCAGTCAAGCTGCTTGGATTCTGCCAATTGCAGACTGCCCATACTTATAAAACCCCATGCCTAAGCATCTTTTGATGCCAGCCATCTTGTTCCCCACGCCTGGCTTATTCCCTTTTGTTCAAGAGTTATGGGCTCATTTAAGTATTCATTTTAATTCCCATGCTCTCATGTCTTGTTCCCATTTGGCATTAGTTTAATCCTAATTTAGTACCCTACTTGTCAGCTCACTTAAACTAAGCTTTTCTGTTCTTTTCGAACCCCAGACTACCCTTGTTAAACCTTGATTATTACTGCCCTAAACCCATTGCAGCATCAGGGTATTTTGAACTTCTGAAAGTTCAAATTCAGGACTGCCCTGGACTGAACCTTTTCAGTCGTTTTTGCAATGCAAACAAACTCATTTCAAATAATGTCGGGCATTCAGTCAGTGACATGGTTCAATTAGTCATGTGAAATTATTAGCTCATTTGATCCATTAGTTATAGAAAACTAATCGACGACATTTATCGAGTCGACTATACTAAACATAACAAGTAATAATCAGTCGCTCATGTAAACAACACGTACAGGGTCCCGAATGACTTCAAATATATTTGTTCAATTACTGGGAACCCATATGAGTTAACTTATTTGACGATTAATCTAATTGACGAGCATGTATATCACAGAGTACATTCAGAACATACATAGAAAATCGACCGACCAAATAAAAGGTCTTTGACAGAGACGGAAGAAATTAAGAAAAACATCAGACAATAACAAACAGTCACAACAAAGCATGCTAACAACTCAATCAAAACTAAAACAAAGAGAAGGGAAAACTTACTGAAAAAGTTTAAACCAAACTGACCCAAATCCGACTTAGCTTCGACCATTTGAGGCCGAACAAACTTTAATCAGGGTGTTCTCACACGAGAATACCTTGATTAAGGTCTATTAGACCTCAAACCCCTGTTAAGACCGGCCGGATTCCAAGGCTATTAGTGTTCTAGGTTTTGGATCTTCAGATCTGGTTTTTTAGGAGTTGTGGGTAGATTCGGACCAAACAAAGCCTGGTTTGGTCATGAGGGAGGTCAGGGGAGTGTCTGGTACGAAGATGGTGAGGTTTGGTATAAGTCAGAGTTCGACTCGAAGCTTCAAATGAAGTTTCGAGACGAAGGAAGGTGATTCGAGGCTAGGGAGTAACAGATCTATGTTCAGGACAGAGAGGTGGTCCTAGGGTGTTCAGGAGGTGGTCACCGGCGTTCATGCCGCCGGGTTCTGGTGAAAGGGAAACTAGGGCGACTGCTAGGGTTTCGGGGGTTCAGGGCTTGGTGAAGGAGAAGAGTGAGGGGGGGTTCGGATAGGGGGCGTGGGGTGTGAGGGAAGGTTTATATACGGAGTAGAGTATTGGATCCGGGCCGTTAGATCAGATGATCTCAACGGCTAGGATCTGATGGTGAGGGGTGAGACGAGGTCGTTTGGCATTAAAACGGGGTCGTTTGGATTTTAAGTGAAGGGTTGGGTTGGACCGGCTAAACAGGTCGGGTTACGGGTGCGGATGTGGACCGTTGGATGGGTGTGGTTGAACGGCTCAGATCAATTTGCCTGAAACGGCGTCGTTGAGGTGAAGTGATCAACCTGATCAGGACCGTTTGTTTGGATCAAATCAACGGCTCCAATAAGGACGCTGATACGGCGTCGTTTGAATTTAGTGTTTGGGCAGGCCGGACTTGGACTGGACTTGTGTGCCGGTTTTTGGGCCTATTTTTGTTTTATTTCTTGGGCCCAAACCGATTTTCATCACTTCTTTTCTTTTGTTTTTTTCTTTTTGTAATTTTAAAACAAAAAATGAAATAAAAATAAAAAATGAAATTAAAATAACCACAATGTAACACTTCAACACAATTATCACACCAAATAAAAATGTTTAGGTAAGTTAAATCACAACCTAGAACGAACGATGCATATATATATTTTTTGAATTTTCTTTGAACGACCGAATTACGATTTGATTACTATGACAGACATACTTTGTGTTTTGATTGATAAGATCAAAAATGCAAAAATGGGATGAACCACAAATGACTAGCAGTACATGTCATGAAAAATTGAAAATTTGTACAGCGAGGTCACTGGTCACTATTTTTGTTTTCTTTTGGAGTGATTGTCCGTGAAGCAAAAATCACGTGCTCACAACGGGAAGACCCTATGTGTGGATTATATAGATTTAAACAAGACAAGTCCCAAAGACAACTTCCCTTTGCCAAACATCCACATCCTTGTTGATAACTGCGCCAAGCATGAGATACAGTCCTTCGTGGATTGTTACGCAGGATATCATCAGGTGTTGATGGATGAAGAAGATGCAGAGAAGACAGATTTTACCACACCTTGGGGTACATACTGTTACAGAGTCATGCCATTTGGTCTCAAGAACGTCGAGGCAACCTATATGAGGGCCATGACAGCCATTTTTCACGATATGATGCACCAAGAGATAGAGGTGTACGTGGACGATGTAATCATCAAATCCAAAACCTAGGACGACCATGCTCGGGACTTGAGAAAGTTTTTTGAGTGGCTGCGCAAATATGATTTGAAGCTGAACCCAGCCAAATGTGCATTTGGGGTGCCATCTGGCAAACTTTTGGGATTCATCGTTAGTCGGAGGGGCATCGAGTTAGACCGAAAAAAGATAAAGTCTATTCGAGATTTGCCTCCTCCAAAAACCAAGAAGGATGTTATGAGTTTGCTGGGTAGATTGAACTACATCAGCCGGTTCATTGCCCAGTTGACGCCCACATGTGAACCCATATTCAAATCGCTGAAGAAAGACGCGACAATCAAGTGGACAGATGAATGTCAAGAAGCTTTTGATAAAATTAAGGAATATCTGTCAAATCCGCCAGTCTTGGTCCCACCTGAGCTAGGGAAGCCTTTGTTCTTGTACCTGACAGTCTTGGAAAATTCTTTCGGCTGTGTCCTCGGGCAACACGATATGACCGGAAAGAGAGAGCAGGCTATTTACTATCCGAGCAAGAAATTCACCAGTTATGAAGCCAAGTACATTCTGTTGGAAAGGACATTCTGCGTTTTGACTTAGGTCGCTCAAAAGTTGAGACATTATTTGCAAGCCTATACCACTTACCTCATAACTAGGTTGGATCCTTTAAAATACATATTCCAGAAGCCAATGCCCACTGGGAGGCTAGCAAAGTGGCAGATCCTGCTTACGGAATTCGACATAGTATATGTCACTCGCACGACAATGAAAGCCCAAGCGTTAGTAGATCACTTGGCTGAAAATCTGGTCGATGATGAATACCAACCTTTGAATACTTACTTCCCGGACGAAGAGGTAAACTCAGTTGAGGCAATATCCGAAGACATCGACGCTTGGAAAATGTTCATCGATGGAGCGGTAAACGCAAAAGGTGTTGGAATTGGGGCAATCTTGATTTCGCCCACTGGTCAGCATTACCCGACCACAGCTAGGCTTTGGTTTTTCTGCACAAACAACACTGCCAAGTACGAAGCTTGCATTATGGGTATGAACATGGTAATTGACCAAGATGTCAAAGAACTGTTAATCATGGAAGACTCAGATTTGATTATCCGACAAGCTCAAGGAGAATGGGAAACCCGAGACGTCAAGCTCATTCCTTATAGGCAACATGTGGAAGAACTTGGTAAGTGATTCAAGTCAATAGAGTTCAGGTACATTCCTCGTTGCCACAATGAACTAGCTGATGCGCTTGCCACTTTAGGCTCAATGCTACCATACCCGGGCAATGCCCACATTGACCCCTTGGAAATCCAGATCCGGGAAAGGCATAGTTATTATAATACACTTGAAACAGCACCAAATACCCAACCATGGTATCATGACATCAAAAGGTTTTTGAAAACGCAAGAATACCCCGAGCAAGCCAGTGGAGACCAGAAGAGAACCATTAGGCAGCACGCAAATGGTTTCTTTTTTAGTGGCGATGTCTTGTACAAGAGAACTCCGGATCTCAACTTGTTAAGATATGTTGGCGCAGAAGAGGCTAGAAGAATCATGCATGAGGTACACGCAGGAGTATACGGATCCCACATGAACGGGTATGTTTTGGCAAAGAAAATCCTTCGAGCGGGCTATTACTGGATAACCATGGACAAGGACTGTTTCAGCTTTGTCCGGAAGTGTCATCAGTGTCAGGTGCACGGTGATTTGATTCATGCACCTCCCACAGAACTGCATCCCATGTCATCACCTTGGCCATTTGTTGCTTGTGGTATGGATGTCATTGGGCCAATCGAGCCGAAAGCGTCAAATGGGCACAGATTCATACTAGTTGCCATTGACTACTTTACGAAATGGGTTGAAGCCATCACTCCCAAATTCGTCACCAAGAAAGTTGTGGTAGATTTCGTGCACTCCAATCTTATCTACCGTTTTGGCATTCCTACAACTATTATCACAGACAATGCTGCAAACTTGAATAGTCATTTGATGGGAGAGATATGTGAATGATTCAAGATAACACACCGGAACTCTACTCCTTATCGGCCCAAAGCCAATGGTGTCGTCGAAGCAGCAAACAAAAACATCAAAAAGATTTTGAGAAAGATGAATGAAAGTTCCAGGAAGTGGCATGAAAAGTTGTCGTTTGCATTGTTGGGGTATCGCACTACTGTGCGCATATCAATTGGAGCCACCCCGTATCTTTTGGTTTATGGCACTGAAGCCGTACTACCTACAGAGGTTGAAATCCCCTCTCTCCGGATCATTGTTGAAGCTGAAATTAAAGACAGTGAGCGGGTTAAAACCCGGCTGGAACAATTAACCTTGATCAATGAAAAGCGAATGGCCGCAGTCTTCCACAGGTAGTTGTACCAACAAAGAATGGCTCGTGCTTACAACAAGAAAGTGCGGCCTAGAAATTTTGAAGTAGGGCAACTCGTTTTAAGGCGTATCCTTCCCCATCACTAGGAAGCGAAAGGAAAATTTGCTCCTAATTGGAAGGGCCCATACATCATCAGAAAGATATTGCCAAAAAGGGCATTGTATCTGGGCGATATCGAAGGGAATGATCCCAAAGCAGCTGTAAATGCGGATGCAATCAAAAGGTATTATGTTTAGCTTTCCTATAGTGCCAACTTTGTATGATTGGGATGACGAAGGCTTTCATTCTCTCTATCCAAACACTATCCACCCTTTTGCAAACCCATTTGAGCCAGTTACTTTTATTTGATTACCCTCATGGGAACCGTAAAGTGTTAAAAAAAAGGGTGGGGGCAAAAACAACAAAACAAAATGTTTCCCTGAACTACGTTCGACTTGATTCCGAAAGGATACGTAGGCAGCCTCTCTCTGGGGTTCAGTCACACCAAAATAAAAATCCAAATTCCCCCAAAAGTGAAACTGGGGCAGATGACATAGTGGTTCGACAATAAGCCCACCAGAACGGTTCCGAAGATGTAATTCCATCCAGATTCTTTTTACCCAAACCTTGTCCAAGTCCTTCTGATCAATTGGCAAAGGCGTCGGGATTAGAAGACACTGTTGTTTGGATCTAATACAATCAAACTGAGAGAAATAAAATGAGAGTCTCTTATCGGTGACAACCTACAGGCACCATAAGGCGACGATGAGCAGAGAAATTGAAAACGAGAGAGATCGTTTAGTGAAAACTAATAAAGAGCATTATCGAGCGACGGTGAGAAGAGAAATGAGAGAGGTCGATTGGCGAAAACCTGCAAAGGGCATAGTCGGTCGAAAAGAAGACGCACTCATCACTGAAAGAGTCTTGGCAAGATTCCCTGGTTTTGAAACACGGGTCTCTATGAGTTTATGAGAAGTTGAAAGAGTTTGTACGGGTCGGGTGTCCAGTCCAAGAAACATGTCATGTCTATTTGAAGCCTGCATGCACCCCAGACAAGTCCTTCCTTCCTTCCCGAAAGAGACACTTCTCATTAAATTCATTTTTCTTGCCTTTTATTTACTTTTTCCTTGAATCCCTTTCGGTCTAACTCTGTTTTCGAAACTAATACAAAGAAAAGGTGGCAAGATTGGCTTTACAAGGCTCAGCCTAACAAAAGCTAAAGAAAAGTACTCAGCCTCAGCGGATGCCTCAAGTTGATCCTGACTGGCCATGATGGTTGATGCCTTGAAATCAAAGTTATTGAAAAAGAGAAGAAAGTCAAAGGCAAAAGTCCTAAAGGCGGAATAAAGTGAAAGGGTTGAAGCCCCACGTGGGCGAGTCGTCATGAAATCTTAAAAGTTGAGTCCCTAGGTTTGAAAGAGAGATCAATCTTCAGAAAACCAGCAAGCAACAGAGGTTCTCACCAAAAGTTGGACCAATATCGAGTGATCAAAACCATCAAGGCCACAAAACCAACCACCGTTTCAAAACTAACAATTGTTCTTTGTTTGAAAATTTGAAACAGGTGAATCCAAAGCAACCGTGCAAGAAGCAGGTGCAACCAAAAAGGAAAAGAAGTGTGCAAGTGCTAGAAACAACTTTGTGGCAAATAATAAATCCAAAAAGGGAAGTTTCCTCTAAGTTCTTTCCTGTATTTTATTAAAAATGATGAAAAATGGATTAAAAAAAAGAAGAGAAGAAAAAGAAGAAAATCCAAACAAATAGTTTATAATCCCCGATATCAATTTTTTATGCTTTGCCAACATTAGGGATCTTATCCCTGAGTTGAGATTTTTAGACATAGGGCCTCCATTCCCTAGCAGCCTTTTTGCCAACATTAGGGCTCCAATCCCTGAGTTGAGATTTTTAGACATAGGGCCTCCATTCCCTAGTCGCCTTTTTGCCAATATTAGGGCTCCAATCCCTGAGTTGAGAATTTTAGACATAGGGCGTCCATTCCCTAGTCGCCTTTTTTGCCAACATTAGGGCTCCAATCCCTGAGTTGAGCCTTTTAGACATAGGGCCTTCATTCCCTAGTCGCCTTTTTTGCCAACATTAGGGCTCCAATACCTGAGTTGAGCCTTTTAGACATAGGGCCTCCATTCCCTAGTCGCCTTTTTTGCCAACATTAGGGCTCCAATCCCTGAGTTGAGCTTTTTAGACATAGGGCCTCCATTCCCTAGTCGCCTTTTGCCAACATTAGGGCTCCAATCCCTGAGTTGAGCCTTTTAGACATAGGGCCTCCATTCCCTAGTCGCCTTTTGCCAGCATTAGGGCTCCAATCCCTGAGTTGAGCCTTTTTAGACATAGGGCCTCCATTCCCTAGTCGCCTTTTGCCAACATTAGGGCTCCAATCTTTGAGTTGAGCCTTTTTAGACATGGGGCCTCCATTCCCTAGTCGCCCTTTTCCAACATTAGGGCTCCAATCCCTGAGTTGAGCCTTTTAGACATAGGGCCTCCATTCCCTAGTCGTCTTTTTTTGCCAACATTATGGCTCCAGTCCCTGAGTTGAGCCTTATTAGACATAGGGCCTCCATTCCCTAGTCACCATTTTTGCCAACATTAGGGCTCCAATCCCTGAGTTGAGCCTTTTTAGACATTGGGCCTCCATTCCCTAGTCGCCTTTTGCCGACATTAGGGCTCCAATCCTTGAGTTGAGCTTTTTAGACATAGGGCCTCCATTCCCTAATCGCCTTTTTGCCAACATTAGGGCTTCAATCCCTGAGTTGAGCCTTTTTAGACATAGGGGCTCCATTACCTAGTCGCCTTTTGCCAACATTAGGGTTCCAATCCCTGAGTTGAGCCTTTTAGACATTGGACCTCCATTCCCTAGTCGCCTTTTGCCGACATTAGGGCTCCAATCCCTGAGTTGAGCTTTTTATACATAGGGCCTCCATTCCCTAGTCACATTTTGCCAACATTAGGGCTTCAATCCCTGAGTTGAGCCTTTTAGACATAGGGCCTCCATTCCCTAGTCGCCTTTTGCCGACATTAGGGCTCCAATTTATGAGTTGAGCCTTTTAGACATAGGGTCTCCATTCCCTACTCGCCCTTTTTGCCAATATTAGGGCTCCAATCCCTGAGTTGAGCCTTTTTGGCATAGGGCCTCCATTCCCTAGTCGCCTTTTTTGCCAACATAAGGGCTCCTATCCCTGAGTTGAGCCTTTTAGATATAGGGCCTCCATTCCCTAGTCGCCTTTTTTGCCAACATAAGGGCTCCTATCCCTGAGTTGAGCCTTTTAGACATAGGGCCTCCATTCCCTAGTCGCCTTTTTTGCCAACATTAGGGCTCCAATCCCTGAGTTGAGCCTTTTTAGACATAGGGCCTCCACTCCCAAGTCGCCTTTTTTGCCAATATTAGGGCTCCAATCCCCGAGTTGAGCCTTTTTAGACATAGGGCATCCATTCCCTAGTCGCCTTTTGCCAATATTAGGGGTCCAATCCCTGAGTTGAGCTTTTTAGACATAGGGCCTCCATTCCCTAGTCGTCTTTTGCCAACATTAGGGCTCCAATCCCTGAGTTGAGCCTTTTAGACATAAGGCCTCCATTCCCTAGTCGCCTTTTTGCCAACATTAGGGCTCAAATCCCTGAGTTGAGCCTTTTAGACATAGCGCATCCATTCCCTTGTCGCCTTTTGCCAACATCATAAGTTGAGCTTTTTTAGACATAGGACCTCCATTCCCTAGTCACCTTTTCGCCAACATTAGGGCTCAAATCCCTGAGTTGACATTTTAAATATAGGGCTCCATCCCCTGAATAGTTTAAATTTTGTTGCAAATAACTTACGAAATTTTCCTACTGAAAACTGAGGCAGAAAAGTTTCGTTCGTTTGTTTGTTTTTTTGTGTCTGAACATGTTTTACCTCGAGACACAGGGTTTGAGATGACCGAAAGAACGAGTCTCAATCCAGAATAAAGAAAAGAACAAAAAAAGTGAATTGAAAGGTTGAAGCGGAGAAAGATGCGGACTGCTCAAGATATGATTGAAGTCACAAGCTTCGCCTGTCCCGCCTTGATCCAGTGCTGAAGAAAGAACCAGCACCTACAGCTTGCGAGCATCAAGATTCTGATCGGGGTCTACAACAATATCAGCTAAGACTCAAGATCAAATTTCAAGAGATTTATAGATAAGAATCTTGTAACTCGTAGTTGATATACCAAGCTAGCTTGGCTTTTGATTTTCCTTTTTGGTATCATAAGGAGGTCAGCAAGCAGTAGCAGCAGCAGCAGTAGTGAAATCACAGCTCCCGCTAGTCCCAGCTGTCGCACCTCCTTTTTCCGCCCCCGCGAGAGTGCAAGGGAGTTTTCTCCAATTAAAGGACAGTCGAAACGGGATTTGTTTGTTTGTTTCAGAGTCGCCACCTAGGAATTTTAAGGCGTCCCAAGTCACCGGTTTTAATCCCTGAATCGAGGAGAATATGACTCTGTCTATTTAACAGTCTGCGCACCAGAAATCCGGATAAGGAATTCTGTTAACCCGGGAGAAGGTGTTAGGCATTCCCGAGTTCCGTGGTTCTAGCACGGGCGCTCAACTGTTATATTCGGCTTGATTATTTTTATTTGTAAAATACATTTTTATTGCATGACTTTATTGTTACCGCTTCTATTTATATTTAAAGACTCTTCTTTGAATCGAATCACGCGTACGTATATTCGTGTTATAAATTATATTTTTTAAAAAAACATGCGGAGTTGTGTCACGCGCACGTGTACACGATAATATAGATAATATATTTATTAAAACAATTATTTTCGAAATTGTGCTTAAATAAAATCAAAAACATTCGCCCTTTTGTATAATTAAGTAGTGAACCTCACATCTCGGGGTTTTATGAAATTAATAATGATATTCTCCGAGGAATCCCTTTTATTAAATATTCGATCGAAGTTGCGCGAACGCATAATCCGAATTGCTTTTAGAAATATAATCAGGTTACGCGAACGTATCCCTAATCACAAAAATATTCTTGATAAGGTTCTCTACAAATTGTTATTACGTGTTGACCGCGAGCCTTATTTTACACATATGAATCATATATCTCAAATTTTAAAGAATTAATGGCGTGAAGAAGAAAACAGACAATATGTATCTAAAACTAACATTTTTTGTGGATACAACATTTGGATGTCCATAAATCGAATGGTGTATAAAATTGGGAAAGAACTTAAAATGATAAACAAATTAATAGTTTCTGCAGAATCTTCATTGTTTCATTTAAGGCGAACTCTTCTTCTATATATCTTTTACATAAAATGCCACGATTTGTTTATAAATCCCATGTCCTTCTCATGTATTTGTTTTAGTCCAAAGTTATAATTATTTAGTTGATTTTTGATTACGAAGATTGAGTTTGAGATAAATAAACCAATTCTTATTCTCTGCCTATGCGAATATTTGCAAACACTAACTCTATATTTTGTAAAAAAAATCATCGACATTATTTCATACATTAAAAGAAATGAGTTGATTTAACTACGCTATTTGTTATTAATAAAGAGAATTAATCTACCAATTGATTTAATAAGACGACATCATCTAGCCTTAAACAAAATTGGATATTTGACAAAATAAGCTAGTAATGTAATTTCTGGGTATTTCCGTACTATTCTTTACTTAGCTAACAATATCACAAGATTTAATTAATGGCCAATTTTCTGCAATATTCCCTATCAATTCAAACAGTAAATGTCATCACTAGTCCTCAAAACATATAAGATTATCATGGAATTTACTACTCCAGAAGGTTAATTAGTTAACAGTTTATCATGTCAAGTATAATACTATACTAACCAATTAAAACAAAACTGAAACTTAAACTAATAAAATTTAAATGAGTAGAAGACATCCTTATAATTCCAAACTTCATTTACTTGCCATGTTGAAGCTTTTCATGACATGAATTTACAGATATGTATCTGATATTGGAAGCAAAAGAAAATGATGATAAGAATCAGCAGCAATAATAACAGTACAATAGCAACAACTGCCCAGCAACAGTAACAACCCAGTAACAGACCGGTGGAGTAGTAATCCCAAAAACAAAAGCTTGAAGCTGTGAATGAAACAACAACCATTAATACTAATTTCAAAACAAAGAAAGAAAGCAGAAGATTTTTTTTTAGTTTTTATTTTTATTTTGAAAGCTTAAATATTTTTTCGGAATTTTTCTCTCTCTTATTTTCAGATTTGTTTCTCTCTCTCGTATCTGTGTATATATTTTCTTTCTCGTATCTCTCTTTATTGTTTCTCTCTGTATTGTCTATCTTGTCTTGTGTTCAAGACTTCATATATATAATCTCATCCCATAAATCTTTTAATCAATTAAATCAATACTTTTTCTCTACCCAACCCATTATCTTCCCACTCATCCCCATTACATTAAATAAACATATCACACCACCCCATTTCATTTTGTCCCCCATGCTTCACTTAAAATAATACAAGATTCCCCCCACTTAATTTTGTCTTGTCCCCCCTTTATATTAAATAACCATATCACAAACCACCCCATTTTATTTTGTCCCCCATGCTTCAAATAAACAATTACAAAATGTACAATTCCTAAACTACCCCTCACGACCTTACTGAAATTACCAAACTACCCCTGAACGTACTACAAATTACCAAACTACCCATCAGCTATAACACATCATTTAATCAAACATAACCAAAATATAGACAATATGATTAATTTCTAACAATGTTCAAACAACAAATTTCATGAACATGATTTCTTCAACATTTCAACAACAAAGCACATGAACATGATTTCAACAACATTTCAACAACAAATCACATGAACACAAATTGAACAACAAAGAACAACTAAAATTTGATTGAACAATATTTTAGCAACAAACAATCCTATTTTCGGATTCAACAACAACAACAAACAAGTATATTTAGATTTCTAAATTCAATAATATTGAACTTAAAATCAACTACTCTAACAACATTACAACAAACAATTCCTATCTTAAACTTAAACAAGATTATGAGACAAATTCAAGAGATAATCATAAATGATAAACAAAAAATCAAACTATACACATTTCGGATTCAAGATCAAACAAACATAATATGAACATGAATTAAATCTAAAAATAAAAACGATGGATTCAAATGATTAAAACCAACATACTTCCCTTATTACAACTAAATTCTTTTAGGCAAATGACAAAACAAAACCTAAGAAGAAACAATTATGAACTTAAGCTTGAACTTAACAATATTAACAATTTCCGAAAAATACATAAAATACATGAAACAAATTGAAGAAACAGTTAATTAAACTTCAATTTGTATCTAACTAATATTAAACTAACAAATATTCATTTAAACAATAATACAAACATGAAATAAACATGAAAACAACTAATTAAACTTCTATTTTGAAATCTGAAAATTAATTTTAACAAAGCACATGAACATGAACAAACTAGAAAAAATGATTTCAACGATAAACAACGAACAAAACAAGAATCAAATATTTAACGATTTTAACTTTTAGAAATATAAAAACGAAATATGGACAAAATAAAACTCAAAAACAACTAACCGGAGATGAATCAACGAAGAACTTTGATTGTAAACAAATCTGTCCGAGCCTCGACCAAAGCTCGAACAAATGACGACGAAGACGAAGAGAAGATAAAGCAGCCCGTAGCTACTGCCGCGACGAGCAGCAGCAGCAGTCCGTCCAACACCTGCTGCGATGGGCAGCAGCAGCACGACGTCGAGACAGCAGCAGCGGCGGCGACAGGCAGAAGCAGCGGCGGCGACAGGCAGCAGCACAGCGCGGACAGCCATGGACGACGACATGGTCGACGTCGAAGCTCGTCCATGGCTGTGTTCGTTTGGTTGTTTGGTTGAGATAGAAGCAGCAGCGACGGGGCTTCGAACAACAGAAGGAACAAACAACGGGCTGGTCGACGCACAAGCAGAAGCAACTGGTGGCGACGACAGACTGTTTTGCCGGAGAAGATGAAGCTCGACCAAACGACGACGAACTAGAGCAACAATGGTGGACGAAGAAGATGAAGTGCTTGGGCAGCAGCTGTTTGGACGATGAGGGTGTGTCGAAGAAGAAGGTAAAGGGCAGCCATGGATGCTTGGTTGGAGCTTTGGAGGAAGAAGAAGAAGATAGGAGAGGGGGGGGCGGATGGTTTAGATTTTAGGGTTTTCTTCTTTTAGTTTTTGTTTTGTTTTTGTAAAATGTAAGACAAAGGGGGTTTGGGTCTTTTGGGTTATGGACTGGGTCGACCCAGTTCGAAATGGACTGGGTCGTAGGGAAGATTGGGCCATTTTTTGGGCTTGTGGCTTGAATTTGAAGAAGAGGCTCAATTCCGACTTTCTTTATATTTTCGTTCTCTTTTCTTCTTTTATTTCTCTAAAACTAAATTATAAAAATACTTAAATTATTATTAAGAACTAAATTAAGTTATAAAAGCGCAAATTAACTCCCAATAATAATTAACGCACAATTAAATAATAATTAAGCATAAAATTGTATATTTGGACATTAAATGCTAAAAATGCAAACGATGCCTATTTTTGTAATTTTTAATTTTTGTAAAACAAATTTAATTACTAACAATTGTAGAATTAAATCCTCCATGCGAAATGCAACATATTTTTGTATTTTTAATAATTTAACAAATAAACATGCACAGACAAACATACAAATAGTTACACAAAATATCACAAAAATTGCACACCAATGAAAATTATTTTATTTTTGAATTTTTTGGGAGTAATTCTCATATAGGGCAAAAATCACGTGCTTACAGCTGCCCCTCTTTGCCCGAAGACACGAAGGGTTTTCGTGCAAAGATAAAGCGAGCGATTTTTGCCCATCCGAGTACTCCGTGTGAAGCATTTTTTTGACAAAGATTTGACCGAACCTTTGCTTCAAAGGTTTCCTACATATCCTGGGCTAAACAGGAATCAGGTCAATGTAGTTTCGGGAAATTTTGGTAGCTGGGACTACCGTGAGACTGCAATGTTACTGTTGTTGCATGCTATTACTACTGCTTACCGATCTCCTTGTTACATCTTGCTTAAAAGAAAACAAGAAGCTAGGCTAGAGTACAATTTGTTTTTGTTGCCTTGCTTCCTTGTCTGCTTGCATTTCTTCCGGTGCTTTTCTTCTTTTGACACATGTACTTGAGTTTGTACTGTGACCTCTTGTTGTAACCTTCTGTTTTCCGATGCCGGGGAATTTTATTGTTTCCTGCTGGGGATTCCTATTGTAACCCTCTGTTTTATTGTCCTCTGACTTGATCTTGAAATGTATGCCTCTGTTATCTGGGCGGGCTCCCAACTTCAATACTTGAAAATTAAAGACTTGAAATGTATGCCTCTGTTATCTGGGCGGGCTCCCAAGTTCAATGCTTGAAATGTAAAGACTGCAATGTATGCCTCTATTGTCTGGGCAGGCTCCCAACTTCGACACTTGAAATATAAAGACTGAAATGTATTCCTCTGTTATATGGGCGGGCTCCCAACTTCAATGCTTGAAATGTAAAGACTGAAATGTATGCCTCTGTTCTATGGGCGGGCTCCCAACTTCAACAACTGAAATGTAAAGACTGAAATGTATGTCTCTGTTATCTGGGCGGGCTCCCCACATCAACAACAACTTTTAAAAATAAGCGTCATTCCTCTCTTCAGGCGGGCTCCTGACTTCAACAACAACTTTGAAAATATTCGACATTCCTCTCTTCAGGCGGGCTCCTGACTTCAACAACAACTTTTAAAAACGCCTTTCCTCTCTTCAGGCGGGCTCCTGACTTCAACCAATACATCGCCATTTCCTTTCTTTAGGCTGGCAAGATTTCAACAACTTTTAAAAATGCCTTTCCTCTCTTCAGGCGGGCTCCTGACTTCAACAACAACTTTGAAAATAATCGCCATTCCTCTCTTCAGGCGAGCTCCTGACTTCAAACCATACATCGCCATTCCTTTCTTTAGGTTGGCAAGATTTCAACAACTTTTTAAAAATGCCTTTCCTCTCTTCAGGCGGGCTCCTGACTTCAACAACAACTTTGAAAATAATCGCCATTCCTCTCTTCAGGCGGGCTCCTGACTTCAAACCATACATCGCCATTCCTTTCTTTAGGTTGGCAAGATTTCAACAAATTTTTAAAAACGCCTTTCCTCTCTTCAGGCGAGCTCCTGACTTCAACAACAACTTTGAAAATAATCGCCATTCCTCTCTTCAGGCGGGCTCCTGACTTCAACCCATACATCGCCATTCCTTTCTTTAGGTTGGCAAGATTTCAACAACTTTTAAAAACGCCTTTCCTCTCTTCAGGCGGGCTCCTGACTTCAAACCATACATCGCCATTCCTTTCTTTAGGTTGGCAAGATTTCAACAATTTTTTTTAAAAATGCCTTTCCTTTCTTCAGGCGGGCTCCTGACAACAACTTTGAAAATAATCGTCATTCCTCTCTTCAGGCGGGCTCCTGACTTCAACCAATACATCGTCATTCCTTTCTTTAGGTTGGCAAGATTTCAACAACTTTTAAAAACGCCTTTCCTCTCTTCAGGCGGGCTCCTGACTTCAACAACAACTTTGAAAATAATCGTCATTCCTCTCTTCAGGCGGGCTCCTGACTTCAAACCATACATCGCCATTCCTTTCTTTAGGTTGGCAAGATTTCAACAACTTTTTAAAAACGCCTTTCCTCTCTTCAGGCGGGCTCCTGACTTCAACAACAACTTTGAAAATAATCGCCATTCCTCTCTTCAGGCGGGCTCCTGACTTCAACCCATACATCGCCATTCCTTTCTTTAGGTTGGCAAGATTTCAACAACTTTTAAAAACGCCTTTCCTCTCTTCAGGCGGGCTCCTGACTTCAAACCATACATCGCCATTCCTTTCTTTAGGTTGGCAAGATTTCAACAACTTTTTTTTTTAAAAAAATGCCTTTCCTCTCTTCAGGCGGGCTCCTGACAACAACTTTGAAAATAATCTTCATTCCTCTCTTCAGGCGGGCTCCTGATTTCTTCTTTAATTATTCATCCTTATTCTCCAGGTGGATGCCTGATTTTTTCTTTAATTTTTCATCCTCATTCTCCAAGTGGACGCCTGATTTCTTCTTTTCATCCTTCATCCTCATTCTCCAGGTGGACGCCTGATTTCTTCTTTAATTCTTCATCCTCATTCTCCAGGTGGACGTCTGACTTCTTCTTAATTCTCATCCTCATTCTCCAGTTGGACGCCTGATTTCTTCTTTAATTCTTCATCCTCATTCTCTAGGTGGATGCCTGACTTCTTCTTAATTCTCATCCTCATTCTCCAGGTGGACGCCTGATTTCTTCTTTAATTATTCATCCTTATTCTCCAGGTGGACGCCTGATTTTTTCTTTAAATTTTCATCCTCATTCTCCAGGTGGACGCCTGATTTCTTCTTTTCATCCTTCATCCTCATTCTCCAGGTGGACGCCTGATTTCTTCTTTAATTCTTCATCCTCATTCTCCAGGTGGACGCCTGACTTCTTCTTAATTCTCATCCTCATTCTCCAGGTGGACGCCTGATTTCTTCTTTAATTCTTCATCCTCATTCTCCAGGTGGACGCCTGACTTCTTCTTAATTCTCATCCTCATTCTCCAGGTGGACGCCTGATTTCTTCTTCAATTTTTTCATCCTCATTCTCCAGGTGGACGCCTGACTTCTTCTTTTCTTTTCTTTTTCCTTCGCTCTGCTTTGTTCTTGCTTGCTGGGGATAATACCACTGTGGGAGTCTCCTTTCTTCCCCTCCTTCAAATTCAATTATTTTGTTTTTCTCTCAACACTGCTGGGGATAAAAGTGTTATCTTCTTGGGATAACGTTGTTGAGGATAATGCTGCTGGGGAATTTTATCCCTTCAAATCGATGCTTCATTCTTTTGGAAGCTGCTGGGGATGATAATGGTTTTTGCTTTTCTGAGCACAAATGTCATCCCTTTATTCTGTCTGCTGGGGAACAACTTCCTTCATTGGAAACTTATTATGTCGGGGGCAACACTGGTTCAATGACCACTTCCCTTGAGACTGGTGTTATCTTTATTCTTCCTCGAGTGGGTACCTGACTTCCAGAAAATTTTCCAAAATGAAAGGAAAATTTTCTGCCCCAGTTTTACAGTCTCCCTTATGGCATGCATTTCTGTCATCAATGCCATTCCCTTTACCTGTTTCAAATCAAACAAAATTTGTTAGTTTAAAACGTGGTGATTGGTTGTGATACTCCCACTGGGATGGTTTTCCCTTTTCCCTTCCTTGCTCTGCGTTCCACAACTTGTTGGGGATGATATTATTTGCTGGGGATAATCCTTTTCTGCTGGGGATATCCCTCTTCTTTCGTGGCATGGCTCGGAAACTTGCATTTTCCCGACCTTTTAGTCTCGCATGAATTTCCCAAATCATGCTTATTGTTTTTCTTGTTTTGTCCACGGGCTCTGGTCTTGAGGTTTAATAACCTTTGATTTCGGCAAGGATATCCCTCTTGACACTCGTCAATCCTTTTGCTGGGAATATCTTTCTTGACACTGGCCTCGCGCTTGTTCCTTCCTGACTATATCACTTGGATGTACTAGTCAGATCTTATCTTGGAAAGCTGATGGTCTACTTTGAAGTCATTTCCCACTGGTCTTGACCAAACAGACTCTACTGGGGAAATTTCTATGAAAGGAAAAGATAAAAGGGAACAGAATAAAAGACAAAGGAAAAAAAACGACTCTTTAACAAAAGAAACTATAAATAAAAACCTATCAAACGAAAACACTGACTCTAATGGTCATGACATGAATATGTGGCCTATCCTTCGTCATCAATCGTCTTTAGAGGTCTTCCCTTGACTATCCCTCATCTGATTCCCAATCTTATTCGACCTGTAGTGCCCGAAGGGTTTTCACTATCAAGCCTCTCTCATTTTGGTTTTTCTCTCAGCTTGCGTCGCCTTATGGTGTCCGTAAAAATTTTCACCGATAAGACTCTCTCATTTGTATCACTTTCCAGCTGGGGATTTGGAGTGTTGCCGGTATGACTCTCTCTGCTGGAGATTAGAGTCCTTTCTGCTATGGAACAGAATGTTATGTTCGCCGGTAAGACTCTCATTTGTCTGACTTGGCATCTTTTGCAGACTGATCAGAAGGTCTTTCTTTGGACCGTAATGTGGGTTTTTTGGATAGGCTTAGAAATAAAGGGTATTAAAGGCTCAAAAACAAATCAATTTGGGGTTCAAAATTACAACCTTCGAAATCATATTTGTTTATAACAAGCGCAACCCTTGCCCCAGATTCTTGCTTGGGGATTATTTATTTATTATATATATTTTTTTAAATTTTTTGGTTACACTATGCATACTACGCACATTATGCGCACTATGCACCCTATGACCGAGCCGTGAAGCGCCTACGTATCCTCTTTGAGGAATCATGTCAAACGTAGTTCCCAATTCCTCTGTTTTCTTCTGACTTTCTTTTGTTTATTGTTATCATTTTTCTCTCATTTTTCGTTTTTTTTTATTATTTCTCTTTTGTTGATTTTTTCTTTACCTTCCAGGCTCGTATTTCCTAGTCGTTGCTATTGATTCCGAACGAGGGGTATGAAAGAAAATAAAATAAGGCTCAAAAGGGGTAACGAAGGATAAAGTGTTTAGGTAGCAGAACAAAATGTCTTCGTCATTCCAGTCTTCAAAACATGCCAAGTGCAAACAACACAATTGAACATAGATTTATAGTCTCTTCCGACAGTGCTGGCCTTGACAATTATGTTAAACACTTACTTTTCATTTGTCCTTTCTAAAGCACTGCTGGGCGACACTCTCACTCTCATGAACGACCCTCATGCCAATTCGGCGAATCTTGCATTTAACGGTTTTCTTTGTGTTTTACTTGTCCTAATTCCACCTGACTCGGGCTTCAAATAATCTCACACCGTTCTTATTTCCTTTAAATGGTCTGATCACCTTTCCGGAGTTTTATAATTAACTTTTAAGACTAGGCCCAAACTGTGTGCGCATGTCATGTCCCTAGAATCGGCATTGAACAAAAGAAAAACAAAAGATGACTGGAAACAATAAAAGACCGGCTTTTGTATTAGACTACTGGTGAAATGGTTTGAATAATAAAACAAACAAAACAACCAGAATAAAATCCTAACACAACCTCGACAAAACTTAAACAAACTGATATGACAAACTGGAAAGATAAGAAGGTTTGACACAAGACAATATTCGGATTACAACCCTAAGAATAATCCGGACAACAGAAATGACAACAAAATAAGCCACCACAAGCTTCTCTTTTGCTAACCAAGGAACGGAGCGTCCTCCCACTTTATCGAAATTGACATCTTTAGCCACTGAGCTTTGCATCAGTATTGTCCAGCCTATTTCCAACTTCGATATCATCAACCTTAGTCAACAAGTCCCAATAGGATTTGAGTGCTTCTGTTATCATGCCTGATCCCCGCAAAGTGTGCTTCTGGGTCTTGTATTTCCGGCTTACCACAAACCAACCACCTTCTTTCTTTGCGATTCAAAACAAAACAGGTTATAATGGACTCAGTTGGTCCCCATTATTAACAACATCTTTTTTTTCATTTTCTTTTTTTTTCGATTTTTTTTTTCATTTTTTTTTCATTTTTTTTTTCATTTTTTTTTTCATTTTTTCTTTTTCATTTTTTTTTCATTTTTTTGTTGTGGTCGAATCTTATGGAGATTGCCTACGTATCATGACCCCGCATGAATCAGACCTTGCATAGTTCGGACCAATAAAAGATGAACAATACTAATCATTTTTTTTCAATTTTCATATTAAAATAAACTGGGTTTCAATGGTTTGAAGATGACCTACAAACTCGAAAATCAAACAACCCACATATTTTAATCAAAAGATTTACAAACTCAAAAACAAACGGCCAGCTTCCTTTCCCCGTTTGACAAATGCAATCAAACGGCTATTTTTGCAAATGTGGCCCCTTCCAAATTTTGAGGCCGGAGAGGATTATTTTATGACACTTTAAAAACTTGTCCATTCTTTTACGAAAATAGCCTTTCGACAACTGAAAGATACTCTAAGGCTATTTCGGCAAGAACGGTTTAAGACACTGTCGAAGCTAGCTCGGCTTATTTTTTACTAAAAAAAAATTCACCTGACCGTTGACTCTTTGTTTTTTTTTTCAAATTACAATAAAAACCAGGTGGTGCAACACGGCCCTTCAGCGCCTCGGGGACGAAGATTTTTTAAGGCTATGTGGGTCAACTGAACCAAATTTTAAAAAATGACCCAAAGGTGGCTGTTTATGCAAAGTCAGCCTTCCAGCGTCCCTTTCGGGAACATTCGGCTATGTCTTGATAAAACAGCGTCACCCGACTTCTTTATGACAAAACTAAAATTTGACATATTTTTTTTGGCTATTTTGTTTTAGCAAAAAGTGGAGGTTGGACACTGCCCGACTTATTTATGAAAAAAATTAAAATTTTGACATGTTTTTTATTTATTTATTGGTTTTTGGCTATTTTAGCAAAAATGGGGGTTGGACCCGATGAGGGTTGCCTACGTATCTCACATCCGGTGAGAATCAAACCCGCGTAGTTCGGGCCGGTCATGAATAAAGTAAATAAACTGATTTTAAATTATGATTTTTTTTTTGTAAAAGAACTGCTTTAAAAGAAGAAAGGAAGTATTTTTATATTTTTTTTTGGATTTTTGATTGATTTTCTTTTTGAAAGAAAGATTTCTAAGAATTCCTTTTCTTTTGATTTGAACTTTGAGAATTTCAAAAGTAAAAGGAAGATATTTTTTTTTTCTTATTCTAAGAAGAAAGAAAATATTTTTTTTTTTGGAATTTTACCTTTAATAAAAGAAACGCTTTCTAAAAAAAATATTTTTTGAATTTTGAATTTTCTTTTCAATTTTTAAAGAAGAAGGAAAATATTTTCGAATTTGTTTTATTTTATTATATATATATATATTTTTATAATTAAAAAGACTTTCTAAAGAAGTCAATAATGGAAAATATTTTTGGATTTTTTGTTTTGAAAATTGGGAGTCTAAAAAAAAACTTTTCTAGACTTTTTGGCAGGACAAATATTTTTGCAACAAATAAAGATATATATACATTTTTGGAAATAAAGAAAAACTTTTTGGATTTATATATATATATATATATATATATATATATATATATATATATATATATATATATATATATATATATATATATATATATATATATATATATATATATATATATATATATATATATATATAACCACTTTCAACGCGACTCTTTTTATTTTATTATTTTTATTTTTATTTTGGTATCTAAACAAATAAATAAATAAAAACCCATTTTAAAAACAAGACTCTTTTTCATTTTCATTTTTTATGGCAAGACAAACTATTTTTTTTTTAAAACAAGACAGAACAACGACTCTTTTTTTTCCTTTGCTTTTAATAAAACAAACTAATAAAATATTTTTTTTTCATTTTCTTAAAATTTCTGCAGAGTTTTGACAGTTATTTGGGCATTGTTTTTTTTTCAAAAATAAACAATCAATTCCCTAACCGCTTTTTTTTTTTCAATTTTAAAATATTATTCCTGATATTCAAAAGTCAGTCAGCACACAAGTACGAATCAAATAAATGCGCAAGTAGGAGCAAGTAAGATGCATCAGGATGGTCATTTTCATTTTTGGTACACCTGTCCTAGACAGACTCAACCCCTGTGTTGAGCCTCCAAAGTCAAATGCACGTGATGCAAACAAACGTTCCTACTAGGGATCCGGCATGAAGCTGAGTTATTCTAAGTGAAAAAACCTGAGGTATATTGTTCTAGCCCTGGCTCACCCAAGTGGACAGCTTGAGCCGAAATGGGGGCAACGTACCGGGAGCACGAAAGTCTACCCGACCTAGTTACTTGTCCCAACTTCGTCTTATTTGGTATGACTTCTAACAGAAAGGTGGGCCACGCGCACGTGTGCACCATAAATTTAGAAGACTCAGAAAGAATGAGGTTTTGTAGCAGTTGTATATATTCATAATTCAAATAATATTAAAGCGGTAAAAGTGTCATTTAACACATTGGGCATATATCATGTAAAAAAATCAGATAATAAATAAAGCCAACTATAACAATTATTTTAAGCTCAAATTCTTGAACCCTGAACCAGTGGTTCTGGGTTTATCCCCAGCAGAGTCGCCAGAGCTGTCGCACCTCCTTTTTCCGCCCCCGCGAGGGTGCAAGGGAGTTTTCTCCAATTAAAGGACAGTCGAAACGGGATTTGTTTGTTTGTTTCAGAGTCGCCACCTGGGAATTTTAAGGCGTCCCAAGTCACCGGTTTTAATCCCTGAATCGAGGAGAATATGACTCTGTCTATTTAACAGTCTGCGCACCAGAAATCCGGATAAGGAATTCTGTTAACCCGGGAGAAGGTGTTAGGCATTCCCGAGTTCCGTGGTTCTAGCACGGTCGCTCAACTGTTATATTCGGCTTGATTATTTTGATTTGTAAAATACATTTTTATTGCATGATTTTATTGTTACCGCTTCTATTTATATTTAATGACCCTTCTTTGAATCGAATCACGTGTACGTATATTCGTGTTATAAATTATATTTTTAAAAAAAACATGCGGAGTTGTGTCACGCGCACGTGTACACGATAATATAGATAATATATTTATTAAAACAATTATTTTCGAAATTGTGCTTAAATAAAATCAAAAACATTCGCCCTTTTTGTATAATTAAGTAGTGAACCTCACATCTCGGGGTTTTATGAAATTAATAATGATATTCTCCGAGGAATCCCTTTTATTAAATATTCGATCGAAGTTGCGCGAACGCATAATCCGAATTGCTTTTAGAAATATAATCAGGTTACGCAAACGTATCCCTAATCACAAAAATATTCTTGATAAGGTTCTCTACAAATTGTTACTACGTGTTGACCGCGAGCCTTATTTTACACATATGAATCATATATCTCAAATTTTAAAGAATTAATGGCGTGAAGAAGAAAACAGACAATATGTATCTAAAACTAACATTTTTTGTGGATACAACATTTGGATGTCCATAAATCGAATGGTGTATAAAATTGGGAAAGAACTTAAAATGATAAACAAATTAATAGTTTCTGCAGAATCTTCATTGTTTCATTTAAGGCGAACTCTTCTTCTATATATCTTTTACATAAAATGCCACGATTTGTTTATAAATCCCATGTCCTTCTCATGTATTTGTTTGAGTCCAAAGTTATAATTATTTAGTTGATTTTTGATTACGAAGATTGAGTTTGAGATAAATAAACCAATTCTTATTCTCTGCCTATGCGAATATTTGCAAACACTAACTCTATATTTTGTAAAAAAAATCATCGACATTATTTCATACATTAAAAGAAATGAGTTGATTTAACTACGCCATTTGTTATTAATAAAGAGAATTAATCTACCAATTGATTTAATAAGACGACATCATCTAGCCTTAAACAAAATTGGATATTTGACAAAATAAGCTAGTAATGTAATTTCTGGGTATTTCCGTACTATTCTTTACTTAGCTAACAATATCACAAGATTTAATTAATGGCCAATTTTCTGCAATGTTCCCTATCAATTCAAACAGTAAATGTCATCACTAGTCCTCAAAACATATAAGATTATCGTGGAATTTACTACTCCAGAAGGTTAATTAGTTAACAGTTTATCATGTCAAGTATAATACTATACTAACCAATTAAAACAAAACTGAAACTTAAACTAATAAAATTTAAATGAGTAGAAGACATCCTTATAATTCCAAACTTCATTTACTTGCCATGTTGAAGCTTTTCATGACATGAATTTACAGATATGTACCTGATATTGGAAGCAAAAGAAAATGATGATGAGAATCAGCAGCAATAATAACAGTACAATAGCAACAACTGCCCAGCAACAGTAACAACCCAGTAACAGACCGGTGGAGTAGTAATCCCAAAAACAAAAGCTTTAAGCTTTGAATGAAACAACAACCATTAATACTAATTTCAAAACAAAGAAAGAAAGCAGAAGATTTTTTTTTAGTTTTTATTTTTATTTTGAAAGCTTAAATATTTTTTCGGAATTTTTCTCTCTCTTATTTTCAAATTTGTTTCTCTCTCTCGTATCTGTGTATATATTTTCTTTCTCGTATCTCTCTTTATTGTTTCTCTCTGTATTGTCTATCTTGTCTTGTGTTCAAGACTTCATATATATAATCTCATCCCATAAATCTTTTAATCAATTAAATCAATACTTTTTCTCTACTCAACCCATTATATTCCCACTCATCCCCATTACATTAAATAAACATATCACACCACCCCATTTCATTTTGTCCCCCATGCTTCACTTAAAATAATACAAGATTCCCCCTTTAAATTAAATCTTGTTCCCCCTTTATATTAAATAACCATATCACAAACCACCCCATTTTATTTTGTCCCCCATGCTTCAAATAAACAATTACAAAATGTACAATTCCTAAACTACCCCTCACGACCTTACTGAAATTACCAAACTACCCCTGAACGTACTACAAATTACCAAACTACCCATCAGCTATAACACATCATTTAATCAAACATAACCAAAATATAGACAATATGATTAATTTCTAACAATGTTCAAACAACAAATTTCATGAACATGATTTCTTCAACATTTCAACAACAAAGCACATGAACATGATTTCAACAACATTTCAACAACAAATCACATGAACACAAATTGAACAACAAAGAACAACTAAAATTTGATTGAACAATATTTTAGCAACAAACAATCCTATTTTTGGATTCAACAACAACAACAAACAAGTATATTTAGATTTCTAAATTCAATAATATTGAACTTAAAATCAACTACTCTAACAACATTACAACAAACAATTCCTATCTTAAACTTAAACAAGATTATGAGACAAATTCAAGAGATAATCATAAATGATAAACAAAAAATCAAACTATACACATTTCGGATTCAAGATCAAACAAACATAATATGAACATGAATTAAATCTAAAAATAAAAACGATGGATTCAAATGATTAAAACCAACATACTTCCCTTATTACAACTAAATTCTTTTAGGAAAATGACAAAACAAAACCTAAGAAGAAACAATTATGAACTTAACAATATTAACAATTTCCGAAAAATACATAAAATACATGAAACAAATTGAAGAAACAATTAATTAAACTTCAATTTGTATCTAACTAATATTAAACTAACAAATATTCATTTAAACAATAATACAAACATGAAATAAACATGAAAACAACTAATTAAACTTCTATTTTGAAATCTGAAAATTAATTTTAACAAAGCACATGAACATGAACAAACTAGAAAATATGATTTCAACGATAAACAACGAACAAAACAAGAATCAAATATTTAACGATTTTAACTTTTAGAAATATAAAAACGAAATATGGACAAAATAAAACTCAAAAACAACTAACCGGAGATGAATCAACGAAGAACTTTGATTGTAAACAAATCTGTCCGAGCCTCGACCAAAGCTCGAACAAATGACGACGAAGAGAAGATGAAGCAGCCCGTAGCTACTGCCGCGACGAGCAGCAGCAGCAGTCCGTCCAACACCTGCTGCGACGGGCAGCAACAGCACGACATCGAGACAGCAGCAGCGGCGGCGACAGGCAGCAGCACAGCGCGGACAGCCATGGACGACGACATGGTCGACGTCGAAGCTCGTCCATGGCTGTGTTCGTTTGGTTGTTTGGTTGAGACAGAAGCAACAGCGACGGGGCTTCGAACAACAGAAGGAACAAACAATGGGTTGGTCGACGCACAAGCAGAAGCAACTGGTGGCAACGACGGACTGTTTTGCCGGAGAAGATGAAGCTCGACCAAACGACGACGAACTAGAGCAACAATGGTGGACGAAGAAGATGAAGTGCTTGGGCAGCAGCTGTTTGGACGATGAGGGTGTGTCGAAGAAGAAGGTAAAGGGCAGCCATGGATGCTTGGTTGGAGCTTTGGAGGAAGAAGAAGAAGATAGGAGAGGGGGGGGGGCGGATGGTTTAGATTTTAGGGTTTTCTTCTTTTCTTTTTTGTTTTGCAAAAAAATGAAAGACAAAGGGGGTTTGGGTCTTTTGGGTTATGGACTGGGTCGACCCAGTTCGAAATGGACTGGGTCGTAGGGAAGATTGGGCCATTTTTTGGGCTTGTGGCTTGAATTTGAAGAAGAGGCTCAATTCCGACTTTCTTTATATTTTCGCTCTCTTTTCTTCTTTTATTTCTCTAAAACTAAATTATAAAAATACTTAAACTATTATTAAGAACTAAATTAAGTTATAAAATCGCAAATTAACTCCCAATAATAATTAACGCACAATTAAATAATAATTAAGCATAAAATTGTATATTTGGACATTAAATGCTAAAAATGCAAACGATGCCTATTTTTGTAATTTTTAATTTTTGTAAAACAAATTTAATTACTAACAATTGTAGAATTAAATCCTCCATGCGAAATGCAACATATTTTGTATTTTTAGTAATTTAACAAATAAACATGCACAGACAAACATACAAATAGTTACACAAAATATCACAAAATATCACAAAAATTGCACACCAATGAAAATTATTTTATTTTTGAATTTTTTGGGAGTAATTTTCATATAGGGCAAAACTCACGTGCTTACACCAGCTACCAAAACTTTCAGAACTACACTGACTTGATTCCTTTATAGCCAAGGATATGTAGGCAACCTCTGAAGCAAGGTTTGGTTAGACATTTTTCAAAAATGCTTCTCACGGAGTGCCAAGAAGGCAAAAATCTCTCATAATTGCTCATTTTATCTTTTCTCGAAAACCCTTCGTGTCTCCGAGCAAAGAGGGGCAGCTATGAGCACGTGATTTTTGTCTCGCATGAATTACCCCTACAGAATTCCCAAAATTAGGAATTTTCTTTTAATTCTTTGGTTTTTTTTAGGAATTATTGCATGATTTTGTGTTTGTTTGCATGTTTAATTTATTTAATTCATAAAAAATATACAAAAATATGTTGTATTTGCATTTAGGTTCATATTTTATATTCTTAGGTTAATTAGTTTATTAATGTTGCAAAAATGAAAGAAAATAACAAAAATAACTCTTTTACATTTTTTACTTTTTAATTTTCAAATTTATTAGAGTTTTCTTTAATTTGGGACCTAATTAATTTTTGAGAAGCAATTAGTTATTAATTTAATTTTCAGGATTAAATAAGATTTTTACTTTTTTATTTGTAATTAGCAAAATTTGAAAATAAAAAAAAAAGAAAGAAGAAAAGGTTTGTTAATAAACGGAAATTTGGGCCAATTCAATTTAAGCCACAAGCCCAACCCATTTCTTCTCCTAAAAGCCCGTCCAAATTACCCCTGATCCGGTCCACTTCCACCCCAGTCCAAACAACCCGTTTAAGTACGAATTTGATCTCAGCCATCGAGGTAAGGAGATCGGACGGCTGAGAAGCGAGGTCCCGTCAGTATATAACTGTCCTAAGCCCATACCCCTACCCCATCTCTCATCTTTCTCACACCCCTAAGAGACCCCGAAACCCTAGCCAGCCGTCTCAAATCCTATGCAATATCTGGTGGCGGCACCACCTCCGTTCAAACCCAAACCAACACCAAATCATCTCCTCAGCTCCCTCTTTCCAAATCCTAGATCACCGTCCCTCGAATCTTTTTGAAACCCCTCAAATTTCAAATCAAACGGTAGAACCCTAGCTCCGCCCTAATATTCTTTGGTAGCGGCGCCACCACCAACCACCCCCAAATTAACACCCTGAAGTCCCTGCCTCCCCTCATTCTAAATATCCCATTACTTTCTTTCGAATCCCCCTCAAACTTCTCGAATATTAAATCAGAGAACTCAGCCTTAATTCCAAATTCAAAATTCAACGGGCCTGTGAGGATTTTAGACTATATTGAACCTTAGTCGTGTGTTTTCACACGAAAACACAAGATTAAGGTCTAATCTGGTCAGAATAATCGAAGGATTTCTTCAAGTGTATTCAAGTCCATGCTGAGCCCCACGGGTATTTCTTTTTCAGTTTTCTTCGGTTAAATTTTCTTTACTTTTCTTGTCATTTTAACTTGCATTGTCATCTGCTTCTCCCTCTTATTTTAGATTATTTTGCTATTCCAATTTTAGAGTTGTTCTTTACATGCATGCTAGTTTTAAGAGGCTTTTATTTCTGTAATTAGTTGGAACAGTCTACTATTAGTTTAGTTTCAATTTCATTACATGTTTGCTCATTAGTCGAATTTCCAAAATTTGCTCGAATTGCCTCTGCCTCTTTATTTCATTTTCATTTGTTTAGGTTGATGTTATTTAGGTCTGAGGCTCATACCCTGAAGCTCAGGCTTGGGCCGGACTTCTAAATGGGTCAGCCCAGGGTCAATTTGACCTATAATCTGTCTAAGGTGCAGGGATAAAAACAGGGAAGCTAAGGGGCAATTGGGGTAACTCAGTTAGGGAATCTTTTGGGCAACAGATTAAGAAGCTTCTCAGAAGCTGCAAACAGACTAGCTTGGCCAGCAAGGCAGAAAATGAAGGACTAAGTAGAAAAAAGGAAAATTTGAAAAGGACTAAAAAATAAAATAACTAAACTCTTAAGGTTGCCCTAGTAACTTGTCTATAAAGGCATAGTTACTTGGGGTTCAATTCAGATTTTAGATTGGAGATGATGAAAAAAAGCTAAGAAACTTGGAAAAAGAAACGGCTAAGAATTGAAGAAAAAATCATTGTTTCATTGAAACTTTTTGGTGACTTCTTCATTTCTTATTCTTTGAAAAGATGTTCTGGTTCAAATAGTTCAAAAATGAATTGAAATTGGGTTTTGGAGGTTTGGTTTTTGAAGTCTGTTCTGGTATTTGCTCGAGTGAGCCTGCCTTCTGTTATTTTTGCATTCGATTTGGTTGAGTTGTGTTGCTGCTGGTGTTGACTACTGTTCTACTCTATCGGTCCTCATTTTTCTTTCCTTGTTTCAATTTCCAGGTATTCACTTCACCTCCTAATGTATGAGAATGAGTGAACTTGAAGTTGGTTTATTTCAGTTAGGATTTGTATTTGAGCAGTGATTTGAATGATGGATTTGTGCCTTTCAAGCTAGTTAATCTGTGTATTTGATTTGGTTTCAATGTTTATAAATAATGTGCTTTTATTTTTGTTGTTTAATTCCTCATGATGTTTTTTTAAGATTTCGAATAGTATGTTAGTATGGATATTCTGTATTAAAAGGGACATGGATATTTTTGGACATCAGATCTTGTGTTCTGTATCTATGAGTATTGAGGGGTCAAAGTGATTCTCATAAATGTTGTATTGTTGTCTGCTTGTTAATTCTCTCACGGAATGTGGTAGTCAAAAAGAATGATGGGCTAAAAGCAGCATGAAGCATATTCGTTAGTTTTTCTTTACTTTAGCCATGGCTAATAACAACTCTGTTTCCTCGTAGTTTGCATAGTTTGAAGCATATTGGTTGTATTTGCATAGTTTTGAGTTTGAAGGTCAAAAATAAGTTTGCTTGTTGTTAGTTGATAAATTAGACTGTTAATTGATTGAAACCAAATCATTGTTGAAATGTCATATAATTTCCCATCAAGGAGTAGAAATGATTCCAAACTTCATTTGCACATATATTGTTCTCTATGTTTGGTTTTGTGAATTCGCGCCCAAATATTTGTCACTTCAGGCGCTCATTTGTGCATTTTGGAGACTCGTCGTCGAAGTCTGTCATTTAGAACCAACGAGTTTGTGAGTTTGGGCTCATTCTTGGGCCCAGGCGTGACAGTCTCTTTCTAAAGGGACTCAGGTCACTTCCTTCTTGTTGGGTCATTGGTTCGCTTGTGTGGAGGTCGGACCCCTTTGTTTAAAATAATTAACTTTTTCTCATGTGAGCTTCTAGGTAGGTTGGGTGAAACTTTTAAATGCATTTAGTGTTTAGTAAATCAAGCCTATTAATTAGATTAGAGGTGGGCCGTATTAGACAATACAAAGTAGTTACGACCCTCTGAATTTTAGTTTGAATATCCTTTTTAAAAAACGGAATTAAGGTACGCCGCACCAAATAAAATCTCAAATGTGTGGCCCTCATTTAATTATTTTTGTTAAAACTTTAGAACTCGAGGCGTGCCATTTAGTAAATTTCCATGGCCCTCGCAAAAATTAAAACATGTAGTTGCTTTAGGTGCGTATTTTAATAATATTATCTTCCTAAATTCGGGTGTGCATTTCATGTGACCCAAATCCAAATCTTAAAACGTTGAATAAAATGTGCTTCGGATTGCGGGTGCATTTCATGTGGCGCGATCCACAGACATGTTTTAAACGACGTTCAATCTTCTTTAAAATTAATTAAAAGCGGTTAATAGTTAAAATTGAACCATAGGCTAAAACATGTATTAAAAACCGATAATAGGCCAATTATAATAGTTTAAGTGACCGTTCTAGAACCACGGAATCCGGGGGTGCCTAACACCTTCCCTCGGGTTAACAGAATTCCTTATTCAGAATTTCTGGTTCGCAGACTGCAAAAGGAAAGTCGAAATTTCCTCGATTTGGGATTTTAAAATAAATCGGTGGCTTGGGACACCAGAAAACAAACCATCCCAACTGGCGACTCTGAATTTAATGAATAAATAATCCCATTTCGAATAATCTCACTTAAATTGGAACAACTCCCTTGTGTTACCTTCGGGTGGTGTAAAATGGAGGTGTGACAGCAGTGTGTCATGGCACGGCGTCCACGTGTCGTGGAGGGGGTGGGATGGATGTTCGGATATAGGGCTTATGCCTTTCTCGATTGAAACGTGGTGGTTGATCTCTTCGCCCGTCGTTACGTCGGTCTCTCCTGATCTCGGTTTTGACTGATGTTAATCGCTGAAGCGGCCCATTCAGGTCATTCTCGCCTGCCCTTACGTCGGCGCAATAGGCGTTGTGGATTTCTTCCCATGTGGTGGGGGGTATTTCATGAGTCTACTGAGCAATTGTTTGGTCACCTTTGATCCGTTCTTGTTAAACCCATTTTGAAAGGTCGCTATTACCATCCCTTCTGATATGTTCGGTAGACTCATCCTTACTCTTTTGAATCGGGGCAGGAAATCCTGAAGTCCCTCGCCCGTCGTCTGCCTGACGGCGAAGATATCATTGACCCTAGCCTCGGCCTTCTTCAATCCTACATGGGGGGTGGTGAATTTATCCGCCATCTCTTCGAATGTTTCTATCGATCGCGCCAGTAGCTGGGAGTACCACGTCAATGCTCCCCCCGTCAAAGTCTCGCCAAACTTTTTTAACAGCACAGACGGTACCTGTTCTTTTGACAGATCATTTCCCTTTACCGCAATAACATAATGGATTAGGTGATCCTCTGGGTCCATGGTCCCGTCATATATTTTCAAGTATGGATACATCTTGAAGGTTTTTGGAATAGGATGAGGGGCAGCCCCTTCGCTGTATGGTTGTTCGACGAATTGGCCCACGTCGCATTTTGATAATAGCTTCGGAACGCCCGGTATTTTATCAACCCTCTCATGATGTTCCTTCATTTGGTCACGGAGTGTTTTGTTCTCATTTTTCATCTCTTCCATTTTCTTTAAGATGGACATGAGTGCATCATCACCTGCATTAGTAACAGTGCGGGTGTTACCTGTTCGAGTAGCGCTGGGCTCATCGGCGACAACTGCGATTTTTGTAGGTGGCACGTCTTCGGCATCTCCTTGAGTGGGTTTCTCGAGCATGTTGCTCAAAGCACTCGTTAACCATTCTTATAGTAGTCTTTTGACTGCTGGTGGAGCTTCCCCCACCGTGGATGTTGAAGTTCCTCTTTCGCGTAAGATCGTTAGATCCCCGTGTGGAAGAGGTGAGATCTCTTCCTCCGGTGTAGCGCTTGGAGTTGCATTCTCATCGTTTTCTCTGCCAGCTTCGTTGAGGGAGTTCAGAAGATTATTCGAGACATCTGCTATTGCCTTTAGCCTCGCTTCCTTTCCCGCCATCTTTGGTTTATACTGAGTTTGAAGAAAAGTAACTGTCTCTTTCAGGAATCTAGATGAGAACTATGGTTTCAGCTATAGAAATCCCCACAGACAGCGCCAAATTGTTTGACTCAAAATATGTTAAAACCCTTTTGAACAAATCAATCAAAGATGAAGGGGTAAATCGTAGCAGAAGATAATAATCTCTAGAATAATAATAGGTAGGGAGAAGAGAGTTGCGAAGTTTCTCTTTATTCAAGATTAGTCAGCTTCCCAGAATGTTCATTACCCCTTACAAGGTCTTTTTTTTCTTTTTATACTAGGGAGAAACCTTTCGGAGTTGTAAGAAATCTAATACAAGTAATATTCGACGGAATATTCTTAATGTCCCCTAATGGGTTTACACTTCTACAAGGGTCGTACAGTTTCTTCTTTCGCCTTACGGTCGTCTCCCTTGGAACGCAGGTTCGAAATTACCCGGTTGTTTGTCGTACTCGTTATGCGTCGTGGTCGGTCAAATTTGGACTCATACAATACAGAATAAAGAGAAGAAAGTTATTGGGCTTATATAGAAAAAATAGTTCTGCGCTAACTTAAAGGACTGGTAAGGAGGTAAGCGCTCTTGTCGTCGTCACTCAAACTGATTGATTGATAATATTTTGGACAAATAAATTCACTTTATTTTTATTTTTTACTGTGGATATTTCTTTTTATTTGTGGCTTTTTTTTAGTAAAGGCACCATTAATTCCCAAAAAAACACACCAAGTGAAGGGCTGCATTTGCTGGGTATAAATATAGAGGCGCCTCAGATTTTTCCATTGAATATTTGCACTCTTCTTCTGCATAATTCTTAGAAACATAATAGAGTTTGTGTGTGGTTTGTTACTGTCTTTATGTTTGTTTGCTAGAGTTTGAAGTACCAGTACTCCAATAATGTATATATATTCTATCCTCGGAGGAAATAATTCTATACCTTTGAATATAGTGAAAGGTTTAAATTGTTTAAGGACACACAGTAAAATCTGTGGGCTCGAAATTAATTTACGTTTTATTTCTACCGATTATTCTGTTCATACAATTTTACAATTCATATTTCTGATTATTCTGGTTTTACTATATTCGAACACAGTTTATAGCATAATATTGTTTGAATTTTAAGATTTTTTAGAACTCCATCATAGTGTGCTAGACTTTTACTTGTGTTCTGAACTCTATTACAATGTATTGGAGTTTTATATCTAAAATTTTAGAATTTTATTAAGCGAATTGAATTTCTCATAAAGAGAACTTTCAAACTTTATGATATTGTGCTGGAGTTACATAAAATGTGCTAGAGGTTACATAAAAGGACTTTCTGAGTACTCCAGTTTCATAAAACCTTCCTACTCAAACACACTAGTTTTAGCAAGGGTTATTTTTGTCTAAATATTACATATTTTAAATTTTTTAATTTTCAATTACATTTCAAAGGGTGGATAAATGTTAAAGCATGGCTCAAATACTGGCCAACCTATTCTATTTTTACATCTAAGTCTGATCTTGGTCCAAAACTTACTTCTATCAGAAGAAAATGAAAAATAGTCACCCTAACCCCTACGGTTAGAGTTTGGCCAAAATTTAAAAACTATTAGCGTTTAGCTACTTCTTTTACATGAAAAATATTTGAACAAAAATAACCCCAGCTAGAACACGAAAAAGGCTAGGAACAACTACTTTACATTGAAAATTTAGAAGTTCAAACTCATGGAATTTTTTGTGGAGTTTGAAATTCTCCTATTTGTGAAACCCCTGTATACTGGAATATGAATTTTTGAGAGTGAAATTTCAGGAATAATTACTAGAGTTCGAATATTTATCAGTTCAAACCCCATAATTTATTCTTGGACATTAAAAATTCCATGCGACTAGAGTTTGAAAACTCCGCAAAGATTCTTAGGGCTCAAATGTTTATAAGCTCAAACCCCAATAATAATTAATGGGGTTCAAAATTTCACAATCTCAAAGCATTCCAAGACCACACTCTCATTGAGGCATTTCATCAAACATGTCTTGGCATCACCAACTACCCTTACAACAAGCTTTAACGGCGAATATTACACCGTTCCACTAAAGTAAACCAAATAAAGCACACCTCTAGTAGAGACAATTAAGAAAGCTATATACAGAACCTGTAATGCCTGACTTTTGGACGTATATACAAAACCCAGCAACTAAGGAATCTAGGGGCCGTTTGGCCATAAAAAAGATTTTTTTTTTTCCGAAATCAGTATTTTGCCATAAAAATTTTAAATTTCTCTTGAAGTTAAATTTCAGAATTTTTTCGCAATTTGAAAAACTTCAAAAAACTGATTTTTTCAAAATTTTCATTTCAAAGCACTCACAAGAATTAAAAAATAGCTCCAAATTGTATTCATGTTCATACAGAACTCTAATTTTCAATTACTATTTTCAACTCAGAGAAAAAATTCACCTTTTTTTAGAAATTTCAGAGTTTTTATGTCCAAACGCCCACTTAGTAATTTGAAAATTGTCCTTCACTTCATGTAACTTAAACTTTATATAAGGATTTTGATTATCCCGAATACAGAGCAATTCTCATGCTCATTATATAACCCTCTAAAGGTCATTATACTGAAGGCGTTGAGTTGATTGATGTCGTTCTTCAAGTTGTTGCGTCGTTGTCGCCGGCTACTACTGTTGAATCAGACTTCGATAATTTCATCTCTTCCACAGCAGCACTCCAAAATAATATGCTCCTCACATTTAATAGTTCTAATATGCTCATCAGTCCTCACTTTTAATAGGGTACTGGACTCTTAAATTGTGTATGGAATACTGGACTTTTGCCTTTAGAAGTTTCAAACTCCAGCAACATATATTGAGATTTTACCTGCAGAAATTTTTTCTATTCGAAGAACAAATCATGAGGTTTACCAACAAGGGTTAGTGGTGGAGTGGTAAGTGCTCCCTCGTCCTCATTCGAGTCGTCTTTGTTAGGAGCGCTTTACCACCAATGTAGGATTTCTCGGCACGAATTCGAATTTGGTCGGACCCCAATGTAAATACCGGACACCAAATAAAAAATCAAAAAGATAAAAAAAAATCATGAATTTGAACTGATAACTGTTTAAAATCCAGTCTTTTCTGGAGTTCTTCTGTGTTTTAAGTAGGGGTATATATTTTGTCCGCATAAGAGTGACTATTTTGCCAATACAATTTAAAAGTTGACTAAACTCTAATAGCCAACCCAAAAAGTGGTCATCTCAGCTAATTATATCCTTCTATTGCACGTTTGATTTTGTAGAAGGGATTTTCACATATATGTACTGTATTAGAAACTTATTTATCCACACTGTTTAGGTTTTAACTTAAGAAAGAATTACAAGAAAATATACATGACTTCATACTATAATAAAAAATAGTCCATATTTTTAAGTTTTACCCAACTTAGCCCATATTGTATATATTTTGAAAGCATTAGCAAATTTAAAATTTGTGTTCTTACAACCATTGCTTTTAAAAGTTATGGACTTAAATCTGTGTTCTCACAACCATTGCTTTCACTCTCTCTTCTTATCACATCTTCTACATATGCTTCAAGGGGCCGTATATTTTCTGCTTCTCCTTTTGTGTCACCTGGTTGCAATGTAAGAAAATTAAAGAGCAGAAATTCACTATTGAAGATCAATCAAAGCTTTGCTTTCGTAAATGAGTTTTTTTTGAGTTTGTTAGTTATTTGGTTGGGTGTTGTTTCAATTGATTGGAAATATCAAAAGGAGTTCAAAATTTAAATTTGAAGTGATCTGGACAAGATTTGTGCAAGATTTGAGTTAAATTTCAGAAAAGACGCAAGGAAGAAGACGAAGTTAGTTTTTTGTATAATCTTGTATAATAGTGTATATGAGTGTATAAACATATCTTATACACTATTAAACACTTTTATACACATTTATACAAGCGCATATAGACGGACCTCTTCCAAGATTTTCAGTTGCAATTCTTGTTCAAAACTAGTCTAAATCTCCATTAAATGACTTCAAATTTTAAATACAGCCTCCTTATACTATTTCTAACAAGTCTATATAATACCCACTCTAAATTTCTCACAAATCGAATTCAAAATTTAAATCCACATATTTAAGCTTGTTAAAAATCTAATTTTCACCTCCCTATTGGATTTGGTTTGTTGAACTAATATTTGCGTCACAATTATTGATTCGAAAATTAACTTAAAAGCTTGAGAATCTTTTTTAGAAATTAAATAGTAATTTTGAGAACCTATTGGAGTTGGATGTTAAATCTTAGCCTATTAATTTTGGGCTAGTTGGATGTAAATTAAAATATGGGATATAAAATTGAAAAGTAGGGTGCCCAGTTGTTCTAATGTGAGATTTTTCCTTAACTTAATTATAAGTTGATATACAATTTACCAATTATATACAAATTAGTATTAATGAGTATCCCTTTGTATTAGGAATTGAGTAGGAAATTCCCTCTTCGGTCTCTCTCTTCGATCTCTCTCTCTCTCATTCTCTATCAGTATTCTTATATTAATATCTTCATGTGGATTAATTGAAGAAATTATACTAATGTTAAGTGAAAAAAAGAGAGAAGATTAGTACCTAACAAAATTCTTACTTCAGATCCTATGAAAATGAGGAAGTAAATAAGAAAAAAAATAGTTGTGATGAAGAGAATCATTTTAGTTATCATTCTTTTAGCTTTTTGGAATCAATAAACAAAATAGTATTAATTAGAAGCGAGTAGATTGAATTGGAAACTATGTTAATCATAAAAACTCCATTGATAGCCATTAAAAAGTTTCAAAGCTTTGAATTCGAAAATGGAATCTTATGAAATTATTTTATGTTTGGATTGGATGTTGTTGCAAATGATTGAGAATATCCGTTGGAGTTTATATCTAAATTTTGAGACGATTTGGTGAAGATTCGAGGTGGTTTTGGTTGAAATTTCAGATTGAAACTCGAAAAACAAGACATAAACAAATTGTATATATTTTGTATGTCGAGTGTAGAAACGGTATATAAAATATCTACAATAAAATATCTACAACTTACATAATTGTATATAATTGTATATAAATTGTATGTAAATTATAATTTTTGGCGGGATTATGTACAAAACAATGTGTATTTAAGTTGTAGATAAATTGTAGATAAATTGCACATAACTTATAGATTTTGACCGAATTTGTATATAGTTTGTAAAAAAAGTTCACTTCCTGTAAATATGAAAACTTAGACAAAACCGGGTTATAAGTTTAAAATTTTGTATATATACAAAAAAGTTCCTTTGCAGAATGGGCTAATTTGGCCCATCAAAACCTATTGGGGCTAAAACCAAATCCATCTTGGGCTTTGGCCTCATTTCAGGGATGTTACCGTCAAATAAGAAAGAGGAAAACGCATAGTGCCTATCAAGGCCAAAATAATTACCCGATGTTGCCCACTTGAAAAATAATTACAATTTCTACCTATACAGCACAAACTTATTACCAGACTATTCAGTTTCCTATTTTTCCTTTGATTTGCTTTACTCCTATCACGATCCAATTTTTCCTCCGTTGGGTTTCGTGATGGCACCTAGTCTTAGGGACTAGGTAAGCCTAATATTTACTGAAAAACAACCGTAATGAAGAAAGTCTAACAGTCTCAACAAAGTAATCTTTATAGAATTACATCTTCCCATAACCGGCGGTACAAGTCATAAGCTCTACAGAGTTTCGCTACAACTTTTAAACACTACTGTATAGAAATAAGTACAACAATGTGAATACAAAATAGGAGGGTGACTTCGAAGCCTGCGAATGCAGCAGCAGGGTTACCTTGAGTCTCCTCGGCAAGAATCCGCACAGCTACTAACGATCAATACTTGGATCTGTACAAAAATTGTACAGAAGTGTAGTATGAGCACACCACAGTGATGCCTAGTAAGTATCAAGACTAACCTTGGTGTAGTAGTGACGAGAAACAATAAAGACACCTACTGGTCAAATTAACTAAACAAGTATAAGAATAGAAACAACAGAACATGATATCTATATAAAGACTATGTGATATGGCTAATAATACAGTAATGGCAATAAGGAAAGAAAACAACAAGTAACAACGAAATACCATAATAAGAACACAGAAAAGAGAACAGAAATACAATCCAAATCCAAAATCAAAACTACAGTAAAGACAAGTCATAACTCAGCAACTACGAGAGTTCTCCCATTAGGTCTTAGCCAACAAACTTCAATCAATTAGTCAAATCCTTCAAGTGATAAAAATATTTCGAAATATACTTCCGTTAAATAAATATTTTTCAAAAAATAGTTCTTTCAAAATCAATACCTTTCGAATATAATCTTTTCAAATAAATATCCTTCTCATATAAGTCACCCTGTGACACCTCATCTCATAATCATACAATAGGGGTATCAATACCTGAACCTTAACACGTGGCATCATGTGACCTCATCACACCTCATAATCATACTAACAACTCACGTGCCAAAATAGAGCCATTCTCAAATAGAAGGCAAGTAAACAAGGGTGTGCATCTATACTCAACAATATGAAGAAACCTCTTATCCGATAATGATGCTTAGCCACGTGTATGCTTGTGCAAGTATCCTAACATAGTTCATACCATCTAGTAAGCATAAGGAAAAGAACGGACAACACGTAGAATGTTTACACAGGGATATGATTAATGAAAATTTACAGCTCAGAACACAGTGATAATAACATGGGATCTACTAGTATAATGTCCCGTAGTCCCAAACGTAAATGTGCAGGGAGATCTACCGGAATACCGTTCCGTAGTCCCAAACGTATATGCAAAACAGGGGGATCTATCGGGACATCGTCCCGATAATTCCAAACGTAAATGTGTAGGGTGATCTACCCAAATACTGTTTCGTAGTCCCAAAGTAAATATACAGAATATGGGGATCTACCGGGATACCGTCCCGTAGTCCTAAGGTTAATATGCAAAACAGAGGGATCTATCGGGATACTGTACCATAGTCCCAAAGTAAATATGCAACGCAACCAACAAAAATAATAGTTACAGCACGACAAAAATCTCAAACATCACCACAACAAGTACAATATCAAACTGACAATAATACAAAACACAACAAGTAAATCAACTCAAGAACTTTAAATCACAAAGAAACGATGGAACCAGTTCACAAGGAATAACCACAGTAAAGAATGCTAGGCATAAAGGGAACAATTCAACAAGGGAAAACTGACATGTAGCAACGACCTCACAATATACAATTTAACAATAAGGAAACCAACACGAGTCAAATAGTTCCAAATAAAGGCAAGTCAACTAACATATAGGTTATCTAAACTCCTTTTAAGGTTGAACAATTGCGAAGGAAATTCAACAATTCAAATAATGGTAAGCAACAGAAGATAATCATCACTTCAATTAAGACTAAATAATTATAGGATGAGACAATAACAATTTCAATTAAAGATAAGCAGTTAAGAAAAGATAGCATGACGATAGAAGAGACAAAATCTTCAATTAAGTCAAATAAGAGTCAAATAGGCAATAAGAGTGAATCCTAAAGCAATTAATTCTAACTAAAGCATGTAGAAGTGAAATCAGCAAATAGGAACTCAAACGTACAAGAACAACTTCATACTTAGTGAGTATAAGGACCTTAAAACCCTAAGGCCAACTTTCCACAAATAAATCCGAGCACGCATTCGCCACCTCGCCTACACGAACTACAATCAATATAGAAGACTAAATTCCTAAGGGGAAGTCCCCCACACAAGGTTAGGCAAGATACTTACCTCAAAGAAGACAGATCGATACTCTAAAATGCACTTCTCGGGTGAAAAGACCTCCGAACGGCTCAAATCGAACAAAAATAACTTCAAAGCACAAATAAAACTCATAAGAAACTATTCCGGATCATAAAGTCTCAATCTTTAACAAAATCAAAAAATTGGTCCAAAAGTCGACCCCCGGGACCACACCTCGGAACCCGACAAATTTTACAAAAACTAAATACCCATTCTGATACGAGTTCAACCATACAAAAATTATCAAATTCTTGCACCATTTGGCCCCTCAAATCATGATTTTTCATTTTACAAGTTTTCTTCAAAAACTAATATTTTCCTCAACCCAAAATACAAATTAAATGATAAAAATAAAGATAAAATCATGGAATATATTAAATTCTAGTTAAAGAACACTTACCCAATCGTTTTAGTTGAAAAACCCTCAAAGAATCGCTCAAAACCGAGCTCTACAAGTCAAGATATGATAAAAATGGTTTATCCCTCAATTTGGGAATATATTCTGCCTGCCCAGGAATTTATGCATCGCAAACGCGGAGGAAGGATCGCGCTTGTGAAGAAGAAAAATAAAGGATACCCAGGTTGGTTATCGCGAACGTGACAACAAGCTCGCGAATGCGCAGAAGAGGTGACAGGAACCTACGTGAACGCGTAGGGAATCACGCGAATGTGAAGAGTAACGACCACCAATGCTCAGGGCCTGGTTTCTACTACACGAACACGAAATAAAGGATGCGAACGCGATGAAGAAAATGTGCAGAGCTACGCGATCACGAGGCGTATTACGCAAACGTGAATAAGGAAATGGGGGCGATCAGCAGAGACTCTTCGCGAATGTGAAAGGAGCTTCGCGATCGAGAAGAAGGATATTAGACACCAGAACCACCAGTTCAAAAATAAGGGAAAATGACTCGTAGCCCACCCGGAACACACCCGAGGCCCCCGGGACCCCGTCTAAACACACAAACAAGTTCTATAACTTAACACAGGCTCACTCGAGGTCTCAAATCACATCAAATAATGCTGAAAATGCAAATCGCGCCATGAATCGAGCTCATGAACTTCCAAATCTTCCAACTTCTAGAACTCACGCCAAAACCTATCAAATTAACCCGGAATGACGTCAAATTTTGCAGACAAGTCCAAAATGACATAATGGAGCTATTTCAACTCTCAAAATCGTATTACAACCCTGATATCACAAAAGTCAACTATGGGTCAAACTTCTCCATTTTCCAAACTTCAACTTTTCCAACTTTCGCCGAAATGCCTCAAATTACCCTACGAACCTCCAAATCCGAATCTGGACGCACTAAGTCCAAAATCACCATATAAAGCTGTTGAGATCATCCAAAACTCATTCCGGAGCCGTTTACACAAAAGTCAAGTTCCAGTCAAATTCTCACTGCTTCAACTTCCAAAACTAGATTCCTTCTTCCAATTCAACTCTGAATCATCCAGTAACTGAATTCAAGAATGCACGCAAGTCAATAAACATAATATGAAGCTTAACAAGAACTTATGCCACTGAATGGAGCTTAATTCTCAAAATGACCGGCCAAGTCATTACATTCCCCCCTCTTAAAACAAACGTTCGTCCTCGAACGTGCCAAGATTCACCCCGAAGTCCTCAAATCACTGAATGCACACTTCCAACATACACCCGTGGGTGATCCCACATCACCCCAATCCACATAAACCCGATGACCCCATCTCAACTGCAATTTAGCCTTTCTACCAATACCAATAAGCTTTAGAGCCAAAATTATCACCTTTCATTCATTTACAAGACACCTGATTCTAAGTTCCTATCCGGTATCAGTTTCAACTAGCTGCAACCACTATGCCTACAATCAAAAAGTACAACCACACAACATACGCACCACACATAGGCCAATAATAATATTTGTGATCACAATACCTGCCCAAAATCAAATCCTGAACCGGCCACTAGCCTCATATCTGATAGAACTCTATTTCAAACCTCCATAACACTGACCATGATGAAAGAAACCTGAAGACCTCCTAACCAAACACCCGAATCAATGAGTCACAACTAACACCATCGGGCACACACCTTGTAAGCTAAAACTCAAGAAGCACAGAACGAAAATGACTGAATATTGAAAGAGAAACACATAAGGTAACTACCAAACAAGCCCAATAGGCACAATTTTCTGTCAGTTCTAACCTACAAAACAATATAACAAGAAAATAATTACAGCATATCAACAAATCACAAGGATCTCATACTGATATAACTTCCATTGCGGTACACATGTAACGACCCGGCCGGTCGTTTCATGATTTACCGCTCAGTTTACCCATTTCTATTTCTTATTATCTTGTTCAGCTGTATTATGTGATAACGGGTTGCTTGGTTCGGGTTCAGAGAGGTTTTGGAAAGGAAAAAGACACTTAGTCTCTTTTAAGTAAGCTTAGGTTGGAAAAGTCAACCGGATGTTGACTTATCTGAAAAAGGGCTCGGATGTGAATTCCAATGGTTCGGATAGCTTTGTGAGGTGATTTGGGACTTAGGAGCATGATCAGAATGGGTTTTGGAGGTCTAGAGTAGATTTAGGCTTGAATTGGCGAAATTGGAATTTTGATGTTTTCCGGTTGATAGCAGAGATTTTGATTAGGGGTCAGAATGGAATTCTGGTAAGTAGGTCCATTGTGTCAATTGTGACGTGTGTGTAAAACTTTAGGTCATTCTGACGAGGTTTGATAGACTTTCTGATCAAAAGCGAAATTCGGATGTTTTTTTAACCTTAGGCTTGAATCCAATGTTATTTGATTGATTCGATATTGTTTGAGGTGTTTCAAAGATTGGTATAAGTTTGGATAGGGGTATATGACCTTTTCGTGCTTTTTGTTGAGGTCCCGGGGGCCTCGGGGTAATTTTGGATGATTGACGGGAAGTTTGGAGTTGGGAATTTGCAACTGAAGCTGCTGAAGTTCTGTCATAACCACACCTGCAGCTTGGGGACCGCAGGTGCGGGCTCTCAGAAGCACCCAGAGGGTCGTAGATGCAGAAATAGGCATGGGGAGATGGAACCGCAGATGTGGATGTTTGAGTGCACCTGCGATAGTGCAGGTGCGAGATTTTAATCGCAGGTGCGGTTTTGAGTGCTTGAGTGATTTGCGCAGGTGAACATCTGGGACCGCAGATGCGGGTCCACATGTGCGATAATTTGTTCCATAGAAGCAATTTAGCTGGGGAAGAACATATATATTAGGCCCTTTGCGATTTTTAGTGGTTTTTCACCATATTTCATTCGGGAGAAAGCTTTGGAGAGCAAATTGAAGAGGGGATTTAAGATGATTTCGTGGAGGTAAGGTTTTTGGACCCTTAACTTGTTTTTATGATTGTTTTTGACTGATTAAACTTGAAATCTATGGAAATTAGTAGCAAAATTTCGGGTTTACCGGGCTTTGTTGTCACGACCCCAAATCCCCCGGTCGTGATAGCACCTATCACAGTACAAGGCAGGCCAACCAAATATTTATCATAATGAAATCCTTTAGAAAAATCATTTTCTAGCATCGAATAAGTCTCAAATTCGTTCATATGAAATAGATGAGTAAAACAAAATATGCGGGAAAACAAGTACGGAATACCAACACAGCCCAATAATCCGGTTTCACAAGTCAAGAGCCTCTAAATACAACTTAAACTGACTGAATGATACATCATAAGTTTGAAATAACAGAAAACTAAGATGGGAAGGAGGAAAGCAGGGCTGCAAATGCCGTGCAACTACCTTATAGTCTCCGGTAAAGCTCTAAGAGTGATGGAAGCTCTCAATCTGCGCTGGGGCACCTGGATCTGCACACAAGGTGCAGGGAGTAATGTTAGTACGTCAACTCAGTAAGTAACTAAAGTAAATAAGGTCTAAGTGCAGTGACGAGCAGTTAAAAATCATATAATAAGTCTCAACAAAAATACCAAGTCAAATTCTGAAATTTAGAAGCAGTCATCTCGTAAAACTTCAGTTTTCAATTAAAAATCCTTTGAAAAACATTTATCCAACGTTTTACAATAGAGGCTCAGTATAAAAAAAGAGTGAAAATAACAAAAGTCATAAACAAGCCCCTCGGGCTAGGTATCACTCATAAATATAGCCTCTCGGGCAAGCCTCTCAGTCAATCGGGACACAACTCTCATCACACATTACTCGCACTCAGCACTCCGGCTCAATAATATCTCATAATAATAGTAATCATAATAATTGCCGCGGCATGCAGCCCGATCCATAGTTTATAGTCGACTACCCTCACTAGGGTGTACAGGCTTCGGAGGGTCTTCTACAGCCCAAGCATCATATCGCTGCGATGCGCATCCCGATCTAATATATATATATATATATCGCTGCGGCGTGTAGCCTGATCCATATAAGAATTCTTGCGGCGTGCATCCCGATCCATAATATATATATAATATCGCTGTGGCATGCAGCCCGATCCATAATATATATATAATCCTCAACGTTAGGTCCTCAACCTCTCTCAGTCATTAATCTCACAGCCACTCGGGCATATCAGTGAAAATCAGGGAACTCAACCCAAACAGTTTTCATATATTAAGAAGTAGAGTGATGAAACTAGATTTAAATAATAAATGGGTAAAACATGACTGAGGATATGCTTTAAAAAAAAATAGAGTGAGAAAAGTAGTAAAAATACCCCTAAGGGTCTAAACAGATTTGCACAAGGCCCCAAACATGTCGTACAACCCAAAATATAGTACAAATCTCTAAAATACGGGATATCATAAGATTTCAAATTCAATACGCGGCTTGATAGCCATTACGGAATGGACCAAGTCACAAATCCCTACCGGTGCATGCCCGCACGCTCGTCACCTAGCATGTGCGCCACCTCATTTATCAAAACGATACAAAATACCGGGGTTTCATACCCTCAGGTCTAGATTTGCAATGTTTACTAACCTCAAACCGGATGAAATACTACTCCGCGACGCCCTTGCCTCCCGCCTTGGCCTTAAATCGCGTCGAATTTATCCAAAATTAGAATTACAATATCAATATATGCTAAGGGAACGAAGCCCATGCAAAAATAAGCAAATTATACCAAAAATCTCAAAATTGGTCCAACCTGACCCCCGGGCCCATGTCTCGGAATCCGATAAAAATTACATCAATAAACTCCTTATCTTTCCAGGAGTTCATACATACCAAGAATACCAAAATTCGACCACAAATAGGGTGTAGCCTGCATAGCAGCTAGGGCAGCACCTGTAGATCCACCAGCCGCCCCAAATCTGGATCAGGTCCTAGTTGCGGACGCTCCAGCAGTACTATCTTAGGCACCGACTGTGCCTATTGTGATTCCAGTCCTTTAGGAGGCTTTAGCTCAGATTCTATCAGTAAGCACTGGCCTGGCTCAGGGGGTCTCAGTTACTACGACCGCAACTACTTCTTGGGTCGGGGGAGGTACTTCAGATACCGGGGGAACCTCCAGCTCAGCTGGTTGCATCAGCACAGGAGTATGTGGTACCCGTTATGCCTGACGACGAGCAGCGTCGATTAGAGGGTGAGGATGCCCAGGGTTTCTTAGACAAGTGTCAGAGGATTCTTCGCATATCGGGTATTTTGGAGACTAGTGGGGTCGCATTTACTACGTTTTAGTTTTCTGGAGCTGCCTTTACTTGGCGGGAGGCTTATGAGAGGAGTAGGTTTGTTGATGCAGCGCCCCTTACCTGGCAGCAGTTCTTCGTTCTCTTCTTGGAGAAGCATGTGCCATCGCAGAGAGGAGCTGCGCAGGCAGTTTGAGCAGTTACGTCAGGGAGATATGACTGTGACGCAGTATGAGATGAGGTTCTCAGAGTTAGCCCGTCAAGCCGTTTGGTTTGTTCCTACGAATAGAGAGAGGATTCAGAGGTTTGTTGATGGCCTCACATATCAGCTTCGGATTCTCATGACTAGGGATAGGGTGTCAATCGCTACTTTTGAGGAGATTGTTGACATTGCCCACGAGATTGAGTCAGTTCGTCACTAGAAGCGAGATGAGAGAGAGGCCAAGAGGCCTCGGGGATCTGGTAGTTTTGGTGGTGCTTCTTTAAGAGGTAAGTTTCAGTACGGCAGAGGCCGTCCATTCAGGCATGCTCAGTCAGCTCGCCCAGTTCATCGTGGTTCATCATCGGGCCATGGTTCTCATAGCTCGCATCAGGGCCATTCATCACCCAGTGCCCTACCAGTCCAAAGTTCATCCCGTGCTTTATCAGTTCAGGGTTCTTCCATGCCAAGTCCTTCTACTGGCCATTTCAGTGCCAGGGGTTCCCTTCAGTCCCCGTTCCCCATACTAGGGAGTTGTTATGAGTGTGGAGAGTTTGGGCATATGAGGAGGCAGTGTCCTCGTCTTCTTGAGGGTTTGTCTCAGAAGAAGGGTGAGCACTTGACTTCAGCTCCAATTACTTCACCACCCGCTCAGGCAGCTAGGGGTGAGGGTCAGTCGGTTAGGGATCACCCCAAAGATGGAGGTCGATCAAGGGCGGTCAAGCCCGTTTCTATGCACTCCCAGCCAGACCAGATGCTATTGCTTCAGATGCTGTTATTACAAGTATTATCTTAGTCTGCCATAGAGATGCCTCTGTATTATTTGATCCTGGTTCCACTTTTTCATATGTCTTGTCATACTTGCTCATTATTTGGATTCGCCCCGCAAGTCTATTGTTTCATCTGTTTATGTATCTTCTCCGGTGGGCGATACTATAGTTGTGGACCGTGTATATCGATCATGTATGGTGATTATTGGGGGTCTGGAGACCCGAGTGGATCTATTATTGCTTTGTATGGTGGACTTTGATGTGATATTGTGCATGGAATGTTTATCTCTGTGTCGTGCTATATTGGACTGTCATGCTAAGACATTGACGTTGGCTATGCCTGGTATGCCATAGATTGAGTGACGAGGTTCGACTGATTTTGTCCCTAGTAGGGTGATTTCATTTCTGAAGGCCCAGCGGATGGTTGGGAAACGTTGTCTTTCATACTTAGCCTTTGTGAGGGATGTCGGTGCAGAGACTCCTAGTATTGACTCTATTCCTGTTGTGAGGGATTTTCCCGATGTGTTTCTTGCATACCTACCGGGCATGCCACCAGACATGTATATTGACTTTGTTATTGATTTGATGTTGGGCACTCAGCCCATTTCCATTCCACCGTATTGTATGGCACTGGCGGAGTTGAAAGAGTTGAAGGAATAGCTTCAGGAACTCCTTGATAAGGGGTCCATTTGGCCTAGTGCATTGCCTTGGGGTGCGCCTGTTCTATTTGTGAAAAAGAAGGATCACACGACGAGAATGTGCATTGATTACAGGTAATTGAACAAAGTTACAATCAAGAACAAGTATCCTTTGCCTCGCATTGATGATTTATTTGACCAGCTTCAGGGAGCGAGAGTGTTCTCCAAGATTGATCTCCATTCAGGGTATCACCAGTTGAAGATCAGGGACTCGAATATTCTTAAGACAGCTTTCAAGGCCCGATATGGCCACTATGAGTTTCTTGTGATGTCTTTTGGGCTAACCAATGCCCCAGCAACATTCATGCATTTGATGAACAACATGTTTCGGCCTTATCTTGACTCGTTCGTGATTGTTTTCATTGATGATATTCTGGTATACTCGCGTAGTCAATAGGAGCACGCGGAACATTTGAGAGTTGTGTTTCAGAGATTGAGGGAGGAGAAGCTTTATGCAAAGTTCTCCAAATGTGAGTTTTGGCTCAGTTCAGTGGCTTTCTAGGGACATATTGTGTCCAGTGAGGGTATTCAGGTTGATCTGAAAAAGATAGAGGTGGTTCAGAGTTGGCCCAGACCGTCCTCAGCCACAGAGATTCATAGTTTTCTTGGTTTGGCGGGTTATTACCATTGGGTTGGTTTAGGGATTTTCATCTATTGCATCACCCTTGACTAAATTGACTCAAAAGGGTGCTCCATTCAGGTGGCCGGATGTGTGTGAGGAGATCTTCTAGAAGCTTAAGACTGCCTTGACCATAGCTCTAATGTTAGTTTTACCATCAGCTTCAGGTTCATATACAGTGTATTGTGATGCTTCGAGAGTTGGTATTGGGTGTGTGTTGATGTAGGAGGGTAGAGTTATTGCTTATGCTTCTCGTCAATTGAAGCCCCATGAGAAGAACTACCTTGTTCATGATTTGGAGTTGGCTGCCATTGTTCACGCGTTGAATATCTGGAGACATTATTTGTATGGTGTGTCTTGTGAGGTGTTTACTAATCATCGTAGCCTCCAGCACTTGTTCAAGCAGAAGGATCTCAATTTGAGTCAGGGGAGATGGTTGGAGCTGCTAAAGGACTATGATATCACTATTTTGTTCCATCTGGGGAAGGCTAATGTGGTGGACGATGCCTTGAGTAGGAAGGTGGTGAGTATGGGGAGTTTGGCATATATTCCTGCTGGAGGAGAGACCTCTTGGAGTTGATGTTTAGGCCTTGGCCAATCGGTTTGTGAGGTTAGATATTTTGGAGCTCAGTCGGGTACTGGCTTGTGTGATTTCCCGGTCTTCCTTATTTGATAACATCAGAGAGTGCTAGTATGATGATCCTCATTTTCTTGTAATAAAGGACAGAGTTCAGCACAATGATGCTAGAGATGTGACTATTGGTGTTGATGGGGTATTGAGGATGCAGGGCCGGATATATGTGCCTAACGTGGATGGGCTTCGGGAGTTGATTCTAGAGGAGGCCCATAGCTCGCGGTATTCTATTCATCCAGGTGCCGTGAAGATGTATCAGGATCAGAGACAACATTATTGTTAGAGGAGGATGAAGAAGGATATTGTGGGATTTGTAGCTCGGTGTCTCAATTGTCAACAGGTGAAATATGAGCATTAGAGACCGGGTGAGTTGCTTCAGCGGATGGATATCCCAGAGTGGAAGTGGGAGCGGATCACCATGGACTTCGTAGTTAAGCTCCCACGGACTTTGAAGAAGTTCGATGCTATTTGGGTTGTTATGGATCGGCTGAACAAGTCCGCACACTTCATTCCTATGTGTACTACCTATTCTTCAGAGCGGTTGGCAGAGATCTATATCTGAGAGATTTTCGTTTGCATAGCGTCCCGGTTTCTATCATTTCAGATAGTTGTACTCAGTTTACTTTACAGTTTTGGAGAGTCGTGCAGAGAGAGTTGGGTACTTAGGTTGAGTTGAGCACATCTTTTCACCCTCAGATGGACGGGCGGTCCGAGTTCACCATTCAGATATTGGAGGACATGTTGCGCGCTTGTGTGATTGAATTCGGTGGGTCATGGGATCAATTTCTACCGCTCGCAGAGTTTGCATATAATAACAGTTATCAGTCGAGTATTCACATGGCTCTATATGAGGCTTTGTATGGAAGACGGTATAGATATCCAGTTGGTTGGTTTGAGTCGGGTGAGGCTAGGATTTTGGGTACAAACTTGGTGCAGGATGCTTTAGACAAGGTGAAGGTGATTCATGAGAGGCTTTGTACCGTGCAGTCAAGGCAAAAGAGTTATGCTGACAGGAAGGTCCGTGATGTGTCTTACATGGTTGGGGAGAAGGTTTTACTGAAGGTTTCACGCATAAAGGGTGTTATGAGATTTGGGAAGAAGGGTAAATTGAGTCCTCGGTTCATTGGGCCTTTTGAGGTGCTTCGGAGGATTGGGGAGGTGGCTTATGAGCTTGCTTTGCCACCCAGCTTATCGAATATGCATCCAAAATTTTATGTTTCTATGCTCCGAAAGTATATTGGCAATCCATCTCATGTTTTAGATTTCAGCATGGTTCAGTTAGACGATGAGTTGACATATGATGTGGAGCCAGTAGCTATTTTAGAGTGTCGAGTTAGAAAGCTGAGGTCAAAGGATAAAGCTTAAGTGAAAGTGTAGTGGAGAGGTCGGCCCGTGGAGGAGGCTACATGGGAGACCGAGCGGGAGATGCGGAGCAAATATCCCCACCTATTCGAGGTTTCAGGTATGTTTTTTGACTCGTTCGAGGACGAATGTTTGTTTAAGAGGGGAATAATATAATGATCCGGCCGGTCATTTCATGAGTTACCGCTTTGTTTCCCCCGTTTCTGCTTCTTATTATCTTGTTCAGCTGTATTATATGATATTGGGTTGATTGGTTCGGGTTCGGAGAGGTTTTGGAAAGTAATGAGACACTTAGTCTCTTTTGAGTAAGCTTAGGTTGTAAAAGTTAATTAGATGTTGACTTATGTGAAAAGGGGCTTGGATCTGAATTCTGATGGTTTGGATAGCTTCGTGAGGATATTTGGGACTTAGGAGCGTGATCAGAATGAGTTTTGGAGGTCTGAAGTAGATTTAGGCTTGAATTGGCTAAATTGGAATTTTGATGTTTTCCGGTTGATAGCGGAGATTTTGATATAGGGGTTGGAATGGAATTCCGGGAATTGGAGTAGATCTGTTGTGTCAATTGTGTCGTGTGTGTAAAATTTCAGGTCATTCAGACGAGGTTTGATAGACTTTCTGATCAAAAGTGGAATTCAAAAGTTTTTGGAACCTTAGGCTTGAATACGATTCGTGCTTTTGGTTGAGGTCCTGGGGGCCTCGGGGTGATTTCAGATGGTTGACGGGAAGTTTGGAGTTGGGACTTTTCAGCTAAGCTGCTGAAGTTCTGTCATAACCGCACCTGCGGCTTGGGGACCGCAGGTGCGGGCTCGCAGAAGCGCCCAGAGGGTCACAAATGCGGAAATAGGCATGGGGATCTGGAACCGTAGATGCGGATGTTTGAGCGCACCTGAGCTAGATTTTAATCGCAGATACGGTTTTGAGCGCTTGAGTTATTTGGGCAGGTGTGCACCTGGGATCGCAGGTGAGATATTTTGTACCGCAGAAGCGGTTTAGCTGGGGCAGAACACATATATTTGGCCCTTCGCAATTTTGAGTGATTTTTCACCATATTTCATTCGGGAGAAAGCTTTGGAGAGCAATATATGGACAGGGCTGCACGCTGCATCAATACTTATATGGATCAGGCTGCACGCCGCAACGATATATATATATTAGATCAGGCTGCGCGCCCCAGCGATATGACGCTTGGCCTGTAGGAGCCCCTCCGGAGTCTGTACACCCCAGTGAGCGTAGTCGACTATAAACTATGGATCGGGCTGCCCGCCACAACGGTTATTATGATTACTATTGTTATGAGATATTATTGAGCCAGAGTGTTGAGTGCGAGTAATGTGTGACGAGAGTTGAGTCCTTAATGACTGAGAGGCTTGCCCAAAAGGCTATATTTATGAGTGATACCTATCCCGAGGGGCTTTTTTATGACTTTTGTTACTTTCACTCTTCTTTTATACTGAGCCTCTGTTGTAAAACGTTGGATAAATGTTTTTAAAGGATTTTTAATTGAAAACTGAAGTTTTACGAGATGATTGGCTTCTAAATTTCAGAATTTGACTTGGTATTTCCGTTGAGACTTATTATATGATTTTTAACTGCTCGTCACTACACTCAGACCTTATTTACTTTAGTTACTTACTGAGTTGGCGTACTCATGTTACTCCCTGCACCTTGTGTGCAAATCCAGGTGCCTGAGCAGTAGAGTGAGAGCTTCCAACACTCTTAGAGCTTTACCGGAGCTTGCACGATAGCTGCACGGCGTTCGCAGCCCTGCTTTCCTCCTTCCTATCTTAGTTTTCTGCTATTTCAGACTTATGATGTATCATTCAGTCAATTTGAATTGTATTTAAAGGCTCTTGACTTGTGACACCAGATTGTTGGGCTGTGTTGGTATTCCATATTGGTTTTTCCGCATATTCTATTTTACGCATCTATTTCGTATGACGAATTTGAGACTTATTCTATGCTAGAAAATGATTTTTATAAAGGATTTCGTTGTGGTAAATATTTGGTTGGCTTGCCTAGTACTATGATAGGCGCCGTCACGACCGGGGGATTTGGGGTCGTGATAACACAGCCCGGTTCAAACACATCAAATCATAAGATATCACGAGGGTCCCGCCCTCAACTCTAAATCACAAGTAGGGTATACATCAACTAGCTGGAACCTCTTACTAGATCAATTCCATCAACATAATTACAACACGTGTTGGCTCCTACACTGGTGGAACATAAAATTACAGCTTGTAACCAAAAATGCTCAGAAATCACATCAAGCCTACCGTAATGGACAATAGGAATTTACTACTAGTCTCATAACTCTCAATAATGAATAGAAACAGATGATAGACACAGGCTATCACTCATAGAACCTCCCAACAGGGCAACACATAACAGAGTGCTAATCATGAAATGCACTCATAAGTGGATCAACAAATAGGGGAACTCACCCCGATAAGCAAAACTTTAATGAACTACGAATGGTGCTCCTCTATAACAACCCGAAAACATACCTGAATGACATCATCTAGCGTAGTGGCCTCAAGCCTACTACATGAAACACATCAACGGGCCAGGCCTCCCCCTATTGGGCTCCCTCTACTCTCCTGAATACCTCACTATGACACATTTGTCAGATGTCTAGGACAATATCTTGCCACGTGGATAGCATCTCCACACTTAAGGCAACCTCACTGCTGACATAGTTGTGGGAACTGTGAGGTACGGGTACACTGAGACCCATGAACACCTGAATCACGGTGCGAATCCTAAAGCGCAAACTGAACTGGTTGACCCATGAAACCTCTACCATGATGCACCCTGCCTCCAAAATAAGGACGAGCAGATCTCTCCGTTCTATGAGTTTTCCTCATCTCCCTGAACTCTCTCTCCTGATCTTGTCTGTCCTCTCACTCTCGGTCCCGCATGCCCTCTAACCAGCAAGCGATCCCTACCACCTGCTAAAACAAAACATCTGACTCTAACTCCCGAGTCATGCTGAGCTGAATATCATGCTTGAGCCCCTCAATGAATCTACGGACTCGCTCTCTAACTGTAGCAACCAAGGTAGGTGCATGTCTGGCCAAATCAATGAATCTGACGGCATACTCTAATACTGACATAGTGCCCTGGCATAGCTTCTCAAACTCCATGCGCCATGCATTCCGAAGGGACCGAAGTACAAACTCTCCCAAAAACATCTCTGAAAACTAAACCCATGTAAGTGAAGACGCATCGGCCGGGCTGCCTAACTTGTATACCCGCCACCACTAATAAGCTACTTTCTGAAGATGGAATATAGTAAAAGAAACCCTACTCGTCTTAATAATACCCATAGTGCGGAGAATGCGATGGCACTCCTCTATGAAACCCTTTGTGCTCTCTGAAGCCAAACCACTGAATGTAGGAGGGTCATATTCCTTTAACCTTGCAAATCTAAATTGCCCTTGCTCAAATGCTACTACCCTAACCATGGGCTGAACTGGAACCACAGGCTGTGTCGCCATGGCACCTGGAATCTGACCAACGCGAACTCGCTGCTCTGGAGTGCGGGTGGTAGGAGTCTGAGTCACTCCCCCGGTCTGTGAAGTAGTTGGTGCAACCAGAATCAACCCCGCCTGAGCCAATGTACCAAACATGATCGGGAACTGTGCTAAAGTCTCCTGAAGTCCGGGGGTAACAATAGGCGCCTTCAATACCTGCCCCCCAACTGGAGCTACTAGCGGCTCCTCAACTACTGCTCTGGTAGGTGCTCTAGCTGCGACACATACTCCTCATCAGCCTCTGCCTCTGCCTCTAGCGACACCTGCTCCAGGAGCATTATCATCGATAATTACAGATCGTTTCCTCACCATATGTGAGAGAATGGAATGACAAAAGTTCAAACTCCGATATCAATAAGCTCGCATGATAGGAATGAAAGAAGTGAGATTGTCCTAATAGTTCCGTAGCCTCTCGAAGATAAGTACAGATATCTCCATACCGATCCGCAAGACTCTACTAAACTCGCTTATGACTTGTAGAACCTATGAACCTAGAGCTCTGAAACCAACTTGTCACGACCCAATTTCTCCTCTGTTGGGTTTCGTGATGGCACCTAGTCTTAGGGACTAGGTAAGCCTAACATTTACTGAAAAACAACCATAATAAAGAAAGTCTAACAGTCTCATCATAGTAATTTTTATAGAATTACATCTTCCCAAAACTAGCGGTACTAGTCATAAGCTCTACAGAGTTTCCCTATAGCTTCTAAACACTACTATATGGAAATAAGTACAATAGTGTGAATACAAAATAGGAGGGTGACTCCGAAGCCTGCGAACGCAGCAGCAGGGTTACCTTGAGTCTCCTTGGCAAGAATCTGCACAGCTACTAATGATCAATACTTGGATCGGTACAAAAAGTGTACAAAAGTGTAGTATTAGCACAACACATCGGTGCCCAGTAAGTATCAAGACTAACCTCGGTGGAGTAGTGACGAGGAACTATCAAGGCACCTACTGGTCTAATAAACTGAACAAGTATAAGTATAGAAACAACAGAACATGATATCTATATAAAGAATATGCGATATGACTAACAATTCAATAATTGCAATAAGGAAAGAAAACAACAACTAACAGCGGAACACCATAATAAGAACACAGAAAAGTGAACGGAAATACAACTCAAATCCAAAATCACAAATAAAGTAAAGACAAGTCATAACTCAGCAACTACGACATTTCTCACATTAGGTCTTAGCCAACAAAATTCAATCAATTAGTCAAATCCTTCAAGTGATAAAAATATTTCGAAATATACTTCCTCAAGTAAATATTTTCAAAAAATAGTTCTTTCAAAATAAATATTTTTCGAATATAATATTTTCAAATAAATATCCTTCTAATATAAGTCTCCTTGTGACACCTCATCTCATAATCATACAATACAAGTCTCAATACCTGAACCCTAACACTTGGCATCCTGTGCCCTCATCACACCTCATAATCATACTGACAACTCACGTGCCAAATAGAGCCATTCTCAAATAGAAGGCAAGTAAACAAGGGTGTGCATATATACTCAACAATATGAAGAAACCTCTTATCCGATAAGAGTTCTTAGCCACATGTATGCTTGTGCAAGTGTCCTAACATAGTTCATACCAGCTGGTAAGCATAAGGAAAAGAATGGACAACACGTAGAATGTTTACACAAGGATTGGATCAATGAAAAGCAACAGCTCAGAACACAGTGATAATAATAGGGGATTTCCTAGAATACCGTCCCGTAGTCCCAAATATAAATGTATAGGTGGATCAACCGGAATACCGTTCCGTAGTCCCAAAGAAAATATACAGAATAGAGGGATCTACCGGGATACCGTCCCGGTAGTCCCAAACATAAATGTGCAGGGGGATCTACTGGAATACCGTTCCGTAGTCCCAAAGTAAATATGCAGAATAAGGGGATCTACTGGAATATCGTCCCGTAGTCCCAAAGTAAATATGCAGTGCAACCAACAGAAATAATAGTTACAGCACGATAGAAACCTCGTACATCACCACAACAAGTACAACAACAAAATGAAAATAATACAAAGTACGACGAGTAAATCAACTCAAGAATTTTAAATCACAAAGAAACGGTGGAACCAGTTCACAAGGAATAACCACATTAAAAAATGTTAGGCATAAAGGGAACAGTTCAACAAGGGAAAACTGACATGTAGCAACGACCCCACAATATACAAGTCAACAATAAGGAAGCCAACACAAGTCAAATAGTTCCAAATAAAGGCAAGTCAACTAAGATATAGGTTATCTAAACTCCTTTTAAGGTTGAGAAATTGCGAAGGATATTCAACAATTCAAACAATGGTAAGCTACAGAAGATAATCATCACTTCAAGTAAGACTAAACAAATATAGGATGAGACAATAACAATTTCAATTAAAGATAAGCAGTTATGAAAATATAGCATGACGATAGAAGAGGCAAAATCTTCAATTAAGTCAAATAAGAGTCAAATAGGCAATAAGAGTAAATCCTAAAGCAATTAATTCTAAGTAAAGCATGTAGAAGTGAAACTAGCAAATAGGAACTCAAACGCATCACCAAAAACTTCATACACAGTGAGTATAAGAGCCTAAGAACCCTAAAGGCCAACTTTCCACAAATAAGTCCGAGCACGCACGCGTTACCTTGCGTACATGAACTACAATCTACATAGAAGACTCAATTCCTAAGGGAAAGTTCCCCACACAAGGTTAGACAAGATACTTACTTCAAAGAAGACAGGACGATACTCTAAAATGCACTTCTCGGGTTAAAAGACCTCTGGACGACTCAAATCTAACCAAAATAACTTTAAAGCACAAATAAAACTCATAAGAAACTATTCCGGATCATAAAGTCTCAATCTTTAACAAAATCCAAAAATTGGTCCAAAAGTAGACCCTTGAGATGGCACATCGGAATCTGACAAATTTTACAAAAAACGAATACCCATTCCGATACGAGTTCAACCATACAAAATTATCAAATTCCGACACCATTTGGTCCCCCAAATCATGATTTTTCATTTTAGAAATTTTCTTGAAAAACCAACATTTTTCTCAACACAAAATACAAATTAAATGATACAAACAAAGATAAAATCGTGTAATATATTAAATTCTAGGTGAAGAGCACTTGTCACACCTCCTTTTTATCACCCGAGGGGGAGTATAAGAGAGTTTTTTCAACTAAAGTGACATAAATCGAAATGAGATTATTTTATTTAATTTTCAGAGTCGCCACTTGGAATAATTTATTTGGTGGCCCAAGTCACCAGTTTATTTTAAAATCCCAAATCGAGGAAATTTCGACTTTATTTTAAAAGTCTGCAAATCAGAAATTCTAGATAAGGAATTCTGTTAACCCGGGAAAAGGTGTTAGGCATTTTCGGGTTCCGTGGTTCTAGCACGGTCTCTTAAACTATTAATAATGACCTAATTATCTGATTAATATATGTTTTAAACCTATTGTGCATTTTTAACCTTTTAAACCTCTTTTAATTATTTTAAACTGCTTTTAGGATTTATGAAATTATTTCTTGAACAAGTTACGATTGTCGTACACTTGTCATTTTGGAACACACCGCAATCCAAGCTACATGAAATGCACCCGCGGTTCGTGACATGTTTATTTTATTAAAAATTGAACTGGTTATGATCGGGTTACATGAAATACACCCCCGAATTTGGGAATTAAGTATCATAACTATGCCATGGGAACCGTACCCATAGTCAAGATGGTTTAGTATAAAACACGCCTAAAGCAACTACGAATGTTTAAAAAATATTTTCTACACTAAGTCAATATTAATATGAGGGCCATATGTTATGGATTTTGTTTGTGTATGACACACCTCAAATTATTTTACAAGGTTTGTGTTTCATTTAACCAAAACTAAGGGTACTCATATTTTAATCCTAATTTGAAGTTCAACTAAGAATCTTTTTGATCAAGGTCATGCTTAAAGGGTGAAGGTCTAGGCTTTTAGATCATTTGTTGAAAGGGATTTGGGCCAGCAATGACCCATTAATCATTTATTTGAGGATAATCGGCCATTTTGGGACTGTATTGAGCTAGAGTTTGGCCTAGAAGTGAAGAAGCCCAAAGACTCTGGTTGAGTCTGATTCAAACAACCCATATTGGACTTATATTAGGCGGGCCCAGTTGCTACATGTTCTCTAGCTGGGCCTATCCACCTTTACGTCCAATTTAACCAAATTTGCATATTTATAGCAGTTACAGTTCAATTGCTACTAAGTAAACATCAGCATTCAAAGATCAAACAATAATCCTGGTTTAAAAATTAATTACAAAATTTGCAAGAAGTAATAACATGTGTTTATACTATGATCTTCAAGGAAAAACATCACAATTAACATGTGTTTAACATCCAAGCCTATTTGCCTGGGCCCAGACTTGCTTAAATGAGTCCCATATTGGGCCTTGTTGCAAGTCTGGCCCAATTTGTGCCATGTTCAATCCATCACGCAGTAATAATGCTTATTGCAAAGTGGTCCAATTATTATGAACCTATACTAATAATTAAACATAACTATATTTAAAAATCCTTCCAACAGTCCATTTTTACTGGTGAAGGTCCATGAATTTGCAACATATTCCTAAGTATAACTAACATCTAAAGAAGAAAAGAAGAGAGAATTTATAGAGTTAAACAAAAGCAAATTTTTCCTTAACTTCATGCTTTTCTTATGCCAACAGATCCTTCCAAACCAAGCTTCAAACTTGCAAGAAATTAGCTATGGAGCTGTTTCTCACAAGTCAGCATTCAAACTCCAGCCCTGGAATTGCCTTGCTTTATTGCCCCTCACATACAACACAAAGAATGCAATTTTCAGTATTTATATGGATCCTATTGACTACAGCATCCCTATCTTTGAAATAACAAAGCGAAAGAAAGAAAGATGACCATTTCAGCATGCTGAACCTTCACATTTTTAGCCTAAAGTCTAACAATTTTCAAGTTTGAACATGTAAAAGGGAAGAGATCATAGATAATTATTAAGCCACACAATGAGAGTCATGCCGATTCTTTTCCATGTTAAGCAGTAAATCCAACCATATTCATACAAATTAATCAAACATCACATAGAATTCATTCATTGTACAAGCTTATTACTTAGTTTATCATTTCAGAAAAACGAAACAGCAATACATGAGGAAGGAACTGAAAGCAGTACCTTTAATGAACAACAATCAGAAACCAGCAATTATAAGATGAAAGAAAAGACTGGTTGAAAACTCCAAAAGAAAAGGAGCAGCAGCAGAAAACCAGACAAGAACAACAACCCAAAATGCTACCCAGAAAATGTGTAGTATTTTGCAGAATCATCATCTATTTTAGAGCAATATATCTGTATTTTCAGAACTTGTGTGCAGAGAATGCTAATGATTGTGTGTGTGTGAATGAAGGAATGCTTTTTCTTTTATAGAGTGTTTTCAAATGGCATCAAAAAAGCATATTCTAACCTAAATTCTGAATTTTCAGGATAGTACAACATCTAGACAGAGGATAAAATGTCCAGCTGTCCATTTTCAGCATTTTTTTACAACAGCTAGGGCATCTGTATATTTTTCTAGGAACTTCTTTTATTTTTATACCCTTTTTACTCCTAAAAATTTACTATTTACCCAAAAACTCTGACCTAATACCTTTTCCTATTTTAATTTGGTACTTTATCTTGATTCTAGAAGTTTCCTAGGCCATTACTGCTAAGATTCCTCATCTACCATTCCCAAACATCCTTGAAATACCCTTGTCATTACCCCTTTTTGACCTAAGACCCAGGCTACATAGCTGGCCAACTTTGGATCTAAGTAGTTGGGCCTTTTTTGTCAAGAAAAAGCTATTAAGGAATTCCTCAAATCAAACAACTCAAAGCAGCTTATATTAAATTTCTAAGGGATTGCCAAGTTGATTAATTCGATCTAATTGGGCAATTAAGCTCATTTGATTTAAAGACTGAACTACTCTTTAAACTACTTCAACAGTAGCAGTAGTAATCCAAACAAATCAATTACGATTAACTAGTAAACCACCAACTAACAAAAAATGAGAATTTAATTCTAAAGTACACCTGATTACTAACCAATTTGGCTAAATCAAATTAGGTCCAGAATTAAACTCAAACAACAATTCCAATATCTAAACATGCATGATTATTGATAATGAAAATCGGCTAACTAAAACATATTAAGAACTAACAATAAGGAAATAAGAAACATGAAACCCTAGACTAACAAATCAGTTGTCAATAAGCTACAAATTAAACCTAATCAACAAAAGAAAACAATCAAAAGAAAAGATGATCATGAAAAGAGAGTTAAACACAGTGTAAGACCAAGTTAATGGCGGTTTAAGACAAAGACCTTTTGCACATGAAAGAAAGATACAAAGATGAAGACAACCTAGGAATCAGAAAAAAGAAAAGAAAGAAGAAAGGACCTGAGGCTTTGGGGCAGGTGGTCATTAACTCTACCCATTTTAAAGGGGGTAATATGAACATTGTTCAACTATCAATCGACTGTTCTTGTTAAGAACAATCGACTAATGGACGTCTTGGGTTCATAGGACCCAACCTCAAACAAAAATCGAATAGGGTAATCTAGTGTTTCAGATTGATGATTTGAGGAGATTAGGACTGATTTGAAGGGGTTTGATGGTAGTTTAGGGTTTAGAGGGTGTGAGGACTGTAGGGTGTGATTTTGGGGCTGTTTGGGTGATTTAGGGTTTTGGGATTCCGAATTTGGATCTAAAATTTGAAGCGTTTGGTAAAGATTTGAAGGTGATGGCTTGGAGATTCGAAAAGGGTAGGAAAAAGGAATTATAGGGTGTAATTTTAGTGAGATTTGGGGTGTCGCTGCTGCCATGGGGCAATTTCCGGCGGTGGAACAAGGCGGAGCAGGCAAAGGAATTCAGGGCGACTAGGGTTTGGGGTTAGAGACAGTGATGATGTGAAATGGGGGTGTTTTTGGGGTTAGGGGGTGTATTTCGGACATTTATATGTTAATGGTTAATCAGTTCCCAGCTGCTTGATTTGAGACGATCAACAACTGGGATTATTTTGGGGCAAAACTGTGTAGTTTTAGGAGTGTGGGGGATTGGACCATGTAAGGCTGATTTGGGCTTGGGTCTAGGGTTAATTTTGGAGAAGAATTGGGCCGATTGGGTACAAAGAATTAAACTAAATTCATATTAAAAACCCCTTTTTTCAATTACCTCTTTTATTCCTTTTTCCCTTATTTTTTTTCTTTAATTAAAACCTAAATTAAATTCCTAAATTAATCTAAATTGTAAAATTAAGCCAAATATCTAATTATTAATTTTAAACAATTACTTCATCCTAAACTAAAAAAGAAAAATCACTAATCTAAGAATTAAAAACAAAAAATAAAAATGAGCCATTTTTGTGATTTTCATTTTCAATAAAATAAATAATTAACTAATTAATCCTAAAAAATATAAAAACGAAACCTAAATGCAATGCATGGTATTTTTAACATTTTTCATGATTTTAATAAAAATTAAACGTGCACAAAAATACAAGCAATTAATAAAAATCCTTTAAAATGGAAAATAATTTAGAAAAATCTATTTTCTTGGATTTTATAGGAGTATTTCATATAGGGCAAATATTACATGCTCACAGCTGCCCCTCTCTTGAAAATATTACATCACAATTACGAGTGATTTTTGCCTGTTTGAAACTTCCATGAGAAGCATCCTTTGAAAAAGTCTGACCGAACCTTGCTTCGGAGGTTGCCTACATATCCTTGGTTGTAAAGAAATCAGGTCAGTGTAGTTCTGGAAGTTTTGGTAGCTAGGACTACCGGGAGAGCTGTGATTTCACTGCTATTGCTGTTGTTTCTGCTTGCTGAGCTATTTATTACACCAAAATAAAAAATGACAGCTAATCTTGCTAAGCCTATCATCTACGAGTTACAAGATTCCTATCTATAAACCTTCTAAAGCTCGATCTTGAGTCTTGGCTGGTTCTTCCTGCAGACTCTGATCTGAATCGTGATGCCCGTTAGCTGCAACTGCTGGTTCATTCTTCTTCAGCTTCTCGGATCAAGGGGGGACATGCAAAACTTGTGACTTCAATCATATCTTGAGCAGTTTGCATCTTTTTTCAGCTTCTAGAGTTAGAGTTCAACTTCTTTTCTTGTTCTTCTTTTCTTTTATTTGGGTTGAGACGTCTTCTTTTGTCCATATCAAACCTTGTGCCTCACGGTAAAAACCTATTCAGGCACCAAAGCAAACAAATGAACGAATTTTTTCTGCCCTAGTTTTCATTAGGAAAATTTCGTGAGTTATTGTAACAAAATCTGAACTACTTCTTTATTGAAAGCAATTAAAATCGGGATTGTGTATCCCTGAAGAAAAGAGATTATGGAGTGGAGAACCTATATATAAAATGCAATCATATAGGGATCGGAGGCCCCAATTGGGAAGATTACCAGGTTATGCTGGAAAAATGACCGGGTTATGCCGAAAAGGTCCTCGGGTTATGCCGGGGAAGGTCATCGGGTTTTGCCGGAAAGGTCCACGGGTTATGCCAGAAAAGTCATCGGGTTATGCCAGAAAAGGTCCTCGGGTTATGCCGGGGAGGTCTATAGGTTTTGCCGGGAAAGTCATCGGGTTATGTCGGAAAAGGTCCTCGGGTTATACCGGGGAGGTCCACGGTTTATACCGGGAAAGTCATCGGGTTATGCCGGAAAAGGTCCTCGGTTTATGCCGGGGAGGTCCACGAGTTATGCCGGGAGAGTTATCGGGTTATGCCGGAAAAGGTCATCGGGTTATGCTGGAAAAAGTTCTCAAGTTATGCTGGGGAGGTCCACGGGTTATGCCGGGAGAGTCATCGGGTTATGCCGGAAAAGGTCCTCGGGTTATGTTGGGGAAGTCATCGGGTTATGCCGGAAAGGTCCTCGGATTATGCCGGGGATCAACTAGGGGGTGAGATCCTATGTTGGAAAGATTACCAGGTTATGCTGACATCAGTTAGGGAGTGAGACCCTATGTTGGAAAAGACGCAGCTAGGGATTGAAGACCCTCTACTACCATGATTTTGAATTTTTCTTCTTCTTTATTTTCATTTCATTTCATCATCATTTTTTTTCTTTTTTTATTTCACTTTTCATTTTATTTAGGAGAATGAATGAAGAGTTTAAAGGACTTCCCTTTTCGGTTCAACCTTTGCTGCAGAACCGTTTTGGTTTCTGCGTGCCTTGCTTTTATTGCACCTGCTTCTTACAAAGTTGTTTTGGACTACGCCTGTTTTCCTGTTTTCAAATCAAAGAACAATTTGTCAGTTTGAAACGGTGGTTGGTTTTATGGCCTTGATTGTTTCGATCACTTGATCTCGGCCCAACTCTTTCGATGAAAATCTCGATTGCTCGCTGACTTTCTGGAAATCGGTCTCTTTTCTAAACCCAGAGAACTTGACTTTCAAAAATTTCACATGATGATTAACCCATGCAGGTCTTGTCCTTTCCATCCTATTTTGCTTTTGTGGGCGTTTGACTTTGATTTCCTTTATTTTCAAGCGTTTGGACTCTGGAGCATCGGCCAACATGGCCAGTCGAGATCGACTTAATACACCTACTGAGGCTGGGTGTTTTTTCTTAAATTTTACATTTCTGTCAAACAAAAACCTTGTAAAATAAATCTTTCCATCTTTTATTTGTATTAGTTTCGGAGGAGAATTGGACCGAAAGGGATTCAAAGAAAAGTAAACAACAGACAGGATAATAAATTTAAACGAGAAGTGTCTCTTTCGGGGGAAGGAAAAAAGGACTTATATGGAGTGCATGAGGATTTCAGTAGATATGACATGCTTTTTGGACTGGATAGACGATCTGCGCAACCATCCAATCTCTCATAAAGACCTTTCTTAATCCATATCTCAAAATCGAGAAACCTTTCCAGGACTCTTATCAGTGGCGATGGTTGTAAGTGATTCCCTTTTTTGATCAGTGGCGCCCTTTGCGGGTTTTCACAACCGACCTATCTCATTTCTCTTCTCACCATCGCCTGATAGTGCTCTTTGTGAGTTTTCACTAATAAGACTCTCTCATTTTCCATTTCTCTACTCACCATCGCCTTACGGTTCCCGTGTGGGTTTTCACCGATAAGACTCTCTCATTTTATTTCTCTCATTTGATTGTATCAAATCCAAATAACCAACATCCTCCCATTTTGAACATCTTTACTGATTGATCATAAGAACTTTGAACAAGATTTAGGGTAAAAGACTTTGGATTGAATTACAACTTTGGAACCTTTCAGGCGAACTGTCGCCGAACCATTGTAAATTCTACCCCAGTTTAGACTTTGGGGGAATATGGATTTTGTTTTTTGTGTGACTGAACCCTAGAGAGAGGCTGCCTACGTATACTTTTGGAATCAAGTCGAACGTAGTTCAGGGAAACTTTGTTTTTGATTGATTTTTTTACAAGCATTTTCGGGTTTCAAAGAGGGTAATCAAAGAAAGGTAATCGGCTGAAAGGGTTAGCAAAGGATTGAAGTGTTTGGGGTAGCAAGAATGAAAGCCTTCGTCATCCCAATAGGATAATATTGGTATCGCAGAATGGTTAAACATAATACCTTTTCACCGCGTCTGCATTGGCTGTTGTTTCCGAGAAATTTCCTTCAATGTCTCCCAAGTACAATGCCCCTTTCGGCAACAATTTTCTTATAATGTATGGACCTTACCAGTTTGGAGCGAACTTACCTTTTGCTTCCTTGTGATGTGGGAGAATACGTCTTAAAACGAGTTGCCCTACCTCAAGATTCCTAGGTTGCACTTTCTTTTTTAGGCACGGGCCATTCTTTGTTGATACAACAGCCCATGGAAAACTGCGGCCATCCGCTTTTCATCAATCAAGGTCAACTATTCTAAACAGGTTTTGACCCACTTATTATCCTCAATCTCATCTTCAACGATGATTCGAAGAGATAGAATTTCATTTTCTGTGGGTATTACAACTTCAGTGCCATAAACCAATAGATAGGGTGTTGTTCCAACTAATGTGCGTACAGTTGTGCAATATCCTAACAATGAAAAAAGCAACTTTTCATGCCATTTCCTAGAACTTTGGATCATCTTTTTGAGAATCTTCTTGATTTTCTTGTTTGCTGCTTCAACAACACCATTAGCTTTGGGCCGATAAGGGGTAGAATTTCGATGAGTGATCTTAAATTGTTCACATATCTCCCTCATCAAGTGACTATTCATGTTTGCAGCATTGTCCGTAATGATAGTTGTATGAATACCAAAACGACAGATGATGTTAGAGTGCACGAACTCTACCACTGCTTTCTTAGTGACGGCTTTGAGAGTGACTGCTTCAACCCATTTTGTGAAGTAGTCAATGGCAACCAAAATGAATCTATGCCCATTTGGAGCTTTTAGCTTGATTAGCCCAATGACATCCATACCCCAAGCAACGAACAACCACGGTGCTGATATAAGATGCAGTTTTGAAGGTGGTGCATGAATCAGGTCACCATGTACCTGACACTGATGACACTTTCGGACAAAACTGAAGCAATCTTTTTCCATAGTCATCCAGTAATAACCTGCTCGAAGGATTTTCTTTGCAAGGACGTATCCATTCATATGGGGCCCACATACTCTTGTGTGCACTTTATTCATGATTCTTCTAGCCTATTGGGCATCAATACATCTTAAAAGGTTCAAATCTGGAGTCCTTTTGTACAAGACCTTCCGCTCAAGAAGAAAGCACTGGCAAGCCTCCTAATGGTTCTCTTTTGGTCTCCACTAGCTTGCTCGGGATATTCCTTTGTTTTCAAGAATCTTTTGATATCGTGATACCATGGTTGAACATCTGGTTCCACCTCAATTGTATTGGAATAACCATGTCTTTCTCGGATTTGAATTTCCAATAGGTCAATATGGACATTGCCTGGATACGGTAGCATTGAGGCCAAAGTAGCTAGTACATTGGCTAACTCATTGTGAAACCGAGAAATGTACCTCAATTCGATGGATTTGAACCGTTTGCTATGATCTTCCACATGTTGTCTGTATGGAAGAAGCTTGACATCCCGAGTTTCCTATTCACCTTGAGCTTGTCGGATAATCAAGTCAAAATCTTCCATGATTAACAATTCTTCTATATCCTGATCGATTGCCATGTTCATGCCCATAATACATGCTTCATACTCGGCAGTGTTGTTTGTGCAGAAAAACTAAAGCCGGGCTGTGGCCGAATAGTGCTGACCAGTGGGTGAAATCAAAATTGCCCCAACCCCGACACCTTTTGCATTCACAGCTTCATCGAAGAACATTTTCCAAGTATTGGTTCTTTTGGAATTACCTCAACTGAATTTACTTCCTCGTCCGGAAAGTAAGTACTCAAAGGCTGATATTCATCATCAACATGATTCTTAGCTAAGTGGTCTGCCAAAGCTTGAGCTTTCATTGTTGTGCAGGTGACATAGACTGTCGAACTCGGTGAGCAGGATTTGCCATTTTGCTAACCTTTTCGTGGGCATCGACTTTTGGAATATGTACTTCAAAGGGTCCAATCTGGAAATGAGATAGGTGGTGTAATCCAACAAATAATTCCTAAGCTTCTGAGTGACCCAGGTTAAAGCGCAAAAAGTTATTTCCAACAAAGTGTACTTGGCTTCATAACTAGTGAACTTCTTGCTCAAGTAGTATATGGCTTGTTCCTTCTTCCCGGTCACATCATGTTGCCCGAGGACACATCCAAAGGAATTCTCCAAGACTGTCAAATACAAAAAAAAAGGCCTTCCAGGTTCGGGTGGGACCAGGACTGGCGGATTCGACATATATTCTTTGATTTTGTCGAAAGCTTCCTGACACTCATCTGTCCACCTAATCACCGCATCTTTCTTCAGCAACTTAAAAATGGACTCACACGTGGAAGTCAACTGAGAAATGAATCTGCTAATGTAATTCAACCTACCCAGTAGACTGTGACAACCCAAAAGGGTCATCACCGTAATTCTTCCTTGTTTCGTGCTTCCGAGGCCTTGAAAACCTCGCTGTTAGTTGCCTCGATTTGCGTGCACAGTCCGGGCGCGTAGCCGGAAAGCTTTTATGTTGAAATATGTGAATTATGTGAAATATTTGATGAATTTTGATATTAATATGCATAATATTGATGGGAGTGTGCCCGGAATCAAATTCCGAGGTCCCAAGCCCGACAAATGAATTTTTGTGTGAAATTGTGTTCTGAAATTAATTAAGGAAAAGGAAGAAGAAAATTGATCAGAAAACTGTGGTATTGGGCTCGTATTTTGGTTCCAACGCCCGGTACGAGTCTTAAATATGTTTTAAGCACTATCTGTAAAGTTTGGCTAAAAACGAACGTCATATGACGTGTTTCGGACTTAAAATGGAGAATTTGAGTTTTATGAAAGTTGAAAGAAAATCATGTGTTTCGAGGCTTGATCCTATGTATATGATGTCGTTTTGGCGATTTGATCGCACGAGTAAGTCCGTAAGGTGTTTTCGAGATCATATGAATGTTTGGTTTGGAGCCCCGAGGGCTCGGGTGAGTTTTGAGTGGGGCCCGTGAGGTCTTAGACATTAAAAATGCAGGTTCAGATATTGCAGGCCCTAGTGCGGCCGCGGCCATTTCCGCGCGGACCGCTCTGGCAGCCACGCGGCCGCGGTGCTTTTCTGTGCGGTCCGCGTGGTGGGGTTCAGATGGTCGGTAGTTAGTTCGACCAACGCGACCGCGCACCAAATCAGTGCGGTCCGCGCTGGGTGGGTTCAGAGTGCCCACTTCTTCCCTCCCTCGGTGCGGCCGCGGTACATTTATGCGCGGTCCGCGCCAGCCCCCAATAAAGTATATAAACTCGAGATTTTCAGTCATTTTTCCACTTTTCAAGAACCCAAAACCTAAGAGGCGTGTTTCCAAACAACGTTTCTTCTCCAAAACGTTTGGTAAGTGATTTCTAACTTAATTTCTTTATTCCTTGACATCTTTTAACATGATTTCAACTTGAATCAAGGATTTTCATAAATGGGAATTGGGGGTTTTGGTTAGAACTTAGGTTTTTCTTAAATTTGGGGAGTTGGACCTCAAATTGAGGTCCGATTTCAACGCTAAGCATATATTTGGATTCATGGGGGGATGGGTAACTGGGTTTTGGTCCGAACCTCGAGTTTTAACCATGTGGGCTCGGGGGCATTTTCGACCTTTTCTTTTTGGGAAAAACCTTGTAAAAAAAACTATTTTTATGCATTGGGGTTAGTTTCAATAGTATTTATTAATGCATTCAAGTAATTTGTGACTAGATTCGAGAGGTTGGGTGGTGAATTCGAGGGGTAAAGCTATTCTAGAAGCGTGAGTTGAGTTTGGAGAATTCAAGGTAAGTGACTTGTCTAACCTTGTGTGGGGGACCTTTCCCCTTTGGATGTGCTATATTTGATAATTGAAATGCCCTGTACGTGAGGTGACGAGTGCGTACTTGAGATAATTGTTGAAAATCCGGGGGTTTTTCCTTAAGTATTTCAATTGAGTTCTTTTCTTGTTTTATTCTACTTATGAATTTAGCATGTTGCTAGTCTAGAAAGGCATGTTTAGTTGACTTAATTGTCTATTTTCTTAAATTGCCTGAATTGCTTTACGTGAAGCATGTTAGGCTAGAAGTAAATGTTCACTTGGTACGAAATTAGCGTTTGATTTAATATTCTTGTGTTGCTACTCTGTGTTTTAAATTGGGACTACGGGTCAGATTCCCGGGAGATTCCCCCTGCACATTTACTTTGGTACTACGGGTTAGATTCCCGGGAGATCCCCCGCACATATACTAAGGATACCGAGAGATCCTCGGGATACCAAGAGATCCCTAGTACATATTGAGGATACCAAGAGATCCACTGTGCATCAAATGCATAAAGGTTGCTGGGGCATTGGTCAGCCCAAATGACATAACAAGGAACTCGTAATGGCCATACCGAGTCCTGAAAGCAGTCTTCGGGATATCTAGTTCTCGAATCTTCAACTGATGGTAACCTGAGCGCAAATCAATCATAGAAAACACTCGTGCGCCCTGAAGCTGGTCAAATAGATCATCGATATGAGGCAAAGGATAACGGTTCTTAACTGTAACTTTGTTCAACTGGCGATAATCAATACACATACGCATAGAACCATCCTTTTTCTTTACAAACAAGACATGAGCACCCCAAGGCGATACACTGGGCCGAATAAAACCCTTATCAAGCAATTTTTGCAACTGATCCTTCAACTCCTTCAACTTAGGAGGAGCCATACGATATAGGGGAATAGAAATGGGCTGAGTGCCCGACAATAGATCAATGCCAAAATCAATATCTCTATCAGGCGGCATGCCGGGAAGATCAGTTGGAAACACATCGGGAAAATCTTGTACTACTGAAACTGAATCAACTGAAGGAGTATCAATACTGACGCCTCTCACATAAGCTAAGTACGCGGCACACCCCTTTTCAACCATACGCTGAGCATTAAGAAAAGATATAACTCTACTGGGAGTGTGATCTAAAGTACCACTCCACTCAACACGCGGAATACCTGGCATAGGCAGCATCACAGTCTTGGCGTGACAATCAAGAGTAGCATAATGGGGAGACAACCAGTCCATGCCTAGAATAATATCAAAATCAACCATGTTGAGCAACAATAGGTCTACTATGGTCTCAAAACCACGAACAGTGACCAAACACGATCGATAAATGCAGTCCACAACAATAGAATCTCCCACAGGAATAGATACATAAACAGAAGAACTTAACGAATCTCGAGCTACACCCAAATTCGGAGAAAAATAAGAAGACATATAAGAATAAGTGGAGCCTGGATCGAATAGAACCGATGCATCTCTGTGACAACCCTGTATAATACCTGTGATGACGAAATCAGAGGCAACAGCCTCGGTACGGGAAGGAAGGGCATAGTATCTGGTCTGGACTCCCCCTCTAGGGCGACCTCTACCTCCCCGACCTCCACCTCTAGCTGGTAGAGTAGGTGGGGTAGAAACTGGAGCTGTAACCATAGCCTGAGAACTCTGCGGGGCACGCTGTGGCTAAGAAGTGTGTGGAGGTGCACCCCTCCCAAGTCTAGGGCAATCCCTCACCACGTGACGTGTGTCACCACACTCAAAACAAGCTTTGGGAGGATGTGGTAGCTGTGACTGGCTAGGGCCAGGTCTGCTAGGCTGACCTCTAAAAGCACCCCGCGCAGGAGGCGCACTAGAAACTGGAGGTGCATAATATGGCTCCTGAGATCTGGGAGGAGCTGGAGCATTGCTGGCTGCTGGAAGAGCTGAATGAACGGGGCGACTCATATAGCCCCTACCATGACGACCTGCAGCTGGGGTACGGGCACCAGAAAAATGGCCCAACTCACGATACCTCTTGGCCTCCCTCTCCTCTCTCTCCCTAGCATGCATACCCTCAACCCTCCTAGCAATGATCACTACCTGCTGATAAGAAATATCCATCTCCAACTCACGAGCCATGCTAGATCTGATGGGAGGAATAAGCCCCTCAATAAACCGGCGAACCCTCTCGCGGATAGTAGCAACCAAGGCTGGTGCATGCCTAGCCAATCTATTGTAACGGATAGCATACTCTGAAATAGTCATAGCACCCTAGCACAAATGCTCAAACTCTGCACGCCATGCATCCCTGAGGCTCTGAGGGACGAACTCTCTCAAAAACATGTCTGAGAACTGGGTCCAAGTCAGTGAAGCAGCCTCGTCTGGATTGTCTAACTCATAGGTGCGCCACCACTCATAGGCGGCTCCCCGAAGTTGGAAAGCAGTGAAAGAAACCCCGCTCGATCCGGTAATACCCATAGTACGAAGAATACGGTGGCAATCCTCCAGAAATCCCAAGGCATCATCTGTCGCTAGTCCACTGAAAACCGGAGGATCATACTTCTTGAACCTCTCGAGTCTCCGCTGCTCATCCTCAGAAGCAACTGCCCCATCCTCGGCTGAACTGGAACTGTAGTCTGTATAGGAATGATCTCTAGGACCTTCTCAACCTGCGCTCGCTGCTCAGGAGTGTGGGCGGCGGGAGTCTATTCCCCTCCCCCGGTCTGGGATGTGGCTGCAGCAAGGGGAAACAACCCTTCCTGAGCCAGCGTGGTATACATACTCATAAACTGTGCCAATGTCTCCTGAAGGGCTGGAGTAGTAGTGGTTGTAGGCATGTCGGGTGCTTGAACTCTGGTTAGATCTGCTAGCGGTACCTCAGCGGCAACTCGTGCAGGTGCTCTGGCTGCACCCCGTGCACGTCCACGACCTCTGCCCTGACCCCTGCCTCTAACGGATGCAGGAGGGGGTGCGGGTACCTGATCATCCCGAGTAACACGTGTCCTCACCATCTGTGAGAGAGTAGAAGACAGAAGTTTAGAATTGATGTCAAAAATATCGCATGACAAGGACATCAATGAAGTGAAGAATTTTTCCTAAACAGTTACATAGCCTTTCGTAGATAAGTACAGACGTCTCCGTACCGATCAGTGAGACTCTAATAAACCGGTCTGTGTTCCGTGACTCCTATGAACCTAGAGCTCTGATACCAACTTGTCACGACCCTAGTTCACCAACCATGAACATGTCATGACGGCACCTAGTCTCCATGACCAGGTAAGCCTAACACTTGCGAAAACATAATAATTGCAGAAAAATAGAATACCATATTTAATTATCTAAAACGGAAATTGTACTTTATGTCGCTCGGCATATACGACTCAATATCTCAAGACTAAAACAATCCTAAAACCCGGAAACTCACGGGAAAACACATGCTACAGAAATGTATAGTAAGGCTCCAAACTCCAGAATATCTATGAAACGGAAGGAAAGAGAACTAAGTACTAAAGATAGAATAAAGAGCGAGACTCGTCGGTCTGCGGACGCAGCAGATCTACCTCGAAGTCTCCGTAGTCCTCCTGCCTCACTAATAGTGTGCCTGAGTAGAGGTACATGGATCTGCACACGAAAATCATGCGCAGAAGAGGCGTGAGTACACCACAGCGGTACTCAGTAAGTGCCAAGCCTAACCTCGGTTGGGTAGTGACGAGGAAGGTTAGGGCCCTACTGAGGTTATATAAATATAAAGATGCCAGGATAAGATAAGCAGTGCAATTGAGAACCTATAGTAAGAATCTATGTAGGATAATAAGAGTACAATAACGGAAACAATGATGAAAGCAAACCATAAGGAAAGTAACCGGGGATCTCTAAGTATCCCGAGGATCTCTTAGTATCCTCGACATGTACTAGGGATCTCTTGGTATCCCGAGGATCTCTCGGTATCCTCAATATAAGCCAGGGATCTCTTGGTATCCCGAGGATCTCTTGGTATCCTCAATATGTACTAGGGATCTCTTGGTATCCCGAGGATCTCTCGGTATCCTCAATATATGTACGGGGGATCTCTTGGTATCCCGAGGATCTCTCGGTATCCTCAATATAAGCCAGGGATCTCTTGGTATCCCGAGGGTGTTTCGACCATATCTTGACTCGTTCGTCATTGTCTTTATTGATGATATTCTGATGTATTCCCGGAGTCGGGAAGATTATGAGCAGCACCTGGGAACTATGCTTCAGATTCTGAAAGAGAAGAAGTTATATGCTAAGTTCTCAAAATGTGAGTTTTGGTTGGATTCAGTGGCATTCTTAGGCCACGTGATTTCGTGTGAAGGTATTCAGGTGGATCCGAAGAAGGTAGAGGCCATGCAGAGTTGGCCTAGACCATCCTCAGCTACCAAGATCCGCAGTTTCCTTTATGAAGGGGTTTTCATCGATTGCAGCCCCTATGACCAGGTTGACCCAGAAGGGTGCTCCATTTAAGTGGACGAAGGAGTGTGAGGCGAGCTTTCAGAAGCTTAAGACAGCCTTGACCGCAGCCCCAATTTTGATACTGCCTACATGTTCGGGGTCTTATACGGTCTATTATGATGCCTCAAGGGTTGTCCTTGGAGCGGTGTTGATGTAGGATGGTAGGGTGATTGCCTACGCGTCCAGACAGTTAAAGATACATGAGAAGAATTATCCTGTCCACGACCTTGAGTTAGCTGCCATTGTTCATGCCCTAAAGATTTGGCGCCACTATCTGTATGGTGTGGCGTGTGAGGTGTTCACAGATCATAAGAGTCTTCAGTATTTGTTCAAGCAAAAGGAGTTGAATTTGAGGCAGAGGAGGTGGTTGGAATTGTTGAAAGATTATGACATCACTATCTTATATCACCCGGGAAAAGCCAATGTGGTGGTCGACGCCTTGAGTAGGAAGTTAGCCAGTATGGGCAGTCTTGCTTATATCCCGGTCGGTGAGAGACCGCTTGCATTGGACGTTCAGGCTTTGGCAAATCAGTTTGTGAGGTTGGACATTTCTGAGCCTAGTTGAGTATTAGCTTGCACGGTCGCTCGTTCTTCGTTATTGGAGCATATCCGTGATCGGCAGTTTGATGATCCCCATTTGTGTGACTTGAGAGACACGGTACAACGTGGAGGTGCCAAGAAAGTGACCTTGGGAGATGATAGTGTATTGATATTGCAGGGTCGAGTTTGTGTGCCTAACGTGGATGGGCTTCGGGAATTGATTTTAAAGGAGTCCCATAGCTCCCGGTACTCTAATCATCCGGGCGCCGCGAAGATGTATCAGGATTTGCGGCAGCATTATTGGTGGCGTAGAATAAAGAAATATATTGTGGCATATGTGGCACGGTGTTTGAATTCTCAGCAGGTTAAGTATGAGCATCAGAGACCTGGTGGGTTGTTTCAGAGGATTAACCTTCCCGAGTGGAAGTGGGAGCGAATCACTATGGACTTCGTTACTGGACTTCCGTTGACTCGGAAGAAGTTTGACGCAGTTTGGGTTATTGTTGATAGGCTGACCAAGTCAGCGCATTTTATTCCCGTTGCAGCCACCTATTCATCATAGAGATTAGCTAAGATTTACATCAGGGAGATCGTCCTCCTTCATGGGGTGCCCATATTTATCATTTCGGATCGGGGTCCGCAGTTTACCTCACATTTCTGGAGAGTAGTTCAGCGAGAGTTAGGCACTCAAGTGTAGTTGAGCACAACATTTCATCCCCAGACGGACGGTCAGTCCGAGATGACTATTCAGATTCTTGAAGATATGCTCCGAGCCTGTGTTATTGATTTTGGAGGCTCGTGGGACCAGTTTTTGCCTTTAGCAGAGTTCACCTACAACAAAAGCTACCAGTCCAGCATCCAGATGGCTCCGTATGAGGCGTTGTATGGTAGGCGATGTCGGTCTCCAGTTGGATGGTTTGAGCCGGGAGAGGCTCGATTATTGGGTACTGATTTGGTTCAGGAGGCCTTGGATAAAGTCCGGATTATTCAGGATAGACTTCGTATAGCTCAGTCCAGACAGAAGAGTTATGCAGACCGTAAGGTCAGAGATGTTGCTTTCATGGTTGGTGAGCGGGTATTGCTCCGTGTATCGCCTATGAAGGGCGTGATGAGATATGGGAAGAAGGGCAAGCTCAACCCTAGGTTCATCGGTCCATTTGAGATTCTTGATCGTGTGGGAGAAGTGGCTTATAGACTTGCCTTGCCACCTAGATTGTCAGTTGTGCATCCCGTGTTTCATGTATCTATGCTCCGGAAGTAACACGGCGATCCATCACATGTGTTGGATTTCAGCACTTTCTAATTGGACAAGGATCTGTCATATGAGGAGGAGTCGGTGGCTATTCTAGACCAGCAGGTTCGATAGTTGAGGTCGAAGAGTTTTCCTTCAGTGCGTGTTCAGTGGAGAGGTCAGCCTTCTAAGGCATCGACCTGGGAGTCCGAGTCTGATATGCGAAGCCGTTATCCTCATTTATTTCCCGACTCAGGTACTTCTTTCATTTGTCCGTTCGAGGACGAACAGTCATTTTAGAGGTGGAGAATATGACGACCCAAAGGGGTCATCAACGTAATTCTTCCTTGTTCCGTGCTTCCGAGGCCTTGAAAACCTCGTTGTTTAGTTGCCTCGATTTGCGTGCGCAGTCCGGGCGCGTAGTCGGAAAGCTTTTATGTTGAAATATGCAAATTATGTGAAACATTTGATAAATTTTGATATTAATATGCATAATATTGACTTTGGTCATCATTTTGGGTAAACAGACCCGGACTTGTGATTAGACGGTCCCGGAGGGTCCGTAGAAAAATATGGGACTTGGGAGTGTGCCCGGAATCAAATTCCGAGGTCCCAAGCCCGAGAAATGAATTTTTGTGTGAAACTGTGTTCTGAAATTAATTAAGGAAAATGAAGAAGAAAATTGATCAGAAAACTGTAGTATCGGGCTCGTATTTTGGTTCCGACGCCCGGTACGAGTCTTAAATATGTTTTAAGCACTATCTATAAAGTTTGGCTAAAAACAGACGTCATATGACGTGTTTTGGACTTAAAATGGGGAATTTGAGTTTTATGAAAGTTGAAAGAAAATCATGTGTTTCGAGGCTTGATCCTATGAATATGATGTCGTTTTGGCGATTTGATCGCACGAGTAAGTCCGTAAGGTGTTTTCGAGATCATATGAATGTTTGGTTTGGAGCCCCGAGGGCTCGGGTGAGTTTTGAGTGGGGCCCGAGAGGTCTTAGACATTAAAAATGCAGGTTCAGATATTGCAGGCCCTAGTGCGGCCGCGGCCATTTCCGTGCGGTCCGCGCTGGCAGCCATGCGGCCGCGGTGCTTTTCTGTGCGATCCGCGTGGTGGGGTTCGGAGGGTCGGTAGCCAGGTCTACCAGCGCGACCGCGCACCAAATCAGCGCGGTCCGTGCTGGGTGGGCTCAGAGAGCCCACTTCATCCCTCCCTCGACGCGACTGCGGTACGTTTCTGCGCGGTCCGCGCCAGCCCCCAGCAAAGTATATTAATTCGGGATTTTCAGTCATTTTTCCACTTTTCAAAAACCCAAAACCTAAGAGGCGATTTTCCAAACAACTTTTCTTCTTCAAAACGATTGGTAAGTGATTTCTAACTTAATTTCTTTATTCCTTGACATCTTTTAACATGATTTCAACTTGAATCAAGGATTTTCATAAATGGGAATTGGGGGTTTTGGTTAGAACTTACGTTTTTCTTAAATTTGGGGAGTTGGACCTCAAATTGAGGTCCGATTTCAACACTAAGCATATATTTGGATTCATGGGGGGATGGGTAACCGGGTTTTGGTCCGAACCTCGAGTTTCGACCATGTGGGCCCGGGGCCATTTTTGACCTTTTTATTTTTTTGGGAAAAACCTTGTAAAAAAAAACTATTTTTACTTGAGCTAATTGTTAAAAATCCGATTTTTCCTTAAGTATTTCAATTGAGTTCTTTTCTTGTTTTATTCTACTTGTGAATTTAGCATGTTTCTAGTCTAGAAAGGCATGTTTAGTTGACTTAATTGTCTATTTGCTTAAATTGCCTGAATTGCTTTACGTGAAGCATGTTAGGCTAGAAGTAAATGTTTACTTGGTACGAAATTAGCGTTTAATTTAATATTCTTGTGTTGCTGCTCTGTGTTTTAAATTGGGACTATGGGTTAGATTCCCGGGAGATTCCCCCTGCACATTTACTTTGGGACTACGGGTTAGATTCCCGGGAGATCCCCCGCACATATATTGAGGATACCGAGAGATCCTCGGGATACCAAGAGATCCCTAGTACATATTGAGGATACCAAGAGATCCTCGGGATACCAAGAGATCCCTGGCTTATATTGAGGATACCGAGATATCCTCGGGATACCAAGAGATCCCTAGTACATGTTGAGGATACCAAGAGATCCTCGGGATACCAAGAGATCCCTAGTACATATTGAGGATACCAAGAGATCCTCGGGATACCAAGAGATCCCTAGTACATATTGAGGATACCAAGAGATCCTCGGGATACCAAGAGATCCCTGGCTTATATTGAGGATACCGAGAGATCCTTGGGATACCAAGAGATCCCTAGTACATGTCGAGGATACTAACAGATCCTCGGGATAGTTAGAGATCCCCGATTACTTTCCTTATGGTTTGCTTTCATCATTGTTTCCGTTATTGTACTCTTATTATCCTGCATAGATTCTTACTGTAGGTTCTCAATTGCACTGCTTATCTTATCCTGACATTTTTATATTTTATATAACCTCAGTAGGGCCCTGACCTTCCTCGTCACTACCCAACCGAGGTTAGGCTTGGCACTTACTGAGTACCGCTGTGGTGTACTCACGCCTCTTCTGTGCATGTTTTTCATGTGTAGATCCAGGTACCTCTACTCAGGTGCACTATCAGTGAGACAGGAGGACTACGGAGACTTCGAGGTAGATCTGCTGCGTCCGCAGACCAACGAGTCTCCCTCTTTATTCTATCTTTAGTTCTTAGTTCTCTTTCCTTCCGTTTGTTAGATATTCTGGAGTTTGGAGCCTGACTATACATTTCTGTAGCCTGTGTTTTCCCATGAGTTTCCGGGTTTTGGGATTGTTTTAGACTTGAGATATTGAGTCGTATATGCCGAGCGGCATTCAGTACAATTTCCTTTTTAGATAATTAAATATGGTATTCTATTTTTCCGTAATTATTATGTTTTCGCAAGTGTTAGGCTTACCTGGTCACGGAGACTAGGTGCCATCATGACATGTTCACGGTTGGTGAACTAGGGTCGTGACATAGACTCATAACCTCTTTCTTGGTTCTCGGAGGAGGCAAATCCCGAATAGACTTTATCTTTGTTGGATCTAGCTCAATGCCCCTCCGACTTACTACAAACCCCAAAAGTTTCCCAGATGGTACTCCAAATGCGCACTTGGATGGATTTAACTTCATGTCATACATACACAGATGCTCAAAGAACTTTCTCAGATCCTGAACATGGTCGTCTTGCGTTCTTGATTTAATGATCACATCATCCACATACACCTCAATTTCCTGGTGCATCAGCTCATGGAAAATGGCAGTCATAGCTCTCATGTAAGTTACCTCGGCGTTCTTCAAAACGAACGACATGACCCTGTAACAATAAGTACCCCAAGATGTGGTGAAGGCCGTCTTTTCTGCATCCTCTTCATCCATCAGGACTTGATGATACCCAGCATAACAATCTAGAAAAGACTGTATCTCATGTTTGGCACAGTTGTCAACAAGGATGTGGATGTTTGGTAATAGGAAGTTGTCCTTGGGGCTTGCTTTGTTCAAATCCCGATAATCAACACACACTCGGGTTTTCCCATCTTTCTTTGGTACTGGGACCACATTGGCCAACCATGTGGTGTATCGGACCACTCAGATCACACCTGCTTTCAGCTGTTTGGTGACTTCTTCTTTAATCTTGTCACTGATATCCATTTTAAACTTTCTCTGCTTTTGTTGAATAGGGGGTAACCGGGGTAACTTGGAAATTTATGTACCACTAAATCAACACTCAGTCTTGGCATATCATCATAGAACCAGGCAAACACGCCTTTGAATTCGAACAAAAGTTGGATCAATGCATCCCTAGTTCTTTCATCAGTGTGAATGCTTATCATGGTTTTTTGGACCTCTTCTAAATTACCCAAATTAACTAGCTCAGTTTCATTTAAGTTTGGCTTAGACTTATTCTCAAATTGTTCCAATTCTTGGTTTATTTCCCTAAAAGCCTCATCTTCATCGTATTCTGGTTCTTGATTCATTATTTCATAATGAGACAGTGTGTTAGAATCTGGGCATAAAGTCCGCAAACATGTCATGTTATTTAAGTCTGTATTATTATAACTGAAAGAAGAAATAAGATAAATAACAAAATCAGAAAGAGTAAAGAAAGAGATTCATAGAGGATGAAATATTGATTTCATTTCATTGAATTTGAAGATAGAAGGCATTACATTGGAATTTTAAAGTCAATAAACTAAAGACATTCGAGTTACACCCTGAAATAACTCGGAATGCAGAAAAGATGGCAAGAATGAACTACCGGGATTCCTGCTTGACTGGGAACGAAGTAGCCTTCCAATTTTGAAGCTTGGCATTGGGCCCCATATACTGCACCTCGGCAGTGCTCGAGCCTTCACCCGACTGGACCATGTGAGCCTCATATAACATTTGCCTCATTGCCCCACAGATATCCTCAATTTCTTCGGCTGTGAATGCCTCATCTTCTTCCTCTATGTACCTTGGTTTAACAAAAGTTCTGGCGAGATGCGGGACCGGCTGAGGTAGAACCCCCCCTCCCCCATCGTTATTACGTTCTTTATCCCATTTCACGTCGGCTTCTGTAACTTGGAAACCGACACCAAAGAAGTTCTCACTGGCAGTCAAGGTGATGGGCTCCGTAATGTCTTGCAAAGATGCCCCAAACCCTTTCCCAGGCTTGTAGCCATGCCTGATCATCTCACTGGCAACCATGATTGATGCGTTGGACAAGAAGGGTTAAAGACTCGGGGTTCCTTCCTCACATTGTTCTGCGACCACAATCTTAAAAGCTTGGTAGACTATGTGTTCGCTACCTTCTTTAGCCTCCAGACATGGGACTGACGGGTCCCTGTAAATTGATTACTTATTTTCTCCATGAACCCGGATTTCTTGGTATTCATGCTTAAACTTAACCATCTGGTGTAGAGTAGAAGGTACGGCCCCCCGCCGCATGGATCCAAGGCCTCCTTAGGAGAAAATTGTAGGAGGTGTCCATGTCCAAAACCTGAAATGTCATTTCAAAATCCATAGGGCCGATGGTTAGGATCAAATCAATCTCCCCTATCATGTCCCTTTTGATACCGTCAAATTCACACACGCAAACATTGTTGGGATGGATTCTCTCAGTCCCAATTTTCGTTCTTTGCAAAGTTGAGAGAGGGCAGATGTCAACCCCAGATCTGCCATCCAACATGACTCTTTTTACATAGTATCCTTCACACTTAACAGTCAAATGAAGAGCTTTGTTGTGGGTAGCCCCTTCTGGAGGCAAGTCATTTCGGCTGAATGAGATCCGGTTGACTTCAAAAAATCATTCCGCCATACTTTTCAGTTGCTCAACAGTGGTTTCAATCGGAACATATGCTTTATTGAGGGTCTTTATCAATACTTTTTGATGCTCATTCGAACTTATCAGTAGAGACAATAGTGAGACCTGGGAGGGAGACTTCCGGGGTTGGTCAATTACATCATAGTCCGAGGTTTTCATTTTTCAGAAGAATTCCTCGTCCTCTTCAGCGCTAACTAGCTTTTTAAGCAGAAAACGCTTTTGTTTGGCATTGTCCACTTCTTCCAAATTGAGGTACTTCTCAAACGAGTTTGTTTCATTCTCTTCCCCTATGATTTATTTTCCCTTGTACATCACTACCGCTTTGTTGTAGTTCCAGGGGATGGCAATGGGATCCTTCATGAGCTTCTATGGTGTGTGACTGATAACCACAGGCTCAGTCAGCCTGGGTGAAATTACTGGCTCCGCGTCATATAAATCGCCTTTGGTATGTACATCTTTGGTACCGTTAGCGTGACATTGTTTTGCTGAAACCTTTTGGGGGAACTCAACACAAACTGTTCTTTCCTGGGTGCCCTGAAAACATATAGAATGACATCTTTAGGAGGTACTGCCCCGGTCTTGGTTTCCACAACCTTTTCTACGTTTTGAGGAATGGGCTTGTTTTTCTTCTCATCCTTAGCTTGCTTTGCTGCCGTTTTGTGCTTCCTTTCAACATCGACAATAGCAATGATATCTTTCAAAGCCGGGTCAAACTCTTTGTCTTCACATATCATCCCAATAATCTGCCCGTTGTTATGAGCTGGTAATGGGTTGTTGGTTACATTGGGGACCTCTTCATCCCTTGGCACTACCCTTTTTTGTTCTATCAGATTTTCAACCGCCCTTTTTAGGTTCCAACAATCCTTAGTGTCGTGACCTTCTGCCCCTGAATTATAAGCACATCGGGTACCATGTCGGTAGGAGGGCGACTCTAGATTTTGCCTATTTGGAGGTACGAGCTGCAACAGACCCATTTGGACCAACTTTGGGAAGAGGCTGGAATACTACTCTCCAATGGGTATGAAATTTGTTCTTCTGGGTGGTCATGGGCACGAGCATTATATGGAAAATTATTTTGTAGGGGACGTGGATTATATAGAGCTTGGTGAGGGGGGTTATTTCTAGGAGGTGAAGCTCAGTTTTGGTTAAACTATTGTTGTGGCCGAGCGTATGGTTGGGAATTTATCATTGCATAAGGCTGAGGAGTCATGGCATAAGCCGAATCCTTGTGAGGATAATAATGTTGCAGGGTGCTTGAAGGTATGTAACCTCGGGGCTGAGGGGGGTTTCTCAGACTTGAAGCTGCCATTGCCACGTCTTCTTTCTTTTTTTTGATTTTTCGCACCCCCTAGCCTATTCTGGATTGCTTGAGAAGTAGCTCTTATAGTGGACTGGCTCAGGATGCGACCCATTTTCAAACCATTCTCTACCATTTCACCAATCTTTATGGCTTCCGCAAATGGCTTACCCATAGCGGACATCATATTTTGGAAGTAATCAGCCTCTTGGGCTTGCAGGAAGACACTGACCATCTCGGTCTCATCCATTGGGGGTTTTACCCTAGCTGCTTGTTCACACCACTTGACGACGTACTCTCGAAAGCTCTCCGAAGACTTTTTCTTGAAATTAGACAAAGAGTTTCTGTCCGGAGCTATGTCCACGTTGTACTAGAACTGTCTAACAAAGTCTCAGGCCAAGTCATCCCATATGTACCAGTGGGAGATGTCTTGGTCCATATACCATTTGGATGCAATTCCAACTAGACTTTCCCCGAAGTAAGCCATTAGGAGCTCTTTTTTTCCGCCCTCTCCCCTCAACTGATTACAATACCTCTTCATGTGAAGAAGGTGGATCTAGTCATGTCCTCACACTCATGGCATTTCATGACGCTGTAGTCATTATGGCTTTGCTCCTGCAATTGTCGCATGTCCTCCTCCAATCGGGCCATCAATGCGTAACAATGTTCCCTTTTGCCTTAAGGTTCTTTGTTTGTTTAGCCATTTCATTCTAGAGGGTAGTTAGCTTTTTCTTCATGTTTGCGACTTCTTTATCATATTTCCCTTTTAATTGCCGAACAAACTCTGCCCGTCTCTCTACATTCTTTGTCAACTGTGCCAGAGCTCTAGCCAGAATACCTTCAGATTTTTCCAAATTATTCCCGTACTCACATCTTTTCCTCCTAAGACCATTTATGAGTATTTCATCTGCTCGGCTCCTTTTCGGATTCTCAGCAGCTATCTTCATTCTTTAGATCTGGGCTCGAAGGGCTTTATTTTCTTGGGCCAGCTTTTTCTTCTCCCCTTCATCAGCAACAGCCTGTACACTACTATCAAATTTCAGATCTCTGATTTTCCCCTCCAATTTGCTTATCGTGGCCCTGTAGTTTTTCTCCTTCTCTAACCAATCCCATTGTTCTCGCGCCCCATCAGTAAACTGTTGGACGTGGAGCCTTTTAGTGGGCCTTTCAGGCTCTTGATGGACTTGAACCCTCTTACCATACCAGGCCGTGTAACTAGGCTCTAACTCACCCTTGGACAAATCCCATACCCGAGTATGTGGCTCCAAGAACCTACACTGATGCCAAATCTAGCGAACCTTATCTACCGGGAATACAACTTTTGGACCTAGTTCAATGACTTGTCAACTCAAATCTTCATCATGAGGGACAGTTTGGTACCTGCCTAGCTGGCGTAGAACCCTGTGTGGAGCATATGACTAAATACTCCGAAGACCCATCAATAAAAGAAAACACACTTCGGCCGACATATAGATGTCTTCAGTGATCGGGAGCCAACCGAATGTCCACTCAATTTTGCTTGCAGTCAAAGAACTCAAATGTGTGAACCATGCCTCCGTACCTTCTGGAAACTCATGACCTTCTACCCAGTTTTCATGTTCTTCAGTGCAGTTAAGACCGACCATCCTATAATTCATGTACCCCGGACGATGGCAAAGGTGTTCTTCCATCCAAAGTTGTAAAAACATGTTGCAACCCTCAAAACAATTTCCCCCCGCTTGGCAAACAGCTAGAGCTCGATAAATCTCTGCTAGGATCATCGGTACAATAGTTCCATTAGCCTTTTTAATCATGAAATCGGTCATTCTTACGAGCCCCAACTCTATATTTCCATCATTCCTCATGCAATTTAAGGCGCCTAAGAATGCTACTACGAAGGCCAGTTCCCGACGTGCTTCCCATTTGCCTTTGTTCCCTGAATGAGTTAGACCTATGTCCGGAGCCTCAAATTTGTGGGGATCCCCATAACGACAGTACAGGAAGTAGAATGTGCAAAATATCTCAACCAAATTTCCATCTTTGACTTTTCGACTGATACTCAGAAGGTTCAGAAACTTGTGAGGAGTCACCGCTGTTGGTGCCACTGGGTACCGTCTCCTAAGATTCCCACTAAGGCCCATGTATCCCACTATTTCCTCAAGTGTAGGAGTCAGCTCAAAATCAGAGAAATGGAATACATTATGCGCCGGGTCTCAAAAAGGTATTAAAGCTTCAATTATATCCAACCTCGGTTTAACCTTCAAAAGACCAATGAGACCGCCCAAAGATTTTATCGAAGCACCTCTGTTGACCTCCCCTAGTTCATTCCACCACATATGGAGTTCTAGCGGGATTTCTTCTACAACTTTAAAAGGTTCATTTTCAATAGTTCTCATCCTGCACATTTATTTAAAGTGATGGGTTAAAAACCATGATTTATTTTGACTCACAAGAAGATTATCGATTTTTAAAAACTAAAACTCAAAACAAAAAAAAAACCTTTGCACATACGGCTCTTCAGTACCTCAGGAAAGAAAATTTTAGGGTTGTGTTTGCTAATTGGCCAAAAATTTAAAGAAAAGACCATAGGTGGCTATTTTTGTAAAAACGGCCTTTTGGCGCCCTTTTGGAGACATTTTGACTTTTTAGACAAAAACGGCATCACCTAACTTTATTTATGACAAAAACGACAACATTTCAAAAAACAATTTTAGGGTTATTTTTGCAAAAAATGGGGTTGGACCTGGTGAGGGTTGCCTACGTATCCAGCATCCAGTGGGAATCAAACTTGCGTAATTCGGGCAATTTTGATGCAACAGAAAACATAAAATATTTTTTGAAACAATTTTCCTTTTTCTTTTTTCCTTTTCTCTCTCTTTTGTTTTTCAAAATTTCGGCAGAGTTTCGGTATATTTTGGACACCAGATTTTCCAAAGATGGGTAATTATCTCTCTCATACCTCAATTTGATTTTTCCAACTTTTTTACCTTATTCTAGAAGCCGGTCAACATACAATCCGAAGCAAATAAATGTACAAGTAGCAAGTAAAATGCATCAGGATGGTCTTTTGATTTCGGGTACACCTGTCCTAGACGAACCCAACCCCTGTGTTGAGTCATCAAAGTCAAATGCACGTGAAGCAAACAAGCGTTCCTACTAGGGATCCGGCTTGAGGTTGTGTTATACTAGGCTTATAAATCTGGGTGCATTGTTCTAGATCTGGCTTACCCGAGTGGACAACTCGAGCCGAGGGGGACAACGTACCAGGAATATAGAAGCTTCACCGGCTTTGCAACTTGTCCGAACCTCGTTCTAAAATTGGGATATGACTCTAACAGAAAAGAAGTCACACGAAGTGCACACTTCCTAGATGATTCAGAAGACAAAGAGAGAAGAAGGTTCCATAACAATTTATATACAGTTCAAACAATATCAAAGCGGTAAAAAGTGACATTTAGCACATTAGGCTCAAACATGTAGAAATCAGATAATAAATAAAGCCAAGTATAACAGTTATTGTAAGCTAGAATTCTGAACCCTGAACTGGAAGTTCTGGGTTCTTTTCCCCAGCAGAGTCGCCAGAGCTGTCAAACCTCCTTTTTACCACCCGAGGGGGAGTATAAGGAAGTTTTTCCAATTGAAGTGACATTAATCGAAATAGTATTATTTTATTTAATTTTCAGAGTCGCCACTTGGAATAATTTATTTGGTGTCCCAAGTCGCTGGTTTATTTTAAAATCCCAAATCGAGGAAATTTCGACTTTATTTTAAAAGTCTGCGAACCAGAAATTCTAGATAAAGAATTCTGTTAACCCGGAAGAAGGTGTTAGACATTCCTGAGTTCCGTGGTTCTACCACGATCACTTAAACTATTAATAATGGCCTAATTATCTGATTAATGCATGTTTTAAACATATTGTGCATTTTTAACATTTTAAACCTCTTTTAATTATTTTAAACTTCTTTTAGGATTTATGGAATTATTTCTTGAACAAGTTACGATTGTTGTACACTTGACATTTTGGAACACACTGCAAACCACGATACATGAAATGCACCCACGGTTCGTGATATGTTTATTTTATTAAAAATCGATATTGTTATGATTGGGTTACATGAAATTCACCCCCAAATTTGAGAATTAAGTATCATGACTATGCCACGGGAACGGTAACCATAGTCATGATGGTTTATTATAAAACACGCCTAAAGAAACTACGAATGTTTAAAAAATATTTTATACACTAAGTCAATATTAATGTGAGGGCCATAGGTTATAGATTTTATTTGTATATGAAACACCTCAAATTATTCTTACAAGGTTTGTGTTTCATTTAAGCAAAACTAAGGGTACTCATATTTTAATCCTAATTTGAAGTTCAACTAAGAATCTTTTAGATCAAGGACATGCTTAAAGGGTGAAGGTCTAGGGTTTTAGATCATTTTCTGAAAGGGATTTGGGCCAGCAATGACCCATTAATCACTTATTTGAGGATAATCGGCCACTTTGGGACTGTATTGGGCTAGAGTTTGGCCCAGAAGTGAAGAGGCCCAAAGACTCTTGCTGAGTCTAATTCAAACAGCCCATATTGGATTTATATTAGGCGGACCCAATTGCTACATGTTTTCTAGTTGGGCCTATCCACCTTTACGCCCAATTTAACTAAATTTGCAGATTTACAGTAGTTACACTTCAATTGTTATTAAGTAATCATCAGTATTCAAAGATCAAACAATAATTCTAGTTTAAAAATTAATTACGAAATTCGCAAGACGTAATAACATGTGTTTATATTATGATCTTCAAGGAAAAACTTCACAATTAAAATCATGCTACTGGGTTTAACGCCCAGGCCTATTCGCCTGGGCCCAAACTTGCTTAAGTGAGTCCCATATTGGGCCTTGTTGCAAGTCTGTCCCAATTCGTGCCATGTTTAATCCATCACGCATTAATAATGCTTATTATAAAGAGGTCCAACTGTTATGAACCTATACTAATAATTAAACATAACTAAATTCAAAAATCCTTCTAACAGTCCATTTTTAATGCTGAAGGTCCATGAATTTGCACCATATTCCTTAGTATAACTAACATCTAAAGAAGAAAAGAAGAGAAAATTTATACAGTTAAACAAAAGCAATTTTTTCCCTAACTTCATGTTTTTCTACTGCCAACAGATCCTTCCAAACGAAGCTTCAATCTTGCAAGAAATCAGCTACGGAGCTGTTTATCACAAGTCAACATTCAAACTCTAGCCCCGGAATTTCCTTGCTTCATTGCTCCTCACATACAACACAAAGAATGCAATTTTTAGTATTTACATGGATCCTATTGACTACTACATCCCTATTTTTGAAATAACAAAGCGAAAGAAAGAAATATGACCATTTCAGCATCCTGAACCTTCATATTTTTAGCCTAAAGTCTAACAATTTTCAAGTTTGAACATGTAAAAGGGAAGATGTCACAGAGGAAGTAAATCCAACCATATTCATACAAATCAATCAAACATCACATAAAACCCATCCATTGTACAAACTCATTACTTAGTATATCATTTCAGTAAAAGGAAACAACAATACATGAGGAAGGAACTTAAAGCAGTACCTTGAATGAACATCAATCAGAAACCAGCAAGTATAAGATGAAAGAAAAGACTGGTTGAAAACTCCAAAAGAAAAGGAGCAGCAGTAGAAAACCAGATAGCAGCAGCAACCCAAAATACTACCCAGAAATTCAACCAAAGAAACAACTTTAAACCAGAAAATCCCAGCTAAAGAAACCAGTTTTTCAGAGTATTTTTGCGTTCATCTTAGTATTTTGCAGAATCTGCATCTATTTTAGAGCAGTATATCTATATTTTTAGAACTTTTGTGTAAAGAATGCTAATGAGTGGGTGTGTTTGAATGAGGAAATATTTTTTCTTTTATAAAGTATTTTCAAATGGCATCAAAAAAGCATATTCTAACCTAAATTCTGAATTTTCAAGATAGTACAACATCTTGACAGAGGATAAAATGTCCAACTGTCCATTTTCAGCATCTTTTTTACAACAGCTAGAACAACTGTATATTTTTGTAGAAACTTCTTCTATTTTTATACTCTTTTTACTTCTAAAATTTTACTATTTACCCGGAAAATCTGACCTAATACCTTTTCGTATTTTAATTTGGTCCTTTATCTTGATTCTAGAAGTTTCCTAGGCCATTTTAGCTAAGATTCCTCAGCTACAATTCCCAAATGTCCCTGAAATATCCTTGTTATTACCCCTTTGTGACCTAAGGCCTAGGCTACATAGCTGGCCAACTTTGGATCTAAGTAGTTGGGCCTTTTTTGTCAAGAAAAAGCTATTAATGAATTCTTGAAATCAAACAACTCAAAGCATCTTATATTAAATTCCTAAAGGATTGCCAAATTGATTAATTCGATCTAATTGGGCAATTAAGTTCATTTGGTTTAAAGACTGAACTACTCTTTAAATTACTTCAACAGTAGCAGTAGTAATCCTAACGAATCAATTAAGATTAACTACTAAACCACCAACTAACAAAAAATCAGAATTCAATTCTAAAGTACACCTGATTACTAACTAATTAGGCTAAATCAAATTAGGTCCAGAATTAAACTCAAAAACCAATTCGAATATCTAAACATGCATGATTAATAATAACAAAAATCGGCTAACTAAAACATATTAAGAACTAACAACAAGGAAATAAGAAACATGAAACCCTAGACTAACAAATCAGTTGTTAATTGGCTACAAATTAAACCTAATCGACAAAAGAAAACAAGCAAAAGAAAAGATGATTATGCAAAGAGAGTTAAACACAGTGGAAGACCTAATTAATGGTGGTTTAAGACAAAGACTTTTTGTACATGAAAGAAAGATACAAAGATGAAGAGAGACCAGGAATCAGAAAAAAGAAAAGAAAGAAGAAAGGACCTGAGGCTTTGGGGTAGGCAGTCATGAACTCGACCCGTTTTCAAGGGGGAGATATGAACTTTATTCAACCATTAATCGACTGTTCTTGTTAAGAAAAGTCGACTAATGGACGTCTTGCGTTCATAGGACCCAACCTCAAACAAAAATCGAACAGGGGAATCTAGGGTTTCTGAGGTTTCAAATTCAAGATTCGAGGAGATTGAGACTGATTCAAAGGGGACTGATGGTAGTTTAGGGTTCAGAAGGGTGTGAGTACTATAAGGTGTGATTTTGGGTCTATTTGGGTGATTTAGAGTTTTGGGATTCCGAATTTGGATCTAAAATTCGAAGCGTTTGGTAAGGATTTGAAGGCGATGGCTTGGAGATTCAGAAAGGGTAGGAAATGAGGATTATAGGGTGTAATTTTAGTGGGATTTGGGATGTCACCACCGCCGTGGGGCGATTTCTGGCGGCGGAACAAGGCGGAGCCGGAGAAGGAATTCAGGGCGGGTAGGGTTTGGGGTTAGAGACAACGATGATGTGAAATGGAGGTGTTTCTGGGGTTAGGGGGGTATTTCGGACACTTATATGTTAATGGTTAATCAGTTCCCAGTCGTTTGATTTGAGATGATTAACGGCTAGGATCATTTTGGGGCAAAACTCCGTCGTTTTAGGAGGGTGGGGGATTAGACCGGGTAAGGCTGATTTGGGCTTGGGTCTGGGGTTAATTTTGGGGGAGAATTGGGCCGATTTGGTACAAAAACTTAAACCAAATTCATATTAAAAACCCATTTTTTTCAATTACCTCTTTTATTCCTTTTTCCCTTGTTTTTCTTTCTTTTTCTTTAATTAACACCTAAATTAATTTAAATTGTAAAATTAAGCCAAATATCTAATTATTAATTTTAAACAATTACTTGATCCTAAACTAAAATAGAGAAATCACTAATCTAAGAATTAAAAACAAAAAATGTAAAAATAAGCCATTTTTGTGATTTTCATTTTCTATAAAACAAATAATTAACTAATTAATCCTAAAAAATGTAAAAACGAAACCTAAATGCAACACATGGTATTTTAGATATTTTTCATGATTTTAATAAAAATTAAACGTGCACAAAAATGCAACCAATTAATAAAAATCCTATAAAATGTCAAATAATTTGGAATAAAATCTATTTTCTTGGATTTCATAGGAGTATCTCATATAGGGCAACAATCACATGCTCAAAACACTTACACAATAGTTTTTCTTTAAAACTACTCATAGAATCGCTCAAAATCGAGCTCTATAAGTCAAGATATGATAAAAATGCTCTAACCCTCGATTTGGGAATATATTTTGCCTACCCAGGTGTCACGACCCCAAAAACAATCTGGTCATGACGGCGCCTATCATGGAACTAGGCCAGTCGACACAAACCCAAAACCAATCAATATTTTCCATTCTTAGAATAAAATCGAATCTGTTTAACAATAATCCTTTATATAGTGTTTAAAAACAAACAATAGTGCGAAAAGAAAGCCCGACATCGGGGTGTCACTAGTCATGAGCATCTTTTACAACTGTCTAACAACATTAAGGCCAATATGGCAGAGAAAATCACAAGAATACACTAAGGGAGAACAAGGAGGGAGAAAAAAAAGGCTGCAATCGCCAGGCAGCTACCTTACTAACTCTGATGAACCTGCCACCGAGCTTAGAAATACCTGAATCTGCACAGAAGGTCCAGAGAGTAATGTGAGTACGCCAACTCAGTAAGTAATAAAAGTAAATAAAGACTGAGCAGTAAGAAATCGCGTAAACCATGTCATGGAACCACAGTGGGTACAATATGTTTCCAAAACAAGATACAATTTAGATCATCTCGTTAAACTCCAATTTCGGTAAAATCCTTGAAAAAGGTCTTTCTAATAGTTTCAGCAGAGGTTCAGTGTAATTTATAGTGAAATTGATGAAAATCATAATCGACCCCTCAGGCAAAACATAGATCGTATACAGTTTCCTCGAGCAAATAGAAATTCATAAACGTCTCAAAACTTAAAAATCTCACTGGAAGTAACAAAGCCAAATCAGTGATTAAATTCCGAACACCTCGTAAAAACTCCAGTTTAAATGAAAGTTGTTTAAAATATTTATTTAACATTTTCAATATATGCTCAGAATAAAGATGAGTGAGATCAGTAATTTAATCAACATATTTAATAGAGACTCACTTTAAGGAGGAGTGGAAAATAGTAATTTAATAAACAAGCTCCTCAGGCAAAGCATCACTCGTATATGTGTATATATATAGCCCCTCAATCAGCCTCTCTGTCACTCATGACTCAACTCTCATCAATCAGTGCTCACACTCAGCACTCACGCTCAATAGGTACCATATAATAACCGCTGCGGCGTGCAGCCCGATCCATATATCGCTGCAGCGTGCAGCCCGATCCATATATATAGTCGACTGCGCTCACTGGGGGTGTGCAGACTCCGGAGGGGCTCTTACAGCCCAAGCGCTATATCGTTGCACGCGTATATATATATATATATATATATATATATATATATATATATATATATATATATATATACATATATACATATATCTCGTTGCGGCGTGCAGCCCTATCCATAAATATATAATCCTCACAACAGGACCTCGACCTCTCTCAGTCATCAACCTCACAATTAGACCCTCGGTCTCTCTCTCTCAGACATCAACTTTACAAGCTACTCGGACTATGAGTAAAACAGGGCGTTCAGCTAAAAATATCATTTATAGTATCAAAACTGAGTAAATAAGGCTGAGTTATGAAATCAGTAAAACACAACATAACTGAGTACAATTATTAAGTCAAAACAGTGAGGAATAGTAGTAAAAAAAGCACCATAAGGGTCCAAAACAGTTGGCACGAGGCCCAAATATGGTATTCTTCCCAAAACATCGCAATACTTTCCAAAACACAATGATATCAAATAGTTTTCAATCAAATACACAACTTAACAATCGTATGGGATGGACCAGGTCACAATCCCCAACGGTGCACAATCCCCAACGGTGCACAACCCCACGCTCGTCATCTAGTGTGTGCGTCATCTCAAAGTAGCACAACAGTGTGAAATCCGGGGTTTCATACCATCAGGACAACATTTACAATCATTACTTACCTCAATCTAGTCCAAACTCTAGCCCGCGATGCCTTTGCCCCTTGAATCGGCCTTCAATTGCTCCAAATCTAACAAAAATCAGATTCATACCATCAAAGTATGCTAAAGGAACAAAGTCCACTCGAAAGTAACCAAGTTACTTCAAAAATTCCGAAATTGGCAAAACCTAACCCCCGGGCTCACGTCCCGGTATTCGATAAAAATCACATCAATAGAATCCTTATCCTCTCACGAGTCTATATATACCAAAATCATCAAAATCCGACATCAAATACCCCTTCAAATCCCCAAAATCATCTCTCAAATTATCTTCCACTTTTCCCCAATTGCACCTCAAATTTCCTGGAATTTGACAAAAAATAAGTGAAGAACACTTACCCCAATCAATCCTCTAAAAATCCCTCCAAAATTGCCTTCTCCCGAGCTATCTAATGAAAATTTGAAATTATGGACCAAAACCCTCGTTTTAGAACTTAATATTCTGCCCAGATATTTTTCTTCATCGCGAACGGCAGTACCCTCGCATTCGCGAAGTACAAAGCTTCACTGACCAAAATTCTCTTCTTTGCAAACGCGAGGGTCCACCCGCGAACACGAAGACCACACAGCTCGACCCTATGCGAACGCGATTCCCTAGTCGCGAACACGTAGCTTGATCTCCTGAACTTTTGCAAACGTGGGGCCTTCATAGTGAACGTGAAGAACAAATGTACAGACTCACTCAACAACCCTTCGCGAACGCGAAGAAGGATTTTCTGCAACAAAAACACCAGCAAATTCTGCCAACTTTCAAAACCAATAATTGATCCGTTAACCACCCGAAACTCACCCGAGACACTCAAGACCTCAACCAAACTTTCCAACACATCCTATAACATCATTAAAACTTGTTCCAACCTTTGGACGCTAAAAACAACATCAAAACATCAAATCACCCTCGGATTCAAGCCTAAGAATTCCAAAACTTCCAAATCCCGCTTTCGATCAAAAAGTCTATCAAACCTCGTCCGAATGACCTAATATTTTGAACACATGTCACAAATGACACAACGGACCTGCTTCAATTTCCGGAACTCCATTCTAACCCTGATATCAAAATTTTCACTACCAACCGGAAAATGCCAAATTTTCAATTTCGCCAATTCAAGCCTAAACCTTCCACATACTTCCAAAATACATTCCGATCACGCTCCTAATTCCCAAATCACCTAACGGAGCTAACCATATCATAAAAATCCAAATCCAAGATCACATACTAACAAGTCAAAACACGGTCAAATCTTTCAAATTTAAAGCTTCAAATTGAGAATTGTTCTTCCAAATCTGTTCCGATTATCCTGAAAACCAAAACCGACGATTCACATAAGTCGTAATGCATCATAGGAGACTAGTCTTGCCCAAGAACTGGTGAGCAAAGTGCAAATGCTCAAAATGGCCGGTCGGGTCGTTACATCCTCCCCCACTTAAACATACGTTCGTCCTCGAACATGCCCAGAGTTGTTCCAAACACCAACAAATCACTGTATAATCTTACCATGCAGATACTCGGGGGTGATCCCACATCACCCTATCCTATATAGGTCTGATAATGTAACATAACTGAAATTTCGCAATCCAACCAAATCCATGAACCTTTGAACCAAATCTCTAGTTCCATACTTATCTATAATATCAAAATCTCACATCTATACACTGAATAAGTTCGAACTAGCTGTAACGAACCATACCTGCAACCTCAGATACAATTAATGATATACCACATAACTCTAACACTCGTAGCAATAACTTCTAATCACAACAGTTGCTCAAAACAACCGAATATCGATAATAAACCTTTTATCAAATAAAGCTTCGTTCTAACACTTCCGTATAGTGCCAATGATGAATAAAACACACAGAAAGTAATAACCATTCCTCAGATCAACCATTCATGAAGCTCCCTCTCCCTTGGCAAGGACCATAGTAATTTCTAAGTCGAATTTCGATATTATAGTTCCAACATGCTAAAATCGAATCCGATAGTATTCATTCTAGGTCCCAATGACCTCATCTCATCTAACATGACCACTCTAGTGACATGACACATCAATACAATCTAAAGCCTCAACCCGTGCACCAATAAGCAATAGTCCAAATGTACTCAAATCATGAAAAGTGAATCAAATGAGAGATATGTACCGCAGGCTCACCAGTACCACCACAACACAATGTTGAGAAACCATCACACATCGTAGAACCAGAACATATGAATCTAATAGGGTGATTTCGTCCTTGAAGGCCCAGCGTATGGTAGGGAAGGATTGTCTTTAATATTTAGTCTTTGTGAGGGATGTCGGTACAGAGACTCCTAGTATTAATTCTGTTCCTGTTGTGAAGGATTTTCCAGGTGTGTTTCCTGTAGACCTGCAATTGATACCCAATTTTTCCTCAAACTCTTTTTTAATTTTGCATATATGCCTTCAAAATCACTTTTTTTAATAATTGGTATTTGTCACACCTCCTCTTTCCTACACCCCAGAAGGGTATAAGGAGTCTTTTCCAATTTAAGTGACAATCGAAACGGGATTAATTATTAGAATTCAGAGTCGCTACTTGGGATAATTTATGGTGTCCCAAGTCACCGGTTCAAATCCCGAATCGAGGAAAGATTGACTATGTTTTATAGTCCGCGAACACAGAAATTCTGTTAACCCAGGAGAAGGTGTTAGGCATTCCCGAGTTCTGTAGTTCTAGCACGATCGTTCAACAATTATAATTGACCTATTATCTGATTCTAATACATGTTTTAACCTATGGTACAACTTTAACTTTATAACCGCTTTTATTTAATATTTTTTTAGGAAGATTTTAAGGTTATTTAAAACACGTCTTGAACCACGTCACATAAATGCACCCGCGGTCCCCGCCATATTTTATCTAACATTATTGAGATTTGGATTTGGGTCACATAAATGCACACTCGAGTTTAGGAAGGTAATATTTAAAATTGCGCGCCTAAAGCAACTACGCATCTTCAAGTTTGCGAGGGCCATGAAAATTCAACTAAATGAGACGCCTCGATTTTTAAGGATTAAAATTAATTAAGTGAGGGCCATGAGTTTTGGGATTTTATTGTTGAGGAAAATGGATAGGTTTAATCACTAGAAATTATCTACAACTTTGAAATTCTTACTATTCTGTATGTTTACAAGATTCAGCCCAACCGGTCATTTATGGACTTTGGGCCAATTGTTGTTAAAGTTGAAGCATCATTTTAATTCTCAGATTCATGACCATCCTCCTTCAAATAATTCAAAAGCTAATCTCCAAAGATAATACTACTTAATAGAGAACAATCGCTAATGAACTAATTTATTTACTCAATTTATCCTTATCAATCAGTTAAAATAATACATAAAGAAAACTCAAATAACATCATACTCACATCCATTTCTACAAAATTTATAAATAAATAATAATAAAAGGTAAAGAAAAGCACACTCTGATGTTCCCCCAATTTCACAACAAATTCTTCATATTTATCAAAGCTTATCGTTAAAGCTTGCACAAACATATGGTAGGAAACGCACATTGATTGACTTAATTTAATTTAGAAAATATCACTTTAAAGCTTCAGGTTCATTTAACTTCAAGTAAAGAGCAAACTCGAACAAGAAAATAAGCAGACAAATGCTACAAGATTATGACACAACTTCTATATATAAAAATAATTACACCAGATCTTGGGAAGGGAAAGTACCTAGATGACAAAAATTTGAGCTAAAGCAGCTACGTAAAGATGAAGGAAAGCTGGGGCTCAGCGATGAAGCAAACAACGGCAACAACGAATCTGCCCGGAAAACTCAGAGTATGACCTTCAATGAACTCGGAACTCGCCAGAAAATTCAAATTAGACCAAAAAAACTCATCATAATTTGGACCTCTCACTTTTCATTTCAACTCATTTTTTAGACTTTATGCTATGTATTTTGTTTCTATTTTTTTTTTCTGATCTTTGAAGTAAAGATAAAGAAAAAGAAACTGAAGAAACTTGCTTAATTGAGGAAGTGGTCGATTCTTTTTGTTCCCTCTCGATTGTTGTTCGTGTCTTTGTTATATAGTAAAGGTGTATATGATATATAATAAAAATAAAACCTATAATGGAGGAAGTCTCATTACTGCATCAGATTTTCATGCTTTCAGTAACTTTCAAAATAAAGTAATTGGCTGCACTTGTCGTATATGGTAGCTTCTATAGCTCAAGTATTTTGATTCCTCACTTCTCTTGTGTGTAAGTTGCGGCTAGGTTGGGGGTGTGAGGGATCTACCGTTCTTGGGTTGGAGGAGGCAACAGGTTTTGGTGAAGGTCTGTATCAGTGATGAAAATTGAGAAAAAGAAGGTATCCAGCAGGAGCAGAAGTCGCAAAAATGCGTCGTTTGCTCTCTAGGGGAATGGTCTATGATCTGATTTTTTTGTATCTAAATTGTATTTTTATATGTAGGGGTAGGGTAAAGGGTAATGAGTATTTGGGTAGGGATATTGGGCTTGGGTTGGACAGATTTTGGTGCCATTTATTTGGGCTGGTTTTGGCATTAAAATGGCCCAAGTTCCGAATTTAAACCCAATTAAATAAACTCCTTATTTCCTTTTCTTTTTTCTTTTTTTTTTTAAATTAAAAATACTAGAAATTAAAATCCTAGATTATTTAAAATTGTGAAATTAAACTAATTAACTAATTTTAAAAATTATAAAAGCTACTTAATCCTAAATTAAAAAGAGGAAAAATCAATAAAAGGAAAAAGTGTAAAAACGAAGTAATTTTTGTGATTTTCAATTTTTATAAAACAAGTAACTACTGATTAATCCTAAAAATATAAAAATTGGGCTTAAATGTCATGCGTGATATTTTTGGTATTTTTCATGATTTAAATGAAACTTAAAAATGCAAGAAAATTGCAAACAATTAATAAAAATCTACGAATTTGCAAATAATGGGAAAAATTTATTTTCTTGAATTTATGGGAGTAATTCACATAGGACAAAAACCACGTGTTCACAGCTGCCCCTCTTTGCTCGGAAACATAGAGAGTTTTCGTGCAAAGATAAAGTGAGCAGATAAGAGCGATTTTTGCCTGTCTGAATACTCTGTGGGAAGCATTTTTGAAAGATTTGACCGCACCCTGCTTCCGAGGTTGCCTACATATCCTTGGCTATAAAAGAATCAGGTCAGTAGCTGGGACTACCATGAAGTTGCGATTTCACTGTTGCTGCTGCTGCTACTGCTTACTGAACCCCTTATTACACCAAGACAAAATAAAAGAAGCTAGACTAAATTGTGATCTATGCATTACAAGAATCCTATCTATATCTTCAAACTTGATCTTGCAGTTCCTGTTGCTCTGTCGACTCGTACTCTCCAGGTGAAATTCCTTTGTTGCTGACTTGAATTGTAATCTGAGATGCTTTCCCTTTTCTCCAGGTGGACGCCTGATTGCTGAATTTGAACCGTCTTCCTTTGAACATTGTTGCTTCCCTTCGTTCTTCAGGAGGGCTCCTGATTACCAACACTTGAACTGCTTCTTTGTTCTTTAGGTGGGCTCCTGATTACCAACACTTGAATTGCTTACTTTGTTCTTCAGGTGGGCTCCTGATTACCAACACTTGAATTGCTTTGTTCTCCAGGTGCGCTCCTGATTACTGACACTTGAAATGCTTTGTTCTCCAGATGGGCTCCTGATTACTGACACTTGAATTGCTCCTCTTGAGACTGCTTTTCCTTTGAACTATCTTCCCTTGCTCTCTAGGGGGGTTGCCTAATTGCCGAACTTGATCCGCTTTCCTTTGAACTTGTGCCGTCCTCCCTTTGTTCTCCAGGTGGGTGCCTGATTTCATCAAACACACCAAACAAACGAAATTTTTTGCCCTAGTTTTCACTAGGAAGATTTGTGAGTTGTTAGCAATATTATAAACACTTACACTATTGATGCAATGATGAGAGTAAACTAATGACTAGACCAGGATGTGCGTATCCTATGAGTAAAATCAAAAACTTTGACTAGCAAATGTGTCTGCTAAAAATAAAACCTGAATGAACCAAACTAGGAAATGCGTCTCCTACTGGTGATACTTGTATGAACCAAAACCAAGAAGTGCGTCTCCTATGGGTGAAATCTCAATTTATGAAGTGCGTCTCCTAAAACAAAATATATCTCGAAAGGCCCTGACTAGGAAGTGCGTCTCCCAACGGGTAGAACTTAACTGACTCAAACTAGGAAGTGCATCTCCCATGAATGAACTCTCAATTTAGGAAGTGCGTCTCCTATGAGTGAAACTCGATTTAAGAAATGCGTCTCCTAGTGGTAAAATATCAATTTAGAAAGTGCGTCTCTTGAAAGTGTATCTTGAAAGACCCAGACTAGGAAGTGCGTCTCCTAGGGGTGAAACGCAATTTAGGAAATGCGTCTCCTAAAACAAAATATAGTCTGAAAGACCTAGACTAGGAAGTGCGTCTCCCATGGGTGAAACTTCAATCACTCAAAATAGGAACTGCGTCTCCTATGGATGAACTCTCACTTTAAGAATTGCGTCTCCTATAGGCGAAACTTCAATAACTCAAACTAGGAAATGCGTTTCCTATGAATAAACTCTCAATTTAGGAAATGCATCTCATATAGGTGTATCCGGAAAGACTCAGACTAGGAAGTGCATCTCTTATGGGTATAACTTTAATGCTTAGAACCAGGAATTGCGTCTCCTAGGGGAAATCTCAATGTAGGAAGTGCGTCTCCCAAAACAAAAATATAACCTGAAAACCCCAGACTAGGAAGTGCGTCTCCTAGGGGTGAAACTTCAATGGCTCAAACTAGGAAGTACGTCTCCTATGAATGAATTTAAATGACCAAAGCTAGGAAGTGCGTCTCCTAACAAGTATAATCTGAAAGACCCCTACTAGGAAGTGCGTCTCCTGATGGGTAAAATTTCAATGACTCCAATTAGGACGTGCGTTTCCTAGGGGTGAACTTAAATACCCAAGACCAGGAAGTGCGTCTCCTAGGGGGTGAAAATTTCAGTGACTAAAAATCATATGATCCAAACTAGGAAGTGCGTCTCCTAAGGGTAAAATCTCAATTTAGGAAGTGCATCTTCTACAACAAAATATAACTTGAAAACCCAGACTGGGAAATGCTTTTCCTAGTAGTGATGTGTGATCTTCTCAATAGCCTTTGCGTAAGCAGAATTGGGGCATTGCACTTGAAAATTTCAACCTTCCAAGCTTTGATATGAACATAGCTTCCGTCCCTGTGTCAGACAAAGAAAACTTGTAAGTTTAAACATGGTGGTTAGTTTGTGGCTTTGACTTTGCGGTGATTGCTCCTTCACTTGCCATGATAAATTTGATTTCACCTTGAAAGATATTGCTTGCTTATTGACTGAACAATTTCTCTGTCACCCTTATCACAGAAAATACCTCTTCTCCATTCACCCAACATCCTCTATCTATTGCATTGTTCATGAATTGATATATACCAGACCTTTGTATTTTACATGAATCCCAAAGCATGTTGATTGTTAACAACTCAGTGCGCACGTTGTTCTTTCCTTACTTATACCACTTTGATGTGTGAGCCAAATTCCGTTTTGTACAATTGGAAAGTTGGTAGCAAATTTTGAAGTCATTTCTCACTTGTTCTAACCAAATAGACTCAAGAAGGGGAAGTAAACAAAACAAAAGAAACAGAGTAAAGACAATGGAAAGAGATGATTCCTAACAAGAAAACTACAAACTTATCAGATGTGTATACCAACTTTAATGACCGTGACATGCACCTTTGGATTAAATGGCCTAATCTTACAAGCAAGTCCGATGTTCAACTCTTATTGTACCTCTTCGCCATGAAACTGGGCTTCAATGCTCCGATTTTCCAATCTGATTCACGATCCTTACTCGACTTGTAGTGCCCGAAAGGTTTTCACCATCAAGCCTCTCTCATTTTATTCTTTCTCTCAACTTACTATCGCCTTATGGTGTCTGTGAAGGTTTTCACCGATAAGACTCTCTCATTTTTGTTTTCCTTGTATAGCACAGAGTACTGCCCCTGGTGTGAATCATACCTTTGTCTTGCTTGACTTGGCATTGTCAAGTATTGGTCAGAAGGTCTTTCTTTGGATCGTAATGTAGGCTTTTGAATAGGGTTAGAAAGAAAGGATATCAAAAGGCTCAAAACAACTTGAATAGATTCAAAATTACGACTCTTGGAATCAGATTTCATACAACAATCACAACTTTCTGCCCCAGTTTCTTTGCTTGGGGACTTTTAAATTTTTATTTTGATGGGACCGAACCGTGAGGCTGCTTACGTATCCTTAAAAGGAATCAGGTCGAACGTAGTTCATGAAATAGGAATTGCTTCATTTTGTACTTTTCTCTCTCTTTTTTTTCTTTTTCTCTTTTTTCCTTTTCTTTTCTTTTCTTTACTCTTTTTCCATTTTTTCTTTCTCTTTTCTCTTCTTTTTTTCCTTTGCTCTCCCTTTTTTCTGTATCATATTTCTAAACTCGGCTTCTGATTCCAAAAGAGGGTTATGAAAAAAAATAAATAAAGATCAAAGGGGTGACAAAGGATAAAGTATTTAGATAGCAGAATAAATTGCCTTTGTCTTTCCAATCTTCAAAGCATGCCAAATACAAATAACACAATTAACAAACCAAAGAAATCATACGGAATATCTTTTGACTACATCATAACCGATAGTCATATACATGCCTTTGCCTTCTACATTTGTTAAATACAAAGCACCATTGGACAACACTCTTATTACCACAAACGGCCCCTGTCAATTAGGGCAAACCTGCCTTTAGCTTCAACCTAACGCGGCAAGATGCGTTTCAATAGTGTTTCTTTATGTTCTATCTGCCCCAGTTTCATACAATTCGGGATTGAAGTGATCTCAAAATGCCTTTACTTATTTCCCTCAAATATCCCTATCATATTCAAATATGTTTCATTGCTTCGTGACTAGACTAACCTTTAAGACCAGGATAAGAATTACGCGTGCATGTTCATGTCACTAGATTCAGCAGGAAAAGAACTACAAAAGGGAAAGAGAACTAAAAAACACTGACTAGAAATAACAGAAAACAAGAAATTGCATTAGACAGATGGTGAAAGGGTTTGAACAACAAAATAAGTAAAATAAGCTAGGGTTACAACCCTGGAACAAAACCAAACAATACTAAACGAGCTACTACGACTAAACAAACTAGGCAAAATAAAAGGATAGAAGGGTTTGAGTCACAAGACAATATCTGGATTACAACCCTGAAAATAACCCGGACGATAGAAATGACAACAAAATAAACCACCAAAACTCCTCCCCTACTTGCCAAGAGATGGAACGTCTTTCCAATTACCAAACACGATATCTTAGCCACTAGATTACACATCAATATTGCCAAGACCATTAATAACTTCAATATCATTAACTTCAGTCAGCAGGTTCCCAAGAGGATTCACATGCTCCTTGTCACTGTCATTGATCTCAGTTACCCCCTCTTGAATCATTCTGTCTATTTCCCTTTTCAAAGCACGACAATCTTCAATGCTATGCCCTTGGACGTTAGAGTGGTACATGCATCGTACAGTAGGATCAAAACCTTTTGCATATGGGTCTGGAGTATAACCAAGGAGCAGCTCAATCAGGCCAAAATGCTTTAACCTTTTAAACAAGCTTGTGTAGGACTCCCCAATTGGCGTGAAACTATTTCTTTGCCTTTGTTCTCTTCCCTACCCCTGTTTCCTAGGGTTGTTGGGTGCTCGAAAATTTTGTGAAGGCAAGAATACATTATGCGGTGATGGTGCTCGCCATAGGGGGCGACCTGGTGGTTGGACAGATGACCGGGCATTATTCGAAGGATAATACTGAGGTGGATTATGTGGAACTCGGGGATAGGTTTGGGGTTGGAGTTGAGGCTGGGTATATTGGTGAGGCGGGCCCTTTAGTCCGTGTCTTGACTCTGAAACAACCATAGCAACATCATCGTGTTCCTTCTGACCCAACAAGCTTCCTGGGTCTTTCTGAATTGCTTGTGTTGTTGTTTTTAAAGTAGAATAGCTCATGATCATGCTCGACTTCAACCCATCTTCTACCATTTCTCCTATTTTTACCATATCATTAAAAGGACTACCCACAGGCGTGATCAAATACCCAAAGTAAGTTGGCTCTTGAGCTTGGAGAAAGTACTCGACCATCTCTTTTTCTTCCATCGGGGGATTGACTTTGGCAGCTTGTTCTCTCTATCTGAGCCCATATTCCCTAAAATTTCATTAGGCTTCTTTTCCATCTTGGTGATAGACATGCGATCAGGGACAATTTCTATGTTGTACTGAAAGTGCCTGGCAAAGGCTTGAGCCATATCATCCCACGTGTACAACCTGCTAGCATCTTGGCAGATGTACCACTCTAGAGCTGCCCCACTCAGACTTCGACTGAAATAGGCCATCAATAATTTTTCTTTTCCACCGGCGCCTCTCATCTTACTACAGTATCCGTTCAGATAGGCCACATGATCTCCATGTCCATCATACAAATCAAACTTCGGCATCTTAAAGCCAGCATGCAGTTGGACGTCAGGAAACAAACACAAGTCTTTGTAAGACACGCTCATCTGGCTCCCTATCCCTTGCATATTTCTTAAAGACTGCTCTAAGATTTTCACCTTCCTGGATATCTCATCTTGCTCCACTGTCTTAGTAGGCTTTTCAGTTTCATCGGGAGGCTCAAAATGAGAAATGTGAGAATATGGATCCGAGACTTTGAAAGTTGGTTCTGGAGCATAGTGTTGGGCATCGAGGAATTTGAACACAGTCACGTTAGAGGATCGAGGAAAAATAGCTGGTGGAGGAGATGCAAGAGCATGAGTGGCCAAAGGAGTGGGATATGAGGTGGTTTTGACGGGTAGAGTGTGAAAAGGCCGTGGGGAGATATCAGCAACAGTGGGAATCTGGATTTGTGATAGTGGTGGGATAGTTGCAGGGTTTTCAGTGTAGTTAGTGGGGAATGAAGGTGGAGGATGCCCCCTGATCCAAGACTGATACATTTCTGCCATCTGCTGTTTCACCCTTTGGACCTCCTCTTTTAATTCAGACTCCGACTCCACAAACTCCTTTGACGGGTCAACAACTCCTATGCCCAAGTTATTGCTAGCTATGCCTATCTTTCCCTTTGACCTTGTATTGTATGGACGAGTTACCTTAAGAACCACAAACCAACCACCCTTCTGTTATAATGAGGAGAACAAAGAGGAACAAAATGAAGTCATCATGTTAGCGCTAGGGCATTTAACAGCTAAAAATATCATATTTCGTGCAATGCACCTAGCAAAAATTAACGGTTCAAGAATGACTTTGAGGGTCACAAAGTCACTTGGCATCATCCCAATTTGTCCATTCGAATCTTCTCTTTTCTTTTCTTTGCTCGCACTTCTTAGCTCGCTCATTTTCCTTCCTCATTTTTTTTCTTTCTGATTTTCTCTCTTTTCTTCCTTCTCATTTCTCACATCCCATGATTTCACCTTTCTTTTCTTTCTCTTTTTTTTGATTTCTTTTTTTTCTTTTTCTTTTTCTTTTAACAAAAAAAATAATTCGATCGAACCCTATGTAGGTTGCCTATGTATCATGACGCCGCATGAATCAGATCTTTGCGTAGTTCTGGAAGATCGGAAATAAAGTAAACAAACTAACGTTCTCATTTATTTTTACCTTAATGACCACTCTGATGAGAAAAGAGAAATAAAAGAAGCAAATCTTTTTTTTTTGATTTTTCTAGACTTAATGTTCTATAACCTATTCTAAACTCAAGATTAACGAGCATATATTTTATTTCCTTTTTGAAACAAATACTCTATGGGAAATTATTAAGGAAAGACCCTACAAGAGAGAAATATTTTTGATCTTTTATTTTGATTTTTTAAGAAGGAAATCTAAAGGCTAAACCAAAAAAAAAATATTTTGAATTTTCACTTGATATCCTGAAGAAAACATTTCGAAACAAGAAATGAAAAAGATAAAAAAAACTGTTTTTGGATTTGAATTTTTGATTACCTAAGGAAGAAACTCTGAAAATAAACCAAAGAAAAAGTATTGTTGTTTTCTTTTTCTTCTATGTATAATGTCCTAAAGTTCTAGTAAAAATAAAAGAATTTTTTTTTCAAGTCATTTTTCATCAATTTCCCAAAGAAGAACCTCAAAAGAAAATCTTTTTGGATTTTTGGGATTAATATCTTAAAAGAAAACTTTTAAAGAGGCACTAAAAGAAAATTCTCTTTTTTTGAATTTTTAGTCTTAATGTACTAAAAGGAAATATAATAATAATTTTTATTTTGAGTTCTAGATATTAATTTCCTAAAGGAACACCACCTTAAAATAATTAGTATTCTAAAGAAAACTTCTAACAGAAATATAAAACGCGAAACCTCTTTTTTTTTGGATTTTTGAGTTACAACACACTTTTTCAAATATAAAGTAGAAAGTACAATAACAAAAGACTCGACGTTACTGTACAAAACTAAAAATTAAAAGACGACATAAAATGAAGAACATACTCAAATGAAGAACATACTGGATGGTCACGGGGTATCTGCCATACTCAAACCCCGGTAAGTAGATCCACACCTGTATAAAGAAAAACTCAAACCAACACTAGGTGAGACAATAACGCTCCCTATTGGACACATGCAAGACATAATTGAGGCTATTTTTGCAAAATGGCTTATTTGGACAAAAGGTGGCTAGAAGTGCAAAATTTGGCTAAGACCCCGCAAAGCCAAGAACCTAAGATTTACTAGGAAGACTAGACCCTATGTGGGTTGCCAACGTATCGCGCCCCGAATGACGAGAATCAGGTATGCGTAGTTCGGGCAGATTGGATACGGGCGAGAAATAAAAATAACAACTAATTTAGAGAAAAAAAAATATTTTTTTGTCTTTTGTTTTGAAAAAAAATGATGAAACATGTAAACATCTTTTTAGATTTTCTTTTCTTTTTTCCTTTTTTTGATTTTTTGATTTTAGGAAAATGATGAAAAAGTGCAAAATCTTTTTTTTTTTTTGAATTTTCAGGCTCTTTGTTTTCTTAACAAAAATGTGGCAGAAAACATAATTGCACCCTACTCGCTTTATCCTCATACTTCACCCTCTCTTTTTTCCTTTTTTTCCTCTTTTTTCATTTGCCCTCAGCTATCATTGGTCTGCCAAATGACCCTTTTACCCTTAAAGAAATGCAACGTGTAGCACATAGTATGCACCAGGATGGTCTTTTATTTTTGGGTATACCTATCCTAGACGGACCCAACCCCTGTGTTGAGTCCCCAAAGTCAAATGCACGTGTTGCAATCAAGCATTCCTACTAGGGATCCGTCATGAGGTTGAATTATTCTAAGTTCAAAACCTGGGTATGTTGTTCTAGACTTGTGTACCCGAGTAGATAACCCGAGGGGGGGCTACATACCGGGAATCAAAAGGCCATCCAGCTTTGTAACTTGTCCGAGCCTCTTCCTAATTTGAGATATGACATTAACAGAAAAGGAGTCACGCCAGCGTGCACATCCCCGAAGATGAGAAGAGAAGGGTTTCGTAGCAGCTTATATACAGTTCAGATAATATCAAAGCGGTAAAAAGCGACATTTAGCACATTAGGCCCAAACATGTAATAAAACCAGATAATAAATAAAGCCAAATATAACAATTATTCTAGGCTCGGATTCTTGAACCCTGAACCAGAGATTCTGGGTTCTTGTTCCCAGCAGAGTCGCCAGAACTGTCACACCTGCTTTTTCCTACACCCCGGAAGGGTATAAGGAGTCTTTTCCAATTTAAGTGACAATCGAAACGGGATTAATTATTAGAATTCAGTGTCACCACTTGGGATAATTTATGGTTTCCCAAGTCACCGGTTCAAATCCCGAATCGAGGAAAGATTGACTCTGTTTTATAGTCCGCGAACACAGAAATCCAGGTAAGGAATTTTGTTAACCCGGGAGAAGGTGTTAGGCATTCCCGAGTTCCGTGGTTCTAGCACGGTTGCTCAACTGTTATAATTGGCCTATCATCTGATTCTAATACATGTTTTAACCTATGGTACAACTTTAACTTTATAACCATTTTTATTTAATATTTTTTTAGGAAGATTCAACGTTATTTAAAATACGTCTTGAACCACGTCACATAAATGCACCCGTGGTCCCCGAAATATTATATCTAACATTGTTGAGATTTGGATTTGGGTCACATAAATGCACACTCTAGTTTAGGAAGGTAATTTTTAAAATAGCGCGCCTAAAGCAACTACGCATGTTCAAGTTTGCGAGGGCCATGAAAATTCAACTAAATAGCACGCCTCGATTTCTAAGGATTAAAATTAATTAAGTAAGGGCCATGAGTTTTGAGATTTTATTGTTGTCGAAAAGGGATAGGTTTAATCACTAGAAATTATCTACAACTTTAAAATTCTTACTATTCGATCTATTTACAAGATTCAGCCCAACCGATCATTTATGGACTTTGGCCCAATTTATTAAAGTTGAAACATCATTTTAATTCTCAGATTCATGACTATCCTCATTCAAAGAATTCAAAAGCTAATCTCCAAAGATAATACTACTTAATAGAGAACAATCACTAATGAAATAATTTATCTACTCAATTTATCCTCATAAATAAGTTAAAATAATACATAAAGAAAACTCAAATAACATCATACTCACATCGATTTCTCCATAATTTATAAATAAATAATAATAAAAGGTAAAGAAAAGCACACTCTGATGTTCCCCCAATTTCACATCAAAATATTCATATTTATCAAAGCTTAACGTTAAAGCTTGCACAAACATATGGTAGGAAGCACACATTGATTGACTTAATTTAATTTAGAAAATATCACTTTAAAGCTTCAGATTCATTTAACTTTAAGTAAAGAGCAAACTCGAACAAGAAAATAAGCAGACAAACGCTACAAGATTATGACACAACTTCTATATATAAAAATAATTACACCAAATCTTGGGAAGGGAAAGTACCTAGATGGCAAAAATTTGAGCTAAAGCAGCCACGTAAAGGCGAAGGAAAGCTGGGGTTCAGCGATGAAGCAGACAACGGCAACAACGAATCTGCCCGGAAAACTCAGAGTACGACCTTCCATGAACTCGGAACTCGCCGGAAAATTCAAACTAGACAAAAAAAACTCACTTTACATTTCAACTCGCTTTTTAGACTTTATGCTATGTATTCTGTTTCTATTTTTTTTCTGATCTTTGAAGTAAAGATAAAGAAAAAGAAACTGAAGAAACTTGCTTAATTGAGGAAGTGGTCGATTTTTCTTGTTCCCTCTCGATTGTTGTTCGTGTCTTTGTTATATAGTAAAGGTGTATATGATATATAATAAAAATAAAACCTATAATGGAGGATCATTACTGTATCAGATTTTCATGCATTCAGTAACTTTCAAAATAAAGTAATTGGCTGCACTTGTCGTATATGGTAGCTTCTATAGCTCAAGTATTTTGATTCCTCACTTCTCTTGTATGTAAGTTGCGGCTAAGTTGGGGGGCGTGAGGGATCTGCCGTTCTTGGGTTGGAGGAGGCAGCAGGTTTTGGTGATGGTTTGTATCAGTGATGAAAATCGAGAAAAAGAAGGTATCCAGCAGGAGCAGAAGTCGCAAAAATGCGTCATTTGCTCTCTAGGAGAAGGGTCTATGATCTGATTTTATTGGTTTCTAAATTGTCTTTTTATATGCAGGGGTAGGAAAAAGGTTAATGGGTATTTGGGTAGGGAGATTGGGCTTGGGTTGGACAGATTTTGGTGCCATTTATTTGGACTGGTTTTGGCTTTAAAATGGCCCAAGTTCCAAATTTAAACCTAATTAAATAAACTCCTTATTTCCTTTTCTTTTTTATTTTTTTTTAAATTAAAAATCCTAGAAATTAAAATCCTGGATTATCTAAAAGTGTGAAATTAAACTAATTATAAAAGTTATAAAAGCTACTTAATCCTAAATTAAAAAGAGAAAAAATCAATAAAAGGAAAAAGTGTAAAAACGAAGCAATTTTTGTGATTTTTAATTTTTATAAAACAAGTAACTACCAATTAATCCTAAAAATATAAAAATTAAGCCTAAATATCATGCGTGATATTTTTGGTATTTTTCAAGATTTAAATAAAACTTAAACATGCAAGAAAAATGCAAACAATTAATAAAAATCTATGAATTTGCAAATAATGGGAAAAATTTATTTTCTTGAATTTATGGGAGTAATTCACATAGGGCAAAAATCAGGTGCTCACAAAATTTTTTCATAATTTTCCATATTATTATCCATTTGTTTTCTAATTTATTCAGTATTTTATATCAAATAATTATTCATAAATTACATTACAAGTAATTTCAAAGTATTTCTTAGCTCAATATATCATTTTTAATCGTATTAGGATTTAAATATTTCACAAATTAGCCAATTTGACATTGTTTGGTGCCTAATTGTACACTTTATGCTATTTTAATTCAATAATCGGTCATTTTATATTTTTAATATTAGTTAATTACCTTAATTTCACCTATTTAGCTTTAATTTCATTTTTATCTAATTATTAGCTACTTTTTATTAATTATTTAACTAATTTTAATTGGGTATTTAACAAATAGCCAATTTCATTTTTTCAAATCTAGCCTAATCGGATTAAAACCCCAGCCCAATTCAAATTAAAACCCTGGCCTAATCTCCTATCTAACCCGCCCTGACCTAGAACCTCTGCTAATCGTGGCCGTTGATCTCTGAGATCAACGTTCCACGTTATCCCTTTCCTTTTTTAATCAAACGACCCCCCAAACCTAACCCCATTCTCTCATTTGCACCGCCTCTGAATCCTTTCCTCTTCTCTTCTCTCTCTGACACCCTCAAACCCTAGAGCGCCGTCACTCAAAAATTTCCCCAAACCCCTTCGATTCTTTACCAGATATGGGATCATCAGGTGATTTACGGCCTTATCTGGCCTCATACCTCTATTGGTTGTTCGATTTTGCTGTTATCTGAAGAAATCTCGAGGAGATTCTACCCAAAATCGACCTAGACTCTTCGTTTCATGAACCTGTTTTGTGTTCATCTCTATGGTTGTGAGTAGTGTTATCTTTGTGCTTATGGTTCGAAAATCCGATTCTGGACTAGGTTTTCATCACCTCGTTCCATATTTTTAAGAACCCTAATCTCCTTCTACTTGGATCTGTTCAGATCCTTGTAGATCCGAAATGACTTTGGATTTAACTGGTAGCTTTCTTTAAAAATCCTCAGTTTTCCTTACTATTAATGGATTTCAATATTTTCTAAAACTAGGGTTTCACTTCCTTTTTGTTTCTGCAAATACTTTTCTAAACTTTCATGTGCTTGAATCCGGTTATCTTTACTAGTCCTACTGATTCTTTCATGCCTATGTTCTAGTCCTTTGTTTGTTTAATTGTTCGTTTCAACATTTACCTGTTACCTTTTGTTCGCCAATTAGCAGAGATTAATTGATGATTATTTGACTATTTAGGGTTCGAAATTATTGTGATTTGCTGTGATGGCTACTCCTTATAATTTTGACCTACTTTCCTTATTTGTGATTCCTAATTGATACTACTTGTTTTAATTAGTCTATTTGCCTGATTTCTAGGTGTTGATTTATTCTAATTGACTTATAAAATGGCCTATGATTTGTTTCTTACCTTATTTATAACCTAATTTGGCTGATAATTGATTTCTCCCTAATTTGAAGGGTCTCTCCCGAAATCCTGCCTATTAATTGATCTTGTTAAGCCCTAATTGACTGATTGATTGGTCTCTTTGCTTTATTTGTGAGCTCTTGATTTCCTTTATCTTATATGCTTTACTCTACTCGATGCTATATAAACCTCATTCTGATTCTCTTTTAAGACACGAACAATTAGTTCAAAAAACACATACACACATAAAAATTCTCTCTTCTCTCTCTACTACTTATGCTAACTGCTTGTATTGTCGGCTGAAAGCCAAGGTTGGACTGTGGAACTCTACTTGCTTCACTTTCTACATTTTGCTTCCTTAACTGGTATGTTCCTAGTTCAATTCTGAACCTCAACTCTGTGTGCTCCATGTCTGTTAATCCATGTCTCCTTCTGCACTAATTTAATGGCGTATGTATTTGATTGCCCTTCTTGTTTACTGTTCCATTCAACATGCTTAAGTTTTGCCCTCTCTTGTTCAAGTGTGTAATCAACATGTATGGGTGTCACTTGTCTTGTTTGATACTCGACCAACATGTTTGCTTGAGTTCTTGTTTATTTCCCTCAACTAGTATGCCATGTTAGTGTCATAGACTCCTAATGTACTTGATTAACACTAAGCGGCATGACTAATTATGTGTAATAGACCCCTGTCCTCAGCATGACTACTCCCATACCCTGTATCTATGTCTTATTACTATTCAAATTTCGAGCATGATTCCCTTTTTAACACTTTGAAGTAGTAGTTTAGTGTTCTGGGGGCCAATCAGTTGCTACTTGTTCTTTTTACTTGTTGGTCTATATGCTTCTTTTCTCATCCATATTCACGTGTTTCTTATTTGAGCTCTCTATGTCCCCAACCCCTTAATCCTTGCATGTAAAGCTGTTTGTCTTCACTTAAAATCAAGTAATAAATGGCTCTTAATCTTAGCACTCTAAGCTGTCTTTTGTGATTCTGTATTTCTCAGAATTGCTTCCAAAACTACTTTCACTCTTAGCATTTTTAAAAAAAAAACTGTGTCTATTCCTGAAAACCTTTTTCACTCCTGAAAGTTCTACTTCAACATTGTTTTACTAAGTTCTTTTCAACACTATGACAAGCACTCTCACTCTACTCTTAGACTACTAAGTTTTGCCCCTTTTGTGTGAGCCTTGCGTTGGGACCCTTGAGCTATCTCTGAACTTGGACACATCAAAGCTGGCCCTTCCACACTGCACTTACTCTGTTTTAGCTATGAAATTTGGGTGTGAGCACTGCCCGAGATCCCTTGAGGTCCTTAGAGAACTTTGACACACCCAGATGTGAGGAAAAGCAATGAAACAACCTTGGCACTTGAGGTGATTTATTACATAGCTCAAAGAGGAAGTCCTAATCAGGTGTTGGAAATCTGAGCATGTTTTTAGGCTCTCTATAGTGTAACTTTTATTTTTCTTATGTAATTCATTTCAGTATTGGTCTGTAATAATCTGTTGTAAACAAGTATTGGGGCTGGCTAGTGAAAAGGGGAGGGTAGTTATATATGCTATCAACATCAATGGGTAGAAACCATGTCTTAGGTTTATATTTCCTATATGTGCATTAGAATCCATGTGTAAGATCTACCCATTCAAAGCATGTCATGCATTAGATACCATGTTCTTAGGTTTACTATTTCATCATCTCATTCGACATCATTTTGCCACTTAGAAATCCTGTTTTTTGCTAAATAATTGTATCAACATAAAACTGTTGCTCATGCACCTTGAAATCATGTTGTAACTCTTTGGGCATTTAGAAACCATGCTTTAGGAATTATGAATATTTTGCAATCATTCTGCATTTTCATATGTGCGTATTAGATACCTTGTTTTAGGATCTCGTTCACACTTGCTCAGTCACACCTAGTTAAACCAATAATGTATGAAAAAGGACATAAAACAGTCTCATGTCTAATTATCTTGTTTAAGTGAAACTGGTCACAATCCCTGCATGTTTTTGCAACACTTAGAATAACATGCTTAGGTAAAATAACTGTTTTATAATTCTGGTAACTACTGCATATTGTTTTATGCCTAGGAAAGTTTTAGGTAATAAACTTAAATAAAACTAGAACCGTCTTTGCTTAACTGTTAGCATGTTAAAATTAGTAGGCAAGCCTGATTAGGACTTCCTATTTGAGTTATGTTATAAATATGACTCTACTGTTATCACTTAGATACCATGCTTAGAATCTGAATTCAGACATTAATTGTGTATCACTCATGCTGTTTATGTGTACTATATGTGGAGGTATATCTGATCCTTTCATTTGTCTTCCATACTCCCCTTAATTGAAGTCCTACTTGTTTATTATATGTCGCCTTAGTATTTTGCCTTTAAACTTGAGGGTCTACCTAGAACCCCCTTCTTATAGGATATGAGTCCTAAATTCCTTCAGGACTAATAGGAAGGGACGAGTAAGAACATGCAATAGGGGTCGAGATCAACCCTCGCTTTAATTACCTTCACGAGAAGGGAAAGGGTAGATATGGACATGATGACCGGTGCGTTAATACCACGTGTATCCCCTCTTTGAGGAATGTCATACCGGGTATTGCATTGATGTGATCCATATTATAAACAAACCTAGGACACCCCCTTTTAGATTCCCGAATATGCTTAGATTGTAATTCTTTTCAAAATCTTGCTTTTCATTAACTGCTTTCCAAAAAACTTTGTACTTAAACTTGAATCCCCTACTATTTGAGCCATACTTGTTATTTACTAATTGAACAAATTCATATAAAACTGTCTAGCCGGGAACCACACTAGTGGATCCTGAGGGGTGCCTAACACCTTCCCCTTAGGATAATTTCAAGCCCTTACCGTGTCTCTAGTTATCAATCGTAGCTAGAAGTAAACCCTATAGGTGCCCTAATGCACCTTAAATCGTTAGGTGACGACTCTTAAAAAATGCAAACCCCCTTTCCCAAAAGGAAAGAGTTGTCCCAACCAAAAATGTCATAAACCCGATTGCGCAAGAAAAAGGGGGCGCAACAACATGGCAACTTTGCTGGGGATATTTAGGCTTTTACCATTTCATATCGTTTTGTGAATTTGTACCCTTCATATGTGCAATTACTTGTTTAATTTCTTTAAGCGTTTAATATTTTCTTCAAAAGCAAAACTGACATATCTTTCTTGTTTCCTTCCTTTATAACTGCTTTAAATTGTGAAACTGCTGTATTTATCGCTTTATAAACGTGAAAAAACATGTCAACATACTTTTAATTGTTGCATAATCATGCTCAACATCATACTCCACTCGTACCAAACAAATACTATAGCAACAATTGATGAGTGGTTGTGCCCTTCTTATATCATTACCCCCTAAATTACAAAAGGCTTATTTGCAGTAAAACTAGTCGATCAGCGGTGCAGTCAACAGTACCGTGCCTTCACCCTTGAGTTGTCCGCTCAAGGGTACCAGTCTAAAGCCCTATAGAAACTTTACTCTATTTAAATCACGCCTGCATCATGGTCAAACCTAGTCGGGTCAGTTATGTTGTCCACATAATGATACTTTAAGATAGCCTTGTCTAAAAGTCCACTGGGTTTCCCTAAACCCAAACAGACATCATCACGTTCTGTGCATTTATTTGGAGAATTATATTCTTTATGCTAATTGTTGATATTAAATAGTCGAGTCTGGTGGGGGTAAGGGCCTAACCTTGTTTAACTTGCTGAAATATGATGCACGAAGTCCCCAGATTCAGCATGGTCACCAATATCCACCCAAGATTGCTAAGTTGGTGGGAAGATCTACATTCTAGTGACAAAACCCTCATCAGAAAATATCTGGACAATCTACCATCCCTCTTGGAGATCCAGCCTAACAACATGATAATAGAAGCTGCTACCTTATTTTAGGATTGTGAAAGGGTCGTGTTCCGCTTTGGGGACATTGAAATGAAACCTTTTCTAGAGGAGATAGGAGGATTGGCCGGTCTAATGTGGGAAACCCCGGGTTTGCTAATTCCTGAGAACTGCACAGGGAAGGGTTTCCTAAAAATGATGGGTTTGAAGAAGAATGCAGAATTGGTATGTCTAAAGGAATCGTACATCCCTTTTGATTATTTGTATGAAAGGTACGGTCACAACAAATCATATCGTACCTACCATGATGAGTTTACCATCACGTCCTTGGGATGTATCCATCGTAAGGTTTTCATTTTCATGTTTTGCTTCATGGGTCTGATCATGTTTTTAATGAAGAAAGGGAGTATCCATAATAGGCTAGCTATGGTAACCAAAACCCTAATGGAGGGGATTGGTGGGCAGATGTTCAGCGTTGTACTATGATCATCGCAGACATATACCGAGCCTTATAGAAGTGTCAACGAGGAGCGAGACATTTCAAAGGCTGCAGTCCACTACTTCAGCTTTGGCTCATGGAACATCTCCAAAAGGGCGAATATCGACAAGAAATTCAGCAAAGGGACTATGATGATCACATCGCTTTCCACCATCCAAAGCGAATTAATTACATCCCCGACATGTTCGCTCATCCTGAGAATACCAAAGAACGGGTTGAGCTTTTTGATAATTTGACTGAAGGGCAGGTTCAATGGATGTTCAAGTGCTTTTCGACAAAGGAGTTCATCGCCCGATCCAGAGATGCACCTTTCCTGATATTGATTGGTCTAAGAGGGACATACCCTTATGTCCCTCTTCAAGTTATGAGGCAAGCAGGTAGGAAGCAAGTCATACCCAGGGTCGACAAGATGAGCCATCTTTGAGCTGACTTCCAAAATGATGATAGTCCCCACAAGTGCCAAGCCCAGCATATGTGGCACTACAATATCGTAATGGAGAAAGACACTATCGAGCTAGACAGATATCATGCCGGTTGTACCCCTTTCTATTCGGGCTGGTTGGAAGACAATTGGGATGGTCTGGGCCAGCCAGGGTTCGTTCGAGGTCACAAAATTATAGATGAAAAGGCTGAGGCACAAGTCAAGTACAACCAGCTGCGCAAAAGAATCTGTGAATGCGAGAGCGAACACCGCGAGATACAAGATTCCAACAAGAAGCTGATTGAGGAATGGAAAGACATGGCTATCACTGCCAACAAAAGGCTAGGATACTTGGAGTGAGGCATAGTAGAACTAGAGGGAAAATTTCTCAAAAGGGTTGAAGACTGTCAAAAGGCTGAAGGGACCGAAGGTGGACATCTAGCAAGAGCATACCTGTTGCTGGGACTTTGCGAATTGGGGAAGCTGTTCCACAAAGCCAAGGATGTCGAATCTGGGAAAGGTTCTTCTGGGACCAAATAATAGGAATTTACTTTTTCTTTTTATGAATGTAATAAGGCCAATGGCCATCAGTGACTTTTATTTCTTGCTTATTTAGTGTCATTTTGGGATTCACCTATCTTTATCAATAAAATGAGGCATTTAGCATTAAAAGTTCTCCAAGTCTATCGTTGCTAGGCCTACCTCGGGCACAAAGAGGTTCCCAAATTAGGACACGCTTTACATTCCCGTACTATGTGTTTAAATACTGCAATGCTTTTTATAATCCTCGCTGACTTGATTAAATTTTGTTATTTTTTGTTTTTATTATTCCCCTCCCCAAAGGTTAGTTCGTGCACTCTAGCATCATCATCTTATTTCACAAGATCAAAGGGCCCTCCACCCACTCCTAGTCTTAGTCTCATTAAAAGCAAGAACAAAGGCAAGAATAAAATGAAAGATTTAAACAACATCAGGAAGGAGAACACAACTGAACGGGTAGAGGCCACTAATGGCTAGGGTATTCGTGTTACTAACGAGAATGTGTCAAAACTTGAATAGAAACTGTTGAAATTCCAGAAAGAGCTCGATCAGGTTCAGAATCTGGAAAACCTGTCATTTTCCCTCAACACCCCAGATATCAACTTCCCCAATGCTCAAAACCCTACACCTCCTCAAAATATCCCAAAACAACAGAATTATCCCGCGCCTCACCATCACGCTGCTCTAACAAAGGACCAATGTAACACCTGCCATACCCCAAACAACACTCCACGACTCATCCCAGAACCTCAAAACTCCACAAACGACCATTTCCACACCCATACACCAGGCCACCATAACACTCCTATCTACGTAGAGACCATGACACACCCCACCTAACCTATCTCATACACACCTGAGTCTGATGAAAAGGATTTGCTTATTAGGAGCTTGGCCGAGGAACTTAAGAAACTGACCAGCCGGATTCAGGGCAATGAGGGAAGCAAAGGAATCGAGGGGTTGAACTATGAGGACCTTTGCATACAGCCTGGCGTCGAACTGCTTGAGGGATAAAAACCTCCTAAGTTCGAAATGTTTGATGGTATGGATGATCCAAGGTCCACCTGAGGATATATTGCGACAAACTGGTTGGAGTAGGGAAGGATGAAAAGATCCGCATGAAGCTGTTCATGAGGAGTTTGAAGGGAGATGTATTATCTTGGTAGATCAGCCAAGATCCCAAGAAGTGGTCAAGCTGGGTAGGCATGGCATCTGACTTTATGGACAGATTCAGGATTAATACAGAGAATGCACCAGACGTGTTCTATATCCCAAATTTGAAGAAGAAGCCCACAAAGACATTTCGCGAGTATGCTACTCGCTGGAGGTCCAAAGCTGCTAAGGTCAGACCCTCCTTAGAAGAGGAGCAAATGAACAGTTCTTTGTCCGGGCTCAGAACCCGTAGTACTATAAATGGCTGATGATGATTGAAAACCACAAGTTCTCCGACATTATCAAATTATGTTAAAGAATTGAAAAAGGTATCAAAAGTGGTATGGTTACAAATTTTGAGGCCTTGCAAGCTACGAATAAGGCTTTACAGTATGGTGGTGTGTCCATGAAAAGGGACGTAAAGGCCGTGATGGTTGCACAAAGGACCAAGTCTCCCCTTAAATACCAAGCTTACCCAACACCTCCACTTACAGACCAGCCAACCCCAAATTACCAAGCACCCTCATACCAAGCTTCGCCACCTACTTATCAGTCATTTCCACCTCCTACATATCAACCTACTTCACCCAGATACTCCTAACCCACTCATGTATACCAAACTTATAATGCTCAACCATCCCATTATCAATCACCCCCTTATATGCCAAAACTTCCCTAGACCCCGACCTAATTTTGATCGCAGACCTCCAAAACAATATACAACCATCGACCAGTTGTATGAGAGGCTCAAAGCTGCTGGTTATGTCAACCCCATCCCTGCTGCAACCCCTAAGAATCCTTCTCAGTGGGTTAACCCAAACAAGTCCTGTGCATACCACTCTGGCATGAAAGGGCACACCATCGATGAATGTCGCACCTTGAATGACAAGATACAGTCTTTGATTGATAACAAGATCATTATGGAAAAGGAACCCGCTCCAAACGTCCGCAACAACCCTCTACCATACCATAAAGGTAGAGGTATCCATATGATTGAAGTAGAAGATGATTGGGATCCCGAGGGATCAATCAGGTTGATCGCAAAAGGTGATGACCCAAAGAAACCAACAATTACTCTCAATCCAATCATAGTCCAGATCCAACCGTTTGAGGATGCTAACGTGAATATGTCCATACCTCTTAAATTTGAAGCAACGCCATCCGCAAAGACACCAGCACCAATTGAGGTTGAATTCATGTCTCCGACAAATGCACCCGCACCATTCGAGGTTTCAGTCTTACCACCCAAGGCACATGTTACATTCGAAGTGAGGATAGCTGCGCCGATCCCAGTGGTGATGTCAACCATGCCACCCTTCTATACAAATATTGTACCTTGGGTCTATACAGCCAAGCCGAGAAGGAATGGAAAGGTCAGGATTGAAGACACTGTCACAACACAGGGTATGACAGGAACTGGTAGAGTCTATACCCCTAAACATCTAGCTGAACCAAGCAAGCAGGCCTCCAATCGGCCACCCCTCATTGAGACAGGTCCGGACGACCTTTGGAGGAAAATATAGGCCAAGGAATATTCTGTCATCGACCAGTTAAACAAGACGCCATCACAAATGTCTATTCTCTCCTTGCTGCAAAATTCTAAGATGTGCAAGAATGCTTTGTTAAAGGTGCTAAATGAAGCGTACGTAAATAGTAACATCACTAGCGGGGAAATGGCTAATATGGCAGGACAAGTGCTGGAAAGTCATAAGATCGCCTTTTATGAGGACGAGCTGCCACCTGAAGGGCTGGGCCATAATAAAGCACTGCACATCACCATCCAATTCGAAGACTATTTCATCACCAGAATCCTGATCGTTGGAGGTTCCAGTCTTAACATTTGTTCGCTTGTAACACTCCAGAAGTTGGGTAAAGGGCTACATGAGATAAAGGGTGGAGCAATCAATGTGAAAGCCTTTGATGGTTCTCAGAGGACCACCATTGGTGAGATTAGCCTATGCCTGCAGATGGGACCAACCTGATTCGAGGTCGATTTCCAGGTGATAGATGTACCAGCATCTTACAACTTGCTGTTGGGACGGCCATGGATTCATCTTGCTAGGGTCGTAGCATCAATGCTGCATCAGGTAGTAAAGTTCGAATGGAATCACCAGGAAGTGATCATTCACGGCGACAGTAGCAACCCTATATACAGTCACCAGACCATTCCGGCGATCGAGGGAAGAAGGAAGCTGGGTGGAGGAACTTACCACCACATTGAGCGGGTCAATGCTATCGACAAAGACAAATGGTGGGATAGAAAAATCGAGAGTATACTAAGTTGGAATGGGTACGAGCTTGGCAAAGGGCTTGGCAAGAACCTCCAAGGAATCTCTAAACCCATAAAACTCAAGAAACATGGCACTACCTTTGGTTTAGGATATGATTACACCTGGGAAGCATTCAATAACTAGTCGCCACCATGGTACGATCCTTACTATCCTCTAGAACAGCCACTACCACATCTGGAGCAGACCTTCCAACAGGCCGACATTATTTATGGGTCAGATGAAGAAGAAGCACTTGCAGCAGTGAAGAACTTGTTTTTAGAGGACAGTGATATGGACTATTGTGTTATTCTCGAGGAGGAAGGGGAGAAAGGCCCTTCCATACATGCTATGAGTAGAGGGGCACATCTCAAGAATTGGACCATCAGGACAAACAAAGCCCGACGTGCCTTGGGGTAGCAAGGCTAAGATAAGCATTATTCACTATTTTTACTAAATAATTTCATTTTCACATTTTCAATTCTCGCAATAAGATCTTCGATGTTCAAAATAGTATTCAATTTATCAAAAACATTTTTAGATTTTTCTTATGAATTAATATTTATTGCTATCATTTTTCTCCTTTCTTTACCAATACAACATTACTATTACTTGTCTTGATGAACCAATGACTGTGACATGCAATGAGACAACGCAACAAACAGACATGGATTCAAAAGAAGATGACATACCTAACGAGATTGTCAAAGAAGTTGAGAACTTTGAGAACAGACCTAAGTCCAACCTAGATGAGACCAAGATTGTCAACCTGGGAGATGCAGAAAACATCAAGGAAACACAAATCAGCATTCACCTATCGCCATCGGAGAAGAAAGAATACACAAAATTTCTAAAGGGGTATGAGGACATATTCGCCTGGTCGTATGATGACATGACTGGTCTGAGTACGTCTATTGTGGCTCACAAACTGCCAACCAATCCAGTGTGTTCACCGGTGAAGCAAAAGCTCAGAAAGTTCAAGCCTGATATGAGTTTGAAAATCAAGGAAGAACTCACCAAGCAGATCAACGCTAAGGTTTTCAGGGTTAGTAGAATATCCCACATGGTTAGCCAACATTGTGCCAGTGCCAAAGAAGGATGGGAAGGTCAGAGTCTGTGTCGACTACCGGGATCTCAACCGGTCCAGTCCAAAAGACGACTTCCCTTTGCCAAATATACACATCCTAATTGACAATTGTGCTAAGCATGAACTATAGTCATTCATAGATTGCTTCGCTGGTTATCATCAGATCTGGATTGTTGAGGAAGATATTGAGAAAACGGCTTTCATTATGCCGTGGGGAGTGTACTGTTACAAGATGATGCCATTCGGCCTGAAGAATGTAGGGGTCACTTACATGAGGGCCATGACTACCATTTTCCATGATATGATACACAAGGAGATAGAGGTATATGTGGATGATGTTATTATCAAATCCAAGAAGGCCACTTACCATATAGAAGATCTGAGGAATTTCTTCAATAGACTATGGAGATACAACCTGAAACTAAACACCGCAAAGTACGCATTTGGGGTTCCTGCTGGGAAATTGCTTAGGTTTATTGTAAGCCGCCGAGGAATCGAACTGGATCCATCAAAAGTCAAAGCCATTCAGGAACTACCACCACCAAAGAACAAGAAGGATGTGATGTGTTTCTTCGGAAGGATTAACTACATCAGCCGATTCATAGCACAATTTACATTATCTGTGAGCCAATCTTTAAGATGTTAAAGAAGGACGCCACAACCAAATGGACCAAGGACTGCCAAAAGGCCTTCGACAAAATCAAGGAGTACCTGTCAACACCACCAGTCTTAGTCCCGCCCGAGCCAAGTAGACCCTTATTACTCTACCTTGCAGTGTTAGATTGAGCTTTCGACTGCGTTTTGGGGCAGCACGATGAAACAGGGAGGAAGGAGCAATCCATTTATTATATTAGTAAAAAGTTTACCCCGTAAGAGGCCCGATATTCTCTATTGGAACGCACCTGTTGTGCTTTGACTTGGGTAGATCAGAAGCTGAGACATTAATTCTGCGACTATACTACATATCTCATATCAAGAATGGATCCCTTGAAGTATATCTTTCAGAAGCCCATGCCCGCCGGGAAGCTATCCAAGTGGCAAATCCTGTTGACTGAGTTCGACATTGTTTATGTAACTCAGAAAGCGGTCAAGGGACAAGCACTAGAAGACCACCTTGCTAAAAACCCCGTGGATGGAGGATATGAACCCCTAAAAATGTATTTTCCTGATGAAGAGGTATCATTCATAGGAGAAGACATTGCGGAATCCTATGACGGTTGGAGAATGTTCTTTGATGGAGAAGCAAACTTCAAAGGAGTTGGCATAGGAGCAGTCCTAATATAAAAAACCGGTCAGCATTATTCGGTGTTTGCCAAACTCAGGTTCCCCTGCACCATGGCCGAGTATGAAGCCTGCATCTTAGGACACAAAATGGCCATTGACATAAAGGTTCAAGAGCTGCTAGTGATTGAAGATTTAGACTTGCTTATACATCAGGTACGAGGAGAATGGATGACCAATAACTCCAAGATACTCCTGTACTTGCATCATGTACAAGAATTGAGATAGAGGTTCACGAAGACGGAATTCCAACATGTTCCCATAATCCAGAATGAGTTCACTGATGCATTGGCTACCCTATCATCTATGATACAGCATCCCGACAAGAATTTCATTGATCCCATTCCGTTGAAAATCCATAATCAGCCAGCTTACTGTGCCCATGTTGAAGAGGAAGGAGACGGAAAGCCTTGGTTTCATGATATCAAGAAATATTTAGCAAAGGGAGAGTACCCAAAACTTGCAAATCCTACTCAGAAACGCACACTTCGGATATTGTCCAACAACTTCTTTCACATCAGAGGAATTATATATGAGGACTCCCAATTTAGGATTATTAAGATGTGTCGACGCAAAGGAAGCATCCAGGATACTAGAGGAAATTCATGCTGGGACCTGCGGTCCACATATGAACGGTTTTGTCTTAGCAAAGAAGATACTCTAGGATGGTTACTTTTGGATGACTATGGAAACGGACTACATCCAGTATGTCTGGAAATGCCACCACTATCAGATACATGCAGACATGATAAAGGTACCTCCAAGCGAGCTTAACACAACAAGCTCATCGTGGCCGTTCGCTGCCTGGGGAATGGATGTTATTGGACCAATCAAGCCTGCCGATTCCAATGGACATAGGTTTATCCTAGTAGCCATCGACTATTTCACCAAATGGGTCGAAGTAGCATCTTACAAAGTAATGACTAAGAATGTCGTGGCAGACTTTGTCCGCGACTGCATTGTTTGTTGATTCTAAATTCTATAGTCAATCATTAATGATAATGGCTCCAACATCAACAATGACATGATGAAAGCTATGTGCGAAACTTTCAAGATCAGACACAAGAATTCCACAGCCTACAGGCCTTAGATGAATGGAGCGGTAGAAGTCACCAACAAGAATATCAAGAAGATATTGAGGAAAATGATAAAGAATCACAGACAGTGGCACGAGAAGTTTTCATTTGCTCTATTAGGGTATCGTACCACAGTTCGCACATCAACCGGGGTGACCCCCTATATGCTGGTTTACGGTAAAGAAGTCGTCATTCCCGCTGAGGTAGAAATTCCTTCCCTAAGGATCATACAAGAAGCTGAGCTTGACGATGCATAGTGGGTAAAAAGTCGTTAGGAGCAGTCTGTCATGGTCAACTCTATCAGAACAGAATGTCCATAGCCTTTAACAAAAGATTCAAGCCAAGACAGTTCGTACCGGGACAACTGGTGTTAAAGAAAATTTTTCCGCATCAAGATGAAGCCAAAGTGAAGTTCTCTCCCAACTGGCAGGGTACATATATGGTTCACCGGGTTTGGACAGGATGAGCCCTCATACTTGCATAAATGGATGGAGAAGTCTGGCCAAAGCCGATCAATTCAGATACAGTCAAACATTACTATGTGTAATCTTTATGATTTCCTTATATGATGTAAATTGAACTACGCCTGAATTGATTCCCATTTAAGAGGGGATACGTAGGCAGCCCTATGGGTTCGATCATAATTTAATAAAAATTTTATTTCCCCGCGCAATCGGACACTAGGGCAGAATTTTGAGGAGGGCCCTCAAAATTCTGAAGTAATTTCAGCCATTCTCCGCATGAGCAATAGTCAGAAATGTCAACTCATCAAACTAGGGCAGAATTTTGAGGAGGACCCTAAAATTTCCGTTAGTAGGAGAGATTGTAATGTCCTAAACTACATCACAGTCGTTGGTTCATCTGAAAGCTATTTTTAATTTACATTAACCTTTTATAAAATCATGCATGTTATTATTGAAACTGCTTTATTTAACGACGCTACCCCAATAATGCAGACGGTGTTACCAGATCAAAGCCAAACAAGTCAAGCAAAATCCAACGGGGATACGAACTAACCTTCCCCCTTAGAAAACTCACGATTTTTCTTTGGATGTAGGCACTAGGATTGCAAAATCGTGAAACATATTGTATGTCCATGGGACAAACGTTGTTCAATAATACGACTCTCAGAACCATTGCACTTGCCAAAATTTGCTATAAGCACGCACCAGTGATGTTCCGTATGTCACAATGCTCCCAGTAATCACAACGCCGCAATCTGCTATCAGCTAAGAAAACTCTACTGTCAGTTGTTATCTTATTTCTTGCATAAGGCTACCATTCTGCCTTCCAAGACTAAACGATGTCTCCATTTGCATTCGCATTGCATAAGGCTGCTATTCTGCCTTCCAATCTGCATAAGGCGACCATTCGGCATTTGCATTGCATAAGGCTACTATTCTGCCTTCCAATTTGCATAAGGCTACCATTCTGCCTTCTGCGACTAAACACTATCTCCATCTGCATTCGCATTGCATAGGGCTACTATTCTGCCTTCCAATATGCATAAGGCTACCATTCTGCCTTCCGAGGTTAAGATCTACCTCCATCTGCATTCGCATTGCATAAGGCTACTATTCTTCCTTACAGTCTGCATAAGGATACCATTCTGCCTTCCGAGGTTAAGCTCTACCTCCATCTGCATTTGCATTGCATAAGGCTACTATTCTACCTTCCAATCTGCATAAGGCTACCATTCTGCCTTCCGAGGTTAAGCTCTACCTCCATGTGCATTCGCATTGCATAAGGCTACTATTCTGCCTTCTAATCTGCATAAGTCTACCATTCTGCCTTCTGAGACTAAACGCTGCCTCTATCTGCATTTTTGCATAAGGCTACCATTCTGCCTTTCGAGGTTAAGCTCAACCTCCATCCGCATTCGCATCTTTGCATAAGGCTACCATTCTGCCTTTCGAGGCTAAGCTCTACCTCCAATTCAAAACTAAGCGCTATCCTAAGCACTATTTATCTCGCTTCTCTTATGGGCTAAGCTCTGCCCTTCAATTCGCAAGACTGAGCTCTGTCTTGTCCGCATCATATTACTGCATCATTCATGGGCTGAAATATTGCCAACTCATCCAAAGTGTCATCGTTCGGAGGCACCATCTTCATAGCCCGAGAACACCATGTCATGGCCTGAGGATCTCTTTCATCCTTTGCATATCATTATTCAAAGGCATCATGGTTCAGAGGCACCATCCTCATAGCCCGAGAACATCATTTCATGGCCTGAGAATCCTGCATCAAACAACCCATGGCCCAGGACATCATGGTCTAAGGACGCCATTCCTAATCGTCCAAAGACAACATTCATGGTCCAACGGGAATTTGCATCATGTTTAATTTTATCCACAGTATATGCTTGTATTGCTTCTATTTGCAAGTAAGACAGCGAGCAATAGCTATCCCAGCAGGAGCGATCCCGCTCCAATTCCCTCAAGCCATATCAAACCTAACCATTCCCGTAAGCCGTTCACTCACCCAGCCCTAGCTATTGCGTCTGTTCTTGAAATGGCTTCATTGGTATACTCCGCTGATGGATCTTGAACTACATACGGCCCGGTTCCTATAAAACCAAGTATATGAAAGCAATTTAGAAACTAGGGTGCAACCTAAACCTCTTCAAACCGTTTTGCTCGGTCAAAATTGGCCATTATATTTTTACCCGACAACTCTTTCATCATTCCCGGGTAAAGAGGGGAAGTTGTTGATACCCGATTTTTCCTCAAACTATTTTTTAATTTTGCATATATGCCTTCAAAATCACTTTTTATAATAATTGGTATTTTTCCATAATTTTCCATATTATATCAATTTGTTTTCTAATTTATTCAGTATTTTATATCCAATAATTATTCATAAATTACATTACAAGTAATTTCAAAGTATTTCTTAGCTCAATATATCATTTTTAATCCTATTATGATTTAATTATTTCACAAATTAGCCAATTTGGAATTGTTTGGCTATAATTCCAATAATTTTACAATAATAGCCTAGTTGTACACTTCATGCTATTTTAATTCAGTAATCGGTCATTTTATATTTTTAATATTAGTTAATTACCTTAATTTCACCTATTTAGCTTTAATTTCATTTTTATCTAATTAGTAGCTATTTTTTATTAATTATTTAACTAATTTTAATTAGGTATTTAACAAATAGCCTATTCTATTTTTCAACTCTAGCCTAATTGAATTAAAACCCCAGCCCAATTCAAATTAAAACCCCGACCCAATCTCCTATCTAACACGCCCCAACTCATAACCTCTTCTAATCGTGGACATTGATCATTGAGATCTATTGTCCACGTTATCCCTTTCCTTTTTTAATCAAACGACCCCCCAAATCCTACCCCATTCTCTCATTTGCACCGCCTCTGAATCCTTTCCTCTTCTCTTCTATCTTAGACACCCTCAAACCCTAGAGCACCGTCACTCAAAAATTCCCCCAAACCCCTTCAATTCTTGACCAGATATGGGATCATCTGCTGATTTACGACATTATCTGGCCTCATACCTCTATTGGTTGTTCGGTTTTGTTGTTATCTGAAGAAATCTCAAGGAGATTCGACCCAGAGTCGACCTAGACTCTTCGTTTCATGAACCAGTTTTGTGTTCATCTCTATGGTTGTGAGTAGTGTTATCTTTGTGCTTATGATTCGAAACTCCGATTCTAGACTAGATTTTCATCACCTCGTTCATTTTTTTAAGAACCCTAATCTCCTTCTACTTGGATCTGTTCAGATCCGTGTAGATCTGAAATGACTTTGAATTTATCTGGTAGCTTTCTTTAAAAATCTTAGGTTTTCCTTACTATTAATAGATTTGAATATTTTCTAAACCTAAGGTTTCACTTCCTTTTTGTTTCTGCAAAAACTTTTCTAAAGTTTCATTTGCTTGAATCCAGTTATCTTTACTAGTCCTACTGATTCTTTCATGACTATGTTCTAGTCCTTTGTTTGTTTAATTGTTCGCTTCAACATTTACCCTTTACCCTTTGTTCTCCAATTAGCAGAGATTAATTGATGATTATTTGACTATTTAGGGTTCGAAATTATTGTGATTTGCTATGATTGCTACTCCTTGTAATTTTTATCTACTTTCCTTATTTGTGATTCCTAATTGACACTACTTGCTTTAATTAGTCTATTTTCCTGATTTCTAGGTGTTGATTTACTCTAATTGACTTACAAAAGGGCCTGGGATATGTTTCTTACCATATTTAGACCCTAATTTGGCTGATAATTGATTTCTCCCTAATTTGAAGGGTCTCTCCAGGAATCCTGCCTAATAATTGATCTTGTTAAGCCCTAATTGACTGATTGATTGGTCTCTTTGCCTTATTTGTGAAATCTTGATTTCCTTTACCTTATATGCTTTACTCTACTCAATGCTATATACATCCCATTGTGATTCTCTTTTAAGATACGAACAATTAGTTCAAAACACACACACACACACATAAAAATTATCTCTTCTCTCTCTGCTACTTGTGCTAACTACTTGTCTAGCCGGCTGAAAGCCAAGGCTGGATTGTGGAACTTTACTTGCTTTAGTTTCTGCATTTTGCTTCCTTAACTGGTATGTTCCTAGTTCAATTCTGAAACTCAACTCTGTGTACTCCATATCTGTTAATCCATGTCTCCTTCTGCACTAATTTAATGGCGTATGTATTTGATTGCCCTTCTTGTTTACTACTCTATTCAGCATGCTTAAGTTTTGCCCTCTTTTGTTCAAGTGTCTAATCAGCATGTCTAGGTATCACTTGTCTTGTTTAATACTCGACCAACATGTCTACCTGAGTTCTTGTTTATTTCCCTCAACTAGTATGCCATGTTAGTGTCATAGACTCCTAATGTACTTGATTAACACTTATCGACATGACTAATTATGTGCAATAGACCCCTATCCTCAGCATGACTACTCCCATACCCTCTCTCTGTATCTTATTACTATTCTAATTTCGAGCATGATTCCCTTGTTAACACTTTAAAGTAGTAGTTTTGTGTTCTGGAGGCCAATCAGTTGCTACTTGTTCTTTGTACTTACTGGTCTATATGCTTCTCTTCTCATCCATGTTTACGTATTTCTGATTTGAGCTCTCTATGTCCCCAACCCCCCTAATCCTTGTCTGTAAAGTTGTTTGTCTTCACTTAGAGTCACGTAATAAATGGCTCCAAATCTGATCACTCTAAGTTGTCTTTTTGTGATTGTGTGTTTCTCAGAATTAATTCCAAAACTACTTTCACTCTTAGCATTTTTTTTTAAAAAACCTGTGTCTATTCCTGAAAACCTTTTTCACTCCAATAAGTTCTACTTCAACATTGTTTTACTAAGTTCTTTTCAACACTATGACAAGTACTATCACTCTACACTTAGACTACTATGTTCTGCCCCTTTTGTGTGAGCCTTGCCTTGGGACCCTTGAGCTCCCTCTGAACTTGGACACATGAAAGTTGGCCCTTCTACACAATACTTACTCTATCTTGGCTATGAAATCTGGGTGTGAGCACTTCCCGGGATACCTTGAGGTCCTTAGGGAACTCTGACACACCCAGATATTAGGAAAGCTATGAAACAACCTTGGCACTTGAGGTGATTTATTACATAACTCATAGAGTAAGTCCTAATCAGGTGTTGGAAATCTGAGCATGCTTTCAGGCTCTCTATAGTGTAACTTTTATTTTTCTTATGTAATTCATTTTAATATTGGTCTGTAATAATCTATTGTAAATAAGTATTGGGGATGGCTAGTGAAAAGGGAAGGGTAGCTCTATATGCTATCAACATCAATGGGTAGAAATCATGTCTTAGGTTTACATTTCCTGTATGTGCATTAGAATCCATGTGTAAGATCAACCCATTCAAAACATGTCATTCCTTAGATACCATGTTCTTAGGTTTACTGTTTCAGCATCTTATTTGACATAATTTACCACATAGAAATCCTACTTTAGGCTAAATAATAGCGTCAACATAAAACCGTTGCTCCTGTACCTTGAAATCATGTTGTAACTCTTTGGGCATTTAGAAACCATACTTTAGGAATTCTGCATATTCTGCAATCATTTTGCATTTTCATATGTGCGTATTAGATACCCTATTGTAGGATCTCGTTCATACTCGCTTAGTCACACCTAGTTAAACCAATAATGTGTGAAAAAGGACATAAAACAGTCTCATGTCTGATTATCTTATTTAAGTGAAACTGGTCACAATCCGTGCATGTTTTTGCAAGACTTACAATATCATGCTTAGGTAAAATAACTGTTTCATAATTCTGGTAACTGCTGCATATTATTTTATGCCTAGGCAAGTCTTAGGTAATAAACTTAAATAAAACTAGAACAATCTTTGTTTAACTATCAACATGTTAAAATTAGTAGGCAAGCCTGATTAGGACTTCTTATTTGAGTTATGTTATAAATATGACTGTTTTCACTTATACCATGCATAGAATCTGGATTAAGACCTTAATTATGTATGAGTCATGCTGTTTATGTGCACTATGTGTGGAGGTATATCTGAGCCTTTCATTTGTCTTCCATGCTCCCCTTAATTGAAGTCCTACTTGTTTATTATATGCCGCCTTAGTATTTTGCCTTTAAACTTGAGGGCCTGCCTAGAACCCCCTTCTTATAGGATAGGAGTCCTAAATTCCTCTAAAATTGGTAGGAAGGGATGAGTAACAACATGCAATAGGGGTCAAGATCAACCCTTGCTTTAATTACCTTCACAGGGCGGGAAAGGGTAGATATGGACATGATGACCGGTGCGTTAATACCATGTGTAGCCCCTCTTTAAGTAGTGTCATACCGGGTATTGCATTGATGTGATCCATATTATAAACAAACCTAGGACACCCCCTTTTACATTCCCGAATATGTTTAGATTGTAAGTCTTTTCAAAATTTTGCTTTTCATTAACTACTTTCCAAACAACTTTGTACTTAAACTTGAATCCCCTACTATTTGAGCCATACTTGTTATTTGCAAATTGTACAAATTCAGAAAAAAACTGTCTGGCCGGGAACCACACTAGTGGATCCTGAAGGGTACCTAACACCTTCCCCTAGGATAATTTCAAGCCCTTACCCTATCTCTGGTTATCAATTGTAGCTAGAAGTGAACCCTACAGGTGCCCTAACGCACCTTAAATCGTTAGGTGGCAACTGTTCAAAAATGCAAACCCCCTTTTCTAAAAGGAAAGAGTTGTCCCAATCAAATATGTCATAAACCCGATTTCGCAAGAAAAAATAGGGCACGACACCTGCCGGGCATGCCATCAGATAGGGATATTGATTTTGGTATTGATCTGGTGCCAGGAACTTAGCCCATTTCTATTCTACCATAACGTATGGCACCAGCGTAGCTGAAGGAGTTGAAGGAGCAGCTTTAGGAACTCCTTGATAAGGGGTTTATTCGGCCTAGTGTGTCGCCTTGGGGGTGCCTATTCTATTTGTGAAGAAGAAGGATGACACAATGAGGATGTGCATTGATTACAGGCAGTTGAACAAAGTAACAATCAAGAACAAGTATGCTTTGCCTCGTATCAATGATTTGTTTGACTAGCTTCATGGAGCAAGAGTGTTCTCCAAGATTGATCTTCGTTCAAGGTATCACCAACTAAAGATCAGGGACTCAGATATTCTAAAAACTACTTTCAGGACATGATATGGTCATTATGAGTTCCTGGTGATGTCTTTTTGGCTGACCAATGACCTAGTAGCATTCATGCATTTGATGAACATTGTGTTTCGGCCTTCTCGACTCGTTTTTCATAGTTTTCATTGATGATATTCTGGTGTACTTGCGTAGTCAGGAGAAGCACGCGGAGCATTTGAGAGTTGTATTGCAGAGATTGAGGGAGGAGAAACTTTATGCAAAGTTCTCCAAGTGTCAGTTTTGGCTTAGTTCAGTGGCATTCTTGGGGCACGTGGTGTCCAGTGAGGGTATTCACATTGATCCGAAGAAGATAGGGGCAGTTTAGAGTTGTCCCAGATCGTCCTCAACCATAGAGATTCTCAACTTTCTTGGTTTTGGTGGTTATTACCGTCGATTTGTACAGGGATTTTCATCTATAGCATCACTCTTGACCAAGTTGAATCAAAAGGGTGCTCCATTCAGGTGGTCGGATGAGTTTGAGGAGAGCTTTCAGAAGCTCAAGACTGCCTTGACCACAACTCCAGTGTTAGTTTTGCCATCAGCTTTAGGTTCATATACCGTGTATTATGATGCTTTGAGAGTTGGTATTAGGTGTGTGTTGATGTAGGATGGAAGAGTTATTTTTTATGCTTCTCGTCAGTTGAATCCCCATGAGAAGAACTACCATGTTCATGATCTGGAGTTGGTTGCTATTGTTCACACGTTAAAGATTTGAAGGCATTATTTTTATGGTATGTCTTGTGAGGTGCTGATCATCGTAGCCTCTAGCATTTGTTCAAGCAGAAGGATCTCAATTTGACGTAGTGGAGGTGGTTGGAGCTACTAAAGGACTATGATATCACTATTTTGTACCAACCGGAGAAGGCCAATGTGGTAGTCGGTGCCTTGAGTAGGAAGGCGGTGAGTATGGGGAGTTTGGTGTATATTTATGTTGAGGAGAGACCTCTTGCAGTTGATGTTCGGGCCTTGCCCAATCGGTTCATGCGGTTAGATATTTCAGAGCCCAGTCAGGTATTGGCTTATGTGGTTTCTCGGTCTTCCTTATTTGATCACATCAAAGAGCGCCAGTATGATGATCCTCATTTGCTTGTCCTTAAGGACAGAGTTCAGTACGACGATGCCAAAGATGTGACCGTTGGTGATGATAGGGTATTGAGGATGTAGGGTTGGATATTCATGCCGAATGTAGATAGGCTTCGGAAGTTGATTCTAGAGGAGGCTCATAATTTGCGGTATTTTATTCATTCGGGTGCCACGAAGATGTATCAGGATCTTAGACAGAATTATTGGTGGAGGAGAATGAAGAAGGACATTGTGGGATTTGTAGCTCGGTGTCTCAATTGTCAGCAGGTGAAATACGAGCATCAGAGACTGGGTGGCTTGATATAGCAGATGGATATTCCAGAGTGGAAGTGGGAGCGGATCACCATGGACTTTGTAGTTGGGCTCCCACGGACTTTGAAGAAATTCTATGATATTTGGGTGATTGTGGATCAGCTGACCAAGTCCGCGCACTTCATTCCTGTGTCTACTACCTATTCTTAAGAGAAGTTGGCAGAGATATATATTCGGGAGATTTTTCATTTGCATGGTGTCCTTGTTTCCATCATTTCGGATAGATGTACCCAGTTTACTTCACAGTTTTGGAGGTCTGTATAGCGAGCGTTGAGTACCCAGGTTGAGTTGAGCAACGCTTTTCACCCTCAGATTGACAGGCAGTCCGAGCGCACTATTCAGATATTGGAGGACATGTTGCGCTATTATGTCATTGATTTTGGAGGGTCATGGGATCAGTTTTTACCGCTCACAGAGTTTGCTTATAACAACAGTTATCAGTCGAGTATTCAGATGGCTCCAAATGAGGCTTTGTATGGGAAACAGTGTAGATCTCCAGTATGCCGGTTTGAGCCGGGTGAGGCTAGGCTATTGGGTAAAGACTTGGTGCAGGATGCTTTAGACAAGGTGAAGGTGACACATGAGAGGCTTCGTACAGCGCAGTCGAGATAAAAGAGTTATGCTGATAAGAAGGCTCGGGATGTGTCCTACATGGTTGGTGGGAAGGTTCTATTGAAGGTTTCACCCATGAAGGGTGTTATGTGATTTGGGAAGAAGGTTAAATTGAGTCATCTTTCATTAGACCTTTTGAGGTGATTCAGAGGATTGGGGAGGTGGCTTATGAGCTTGATTTGCCACCCAGCTTATCGAGTGTGCATCCGGTATTTCATGTTTCTATGCTACGGAAGTATATTGGCGATCTGTTTCATGTTTTGGATTTTAGTATGGTTCAATTAGATGATGATTTGACTTATGATGTGGAGCCAGAAGCTATTTTGGAGTGTTAGGTTCGGAAGTTGAGGTAAAAGGATATAACTTTAGTGAAAGTGCAGTGGAGAGGTCAACCCGTGGAGGAGGCTACCTGGGAGACCGAGAGGGAGAAGCAGAGAAGATATCCTCGCCTATTTGAGACTTCAGGTATGTTTCTTGACCCGTTCGAGGACGAACGTTTGTTTAAGAGAATGTAATGACTCAGCCAGTCGTTTCATGAGCTACCACTTTGTTTTCCCCATTTCTGCTTCTTATTGTCTTGTTTAACTGTATTAGGTGATATCAGATTGGTTGGTTCGGGTTCGGAGAGGTTTTGGAAAGGAATGAGACACTTAGTTTCTTTTGAGTAAGCATAGGTTGAAAAGGTCAACCAGATGTTGACTTGTGTGAAAAAGGGCTCGGATGTGAATTCTGATGATTTGGATAGCTTCGAGACGTGATTTGGGACTTAGAAGCATGATCAGTATATGTTTTGGAGGTCTAGAGTAGATTTAGGCTTGAATTGGCGAAATTTGGAATTTTGGCGTTTTTCGGTTGATAGGTGAGATTTTGATATGGAGGTTAGAATAGAATTCCAGAAGTTGGAATAGGTCCACTATTTCATTTGTGACATGTGTGCAAAATTTCAGGTTATTCGGACGAGGTTTGATAGACTTTTTTATCGAAAGCGGAATTTGGAAGTTTTGAAATTCTTTGGCTTGAATCCGATGTTAATTTGGTGTTATGATGTTGTTTTGAGAGTTCCGAAGGTTGGAACAAGTTTGAATGAGATTATGGGATATGTTGGCATGTTTGGTTGCGGTCCCGAGGGCCTCGGGTGAGTGTCGGGTGGTTGAACGGATCAAATTCATGTCGGAAAAGTTACAGAAAATCTGGTGTTGGTGTTGCATACATTACGCGAAGGGTTAGCGTGTGATGCAGGAAGTTTGGCCTTCGCGTTCGCGATGTGTGTCCCGCGTTCTCAAAGGGTTAGGTCTAGTGTTCATCGTGAACGCGATGAGTCTCCCGCGTTTGCGTAGAGTAAATGGGAGCAGTTGGGTCCATGTCGTTTGTGCTTCGCGTTCGCGAGCTAGGTATCGCATTCACGATGGGTTGAGGAGCTGAAGCTTCGTGTTTGCGTACAGGGTGTCGCATTCGTGATGAAGGATTAAGTGGTCAACAGAATTTTGTGCTTCGCGAACGCGAGGCATTGACCGCGTTCACGAAGAAAGAAAGGGTCACCTGGGCAGAATGTTTAAAAGGCCATTGTCTGCGATTTTGGGTCTAAACTTCACCATTTTTGAGCGATTTTGGAGTTTTTTGAGAAGAATTGAAGAGGGAATCAAAGGGAAACACTTGGAGGTAAGATTTATGGACTTAATACTCGATCCTATTGTGATTTGTACATAATTAAACATGAAATTTGTGGAATCTAAAGCCTAAAATTGGGGAGTTAGGGCTTGGAATTTGAGACTTTGATTTGAGGATTTGGGGGGGTCATTTGTGGTAGGATTTTGATGTATTTGATATGTATGAATTCGTGAGAGTGTAAGGATTCCAGTTTTGTGATTTTTGTCGAAATCCGAGACATGGGCCCAAGGGTCGGGTTTGGCCAATTTCGGGATTTTTTATGTAAATTTGTTATTTTTGAGTGGGCTTTGTTCCTTTAGCATATTTTGATGGTATAAATCTATTTTTGGATAGATTTGGAGCATCCGGTGGCCGATTCGAGGGGCAAAGGCATTGCGGGCTAGAGTTTGGACCGGATAGAGGTAAGTAATGATTGTAAATGTTGTCCTGAGGGTATGAAACCCCGAATTTCCCATCCTTATGCTATTTTGAGGTGACACACATGCTAGATGACGAGCGTGGGGTCATGCACCGTTGGTGATTGTGACTTAGTCCATCTTGTATGACTGTTAAACCGCGTATTTGATCGAAAACTGTTTGCTACCATTGTGCTTTGGAAAGTATTATCATGTTTTGGGATGAATGTCATATTCTAGCCTCGTGCCAACTGTTTTGGACCCTTAGGGGATTTTTACTACTATTCCTTAGTGTTTTGACTTCATATTTGTACTCAGTCATGCTGTATTCTACTATTTTCATAACTCAGCCATATTTACTTGGTTTTGCCATTTTAAATAATATTTTGGGCTGAGCATCATGTTTTACTGTGCCCGAGCGGCATGAGAGATTTCTGACTGAGTGAGGCCGAGGGCTTGTGTTGTGAGGATATTATGGGATCGGGTTGCGCGCCGCAATAATGTTGTACTGATTCATGATTAATAGGTCGAGGGCCTGAGTTGTTACGCCACGAGGTGGCTTGTTATGAGGCCGAGGGCTAGTTTGATTATGCCAGAAGATGGCTTGATATAGAGCTTGGGCTGTAGGAGGCCCACCGGAGTCTGCACACCCCCAATGAGCGCGGGTACCCAATGTGAGATGTGATATTGCCCGAGGGGCTGATACGAGTGATTGTGAGGAAGCCCGAGGGGATGGTTCTGTTGGTATTTTGCCCGAGGGGACGATTTATATTTCTATCCTTTTTCTCCCTGTTTTCATCACTCTTTTGAACTACTGAAAGATATTTTAAAGAGGGTTTTATTGAAATGAGATGTTTCTATGAGATTTTACTGCTTTACTGCATTGTCCTGGATTTATACTATTTTGTTGTAGCATTATGTTGTGGTTTACGTGTTTTCTTACTGCTCAGCTGCCTTTACTTTTTTTTCTTACTGAGTTGGCGTACTCACGTTACTCCATGCACCCTGTGTGCAGTTCTAGGAGTCTCGGCTTTTGCAACCCAGTGCTTCTACTTCCTATCTTTATACCGCTTTTGTATTAGCTTGATTAAGACTATGTTGCCTTTTCATTTCTAGAGGAGTCGTAGTTGCTCATGACTAGTGACACCTTAATGTCAGGCTGTGTTTGTTTTCGCATTGCTCTATTCTACTCTATATTTTGGGATTTATACTTATTAATGATTTTAAATGGCTTATTATAATTTTTTTGGTTGGTTTGGGGTTTGTGTTGGCTAGACTAGTTTCATGATAGGCGCCATCACGACCGGGTCCATTTTAGAGTTGGGGTTTGCACGTAAGAGAGTCTATTTTATGTGTAGGTGAACTAGAGATGAAAGTAGAGCAAAAGAGATACTTAAACGTTGAAAGTGTGCTAGAGAATAGTGAAAAGGATAGACCTAGCGAGGCCAGGCTGAAGCTGGCATTACGCTGGCACTGCAAGGCAAAGGCAAGGCTTAGGCTTGGCGCTACAAGGATAAGGTCAGCTTGAAGCTGGCGTTAGGCTGGCGATGCCAGGCCTAGGTCGAGGTCCAGTCTGAGTTTTGAATATTTAATTTATTTCCCGGCTTGACTAGGATTTGACCTACACATTCATGTCTTGTCCTAAGCATATAAATAGACCTGAAAACTCCACTTCGAAGGACTTTTAAAACCGGAGACAAGGATAACTCGTGGAACACTACTTGGGAGATAGAATCATCGATTTGTACGTCCCTACTTTGTAATTTAATTATGCAAATTACTTTGAATATTGTTACTATGAGTATGAGCAGCTAAATTCCTCATCTAGGGTTTTGATGGAGCCTATTGGAGGATGGTTTTTTTGTTATGTTAATATAGATTTGCTATAGTATTCTCTCTATTTGTTCAACTATATGCTTATTGTCGTTGATTGAAGGGCCCTCAATTAACTGTTCCTATTTAGTATGTGTTACTTAGGAGAGAGTGCATACTTAGGTAGTTGTTGAACAACATCACTCCTAGCGTATATGAGGGATCAATACGAAGGGTTTAAAGATGGGATTAGGGATAACGAAACCTTGGTGCGATCTAAATGAGTTGTACTTAAGGCTAGCTAGCGTAATTTGGGAGAATATGTCTAGTATATTGTTGTAATTACTCAGGAGAGAGTTATGACAGTCAGAGTGCTCATGATCAATAGAGAAAGGAAAATTTATAGGAAATGTAGAGGAAAGGATTCTGACAATAGGGGAAATCAGAACCTTAGATCATTCCAATTCTTGTCTACAACCCGTTCGTAGTTAGTTCTTATTTACTGCATTTTTATTACGTAATATTTAGTTAGTAAACATCCAATTTATTACTTAAATATACTGAAGATTGAATACGTGAATTTGTGTGAGTCCAATAGTTGTGTTTGATAGGTTAATTCCCTGTGGGATTCGACTCTGAACTTGTTAACCAGAATATATTTGCAATGACCGCTTTGTCCTTTTTATAAGGCATAATTGGGCGTGTTTAAATTTTGGAGCCGTTGTCGAGGAATTAACGATGTTTTTAATTACAGCTAAAATAAATGCTAAAATTCATAGCGTAGTCAATTTTCTTCAATTTAAACCAAGCACATTGAAATTCTAAAGTTTTTAGTCTTGGGTGTTGCAGGTGCATGCCAAGAAACTCCTCAAGAACTGGTGAAATTTTTGAAGAATTATTAGATCATGAGAAAGTTTTCAAGGTACTGAATTGTGCAAACAAGAAGGGCAAATAGCAACAGAACAAATCCAACCAAACATGGACTACAGAGTAGAAAATCCAAACAATATAAACAATGCGAATGACGCGAACAATCAGGGTGTTGTTCTGTGCCAGAAGCAGCATTGTATGACTGGGCACAACCCACCGCCGACAATTTTGCAACCACAATTGTAGTCCCTCAGATACAAGAGGAATCATTTCAAATCACAAACAACATGCTACATTTATTGCAGAACAAGGGATTGTTCTCAGGGTCATACGTTGAAGATCCTCAGCAGCATATGAAGAATTTCCTGTCGATATGTTTCACGCAAAGGCAACCTAATGTGACACCGAAAGTAATAAGGTGGTTGTTGTATCCATTCTTAGTGATGGGAGCAGCTTAGACTTGGCTTAATTCACTCCCCATAAACTCCATCACTACTTGGGAGGAATTAGTCAAGTAATTTGTGAACAAATTCTACCCACCCAACAAAACTGCTCAACAAATTGATGAGATTTTGAGCTTCAGACATAAACCAGTAGAAACATTACAAGAAATGTGGGAGAGATTCAAGGGCATGTTGGTTAGGTGTCCACATCATAGCATTCCGGAGCAGATGTTGGGGCAGAGGTTTTGCATGGGATTGGCAGATAACTTAAAGGCCAATGTTGATGCTTCAGCAGGTGGAGCATTTTTGAGCAAAATATTCAAAGAAAGTAAGATCCTACTTGACATGGCCCAAAACTCAGGATGGATGATAAGAGACTCTCAAATCACTCATGTAGTTCACTCAGTGGCTTTACATCCAACTAAATCCATAGCTGAAAATATGGCCACTCTAGTGACACAAATGAGTATCCTCACCAAAAAGATAGATGAATCAGGCCAGAAGCAGAAGGTACACATAGTTGATGCAACTAATGGGGGTTTATGTACACAATGCATTAACCAACCATATGTTTGCATGTGGAGTGCAAAAGGTGACAACCAACAATAACAGGAAAATACGAATTACGTGGCCAACCATGGGGGACAGAGGCAAGGTGGTCATAATTAGGGTCAGCAAAATCAACAATATAGACCAGCTCACCAGCAGTACAACAACAACAACAACAATCTTGGAGCTATGTGACTACAAGGTCAAGTGGTGCCTTACCAAAGGCAACAAGTTACAACAACAACAACGGCCCAGTATAATCCCACAAGTGGGGTCTGGGGAGGGTAATATGTACGCAGACCTTACCCCTACCTCGAGGGCAGAAAGGTTGTTTCCAGGAGACCCTCGGCTCAAGAAAGCAATAAGAGACGATAAATTAGTACTATCAATAGACTCATAATAAAATAACATAACATAACATAAAATAACATAAAATAACAAAATAATAGCAATATAAGAAATATAGGAAATACGAAAAAGATGGAAGGTATAATAATATCCAGCAGATAAAGCCCTGCATCAGTAGATGATCAGTAGCATCCTAAGACTAACTCCTAACTGCCTAGTCTCACTCTAGTGCACTGTAGAAATATTAACAACTTCCCCATAACCTACAACCTTAATGCTCGACCTCCACAATTAACTGTCAAGGGCCATGTCCTCAGTAATCCTATGTCGCACCATGTACTGCCTGATCACCTCTCCCCAATACTTCTTAGGTCTCCCTCTACCTCTTATCGTGCCCACCATAGCTAGTCGCTCACACCACCTCACCGGTGCATCAGTGCTCCTCCTCTAAATGTGCCCGAACCATCTGAGTCTTCCAACTTCCTCCATGGGGGCCACGCCCACCTTCTCTCGAATATCTTCATCCCTAATCTTATCCATCCTTGTATGCCCGCACATCCACCTCAACATCCTCATCTCTTCTACTTTCATCTTCTGGATGTGTGAGTTCTTAACCGGCCAACACTCGGTCCCATACAACATGGCCGGCCTAACCACTACTCTATAAAACTTACCAAAGGCAACAGGTTATAACCAATAAAATCAGCAGCTGGATTATCAACAACCTCAACAACAACAGATTGTGAGATACGATGATAGGTTTGCTAAACTTGAGGGAATGTTGAATAACAGCAACAAAATATTACAACAACTGATAGGGACCACTGTAAAATTAACTAAGAGAGTAGACTCATATGAATCAGCGATAAAGAGTATTCAGCTTCAATTAGGACAGATTTTGATGGCTTTAAATAATCGTCCCCAAAGGATACTACCTACAGACACACAAATCAATCCAAAAGATCAGGGCCCGAAACAACTTATGGCAGTGAGTCTACGAAATGGTAGAGACCTGGATCTGGAGCAAGAAATTGCTCATAAAAGCTGACCTACTAAAACACTGGTGCTAGTACCCATTGAGATAGATGATTCAATAGGGTTAACTGAGGTGATAGTATAAAATGCACAAGAGAACACCAAAAAAGAAAAGAGGTTGCAAGGGAGATTGAGGTCTCACATGAAATGATGGTTGAAGTAGTGCCTGGGAAAGAAAAAAATCAAATCACAGGGAATAAGCGACCTCCAGCACCATTCCCAAAGAGATTGGCCAAGTATCAGAAAGATGTGTAGTACAAGAAATTCTTGGAGATGTTGAAGAAAATTCAGGTAAACATTCCATTGATTTATGCCTTAAAGGAAATGCCTGGTTATGCAAAGATGATGAAGGATTTGATGTCTCGTAAGTTCAAATTTCAAGACTTGGCCACTGTTACACAAACTCAGACATGTAATGTTGTTGTGACGAGACCCATAGCTGAGAAGCTGTCTGACCCAGGGAGTTTTACAATCCCATGCACAATAGGCAACTATGCGTTACCTAAGGGATTGTGTGATTTGGGGGAAAGAATAAACTTGATGCCCCTGGCTATCTATAAAAGGTTAGTCATTGGAAGAGCTAGACCCACATCCATGTTACTACAATGTGCTGACTGTACAGTGAAGAGACCTTCTGGTATTCTGGATGATGTATTAGTACAGGTTGGGAAGTTTGTGTTCCCAGCAGATTTTGTCATTCTTGAATGTCGGGTTGACAAGGAAATTCCCATAATTTTGGGAAGACCATTCTTAGCCACTAGGAGAGCTATAATTGAATTTGAAACTGGAGAGCTCAAAATGAGATTAAATGATGAAGAGATAACATTCAACGTGTATAAATCTATGTGGTGACCAAGTGAATTTGCTAATTTCTCACTAATAGATGTTGTGGATGTAATGTTTGAGGAGGAAGATGAGACATTGAACACTAAAGACCCTCTAGAAGCCTATCTCATGAACTTAGATGAGGCAAATGGAGAAGACTTGGCAGAGTAGGTACTTTCTCTTGAAGGTCAAGGTTTTTGGAGAAGGGAGCTCGAATTTGAGCCTTTAAACTGAGAGGAAAGAAAAACTCCTCTAGCTAAGCAATCGACAGAATAGCCACCAAAGTTAGAACTAAAGCCACTACTACCTCATCTCAGGGTAGTGTTTAAGGAATTGAAGAAGAGACTGGTAACAGTACCTTCATAGTTGCCCCTGACTGGAAGCAACCATTTGAGTGATGTGTGATGTGAGTGACTATGTTGTGGGAGCAGTTCTTGGGCAGCGAAAATACAAAGTCATGCATCCAATATAATACGCAAGTAGAACTTTTTGAGTGGTGCCCAGCTAAATTACACAGTGACCGAGAAGAATATGCTAGCAGCCATGTTCACATTTGACAAATTCAGGTCATACCTGAAAGGCTTGAAGGTAATTGTTTATACTAACCATGGTGCTCTTAGGTACTTAATCGAGAAGAAGGAGTCAAAACTGTGCCTGATTTGATGGGTTCTACTGCTACAAGAATTTAATTTGGAAATCTGTGACCGAAAGGGAACGAAGAGTAACTGATCACTTGTCTAGGCTGGAAGGAGCTGAGAAGAAGGTTGAGGTGGAAAAGATTGTGGAAACTTTCCAAGATGAACAACTATTAGCCACGAGTCTTGAGGAAGCGCCATGGTATGCAGACATTGCAAATTACCTGGCGAGCGGTATTGTTCCTTATGACCTTTCCTCTATCCAAAAGAAAAAGTTCTTTCGTGACTGTCGCATGTATTATTGGGATGAGCCTTATCTGTTCATGATTTGTATTGATAACATAATCCGGAGATGTATCCTTCAGATATACCAGTCTTCTATTTTTCATGCATGTCATGCATCACCATATGGTGGGCATTTCGAGGGAGTAAGGACATCTACAAAAGTCTTAGAGTCGGGTTTCTACTAGCTAACATTGTTCAAATATGCTCACTTATGGGTGAAGGGTTGTGATGAATGCCAGCGAACTAGGAATATTTCCCGCTGACATGAGATTCCTATGAACCCAATTCAGGAGGTAGAAGTGTTTGATGTATGGGGAATCGATTTCATGGGGCCTTTTGTCGGCTCATATGGCAACAAGTACATACTTGTCACTGTGGACTACGTGTCCAAATGGGTGGAGGCTGCAGTGCTCCCTACAAATGATGTATAGGGAGCAATTGGTTTTTTGAGAAAGAACAAATTCAACCGATTGGCACTTCAAGGGAAATAATTAGTGACGGAGGCACTCACTTTTGTAACCGAGCCTTCGCAAAGTTGTTAGAAAAGTTTGATGTACTCCACAAGGTTGCCACCCCATATCATCCACAAACAAGTGGGCAAGTGTAAGTTTCGAATAGAGAGATAAAGAGTGTGTTTACAAAGACTGTGAATGCTACAAGAACGGATTGGGTGAGAAAGTTAGTTGATGAACTATGGGCCTATCAAACGGCTTTCAAAACTCTGACCGGCATGTCGCCATAGTTGGTATTTGGGAAGGCGTGTCACTTACTGGTGGAGTTGAAGCATAGAGCTTTGTGGGCATTGAGGTAGTTAAATCTCGATATAGAAGTTGCGGGAGCAAGTAGAGTCACGGAGTTGCATGAGCTCGTTGAGTTTCGATACCACGCTTTGAGAGCACAAGATTATACAAGGAGAGAATGAAGATGATACATGAAAAAAATATTATTGAGCAGAGTTATAAAACCGGAGATAGGGTATTGCTATACAATTCAAGGCTAAGGTTATTTCCGGGAAAAATAAAGTCAAGATGGTAAGGGCCATTTTGTGTGGCTGAAATTCATCCCACTGGTGCCGTAGAGATTGCTGCAGAAAATGAATTTCGCAAGTTCAGAGTCAATGGGCATAGATTAAAACATTATGTAGCCATGGATGAAGCAATGGTAGTGTCAGTAACTCATTTGATCGAGCCACCGATGTTGAGCATACCTTAAATGCACTTACATGCGTCGTGCCGCGACATTAAATCAGGCTATTCATGGGAGGCAACCCATGAACTATTGTATTCGTCATACCACGAATTTAACTAAGACGCTCGTTCGGAGGCAACCCAATTCGTAGTTGATTTTTAGTGTTGTTAGAATTTTTCTTTTAGTTTTTAGGTTCTAACAAGTTTGTAGGTGAGTTTGGGAAAGTCGAGCAGGGTTCTAGCATCACCTGACGCACTAGGCGCTGGGGCTAGTGGTGCTAGGATAAAGCCAAACAAAGCTGGCGTTGGGGCTGGCGGCGCCTGGCTAACGCCATGTCCACCAAGCCTTAAGCTGGCAACGCCTAGGTAAAGCCAGGTAAGGCTGGTGTTAGGCTGGCGCCACGTGGGTAATGCCAGGTACTGGGCTTGGCGACGCCAGGTAAGGTGTTTCAGACTAGTTTAATTTTTTTATCCTTATTTTAGTCATACCTCCTCACTTATGTGCCCAAACACGCTGAACACAATACAAAAAAAAGAACCCTAACCTCACTTCAACCAAACACATATCAAGCTCTAAAAGAAAATTCACAGGCACACACATCTGCTCATCAACTTTTCTCTCAACCAAACACACTGTATGAATTGGCTCACCCACACATACTCACCAGCACATTGCCATAGTTGTCTCTCCCATCCCCATTTAAGTCAAGCTTAGTCTTTCTATCTTTCGCACTTATCAGAAATTCTCAAGCAGCTCCCTTCTCTCAAAAGCTTCAAAGGAACGAAAATGCCTCCCAAAAAAGACACAGGCAAAGGAAAGTCCACTTCAACTACCCCAGTGAAAGCAAAGGAGACCTCCGTACCTCCTCCAAAGAAGAGAAAAGGGGGGGAAGCTAACTCTAGTCTGAGTGGAGCACAAGCCGTGGAAGTTGTAGCTGCCATGCGTCCACAACCCCAAGGCCAGCAGGAGTTTGGCATAAATAGCATACCTACACATACGAGGGATTGGTACAAGCACTGTAGGCCTGAACATCTCCATCTAGAAGTAGCCATCCAGGAACGCAGCGTGAAAGCGAAGTATCCGACAGTTTGGAGAGGAATCCAGAATTTGGGTCAAGCTATGTTTTTAAGAACACAGGGGACATCAATCTCAACCTAGTCCGGAAATTCTATGCAGGGTTTGACCCATAGGACACTGAGTAGTTGGTGCCAATTCGTGGAGGCTTGATAGATTTTTTAGCCAAGGCCATATGTGACTTTTTAGGTGCACCAAAAGTTTCTGTGGAGCCATTGGACTAATTCATTTGCCAGCCTACATAGACAAAGCTGAGGCACATGTTATATGATATCGACTCTACGGCTGTATGGTTTCGAAATAAGGTAACAAAACGTCACAAGAGGTTCCCTAAAAAGAATATGAAGGCGGAGGCTCAGGTGTGGCTTAAGCTGATAAATGCAAGACTCCTACCGTGCAATCATGACACGCTCGTGAGCCGTGAGAGGACCTGTGTGATATACTTCCTTATGACAGGGCAAAGGGTAAATGTGGGTCATCCGATCCGCTACCAGATGTCATTAATGAGAACGATTAAGAAAATAAATAGAATACCATTTCCTAATTTCTTGAATCAGTTCTTAAAGCACGAGGGGGTTGAGTAGGAACCTGAGTTTGAACACACTAGCGATCAGCCCATCTGATAAACGGACATCACTAATCTCCGGCTGAAAGATGAGACTCCTATGTCTTCATTGACAGGTGCTGAGCGCAATGCGCATGATGATAGTTCTATGGCCTATCTCTATGGGATGATGGATTTGCAGTTGCGGATAGGGGATTGCCCGGCCAAATCTGAGAAGAGGACTAAATTGGAGTAGAGGTACCTACTCAATTCTCATGCCCAGAAGATGGTTGGGTAGAAGATGGATACAGACTCCCCGATGATAAGGATATCAACACATTGGAGCAGTCTGAGGCTGAGCCAGAACAGTCATATGGTGAGGGAGATGAAGATAAAGAGGAGAACGAACATGATGAAGAGTGGAGAGCGTCAAAGGATGAAGACGCTGCTTGATCAGGGAGTTTCCTTGCACCCTACTCTTTTTCTTTCTTGTTTTGTCCAATTGTGAATGCACTGAGGACAATGCATGTTTTAAGTATGGGATGGGAACTTGTAGATGTTAGTTGTTTTTGTTATTGTAGTAAGTGTTATTTTCGTTAGCTAATTGTTTTAGTTAATTGTTTTAAGAATTTGATTTTAATTTTAGAATTTTTTTTTCTTGTTAGTTGTTTTAGGCAGAAAATATGGAAAAAACATAAAAATGTTGGACTTGTCCCGACGATGGATCTCCTAGACAATTTTTTTGATGGAAGTAAGTCTAAAGAAAATACCAAAAAGATTTTTTTGTGTAGGTAGTGTAGTAATTCCCCCTTGGTTTTTCTTTGTGTCGCGATTCCTTTTCAAGGGTTTTTAGTTGAACCGGGTGTATGTAGATTTAATTTTTAGGAGTAGGAACCACGTGGCTATGCATTTAATCGCAGCGATATCTCAGAGTTTTGTGATGCCTTGAGAATATCTATTACTCTGGTTGTGACGCTTCGACTCAATTTTTTACTCTAGTGTAAATACCTTAAATCGTAGATTCTTCAATTTGCTTAACTGCTTTGACTGGAGTGTCGTGATAAAAATCAATCCTGAATGAGTTATGTGACATGTCTATGTGAGGTTTGTATGTATTCTGTGCATTGCATTTGATGTTTAGAACTTGCCCCGTGTGTGTGCAAAGAGAAATAGTAGACTTGTTCTGTTTGATAAGTAATATAGGCGGTTCTTTATTAAGCCAGATATATATAGAGTACCCACCTAAATTTTATGTACCGTAGTTAACCCTTTTGAGACTATAATCCTGGTAATCACATTACAAGTCGTACCCCTTTGTTTGAATCGACCATATATTTGAACCTTGTCACCTTTCATGAGCACTTGAATTTTGAGGAATTATGGAAAAGTTAAAGTGTGGGGTGGTGGGCTGGTGGGTTGGCTTTTGAGTGGAACAAGTGAAATAAGGAGAAAGGTGCATCGTTCGAAAGAAAAAATGTGTAAATAAAAGCCATTTGGACAGAAAAAAAAAGGAAGAAAAAAAAATAATATATATATAATAGCTGTAGTGTATGAAAAATAATTCCATATGGTGGTGGCTTTTGATGTACTGGTGCTAAAAGAAGTAGGGATAAAATATAGTGAAGTTAAGGTGGAGTTGTTGTTTGACATAAGTATGGGCTTGAAGGTTAAAGTGTGTGTATTAAAGTGCTTAAGGGAGGTGTAGTCACTTATATCCAAATGTATCCTACCCGACCCGCAGCCTACATTACAACCAATGAAAGTCCTATATAATCTTTAGACCGAATGAACTCGATTAGTGGAATACCACACTACGGGCAAGCTTATAGTGCATCATTTGGGGCATAGGAAGGTTATTTCAGAGAGCGAGTGAATTATTCCTATCTTGAGTTCCTACTTTATTAAAGTTTATTGTGTGTGGAACTAAGCTCTTTGATTGGGTCAGGGCACATGATTCATAAAGGAAAGGTAATGTTGTTGACTTCCATGTTAGAGTAAGTAAGTGAATTGTGAATAAGGCATGGTATTTGTGAGTCGATTCCTGAGGCGAGGATGTCACACCTTTGTGCTTAAACTAATTTAAATATTCTTGGTATAATGAGTTAAGGGAATTGCTTAATAGGTTGTGTCCATGAGTGTAGTTTGATTTCTCGAGGACGAGCAATGTTTAAGTGTGGGGTATTGATATGTGGCTATAATTCAGAGTTTATCACCTTATGTGCCATGCATTTTACATGCTTTAATGATAAATTACACTTTATTTGCACGTAAGGGAGTATATTTTATGCGTAGGTAAATTGGAGATGAAAGTAGAGCAAAAATGATACTTAAACATTTAATGTGTGCTCGAGAATAGTGGAAAGGAGAGACATAGTGATTCTAGGCACATACCAGCTTAACCAGGCTTTAGCCTGGCGAGGCCAGCCAAAGGCCAGGCTGAAGCTGGCGTTAGGTTGGCACTGTAAGGCAAAGGCTAGGTTGAGGCTGGTGTTAGGCTAGCGCTACAAGGACAAGGCCAGGTTGAAGCTGGCATTAGGCTGGCGACGCCAGGCCTAGGGCGAGGTCCAGTCTGAGTTTTGAAGACTTAATTCATTTCCTAGCTTGACTAGGATTTGACCTACACATTTAGGCCTTGTCCTAAATATATAAATAGACCTAAAAATGCCAGTTTGAAGGACTTTTGCGACCGGAAGCAAGGATAGCTCGTGGAACACTACTTGGGAGTTAGAATTATTAATTTCTACATCTCTTTATCTTTACTTTGTAATTAAATTATGCAAATTACTTTGGATATTATTTTTTTAATCTGCTAGGCAATCACCTTGGGCTAGTTTTGTTATATATATAAATCCAAACAAAACAAAACATACATAATTTAAGGTTGTCTTGCGCTGTGGAAACTTAACTATGACTATTACATAATATCTATTACCAATATTGAGAACGGATCTCTACATTGGTATCATATATGGACTGATAATGTTATTGAAGATCAATCTTGCCACCTCCATTAATGTGATGCTCCAGAAATGTGAAGCTCCAGGAAAGGATCAATCCCATTCCCCATATATGTAGTATAGGCACGCGCTCATCCAGTCTGACCCCCTTTCTTCCAGGTGAATCTCGCCCCATGCATATGCCATCTCCATTAATGTGAGAAAGCATGCACTATCAAAGTCGCACATTCCAATTTCATTGTCCAGTATGTGTTTCATTTGAAAACATGCGCTTCTATTTGAGAACAGACATGTATCCATTTTAAAATGTCTTCCTAAAAAGACACACCCCCACATCTTTTGTTTTGAAAGCTTCCATTTCCATGCGTGTATCAAGATGCACAGCATGCTTAAAGCACTCCCATTAAAATCCATGCCTAGGCCATGCGTGTATCTCCAAATTCGATGGAATCAATTCTAGCGTGCAAAATTCCATGGACACACTCTACCATTTCTCGAACTAAGCTAAAGTATTGCATGCTCAAGTATCAAAATCATCTATGTCCAGCATGCTTTACCTTCTAGCGTGCTCTTCTATGTGTGAGCATGCATGTTCCCCAGCTGCTCTTGTTGCAGCATTTGCTACCCTCCATGCTTGTGGTTTGTTCATCCCTTCCTGCAATTGTTTTTGCTCGAATGCGCATCCCAGACCAAGAGACATGCTTCTCGCTTATCAGAATAAACCATGTGCTTACATGAAAGGTTTTTTGCATCCCTCCATGCCAATTCCCTAGCGTGTTTGTGCAGATTCCAATAGAATTGTTATCTTTTATTGAGCATAATATCACGTGCCCATCTTGTTTACTGGAATGTCTTTGTTCTTTAATATAGCATAGTTGTACCTGCGCGCTAGAGACACCCTCCTCCCTTAGGATTTGATGGTCGATTAAGTTGACATGCCTCCTGCTATTTCTATTCTCTTTGCTTCTTATCTCCTGTCCACCTTCACCCTTAGACTTGGACATTGCATCTTATCTTCATTAACCAACCTCTTTCCTTGTGAATCTAGATGCCATAATTGTTGGCATTCTATTTCTCCATGATCTAAAGCATAATTAGCTAAATGATCAGCCAACTTGTTGCCCTCTCTATGAATATGAGTAACTGTGTAAATGCCCCCAATCATTAGTTGCATCATTTCCTCTACCTGCTCAGATATGATCCATGGTGGTTTCCAAATCCCATCCATTATCTTTTTTAATAACATTGAGTCAGTTGAAGCCATACATGAGAGTATTGTTGAAATCTGCAGAACCTTAGTGCTTCTACCATGGACTTCGCTTCAGCTACTGTGTTTGTTGTCTCCTCAATCTCCCTCCCTACTGACTTGACTATGTCACCATTTTCATTTCTTATACAAAAACCTATTGAGCTCCTGCCCGGATTTCCCTTCGATGCCCCATCTGTATTAACCTTTAGCTATCCTGTACATGGAAGTTCCCACATGACTTTGGTAACTTTAAGTTTAGGAGTGAAATTTTCCATCATGGCTAGAAGGTCTTTCCATTTGTGAGGTACCATGTCCATCCCAGGCTTTCTCACTTTCACCAATGCCTGGAGATTTGATGAAACTTGATAAATCACCTTGCTATGAGTAGCTAAACTCCTAATCTAGGGTTTTGATGGAACCTATTGGAGGATAATTTTCTTTTTATGTTAATATATATTTGCTATAGTATTCTCTCTATTTGTTCAACTATATGCTTATTGTTGTTGGTTGAAGGGCCCTCAATTAGCTGTTCCTATTTAGTATGTATTTCTCGGGAGAGAGTGCATATTGAGGTAGTTGTTGAACAACATCACTCCTATCGTATATGATGGATCAATACGAAGGGTTTAAAGGTGAGATTAGGGATAACGAAGCCTTGGTGCGATATAAGTGAGCACTACTTAAGGCTAGCTAGCGTAATTCGAGAGAATATGTCTAGTATATTATTGTAATTAATTGGAAGAGAGTTATGACAGTCAGAGTGTTCGTCATCGATAGAGAAGACTTAGGCAAATTTATAGAAAACGTAGCGGAAAGGATTCTGACAATAGGGAAAATCAGAACCTTAGATCATTCCAATTCTTGTCTACAACCAGTTTGTAGTTAGTTCTTATTTACTGCATTTTTATTACGTAATATTTAGTTAGTAAACATCCATTTTATTACTTAAATATTGCTGAAGATTGAATACGTGAATTTATGTGAGTCCAATAGTTGTGTTTGATAGGTTAATTCACTGTGGGATTCGACTCCGAACTTGTTAACCGGAATATATTTTCAACGACCGCTTTGTCCTTTTTATAAGGAATAGTTGGGCGTGATCAATAACCGACCCAAGTACTTGAAGTTGCCTCTACTTGGGATGACCTGTGATTCAATACTTAATCATAATTAAGTAATTAGATTCTTAAGGTTAATTATTTAATTAGGTATAGATACCCCTACGAGTATGTATTTAAGATTGGAGTGGTATGCTAACTTGTGAATGTATTAAATAACAACCATTAGGTTGGAAAAAAAAACCGTTATCACACATTAATCTGAAGCAAGTTAATTTTGTAAAGTAGTAAATGACACATTATTTCAAAGAAGAAAACTAGATCTGCTATAATCTTCTATATATATATATATAAAGGAGGAACTACAAAAGATGACTTGGCACCTCTCATATGCTAGCAATGGTATTTATCTTTTTGTCAGTTTTTTGGTATTTTAACTCATATTTTTGGTAAAAAAATATCAGTAGATTCATGCAATTACAACATAATTTAATATTTAATTGCAGTTATGTCGTTCGATATGAACGTTACTATACCACGCTTTAATAAGTACTGGTGACGTTCCAACAATTGCAGTTTCTATACCACCATTTCATAAGGACAAAGAATGAATACTAAACATTCACCTTTTATAATGAAACAAAGAAAGTTACGTGAACAACAAATACCATCCAATTTGCATTTTTTCCTTCTAAAACTCCTCTCTTTTTGACTAATTGTCTTCTAAATGAAGGCCTTGCCTGCTCTTTTGTCTATGTGATTATGCATAAAACTTTTTTTCAGGATCATATATGTTTCATTAAACGTTTTCGTTTATCCTATATGTCAGTCTTAGTTGGGGTATTCTTATTATGTTCACTAATTATGTCAGTAAATATATTTAGCTTTTATTTTTCGCTCATGTAGATGTTGAAAAACTCCTCAATTAAAGATTACTTCGATATGAATAATCGAGCAAGTGCGATCCATGAGAGTAAACGACATAAGTTAAGTATTTTGTAGTGAGAAAGGTTGATGATTGAACTTCATTATAGAAATTACCTCTCTCAGAAGAGGCTAATTATGTAAATTTTAGTCAAGAATTTTTTTGCCTGAAATACTTATTATGGGTTCTGTGTTAAGGGTTCCTACTAATAGGAAAGAATACCACAAACAAAGTATTCAATGAGTCACAAAACTTTTGTACTAGGGGTTTCAATCTGTTCTCACTTATTTTAGAAGAATGGTAATGAGGTTTTGTTATTGTGTTACCAAAATTGCAAAGTGAAAATTTCCCGCAAAACTGAGGATACTAAAGGCGATTGTTCTTCTTCCTTTTTTTGTTTTTTATTTGTTTCCTCCTCTTCTTCTTTTTTCTAATTTGCTTTTTTGTCGTATATAAAAAAGTTGGAAATTACAAAATTGTGATGACTCGGTCAGTCGTCTCATGAGTTACTGCCCTGTTTTCCCTATTTCTGCTTCTTTATGCTTTGTTTATCCGTGTTACGTGGTATCGGCTCGGTCGGATCAAGTTCAGAAAGGATTTGGTAAGGTTTGAGACACTTAGTCTCTTTAGAGTGAGTTTAAGTTGGAAAAGTCAATCGGATATTCACTTGTGTATTAGAGGGCTCGGATGTGAGTTCCGATGGTTTTGTTAGCTTCAGGAGGTAATTTGGGTCTTAGGAGTGTGATCAGAATGAGTTTTGGAGGTTCGGAGTAGATTTAGGCTTGAATTGGCGAAATCAGATTTTTTGGCGATTTCCGGTTGATAGGTGAGATTTTGGTATAAGGGTCGGAATTGAATTCCGAGAGTTGTAGTAGTTCCATTGTGTCATTTGGGACGTATGTGCAAAATTTCAGGTCATTCGAACATGGCTTAGTCGGGTTTTTGATCAAAAGCGGAATTTAGAAGTTTATGGAAACTTAGGCTTGAATCCGATGTGTTTTGGTCGATTTGATATTGTTTGAGGTGTTTTGAAGATTGATACAAGTTTGAATAAGGTTTTGGATATGTTGGTGCCTTTGATTGAGGTTCTAGGGGCCTCGGGTGAGTTTCGGAGGGTTGAACAGATCATTTTAAGTTGAAGAAAATTGCAGATTTTTGTTTCAGCTGTTGCGGGTATTTTACTCTTCGCGTTCGTGAAGAGTCAATTGAGGAAGGTGGAATTTAAGCCTTCGCGATCGTAAGGAAGGCTACGCGATTTCGAAGGGCTAAGTGTTTGTGCATCGCGTTCAGTAGAGTGTTGTCGCGTTCGCATAGAAGGAATGGGCAGTTGAGCTTTAGGAGGGAATTTGTTCATTGCGTTCGCGAGAGTCGAAAAGCGATCGCAAAGGTTGGTCTGAGGAAAGCAACGCATTCGCGATGGGGATGTCGCAAATGCAAAAGTGGAAAATTGGACAAAGTTAATTTGTGCTTCACGAACGCGAGGGTTTGGCCGCGTTCGTGAAGAAGGATTTCAAGCCTGGGCAGATGTTTTAAAAGGTCATCTTGTCCGCGAATGTGGGGTTTATTTCTTCCATTGTTGGTCATTTTTGGAGCTATTTCAAGGATATTGAAGAGAGATTCAAGGGGAATCACTTGGAGGCAAGAATTTTGGACTTAAAACTCGATTCTATTGTGAAATCTACTTAATAATCACAGAATCTAAGCCCAAAATTGAAGAATTAGGGCTTGAGATTAAGAGACTTTAAAATGAGAATTTGAGGAGTCATTTGGACTCTGATTGCAGTGTTCATGGCATGTATGGACTTGCGGGTGGATAAGGATTCCATTGATATAATTTTTATCAAGTTTCGAGACATGGGCCCGGGGGCCGGTTTTGCCAATTTCGGGATTTTTGGTATAATTTAATTATTTTCGCTTGGGCTTCGTTCCCTTAGCATATGTTGACGCCATTATTCTGATTTTGAATATATTCGATGCGAGTGGAGGATAATTTGAGGGGAAAAGGCATCGCGGAGTAGTATTTTCACTGGTTTGATGTAAGTAATCATTGTAAATCTGGAACTGAGGATACAAACCACGATATTTGACTTGTTTTGATAAATGCGGTGACACACATGCTATGTGATGAGCGTGTGAGCATGCACCGGTAGGGATTGTGACTTGGTCCATCCCGTAGCGACTATTAAGCCGCGTATCTAATTTGGAATCTTATATTATTCCGTACTTTAGTCATTTATACTATATTATGGGTTATATGCCATCTTTGGGGCCTTGTGTCGACCTGTTGAAACCCTTAGGGGCATTTTTACTGGTTTTCCTCACTTTACTTGTTGAAAGCATATCCTCATTCATGTTTTACCTATTTAAATATCTAAAATTGATTTTATCACCCCACTTCTAAATGTGAGGAGGTTTGAGTTCCCTAATTTCTACTATTGTGCCGAGAGGCTGTGAGGTTAATGACTGAGAGGGAGGTTGAGAACATAATGGTGAGGATATTTATATATGTGTGAGTTATGGATCGGGCTGTACGCCGCAGTGATACTTATATGGATCGGGCTGCACATCGCAATGATATATATATTGTATCGGGTTGCACGCCGTAGCGATATATATATTGGATTGGGCTACACACCGCAAAGATATATATATTGGATCGGGCTGCGCTTCGCAACGATATGACGTTTGGGATGTAGGAGCCCCTCCGGAGTCTGTACACCCCAGTGAGCGCAGTCGACTGTAAATTATGGATCTGGCTGCACGCCATAGAAGTTACTATGATTTCTATTACTATGAGATATTAATGAGCCTGATTGCTGAGAGTAAGTATTGAGTGACGAGAGTTGAGTCACGAGTGTCTGCGAGGCTGCCTGAGGAGCCACATTCTGAGTGATACCTTGCCCGAGGGGCCTAGTTATGATATTTTCACTGATTTTCCTCTTCTTTTGAAATAAGCCTCTGTTGTAAGAAATTGCTAAGTATATTATTTCAAGTATTTTAACTGAAATTGATGATTTTTCGACGAAAACTAGTTTGAAACTGTGTATTTTGATCTGTTATTCTGTTGTCCATTCATTCATATGATTTTTAACTACTTGTCACTGCTTTCTGACCTTACTTACTTTAGTTACTTACTGAGTTGGCGTACTCATGTTACTCCCTGCACCTTGTGCGCAGATCCAGGTGCCTGAGCGGCAGAGTGAGGGTCCTCAGCTGATCTAGAGGTTGCCGGAGATTTCAAGGTAGCTGCATGGCATTCACAACCCTGTTTTCTCCTTCTTATCTTGTTCTTTTTCATTTTCTAGATTTATGTTGTATCAGACAGTTAGTTATGTAGTAGAGGCTCTAGACTCGTGACACCAGATATTTGGGGATGTGTAGGTTTCATGTTTATTTGACTTTCGCATATGAAATTGTGTTGTAAACTCTTATTATAAAAATTTGGTATTTAAAACCTGTGTTAGAAAATGGCTTACTGTAAGGAAAAAGGGGTGTGATTAGATGATTGAGTTGGCTTGCCTAGTAATATGATAGGCGCCATCACGACCGGTATTTGGGGTCGTGACAAATTGGTATCAGAGCCTAGGGTACATAGGTCTCGCGAGTCATGAGCCGATTTAGTAGAGTCTCGCGAATCGGTATGGAGACGTCTGTATTTATCCTCGGGAGGCTGCAGAACCTTTAGGAAAAACTTCATATTCTTGAAATTCTTGTCGTGCGAATCTGTTGATCCGAGTACTAAATGTCTGCTATTCCATTCTCTCACAGATGGTGAGGACATGTGCTACCGAGTAGGATGGACGACCGCTAGTACCACCAGTTGGGGCCACCAGATGCCGAGGACGCGGTCGAGGACGTGGTAGGGGCAGAGCAGCTAGGGCAGCACCTGCAGATCCACCAACTACCCCAATTCAGCATCAAGTCCCAATTGTGGATGCTACAACAGCATCGGCTCAGGCACCAGTTGTGCCCAATGTGATTCCAGTCCTTCAAGAGGCTTTAGCTCAGATATTATCAGTGTTTACCAGTTTGGCTCAGGCGGTTTTAGTTACTACGGCCGCAGCTACTTCTCAGTCCGGGGGAGGCACCCAGACTCCCGTTGCTCGCACACCTGAGTAGGTTGTGCAGGGAATCCAGATATCGGGGGCACCTCTAGCTCAGCCGGTTGCACTAGCTCAGGAGTATGTGGTACCAGTTATGCCAAACGATGAGTAGCGTTGCCTAGAGAGGTTTGGTAGACTCAAGCCTTTAACTTTCAGCGATGCAGAGGGCGAGGATGCCCAGGAGTTCTTGGATTAGTGCCAGAGGATGCTTCGTATAGCCGGTATTCTAGGGACTAGTGGTGTGGCTTTTACCACCTTTCAGTTTTCTAGCGTTGCCTTCATTTGGTGGGAGGCGTATGAGAGGGGTAGGCCTGTTGGTGTAGCGCCCCTTACATGGCAGCAATTCTCTGTTCTCTTTTTGGAGAAGTATGTGCCATAGTCTCGCCCAAAGGAGCTGCTTAGGCAGTTTGAGCAGTTGCGTCAGGGAGAGATGACTATGATACAGTATGAGATGCGGTTCTCCGAGTTAACCCGTCATGTAGTTTGGTTGGTTCCCATAGATCGAGAGAGGATCAGGAGGTTTGTTGATGGCCTCACATATCAGCTTCGGATTCTTATGACTAGAGAGAGGGTGATAGGTGCTACCTTCGAGGAGGTTGTTAACATCGCCCGTGAGATTGAGTCGGTTCGCCGCCAGGAGCGAGAGGAGATGGAGGCCAAGAGGCCTCGAGGATCTGGTAGCTTTAGTAGTTCTCCTTCGAGAGGCCAGTTCCAGCAGGGCAGAGGCCGCCCATTCAGATAGGCTCATTCAGCTCGCCCAGGTTATCGTGGGGCATCATCGGGTCATGGTTCTCACAGTTCTCATCAGGTCCAGTCATCACTTAGTGCCCTTCCAGCCTAGAGTTCGTCCTATGCTCCATCTGCTTATGGTTCTGCCATGTCAGGTCTTTCTACTGGTCATTCCGGTGCCAGGGGTTCCCTTCAGTCCCCATATCTAGCACCAGGGAGTTGTTATGAGTGTGCAGAGTTTGGTCATATGAGGAGGCAGTGTCCTCTTCTTCATGATGGTCAGTCTCAGTAGAGGGGTCAACCCTCGACTTCTGCTCCAGTTACTTCACCACCTGCCCAACCAACTAGGGGTGGAGGTCAGTCAGCTAGGGGTCTCCCTACTGGGGGAGGTCGATCAGGGGGTGGTCAGACTCGTTTCTATGCCCCCCCAGGTAGACTAGATGTTGCTGCTTCAGATGCCATGATTTCAGGTATTGTTTTAGTCTGCCACAGAGATTCCTTTGTATTATTTGATCCCGGTTCCACCTTTTCTTATGTGTCATCATACTTTGCCCGTTATCTGGATATGTCCCATGAGTCTCTTGTTTCACCTGTTCATGTATCTACTCCAGTAGGCGACACTGTTGTTGTAGACTGTGTATACCGGTCGTGTGTGGTGACTATTGGGGGTCTGGAAACCCGAGTGGATCTTTTATTATTATGTATGGTGGATTTTGATATCATTTTGGGCATCGACTGGTTATCTCTGTGTCGTGATATTCTGGACTGTCATGCCAAGACAGTCACATTGGCTATACCGGGTGTGCCACGGATTGAGTGGCGAGGTTTGACTGATTATGTTCCCTGTAGTGTGATCTCATTCTTGAAGGCCCAACATATGGATGGGAAGGGATGTCTTTCGTATCTAGCCTTTGTGAAGGATGTCGGCGCTGAGACTCCTAGTATTGATTCTGTACCAATTGTAAGGGATTTTCCTGATTTTGGTATTGACCTAGTGCCGGGCACTCAGCCCATTTCTATCCCACTGTATCGTATGGCACCAGTGGAGTTGAAAGAGTTAATAGAGCAGCTTTAGGAACTCCTCGATAAGGGGTTCATTCGGCCTAGTGTGTCACCTTGGGGTGCGCTAGTTCTATTTGTGAAGAAGAAGAATGGCACTATGAGGATGTGCATTGATTATAGGCAATTGAACAAAGTAACAATTAAGAACAAGTATCATTTACCTTGTATTGATGATTTATTAGACCAGCTTCAGGGAGCGAAAGTGTTCTCCAAGATTGATCTCCGTTTGGGTTATCACCAGTTGAAGATCAGGGACTCAGATATTCTTAAGATAGTTTTCAGGACCCGATATGGTCATTTTGAGTTCTTGGTGATGTCTTTTGGGTTGACCAATGCCCTAGCAGCGTTTATGCATTTGATAAATAGTATGTTCTGACCTTATCTCGATTCGTTTGTCATAGTCTTCATTGATGATATTCTGGTGTATTCGCGTAGTCAGGAGGAGCACACAAATCATTTGAGAGTTGTGTTGTAGATATTGATGGAGGAGAAGCTTTATGCAAAATTCTCCAAGTGTGAGTTTTGGCTCAGTTTAGTGGCTTTCTTGGGGCACGTGGTGTCTAGCGAGGGTATTCAGGTTGATCCGAAGAAGATAGAGGCGGTTCAGAGTTGGTCCAGACCGTCTTCAGCCACAGAGATTCGCAGCTTCCTTGGTTTGGCAGGCTATTATCGTCGATTTGTTCAGGGATTCTCATCTATCGCATTGCTCTTGACCAAGTTGACTCAGAAGGGTGCTCCATTTGTATGGTCGGACGAGTGTGAGGAGAGCTTTCAAAATCTCAAGACAACTTTGACCACAGATCCAATGTTAGTTTTGCCGTCAGCTTCAGGTTCATATACCGTGTATTGTGATGCTTCGAGAGTTGGTATTGGATGTGTTTTGATGCTGGAGGGTTGAGCTATTGCTTATGCTTCTTGTTAGTTGGAGCCCCATGAGAAGAACTACCCCGATTTGGAGTTGGCTGCCATAGTTCACGCGTTGAAGATTTAGAGGCATTACTTAAATGGTGTTTCTTGTGAGGTGTTTACTGATCATCGTAGCCTCCAACACTTGTTCAAACAAAAGGATCTCAATTTGATGTAGCGGAGGTGATTGGAGTTGCTTAAGGATTATAATATGACTATATTGTACCATCTGGGGAAGGCCAATGTGGTGGTCGATGCTTTGAGCCGAAAAGAGGTGAGTATGGGGAGTTTGGCATATATTCTAGTTGGGGAGAGACCTCTTGCGGTTGATTTTTAGGCCTTGGCCAATCGGTTCATGAGGTTAGATGTTTCGTAGCCCAGTCGGGTATTGGCTTGTGTGGTTTCTCGGTCTTCCTTATATGATCACATCAGAGAGCGCCAGTATGATGATCCGCATTTTCTTGTCCTTAAGGACAGAGTTCATCATGATGATGCCAGAGATGTGACCATTGGTGATGATTGGGTGTTTAGGATGCAGGACCAGATTTGTGTTCCTAATGTAGATGGGCTTCGGGTGTTGATTCTGGAGGAGGCCCATAGCTCGCGGCATTTCATTCATCCGGGTGCTGCAAATATGTATCAGAATTTGAGGTAGAATTATTGGTGGAGAAGAATGAAGAAAGACATTGTGGGATTTGTGGCTCGGTGTCTCAATTGTCAGTAGGTGAAATATGAGCATCAGAGACCGGGTGGCTTACTTCAGTAGATGGATATTCCTGAGTGGAAGTGGGAGAGGATCACTATGGACTTTGTAGTTGGACTTACACAAATTTCTCCTCCCTCGATGCTATTTGGGTGATTATGGATCGGCTGACCAAGTCCGCGCACTTCATTCCTATGTGTACTACCTATTCTTCAAAGCGATTGGCAGGGATCTATATCCGGGATATTGTTCGTTTGCATGGTGTCCCAATTTCCATCATTTCAGATAGGGGCACTAAGTGCACATTGCAGTTTTGGAGGTTTGTGCAGTTTTAGAGTTGGGTACTCAGGTTGAGTTGAGCACAACTTTTCACCCTCAGACAGACGGGCAGTTCGAGTGCACTATCCAGATATTGGAGGACATGTTGTGTGCTTGTGTCATTTATTTCGGAGGGTCATGGGATCGGTTTCTACCGCTTGTAGAGTTTGCTTATAACAACAGCTACCAGTCAAGTATTTAGATGGCTCTGTATGAGGCTTTGTATGGGAGGCGGTATATATATCCAGTTGGTTGGTTCGAGCCCTGTGAGGCTAGGCTACTAGGGATAGACCTGGTGTAGGATGCTTTAGAAAAGGTGAAGGTCATTCAAGAGAAGCTTCGTACAGTGCAGTCGATACAGAAGAGCTATGCTGATAGGAAGGTTTGGGATATGTCCTACATGGTTGGCGAGAAGCTTCTGTTGAAGGTTTCACACATGAAAGGTGTTATGAGATTTGGAAAAAAGGGTAAATTGAGTTCGCGGTTCATTGGACCTTTTGAGATACTTCGGAGTATTGGGGAGGTGGCTTGTGAGCTTGATTTGCCACCCAGCTTGTCGAGTGTGCACCTGGTGTTACAAGTTTCTATGCTCCGGAAGTATGTTGGGGATCCATCTCATGTTTTGGATTTCAGCACAGTTCAGTTGGATGATGATTTGACTTATGATTTGTGGAACCAATAGCTATTTTGGGTCGTCAGGTTCGAAAGTTGAGGTCAAAGGATATAGCTTCAGTGAAATTGTAGTGGAGAGGTCGGCCCATATTGGAGGCTACCTGGGAGATCAAGCGGGAGATGCAGAGCAGATATCCTCACCTGTTTGAGGCTTAAGGTATGTTTCTTGACTCATTCGAGGATGAACGTTTGTTTAAGTTGGGGATGATGTGACGACCCGGCCAGTCGTCTCATGAGTTATCGCTCCGTTTTCCCTATTTATGCTCTTTATGCTTTCTTTATCCATGTTATGTAGTATCGGGTTGGTCGGATCGAGGTCGGAAAGGATTTGTAAGGTTTGAGACACATAGTCTCTTTAGAGTGAGTTTAAGTTGGAAAAGTCAACCAAATGTTAACTTATGTGTTAGAGGGCTCGGATATGAGTTCCGATGGTTCAATTATCTTCGGGAGGTGATTTGGGACTTAGGAGTGTGATCGGAATGAGTTTAGGAGGCTCGGAGTAGATTTAGGCTTGAATTGGCAAAATAGGATTTTTTGCAATTTCCGGTTGATAGGTGAAATTTTGATATAGGGGTCGGAATGGAATTCCGAGAGTTGCAGTAGTTCTGTTGTGTTATTTTGGACGTGTGTGAAAAATTTAAGGTCATTCGGATGTGGTTTGGTTGGATTTTTTATCAAAAGCGGAATTTAGAAGCTTTTGGAAACTTATGCTTGAATCCGATGTGTTTTTGTCTATTTGATGTTGTTTGAGATGTTTTGAAGATTGGTACAAGTTTTAATAAGATTTTGGGATATGTTGGTGCCTTTGATTGAGGTCCCGGGGGCCTCGGGTGAGTTTTAGAGGGTTGAGCGGATCATTTTAAGTTAAAGAAAATTGCGGATTTTGGTTTCAGCTGTTGTAGGTATTTTACTCTTCGTGTTCACGGTTGGCTCTTCGCGTTCGTGACGAGTCAGTTGAGAAAGATGGAATTTAAGCATTCCCATTCATGAGGAAGGCTACGCGATCGCTAAGGTCTAAGTGTTTGTGCATCGCGTTCACAGGCGTGTTGTCGCTTTAGCATATAAGGAATGGGCAGTTGAGCTTCAGGGGGGAATTTGTTCATTGCGTTCGCGAGAGGCGGAATGCGATCGCTAAGGTTGGCCTGAGCAAAGCATCGTGTTCGCGATGGGGATGTCGCGATCGCGAAAGAGGAAAATTGGTCAAAGTTAATTTGTGCTTCGCGAATGCGAGGCTTTGACCGCGTTCGCGAAGAAGGATTTCAGGCCTGTGCATAAGGTTTAAAAGGTCGTCTTGTCCGCGAATTTAGGGTTTATTTCTTCCATTGTTGGTCGCTTTTGGAGCTATTTCAAGGAGATTGAAGAGGGATTCAAGGGGAATCACTTGGAGGTAAGAATTTTGGACTTAAAACTCGATTCTATTGTGAAATCTACCTAATAAATCATAGAATCTAAGCCTAAAATTGAAGAATCAGGGCTTGAGATTAAGAGACTTTAAAATGAGAATTTGAGGGGTCATTTGGACTCCGATTTCAGTATTCTTGGTATGTATGGACTTGTGGGAGGATAAGGATTCCGTTGATGTAATTTTTATCGAGTTTCGAGACGTGGGCCAGGGGTCGGGTTTCGCTTGGGCTTCGTTTCCTTAGCATATTTTGACGTCGTGATTCTGATTTTGAATAGATTCGCCACGAGTAATTGCCAATTCGAGGGGCAAAGGCATCACAGAGTAGTATTTTCACCGGTTTGAGGTAAGTAACCATTGTAAATCTGGAACTGAGGGTACAAACCCTGGTATTTGACTTGTTTTGATAAATACAATGACGTACATGCTAGGTGACGAGCGTGTGGGCGTGCACCGGTAGGGATTATGACTTGGTCCGTCCCATAGCGACTATTAAGCCATGTATATTCCACACTTTAGTCATTTATACTGTATTATGGACTGTATGTCATGTTTGGGGACTTGTGTCGGCCTGTTGAGACCCTTAGGGGCATTTTCACTATTTTTCCTTACTTTACTTGTTGAAAGCATATCCTCGGTCATGTTTTACCTATTTAAATGTCTAAAACTGGTTTTATCACCCCACTTCTAAATGTGAGGACTGTTCGGACTGAGTTCCCTAATTTCTACTGATGTGCCGAGAGGCTGTGAGGTTAATGACTGAGAGAGAGGTTGAGAACGTAATTGTGAGGATATTTATATATGCGTGAGTTATGGATCGGGGTGCACGCCACAGCGATATATATTGCATTGGGCTACACGCCGCAGCGATATATATATTGGATCGGGCTACGCGTAGCAGCGATATGATGCTTGGTGTATAGGAGCCCTTCCGGAGTCTGTATACCCCCAGTGAGCGCAGTCGACTATAAATTATGGATCGGGCTGCACACCGCAGTGGTTACTATGATTTCTATTACTATGAGATATTAGTGAGCCTGAGTGCTGAGAGTGAGTATTGAGTGACGAGAGTTGAGTCAGGAGCGACTAAGATGTTGCCTGAGGAGCCATATTCTGAGTGATACCTTGCCCGAGGTGCGCAGTTATGATATTTTCACTGATTTCCCTCTTCTTTTGAAATAAGCCTCTGTTGTAAGATATTGCTAAGTATAAGATTTTAAGTATTTAAACTGAAATTGATGATTTTCGACGAAAATTGGATTTAAACTGTGGAATTTGATATGTTATTCTATTGTCTATTCATTCATATGATTTTTAACTGTTCGTCACTGCTTTCAGACCTTATTTACTTTAGTTACTTACTGAGTTGGCGTACTCACGTTACTCCCTGCACCTGTGTTAGAAAATGGCTTACTGTAAGGAAAAAGAGGTTTGATTAGATGATTGAGTTGGCTTGCCTAGTAATGTGATAGACGCCATCACGACCGGTATTTGGGGTCGTGACAAAAATATGCAATTAACTACTAATTGAAAGCCCTGTCTACATTATTTGAATTTAAAATAATTGTCACATTAAGCTTTTTCTAATTATATTCGGATGTCCCGCTATTTTTAAATATTGAGAATTTTAAGGCCAAAGAGTGTTGATATTATGATATAGCACCTCGCATTGTCCAACATTCATCTCTGTTTTTTTCTTAATTTTTTACTTTTTCTCTTCATCTTGAGACTTTTTCTGCTCATTCTAAGTGATTAATCAATTATTTTTCCATTTCTTTATCCCCCATAAATAATTTATTTATTTTTTTTTTGCTTTTTTCCCTTCATCTTGAGACTTTTTCTAAGTGACTAATTAGTTATTTTTCCTTTCTATATCCTCCCATAAATAATTTAATATTATTGAATTTCATAGACACACGCTATGTATGAAGAAATAAGGACAAAGAAAGAGAAACGAAAGATCGAGAGGATGAAAGGAAAGAGAAGAAACAGACAAAGAAAATCTATCTATATAGAATAGAAGAAGGAAATCAATGTGATAATGCTAAGTGTAACTACAAAAATTTAACAAATACTATTAAATTTTAGGACGAACTTCCAAATAATTGGAGATACAAAAATTCTGTTTAAAAAAAGGAAAAAATGATTAAGAAAATGGACACAAAGAAATTAAATAGGAGAAGAAAATTAATATGACGCTGTCAAGTGTAACAAAAAAAAATTAACAAATATCAAATTTTAGGACAAACTTTCAACTAATTGAAGATTCAAAAATTATTTTATAAAAAATGATAAAATGAAAATAATGGTCACAAAGAAATTAACTTACCTAAAATCAACTACTCAGACGCGGGTGATGAATGGTTTAGATTAGTTAATTTCTTTCTTTTTTTAAAAATTATTTTCTTTTTTCTTTTATAAAATAAAGATTATACTTTCATTAAAATTAAGACAATATTATTGAGAACAATAAAATAAAATCTAAAATAAAAAAATATTTGAAGAGTTATAAAATATATATCTTCTATTATTTTATAAAAATAAAGGAGTAGAAAAAAGTAATATGCTGATAAAATTTTTTATTAACAATGTAATAACACTAAACTTTGGATAATATAATAAATAATAAAGAACAAAAAAGTTATTCGATGACTATATATCGTATTGACAGATAAAATGACAATTAAAATTTATTTAAGCAATATTACCTAATATATTCAAACAAGCCCGATCACAATTTAATTTAATTATTATTTTTAATATTGACCGCATCGGGCAGGTACGATTACTAGTAATTTAATTAAATTCATAAGGAGAGCGTATGGATCGATTCATTTTATGATATGTAGTTGCATATAATTTTTTTAATTGATAAGTGAACTTTAATGAAAATGAGGTGTACAGTTAGACAAAAAAGAGTAAATTTGACTTATAATATAAAAGGTTTATTAATTAAAACTTAACAAAAGTAAATTAACGGAAATAAATGCGGAAGAACACAGTTTGAAAGATTATCTTTAAGCAAATAACGAAAACTATAATAAATTCCACCCAAAACTGGTGTCACAACCCACAAACAGTCTACGAATGCTACAAATATTAGTTTGAAAGAAAAATATATATCTGTCTCGGAGGAAAAGTAAACCAGAATGCAGTAAAGATAGAAGAGGACGCCAGGGCCTGCGGACGGCTGCAGGACTACCTTGGGTCTCCTGTGGAACGAAGGCAGCAACCTCGAACTCTAATCAGCCAGTAGCTTCGAAATCTGCACAGGAAACACAGAGTGCAGTGTCAGTACAGTTGCATATAATTTTTTTAATTTATAAGTGAACTTTAATGAAAATGAGGTGTACAGATGGACAAAAAAGAGTAAATTTGACTTGCACAAAAAAAAATCAAATTCATATTCTAAAGTTCTTTTTCTTTACCGTTTTCTTTATCTTCCTTTGTTGTGGAAAATCATCAGTTCAAAGCACTTCAAAGCCTGCAACATCTTAAAAATAGATTTCTTCCTTTTCCAGAAAGAATATAATCATTGAAAAGTTCTTTATTGAAAGAAATATAAAAAAGTAGTTCTCATTAAAAAACTGATATGCAATTTGTATACGGTAAAATCGGAGGGTCCAATTTTTCATTGTTACGATGCTTCGTAGGCACGTCTTGAAGGCTCGAGACCACGGTTGAGTTTCATCCCTCGGGAGCCATCGACGCTCGACCTCGGGGCAATATGAGATCGATGGATACAGGGAAAAAGTGGGGACTTCCCAAGGCATGTAGCCAGAGCCGACAAAGTCTGTCAAGCTAGTCTGAGCCCGCATCATGGCGTTAACTAGTTGTCTCATCTCTATATCTTTGTAATAAATGTATGTGTACTATGTTGGGATTTTCCCTCATATATAAAGGAGATCCTTGTCATTATGTAAACATCTGTTGCTCCATACTAAATATACTTGAACATTCTCTCTGCTCTCTAACATATTCTCTTGATCTCATTACTTCATTTGTTGCTCATATTTATTGTGTTCTACTTTAAGTTCATCATTTATTGCTTATTATTGGACATAAAGAGCCGTCATTGATTTATTTATAACTGTTAGTCTTGATCGACCTCCCTCGATAGCCTCCAGCCGAGCTTCAGACTCGACCCCGAGGCCCCCGAATAGGCAAGCTCGAGGCCCCGCTTAACAGCGATTCCATTTGGTTAACATCTCGTTTTTAAGATCTTAATTCGTTTCTAAGTCTTTCACATAGCATCTACTTCCTAACAACTAGCATAAAACTAGATCACATATTTTTAGAACCACTAAATCAAATTTAATTTTTATTACCATTTTCACGATAAACAGTTTAGCGCCCACCGTGAGGCTAAAAATAATAGTGATTATTTTCTTGTTGGTTTAGCCATGTAACGCAAGTTATCTTTCACACTTTTTCTTGCCCAAGATCTTTGATTTCAGGTCAAAATGTCCGACTCAGTGAACAACAATCTTGAGAACTACGGAGAAAATGGTGTAGATGTTCCAGGTGCTGGTGTACCACCATGAAACCCTAAGAATGCACCAGAACCAATTCCCGTGGACACGATCTCGCGCGATTCTCACCATGTCAATATAAGCTCCCACACTGACAGGAGCGTGCTCCAAGGAGACCAACAAGAAGCTCAGAAAACCCCGGCTAGGGAAGAACGAGAGGATAGTCTTCACGTTATTTTTGAAAGGTTGCAGGCACAACATCTACCAATAGCTCAGCTACAAAGTCACCAGAAAACTCCCAACACGGTAGCGCCGGGGACAGATCCCCCAGCCGAGCAGATACCAGAGATATCAAGCAACAATGGGTCGATGGTCGACCCCGCCATCGTAAAGATACTCGAGGACCTCACAAAGAGGATCGAATCGGGCGAGAAGAAGATAGAAGACAACAACAAAAAGGCCGAGACCTACAACTTCAGGGTTGACCGAATTCCGGGCACACCCCCGATCCTGAAAGGTGTGGATAAAAAGAAGTTCATACAAAGGCCGTTCCTAGAGGAAGCGGCTCCGAAACCCATCCCAATGAAGTTTAGAATGCCAGACCTTCCAAAATACAATGGAACCTCGGACCCCAACGAGCACGTTACTACTTACACTTGTGCAGTAAAGGGCAACGACCTAAAGGACGATGAGATCGAGTCGTCTTACTAAATAAGTTCGGGGAAACACTCTCGAAGAGGGCCATGATGTTGTATCACAACCTAGCTCCTAACTCCATAGACTCATTTGCCATGCTGGAAGATTCTTTCATAAAGGCATATGTCGGTGCCATCAAAGTAGCAACAAGGAAGTCTGACGTCTTCAAGATCAAGCAGAGAGACGATGAGATGCTGCGAGAGTTCGTATCTCACTTTCATATCGAACGGATGGAACTACCTCCAAGCTCCGATGACTAGGAAGTACAAGCCTTCACTCAAAGTCTGAATGAACGAAGCTCGGTGGCTTCGAAGCAGCTGAAATAGAATCTGGTTGAATATCCCACTGTGACCTGGTCAGACGTTCACAACCGATATCAACCGAAAATCAGGGTCGAGGACGACCAGCTAGGAGCCCCCTCGGGCTCGGTATACCTAAGCAGGCTTCTGGCGAAGGAGCCAAAGCTAAACAAAGAAAGGTACCAGTCATACACTGAAGACAGGAGAAACGCTCCAAGACGTTCATACCCCGCAATGATCGAAGAATGGATCGAGGCCAAAATCCTCGGGGACTCGTCATTAGAGCTGGGTTCGATAGGTACATAGGACTGACGGAAGCTCCTCGCTTGTTGAAATACAAATTCAACATCGATGTATTAGACATCGTGTTTGCCATCAGTAAAATCAGAGACACCAGGTGGGCAAGGCCTGTCCTTCACAAAGGACCCACAACTTAGTGTGTGAATTTCATAACACACACGGCCACATGACCGAGGATTGCCACCAGCTTCGAGAGGGAGTAGTCAGACTACTCAGTAACGTTAACCTCCGAGAGTTCCTCAGTGACCGGGCCAAAATTCAGTTCCGAGAAAGAGAGGTGGCCAAGAAGAACGAAACGAATGAGCCACAACATGTCATCCACATGATCTTGGGAGGCATCGATGCCCCACAGGAGCCCATGATAAGAAGAACAATAATACCCATCACCACAGAAAAGCGAACTCGGGATTACATACCCGAGGATGCCCTCACATTCTGCGACGAGGACATCGAGACCTTGTCTCAGCCTCACAACAACGCACCGGTAATCTATATTCTTGTAAATACATTTCAAATTAAACGTGTACTTGTGGATCCAGGTAGATCGGCCAACATTATCAGGTCGAGGGTGGTAGAGAAGCTCGGACTGCATGACCAAATCGTATCGAGTCCTCAACGGATTCAACATAGCGAGCGAAACAACAAAAGGGAAAATCACCCTCCCAGTCAATGTGGCCGACACAACCCAAAATGCCAAATTCCATGTCCTCGACGGATACATGAGGTACAACGCCTTGCTCGGAAGGCCATCGATACACTGCATGAGAGCAGTACCATCCACCCTCCATCAAATGATGAAATTCCCCACAAAGAATGGGATTAAGACCGTCTACAAGGAACAACATGCGGCGAGAGAAATGTTCGTGGTGCACGATGTGGCCCCGACACCGGTACCTACACCTTCGAAGGAGCCGAAGGATACACAAATAGTAAAATAATGATAACAAGCTACACTCTCAGCTATCCTCGACTAAACAAAGCATGGGACCGTACCATGTCCTCATCACAAGCGACTGAAACATACCAGGGCTCGAAATATCGCCGACATTCTACACTAAGGTATGACTATCTCCTTTCTCTTTCATTTACATTCTACACTGACCTGAAAGAAGGTATCCGATTGAAACGGCCAAAGCACTCTCCAACTCGAAGGCCTTAAGGTTTCAAAAGCATGCGTTGCACTCTTTTCATTCGACCGCTTTTTATCCCCAAAAGGGTTTTACCAGCAAGGTTTTTAACGAGGCAACACCCATATGCTACCTAAAGAAAACTCAACAAGTATCCAAGGCTTCTTTTGCAATCAACATCGAACACTGGGGGGCATCCCCTCAGAAGGTAACCTACTCGGAGAAGCCAAGATACACCAAACGGGGGCTCGATAGGAAAATAATGTACCGGGTGAAACGGCCGAACGAACTGTGTCTGTATAAACTGGGCCCTTAGATAGCAAAGACATGTATACTTGTACAAGTAATCAAAGAAAACTTCCCAAAAGCATTTTGCGTTTCAAGGAAACTCGGTATTGTTACAAAAACGGCTCCTCTATCAAAAATGTCCCGAACACTCGGGGACTGGCGTCAACAACTCACAATAATGCGACCCCCGGGTCGGAGCTTCAAACTCGTAAGCGCTTAATGAAGCAACAATAAGATCACAAAACAGCTCCATAGCAAAAAATGCCCCGAACACTAGGGGACTGGCGTCGAAAAGTCAAGACCACATGACTTCCGGGTCGGAAACTCTGAAATCGTAAGCACTCAAAGAGCCAATACCAAGTTTGCAAGTAATGCCGCCCAAGTTGAGAAATCCTCGATGACTTGGGGACTGCTGTCACTCGCCATCTCCATTGACTTATCAAAACCCGAGGCCATAAGACCACATGCGGGCAGCCTCGGTCTCCTAAGACCTATATAAGGAAAGAACAATATCTGTAAGACCTCAAGCAAGGCATGAACCATACTTGTACCAAGTATCCAAAACTGTAAGACCTCAAAGGCATGTAAAACTTGTAAGACCTTATTAAAGGCATAAACCTGATCTCAAAGTTTAGGCTATATATCGAACTTGTAAGACCCCTAAAAAGGAATACCTTCTATATAGATGCTGAAACTACTTCACTCGGGACTTAAAGTCTCCGGCCAAACACAAATGACTACGGTCAGAAGGCTGTACCAACCAAACTAATGCGACTCGGGGATGCCCGACCATTACTATAAAATCACAAGCCTTCAATTACTTCGAATATACTTCGAAAAGAACTGGTTAAATAGGCTACCCTCGACATAGACAAAAGAGTTTCGACCACATCAGCTCCTAAACACTGGCTTCGAGATACTCAGCCCCCAAGCCAAACCTCCCGAGGTGCTCGATCATCGTCATAAAATGACTCACAATCGAGGTTTTTATTAAACCATCGAATAGTCAGGAAAACATTATTCCAAAAAGTCCTTAACGAGGGAAAATTAAAGCCTGTATTAGAGGTCGCATCGACCTAAGGCGTAAGACCATTGCCGCCAGCCCACACAAATGGTCGTACCGACCCAAAGTGTAAGAGCCATTATCGCCAGCTTATACTAAAAGGTCGCATCAACCCAAGGCATAAGAACCACTGTCGCCAGCCCACACAAAAGGTCGTACCGACCCAACGCATAAGAGCCTAAAGCCTGCTTGCAATTCAAAAACTTGAGGGTCGAATGAGCTCGAGTCGAAACCCGATTCAGAGACTTAACCCAAAATAGTTAACTGAATATTCCTAAGAGCAAAAGCGTAAGATCCATTGTCGCCAGCACTAAAATCGAAGGTCGCACCCACCAAAAGCGTAAGAGACATTGTCGCCAGCACTAAAACCAAAGGTCGTATCGACCAAGCGAGTAAGAGCATATGGGCCGACTTAGTGAGCCTTAGGGCCATACCACGAATCTAAGGATTCTTCTAAAACCAGTTCATCTAGCTACAATCAAGGCAAAAAGAAACATAGGAGAGACAAAACTGCGAGGTTTCCTCTTTATACACATATGCGAAAAAATACAAGCTCCATTTACAACATACTTCGAAAGTACTATGTACAGAATTAGAAAAGGAAATCTACGTCCCCCTTGGGGACTATGGCCAGTCGGCCTCATCCTCGCTATCCTCGGCATCGGACAAAAGTGACATAGTGCCACGTTCATCTTCCGTGGCCCGCTTCACCTCTTTCGAGAGGTCAAAGCCCCAAGCATGGATCTCCTCGAAGGTTTCCCTTCGAGACTTACACCGAGCATATTCCTTGATCCTGCCCTCGCGATCAAGAGTCCTTCTTAGCATAGCTTGAGCATGAGCACCATCCTTCAAATAGACCGCCACTTTCTGGTCAGCCTTAGTTCGGCTCATTACAGCTTAAGCCCGAGCATCCACAACCTCGGCCTTTATCTTCAAGAGCTCAGACTCGAGCTTCGTAATCATATATGTTCTAACCAAGCTATTATCACGAGCTAAGCGAAGTTGAACCTCAAGGGTGGAAGCTTTAGCAAAAACACCCTTTTCCGTCGAAGCCTGAGCGTACGCCTGAGCCTTTAACTCATCATACTCGCGCTTAGCTCGGACATCCTGAAGGCACTCCAAGTCCTCCGTCTTTTTCTGCAACTGAAATAAATGAAGCATTAGCCTCAGGAGCTACAAGGAGGAATGATAACTCGCTCGGAACAAAAACTACCTGCTCTTTCAAATAACTCTCATAATTCAAGCTCTGACTCGCCTTATATCGTAAGCGTGCTAACTCGACTTCCCTTTCATCGCAAAAGAGCCTAAGGGATTTCACCTCATCCAAAGCTTTCTGCAGCCTGGCCTCATGATGAAGTAGCTCGAAATTAAGCCTGTCGAAAGCCTGCAAAAGAAAACTCAATAAGGAAGGGAAGGCGGGAAACTCGAAAGGTCTGTGCCAAAACTCACCGCAGAGTGAAGCCGCTGGGGTTCCTCAAAGGTTGAGCGCACATTTTCTAGCCTAGCTCCCTCGGCTCCAAAAGAGTCGACCCCGGTCGGGGCACGATCACTCGGTGCATATGATCTTGGGTTTTAAGTATCCCTCGAAGTACCTCTGACGGAAAAAGAAGATGACAGAAAGGAGAAACCACCTTTCAAAAACCAGAAATCACGGTTGCAGAAGGCTCAGTCAATACTTACACTCCAGGTCCCACGGTCCAGGTTCACCTTGCTTTGAGCACTGTCGCCCTACAAAGGTATCTCTTGCTTATTGTTATCATTCTTTAGCCCAGAAGCTAGAGATCCTTCTCCGTCTCCAAGGAGGCACGACCTCGCCTCAGAAGGCTCCCCGATGCCTACAATAAACAGGGTTAGTACACAGAAAGAGAAAGTGCTTTTCCAACTAAAGGAAGGGAAGGGAAAAGATCGCATAGCGCATACCATGATATTTTGCTTCCCATATGCCCCTATACAAAACTCGCCACTTATTCTCATTGCAGGTCGAGTGGGCCGCCAACTCCCGAGTCCAATATGGAAGATCAGGGACCTCGCGCGGCATCCATGAAATTGCTGCAGAAGAGGGAAAGAAGACACATTTACGGAACACTCCTTCGCCATAATTAAAAAACTGTGAAGGCACAAGTGTACCACTTACGTGTATAATTCCATTCCTTAAGGAATGGCATAAACTCTATGGGGATAATATCAACAGTCCGTACTTGGACAAATCGACTCATCCACTCTTGACCTCCGTCTTCTTCATCATCAACGATGAAAGGCGTGGTCGACCGGCATTGTAAGGTTAGCAGACCTCGATGATGAAAAGGTCGGTATAGCCTGATAAGATGACTAAGCGTAAATTCAAGTCCTGCCTTCTCCGCAAATAACCTCATCATCAACACTATTTGCCTAAATGATAGGTGAATCTGCACCAAGGTAACCTGATACTTTTGACAGAAGTCAAACACAATCCCATCAATAGGGCCCAACGTGAAAGGATACGTGTACATATTCAAAAACCCCTCGGCACGGTTCGTAATACTCTCATCCGGGGAAGGTACCTGCAGTACTACCTTTTCCCCCCATCCGCAGTCTTTCCTCACCAACTCAAGGTGTCCCTCTCCTATTGAAGAAGAGAACTGGAGCAGTCATAACTGTAGCAAAATTAGAGAACTGGAACATGAATTTAGCCAAGAGCGTTAATACTAAAATAATGAAAGGACTAACGCAGGAAGAAAGGGCAACTACTCAGAATGGTGGAATCTCCAAAAGTGTGGAAACAACCCTATATATGCAAAAAGCAGCAATGATCCGCCTGCCTCAGAGGCCAATTAAAATGCTGGCCGAGATCGCTTTGGGAAGATATGCCGGAGGGATCACCTCGGTCACGTTGCAGCCGTATCGTCCATTTGATGAATGTCGTGTGATGTTTTGGGGTCGGAAACCCCCGCACCAAACTAGTCTTGAGATAATACCCGATCTCGAGGACCTCCACCAAAAAGAAGAAAGGCTCCAAGAAGCCATTAATATCGCTACAAGTCCTAAGATGGTACCCGATCTCAAGGATCTCCATCCAAAATAATTTAGGCTCTAGGAAGCCTTTGGCATCATCGCAAGTACCGAGATGGTACCCGATCTCAAGGACCTCCATAAAAAACAAGTTAGGCTCCATGAAGCCATTGGCATCATCGCCAGTCCCGAGATGGTACTCGATCTCGAGGACCTCTTCAAGAGGCCATCGATATCATTACAAGACTCGAGATGGTACCGGGTTTTAAAGGCTCCTCTCAAGAAGAAAATAAGGGCTTAAAACTCCACTCATATGGTCCTGGCCTTGGGGTACCATCTAAACCTGGATAGGCCCTCACAAGGGATCCGAATTTGAGCAAACCCCCACTCGGGGACTGTTCTTGAAAGCCTAAAGGCAGTCTCTATTCTCAAGCTTCCGAGTGAATCCCCCCTCGAAGATTATAGCAGGGTCTAAAGGCTAAGTCTCGGTCAAATGGTTCGAAGCATCGAAGTCAGGGTCCCGACGACCCGAGTCTATCAGTCCAACCCCGGGCTCAGTCCAAGGAACAACAAAGGGTTCCACGGGGTTCCATGTTAATCAATCGAAATTCAAAAAAAATACTTACACTCGGGCTCGATAGTTGCACCAATCGATGGAGTCATGCACTCAGAATCTTCACAAGCATTGATAAAGGTAAAATAGCATACATCAGAGAAAAATTGAAGAAACATTTTTTATTCATAAACACTTGATTACAAAAGTGTCATGACCCAAACCGATGAGCCGTGATGGGTTCCTAAGTCATATCTGTCAAATACCCCTAAACATGCGTCTAAGATATGAACCTATATAACATCTTCTACATTACGAAAATAACATACGTGAAGGAAACCTGCCATCAAGGCATATGTACATATACGTGCAGAATACAGTGGGCGAGCCGGCAAGGCTGCTATATGCAATTATACATCCAAAACTGAAAGCCGACAAGGCCACGTACAACCCAACTAGACATACTATCTACAGACTTCTAATAGAAACATAACTATTCAAATACGGGACTGAGCCACGTCATACCTATATATATATATATATATATATATAAAATCAGAAGCAGCTCTGGATCAAGTGGAGCACGCCAACTCTCGCTGATCAAGAATCCAAAGAAGGGGGACCGTCATCTTGCCTACCTACACCTGCGGGCATGAAATGTAGGCCCCGTGAAATAGGGTGTCAGTACGAAAAATGTACTGAGTATGTAGCATGAAAATAAGTACGTAAAAGACATAAATGAAACATGGAATACAAAAATACCTTTAAATCTGAATAACTCTATAAATTTTGAAACGTTTATAATATCATGCACATGCGTATAAATGTCATGCCATGCATATGTATAGGTGTACATAATATCATCAAGCCACTAAGGGCATCCAATCATATCGTCTCGGCTACTTTGGGCAACATCATCAACATATACCAACTGATCAGGTGGTGGTGCGTATATAATATCATAACCTCTTCCCATATCGTATATACATATACATACATATATACGCGTATATAATGCCGTTTGAATCATATTTAAGCCACTGTGGGCAACATCATCATCATATACTTGTTGATCGGGTAGTGGTGTGTATATTACGCCGTAACCTTTTCCCATATCCCATATACATATATTTACATATATACGCGTATATTACGCCATCTGGTCATGGGTCAATGCACATGTATAAATGAGTAAAATGCATGAAAAATACATAATAATCTCGATATTTCCTTCCGGATAAACCTTTCCAACTGCATATTATTCTGAGACCCATGAATAGGAAATAATAATAATTCTCATGGGGAATCAAGAATATAGATACCCCTACTATTTTTATGAATATAGTAGTTTATAGAAATTGTGTATTTACTCGTTTCTTCAGTATAATTTGGACCATGCCAAAAGAAAGAAGGGAGGGCCTTAACATACCTGTTCCTGGAATTATTTGAACGGAATGAAGCTTCTGCTTTCGTGAAATATGAACGAAAATATGACTGATCCTCTTGTAATTTTGAACGAAATTGTGGTTGATCCTTTTTGAAATTTCTATCAAAATTTTCTTGTATAAGGGGTTGAATTGTTTGGATAGAATTGCTTCAAATGAAGCTTGGGTTGTTGAATTTAAAATGTTTCTGCTTTTTTTAATGTCCTTGGCTTTCTAAATGCCAAAGGCATATTGAGATTCTTTGAAGTCTTTACAACTCTTTCTATTAATTGTTATAGATAAGATTTATATATCTTATCAGGTCTTAAGTATGACTTGGTTACTATATATTAGCCATTTGGCAATGTGGTTTACTAATTTTTTTATCCACTTATTAATTAACTGGGTAATGTCCTGCTATCCGGTAATTAATCAATTACCCGCATAATTTTAAAATTATCACAAATTACTAGAAATTCTATTTATTTTTTTCAAAAATACTTCATATATACTTTATATATTATACTATAGTGGTCATATGGTACCATGCATGGTACTAGTTCATAATTATCGGGTATTAATTCTCGACCTGTATTTTATTCTAAATTGACCATTTTTAGCGAAACTCGTTTTCTTTAATCTGTGTACCCCTTTATCCTTCATAACACTTATTTATCGCTTGTTATAAATAGCGTAAGTACGTTAACGTCAAGATGATCTCATCCCTAGGTCTACATTGGTTAATTAAAACGTAATTTTAACGTACAAAAACGCGAGATGTAACATCCTTCCCCCCTTAGAAACATTCATCCTCGAATGTTAAACTCCCCGTAATCTGCATAACTTTGGTAGGGTCGCCTTTGTAACGACACCACTGCAAATTCTCCTCGTAGAAGCTTAATACCCAATGAAACACAGGACCACAATTATGAATAACGACCATGGCCTCACACGACCAACGACAATAACCAACATAAGAATTTATACACGTACCTAATGATTATAACGTCTCAGTCGGACCTTTCTCTAGAGGAGGAAATAGGTAGGGATATCTAGACTTCATGTTTTCCTCGGCCTCCCAAGTCATTTCTTCCACATTGTTATTTCTCCAAAGTACTTTCACAGAGGCTACCTTCTTTTTCCGCTGCTTGCGGATTTGTCGATCTAGAATGGCAACCGGAACTTCCTCGTATGACAAGTCCTCTATAATCTGTACATCATTTGTGGGCACCACTCGGGTAGGATCTCCAATGCACTTTCGTAACATAGATACATGAAAAAATGGATGGACAAACTTCAATTCCGAGGGCAATTCAAACTCATAAGCTACTTGACCCACTCTCTGAATGATCCTATAAGGCCCAATGTATCGTGGGCTATGTTTGCCTTTCTTGCCAAATCTTATCACACCCTTCATAGGCGACACCTTTTAGAATACCCAGTCATCAACCCCGAACTCTAAATATCGACATCGCACGTCAAAATATGACTTCTGACGACTTTGAGCTATCAATAGTCGATCCTGGATAAGCTTTACTTTTTCTATGACTTGCTGAACCAGGTCTGGCCCGTGTAATCCAAATTCTCCAACATCGAACCACCATATAGACGACCTACACTTTCATCCGTAAAGAGATTCGTATGGAGCCATCTGAATGTTGTAATGGTAGCTATTATTATATGCGAACTCAATAAGCGGTAGATGATCATCACAAGTACCTTTGAAGTCTATTACACAAGCTCATAATGTATCCTCCAGTATTTGAATAGTACTCTCAGCTTGTCTGTCTGTCTAGGGATGAAATGTTGTACTAAGACTTACTTGAGTCACCAACCCCTTTTGGAAGTACCTCCAGAAGTTAGCTATAAATTGAGCTCCTCTATCCGAGAAAATAGATACAGGGACACAATGCAGTCGTACTATCTCCTTGATATAAAGCCTCGCATAATATTCTGAGGAATATGTAGTTCTAATGGGCAGAAAATGGGCTGACTTTTTGTGTCTATCAATAATCACCCATATCGAATCGAACTTACGCTGGGTACTAGGTAAGCCTATGATGAAGTCCATATTGATAATTTCCCATTTCCAATTCGGAATCTCCATAGCCTGCAATAATCCACCAGGTTTTTGATGCTCAATCTTAACCTGCTGACAGTTAGGGCACTGAGCAACAAATTCTGCTATATCCTTTTTCCTTCCGTCCCACCAATATATTTCCCTGATGTCATGATACATCTTTGTTACTCCTGGATGGATAGAATAACGGTAATAGTGAGTTTCTCCCATAACCTGCCGACGCAGTCCTGCAACATTAGGTACACATAATCGTTCTTAATATTTGAGGACCCCATCTTCTGTAATTTCAAATGGCGTGTTCTCTTTTTGAAGGCTGGTATCCCTATAATGAACTAACACGGGATCCTCGTACTGGCGTTCCTTTACTTCAGTTACTAAAGAGGATGTTGCCGTATCCTGAAGAGTAATTCCAATGTCACCTGAGTCCAGTAACCGAACTCCAAGACTAGCTAGCTGATCAACCTCATGGGCTATTCCCCTCTTTTCTGGCTATAAAATACGATAGGCTACCCATAGATCTATGGCTGACAGCATCGGCAACTACGTTCGCCTTCCCCTGATGGTATAAAATATCAACGTCATAGTCTTTGAGTAGTTCCAACCATCTCCTTTGACGAAGATTCAATTCCTTTTACTTGAAGATGTACTCTAGGCTTTTATGATCATGTATAGATATCAACATGAATGCCATACAAGTAGTGCCTCCACATCTTTAGTGCATGAATCACCGCAGCTAACTCTAAATCGTGGGTTGGGTTGTTCTTCTCGTGCTTTCTTAGTTGTCTAGAAGCATAAGCCACAACCTTACCATGTTGCATCAGCACACAACCCAATCCAATGCCTGAAGTGCCGCAATAGATAACATAACTATCGGTCCCTTATGGGAGCATTAGAACCGGTGCTGAAGTTAATATGTCCTACAATGCCTAGAAACTCCGTTCGCAAGCATCGGTCCATTGAAACTTAGATCCCTTCTGAGTTAACTTACATGGGTATCCTAATCTTTTTACAATTTAGGAAATTCCCCTCTTCGGAGGACCAAACTTCATCTTTTATACATCACAGTTACGTCCTTATCCCACTATTAGGGTAGTATTTTATCTATTCAAAATGTTACTAGTCTAAGACTCTTTTACATTCTTTCAGGGTATACTGAGCCTTCTATAACTTACAGAAATCATCACCTTTATTATGAACTTATTTCCAAGGACTTATCCATTCTCTTTACCTTTTTCACTCATCTTTTCTTATCCTTCCTCCTGTCTTCCTAAAACCTTGTCGATGTACCATACTTTAGATTTGCATCCTACACATATCTATTTATACTTAATCACAACCATTCTTCAAATTACTTGCATCATAAATTTCCTTATGTTATTCCGGAACATTAAGCGAGACACCACATACTATTTTGGTCGAAGGTGCTTAGAAGAGAAGAAAATTCCGTTACAACTTTCCTGTAATAACCTGCCAAATGGAGAAGCTACGAACCTCCGTCGGTGCTGTGGGTCTAGGCCAAGTATTAAATGCCTCACTCTTTCGTGTATCCACCCGGATGCCTTCACCCGAAATAATATGCCCAAGGAAAGCTACAGAGTTCAACCAGAATTCACATTTAGAGAATTTTGCATACAACTTCCCTTTTTGTAGAACTTTGGGTACAATACGCAAGTGAACTGCATGCTCAGCCTCTGAACGAGAATATACCAATACATATATCGCTGATAAATACGATTATGAACAAATCTTAAAAAGGGCCTGAAAACACAGTTCATTGAATCCATGAATACTGCTGGGGTATTGGTCAAACCGAATGACATAACATGAAACTAAAAGTGCATGTATCATGTCCTGAATGTAGTCTTCGGAATATCTTCCTCCTTAACCCTTACCTAATGGTACCCGGTCCTCAAGTCTATCTTTGAAAAATACTTGGCATCTTGTAACTGATCAAATAAATCCTCAATCCTCGGGAGCGGGTACTTATTCTTGAACGTCACCTTAGTCAACTGCCTAAAATTAATACATATTCGTAAGGGAACATCCTCCTTTCTCACAAACAACACAGGTGCTCCCCATGGTGACATACTAGATTTGATAAAACCTTTTTCAAGCAAGCCCCTTAGTTGTTCCTTTAACTAGTTCAGCTCTGCGGGGGGCATTCTATATGGGGGAAATATATATTGGATGATTATCTGGTAGTAGGTCAATGGCATATTCAATTTCTCGCTGTGGTGGAAGACCCGGAAGTTAATCGAGAAAAACATATGGAAACTCACTAACCAATGGGATGGACTGAATGGTTGGTGACTATACATACCTATCCTGAACCCCAACTAAGTGATAAATACAACCCTTACTGATCATCTTCCTTACCTTAAGATAATAAATAAATCTGCGTTTCGGCGACGTCGTATTACCTTCCCACTCCAAAACAATCTCCCCTGGAAATTGAAATCGGACAATCTTTACTACACTTGATGTTAGCATAACAAAAGGCCAACCAATCCATACCCATTATAATATCAAGTTCTACCCAACCAAACACCGCGTACCTTATCCTTGTTTATTATCAAATCTATCTCGGGCCATGGGCCAGATCCATATATATAGGTAACAATATTAAAATTTAACTCGCATAACTAATTTAGATAAATGCTTATATACATAGGGGTCAACTAGGACGTAGACATATCATACCCAAAACTATATACAGGATATTGTCTGCAAAACCTCTAAGTAGGCATAACCATAATATATACAAGTCGAGATAGGGCTTCCTATATTCTCAAAAAACAACCAAACATATTTAGAACCCTAACTTGGTAATATTCCAAGAAGAGGTCGAATTCACCAACCAAAAACTAACACTTGGAGGAAGTCTATAGTAGAGGGTCCTTGCCTCGTCCTATATAAGAACCTCGATCGGACACACTTCGAAGCGGAATCTTCATGTCCTTATAAGTTACCTTCCTCCTCTTGGCCTGACTACTATCTTCTTCCTCTGCCTATCCCATATCAAACACCAACGAACCTTGATTGGCAGACTCCCAAGACTGTGGACTATCCGGAATCTCAGAAGAGATGGTGTCCGCAAATACGTTGACATAGTTTTGAGATTGAGGGAAACTGGCTATGCCAATCCATGCACTACTCTCCTCAAACCTTGATCAACGGGCTGTGAAACTAATGGCCTTGGTGAGGTCGGAACTCCTCTCACCGCATCTACTGCCGGAGTGGTCGAAACAGCTCGAACGAATGACTCATATGGATCCTTGGATGGATCCTCCTCAATAGAACCAATGATCTCTGGTGGGTCTGAATCCATAGTATAACTTATCTCTCTTTCTAACACCTTCATAGCCTTTTGACCCGTGCTAGCGGTTGTAGTCTTCGGAGACATTGCTGAAAATATAACGCATCGTTAGGAACATGAATGCTTATATAGCGCGATCTAAGATAAGAAGAGAGGATAACATCCTATGTGTCCTATAGACTCCTGTTTATAAGTATGGTGCACAACACACCCATAAACAAGACTCTACTAGACACAGTTTGCAGACAACCCTAGGACAGAACTGCTCTAATACTACTTTTGTCCCGACCCAAACCGATGGGCCGCGACGGGTGCCTGAGTCCTATCTGTCAAACACCCCTAAGCATGCGTATAAGATATGAACCTGTATAATATCTGTTGCATTATGAGAATAACATACGTGAAGGAAACCTGCCATCAAGGCATATGTACGTATACGTGCAGAATACAGTGAGTGGGCCGGCAAGGCTACTATAGACAATTATACATCCAAAATTGAAAGCCAACAAGACCACGTACAACACAACTAGACATACTGTCTATAGAACTCTAATAGAAACATAATTGTACAAAGATGGGACTGAACCACATCATACCTAGAACAAAAAGCAGCTCCGGATCAAGTGGAGCACTCCAACTCTCGCTGATCAAGAATCCTAAGAAGGGGGACTGTCAGCTTGCCTACCTACACCTGCGGGCATGAAATGCAGGCCCCGTGAAATAGGGCATCAGTACAAAAAATATACTGAGTATGTAAGGCATGAAAATAAGTACGTAAAAGGCATAGATGAAACATGGAATACATAAATACCTTTAAATTTGAATAACTCTGTAAATTTTGAAACGTTTATAATATCATGCACATTCATATAAATGTCGTGCCATGCATAGGTATGGTGTACATAATATCATCAAGGCACTAAGGGCATCCCATCATAACGTCTCGGCCACTGTGGGCAACATCATCAACATATACCATCTGATCAGGTGGTGGTGCATATAAAATGGCATAACCTCTTCCCATATTCCATATACATATACATACATATATACGCGTATATAACGCCGTCTGAATCATATTTCAGCCACTGTGGGCAACATCATCATCATATACCAGCAGATCGGGTGGTTGTGCGTATATAACACCGTAACCTTTTCCCATATACCATATACATATATTTCATATATATGCATATATAACGCCATCTTGTCATGGGTCAATGCACATGTATAAATGAGTAAAATGCATAAAAATACATAATAATCTCGGTATTTCCTTCCGGATAAACTTTCCCAACTACGTATTATTCTAAAATCCATGAACAGAAGATAATAATAATTCTCTTGGAGAATCAAAAATATAGAAACCCCTACTATTTCTATGAATAGAGTAATTTGTAGAAACTATGTATTTGCTCGTTTCTTCAGTATAATTTGGACCATGCCAAAAGAAAGAAGGGAGGGCCTTAACATACCTGTTTCTGGAAATATTTGAACGGAATGAAGCTTCTACTTCCATGAAATAAGAATGAAATTATGACTGATCCTCCTGAAATTTTGAACGAAATTATGGTGGATCCTTTTTGAAGTTTCTATTGAAATTTTCTTGTCTAAGGGGTTGAATTATTTGGATAAAATTGCTTCAAATGAAGCTTGGGTTGTTAAATTGAAAATGTTTTTGCTTTTTTTAACGTCCTTGGCTTTCTAAATGCCAAAGGCAGATTGATATTCTTTGAAGTCTTTACAAGTCTTTCTATTAATTGTTGTAGATAAGATTTATATATCTTATCAAGTCTTAAGTATGACTTGGTTACTATATATTAGCCATTTGGCAAAGTGACTACTTAGTCACTTCTAAACTTTGTGGCTTCTTGCCACGTTGGGGGGGTTAGTTTAATAAAAAAAATTATCCACTTATTAGTTAATTGGGTAATGTCCTATTACCTGGTAATTAATCAATTACCCGTACAATTTAAAAATTATCATAAATTACTAGAAATTTTATTTATTTTTTAAAAAATACTTTATATATTATACTACCGTGGTCATATGGTACCTTGCATGGTACTAGTTCATAATTATTGGGTATTAATGCTCGACCCGTATTTACACTTTGAACGAAACTCACTTTCTTTAATCCGTGTACTCCTTTATCCTTTATAACACTGATTTATCGCTTGTTATAAATAGCGTAAGTATGTTAACGTCAAGATTACCTCATCCCTGGGTCTATGTCGGTTAATTAAAATAAAATTTTAACGTACGAAAATGCAAGATGTGACAAAAAGCCAACGAGGGGACTTTACATATGATTACAAAAGACCACAAGGGGTTCTTACACAGAAACAAAGAAGCAAAAGTATACATATAGTAAAAGCCAAGAGCCTAATCTATTCTCGAGGGTACATCATCGGCGGCAGTATCTTCAAGCACCACCTCCTCGGGGGTCTCATCTCGGTCCTCCAGAATGATATCTCTGAGCGCGAAGATGAAGAAGATGAAAGTGATGGAGAAGAAGAAAGTGACGTAGAAGAAGCAGAAAGGGATGAAGAAGTGGGTGGGTGAAAAATCTAGCTAGTATTGATTTCACCAGCATTACTACTGTAAAGCTACTTCTTGAGATGTTACACCGATGCGGGATGCAATAGTTAGTAGATAGTACTACCTCACTCCACGGAAAGCAAAAGGAGTGAGGCGTCGCACCGAGTAGTTGGGGGAGGTGAGCAGTAGTGTTGTTTACCGTGTAAATGGTAATAACAATTAAATTTATTGATGGGACTCTAAAAATGCGTGATTTATTTTTATGCTAGTTGTTACGCAGTTGATGCTATATATGTGAAGAATAAAGAGGAAATGCGAGCTAAAATGGAATTATAATCGAACTGGGGGGTTTGCTATTCGGTCCTCGGACTAACCAATGATGGGCCTCGAGGTCGATCCCCGAGCTTGGGCCTGAGCTATCAGGGATAATCGGGAAGGGGCTAACAGTTAGGATATGATTAAGGGAGGCTATTTATGGCCAATGACAAGCTATAAATGAAGAACAAGTATGAAGGCAATAAATATGAGCATTAGTGCTGGGAGAATACGTTAGAGAGAAAAGAGAGTGGGAGAGAGTTATTATTTATCTCATGTAGAATAGTCTGAGCAACAATAGGAGCCCTACAAAATGGCAAGGATCCCCTTTATATAGGAGGGGAATCCCAACATGGTACAAAATACATTAATTGTAAAGGTATGGAGATGGGACGGCTAAACGTGACACCAGGCTTTGTCAATGCTATCTGCTCGCCTTGGGAACTCCCCGTCCCCGACATCGTCGTTGGGTCGGGCGTAAATGGACATCGAGAGAGAGAACTCGAATGCGATCCTACAGCCTCGAGATCTCGAGATGGCTTCCCGAAATGCCTTAATGACGAGGAATTGGACTCTCTGATTTCACCATATACAAATAGCCTACGCGTTTCCTAGAACGAAGTAATAGGAAATGATTTTGAGCCGTCATTCCGAGGGCATCATTTCCATGTCATCAGTCTGTAAGATCATTAAATGCCATTCCCTAGAAATCAGTGCAAGGGTTGCCATCAAATGCAATTATCGAGGAATCCACGAATCGCTATTGGCTCGTCCTTTCCGCTGTCCAAGCGGTTCCTATAAATATATTGACTATTTGATAATCCTTATCTTTGTAGCATCTTCAAATTCACGAGTCCATACCCATATTTTTTTACACTCTTCTGTCTTGCTATCTGAGAGAAAATTTTACCATTGCTATGGCCAGGACTTTTAGAACGGTTCCTCGGCGGAATGAAGCTGCATCTTCATCTCGGTCGTCTAAGGAGAGAGCCAAAGCGATACCCACTTTGGAATAGTGCACTCCCTCCAAGATTGATATGTCAAAAGATTTTACCATCGATGCCACTTCATCCATACCGGGCCGATGTGAACATGTGTCCCAATACATTAGTGTCGTGACAACATAAAAGCGGTGAGGACAGACTGCCGATGGAGAGAGGTAGTGGAGGTGGAGATTCCCAGCCTCGATGAAAATATAACGGACTACAGGGTCGGCTTCCTTAATGTGTATACCTACCCATTCACCTTGGGTCTTGCTGAATCCTCCCCCCTCCCCCCCAGAAATAGATTTGGTTATCCTTGATTTTTGCGACAAATATCAAGTGATGCTCGGTCAGATCTATCCTTCTGGCTGGAGGATAGTATTGATGCTCCGTCATTTTACTGAACGGGTTGTGGGCGAGAATTTTACCCTCAGCCATTTGATTAGGTTATACAGCCCTCAATTTTATTGAGGTTTGATCAGGCTCCATAATCAATCCAAAAGAACATTCTTCTCTAGCATCGACGGGGGTAAGGATCGAGGATGGATGAGCAGATTCATCCGGGTAAGGACCTCGGACATCATTCTAGCCTGGAGTATGCCTTTCCCGGAGAAATTATGACCTCTTTGTCATTTCACGCAGCCGTCGCTTAGTACCCCGAGGTGGTTTTGGATTTGCCGGGGTGGATCAAATGGTTGTACACCGCGTTCCCGTATCATGTTCAGTCTTGGACCGGCCTGGCCAATGAGCGATGGGTGGCCAAGAATCATGGTAGGACTCCTTTGTTGTCTATGTCTTAGATTTGTGTTTCTCCCTGTGTCCCTTGTGCTGACAAATCATGGTCATCATGCTTGTGCAGGCCTTGGCGAGAATATGGAGATGAGGCCACCCCCTGGTGGCGAAACGGAGGCTTCAAAGCTCGGAAAGAGCAAGAAGAGGGAATGTAAGGCATCTGTTGATCCTCCTATGGCAAAGAAACCCAGGTCACTCGAGCAACAAACCGCTACTAGGACCTCTGCTTCAACTTCAGGTTAAAATCTCGACATTGAGGATGGGGATGACGATGAAGGCCAGTTAGCACGGAGGACGAGGTCGAGTGTGGGAGCCTTGCAAGTGCCTCGAGTGGAGGCTGGTGAGTCTAGAACAGTCGACTCAGGTCGGTACCGTAGATCGAAGACTCTTGAGAATGGTGTTAACGTGACCTCGGATTGCATGACCGGGTTTGGCGCAGTCTCCGTTGGGGGAACCGTTACTATCAATCCTGAAGGATCGAGGCCCGGAGATTTTCAGGAGCAGGGGTTGCCTTTTGGGGAAATTGGCGACATGAATGATTTCATCTCATGCTTTCAGGTCTCGTTAGGGAAACTGAGGGACGTCAAGAAGCGATCGCCGCCAAGGTGGGGATTACTCTCAAATGGGGAGGCTCACTTGCCAACATCTTTGAGGGTGTTAGCGAAAGCATCATTCTTGACGTTCCTGGCGCCATCAAGGCGGCGAAGAGATTCATGCAGCAGGTGATAGCTATCTTTTGTATATTTCTTTTAGTCTTGGGCATCATTCTTCGTTTTCCTAACTCTTCCATTATTCCGCAGTGCAAGGATATGTATGATCATGCCCTCTTTCGGCTCCGCGAGGAGCTTTATTACCGTGAAAAGGAGTGTACGAAGCTTACCTCGATGTTGTAGGATTCAGAGGCCCACTCTGCCCGAGGAGAGGAAGAACTAGGGGAGCTCCGAGCTGCTTTGGAGAGAGCGTTCTGGGAAAAGGCTAATCTCGCTGCGCAGGTATTTCGCCCTGCTTGTATCCGACCTTTGCTCCCATATTTCGACACAGGTTGGCTTACCTCTCTTTTGTGGGTCGAGAAAAATGGTTCGCAGATTAGTCAACTAAACGCGGAGATCCTCGGGCCGAGGAAGCAAAGTGAGGTAGCGACTGAGGAGTTAGTGTCATCCCATGATCTTCTTAAGAATGCTCGCAAGGAGATTGCTACCTTGGTCGCGACCAAGTCCGAGATTGAAAGAAATGCTGCCACTTATCTGGATGATGCAGCCACGATGCATAAAATAGCTTGTGGCATATCGATAGCAGCTGAGCAGAAGCTAGTTCGGTCTATTAAACATGCTAAGGCGGAGGCGAGGATAGAAACCCTGGAGGAGATCGGAGCCATGGGCGTCGATCTGTCAGTCGATCTCGAGGAAGCCCGCGAATTGGAGAGAGAATTAGCTTTTTTGGTCATCCTAGATGTGGGCGAAGATAGCAGTGATGAAGAGTAGTCCCCGCATCGTTCTGCATCCTTTCTTTTTCCATTTGTATGTAATCCCTGGGGGATGGATTTTGTAAAGATGCCTCTTGTGGATACGTTCTTGGCAATGTAAAAAGAGGGACTTTTCTCCTTTCAGTTTTTTCATTCCTTTGCTTTCGCGGATTTAACCTTTTAACTTTTGATGTTATCCATTCGAAATACATTCTTGGAGAGACCGGGACCCTTAAATCGGGCCATGCCCCGGAGTTAAATCGATAGCTTCTAACGGGACGGTGTCGGCGATATCGAAGAGCCACCGAGGCCTCGCAGTTTCTCAAATTCTACGAGGTAGCAACATTTGCTCAATCTGGTAAAGGGGTCCCGGGGCAATTTTGTCAATACGCTTCCCTAGGAGAGGATGATGTTAGCGCGGCCAGAATTAATTGGCCTTTTGGGTAGGTGGGCAGTTGCTGCTTTGCTTCTATATATTCATTTACTTGACTTTCCAATAGTGATTCTGCTGCTTTTAGAGACTATCTCTTCCACGGAGCCTGGCATTTTGTGCTAGTTCTTCCGTAGCTTCAACTCAAAAGTTTTGCTTAGATCCACATCTTTCTTCTCCTATTCTATGGTAGCCATGACTGCTACGTCGACGTTCGACCACCAAGGATAGGGGAGTTCTTCCAACACTCCGCATTCGGTTGGTGATAGTGACGCACCGCCTGTGCCCGGTAAGCGGGCCCGGAGGTGCCTTGCCTCGAGGGGAGCCATCACACTGGGGAGGCCTCCCAATGTTCCGGGAAATCGGGAGCATGTGTCAAGGATCATCTCATCAGTGGGAGAGGAAAACCTCGAAATGAACATAAAAGATTACGGATGGGGAGAAGGTACGGTATTACAAGTGTCACACCTCCTTTTTTCATTGCACCCGGGAGGGTATAAAGGAGTTTTTCCAATTAAAGGACAATCGAAACGGGATTATATTTATTAAAAGATTCAGAGTCGCCAGTTGAGAGATTTATGGTATCCCAAGTCACCGGTTCCAATCCCGAATCGAGGAAAAGATTGACTTTGTTTAACAGTCCGCGAACCAGAAATCCAGTTAAGGAATTCTATTAACCCGGGAGAAGGTGTTAGGCATTCCCGAGTTCCGTGGTTCTAGCACGGTCGCTCAACTATTATAGTCGGCCTATTATTTGATTTTAAACACTTTTGAACCTATGTGCATTTTAACTTTAAGACCACTTTTAATCATTTTAAAGAAGATTTCAACGTCATCTAAAACACGTCTTTGGACAACGCCACATGAAATACACCCGCAGTCCGAGACACATTTTATTTAACATTGTTAAGACTTGGAGTTGGGTCACATGAAATGCACACCCGAGTTTAGAAAAGTAATTTATTTACGCGTCTAAAGAAACTATATGTTTGCAACTTTGCGAGGGCCATGGAAATTTGCTAAATGGCGCGCCTCGAATTCTAAGGCTCAAAATATTTATTAAGCGAGGTCCATGCATTGTAAGACTTTTGTTCGGCACGGCGCACCTCGATTATTCTAATAAAAGAGTTTCTACACTTAATTTTGAGGGCCATAAATATTGGTCTTGTTTGATATGGCATACCTCGATTAATTTAAAGGGCCCTGCTAACTAATTAAAAGACTGAAGAATTTCCAATCATTAAGGCGAAAATTTTAAAATCAATGTTAATAATTCGTAAGTTAACAGTACATGAAATCAAATGGAATTACTGTAGGCGCCCAGGCGGGCTATGGACCCAATGACCAATTACCCATTTCGCCAACAGGTATGATGATGCAAATGGGCTCAAACACGAAGCCCATAACTGAGATCTGTCCATCAAAAGGAAACATGGCACAACTGGGCCAATGCTAATAGCCCAATTCAGTGATTTAAGCATTAACAATTGAAAGTAAACTACATTGTTGTAAAGATTTAGAATTTGAAAAAAATCTGATTATTAAAACCTCGTGCAGGATGTTTTATCATTTTAAGCCACCAATTCGAATTTCCAGCAAGAAGAAAAATAATTTAAAGTTTCAGATAGACTTCATTCATTAACAAAGGACTGGGAACTGCCTGACTCCAAACCTCGAAAGAAAGCAATCACTGGTTGATTCTACCTAAACCAAATAGGAGACTTTTGTATTGCAACATGGCACAACCAATTTTCTGCATCTCTAAATCAGAACTACTACATAATCAATATTTAAACTAACACATTCAGCAGCTTCAGTGGAATATTACAGCCATTCGAATCAGCTATCAAATACAATATCGTGCACCGAATTCGTTCAAACACCTAAACTAACATCTAGACGAGGTAAGCAGCCTCAAGTTAGTTAATGAAACTCACATGTCTAACTTCTGAACACACAATCTCACATTAGAACTAATAGTACCAAAAGCATGGCTAAATGTATCTAACATCATTCTTATTAGCCCATAACTCAAACCATACTAGACCAAATTACTCATCTGCTTTACAAATGCTTTAATAATAACTTAATGAACACACAACCATGCAATAGGACTACATGAACACAGAACCAAATAATTTAACATATACTACCATAAATCATGGTATCATCATCATGCTCATTCCCATTTCAATATGTCATTTGAAGTCGAATGTGTACATGGTTACAACAAAGACAAACAAGAGTTTTGAGAATCAACTTAAAGCAAAACCAAGCCAGCAAGTATAGCAGTAGAGATCAGCAGTAAAACCAAATAAAATAGCTTCTAGAGATCCAGCAATTTTAGCTCTTTAAACCATTTTTCACCCAAATAAAGCAAGAATTCTTTGAAGCTTTTAAATTCCAGTTGAAATTCAAGATTAGTGAGCTGACTCAGAACCAATTCACACCCCAAAAGATGCAGAAATCTCAATGTATTTTTAAAATAACTTTTCTCAGCCGTTTTGCCTTTTAGTATTTTTTTTAATCCCTCAATTCTGACTTGCTAAAGAAGGAAAGACCCCTTTATAGGAAAGTCTTAGGGCAGCATAGAAGGGATTCCGATTTGCACTCCTACACTTTTTAAATTCTCATTTTTGCTCACATACCCTTAATTTAAAAATCATGTTTTCACTTTAGTCCCAATCCCAGCTTCTAGGAAGCTTCCTATTCAGTTAGAAGAGATTTTCCCCACCTACAATTCCTAAACTACCCCTTAGGATCACTGTTTTTACCCTGAAATCTATGGGTCAGGTTGACCCAATGACTTATCTAAATGAACGGGCTGCCTTTCTTTTTGCAAATGGGTCAGAAACCCAAAGCCCAAACAAAATAAACCAAAGCATTTTATAATCTCATAGAAGGTAGAGGAAAGCAGCACTTAAACGATTTCAAAAAAATTAAAAATCTAGACTAAATGAATGACTTATAAATGGGCTAGAATTAACTAGATTATCAAATTAATACCAAATTTAACTAGATTAGTTATCGATTGAAACAGAAATCAGAAGTTAAAACATGTAGAATGCACAAACCAACAAAATTATTGAAAATTCTAAAAGAAAACAAAACAAAACAAATAAGCACCTAAAATCAAAAGCTAAACAAATTCAACAAATTTAACAGAAGAGACCTAAACCTACAGAAATAATAGACAAGAGAAGAACATATGTGAAATAACGCAAAAAAAACCAAATGAAACAAAAAGGAAATACAGAAACTCACCAAATAGACTCGGAATCGATATTGATATTCCAACTTAACCCAAGATAATGTTAATCGCTTGTTCCTTTTCAAGAACCAGCGACCATCATTATTTTGTGGTAAGTTGGCTTTGAAAAACTCAGAAAACTCGAGACATAACCTTGCATGCAACCAATTTCGAGAATAGGCCTTTTAGGGTTCAGACTTCAGATTTAAGATTCAAGGGATTCGGGATAGATTCGAGGGAAAAGAGTTAGGGATTTGGGGAGAGGGAACCATGGGGATTTTGGGGTGTTAATTTGGGGTGATTTGGGGGTGGCGCCGCCGGGCGGATATTGTCGAAAACCAATGCGGCGCTAGGGTTTTTTGTTTAGGTCTCTGATGATGGGAAGTGAGAGAGATGCGTTTGAGAGGGGGGTAGGCTTTAGGACATTTAAATACTAAAATGTGACCCAGTTCTCGACCGTTGATTAAAAGAAATCGAAGGCTCAGATTTAATAAGGGAAACGGTGTCGTTTGGTCATAGAGTGAGATTTGGACCGGGTTGGGGCATGGTTTGGGCTGGAATTGTACAGGTTTCAGGGTTTCAATTGGGCTGATAGAGGTTTAATTAAAATGGCCCAAGTCCGAACTTCTCTTTGTTTTTGAATCTTTTCTCTTTATCAATTTCAAAATTTCTTTTCTTTTCAAAATTAGAAATAAAACCTAAATTAATTATTAAAACTAATATTATCCTACAAAATTAAACTAATTAAACTCTAAATATAATTACCACAACTAATTAAAAACCAAATTAAAAGAAAACTACCAAAATTCAAAGCTAAGAATTAAAAAAAATGCAAAATAAGTTATTTTTTGTGGTTTTTCTATTTTTGTAAAATACTAATTACTAATTAATCTAAAAAATGTAAAAAATACTAAATGCAAATGCAATATATTTTTGTATTTATTAATTAAACAAAAATGAAATGCACAGACAAATGCAAATAATTAACAAAAAATGCCATGAAATCCTCAAAAGGTTCCAAATAAAAGGAAGTTATTTTGTTTTGAATTTATGGGAGTAATTCATGTAGGGCAAAAATCACGTGCTCACAGCTGCCCCTCTTTGCTCGGAAACACGAAGATTCATGCAAAGATAAAGTGAGCGGATACGAGCGATTTTTGCCCGTTTGAATACTCCGTGGGAAGCATTTTTGAAAGATTTGACCGCACCCTGCTTCCGATGTTGCCTACATATCCTTGGATAAAAAGGAATCAAGTCAGTGTAGTTCAGGAATGTCTGGTAGCTGGGACTACCATGAAGTTGGGCTTTCACTGTTGCTGTTGTTGATGCTACTGCTTACTGAACCCCTTATTACACCATGTCAAAAATAAATAAAGCTAGACTAGACTATGATCTATGTTTTACAAAATCCTATCTATATCTTCAAACTTGATCTTGTAGTTCTTGCTGCCTTATTGTCCTCTATTCTCGCGGTGACATCCGCTTGTTACCACCTTGAATTGTAAGCTGAGATGTTTTCCCCTTCTTCAGGTGGGTGACTAACTGCTGAACTTGATATGTATTCCCATGCTCTCCAGGTGGGCTCATGATTGCCGAACTTGAATGTGTTCCCATGCTATCCAGGCGGGCTCCTGACTTCAAAACGTGAATTTATTCCCATGCTATCCAAGAGGGCTCCTGACTTCAAAACGTGAATGTATTCCCATGCTATCCAGGCGGGCTCCTGACTTCAGCAAAATAGATAAAACAAAGAAAATTTTCTGCCCCAGTTTGGGTATGTGGGCCCATGTGTAAGTGTAAAACGAATTACATTACCGAATATTAATAAGAATTTTGAAAACCAAAACTTGAATTGTACTCCCTTGTTTTCCAAGCGGGCTCCTGACTGCTAAACTTGAAAGTATTCCCTGCTTTCCAGGCGGGCTCCTGACTTCAACTTGAAAGTACTCCCTGCTTTCCAGGCGGGCTCCTGACTGCTGCTTTTGAATGTATTCCCTGCTCTCCAGGCGGGATCCTGACTTCAACTTGAAATGTATTCCCTACTCTCCAGGCGGGCTCCTAACTTCAAGATGAACAAAAGAAATAATTTGAACGCTAAAACTTAAATTGTACTCCCTTATTCTCCAGGCGGGCTCCTGACTGCTGCGCTTGAAAGTATTCCCTACTCTCCAGGCGGGCTCCTGACTGTTGCATCTAAAAGTATTCCCTGCTCTCCAGGCGAGCTCCTGACTTCAACTTGAAATTTATTCCCTACTCTCCAGACGGGCTCCTGATTGTTGAATTTGAAATGTCTTCCCTGCTCTCCAGGCGGGCTCCTGATTTCAACAAAATAGATAAAACAAAGAAAATTTTTTGCCCCAGTTTGGTGGTTGGGCACAGATGTGAGTGTAAAACTAAGTCATATTACCGAATATTACTAAGAATTTGAAAGCTAGGTCCCATTATCCAGGGGGTCCTGACAACTCTTAATTTAAACGACAATTTTAAATCTAAGTTATATCTTCTAAAGGTGTGACTTCTGCTAAATCTTGTTATCTAAGAGGGTCTTTAAACTACTCCTCATTATCCAAGAGGGTCCTGAAAATCAAAGGTCAAATTTTATCTTGAGGGTGACAACTTTCATGGCTAAATTATACTACCCTATTTCAATCAAAGAACATTTTGTCAATTTAAAACTCCTAATTGAATCCTATCTCGAACATGCAAACCTCTAAGCCAACTTATTCCTTTGGGATACATTTATGCTAGATTATGCTATTTCTGAACTTTAAACTAGGTCCCATTTTCCAGGAGGGTCCTGAAACTTACTGTCAAACCTGTTTGATGCCTGCCTTTCCTTGCGGAGAGTTCCTCCGAAACAAACGAACTTTTATGCCCCTGTTTCAATCAAAGAACATTTTGTCAATTTAAAATGGTGGTTAGCTGATGGCATTCTTGTTGAAGATCTTTCCGCTGCATCGTTTTGTTCTGACTGGCTTTGCCGAACTGGCCCTGAACCGCTTTAACTTTCTGACTAACTTTCAAACCCTCATGACCTTTGACGAACCGAGTGTTCTATACCCGTACTGTTGTTTTGCCTCTAACCCCTTTATCTGAACCTTTGCATCCCCCATGACATTACCAGTCCCTTCCACCGATGAGACTTCCGGTGATTCCTTGTACCCTCCCCTTACATCGAGTTATCCTTAGTATGCTCCGACCACGATGTGCTTTGCAATTTTTGAAGTTGGTAGTGAGTTTTGAATTGCTTTGAACATGACTGACATTGAAACATCTTAGACAGATAAACCCAAAAGAAATGAAATGCAATGACTTTGCGGGTGAAGGATAAGAAGAATCCAAAACCAGATGACTGCTACTAGAGGAAAAGAAAAAGAAACTTATCTGAGTGGAACAGCTGGTACCAATGATCATGACATGCATTTTGGATTAATCGGCCCAATCTATCCGACCAATCGACTTTCAGTTGCCATACTTCGTTACCTCAGAATTTCCATGACCTGATTACTTTACCCAAACCTTGACCTTGTTCATCCTGTGGCGCCTTGAAAGTTTTTCACCAGCAGACCTCTTTCATTCGTTCATCTCTCAACTCACTTTCGCCTTACGGTGCTCGTGAGGGTCTTCACTAATAAGACTCTCTCATTTTAATTTCTCTCAACTCCCATCGCCTTACGGTGCCCGTGAGGGTTTTCACCAATAAGACTCTCTCATTTTATTTCCCTCCTTGCTTGAACAAAAGTGTTGCCCCTGACATCAATTACCTTTACCTGCTTGACTTGGTATTTCTCAAAGACTGATCGGAAGGTCTTTCTTTGGACTGTAACGTGGGCTTTTGGATAGGGTTAAAAAGAAAGGATGTCAAAGGCTCAAAAACAATTCTCATGGGTTCAAAATTACAACTTTCGGAATCAGATTTCGTACAACAACCACAACTTCTGCCCCAGTTTCTTACTTGGGGACTTTTGGATTTTATTTTGCTGAGACCGAACCGTGAGGCTGCCTATGTATCCTTAAAAGGAATCAGGTCGAACGTAGTTCATGACATAGGAACTGCTCTGTTGTTGTGACTTTTCTTTTCCTCTTTCTCTTTTCTTTTCTTTTCTTTCTTCCTTTTCTCTTTTTGTTGTTTTGTTGTTTTTTCTTTCTTCTTTTTCCCTTTTTTTCTTTTTTTTTTCAATTATCTTCTTTTCTTTTCTCTCTTTTTGTTCTTTTCTTTTCTCTTTTTCCTTTACTTATCTTTCACGCTTGTGTTTCTGATCTTTGCTACTGATTCCGAAAGGAGGGTATGAAATAAAATAAACAAGGCTCAAAGGGGTAACAAAGGATAAGGTGTTTACATAGCAAAACAAAATTATTTCGTCATTCCAATCTTCAAAACATGTCAAGTACAAACACACAATTAAACAAACCAAGGAAAACATTCGTAACATCTTTTGATTGCGCCATACTTGATGACCATATCCATACATTCGCATTCTACATCTGTTACATACAAAGCACCATTAGACAACACTCTCACTCTCATTACCACGAACGACCCCCTACAAATTTGGGGCAAACTTGCTTTTATCTTCAAATTGATGCACCAAGATGCATTTCAATAGGGGTTTTTTATGTTCTATCTTCCCCAGTTTCACACAATTCGGGCTTGAAGTGATCTCAACATGCCTTTACTTATTTCCCTCAAATGTCCCTATCATCTTCAAAATTGTTTCATTCATTGCTTCATGACTAAACTGAATTTTTAAGACCAGGCCGAGAATTACGCATACATGTCATGTTACTAGAGTCAACAGGAAAAGAACTATAAAAGAAAAGAGAACTAAACGAAAATGACTAGAAATCACAAGAAAATAGAAAATTGCATTAGACAGATGGTGACAGGGTTTGGACAGCAAAACGTACAAACTAAACTGGTGCTACAAACCTAGAACAAACCTGGACAACACTAAACAAGCTACTAGACTAAACAAACTAGGCAAAATAAGAGGATAGAAGGGTTTGAGTCACAAGACAATATCTGGATTACAACCCTGAAATAACCCGGACAACAGAAATGACAGCAAAATAAACCACCAAAACTCCTCCCTGGCTAACCAAGACAGGAGCGTCTTTCCAATTGCCAAGCTCGGCATCTTAGCCACTGAATTTTGCATCAACATTACTACGACCTTCACAAACTTCCATCACATGGTTCTTAACAAATTGCTTTTGGGTTCCCTTTGCTGGCTCATTCTTAAGATCAACCTCTGATAGCATTGAAAACTTTGCAGCGCGTGGGCCTTCGAGGATCTCAGAAGAATTTTCATATTTCTTTTCAAAACAAATCATACTCACCATATGCGTCTCAGGCGATGGACTTTGGCTAGTGTCTGCTGCATCGGGATTTTGCACGACAATGTCACCTGCATCAATAAGCTTCTGAATTGCTTTCTTCAGATTCCAACACTTCTCTATGTCATGCCCGGGGCATCTGAGCAATATGTGCACCTTTGAGAAAAATCAAACTTCTTTGGAAGAGGGTTTGCCATTTTTATCTGGATCGGCTTCAACATGTCCAATTGCTTCAACTTTTGGAACAAACTGGCGTATGACACTCCCAATGGGGTGAAAGCCTTTTCTTTTTTCAGCAACCTCTCATTCTTAAATGCTTGGTTGGGACGGAAACATGATCCAAGGGGTTTTCGATAGGCTCGTGGGGGTGGATAGGCATTTTGTGGAGTTGGGTACTGAGAGAGTGATGTACGATTTTGGGAGTTCCATGGAGAGAAGTGGCATTGGGGAGGATCATCTGGTGCATCAGGATATCCATGGGGACGATGTCGAGGCTGGAAGTGTTGATCGGGAAAGGCCATCAGATCATCTTTTCTGTTTCTCTTTCTTCCACCCAAGCTTACTGGGATGTTCTGAATGTCTTTCGAACAACTCATGATTTTGCCTGACTTGATTCCCTCTTCTACTAGCTACCCCATTTTTAACACATCTTTGAAAGGCTTTCCCAAGGTCGGGATAAAATGACTGAAGTAGGTGGCCCCTAGGCTTTTAGGAAGAGCTCAACCATTTCTTCTTCCCCAATCGGGGTATTGACTCGAGTAGCCTGCTCCCTCCATCTGAGTCCAAATTCTCTAAAGCTTTCCTCCGGCTTCTTTTCCATTTTAGATAGGGAGGAGCAGTCTGGTTAACACCTGATCTGTATTGAAAGTAGCGAACAAAATCTTGTTCTATGTCACCCAATGTAGGCCACTTACCAACATCTTGACGATTATGCCATTCCAATGCTGCCCTAGTCAGGCTCTCACTGAAGTATGCCATCAATAAATCATCTTTCTCGCCAACACTTCTCATTTTATTGCAATAATCCCTCAAATGGGCTACCGGATCCCCACACCCATCATACAAGTTAAACTTTGGCACCTTAAACCTCGCAGACAGATGAACGTCGGGTGACATAGACAATTCTTTGTAAGATATGCTACCCTGGTCTCCCATTCCTTGCTTGTTCATTGAAGACTGTTCTATGCCTTTCAGCCTCTTGGGTATCCCATATTTCCTTTCTCTTCCTGTGAACTTTTCATTTTCAACATGCAACTTATCCCGATGGCATTGTTTGTATGAGTTGGGAACTTTGTGGGCAACCTCTGAGGGGTAATATTGGGCATCGTGAGCTTTGAGTAGGTGTTCATTGTTGGAGATAGTGGATAGGACCGGAGGGCCATTTTTGGGAAAGGTAATTGGAGGACGAGTGATGGAGCTACTAGAGTGGTTGGGAAAACTATGATAAGCGGATAGATCTAGAGAGTATGGAGGATCATCTGGCATTGTGTCCGGAGTTTGGGTAAGGTCAGTATCTAGGAAGCTAAGTGGTGGTGAGGGTGGTGCCTTCCCAGTCATCCAAGCCTGATACATGTCAACCATGTGTTGTTTTAACATCTTTAACTCTTCAACCAACCCATTGTCCTGTTCAACCAACTGCTTTCGAGCGCCGGTGTCAACCAACTCAGTTCTGTTGTTGTCTGCCATTACCTTTTGACTTTATGTTGCAGAGAAGAGTTACCACTTTAAAACCACAAACCAACCACCCTTCTGTGATGAATATAACAAAATGAAGCCATCACGTTAGCGTTATGGCATTTAACATAAGATAATCTCACTTTATGTGCAATGCACCTAGCCACAGTTATCAGTTCTAAAATGACTTCGAGGGTACAACGGTCAGTTGGCATCATCCCAATTTGTTCATTTGAATCCTTTCTTTTCTTTGCCTTTCTAGCACCTCTTGGCTTGCCCATTTTCCTTCATTTCTTTTTTTTTATCATCACTCTTTTCTTTCTCTCATATCTCACATCCCACAATTTCACCTCTTTTTTTTTCCTCTTTTTTTTCTTTTAACAGTAAAAAAAATGATTCGATCGAACCCTATGTAGGTTGCCTACGTATCATGAAGCCGCATGAATCAGATCTTTGCGTAGTTCGGGAAGATCGGGAATAAAGTAAACAAACTAACGTTTCCATTTTTCTTTTCTTTTTTTTTCTTTTCTTTTTTAAAACAGGTACTCTATGAGAAATTATCAAGGAAAATCCTAAAAGAGAAAAAAAAATTGGTTCTTTTTTTTTGAAGGAAATCTAAGGAATAAACTATAGAAAGACATTTTGAATCCTCATTTGATATCATGACGCAAGATCTCGAAGCAAGCAATGAAAAAGATAAAACAGAATGTTTTTGGATTTCAATTTTGATTGCCTAAAGGAAAAATTCCAATGATAAACAAAAAATAAAGTATTTTTTTTATGTACAATATCCTAAAGTACTAATGAAAATAAAAGAATTGTTTTTTCATTTTTCACTAATTTCCCGAAGAAACACCTCAAAAGAAAATCTTTTTGGATTTTTGAATTGATACCTTAAGGAAAGCTTTTAAAGAAGTACTAAAAAAATGTCTTTTTCATTTCTAGAATTAGTATTCTAAAGAAAATTTATAACAAAATATAAAATGCAACATCTCTCTTTTTTTTGGATTTTTACTTGTAACACCTTTCCAAATGCAAAATAAGAAATACAGTAATAACAGACTATACAACTTAACTGTTACAACCCATATCCACATGTGTTAGTTCATGCCATATATTAGTTAACATAAATCCAAGAAGGAATTATCTTTGAGATGATAAGAAGTCAATCCTATTGGTCTTAAGTGATACAAGAGTGATTAACCAATATTAGAAGTTAAACGAATCAAGGATGTTGTAACTCGTATTTTCAGGTAATCTAGCGGTGCTTAATACACTCAAGAGGTCATTTATTGAGGTATTTTAATCATATAATATCTGTATCATAAGTCTTGAAGTCAAACGAGTTATGAAACAAAAGTCGACAAAAGTTGTCGCAACTTAGGTTCATAATTTTACTTAAACATTATGTCAAATGTTTCTAATCTTTTCTAATAATTTAAAAGGAATTATGGGGTGATCTACCAACCAAATTAAAGATCTAGGAGTCTAGTTTCCAACGCATTAAACCATTCATCGATACGATCTCGGAGTAGAGAGATATTCGCATTTTCGTGAGACTGCGCCAAACACCTCTCTATGGGGCCCACTAAGTCGGTTTAAGATATTTGGACCTATATAGGATGACTCCAACCCATTTTAAGTCATTTCTTTTCACTATTTTCAGACCTTAGAACCCTAGGAACATCCTCTCAAGGTTCTCTCAAGATTCAAGACCCAAAAAGGGCAAACAACACAAATCAAGTGTCGGGAATTCCGTGGCGCTAGTAAGTCTCTTGTTCTTCTTGTTGTTGCTCATTTTTGTGTCGTTCCAGCTCGTGTGGGAGGTTATTTTAAAGGGTTTATGTTCTGTAAATACTCCCTCATGTTCTTAATATCAATCCTAGGTAATTTCAAGCCTTCTAAAGTGATTATAGTGCCGAAAAACACTAATTGATTGCTAGTTTCATTTTTTTGTTGTTGTGGCAGCATTGGAGGGATATTTCATGGAAATTTAAGGTCAAATTGGAGTTGTTATTTCTGTATAAAGGTAATGAACCTCTTACTCTATATGTATTTAAGATTATCCAAGTTGCAGCTAAGCCATTGAAGCTAGAACTTGTGAAATATATATCGAAAGGCTTGGAAGTAATGTTATTGTTTTGTGGACTGTTTTGCGTTGTTGTTGGGCTGCGTATTTTACTACTGTCTTGTGGAGTTTTGGAGGAGGAAGGGTATGAAGAAACACCATATATGTAGGGTTATGGGCTGATAGTTATTCGTAACATTTCCAGGTTGTTTGACACGACTACGGTGGTCGTCGTATGTATGGAGTGATTAGGCTGTGTGTGGACTATTTTGGGAGGCTCAATATGTTTATTATTGATGTTGTTTGGGCTGTTTGGTGATTGTTTTGAACGGTGTGAGGTCATATATATAGGGGAGGTGCTGTCCGTTTCATCGTAAAATAGGTTGTGGTCGATACATAATAGTTATGACACTTAAATGATAACGATAGTATCGTTTCTCTTATTGTAGACTAAGGAGTTTTGATAATTGCATAGCTTGAGATTGGGGCAGTATATACAAGGTATGTGAGGCTATCCCTTTCCTTCTTTTGCACGACTTCGATTGTACATAATGTAATGAACGAGCTTCCAAGATACTCTTCTCTTAGAAGCTAGCAGTACTTACATTGTTTTCCCTCTTATGGAACGATTGATGTTAATGTTACTTCTCTTATTCTTATGTTATCAATGTTGTTCGTACTTCCTAAATCTTATAAGGTTCATAGTGAAGAGTTAGTCCTAATAACGTGTATAGAGGATACCGACCTTACGTCACTCCGAAAGGTTTAGAATGTGATTCGATGAGTCGAGCATGCATTATATATATGTATCTATTTTACTCTACCGAGCCACGCTATAGTTGGCCGGGTACGGCACCTATTGTGCAACCACTGATCAGTTGGGTTTTACCGAGCTCCACGTGGCCGGGTACAATTCTACCGAGCTTATTATGGCCGGGTACGATATGATGATGATGATGCCCACAGAGGCGAATGCTTTAAAGGTTTATGTATTTATACATATGTATCATGCATTTCATGTAAGTAGCCCTCAGAGGTACTAAGATGTTACAGGTTGTATATTCTCTATCCTTGCTTACATTACTGATCGTATTTATGGTTCCTTGCCTTACATACTCAGTACTTTATTCGTACTGACGTCCTTTTATTTGTGGACGTTGCATGTCGTGCTGCAGGTCCTGATAGACAGGCAGGTGTAGCTCCCCCACCACAGTAGACTGTCCAGTTCAGCGGTGATTGGCGAGATCCCTTCTCCGGACTTGCCTTGGTCTTGGTATGCAATTTTTGTTATAGAAATTATGGGTATGTCGGGGCCCTGTTCCGGCTATGTTGCAACACTTATGTTCTTTTAGAGGCTCATAGACAGGTGTCGACTCATGTATAGTTTGGTATGCCTTGTCGGCTAGTTTTTGTTGTATAGTCTTTCATAGTAGCGTGGTAGCTCATACCTTATACGTACTTTCTTGATTGTCTGGTCATCCCCTGCTATGTATGTTCATGCCGTCATATTTTATTGCTGGTTGTCCATGATCTAGGTCTACCATTTATATTGATCTCGTCAGCCTTAAAAGATAATAATGAAGGTTAGATGAAATGTACATTGGTGCTCGGCAAGTGTGGTCGGGTGCTAGTCATGGCCCTTCAGTTTGGGTCGTGACAAACTTGGTATCAGAGCAAGTCTGTCCTAGGGGTTGTCTATGAGCCGTGTCTAGTAGAGTCTTGATTATGGATGTGTAGCGCGCCACATTTATAATCAGGAGGCTACATGACATCTAGGGTTGTTACCTTATTCTGAATCTTTATCGTGTGTAGAGTTGAGTCGTAAGTGTTCGTCTCTAATATTCACCTTGTTTTTTTCAGTGATGCCTTCGACTAGGAAGAAAACGATTAGTAGACGGCTTGATACAGCAGCGGGAGAGGGTACCAGTCAGGTGCCCCAAGTCAGAGCAGGACAAAGTGAGGCTCAAAGTGAGATGCCCTCTCATACCTCATCTACTCCATCTCCTCCAGAGGATATTAGAAGGCACCCAGCGCCTCCAGTTCCTCCGTCTAGCACTCCAGACCAGGATATGCGGAGTGCTTTGTAGTTATTGACTAGCTTGGTAGCTGCTCAGGATCAGAGGCAGAATACAGGTGCTGCTGAGAAACCAGTTAGTACAAGAGTTCGTGATTTTATTAATTTAGACCCTCCAGTGTTTACCGGATCAGACCCCAAGGAGGACCCACAGACTTTTATTGACCAAGTTCATCGTACACTTCGGGTTATGCATGTTAGTGATACAGAGGCAGTAGAGTTGGCTTCTTATCGGTTACGGGATTTAGCGGTTCTCTGGTATGATAGTTGGGAGAGATCCAGGGGTCCGAACCCTCCTCCAGCTGTGTGGAAGGAATTTTCTGAGGCCTTTCTTCGTCACTACTTGCCAGTTGAGATACGACGAGCTAGAGCTGATAAGTTCTTGAACCTTAGACAAGGTTAATATGAGTGTGCGAGAGTACAGTATGCAGTTTGATTCTTTGGCAAGGTATGCTCCCCATATGGTGGCCGAGATGAGTGATAGGGTGCATATGTTCGTGAATGCGTTGGGACCACATCTAATAAATGAGTGTACGACAGCCTCCTTGGTGGAGGGCATGGATATTTCCCGTATTCAAGCTTATGCCGAGACCCTAGAGGATCGTAAGCGCCAGCAGAGGGCAGTTAGGGAGCAGGATAGAGGCCAGCATAAGAGGGCGAGATTTACAGGGTATTCTGATGACTTCAGAGGCCGCATCAGGCCACAGTTTTCGAGGAGTTCGGCGCCACCTGTAGCTAGTGCTCCTCCACAGTTTCAGAGGCCTCGATATGATCGATCCTATTCTGGTCCAGGTCAGAGTTCGCGGGCATCTGGCTCGCAACATCACATGGATAATAGTCAGATGAGACCCCTAACACCACATTGTGATCAGTGCGGCAAGGCCCACTTTGGACTGTGTCGTCGAGGTTCTGATGCATGCTATTCGTGCGGGCAGCCTGGCCATATGATGCGGGATTGTCCTAATAGAGGAGGTGATGGTATGGCTCAGCCGACTGGATCTGTGTCTGGTTCTTCCTCATCAGTTCGACCTCCAGCACAGGGTTTTCAGCAGTCGACAGGTCGTGGTAGGGGTAGAGGTGCAGTGCCGAGTTCGAGTGGTGCTCAAAATCGAACCTATGCTCTAGTAGGTCGACAGGATCTCGAGTCGTCTCCAGATGTTGTTACAGGTATTATATCTGTATTTTCTTATGATGTATATGCGCTGATTGATCCGGGATCTACATTATCATATGTTACACCCTTTGTGGCTAATAAGTTTGGCATTGAACCTGAATTGATAAGTAAACCCCTTGCGGTATCTACTCCGATAGGAGATTCTGTGATTGCTAGAAGGGTATATAGAGGTTGCACTGTGATGATTTGTAGTCGTCAAACCTCGGCAAATTTATTTGAGTTAGAAATGGTTGATTTTGATGTGATAATGGGAATGGACTGGTTGGCCTCATGCTATGCAAATGTTGACTGTCGTACGAAGATGGTTAGGTTCCAATTTCCGGGTGAACCCGTCATTGAATGGAAAGGGAACATTGCTACACCGAAAGGTAGGTTTATTTCCTATCTTAAGGCAAGGAAAATGATCTCAAAAGGTTACATTTATCATCTCGTTCACGTTAGGGAAACCGCCTACTTTACAATCAATCCCTGTGGTTAACGAATTCCCAGATGAACTCCCGGGCCTTCCTCCTGAAAGGGAGATTGAGTTTAGCATTGATGTGTTGCCTGACACTCAACCGATCTCTATTCCTCCATACAGAATGGCCCCGACAGAGTTGCGAGAGTTGAAGGTGCAGTTGAAGGACTTGCTAGATAAGGGCTTTATTAGGCCTAGCACTTCACCTTGGGGTGCACCAGTCCTATTCGTGCGGAAGAAAGACGGGTCGTTACGGATGTGTATCGACTATCGACAGTTGAATAAGTCTACTATAAAGAACAAGTATCCACTTCCAAGAATTGATGACCTATTTGACCAACTCCAGGGTGCCAAGTATTTCTCTAAGATTGATTTACGTTCAGGGTATCATCAGGTGAGGGTTAGGGAGAAGGATATTCCAAAGACGGCCTTCCGGACAAGATATGGGCACTTTGAGTTCTTGGTGATGTCGTTCGGGCTAACAAATGCCCCAGCAGCTTTTATGGATCTCATGAATACTATATTTAGGACCTATCTTGATGTGTTCATGATTGTATTCATTGATGACATTCTAGTATATTCTCGTTCGGAGGCGGAACATGCGGGCCACTTGCGGATAGTATTACAGACGCTTCAGGATCGTAAGTTATATGCGAAGCTCTCCAAATGTGAATTCTGGCTGAACTCAGTAGCATTCCTTGGCCATGTGATATCTGATGAGGGTATTAGTGTCGACACTCAGAAGATCGATGCAGTAAAGAATTGGCCGAGACCTACAACACCATCAGAAGTCCGCAGCTTCCTAGGGCTAGCAGGATATTATAGGCGGTTTGTAGAAGAATTTTCCTCTATATCATCACCATTGACTAAGTTAACACAAAAAGCTACCAAATTCCAGTGGTCTGACACTTGTGAACGTAGTTTTCAGGAGTTGAAGAATCGATTGACATCTGCACCAGTGCTCACTCTTCCTGAAGGAACAGAAGGTTATGTGGTATATTGTGATGCCTCAGGTATAGGTTTGGGGTGCGTATTGATGCAGCGTGGGAATGTGATTGCTTATGCATCAAGACAATTGAAGAAACATGAAAAGAATTATCCAACCCATGATTTGGAATTGGCTGCAGTAATATATGCTTTGAAGATATGGCGGCACTACTTATACGGCGTCTATGTTGATATCTACACAAATCACAAGAGTTTACAATACATCTTCAAGCAGAAAGAGTTGAATTTGAGGCAGCGTAGGTGTCTTGAATTACTGAAAGACTACGACGTCGAGATATTGTATCATCCCGGTAAAGCCAATGTTGTGGCACACGCTCTCAGCCGTAAATCAATGGGAAGCTTAGTACATATTGAGGCAGGTAGATGGGGGTTGATTAAAGAGCTTCATCAGCTAGCCAATATGAGAATCAGATTGTTAGACTCTGATGATGGAGGTGTTACTATATAGAATACATCAGAATCATCTTTGGTAGCCGAGGTAAAAGCACGACAATATGAAGATCCTATCTTAGTACGATTAAGAGAAAGCATTCAACAGTGTAAAATTATGGCTTTTGGGATCGGAAAAGATGGGGCACTGAGATACCAGAGCTGATTGTGTGTGCCTAATGTGGCAGGGTTGTGAGAGAAGATTATGAATGAGATTCATCAATCCCGATATTCCATCCATCCCGGCTCGACAAAGATGTATCATGATGTCAAGGAGCAATATTGGTGGGATAATATAAAGAAGTCTATTGCAGAATTTGTAGCCCAGTGTCCCAATTGTAAACAAGTAAAGATAGAACATCAGAAACCCGGTGGATTGCTTCAAAATATAGAGATTCCGACCTGGAAGTGGGAGGTGATTAATATGGACTTCATTATTGGATTACCTCGCTCTTATCATAAGTTTGACTCCATCTGGGTGATAATTGATCGACTTACAAAATGTGCCCATTTTCTGCCAGTGAAAACAACTTACACGGCTGAAGATTATGCAAAGTTGTATATCAAGGATATTGTTAGGCTTCATGGTGTGCCCATATCTATTATATCAGACCGATGAGCTCAATTTACGGCTAACTTTTGGAGGTCTTTCCAGAAGGGTTTAGGCACACAAGTAAATCTCAGCACTGCATTTCATCCGCAGACTGACGGACAGGCTGAACGTACCATTCAGACACTGGAAGATATGCTACGAGCATGTGTTCTAGATTTTAAGGGGAATTGGGATGATCATCTTCCACTCATAGAATTCGCCTATAACAATAGCTACCATTCCAGTATTAAAATGGCCCCATACGAGGCACTATACGGGAGGAGATGTAGATCACCAGTTGGATGGTTCGAAGTCGGTGAAACAGAATTATATGGGCAAGATTTGATTCACCAAGCTATTGAGAAGGTGAAAGTGATACAGGAGCGATTGAGGACGGCACAAAGCAGGCAAAAATCTTATTCTGATGTCCGAGGTCGTGATCTAGAGTTTGAGGTTGGTGATTGGGTTTTCCTGAGGATCTCACCAATGAAGGGTATTATGCGTTTTGGGAAGAAAGGTAAGCTGAGTCCAAGGTATATCGGGCCGTATAAAATTCTTCGACGGATTGGATAGGTTGCTTATGAGTTAGAATTGCCATCCGAATTGGAATTTGTCCACCCGGTATTCCATGTATCTATGTTGAGAAAATGTATTGGAGACCCTTCTCGAGTCATCCCTATCAAAGACGTACAAGTTACAGAGGACCTATCATATGAAGAAGTGCCAGTGGCAGTATTAGATCGGCAAGTCCGCAAGCTGAGAACAAAAGATGTAGCTTCCGTCAAAGTATTATGGAGGAACAAAAATATGGAAGAAATGACATGGGAAGCAGAAGAGGACATGAAGTCTAAATACCCTTACTTATTCCAGAATGAAGATAACAAGGATGCTGGGGGAAGACAGGATACATTGGAAGAAGAAACGACTCTATGAGGTAAGCAATAATTTGAGAATACTCCTCCTTAATACAAAATGGTGATATGTAGATAATGTAAATATGCATAATGCTTTGTGTAGCCTTGTGAAGTCATATGTTGGGCTTAATTACTTGCAAGTTTTGCTAGTGACCATTTTATAGGGGAAAATTGATCGGAAATTTCCATTGGAATCCACGATGATTTAAACTCCCCATAAACCCTTACATTCGAGGACGAATGTTCCTAAGGGGGAGGGTGTTACAACCCATATCCACATGTGTTAGTTCATGCCATATATTAGTTAACATAAATCCAAGAAGGAATTATCTTTGAGATGATAAGAAGTCAATCCTATTGGTCTTAAGTGATACAAGAGTGTATAAGGGTGATTAACCAGTATTAGAAGTTAAACGAATCAAGGATGTTGTAACTCGTATTTTCAGGTAATCTAGCGGTGCTTAATACACTCAAGAGGTCATTTATTAAGGTATTTTAATCATATAATATCCGTATCATAAGTCTTGAAGTCAAACGAGTTATGAAACAAAAGTCGACAAAAGTTGTCGCAACTTAGGTTCATAATTTTACTTAAACATTAGGTCAAATGTTTCTAATCTTTTCTAATAATTTACAAGGAATTACGGGGTGATCTACCAACCAAATTAAAGATCTATGAGTCTAGTTTCCAACTCATTAAACCGTTCATCGATACGATCTCGGAGTAGAGAGATATTCGCATTTTCGCGAGACTGCGCCAAGCACCTCTCTATGGGGCCCACTAAGTCGGTTTAAGATATTTGGACCTATATAGGATGACTCCAACCCGTTTTAAGTCATTTATTTTCACTATTTTCAGACCTTAGAACCCTAGGAACATCCTCTCAAGGTTCTCTCAATATTCAAGACCCAAAAAAGGGCAAACAACACAAATCAAGTGTCGGGAATTCCGTGGCGCTAGTAAGTCTCTTGTTCTTCTTGTTGTTGCTCATTTTTGTGTCGTTTCAGCTCGTGTGGGAGGTTGTTTTAAAGGGTTTATGTTCTGTAAATACTCCCTCATGTTCTTAATATCAATCCTAGGTGATTTCAAGCCTTCTAAAGTGATTCTAGTGCCGAAAAACACTAATTGATCGCTAGTTTCGCTTTTTTGTTGTTGTGGCAGCATTGGAGGGATATTTCATGGAAATTTAAGGTCAAATTGGAGTTGTTATTTCTGTATAAAGGTAAGGAACCTCTTACTCTATATGTATTTAAGATTATCCAAGTTGCAGCTAAGCCATTGAAGCTAGAACTTGTGAAATATATATCGAAAGGCTTGGAAGTAATGTTATTATTTTGTGGACTGTTTTGCGGTGTTGTTGGGCTGCGTATTTTACTACTATCCTGTGGAGTTTTGGAGGAGGAAGGGTGTGGAGAAACACCATATATATGTAGGGTTATGGGCTGATAGTTATTCGTAACATTTCCAGGTTGTTTGACACGACTACAGTGGTCGTCGTATGTATGGAGTGATTAGGCTGTGTGTGGACTATTTTGGGAGGCTCAATATGTTTATTATTGATGTTGTTTGGGCTGTTTGGTGATTGTTTTGAATGGTGTGAGGTCATATATATAGGGGAGGTGCTGTCCGTTTCATCGTAAAATAGGTTGTGGTCGATACATAATAGTTATGACGCTTAAATGATAACGATAGTATCGTTTCTCTTATTGTAGACTAAGGAGTTTTGACAATTGCATAGCTTGAGATTGGGGAAGTATATATAAAGTATGTGAGACTATCCCTTTCCTTCTTTTGCACGACTCTGATTGTACATAATGTAATGAACGAGCTTCCAAGATACTCTACTCTTAGAAGCTAGCAGCACTTACATTGTTTTCCCTCTTATGGAACGATTGATGTTAATGTTACTTCTCTTATTCTTATGTTATCAATGTTGTTCGTACTTCCTAAATCTTATAAGGTTCATAGTGAAGAGTTAGTCCTAATAACGTGTATAGAGGATACCAACCTTACGTCACTCCGAAAGGTTTAGAATGTGATTCGCATGAGTCGAGCATGCATTATATATATGTATCTATTTTACTCTACCGAGCCACGCTATAGTTGGCCGGGTACGGCACCTATTGTGCAACCACTGATCAGTTGGGTTTTACCGAGCTCCACGTGGCCGGGTACGATTCTACCGAGCCTATTATAGCCGGGTACGATATGATGATGATGATGCCCACAGAGGCGAATGCTTTAAAGGTTTATGTAATTATACATATGTATCATGCATTTCATGTAAGTAGCCCTCAGAGGTACTAAGATGTTACAGGTTGTATATTCTCTATCCTTGCTTACATTACTGATCGTATTTATGGTTCCTTGCCTTACATACTCAGTACTTTATTCGTACTGACGTCCTTTTATTTGTGGACGCTGCATGTCGTGCTGCAGGTCCTGATAGACAGGCAGGTGCAGCTCCCCCACCACAGTAGACTGTCCAGTTCAGCGGTGATTGGCGAGATCCCTTCTCCGGACTTGCCTTGGTCTTGGTATGCAATTTTTGTTATAGACATTATGGGTATGTCGGGGCCCTGTTCCGGCTATGTTGCAACACTTATGTTCTTTTAGAGGCTCATAGACAGGTGTCGGCTCATGTATAGTTTGGTATGCCTTGTCGGCTAGTTTTTGTTGTATAGTCTTTCATAGTAGCGTGGTAGCTCATACCTTATACGTAGTTTCTTGATTGTCTGGTCATCCCCTGCTATGTATGTTCATGCCGTCATATTTTATTGCTGGTTGTCCATGATCTAGGTCTACCATTTATATTGATCTCGTCAGCCTTAAAAGATAATAATGAAGGTTAGATGAAATGTACGTTGGTGCTCGGCAAGTGTGGTCGGGTGCTAGTCATGCCCCTTCAGTTTGGGTCGTGACATTAACTAGACAATACAAACTCTAACATCACCTAAAAGACTAAATACTGCTATACAGGACTAGAAAACTAAAACAAAAACAATTGACTCAAAAACATAAAATGACTCCTCGAGCAGCTCCTGAATGCAGTGATCCTGACTAGATGTCCTAGGGCTCCGCCATGCTCCAACTCCGATAAATAAATCCAAGCCTATATGAAAACTTGAACCAGCACTATGTGAGACGATAACATTTCCTACTAAACACATGTAAGACATAATTGAGGCTACTTTTGAAAAATGGCTTATTTGGCCAAAAGGTGGCTAGAAGTGCAAAATTTGGCTATGACCCCGCAAAGCCAAGAACCTAAGATTTACTAGGAAGACCGGACCCTATGTGGGTTGCCTACGTATCCCTCCCCGAGAGACGAGAATCAGGTTCGCGTAGTTCGGGCAGATTGGTTACGGGCGAGAATAATAAAAAACCACTAATTCATAGAAATCACATTTTTTCTTGCTTTTTCTTGAAAAATGACGAAACATGCAAAATATTTTTGGATTTTCTTTTTTTTTCGATTTTTGAAAAATGATAAAGAGTGTAAAATCTTTTTGAAGTTTCCATGCTCTTTTTCCTTAATAAAATGTAACAAAAATATAATTGGGCCCTACTCGCTTCATCCTCACACTTCAATCTCTCTCTTTTCTTTTCTTTTCCTCTTCTTTCTGTTTTTCATTGTTTTTTTTTTCATTTCTTCATTTACCCTCAGTTATCATTGGTTGGCCAAATGACCCTTTTACCCTTGAATAAATGCAACATGTAGCACATAAGATGCATCCGGATGGTCTTTTATTTTTTGAGGTATACCTGCCCTAGACGGACCCAACCCCTGTGTTGAGTCCCCAAAGTCAAATGCGCATGATGCAAACAAATGTTCCTACTAGGGATCCGACATGAGGCTGTATTTTTCTAGGTTTAAAAACCTGGGTTTATTTGTTCTAGACTTGGCTTACCCGAGCGAACAGCTCGAGCCGAGGAGGGGCAGCGTACCGGGAATACAGAAGCTTCACCGGCTTTGCAACTTGTCCGAACCTCGTTCTAAATTTGGGATATGAATCTAACAGAAACGAAGTGCACACTTCTTCATGATTTAGAAGACTCAGAGAGAAGAGAGATTTCGCAACAATTTATATACAGTTCACGGAATATAAAAGCGGTAAAAGCAATCAATTAGCACATTAGGCCCAAATCATGTAACGAAATCAGATAATGAATAAAGCCAACTATAATAATTATTCTAAGCTCGAATTCTTGAACCCTGAACCAGAGATTCTGGGTTCGATCCCAGTAGAGTTGCCACAGCTGTCACACCTCCTTTTTTCATTACACCCGGGAGGGTATAAAGGAGTTTTTCCAATTAAAGGACAATCAAAATGGGATGTATTTATTAAAAGATTCAGAGTCGCCACTTGAAAGATTTATGGTGTCCCAAGTCATCGGTTCCAATCCCGAATTGAGGAAAAGATTGACTCTGTTTAATAGTCCGTGAACTAGAAATCCGGATAAGGAATTATGTTAACCCGGAAGAAGGTGTTAGGCATTCCCAAGTTCCGTGGTTCTAGCACAGTCGCTCAACTGTTATAGTCGGCCTATTATTTGATTTTAAAACACTTTTGAACCTATGTGCATTTTAACTTTAAAACCGTTTTTAATCATTTTAAAGAAGATTTCAACATCATCTAAAACACGTCTTTGGATCACACAACATGAAATGCACCCGCAGTCCGAGACACATTTTATTTAACGTTGTTAAGACTTGGAGTTGGGTCACATGAAATGCACACCAGAGTTTAGAAAGGTAATTTAATTACGCGTCTAAAGCAACTATGCATTTGCAACTTTGCGAGGGCCATGGTAATTCGCTAAATTGTGCGCCTCGAATTCTAAAGGCTCAAAACACTAATTAAGCGAGGGCCATGCATTTTAAGACTTTTATTCGGCACAACGCACCTCAATTATTCTAATAAAAGAGTTTCTACACTTAATTTTGAGGGCCATAAATATTGGTCTTGTTTGATATGGCATACCTCGATTAATTTAAAGGACCCTACTAACTAATTAAAAGACTGAAGAATTTCCAATCATTAAGGCGAAAATTTTAAAATCAATGTTAATAATTCGTAAGTTAACAGAACATGAAATCAAATGGAATTACTGAAGGTGCCCAGGCGAGCTATGAACCCAATGACCAATTGCCCATTTCGCCAACAGGTATGATGATGCAAATGGGCTCAAACACGAAGACCATAACTGAGATCTGTCTATCAAAAGGAAACTTGGCACAACTGGGCCAATGCTAATAGCCCAATTCAGTGATTTAAGCATTAACAATTGAAAGTAAACTACATTGTTGTAAAGAATTAGAATTTGAAAAAAACTGATTAATAACAGCTCGTGCAGGATGTTTTATCACTTTAAGCCACCAATTCAAATTTCCAGCAAGAAGAAAAACAATTTAAGTTTTCAGATAGACTTCATTCATTAACAAAGGACTAGGAACTGCCTGACTCCAAACCTCGAAAGAAAGCAATCACTGGTTGATTCTACCTAAACCAAATAGGAGACTTTTGTATTGCAACATGGCACAACCAATTTTCTGCATCTCAAAATCACAACTACTACATAATCAATATTTAAACTAACACATTCAGCGGCTTCAGTGGAATATTACAGCCATTCGAATCAGCTATCAAATACAATATCGTGCACTGAATTTGTTCAAACACCTAAACTAACATCTAGAAGAGGTAAGCAGCCTCAAGTTAGTTAATGAAATCACATGTCTAACTTCTGAACACGCAATCTCACATTAGAACTAATAGTACCAAAAGCATGGCTAAATGTATCTAACATCATTCTTATTAGCCCATAACTCAAACCATACTAGACCAAATTACTCATCCACTTTACAAATGCTTTAATAATAACTTAATGAACACACAACCATGCAACAGGATTACATGAACACATAACCAAATAATTTAACATATACTGCCATAAAACATGGTATCATCAGCATGCTCATTCCCATTTCAATATGTCATTTGAAGTCGAATGTGTACCTGGTTACAACAAAGACAAACAAGAGTTTTGAGAATCAACTTAAAGCAAAACCAAGCCAGCAAGTATAGCAGCAAAGATCAGCAGTAAAACCAAATCAAACAGCTTCCAGAGATCTAGCAATTTCAGCTCTTTAAACCATTTTTCACCCAGATAAAGCAAGAATTCTTTGAATCTTTTAAATTCCAGTTGAAATTCAAGATTAGTGAGCTGATTCAGAACCAATTCACACTCCAAAGGATGCAGAAATCTCAATGTGTTTTCAGAATAACTTTTCTCAGCCGTTTTGCCTTTTAGTATTTTTTTTAATCCCTCAATTCTGACTTGATAAAGAAGGAAAGATCCCTTTATAGGAAAGTCTTAGGGCAGCATAAAAGGGATTCACATTTGCACTCCTACCCTTTTTAATTTCTCATTTTTGCTCACATACCCTTAATTTAAAAATCAGGTTTTCACTTTAGTCCCAATCCCAGCTTCTAGGAAGCTTCCTATTCAGTTACAAGAGATTTTCCCCACCTACAATTCCTAAACTACCCCTTAGGATCGCTGTTTTTACCCTGAAATCTATGGGCCAAGTTGACCCAATGACTTAACTAAATGAACGGGCTGCCTTTCTTTTTGCAAATGGGTCAGAAACCCAAAGCCCAAACAAAATAAACTAAAGGATTCTATAATCTCATGGAAGGCAGAGGAAAACATCACTTAAACGATTTCAAACAAATTAAAAATCTATACTAAATGAATGACTTATAAATGGGCTAGAATTAACTAGATTATCAAATTAACACCAAATTTAACTAGATTAGTTATCGACTGAAACAGAAATCAGAAGTTAAAACATGTAGAATGCACAAACCAACAAAATTATTGAAAAAATATAAAAGAAAACAAAACAAAACAAATAAGCACCTAAAATCAAAAGCTAAACAAATTCAAGAAATTTAACAGAAGAGACCTAAACCTAAAGAAATAATAGACGAGGGAAGAACATATGTGAAATAACGCAAAAAAAACCAAATGAAACAAAAAGGAAATACAGAAACTTACCAAATAGACTCGGAATCGATATTGATATTCCAACTTAACCCAAGATAATGTTAATCTCTTGTTCCTTTTCAAGAACCAGCGACCATCATTATTTTGTGGTAAGTTGGCCTTGAAAAACTCAGAAAACTCGAGACATAACCTTGCATGCAACCAATTTCGAGAATAGGCCTTATAGGGTTCAGACTTCAAATTTAAGATTCAAGGGATTCGGGATAGATTCGAGGGAAAAGAGTTAGAGATTTGGGGAGAGGGAACAATGGGGATTTTGGGGTGTTAATTTGGGGTGATTTGGGGGTGGCGCCGCCGGGCGGATATGGTGGAAAACCAAGACGGCGCTAGGGTTTTTTGTTTGGGTCTCTGATGATGGGAAGTGAGAGAGACGAATTTGAGAGGGGGGGGGTAGGCTTTAGGACATTTAAATAATAAAATGTGACCCAATTCCCGACCGTTGATTAAAAGAAATCGAAGGCTCAGATTTAATAAGGGAAACGGTGTCGTTTGGTCATAGAGTGAGATTTGGACCGGGTTGGGGCATGGTTTGGGATGGAATTGTACAGGTTTCAGGGTATCAATTGGGCTGATGGAGGTTTAATTAAAATGGCCCAAGTCCGAACTTCTCTTTGTTTTTGAATCTTTTCTCTTTTTCAATTTCAAAATTTCTTTTCTTTTCAAAATTAGAAATAAAACCTAAATTAATTATTAAAACTAATATTATCCTACCAAATTAAACTAATTAAACTCTAAAAATAATTACCACAACTAATTAAATACCAAATTAAAAGAAAACTACCAAAATTAAAAGCTAAGAATTAAAAAAATGAAAAATAAGTTATTTTTGTGGTTTTTCTATTTTTGTAAAACACTAATTACTAATTAATCTCAAAAAAATGTAAAATTAAATCCTAAATGCAAATGCAGAATATTTTTGTATGTATTAATTAAACAAAAATGAAATTCACAGACAAATGGAAATAATTAACAGAAAATGCCACGAAATCCTCAAAAGGTTCCAAATAAAAGGAAGTTATTTTGTTTTGAATTTATGGGAGTAATTCATGTAGGGTAGAAATCACGTGCTCATAACAAGTACCTTCTTCCGAGGAGAGCGTCATGACATACGTTGAGGGGTTTTTTAGTGTATACACGCATCGGCCACTGCGTTATTGGGCTTTGATCACTTTGCAGCATCGATCCACCCGAGCTCCTGTTATCGGTAACGAAGAGGACAAGGACCGTGGGTGGATGAATTAGTTAGTTTTGATTCAAACGACCGATGTCATCCCTAGAGATTTTTTGTCATTTCCTAAGAAATGGAACTTCACACGTAAGTGTCTCACCTAAACTATCATCGTTTTGACTGGAGGCGGGCTCCGTCATGATATCTTTCTATTCCATATTTGTAGCAACTCATTGGTCGCCGATCGAGGTCCCCGATTTAGCCGAGTGGTCTCGTAAGCTGGCAGCTTGCTCGATTTATGATAAGCGCCAGTGGCGAGACCTGTCCAAAGGGAGATGGGAGGCGAAGCATCATGGTAGATTTCTGGTGCTTTGTTTCCTGAAAATGGTGCTTTTCTTGTCGGTTTATTAACTCAACTATCGCAGTTATCAGAGATTTTTCTGAAAAGTGGTCGTGTCCTCCGGGAGAGGAGGAGAGACTGCCGGCCTCGGGATCAAGGGTTGATGACAAATGAAAAGGAGGCCTAGGGTGTGAAAGGGCTTGCAATTGGGCAACTCCTTCTCAGCGGTTAAGAATAAGCGATTCGATCGGTTGACTATCTTTTGAAGGTAGTAAGCCATCGGATATTGGCTCATCATTTGGTGAGGCTCAGCGGCTTGGCCTCATGGTGAGTTTTTGATCGCTGTAAGATTGTTCTGGTCCCGTGCTTCTTCTTTTTTCATTTTAGTTTTCTTTCACAGGCCTTCGACAGGCTCAAATCCGAGCAACTTCACTGTGAGGCCTCGTTGCGAGAGGCTTTGGATAGGGAAAAGTACCTTTAGCTTCTTTGTGCGGCGAAGGAAATCAAGTTGGTTTCCCTGCTGCGCGAGGTGGATCAGAACCGGAGCCGTGAGGGCTGCCTAGAAAAATAGGTACCCTACATTCCATGCTGGCTTGCACTCCCCTTTTCATCTTGACGGATTAATGTTTGATATTTTAGTTGGAGAACAAGGCAGAGGAGCTGGGACAGCTCTCGGGCGAGGTTGGTCGAGCCAAACGCGAATTCAATGAGCTATAGGCGCATGTAAGTACCCATTTTGCTGCCAAAGAGAGTGCTTTAGCCATGGTTTCTGCTCTTGAGGTGCAAATTCGGACCATTCATGTGAATAATTCTGCATGGGCAAATATGATTGCCAAACTTTCGTCGGAGCTTTCGAAGGTGAAGAGCAATGCCGTTGCTAAAGCAGCCGCCTATTCGAAGAGCGCTGTCGTTGCTAAAGCTGAACTGAAGAGAGCCCTCGATGGTACAAGCAGTAGCAAGGAGTATGCAAAATGCATATCTCGGAGGGAAATTCTCGAGAAGATTCACGCTAGGGGCTTTGATCTCTTGGAAGAGATCGAGTGAGCCAAGGGGGAGGAGTATGACGCCAAGTTCCTTCTGTCCGATGCTGAAGATAGCGAGGAAGGGGCCGTCGGGCCATAGTCACCGAGGGGGGACGTTTATTTCCTTCCTTGTTCTTGTGTATATAGCTCTCAAAGTGTGTTGTAAACGGAAACCCCACAATTTGTATCTTCTATGTCTCTGTCTGTCAAGATTTTGATCAGGTCTATTCGACCTTTGGGCTAGTAGAAATCTTCAGATTTGTGTGACATCCTGATGCTTGTTAGGCTGGCAAGAATGACTCTTACGCTTTACCCTTGGGCATATGCATTTTAACTATTTTGGGTTCAGTCTCCGAGTCGGGTTTCGGCTCGATCTCAATCCACCCTCATGTTTTGTATTTGTGCGGGCTGGTGACAATGGCTCTTACGCCTTGGGTCGAAGCGACCTTTTATGTGTGTGGCCTTGAGGCTTTTTAGGCGGGCGACAATGGCTCTTACGCTTTGCCCTTAGGCATGTGTAGCTAACTATTTTTGGTTCTGTCTCTGAATCGGGTTACGACTCGAGCTCATTTTGACCCTCAAACTTTCAAATTTTAAGCTGGCGACAGTGGCTCTTACGCTTTTGGTCGAAGCGACCGTTTAGTGTGTGTGGCCCTGAGGCTCATTAGGCTGGCGACAATGGCTCTTACGATTTGCCCTTAGGCATATATAGGCTTTATTTTCCTTTCGTTAAGGACTTTTTGAAATGATTTTGCCTGACCCGTCGTCGATTCGGGAAGAACCTCAATTTCATGTTGTTTGCGGCGATGTTCGAGCACCTCGAAAGGTTTGGCTCGTACGCTGAGTAGCTCGAAGCCTTGTGATTTGGAGCTGACATGGTCTAAGATCTTTTGCCTGGTAGCTTGTTTAACTGGTTCTTTTCGAAGTAGATTCGAAGTAATGGCCTATGATTTTGGAGCGACGGTCGGGCGTCCCTGAGTCGCGTTAATTCAGATGGTACAACCATATGATCGTAGTCATTTGTGTTTGGCTGGAGCCATTTTTGGTCCCAAGTGTAGTAGTTTAGTCGTCTATATCGAGAGTATGCCCTTTTGGGAGTCTTACAAATGCGATATATAGCCTAAATTTCAGGATTGAGTTTTACGCCTATACTAAGGTCTTACAAAATTTTCATACCTTTTGAGGTCTTACAGTTTTGTTGATACTTGGTACAAGTATGATTCTTGCTTTGCTTAAGGTTTTACAGTTTTGTTGAAACTTGGTACAAATATGATTCATGCCTTGCTTGAGGTATTACAGTTTTCATTGTTGCCTTAAATAGGTCTTACTAGACCGAGTCTGCCCGCTCGGGGTTTTATGGCCTAGGGTTTTTAAATGAGTGGCGATTAGCGACAGTCTCCGAGTTATGGAGTTTGCTTTGGCTCAGGAGTCGTTACTCGTGAGCTCAGAATTGCCTCATTGAGGGCTTGTGATTTTGGACATTCTGACCCTAAGGTCACGCGCTTGACGAGTTATTGACACTAGTCTCCTAGTTCTCGGTGGAGGGATCTTTGTTGTGAAAATGCTGAGTTTCCTTTGGAGTACGAGATGCTTTGATGAATGATATTCTTTGATTGCTTGGCATAAGTACATGTCATTTTGTTGACGTGGGTCCGGCTTATATGGACACAATTTATTTGACTGTTTGGCCCGGTACATCATTTTCTATTGGAACCTTGCTCGTCATTCCTTGGTTTTTCCAAGTGGATGAACTCTCAAGGGGATGCCCTCCAGTATTCGGGGTCGATTGCAAAAGAAGCCTTGTACGCTTGTTGGATCCTTCTTAGGTAGCGCGTGGACATTGCCTCGTTAAAAACCTTGTCGGTAAAAACACGTTTTGGGATAAAAACTAGGTCGAAGGAAAAGAGTGCAATAGACGCATCTCAACTACTTTGGTCAGTGGACTGTACAAAGGTTATAGCAAAGTAAAAAATAGAAAAAATGGGGAGGTGATTATACCTTTAGTAGCGATGGCGCTCTCGCATTTCGGCATTTGTTGGGCGAACGCGATGTTGTCCTTTATTTGAATACAGTTGAGGGCATGTCTTAAAAGATCGTGTGGATGACGTGTTGGGATTCGTTTACTTTGTTCTTTTTGGTTGTTTCTCTTTCTTGGGACCGGTTCTTAGCTCGATCGCTGAGGAATTCCCGAAGGTGTCCATTATCGAGTAGGAGGTCCACTTCCTCCCGGAGTTGCCGACGATCCTCGGTTCTATGTTCGTATGAGTTGTGATACTCCCATATCAAGTTATAGTTCCTTTGTGAAGGATCCGATTGTATAGGTCTGGCCATTTGGTATCCCTGATTTTGCTGATGGTGAACACGATGTCCAATACATCGAAGTTGAAGTTCTATTCTATTAGGCGAGGTGCCCCCGTTGGCCCCGCATCCCTGTCGAATCCGCCTCTGTTGACAAGTCCCCGAGGGTTCTTTCCTCGATTCACTAGCCGATCGTTGCGAGGCGATTGTATCTTGAGACATTCCTCCTATGTTCGGGGTACAGCTGATACCTCTCTTTGTTCGGTTTCGACTCCTTCGCCAGGAGTCTGCTCGGATATACTGAGCCAAAGGGGGTTCCCAGCTGGTCATCGTCTACCCTGATCTTTGACTAATACCGGTTGTGGACATCCAACCAGGTTACGGTGGGATACTCGATCAGATTCTCTTTTCGCTGCATTGAGGCCACTAAGCTTCATTCATTCAGGCCTTGGGTGAAGTCCAACACCGCCCAGTTTCCGTAGACCGGGGGTAGTTCCATTCGTTCCGTTTGGAAGCGAGACACAAATTCTCGCAGCATTTCATTCTCCCTCTACTTAATCTTGAATACGTTGGACTTCCTTGTTGCTACTTTGATGGCACCGGCATGTGCCTTTATGAAGGAGTCTGCTAGCATGGCAAATGACTCTATGGAGTTGGGAGCTAGGTTATGGTACCACATCATGGCCCCCTTCGAGAGTGTTTCTCTGAACTTCTTCAGTAAGACGGACTCGATCTCGTTGTATTTTATGTCGTTTCCCTTTACTGTGCACATATAGGATCTGAGGTCCCATTGTATTTTGGGAGTTTTGGCATTCTGAACTTCTTTGGAATGGGTTTCGAAGACGCTTCCTCTGGGAACGGTCGTTGCACGAACTTCTTCGAATCTACACCTTTCAGGACCGGGGGTGAGCCCGGGATTTGGTCAGCCCTGAGGTTATAGTTTTCGACCTTCTTATCGTTGGCTGCTATCATTTTCTTGCCCGACTCGATCCTTTTGGTGAGGTCCTCGAGCATTTTTACGATGGCAGGATCGGCTACCGATCCGTTGTTGCTCGATCTCTACGGTACCTGTTAGGCCGGGGGAGTAGCTTCCTGTGATATTGTGCTGGGAGTCTTCGGGTGGCTTTGTAGCTGAGTGATAGCCAGTTGTTGTGCCTGTAACATTTCAAATATAACTTGAAGAATAACTTCTCGTTCTTCCCGAGCTGGGGTTTTTTGAGCTTCATATTGGTCGCCATATTGTATGCTCCTATCGGTGTGTGAGGTTTCGTCGACCTGTTGTGCGTCTTGTGAACCCGCGTCCACTGGAATCGGTCCAGGTGCATTATCGGGGTTCTGTGGTGGCGCACCAACGATTGGAACAGCCACATCGTCTTCTCCGTGGTTTTCAAGGTTGTCGTTCTCAACTCTATTTACTGAGCCAGACATTTTGACCTGAAATCGAAGATCTTGGACAAGAAAAAGTGTGAAAGATAACTTGCATTGTGTAACGAAACCAGACATAAAATAATCACTATTATTTTTAGCCCCACGGTGGGCGCCAAACTGTTTACCGTGAAAATGGCAATAACAATTAAATTTGTTGATGGGACTTTAAAAATACGTGATCTATTTTTATGCTAGTTGTTAAGCAGTTGATGCTAGATATGTAAAGAATAAAGTGGAAATGCGATCTAAAATGGAATTATAATTGAACTGGGGGATTTGCTATTCGGGCCTCGGACTAACCGATAAGGGGCCTCGAGGTCGATTCCTGGGCTCAGGTCCGAGCTATCGAGGATAATCGGGAAGGGCCTAACAGTTAGGATATGATTAAGGGAGGCTCTTTATGGCCTATGACAAGATATAAATGAAGAACAAGTATGAAGGCGATAAATATGAGCAATAGTACTGGGAGAATACGTTAGAGAGAAAAGAGAGAGGGAGAGAGTTATTATTTATCTCATGTAGAATAGTTGGAGAAACAATAGGAGCCCTACAAAATGGCAAGGATCCCCTTTATATAAGAGGGGAATCCCAACATAGTACAAAATGCATTAATTGTAAAGGTATGGAGATGGGACGTCTAGACGTGACACTAGGCTCTATCAATGCTATCAGCTCACCTTGGGAACTCCCCGGCATCATCGTTGCATCAGGCGTAAATGGACATCGAGGGAGAGAACTCGACCGCGACCTAACAGCCTCGAGATCTCGAGATGGCTTCCCAAAATGCCTTAATGACGAGTAATTGGACTCTCCGATATCACCGTATACAGGTGTATAGTTCGAACTCCCTTGTGAGCAGCGATGTAGAGTCCAAACATTTTCTTGAGTCAGAATAAATCGACCCCCCTATCTCCTTGTCTCCAGACAATAACGACAGTAGTAACAACAAAAACAATAACAACAACAACAAGAAGAAGAAGAAGTTGGTGTAATCTCGCTTGGTAAGGAAGAGCCCAGGGAAAAAGCGATGGCATATTTGATGAGAACACCACTATGAAACATTGAGGCCACGGGCCTCAGACATGGGAAATGACAGCGGATGAGGATGGAGAAAAGAAATGGGAGAAAGGCTGGTTGAAGAACATTGGAATAAAGAATTGACTCAGGGAAACTCCCATTTATAGAGAGAGTGGCAGCGTAACCGACAACGTCATCAATGCCTTTGAAAGACGTACCGGTAGACACAATCAATGCGTTTTCAGGAGCTGAACCGGCACCGATATTATCGCTTTGAAGAATAAGAATCGGCAATGCATTAAATGATTATGGAAAGACGAAATGACGAGACATCTCGGTTATCGTAGAGGCTTACATCATCAGTATGACGTTATCATGGGAAATTCAGAAAGATGGTTATCAAGGTCGTTTCATATCATTCTACTCTAAGAAACGAGGGGACTATCTATATACGGTAAAATTGGAGGGTCCAATTTTCCATTGTTACGATGCCTCGTAGGCACGTCTCGAAGGCTCGAGACCACGGTTGAGTTTCATCCCTCGGGGGACATCGACGCTCGACCTCGGGGAAATATGAGATCGACAAATATAGGGAGAAAGTGGGGAGTTCCCAAGGCATGTAGCCAAAGCCGACAAAGTTTGTCAAGCTAGTATGAGCCCGCATCATGGCGTTAACTAGCTGTCTAATCTCCATATCTTTGTAATAAATGTATGTGCACTATGTTGGGATTTCCCCTCATATAGAAAGGGATCTTTGTCATTATGGAAACACCTGTTGCTCCATACTAAATATACTTGAACATGCTCTCTACTCCCTAACATATTCTATTGATCTCATTATTTCATTTATTGCTCAAATTTATTGTGTTCTATTTTAAGTTTGCCATTTATTACTTATTATTGTCCATAAAGAGCCGTCATTGATTTATTTATAATTGTTAGTCTCCATCGACCACCCTCGATAGCCTCCAGTCGAGCTTCCCCGAGTCCCCCAAATAGGCAAGCTCGAGACCCCGATTAACAGCGATTCGGTTTGGTTAACATCTCGTTTTTAAGCTCTCATCTCGTTTCTATGTCCTTTACATAGTATCAACTGCCTAACAACTAGCATAAAAATAGATTACGTATTTTTAGAAACACTAAATCAAATTTAATTGTTATTACCATTTTCACGGTAAACACAATTTCAGTAGCACAACCACCTCGTTAACAAGTGATATTTTTATTATTTAATCATACGTTATTCAACATTTATTTATTTAATTAATTAAAATTTGCGCTATATTATTTTTTAAGAAATAAAAAATCTCATATTTTAGAGCTAGAATACAACATTTATGAAAACATTTCAACTATGCAAATCCACCGTTCTACAAAACTACAAACAAAATGAAATTCAACAACACAAGAAATCACTATCCTTACAAAATGTGGACCCACATTACCAGTGGGCATAGGGACCCACCATTATTATATTATAAAAAGAAAGAGACATGAATATAAATCTGTGGGCTCCAACAACTCCATATTAGTGGTCTCACCAATAATTGCTATTCTATTTTTTTCGTTTGATACCTTGACGCGTGCCCACTTGCCGGCGAGCGAAACTGGCCAGAATCAGTGATCATGTCTGATCCTGGCGCGTGGGCCGTGCCCAGGGTTTGTCTCAATCATTGATAATGATGTATTAGTAAAAAAATAAACTTGACACGTAATCGATTGATAGTTGACACATGGAAAATATAGCCAAATCAGCTCCACGTCATAGCAGAAGGTCTCCACGAAAAATCAACCGGAAATCGGCTAGTTTAGGATCCAGCGGTGTCGATCCAAAAGAACCACCCTGAGTCTCCAGAATAATGGTCAAGAGTCTAAAACCTCTCCGAATGCCCAAATAAAGGGAAGTCTATAGATTCCACGATGTCCACAATTTAGTATTAAATCAGCAGTTACAACAACAACAACCCAGAGTAGGATTTGGGAAGGGTAGTAGATATGCAGACTTACCCCTACCCCGAAGGAGTAGAGATACTATTTCCGAAAGACCCTCGGCTCAAGAAAACAAAAAGACAAAAGGAGACAATATTAGTATCACCACAGAAATCATAGGAAAAATAGGAACAACATGAAATCGAGAAGAAAAATGCAAAGAAAAAGCGATAGCTAGTAAATAGGTCATGCACTGAAAAATGAAATAGTAAGACACAACATTGCCACTAGTTATCTTAGACAAAAATACTACCAGACTAGTCTCACAAAGGTATGAAGTAAGGCAAGACTCAACTACCTCCAAACTGTCAACGCCCCCTTTTTCTACGGGTCAAAATCGGGTATACGACATTGGGAGGACAACTCTATTCCCTTTCGAGAATTGGGTTTTGGAATTTTGAAGAGTCGCCACCTAATGATTATAGTGCATTAGGACACTTTAAGAAAGATTTGAGTTGGAAAAAAAACCAAAGTTCGAGTAAGGGCTAGAAATTATCTCGAGGAGAAGGTGTTAGGCACCCCTCAAGATCCACTAGTGTGGTCTCGACCATATTACAATTGTGACTTTACAAGTAAACAATCAAGGCTCAAATAAGGACTTGCATACAACATTGCTATTAGGTTGAAAACTTTTGAAGGTAACTAGAGAGGACAGAAATTTATGAAAAAAAAAAAGATTTGAATGGTTTCACGAGAAGAGATGAAAGCAAATAAGGGGAGGGGGTCCTAGGTTTACGATTAATATGGATCACTTCAATGCAATACCCAGCAATCACTCCTCAAAAAAGAGGGGTCGCACGTGATATTAGCGCATCGGTCATCATCTCCATATCTACCCTTCCCACCCCGTTAAGGTATTAAAGCGCGGAATAGTATCATTACTTATTGCATGCTATTACCCGTCCCAATCCTATCAGTCCCGGAGGCATATGGGACTACTAATCCTAAAGGGGAGGGAGCTGGGGCTTTTGTAGTTTTATAAAAAGGATAAAATTCTAAGGTGACATTCAAAACATATACAGCAAGTATTGGGAAAGAAAGTAAGCAGATATGGCTCAAATAAACCTCCTTAAATCAGAGAAAATCATATAGTTTAGCATGTCTTACACGTACTGATTAGGTCTGAATTAAACTTAAACATTAAGGCAGGCTGATTTATCACATATTTTCAGATAAGAAGTCTAAATTAGGCCTGCCTGCTGGTTGTAATTATCAAAGACTGATGCAATTATAGTTTTTACCCTAAAGCATGCCTAGTTGTTAAACGGAACCTATAGGCATGATATCTATTAGTTTTAGAAATAAAGAAGTAAACTGATTGCAGAAAAAAGAATTGTCAATTACAGGGACATAAGATCTGCAGGCGTTAAACATTATTGCTACTAATTTTAGGCTTATAAGCGAGTTGACGATTCAAGTTTGGTTGACAGCTCCTATAAGCATGCTTTCTAGGCGTTACTGATTTTAAGCGTTGTTATTGTCATTCAGAAATCCGATAGGAAGGTCATCTATTTGCAGTTAGTTATTTAAATCTTATAAACAGGTTTGCCTAGTGACATATGCATATTCAAAATGCAGGAAGTCCTATAGGCATATTACCTATATGATATGCAGAATTTCAAAAACGACTTATAGACATGGTATCTATATGAAGTGCAGAAAAACCTATGAACATGGTATCTACATGAGATGCAGAATTTCAGAAGTATAGTAATTCCCTATGAACATGGTATCTACATGAGATGCAGAATTTCAGAAGTATAGTAATTCACTATGAACATGGTATCTACCCCTTTGCATGCAGGACTGACCCTCCCTTTTTCACTAACACCCCAGCAGTTTATTACAAGATTATTACAGACCAAAATGAATAAGAAAAAGATAAAAAATATATCAGAAATTAAATATTCCAACCAAGGAGAGCCTAATTCAGACCCCATGTCTGAAATATGAAATAAACCAACTTCCAAAGATCAAATTTCCAAAGCCTTTCTCTTATTTGGGATCTGTCAAAGTTCCAAGGAGCTTTAAGAACTCCAGGCAATGCTTACTCCCCCAAATATCATTGCAGAATCAGATTATAGTGCAGTGTGGAAGGGCCAGCCCTCAAATGTCCAAGCTTAGAGGGAACTCAAAGTCCCAAGGCAAGGCTCATAGGAGGGGGGGCAGAACTTAGAGGCTAGGAGTAAGTGCAAGTGCAATAGAGGGGAATTAGGGGAAGTCTAGCGTAAACCGGTGGTCATACACAACAATAAAAAGTGCAGGCACACCCTAACCAGTCTACTAGGACACATTTTGGGAGTTAAGATCCATTGAGGATCAGGTTCAATGCCAGGCCATAAACCTTAACTCAAACACATAGAAGGGAGTAGGGGTACGGGGAATTCACAACAAACAACAGATGCAAAGAGAGAGTAGCATATTCAATACAAAACATGAACAGGAAAGTATCCAAGAGTGTAGCAACTGTAAATTAAACACATAGGGATGCTGCTGGAATCAAAATTAGGACATACCAGTTTCAGGGAAACCAATAAGTGAAAGGAGAAGTCTTGTAAGCCAAATTGCAAGCAAGCAGTACAAAAGATCTCAAAAGAGAGTAGAGAATTGAAAGAGTATTGTCATTGAGAGAGTATGTGTAAGAGTATGCAATTCAAAGTATGTTCAAGTGCAGAAAGGTAGTCCCCTTTTATAGTGCAGAAAACAAGTAAGAAAAGGTAAGGAAATAGTTTGCAATCAATCACATAAAGTCTCCCTTTGGTTAAGGGATTCTGATTTCGAATGGGCATAAGACAATTAAGGAAAGAATTTTATTAAAACCTTTTCCAAAATAACATAATAAGGGTAAATACACATGGTTTATTTAAGGCAAAAGTCCAATGGTACATGGTTTGTGAAAAATATGGAAAGGGAATCAATCAAACAGCCAGTAAAATCAAAGCTGCAAGCTTTGTTCGAATGAACTAAGTCAGAAAAAGGGTAAAGAAAGGTTCAATTAGGGAAAATTAGTAACAATCACGTAAACACCATTAAAGGAATTCAGAATCAATTAGTAGTTGGCAAAACCTTTTGAAAGAAGAGTTCTCATATATAAAGCACACAAATATGTGAATCGAGAAGAGGCTGTCAAATTATTTAGAAGAGAGTTTAATCGAAAAGAAGTTTAGAATCATAAGCGAAAAGATACAGGTTCAATTTTGTAGACTCATAGTGAGTCTGAGAGTTCAGGGTCCCAAAGTGGAGCCTTAACTCGAACACAAAAATCAAAATAGTCAAAGGAACCCCCCAAATCCTAGGGTTTCAAAATTGAATCAGACATGGAATTGAGAAAGCAAGTCATTTATTTTAGAGTCTCAACAAAATAGATATGATAGCATGTTTGAATGACAAAGGAAGAAAAATCATGAAGAACATATTTGAGAAAACTCGGAAGCTAAACAAGTTCAGAAGAAGGAGATAATACAAACGTGAACACAAGTAGATGAAGCATGTAATAACATGAACAGAGTCCAGTAAACAAGATCAAATAACTTAACGATAAACACACATAGTAAAAGAGTAAAGAAAACTAAGTAGGGATTAACACGAGTAACATACATAGCAGAAAAGAAAAGGTAGAAGACAGTACATGCATAATAAAGAGTAATCACACCAGCAGGGTATGGACAAATACACATAAAGTAAAGAAGAAGAAAAATCAGAAAGATTTTTCCCAAAAAATCCTTTCAGAAACCTTAAATCGAAGAGAAACAATTCTGAAAAGAAATGTTGGGGGAAAACACTTTAGATGGCAAGAAAAGTATAGATACGGTATAGATCTAAGTAAATAACGGTGAAAGGACCTTGAATAGCTTAGGGTTTCGGAGAAACCCTAGAAATGAGAAAGGCTTGGAAACAGGTCCGATCTTGAGTCGGAGAGGTCAAGACTCAGGCTCCTAAGTCTTGAATATGCCGGAGCATGGCCGGAGGAGCCACGAAATCAAAGGTCTGAGAAGATCGGAGAGGGAATTGTCGAGGTCAGGCCTTGGAGCTTCGAACAACTCTGGCTTACTGGTGAATATAGGTGAGTACCAACTATCCATGGCCTGAGAAGCCATGGATTCTGGTGACCGGTGGTTGACAAGGGGGTAGGAGGAGGCTAGTGTTTCGGAGAGTTTTTGAGAGGATTGAGAGGGTTTAGGATTCAAAGGCAGCGGGCCAGGTGAGAATGAGGGATTAGGGTAGTCACCTGTGTTTAATTATGAAGGGCGAATTGTGGCCGTTGATCTGAATGATCAACGGCCTAGATTTAAGAAGGTAGGTGGGGAACCGGGTTGGATCGTTTGAGTTGGGTTAGGGGTTCGGTAAAAAGGAATTGGGCTGGTCCGAATTTGAGTTTGAAATTGGGTCAATTTTAGGCTAAAATCGAAATGTAATGGGGCTACAATTGAAACGAACTGAGGCCAAAATTTAAATAGCCAGTTTTCCCTTTTTATTTTATAAAAATAGTAAAAAATGATTTTGAAAGCAAATTAAAAGTACTAGATCCGTTAATAGTATATAAATATTAATTTAAAAATATTGTAACCAGTTTCATAATTATAAAATGCTATTAAATCTTAAAGCATGCTAAAATTGCAATTATATGCAATTTATCTTTTAAAATACCAAATTAATTTGTAAAAAATATATGAAAAGTAACATACCTATATTTTGGGATAAATATGAGAATAAAATAAGTTATTCACCAAAGTGATAATTTTGGAAATAATTATTGAGCAATAAATCAATTTAAATATCTTTTTAAAAATTGGAAAAATACTAAAACACTTGGGCATACTTATATATGTATGTATATGATATTTGAAAGTATTTTCATGTAAAAGAAATACATAGGAATAATTGGGTATCAACAGCTGCCCCTCTTTACCCAGAAAGGATGAAAGAGTTGTCGGGTAAATATATGATGGCCAATTTTGACCGAAAGAGACGATTTGCAAAGAATTCTGACCGAGCTCTGGCTCTTGAGCTGCCTACATATCCCTGGTCTTACAGGAATCAGGCCATATGTAGCTTAGGATCCATCGGCGAAATATGCCGATAGAGTTATTGAACGGAACGGACGCGATGCCTAAGTTGAGAAGGATAGTTGAAGTCTGATAGGCTGCGAGAACCGGAGCGGGATCGCTACTACTGAGATGGCTATTTGCTATCCGGTGTACCTGAAAGTGGGCAATACAACATAGATTGTAGATAAATTTAAACGTGATGCAAGTTCCCATTGGACCATGAATGTTGTCTTTGGACGGTTAGGATGACGTCATTGGAACATGACGTCCCGGGCTATGAAGAGCGTAAATAAAATTCGCAGGCCATGCAATGATGTTCTCGGGCCATGTAGATGGTGCCTCCGAACTATGATGCCTTTGAATAGGTTGGCGATATTTCAGCCCATGAAATGCAAAAGGTGGCGATCTTTCAGCCGGTACAGAATTTAAGTGAAGGTGGCGATGTTGCAGCCGTGCAAGAAAAGTAAAGAGACGATATTTCAGCCATGCAGGATGGAGACAGGTCTTAGTCTCGAAAGGCAGATAAGTAGCCTTATGCAGATGATGATGGAGGTAGAGCTTAACCTCGGAAGGTAGAAAAGTAGCCTTATACAAAATGCAGATGGAGACAGGGCTTAGTCTCGAAAGGCAGATACGTAGCCTTATGCAGATGATGAGGGAGGTAGAGCTTAACCTCGGAAGGCAGAAAAGTAGCCTTGTGCAAAATGCAGATGGAGACAAAGCTTAGTCTCGAACGGCAGATAAGTAGCCTTATGCAGTGCAAGAATGTAAAAGGATGATTAGTAGTAAAATCTCTTAGCTGATAGCCGATTACGACAATATGACTGCTGGGGAGATTGTGTGCGGATAGCAATTGCAGGCAAGTGATGATTCTGAGAAGTTTCATTCTTGGGAAAGTATGCGTACATAAATATACTTAACGATACTGCAAGTCGAGTGCCTGCATCCAAAGAAAAATCGTGAGTTCTGTAAGGGGAAAAGGTTAGTTCGTCTTCCCTGGGCTCTTGACGTTGTGTGTCATTGGGGTAGCGTCGCTAAACAACAGCAATTCGGATAATAGTTATGCATGATTTAGTAAATATAACATAAGTATATAATCGAAAATAGTTTTCTTTAGATGAACCAACGACTGCGACGTGGTTCAAGACATTGCAACCTCTTTCGCTCCGGAATCTTGAGGGTCCTCCTCAAAATTCTGCCCCAGTTTGCTGAGCGGACATTTCTGACGGCTGTGCTGAATTACTAAAAAAATCGTCTTCAGAATTTTGAGGGTCCTCCTCAAAATTCTGCCCCAGTTTACTGGGCTGGCGCTTCTGGCGATGCATGGACTAAAATCAACTTCGGAATTTTGAGGGTCCTCCTCAAAATTCTGCCCCAGTTCCAATAGCGGGGAAAAATTGAATTTTTATTAAATTGTGACCGAATCCATAGGGCTGCCTACGTATCCCCTCTTAAACGGGAATCAGGTCAGGCGTAGTTCAAATTACATCATAAAGGGAATCATAAGTGGTTACACATAATATCGTTTCACTGCATCTGAATTCATTGGCTTCGGCCAAACTTCTTCATCCATCTCTGCAAGAATAAGGGCTCCTCCAGTTAGAACCCGGTGAACCATGTACGGACCCTGCTAATTGGGAGAGAACTTCCCCTTGGCTTCATCTTGATGTGGGAATATTTCCTTCAACACCAGCTGCCCCGGTGTAAATTTCCTTGGCTTAACTCTTTTATTGAAGGCTCTGGACATTCTGTTCTGATACAACTGACCGTGGCAAACTGCATTCATCTTTTTCCCATGTATAAGGGCTAACTGCTCGTAGCGACCTTTTACCCATTCTGCATCATCCAACTCTGCTTCTTGTATCTTAAGGAGGGAATTTCTACCTCGGCGGGGATGACTGCCTCTGTACCATAAACCAGCATGTAGGGAGTTGCTCCAGTCGATGTACGGACTGTGGTGCGGCATCCCAATAAGGCGAATGATAATTTCTCATGCCATTGTTTATGCCTTTCGACCATCTTCCTTAGTATCTTGGTGATATTAAAAGAGGGTCGCACTTGATATTAGTGCATCGGTCATCATCTCCATATCTACCCTTCCCACCCCGTTAAGGTATTAAAGCGCGGAATAGTATCGTTACTTATTGCATGCTATTACCCGTCCCAATCCTATCAGTCCCGGAGGCATATGGGACTACTAATCCTAAAGGGGAGGGAGCTGGGGCTTTTGCAGTTTTTTTAAAAGGATAAAATTCTAAGGCGACATTCAAAACATATACAGCAAGTATTGGGAAAGCAAGTAAGCAGATATGGCTCAAATAAACCTCCTTAAATTAGAGAAAATCATATAATTTAGCATGTCTTACACGTACTGAATAGGTCTGAATTAAACTTAAACATTGAGGCAGGCTGATTTATCATATATTTTCAGATAAGAAGTCCGAATTAAGCCTGCCTGCTAGTTGTAATTATCAAAGACTGATGCAATTATAGTTTTTACCCTAAAGCTTGCCTAGGTGTTAAACGGAACCTATATGCATGATATCTATTAGTTTCAAGAATAAAGAAGTAAACTGATTGCAGAAAAAAAGAATTGTCAATTACAGGGATATAAGATCTGCAGGCGTTAAACATTATTGCTACTGATTTTAGGCTTATAAGCGAGTTGACGATTCAAGTTTGGTTGACAGCTCCTATAGGAATGCTTTCTAGGCGTTACTGATTTTAAGTGTTGTTATTGTCATGCAGAAATCCTATAGGCAGGTCATCTATATGCAGTTAGTTATTTAAATCATATAAACAGGTTTTCCTAGTGACAGATGCATATGCAAAATACAGGAAGTCCTATAGGCATATTACTTATATGATATGCAGATTTCAAAAACGACTTATAGACATGGTATCTATATGAAGTGCAAAAAAACCTATGAACGTGGTATCTACATGAGATGCAGAATTTTAGAAGTATAGTAATTCCCTATGAACATGGTATCTACCCCTTTGCATGCACGATTGACCCTCCCTTTTCACTAACACCCCAGCAGTTTATTACAAGATTATTACAGACCAGAATGAATAAGAAAAAGATAAAAAAAATATATCAGAAATTAAAGATTCCAACCAAGGAGAGCCTAATTCAGACCCCAGGTCTGAAATATTAAATAAACCAACTTCCAAAGATCAGATTTCCAAAGCCCTCCTCTAATTTGGGATGTGTCAAAGTTCCAAGGAGCTTCAAGAACTCTAGGCAATGCTTACACTCCCAAATATCATTGCAGAATTAGATTATAGTACAGTGTGGAAGGGCCAGCCCTCAAATGTCCAATCTTAGAGGGAACTCAAAGTCCCAAGGTAAGTCTCATAGGAGGGGGGCAGAACTTAGAGGCTAGGAGTAAGTGCAAGTGCAATAGAGGGGAAATTAGGGGAAGTCCAGCGTAAACCGGTGGTCATACCCAACAATAAGATGTGCTGACACACCTTAACTAGTCTACTAGGCCACATTTTGGGAGTTAAGATCCATTGAGGATCAGGTTCAGACCTGAGTAGCAATTTGGATACTGTCAGACCATAAACCTTAACTCAAACACATAGAAGGGAGTAGGGGTACGGGGAATTCTCAACAAATAGCAGATGCAAAGAGAAAGTAGCATATTCAATACAGAACATGAACAGCAAAGTAGCCAAGAGTGTAGCAACTATAAAGTAAACACATAGGGATGATGCTGGAATCAAAATTAGGACATACCAGTTTCAGGAAAACAAATAAGTGAAAGCAGAAGTCTTGTAAGCCAAATTGCAAGCATGCAGTACAAAAGATCTCAGAAGAGAGTAGAGAATTGAAAGAGTATTGTAATTTAGAGAGTGTGTGTAGGAGTATTCAATTCAAAGTGTGTTCAAGTGCAGAAGGGTAGTCCCCTTTTATAGTGCATAAAACAAGTAAGAAAAGGTAAGAAATTAGTTTGCAATCAATCACATAAAGTCTCCCTTTGGTTAAGGGATTCTGATTTTGAACGGGCATAAGACAATTAAGGAAAGAATTTGATTAAAACCTTTTCCAAAGTAACATAATAAGGGTAAATACACAGGGTTTATTTAAGGCAAAAGTCCAATGGTACATGGTTTGTGAAAAATAAGGAAAGGGAATCAATCAAACAGCCAGTAAAATCAAAGCTGCAAGCTTTGCTCGATTGAACCAAGTCAGAAAAAGGGTAAAGAAAGGTTTAATTAGGGAAAATCAGTAACAATCACATAAACACCATTAAAGGAATTCGGAATCAATTAGTAGTTGGCAAAACCTTTTGAAAGAAGAGTTCTCATATATAAATCACACAAATATGTGAATCAAGAAGAGGCTGTCAAATTATTTAGAAGAGAGTTTAATCAAAGAGAAGTTCAGAATCATAAGCAAAAAGATACAGGTTCAATTTGCAGACTCATATTGAGTCTGAGAGTTCAGGGTCCCAAAGTGGAGCCTTAACTAGAAAACAAAAATCAAAATCGTCAAAGGAAACACCCCAAATCTTAGGGTTTAAAAATTGAATCAGACATGGAAGTGATAAAGCAAGTCATTTGTTTCAGAGTCTCAACAAAATAGATATGATAGCATATTTGAATGATAAAGGAAGAAAAAACATGAAGAACATATTTGAGAAAACTCGGAAGCTAAACAAGTTCAGAAGAAGGAGATAATACAAACGTGAACACAAGTAGATGAAGCATGTAAGAACATGAACAGAGTCCAGTAAACAAGATCAAATAACTTAACGGTAAACACACATAGTAAAAGAGTAAAGAAAACTAAGCAGGGATTAATAGGAGTAACATGCATAGCAGAAAAGAAAAGGTAGAAGACAGTACTTGTGTAATAAAGAGTAATCACACCAGCAGGGTATGGACAAACACACATAAAGTAAAGAAGATTTTTCCCAAAAAATCCTTTTAGAAACCCTAAAATCGAAGAGAAACGATTTTGAAAAGAAACTTTGGGGAAAACACTTTAGATGGCAAGAAAAGCATAGATACAGTATAGATCTAAGCAAATAACGATGAAAGGACCTTGAATAGCTTAGGGTTTAGGAGAAACCCTAGAAATGAGAAAGGTTTGGAAATAGGTCCGATCTTGAGTCGGAGAGGTCAAGAATCAGGTTCCTGAGTCTTGAGTATGCCGGAGCATGGCCGGAGGAGCCATGAAATTAAAGGTCTGAGAAGATCGGAGAGGGAATCGTTGAGGTCAGGCCTCGGAGCTTCGAACAACCCAAGCTTACTAGTGAAGATAGGCGAGTACCAACTATCCATGGCTTGAGAAGCCATGGATCTGGTGACCGGTGGTTGAAAAGGGGGTAGGAGGAGGCTAGGGCTTCGGAGAGTTTTTGAGAGGATTTGAGAGGGTTTGGGATTCAAAGGCGGCGGGCCAGGTGAGAATGAGGGATTATGGTAGTCACCTATGTTTAATTATGGTAGGGCGAATAGTGGCCGTTGATCCGAATGATCAACGGCCTAGATTTAAGAAGGTAGGTGGGGAATCGGTTTTGGTCAAAAGGAATTGGGCTGGTCCGAATTTGAGTCAAATTTAGGCTAAAATCGAAATGTAATGGGGCTACAATTGAAACGAACTGAGGCCAAAATTTAAATAGCCAGTTTTCCCTTTTTATTTTATAAAAATAGTAAAAAATGATTTTGAAAGCAAATTAAAAGGACTAGAACCGTTAATAGTATATAAATATTAATTTAAAAATATTGGAACAAGTTTCATAATTATAAAATGCTATTTAATCTTAAAGCACGCTAAAATTGCAACTATATGCAATTTAGTATTTAAAATACCAAATTAATTTATAAAAAATATATGAAAAGTAACCTACCTATATTTTGGTATAAATATGAGAATAAAATAAGTTATTCACCAAAGTGATAATTTTGGAAATAATTATTGAGCAATAAATCAATTTAAAAATCTTTTAAAAAATTGGAAAAATACTAAAACACTTGGGCATACTTATATATGTATGTATATGATATTTGAAAATATTTGCATGTAAAATAAATACATAGGGAAAAATTGGGTATAAACACCCGGAAAGTATTTGCATGTAAAAGAAATACATAGGGAAAAATTGGGTATCAACACTAACCTACAACCCTAATACTCGACTTCCACATCTTCCTATCAAGTGTCATGTCCTCGGAAATATGAAGTCTCGCCATATCCTGCCTAATCACCTCTCCCCAATACTTCTTAGGTCGCCCTCTACCTCTTCTCGTACCCACCACAACCAGCCGTTCACACCTCCTTACCGGAGTATCTGGGCTTCTACTCTGAACATGCCCGAACCATCTAAGACTAGCTTTTCGCATCTTTTTTATCAATGGGAGCCACGTGCACTTTCTCCCGAATATCATCATTCCTAGTCTTATCCATCATAGTGTACCCGCATATCCACCTCAACATCCTCATTTTCGCTACTTTTATCTTCTAGATATGTGAGTTCTTAACAGGCAACACTTAGCCCAAAATATCATTGCCAGTCTAACCACCGCTTTATAGAACTTACCTTTGAGTATCGGTGGCACTCTCTTGTCACACAAGACTCCAAATGCTAACCTCCACTTCATCCATCCTACCTATATACGGTGTGTGACAATCGCCGATCTCCCCTCACCCATGGATAACAGACCCAAGGTACTTGAAGCTACCTCTACCTCTACTTGGGATGACTTGTGATTCAAGCCTCACATCCATGCCCACTTCCCCCGGCTCAGCGCTGAACTTACAGTCTAGGTATTCTGTCTTTGTCCTGCTCAGCTTGAAACCCTTGGACACAAGAGCATGTCTCGAAACTTCCAGCCTCTCGTTAAGACCGCTCGCGACTCATCAATCAGAACTATGAAGATTAATATTAAAATGAAGTTACGAATGTTCAAGGTGTTATGAGCGAATTAAATGAATAATCATAACGACAACTTGATCTTAGGCGAAAAATATTATTGACGATCAATTTTGACCCTCCCATTTTAAATTATTTACGCTTATTAATCAGCAATAAATGTATTAAAGTATTTTAAAATTACTAACACAATTTTTTTCAAAATATAAATGATATAATAAGTATAATAGCGGTTAATAAAATCAATTCGGTAATTAACAGTAATTTAATTTTAATTATTTATTATTTTACTACTCCTACTGCTTTAATCAATTAAAATAACTTTTACAATCTAATAAACAAGTATTACAATTAATTTAATAATTTAGTCCCAAATTTGTAACTATATTATCTTTATTACTTTAACTAGCCGAAATTAGTTTTTACAATTTAATAGAAAAAGTATTCAAATTAATTTTGCTAACCAATTAATTACAGTAATTAACTAATAATATATTTGATAATTATAATTGATTACATTTAATTAGGATTTATTAAGTCTAATTAATTTGATTATAAAAGGGGTTAAAATTCAAAAAGGCTACAATTACAATTGTTCAATTAAATTCAATGTGGCTATGAATTAAATTCATACCCAGCTGATTTACCCCCCTCCCATGTCACGACCCAAACCGATGGGTCGCGACGGGTGCCTAAGTCCTACCTTTCAAACACCCCTAAGCATGTGTATAAGATATGAATTTGAATAATATCTGTTGAATTACGAAAATAACATATATGAAGGAAACCTGCCAATAAGTCATATGTACGTACACATGCAGAATACAGTGGGCGAGCCGACAAGGCTACTATAAACAATTGTACATCCAAAACTGAAAGCCGACAAGGTCACATGCAGCCCAACTAGACATACTGTCTACAGACCTCTAATAGAAACATAACTGTACAAAGATGAGACTGAGTCATGCCATACCCATATATATATATATACAAACATATCGTACCAAAATCAAAAGTAGTTCTGGATCAAGTGGAGCACGCCAACTCTCGCTGATCAGGGATCCTAAGAAGGGGATCGTCAGCTTGCCTACCTGCACCTGGGGGCATGAAATGCAGGCCCCGTGAAATAGGGCGTCAGTACGAAAAATGTACTGAGTATGTAAGGCATGAAAATTAGTACGTAAAAGACATAGATGAAATAGAGAAAGAAACACGTCTTTAAATCTGAATAATTTTGTAAATTCTTAAACGCTTATAATGTCATGCACGTGCATATGAATGTCATGTCATGCATAGGTATGGGTGTACATAATAACATTAAGCCATTAAGGGCATCCCATCATATCGTCTCGGTCACTATGGGCAACATCATCAACATATACCAGCTGATCAGGTGGTGGTGCATATATAACATCATAACCTTTTTCCATATCCCATATACATATATTTACATATATACCCGTATATAACGCCATCTGGTCATGGGTCAATGCACATGTATAAATGGGTGAAATGCATGAAAAAATACGTAATAATCTCAATATTCCTTCCGGATAAACTTTTTCTCTGCGTATTATTCTAAGACCTTTGAACAGAAGATTATAATAATTCTCACGGGGAATCAAGAATATAGACACCCCTACTATTTCTATGAATAGAGTAATTTATGGAAACTGTGTGTTTGCTAGTTTCTCCTATATAATTTGGGTCATATCAAAAGAAAGATGAAATGGCTTTAACATACCTAGAGTAGGGAAAACTTCGTATAATATTCCGTTGGAAAATCTTCGTTGACTGAACTTAGAACTCAAAAAAAATTCGGATTAAGCTTCTGCTTTTTGAATTTCTTGAATGAAATTTGCTTCTACTTCTTTGAAATTCTGATATAGGAATTGTTTTTCTGGAAATACGTTGGTTTCCATAGAAGGCTAGCTAGGCACATTAACAAGCAGAATGAAGCTTTCTTGAATTCTTTGGAACTTAATTCTTGTCATCTTTCCATTGTAATAATTCTTGGACATGATTTTTACACTGGATGTAAATAGATGAGCATTTTTTGTTGCTTTAGTGGTTGTGGCCTTGAACGAAATTTATTGCTGATTCTTGAAAAATCTTTGAACGACATTTGGAACATCAAACCAAAAAATTAATGTTTTTGGTTCTTTCTTTCTATCCAGTATAGAATGTAACAAGTCTTGGTAGAAATATTGTTTTATTTAATTAAAATTAATTATTAAATTCCTACTTAAGCTTAGGTAGCCACCTAGGCATAAATGACTACTTAGTCATCTCTAGGTTTGTGGCTTTTTTCCACATGTTAGATATGTAATTTATTAATTTCTATTCACTTATTAGCTAATTGGGTAATGTCCTGTTACATGGTAACTAACCCCAAATTACTTAAAATTCTATTTATTATTTTTTTATATACTTTATATATTATACTACCGTGGTCATATGGTACATTGCATTGTACTAATTCATAATTATCAGGTATTATCGCTCGACCCGTATTTATCCTAAACTGGCCACTTTCAACGAAACTCATTTTCTTTAATTCGTGTACCCTTTACCTTCATGACACTTATTTTTCGCTTGTTATAAATAGCGTATATACGTTAACCTCAAGATAATTTTATCCCTGAGTCTAGTCAATTAATTTAAGACAAAACTTTTAATGTACGAAAATGCGAGATGTAATATCCTTCCCCTCTTAGAAACATTCGTCCTCGAACGTTCAACTCCCCGCGATCTGTATAACTTTGGCAGGTTCACCTTTGTAACAACACTACTACCAACTCCTCCCCTAGAAGCTTAATAACCCAACGCCACACAGGACCATAATTATGAATAACGACAATGGCCTCACATGACCAACGACAATAACCAACACAAGAATTTATACACGTACCTTATGATTATGACGTCTCAGTCGGACCCTTCTCTGGAGGAGGAAATAAGTAGGGATATTTAGACTTAATGTTTTCCCCGGCCTCCCAAGTCATTTCTTCCACATTGTTGTTCCTCCAAAGTACTTTCATGGAGGCTACCTCCTTATTCCGCAGCTTGCGGATTTGTCAGTCTAGGATGGAAACCAGAACTTCCTCGTATGATAAGTCTTCTGTAATATGTACATCATTCGTGGGAACCACTCGGGTAGGATCGCCAATGCACTTCCGTAACATAGATACGTGAAAGACCGGATGGATAGACCCTAATTCTGAGGGCAATTCTAACTAATAAGCTACTTGGCCCACTCTCTGAATGATCCTATAAGGCCCAATATACTGTGGGCTAAGTTTGACTTTCTTTCCAAACCTCAACACACCCGTCATAGGTGACACCTTTAAGAATACCCAGTCATCAACCCCGAACTGTAAATCTCGACGTCGCACGTCAGAATATGACTTCTGACGACTCTGAGCTGTCAATAGTCGATCCCGAATCAACTTTACTTTTCCTATGACTTGCTGAACCAGGTCTGGCCCATGTAATCCATATTCTCCAATATCGAACCACCCTATAGGCGACCTATATTTCTGTCCGTAAAGAGCTTCGTATGGAGCCATCTGAATACTAGAATGGTAACTATTATTATATGCGAACTCAATAAGCGGCAGATGATCATCCCAGCTACCTTTGAAGTCTATTACACAAGCTCGTAACATATCCTCCAATGTCTGAATAGTACGCTCAGCCTGTACGTCTGTCTGGGGATGAAATATTGTACTAAGACTTACTTGAGTCCCCAATCCTTTTTGGAAGGACCTCCAAAAGTTAGTTGTAAATTGAGCTCCTCTATCCGAGATAATAGATTCAGGGACACCATGTAATCGTAATATCTCCTTGATATAAATCCTCACATAATCCTCTGAGGAATATATAGTTCTAATGGGCAAAAAATGGGCTGACTTTGTAAGCCTATCAACAATCACTCATATAGAATCGAACTTACGCTGGGTATGAAGTAAGCCTACGGTGAAGTCCATATTGATTACTTCCTATTTCCAAGTCGGAATCTCCATAGCTTACAATAACCCACCGGGTTTTTGATGCTCAATTTTAACCTGTTGATAGTTAGGACACCGAGCAACAAATTCTGCTATATCCTTTTTCATTTCGTCCCACCAATACACTTCCTTGATATCATGATACATCTTTGTTGCTCCTGGATGGATAGAATAACGAGAATAGTGAGTTTCTCCCATAACCTGCCGATACAGCCCTATAACATTAGGCACACATAATCGTCCTCGATATCTGAGGACCCCATCTTCTGTAATTTCAAACGGCGTCTTCTCCTTCTGAAGGGTGGTATCCCTATAATGAACTAACACAGGATTCTCGTACTGGCATTCCTTTACTTCGGTTGCTAAAGAGGATGTTGTTGTATCCTGAAGAGTAATTCCAACGTCACCTGAGTCCAGTAACCGAACTCCAAAACTAGCTAGTTGATGAACCTCATAGGCTATTCCCCTCATTTTTGGCTGTAAATACGACAGGCTACCCATAGATCTACGACTGAGGGCATCGACTACTATGTTCGCCTTTCCCGGATGGTATAAAATATCAACGTCATAGTCATTAAGTAGCTCCAACCATCTCATTTGACGTAGATTCAATTCCTTTTGCTTGAAGATGTACTGTAGGCTCTTATGATCCGTATAGATATCAACATGAATGCCATACAAGTAGTTCCTCCACATCTTTAGTGTATGAATCACCGCAGCTAACTCTAAATCGTTGGTCGGGTAGTTCTTCTCGTGCTTTCTTAGTTGTCTAGAAGCATAAACCACCACCTTACCATGCTACATCAACACACAACTCAATCCAACGCCTGAAGCATTGCAATAAATAACATAACCATCGGTCCCTTCTGGGAGCGTTAGACCAGTGCTGAAGTTAATTTGTCCTTTAATGCCTGGAAACTCCGTTCGCAACAATCAATCCATTGAAACTTTGCCCCCTTCTGAGTTAACTTTGTCAAAGGTGCTGAAAGGGAAGAAAATCCGTCTACAAATCTCCTGTAATAACCTGCCAAACTGAGTAAGTTACGAACCTCCGTCAACATTGTCGGTCTAGGCCAAGTCTTTACTGACTCAATCTTTTGTGTATCCATCTGGATGCCTTCACCTGAAATGATATGCCCAAAGAAAATTACAGAGTTCAACCAAAATTCATATTTAGAAAATTTTGCATACAACTTCCCTTCTTGTAAAACTCTTAGCACAGTACGCAGATGATCAACATGCTCATCCTTTGAACGAGAATACACCAATATATCATCGATAAATACAATTACGAACATATCTAAAAAAGGCCTGAACACACAGTTCATCAAATCCATGAATACTGCTAGGGCATTGGTCAGACCGAACAGCATAACCCGAAACTCAAAATGCTCATATCTAGTCCTGAATGATGTCTTCGGAATATCTTCATCCTTAACACTTACCTGATGGTACCCGGACCTCAAGTTTATCTTTGAAAAACACTTGGCACCTTGCAACTAATCAAATGAATCATCAATTCTTGGGAGCAGGTACTTATTCTTGATCGTCACCTTATTCAGCTGCCTATAATTAATACACATTCGTAAGGAATCATCTTTATTTCTCACAAACAAAACAGGTGCTCCCCACGGTGACGTACTAGGTATGATAAAGCCTTTTTCAAGTAAGTTCTTTAATTGTTCTTTCAAATCTTTCAGCTCTGTGGGAGCCATTCTATAGGGAGGAATGGATATTGGGTGAGTATCTGGTAGTAGGTCAATAGAAAACTCAATTTCTCGTTCTGGCGGGGATACCCGGAAGCTCATCGGGAAACTCATTCACCACAGGGATGGACTGAATGGTTGGTCTCCACTTCCACATCCTGAACTCGAACTCGGCAATGTCATATTACCTTTCCACTCCAAAATAGGTTCCCCCGGAAATTGAAATCAGACTATCTTTGATCTACAATCAACGTTGGCATGACAAGAAGCCAACCAATCCATACCCATTATAACATCAAATTCTACCATATCTAACTCGATTAAGTCTGCTACTGTAGATCAACCATGAACTACTATTACACAACCCCTATATACATGCTTAGCTATCATCGAGTCCCCAACAGGTGTAGACACCTCAAAAGGTTTAACCAATTCAGGTTTTATTTCAAACTTACTAGCAACCAACAGAGTAACGTATGATAAGGTGGAACCTGGGTCAATCAGTGCATATACATCATAGGAGAAGACTGATAATATACCTGTAACAACATCAGAGATGACTCCTGGTCCTGTCGTCCTGCCAACGCATAAATGTAGTTCTGAGGGCTGCTCGAGCTAGATGCTCTGCCTCTGGCTCTACCACGACTCATTGGTGCTTGGGGACCTTACCCAGGGGGGAATACTGATGATGATGAATGAGCTACAGATCCCGCTGGCTGAGCTATGCTTGCATCACATCTCATCGGAAAATCCCTCATAACATGGCCCGGATAACCATAAGTATAACAAATACCTATTCCCATATGGCACTGCCCGGTATGCTGCTTACCACATTGAGCACATCGTGGCAAGGGCGGCCTCATCTAATTTGACTCACCCCTATACTGAGGACGTGAGGCCCTAAAATTCTGACCATACCCTGAATATGTGGAAAGATCGAAGTTCTTACCGCCAAACTGAGAGGGTGCTCTAGGTAATGGCTGGGCTGGATACCTCGGGTACTGTTGCCTCTGACCACCTCGAAACTCACTAGATGGACCCGAAGACCTTGATCTCTTATTCTGGGCCCTATCATGCTCACGATTGGCCCTATGTTTCTATTTACGCTCATCTACACCCTGACCGTATGCCTGAATACGAGAAATATCCATGTCTGACTGAAGTGAGACCGACATACAATCTTTAAGCAAGTGAGGCTCTAATCCCATTACGAACCGGTGAACTCGATCCTCCATTTTAGATGCAATAGTGGGAGCATGACTAGCCAACGAATTAAATTGAAGGCTGTACTCCCGAATACTCATTTTACACTATCGAAGAGTCAAGAACCTATCAACTCTAGCCCGTCTAAGTTCTGGTGGCAGATAATGATGAAGAAAAGCTTCTGTAAACTCCTGCCATACCGCTGGAGGAGCATCCTCGCCTCTGGGAAATTCCCAAGACTCATACCAATTAACTGCAAAATCTCGGAGTCTATAGGTAGCTAGCTCAACTGACTCAGTCGCAGTGGCCTTCATTACCCATAACGCCGTCTGCACTCTATCAATAAATACCTGAGGGTCCTCATTTGGATCTTCTCCAGTGAATATCGAAGGGTCTAAATTAATAAAGTCACGAACCTTCACACTCACGAACCTATCTGCATGAACAATACCTACTTCCTGACGCCAAGCCTGCGCGGCTACTAATCGGGTTAATAGCTGAAAAACATCTCTCATCTCCTGAACCGGTGCATCCGGTTGAGGTATTGAATGTACAGGGGCAGGCGCTGGTGTTGGTGCCCCTTGAAGCTCTTCTAGAAAGGGCAGGGTATGTGACATTTGAGATGGAATCTCACTATAAGACTCTCCCCGAGCCCTGGTAACTCGTGGCGGTTGACTAGTAGTCTCACCAGCCACGGACTTTCCCTTCTGGGCTGCTGTAGTCTTTGGAGGCATTGTTTAAAATATAACATATCGTTAGGAATATGAATTTCTTATATTGCACAATCTAAGATAAGAGGGGAGGATAACATCCTATATGTCCTATAGCCTCCTGTTTATAAGTGTGGTGCACAACACACCCATAAACAAGACTTTACTAGACACGGTCTGTAGACAATCCTAGGACAGAACTACTCTGATACCACTTTTGTCACGACCTAAACTGATGGGCCGCGATGGGCACCTGAGCCCAACCTGTCAACCCCTTAAGCATGCGTCTAAGATATGAATCTGAATAACATCTGCTGAATTACGAAAATAACATATATGAAGGAAACCTGCCAACAAGGCATATGTACGTATACACGCAGAATACAGTGGGCGAGCAGGTAAGGCTGCTATAAATAACTATACATCCAAAACTGAAAGCCGACAAGGCCACATACAGCCCAACTAGACATACTGTCTACAGACCTCTAATAGAAATATAACTATACAAAGATGGGACTGAGCCACGTCATACCCATATACATATATATATATATATACAAACATATCGTACCAAAATCAAAAGTAGTTCCGGATCAAGTGGAGCATGCCAACTCTCGCTGATCAGGGATCTTAAGAAGGAGGATCGTCAGCTTGCCTACCTGCACCTGGGGGCGTGAAATGTAGGCCCTGTGAAATAGGGCGTTAGTACGAAAAATGTACTGAGTATGTAAGACATGAAAATTAGTACGTAAAAGACATAAATGAAACATGGAATAAAGAAACACATCTTTAAATCTGAATAACTTTGTAAATTTTGAAACGCTCATAATGCCATGCACGTGCGTATGAATGTCGTGTCATGCATAGGTATGGGTGTACATAATATCATTAAGCCACTGAGGACATCCCATCATATCATCTCGGCCACTGTGGGCAACATCACTGATCAGGTGGTGGTGCGTATATAACGCCGTAATCTTTTTCCATATCCCATATACATATATTTACATATATATGCGTATATAACGCCATCTGGTCATGGGTCAATGCACATGTATAAATGGGTGAAATGCATGAAAAATACGTAATAATCTTAATATTCCTTACAGATAAACTTTTTCAAGTGCGTATCATTCTGAGACCCATGAACAGAAGATAATAATAATTCTTATGGGGAATCAAGAATATAGACACCCCGACTATTTCTATGAATAAAGTAATTTATGAAAACTGTGTATTTTCAAGTTTCTCCTGTATAATTTGGACCATGCCAAAAGAAAGAAGGGATGACCTTAACATACCTAGAGTAGGGAAAACTCCGTATAATATTCCGTTGAAAAATCTTCGTTGACTGAACTTAGAAGTCAATAAAAAAATCGGATTAAGCTTATGCTTTTTTGAATTTCTTGAACGAAATTTGCTTTTGCTTCTTTGAAATTCTGATATAGGAATTGTCTTTCTGGAAATACGTTGGTTTCCATAGAATGCTAGCTAGGACACATTAACTAGCAAAATGAAGCTTTCTTGAATTCTTTGGAATTTAATTCTTGTCATCTTTTCGTTGTAATAATTTTTGGACATGATTTTTACACTGGATGTAAATAGATGAGCATTTTTCGTTGCTTTATTGGTTGTGGCCTTTGAACGATTTGTTGTTGATTCTTGGAAAATCTTTGAACGACATTTGGAACATCAAACCAAGAAATTAATGTTTTTGGTTCTTTCTCTCTATCCAGTATAGAATGTAACAAGTCTTGGTAGAAGTCTTATTTTATTTAATTAAAATTAATTATTAAATTCCTACTTAAGCTTAGGTAGCCACCTAGGCATAAATGACTACTTAGTCATCTCTAGGTTTGTGGCTTCTTGACAAATGTTAGATATGTAATTTATTAATTTCTATTTACTTATTACTTAATTGGGTAACGTTTCGTTACCCGATAATTAACCAATTATCAGCATAATTTAAAAATTGGCCCAAATTACTTAAAATTCTACTTATTATTTTATTTATATACTTTATATATTTTACTACCGTGGTCATATGGTACCTTGCATGGTACTAATTCATAATTATCGGGTATTATCGCTCGACCCGTATTTTATCCCAAACTGACCACTTTCAATGAAACTCATTTTCTTTAATTCGTGTACCCTTTATCATCCATGACACTTATTTCTCGCTTGTTATAAATAGCGTAAAAACGTTAACCTCAATATAATCTCATCCTCAAGTCTTGTCAATTAATTGAAGACGAAACTTTTAACGTACGAAAACGCGAGATGTAATATCTCATCTCTGTCCAAGTTGGCAATCCATGCCATCTTTTAGATCAATCACAGTCCACAACGTCACTCATCTCCAGCACTCACACAACTAACACAATGCATCTGGACCGTTGATCCAAATAATCAACGGTCGACAATTAATCCCAACTTTCCTTTTACTTTTAAAATTATTTAAGGTCTCATCTCAACCATTGAATCACAAGGATTCGACGGCCACCATTTTTTCCGTATTAACTCTTTTATCCATTTTTAATCCTAAAAAATTCAGAGCCGTTGATCAAATGATCCAATAGCTCATCTCTTAATTCTAACTAAAGAACACTCCCACTAACCCAAATCATTTCCCCACGAGCCGCCGACCATCATTCCTCTTTCTCTCCATTTTCTCTCAAATCCACAGACTCCGTCAATCTTAGACCTTGCATAAATTTGTGCAAGGTCGCTCAAATCATACCTATTGTCCCTTCAATCCGAGAATCCTGCCGGTTTTCTTCTATTTTTATCACCTTAATTTGAATCTTGAATCTCATAAACCCTAGACCTAAAAGTGCAACTAAAGTATCACCAGTACTTCCCCCAACCGTTAAAATCAGAGCATGCATGGCCATTATCTTTGACCTCATCATTATTATTCGTTGTCCAAAGGTCAAACGCAGTGATCTCTGGACATGGGGATTTGACCGATGGTCCACTGCTCCTCAATGATCGGCTCTTCCACTATCTCCGTGCTAAGGTAAAACTCCTTGATTTCCCCTCTATTTTCTTCTATTCAAACGCAGTGATCTCTGGACATGGGGATTTGACCGATGGTCCACTGCTCCTCAATGATCGGCTCTTCCACTATCTCCGTGCTAAGGTAAAACTCCTTGATTTCCCCTCTATTTTCTTCTATTCAAACGCAGTGATCTCTGATCTATCACCCGTCATCATCCACTATCTCTTGAACTCAAATGGAACCCTAATGGCTTAAATTCCACTATAAATAGAGCTTTGAATGCTTTCCTTTACTTGGTTTACTGCTCCAAAAAAGGTCCATATACACTAATCTCCCCCTTTTATTTTTAAACTAGTTTGGCAGCTCTGTGTTTATGATGTTTACTTGTTAATCATTTGGTGTTCGTGATGTACATCAGTAATATGGGCTCTTCTTGCCATGTCCAACTATCCATGTCATTCTTTTCTTTTAAGATTAGTGATAGTTCCTGATGGTTATATTGTCTTCGTGTTGTTATTCAATCTATAATGGTTATTGAACTTTGCCTCTTATGACTTAGCTAGTTAATGATTGTACACTGGTACACAAGTCTTGTTGAGCCTTCATGCTAGTTTTGATTGAGTAATAGTTGAACTAAACTCCCATGCTAGTAATTGCATATCCCTGTTTGATTGAGTAATAGCTACATTTATACTGTCAAGTTGATTAAGTTAACTGAATCATGCCCTTAAATTTCTCCTAATAGTCTGCTAAGGCTTTATACCTGCAGTATTGTGCAATCTTGATCTTCCTATGATGTTATGTTGCATTGGTTTAGCTCAATGAATGATTCTCCTTAAGGGACCTGTTCATGTTTCTCGTGTTGATCTGTTCTTGCCTAAATAACTCTAGCTAGCAGACTTGATCATGATACTATGTTATTCTGATAGAATGATTCATGAGTGCCTATCATGACAACCTGTGTTTAAGATCATGTAATGAACTTTGTTGGCAAACTTTGCTAGTGAACCTGTCCACATATCCAAAATGATAACTTGTTGTGATCTGCTTGCCTTACCGTGACCAATTAAAATGAGTGTCATTATTTGCTATCCCATGCCTGTTTGAAATCACTGTTTATAGAAGTACTCACTCATGAATCTGAATGTTGTGTGGTTCTGGTAATTTGAAGCCTTGATTAACTTCACATTTCCATGATTAGGCACCTTATTCATTAGGTTTAAATGGAAACTAAAGCTAACTTTCCTGTTCACATTGTGTCTCTGTTGTCCTAACTAATTGTATGCTCTTTGGAAATTCTAAGTGAGTTTGTTAGCATAAGTGTTTATTGAGGTAAGGTCTTAGTTATGTGTATGCTTGCTCTGAGTTATGCTGAAACTATTATGATACACGTGAACTGTTCTAGTGGAATGAACCCACTTAAGAGAGTTATGAAGTATCGAACCTTTAGTGGAATCAATAGAACAAGTGCATATGCTCGTCACTCACTGATGCTTTAAATTACTTAATAAGGCATCCGTGAACCCATCTACTGACAACATGCCATCAGCCTTCTTTGTTTGTGACTTCTATTTGACTGTGTTCTATTATTGATCCTTATAAGTGTTCTGTGCATGGTGTGATACTTAGAATGAACTCTAAGGCCATTTGTTACCATCAGAACTTCAATGATCCATTTGTAGTGACCTGTTCTTATATGTTGTGTTCTGTCAAGAGTGTTTAAAGGCCAATATTATGTTAAGACCTTAGTTGCTTATGGATTGATACTCTAATGATGGCTGTAAGGCTAAATATGGTTGTTTGATTTCAAATTGGTATTTTTCTATGTGGATGAACCTTCTGTATTTTCTTTTATGTTGGTTGAGCTGTTGAGTTAACCTTTATTTGTGTCTAAAACTTTAAGGAAGAGTAAGAAGTCAATGATTAGGGGTATTTCGGTTTGAGCCGGTTTTGTGATTGAGATACACCTCCCTAGCACAAGCATGGATCTTATATTGATATTGATTAGGGGTCCCTAAGATCCTCGTGAACTCTGAAGTGTCATGGATCATAGGAAAATTTAATAAATAAGACATGGTTCACCCTAAGCCTTTGGTAATTGACCTCAACTAATCTTCATAGGGTTAGCACACTCGAAACTACACCTTACTGTATTCTTCTAGATTGTTTTACTTACCTATCATAATTTGTTTTTATTGTATCTTATATTGATATGTACTAATTGTCTTTTCCTTTTTTACCATGCATGCTCGATATGGGCCTGTTGAGTTCATTTGGATATCAGGCTCAGGCTCAAGTTCAAGAACTGGGTTGTTTCCTCGTTTGCTGGAGTCTGTCGTTGCTTAGGATCAACCTAGGCCTGGCTTGTTTTGCCAGCCCAGTATCAAAGAGTCCAATTTTCTCCCCTTACTTAAATATAAATCGTTGTTATTTCGTTTTCATGTATATGTATTTGTATAGCTAACGCTGCTATTGAATATTTGTGATTGTTTGATTGATTAGGCAGACCTTAAGGCAAGCCAAAATATGATAAATAAAAGGATAACTATGATTAATCACCTCTAAACGACCCTGTCGTCTTTTTAAAAATCTGAAGTGCTTTCAAATTAACTGTTTTTGATAACATATCTTCCGTTTATATTTTAATGAATTTTACTTTGGTTTTAGGCAATCAACAGAAATCAGATAAGATTAAAGGAAAATAGAATTCAATACAAGTCAAAACAGAAATTCCTCTGAAAGGTTTTCGAAAATACGCCAAGCCGTTTCAAAGAAAAATGAGACCACCACACTGTTTTCCAAAACAAGTGAAACAACGATCCTGTTTTAAGAAAGACCAAATACCTCTCTTGAAATACAGAGTCTTTCGGCCCAAAACTACTTTCAATAAATGGACAAGGTATGCTCTTTTGTCACATAATACATCTCATTTTGCACACACATAAATAGGAAGATTTTAAATAAACATTATTATTTTTAAATGACCAATACCATCTTTTCTCAAAAAGAAAACAAGATGAATTTCAAAATAAAGCATTTTCTCACTTTTACAACATCCATTTAGCAATTTATAATCACTAATAAACCAGAATATAGGATTTCTTTCCCCGAACCTAGCCTAAGTTTAAGGAGCTATATCACGTAGATTTGAAGGCATGCCTAACACCTTCCCCTTAGAATAACTAGAACCTTTACCCAAATCTCATCGGTTATCACACCATTAGGATAATAATTTTTACCGACTTATAGATACGTTAATATGCCTTAAAATATTAGGTGATGACTCTTTTTTTTATCAACTTCAGAAGTACCATTACTTGTATTGTTTTGGCCTGTGCAAATAGGGTGCAACAAATATGAATACTCTTTAAACTATAAATACCATCTATTTTAACATTTGTGACCATTCGAAATCTTTTAGAAAAAGATATACTCTAAGCGATCATCGAGCTCAACAACATTGGTATTTCAATTCTATCAAGCCTAGGCCGAATAAGAATTTCTCTTCCTCGTCTTTATTATTTATTTTTATTCTTTTGATCAATTTCTTTACTTTAGCTTTACAAACACTAATTTGACTGAATCAAAGTAATTGCTTGTCGCCTAATCTTTATAAATTTAATTGATTAATTTGAAAACTAATTTTTAAGTTAAACAACCTGGCGCTCACCGTGTGGCCCAAGTAATTCTGCAACTCATCTAAAAGATTACTCACTTTTGTTGTTTGGTTATTAGTCTAAAAAGCTGCTATGATAACCGGAGAGCTACAACCATGTACTGTTGATGGAGAGATTGGAGATGTATCCATCAATCAAATAGGGAAGGATGTGAAGTTTCCACACCGGGGAATCCACAAGATACCCCTCCGGAACGTGGCAGGGTGCCCTCACCTTAAAGAACGATTGGTGAAGCATCTGGAATGCAGTCGAGGATTGAAGAATTTATGACGGAACAAAGAGCTTGCAGTCGACAAATAAACAAGGATATTCAAATCCTAATGTAAAATTCAAGTGCCTGGATGCCAATGTCGCCCAGGAAAGATCTGACAGCTGCACCCCGAAACTCTGATATTGGAGAGATCTCGAATGATAACGGAAATGGTGGTTCAAGTACAGATGAAAGTTCATATTTACAAAACTTAGTACCAACTTTACAGAAACAACTCCAGAATCAAAGTGAATAGATTGAACAAATCTCGGGAGTACCACCCGTGATCAAAAGGGTCGATATGAACAAGTACGTACAACAACCTTAGAAGCCGAGTGCAGCCCCAATCCCATTCCCAAAGAAGTTCAAAATGCTAGACCTACCCAAGTATGAGGGAACCTTGGACCCATATGATCATGTCATAGTTTTCACAATGGGAATTAAAGGCAATGACCTAGCAAAGGAAGAGATCGAGTTGGTATTGGTGAAGAAGTTTAGAGAGACCTTCACCAAAGGGGCGTTAACATGATATTTTCTTCATCCTGAAAATTCAATTAACTCTTTTGCTAAGCTTACAAATACTTTCATTAAGGCACATTTCGGAGCACAAACAGTTGCGGATGGAAAATATCTTCAAAATTCACAGAATTGCTCTGGGAATTGTCGATTGATTCCAAAGTAAAAGGATGCCATTACCACTAGTGCTAGATAATTAGGATATGATATCCTTTACACAAAATCCGGATAAGGATAGCTCGAAGGATACGAGAGCGTTGAAGGATAGTCTACAAGAGTTCCCTCTAATGACATAGAATGATGTGTATAACCATTATAGCACTAAGCTCCGGATTAAGGAGGACACTGTGATTCAACCCAGATTTTTCAATAGGTGTAGAAACAAGTTTTATGATCGTAGAAAGCGCAAAGGAGGACTAAAGTCGATTGTAGATGCCCTAACAACCGATACAAGCCATATGTCGGACTATTACAATCAGAACCAGAGAGAAAACCAGGTCAAACCGTGATGATAGAGGTTCCGAGCAGATGAATGGTGCAATCCCTTTCGAACTAGTAAAGAACCGAAGTGTCAAAAATTAGGGATTATCATGCACGACCAAAGCTCATAGATTACAACTTTAATGTAAGTATTTCTAAATTAGGAACTATATTAAACTATATGGGTGATAAGATAAGATGGCCAAAGGAGATGAGAACAGATCCAAGTAAAAGCAGTCTGAAATTTGTGTGAGTTTCATAATGATCATGGACATAAAACCATGGATTTTAGGGTTTCACAAAATAAAGTAGAATATCTTATGAAGAAAGTTTGTTGTACGGAATTATTTACTAAAAAAGGGAACCAGTCTTATATGAAGAATCAAAGTAACGAAGGACCACCAAGGGCTCTATCTCCCAAACAGACGATTAATATTAGTTTTGGAGGTCCAGGAGTCAACGGAGTAACATTCACAGTAGCCAAATTTGTTAAAAATCCACTCAACCACGAAAAAACAAAACCGAAAAATACTGATTGGCGAAAGCATCACTTTTGATGATGAATATGCAGACAGACTACTGATGCCACACAATAATGGACTGGTAATTACTTTACGAGTTTGAGATACTGATGTTAAGGGAGTCCTTGTATTGGAAAAAATTTGAATTTATATATGTTGAGATATGTGGACTGGTCAAATAGTCAAAGAATTATAATTAGTCAAGAGTCACGGGTAGCAATAGAAACGAGCAAAGGCAAAGGAAGAGGCACATGAGGACATTTGAAGGATTCAGCGACCGTACCTATTTAGATCATTTATCAAAAGGAACGGATCTGACCATAATAAAGAGCGCAGAAGATGACAAGGATCGTAGCTGGTATGCCTGATTTGTTGCTGCCCCCACTGTTGGTTTAGTGGGTGAAGATAATGTTCCTTTCCCTGAGAAGTGGAATTTTGCACGTAGGTCTTTTATCCCTCTCGTACCTTCTTCTTTCAAATTTATCAGCTTTACTAATTTTACCCCCCGCCCTTGTTTTTCCTTTTAGCAACCATGGGAGTTGTGGGGGATGTTCCCAATTTCCGTGGTTGGGTAGATAAATTACTGAAGATCGCGCCAATGGACGGTAGATCTTGGAAACGCATATCTTCAAGACACCTATAAAAGGGAGGAATCTAGTCACTTGTAAGGACAGACACAATTGAAATATACTCTGATTCACTTGTTTCTCTCCTGATTATATTCTGGTTACTCTAAATTATTCTCTTCTACATATTCTTTTGATTATCAGTAACCCGTGTTCTTCTAAATTCTAGCTTTGACTGAAATTCTATTTTTTGGTTAAACAAATTGGTTCCGTTACCGGGAATCTGATAATCTATTTTCTTTTCACTTGACCTTCCTTGTTACATCAATCATGTCGAATAACAATGACAGCACCCCAGGAAACCAAGAGAGTAAACAAAGTCAGGGAGGCCCACAAAACATTAACATTCAAGTTCCTACTCCGCAAGACTCTCCACGGCAATCTCGTGAGGGTACTCCCGATGGATCTCAAATAAACGAGTATGCTCAATTTGAAAATGCTGAAGTTGTTGATGAAGCTTTGCAGAAATTAATTATTGCACAGGTCAACAAAGCTGTTGAAGCGCTTGTTAACCAGTTACCTGTTGCAACACCTACACCATCTCCAAATAATAACACTATAGAAAACCCTCGTTCCGAGCTTGTTAACTCAGGCAGTGGTGGAACCCCCAGTAAATCGCAGGAGAGAGAACCAGGTATTGTAATTAATTCTGATTTACAAAATTTTGTACTAACCTTGCAGAAACAGCTCAAGGAGCAAAGTGAACGCATAGAGCAGATAACCGGGGTGCCGCCCATAATCAAAGGGGTAGACATGGACAGATATTCGCAACAACACTGGAAGCCAAGTGCTGCCCCACTCCCAATTCCAAAAAAGTTCAAAATGCCTGATATTCCAAAGTATGATGGAACAACAGACCCACGGGACCACGTGACTGCATTCACAACGGGCGTAAAAGGCAATGATTTGACTAAGCAGGAGATCGAATCGGTATTAGTCAAGAAATTTGGTGAAACACTCACCAAAGGAGAACTAACGTGGTATTCCGTTTTACCTGAAAATTCTATAAATTCATTTGCTGAGCTTGCAAATTCTTTCATCAAAGCACACTCGGGAGCCCAAAAAGTGGAAAAAAGAATGGAGGATATTTTAAAAATTAAGCAAGGAGATTCAGAATTACTTAGAGAATTCATGGACAGATTTCAACACGAAAGAAAGACATTGCCGCGTGTACCTGATAACTGGGCAACTATAGCTTTCACAAGCAATTTGAATGAAAAAGCTCGGAAGCTACGAGGAGACTAAAGGAAAGCCTTCGAGGATTCCCAGCTACAACTTGGAATGATGTTTATAACAGGTATAGCACGAAGTTGAGGATTGAGTAAGATACTGTTCCCCGATCTCAAAAAGAAGAAAGTATACGTTCAAGACGTGCAGAGAACGAAAAAGATCATGTAAAAACAGGTACGAGCCATATATGGGACCTGCGGGGAAAAACTCACGGTCAAAACAAGATAATTAAAGGCACGATCACAGATCAAGAAACAAAGAATCAGGTTCTTCATCAAGATTTAGGAACGAGCGAAACAACTATGAGTCACGGGATGATTGTGAGCACGTAATTTTTGCCTTACGAAAAACTACTCCAAAATAAATCAAAAAATAAAATAAATTTCTTTTACTGTGTAATTTTTGAATTTGGCGTGGTGTTAAATGTTTGTGTTATGTCCGTAAATGTTTATTTTTGTCAAAATAAATCAAAAAAAAAGTAAAATACATATTGCATGCATATAGGATTTAATTGTGCATTTAAGAGATAATTTAAATAAAATCGCAAAAAATACGCATTGGTTCTATTTTAAATGTTTTACTGTGTGATTGATGTTTTTGTCTATGTGTTAAATAATGGTTATAGAGTAATTAATATATTTTTGTGAAGTTAAAATGGTTTTATAATTTTTTTTAATTAGAAAATGAATTAATTGAAAAATAAAATAAAAAAAAACATACTAGTAAAAGATTGGACCTGGATTAAAATCCAGGCCCAAATCAATTAATTCCCTTCACAAGCCCAATCCCAACAGCCCCTGTCCGGTCCAATTCAAAGCCAGAACCAAACGACGTCGTTTGGTCATCTCTCATCAAGGGCCGTTGGATTAAATCCAACCAACGGCCAAGATCTCATCACCCGAACCCAAGACCCTTACCCGATCCATTGACCCGGTTCAACCCGTCCCCCAACTTAAACCAAACGACATCATTTGGTTAAGTGAATAGATCCTAGCCCTCCATTCTAATTGATCCAACGGACAATACTAATCCACCCTACCCCTATATAAATCCCAAACCTTACCCAGCCCCTAACTGAACACCCCCCCTCTCCACTCCTGTTCATCATCGTTCCAAACAGACCCCTAACCCTAGCCGCCCCTATTCCCCTTCGCCTGAAACCCGGCGGCATCAACGCTGCCGGTCACCAAATTAACACCCTAGGACCTCCTGAACCTCCCTTACACAAATCCAACCTTAGTTTCCTTCGAATCAGGCCACAACTCTTCGAATCTTAAATCGAAGGTTGGCCTGAAAACTTGATCTAAACCAATCAGCCCCAAATTAACACCATGGCTTCCCCTAGTCATCCTGAGTATGGATCTGTTGGTTGTTAGGTTCGAATCCGTTCGGAACTTCTCGAATCTTCTTTTGAAGATTCGGACCAAACAAAAATTTACCCAGATCTGTTTCAAACTCACACCAGTTACCCTCCTGGCCTCCCTCGTGCCTAGAATATCTTTGGTTCTTCTCGAATCTGACCAGAAATGGTTAAATTCCAAATCGTGTTTTTAAGAACCCTAAAAAAAAAAACCAAACTTCCGGATTATGTGCCTATTAAATGAAGATTGAGGTTTAATCGACCTTAGTCGAAGTATTTTCAGTGGAAAATACTTCGACTAAGGTCAGTTTGATTTCAAACAAAAAGGTCCAAATCCAAGTTGAGTTCGAGTGAAGATTCAGAGGTATTTTTTCTATTTCTTTTTTGTATTCTACGTGTATTGTTGTCTGTTTTAATAGCTTTTTAATTTTTCATATTCATTTTTGATCAATTCTGTCCTTTCTGTCTCCTACCTATTTACTTGATCCGAATGTGAATAGTTTCTATTGTTTGTGATTGTTTGCAATGTGTGTAATCGACTCGATTAAGTTCGTCGATTAGTTATATTACGAATTTTTCATTTCTGAAAATGTTGACTGAAACAGTCTGATTCTATTGTTTGGACTAATTATTGACAAATGTTGTAAATAGTCAATTGATTAGTATTCGTCAATTAAATCATGTTTGTTTATGAATTAGTGAATTCAAATGTATGTTGTATTGTTGTTTTCTAAACGGGACATTGTCAGTATATTGACAATGCTCCTGTATTTGTTTGCTTTTAATTCAGTTTTGAATTCCAGTTGAAAGAATCCTGCATGTTCTGTATAATGTTAAGTTTGTTTTATTCAGTTGATAATTCCCTGTTTTAATTTAGTTTTTGTCAGTCAGCTATTAGAGATGTAATACTGTTTCAAAATCATAGGATTGGTTATAGCTGTAAATCAGGAGATAACTAAGTTTGTACAGATTTTAGAAACTGTTTTGCTATAGGTTCTGATTTTTCAGTAATAACATTAGGATTTCAGGGGCATTTCTGGGAATGAGCAGTAAAAAACAGGGTGTTAGTACTAGTATATTATAATGTAATGTTAGTTGCTATTAGTTAATAATACTAATGGGGAACAAGGGATAATGGGCTGCTGAAAATCAGGGAAAAGGTTTTACATAATGGGATTTTCTGTTTTTAAAAAGAAGAAGGGGGTCCAAGAAGCACTTAAATTGCCTAGGACCAGCCCTGTATAAATACAGGAGCTGGACAGACAGTTAAAGGACAGAATATTTGAGTGAGAAACACAGAATTTAGGAGAGTCTTTGAGGAATTTTCAGAAAAAACTGGGACAAAGTTTAAGAGTTCCCTTTGAAGAAATTTTAGGAAAATTGAGAGGGAGTTTCAGACAGAAGGAGAGTTTTAATCATTTTTCAGAGGGAGGGAAATCAGTTTTCAGAAGAAGGTTAGTTTGAGAGAATTTAGGAGAGGAAGAAGAAACAGAAAAGGAACAAAAAGAACAGTCATACACACACACAGATATACAGCAGCAGAAAACAGAAAAATCAAAAAAAAAATGGAAATTTGAAACTGAAAAGATATTGAAATTTGAAATATTGTTTCTTTTGTTGAATCTGTTCAACCTTACTTGGTTCCACTGTTCAGTTAAAATCCGAAGTGTTTCTTAAAAGTACTTTACTGTGCATCTGGGCTCTTCGAATCCTATTCTTGTTCAGATTTTACTGTGTTATCAGTATATTCTACTGAATTTGTTACTGCTGCAACTGCTGAAACTTACTTCTTCTACCTCCATTTTCAGGTATATGTCTTTTAAATTTTAAGTTGGAAAGAGATTCAACATGACTTGTCGATAAAGCTTGAACTGAAAGTCTATTTTTATTTGTCCAAGTTCATCAAGTTAAATTTCATTTTTGTTTCCTGTTAGTTAATTAGTAGTAAATTCAATTTGATAGCTATGGGCTATTTGTCTTACTTTAAAAGTTTGTATAAAGGTTTGTAATAATATTAGTTCATTATCTCATTAGTTTAATAAATTGTCAAGACAGGGAGTAAGGCATAAAAATGGACCATTGATTGCATCCCTTAATACTATTAACTAAATGCAAAGATAAAGAAGTTACATTAGTAGAATATCTTGTAATGAGTATGATTTTGTTTAGATTGGTATAAGTTATTATATGGTATGATGACATGTATAATCATATGAGTAAAGTAAGTTGGTATAGCTCGTCATGATGACAGAACGTTATGAATGCTTACGCCAAATAATCGGGTTGCATATAATGTAACTTTGTTAAATTAACTTGCATAATAATTCCCTTTTTACAAATTCGATGCTTATCTACTTTCATAAAACAAAGTGACCAAGTAATTAGGCCTATTAGATTAAAAGCAAGTGTATGAGAATGAAAAGAGATGTACAAGCATAGATTGCCACATTTTACATCATTGATAATTAAAAATAGAATTTGCATTAAGTAAACAATGAAAATTCTCGGAAAATATTTCCTTCCCTTTATGAATCATTTATTTTCAGTTTCATATGCCATTTATTCTTTGGCATGTATATATATATATATGTCATATATTTTTGAAGGATAGTATTAATCATATTTTTATTATGTCCTTTGAATTTGAACAGTTGGAATAAATTATTTATATTCGGAAAATATAATCAACGGTCAACATTTAATATTGTAAATTCTTTGAAACCTTAAATGGGAATTTATCATGAGTTTCATATAAAAATGTATGAATAATTTGTGGAAAAATCCTTAATATTTTTGCGCAATTAGGGATACGTTCGCGTACCTTGATTATATTTTAGAAGCAAAAATTCGGATTATGCGTACGCGCAATTTCGAACAAATATTTAGTAAAAGGATTTATCCAAAGACGTTAAATCAATTTCATAAAAACCCGAGATGTACGGTTCACTATTCAAGAAAAATAAATATTCTTGATTCAACACAATCTCGGAAAAATGATTGCTTAAAAGATTATCAAAAATTATTGTGTACACGTACGCGTGACACAATTTCGCATTTTTTTTTGTAACACGAATATACGTACGCGTAATTTGATTCGAAGAAGGGTCCTTAATCACGATAAGTATAAGCGGTAGTAAAATCAGATAACATCAATATATTTAATAAAATCAAGATGATTAAGCCAATAATAAAAACAGTTTAAGCGACCGTGCTAGAACCACGGAATTCGGAAATGCCTAACACCTTCTTCCGGATTAACAGAATTCCTTACTCAGGATTTTTGGTTCACAGAAAAATAAACAGAGTCATATTCTCCTCGATTCAGGGATTATAATTGGTGACTTGGGACGCCTCAAAATTCCCAGGTGGCGACTCTGAAACAAATAAACAAATCCCGTTTCGACTGTCCTTTAATTGGAGTAAACTCCCCATGCGCCCCGCGGGCGCGGGAAAAAGGAGGTGCGACAGCTCTGGCGACTCTGCTGGGGACAAAAGTGTTATCTTAACCCAGAACCATTGGTTCAGGGTTTAAAGAATTCGAGCTTAAAATATCTGTTTTATTGGCTTTACTTACTATATAATTTTCAACTGTTTATATGCTAATATGCCAAATGTTTTTTTGTTTACCGCTTTAATATTATTTGAATTGTGAATATATACAACTGCTACGAAACCCCCTTCTTTCTGAGTCTTCTGAATTTATGGTGTACACGTGCACGTGACCCACCTTTCTGTTAAAGTCATACCAAATAAGACGGAGTTGGGACAAGTAACTAGGCCGGGCAGACTTTCGTGCTCCCTGTACGTTACCCCCACTTCGGCTCAAACTGTCCGTTTGGGTAAGCCAGGTTTAGAACAATCAACCTAAGGTTTTACACTTAGAATAACTCAGCCATGTACCGGATCCCTAGTAGGAACGAATATTTGCATCATATGCATTTGCCCTTGGAGACTCAACACAGGAGTTGGGTCTGTCTAGGACAGGTGAACCAAAAAATTAAAAGACCATCATGATGCATCCTACTTGCTACTTGTGCATTCATTTGCCTCGAACATGCTTGTTGACCAGTTTAAATAAAATCATGGTAAGAAGCAAGGAATAAAATGGGTTGCCTTAAAATTTTCGAAAAAATATAGTTTTAATTTTTTTTTTAAAAAAAATAAAAGAAAAAATTTCGAAAATGATTTTAGTATAAATTTTGACTTTATTAAAATTAAATTTCAGATACAAAATGAGCACTACACAAAGCCCCTCATCCACAAGTACGGAGGAATTTTTATGTCAGCTTCAAATGTGGTGGTATGATTTAGGCGAAGACGGTCAAAAATGGGTCGTCAAGCATTTGGGAAATCTCACGGACATTATGAAAGTTAAGCCTCGGGATGATCTGATTACGGCATTAGTAACTTTCTGGGACCCGGTACACAATGTTTTTCGTTTCTCTAACTTTGAGCTTACTCCTACATTAGAGGAGGTAGCTGGCTATGTTGGTTTTGACGGAAGTTTAAGAAATCAAAGCTTGATATTCACAAAGGCTCCTTCAATACATCGATTCTTCGGTCTTCTGAACATCAGCAGTCAAATTAGGAAAAGCAATGTCATCAATGGATGTTGTTCCTTCAACTTTTTGTATTCCAGATTTGGAAAGTCAGATGGGTTCGAAATTCATGAGAAAGGCCTTACTAATAAGCAAAACAAAGACACTTGGCAGATACACCGACGATTTTCTTTCATGGTGGCTTTTCTAGGAGTCATGGTCTTCCCAAATAAAGAGCGAACAATTGATATTCGCACCGCAAAAATTGTGCAAATCCTCACCACTAAAGAAAATCACACCCTTGTCCCCATCATTCTGTCAGATATTTATCGGGCTTTGACTTTATGCAAATCAGGGGCGAAGGTTTTCGAAGGATGCAAAATTTTGTTGCAAATGTGGGTGATTGAACATCTCCAACAACAACCCAAGATCATACAGTATGGGTCGAACAGAGCTAATTGCATCGAGAGCTATGAGGAAAGAACAAAAAATTACCAAGCTCCAGAAGGGATAGAAGCATGGGTATCTCATCTAAAGGCTTTAACGGCAAATCAAAATTGAATGGACTCTGGGATGGCTCCCGATGAGAGAAGTAATACATATGTCAACCTCAAATAGTTATCTACTACTATTGGGATTGAGAAGCATTCAACCATATGCACCACTAAGAGTCCTAAGGCAACTAGGGAGATATCAAATAGTTCCTGATGAGGAAGATTTGAGTATGCAAGTAATCGAATTACACCCAGAAGCCACTATTCCCGAAGCTCTACTTCAGCAGATGTGGAATGGGTGCGGATACTTGAAAAGTGATACTCAAGTCCTAGACGCTACCAAGGGTGAGATAAATCCTGGATATGCAAGGTGGTTCGAAAAGCGGTCTCGCGTGGATGATGCACCGGAACCTGAGCTAAAAAGACCAACAAAAAGACCCCATGTTCAAAATTTCAATGATAAAATCCAAGAGCGGTTAATCTGGGGAGAAAAAGAAAAAGGGTACAAAGCCACTATCCATGCCCTAAAAGAAAATCTAAGAAGCCTCAGTTTGGAAAAAGATTTGCAAGAACAAGAAGCCAAAGGCGAGAAAAAGAGTCTAGCTTGTGAGAATGAAAATCTTCATGCTAGATTCCAAAAAATGAAAAGAATCTCTGAAACGCCAAAGAGAAGCTGGAAAGATCAAAAAACCATCGCCAATCTCTTCGAAAAAATACAAGATTTTGACTCCATTCTTGCAGAAAACGAAAGGGCATTGAACAAAGCAAAAGAAAGGATCCAACAATTAAATGAAGAAGCCAGATCTAACAAGGAACGCCAGGATAGGCAATCCGAAAAAGACAAGGCTCAATTCAAGAAGGAAAAAGACTATTGGATGCGATCAGAAGACCAGCTTCGTGCACAACTAGAAGAGGCAAGAAGATGCAACAGAGAATACCAACAAGCAGACCTCGACAGGGAAAGATCACAAGCAAGATTAGAGCAGGCCAGACTCCGAGCTCTATTAGAATCAGCTTTAGATCGTGAAAACCGTGTCAGAGACATAGCCACCACTCGTCAGCAGCAATTGCAAGACCAAGACCAACGTCTCCAAGGTTTCAGGGCACAAGTCCACGACTTGGCAGTCTTCACATCTCAAAGTTATGTAAACTGCCAAGGAATGGATTATGAAAGGTTTACAGAGCATGCGCCCACTTTTGCTCGTCATCTAGCAATAGAGTTGGAAAGGATGTATCGTACGCTGGGAGGCCATCCAGGTCAAGCCCCACATTGAGCAGATAGTCCAATATTAGAGAACAAAAGTGGAAAGTGGGGCATTTTGTGAGATGTTATGAATTGTATCTTTTATTCTGATTTAAGTGTGTGTGTTTCAAGCTATTTTCTTAAAGTTTTCGAATGTAATTCCATCTTTGTGTAATAAATAAACATGATTGACTTTGGTCCGAACTACGCAAGGTCTGATTCATGTTTGACATAATACATAGGCAATCTCTAAGAGTCGATCACCACGATAAAGATATCTGTAATAAATAAAAGTGAATAACAATAAAAAAAAATTCAAAAGCTGGGACGATACAAGCAACCGAGCGAATGCATAATAGAAAGGGATTATTTGTCTAGGATCATTGCATCTCAACGTGTGATTATATATGTGTTAAACTCTCGAAACTAACAAGTTTGTCCATTTTCAGAATTCAACCAGTTAGTTTCTCTAAAGAGTATACTGGCATATTATCACTATCACACAAGATCAAAAGGACCGATACCCGAAAGTATGTCTATCCCAGATGTTGACACAAGTATGGAGATAGAAGAGATGGATGTCGGGAAAATGAAAGAAGAAATGCTTAAGCTCAAGCAGCAAATGGCAGAAATGTATCAAGCTTGGTCTACAGGACAGTTGCCCCCATCTTACCCAAATAACCCTGCTCCATCAATAATCCAAACTCAGGATAATATCACCACTGAATTATCCCCAAGTTTCCCCATTTATCAGCACTACCGAGGCACCACCTCTCAGACACCACAGTCTCCACCTCCAAAACCAGTTCCGTACCTTCCTCCACCTATGACTCCTGTTTTTGTAGCACCTCCCCCTGCTACATTCCACAAATCTCCTAGTGAGCCTACATTTCAGGCCCAAGACAACCAATATTACCCCCGGAGCCCACCTTCAAAGCCTCCGAAATCAATTCACCTGCTCCTCAGTTTGATCTCCCAACCGAAATTAACAAGCCAGCCAAAAATGCTGAACAAGAAGAGATGTTCAGGAAGATCAAAAGTCTAGAACAGTCGTTCCGAGACATGCGAGGATTAGGTGGGCAAGTCAGTGTAGCCTACAAAGATTTATGCTTATTCCCTAATGTACAATTGCCATTTGGCTTCAAGATGCCCAAATTTGACCTATACAGCGGGCACGGCGACCCAGTAGCCCACCTAAGGGGTTTCTGTAGCAAGATGCGAGGAGCTGGGGGAAAGGATAAATTATTGATGGCTTACTTCAGTCAAAGTCTAAGCGGATCAGCTTTGGAGTGGTATACACGCCAAGACCATGGAAGATGGTACACCTGGGATGACCTGGCACAGGCATTCGCATACCATTTCCAATACAATCTGGAAATCATCCCAGATCGATTATCTTTGACCAAATTTGAGAAGAAACACAATGAAAGTTTCAGAGAGTATGGTTTTCGGTGGAGAGAACAGGCGGCAAGAGTGGATCCTCCTATGAAGGAGAGCGAAATGGTAGACTACTTCCTCCAAGCCTTGGAACCAACTTACTACGCCCACTTGGTTTCAGCGGTTGGAAAATCATTCAACGAGGTAGTGAAAATGGGAGGTATGGTAGAAGAAGGCCTCAAGACAAACAAAATCATGAGCTATTCAGCAATTAAAGCAACTACTCAAGCTATTCAAGGCGGGGTAGGAGGAATCGGAAGAAAGAAGAGGGAGGAAGCAACCGTAGTTGATTCAGGAATTTGGCCAGGACCCAGGGGTTCACCGCTTTACTATAATCAGCAACGACCTCGCCAATCAGCTTACCACCATGATTCATCCCAACATTACTATCACCCTTCAGAGCCTTATTTCGCCATTAACCACGCTCAAGCATACAATCAGCCACCTGTTCACACCAATTGGCGTGCTCCTGTCACACCAAATACCTACCCCCGAGCTTATCCCGGACCAGGTTTCAGGCCTAGACCAGCATTCAGGGGAGAAAGGGAACAGAAAAAGAAAACTTACACTCCATTGGGAGAGTCTTACACTAGTCTGTTCCACAGGCTGAGACAGTTAGACATGTTGAGACCAATACAATCCAAGCTACCCAATCCTCCACCAAAGAATCTGGATTACACCATTAGCTGTGAATATTGCTCCGGTACACCAGGCCATGATACGGAGAAATGTTGGCATTTGAAAAATGCAATACAAGAGCTGATTGATACTAATAAAATCGAGGTTCAAACCCCTGAAGCTCCAAATATCAATAGAAATCCAATGCCAGCCCATCAAGAGGCTAATATGATAGAAATCATACAAGCTGATGGGGAGACAAAGAAGCCGTCACAAACTGTCATGATGATCAAGTCTCATGAAACCAAGCCAGATAAGCAGTTAATGGAGGAGAAGCCGGTGTCTAAGCATAACAAGAATGGTGGTGAACCGTCTATGATAGTCGATGAGGGATCATCGAACAAAGTTGCCGCAAAACAAGAGAGGACAAAGGTGATAGTACCAGGGGTTGCTAACAAACCCGTCGTAATTGTGGAAGGAGCACGTACAGATCGAGTTATTATTGCACCTGTAATTCAGCTGCCAATCATCAACAACAAAGCCATCCCATGGAACTATGAACGGGTGACCGTAATGTACAAAGGCAAAGAAATCAAGGAAGAAGTGTGTGAGGTACAAGGTTTGACTCGATCGGGAAGATGTTTTACTCCTGAAGAGTTGAGAAAAACTAAAAACAATCCAATGCCCACGAAGAAAGCTGTGACGGAAGAAGAGGCGGAGGAGTTTTTAAGAAAAATGAAGCTCCATGATTATTCTGTTGTGGATCAATTAAAGAAGACCCCCGCTCAAATTTCATTGTTATCATTACTGATCCATTCAGAGGAACACCGTCTGGCATTGATGAAAATCCTGAATGAAGCTCATGTTCCTGAAAAGATCTCTGTAAATCATTTGGGCAAAATAGCCAACAGAATCTTTGAGACGAACAGGATTACATTTGCTGATGATGAATTACCTGTGGAAGGTACCGAGCACAACAGAGCTCTTTACCTCACCGTGAAATGTGAAAACTCGGTAGTAACCCGAGTATTGGTCGACAATGGGTCCAGTGCAAACATATGCCCTCTCTCCACTTTAAACAAATTAAAAATTACAGAGGAGAGGATTCAAAAGAACAGTATCTGCGTACGAGGATTTGACGGTGGAAGTAGAGATTCATTTGGCAACATAGTGTTGGAACTAACTATAGGGCCAGTTGAATTCACAATGGAATTCCAAGTTTTGGACATGACTGTTTCTTACAACTTGTTGTTGGGTCGACCATGGATCCATGCTGCTAAAGCAGTCCCGTCAACATTACATCAGGTTGTCAAGTTTGAATGGGACCATCAAGAAATAGTCGTGCATGGAGAAGAAAATTTAAATGCTCACAACAGCACCATTATACCAGTCGAGGGAGCAGAAATTGACCAAGGACCATGGGTATACCAAGTGTCAGACACAGTGTCGGTAGAGAAAATTCCAGAAGGAAAATACCTTGCGAATCCAAAGGTATCCTCTACATCAGTCATGGTAGCTTATGAAATGCTGAAGAATGGCTTTATACCCGGCAAAGGTCTGGGCTTATCTTTGCAAGGAATTGTACAACCAGTATCTCTCCCCGAGAACTGGGGAACATTCGGTTTAGGATTCACACCAACCGCCAATGACGTGATGAGAGCCAGGAAGTTGAAACACCAAGCATGGGTTCTTCCAAAACCAGTACCACAGCTGTTGAAGTCTTTTGTCAAGACCGGTGCTAAAAATCGCCCGATAACAACAATTCCTAAATCCCAGGTCAATCCTGAGGAGGAATTAATTGAAAGGTTCGAGAAATTGTTTAGTGATGTAAATATGCTGGAAGACGGAGAAGGGTGTAGCAACGCAGAAGTTCAATTCGTTGGACCAAAAACAAAGCTCAATAATTGGAAAGCCACTCCTCTCCCAATTCGAAAGGAGTCTTGGTAGTTTATTTTGATTTTTTTTCAGTTTGTTTGGGATATTTCAGGGTTGTAATCCCAAAATTTATCTTACAGTTGGATTGAAGCGTGCAAAACCTTGTTATTTTTCATTATCCAATAAAAAGCAGTTTCCTTTTTATTATCATTCCTAATAGCTTTCTTTTCTTTTTCTTCTTTTTTGTACAGTTCTTTTTATGCTGGCTCTAGTGATATGGCATGCATGAGGAATCTTCAGCCCAGTCTTAAAAATCAATCTGATTCCGAAATATTAATTCAAGAAACATATTGTGATTATGAATCAGAATATGATGAAGATGAGGTTTTTGAAGAGATTAGTAAAGAGTTAATTCACTTTGAGGAAAAAATCAAACCTAACTTGAATGATACCGAGGATGTCAATATAGGGGACACGAGTAATGTCCGAGAAACTAAAATAAGTGTCCATCTCGAGCCAAAAATCCGAGAGGAGTTAATTAAAGCACTCATAGAATTCAAAGATATTTTTGCATGGTCGTATGACGACATGCCGGGCTTGAGCACTGATTTAGTGGTCCACAAATTACCCACCGATCCAACAGTGCCTCCTGTCAAGCAGAGGTTGAGAAAATTCAAGCCTGATATGAGTGTGAGAATTAAAGAAGAAATCACCAAACAATTGGAAGCAAAGGTCATTCGAGTCACTCGATATCCTGTTTGGTTAGCTAATATCGTTCCTGTGCCAAAGAAAGACGGCAAAATTAGAGTATGCGTCGACTATCGCAATCTCAACAAAGCAAGTCCAAAGGATAATTTCCCATTACCCAATATCCATATCTTGATCGACAATTGTGCCAAGCATGATATAGGATCTTTCGTGGACTGTTATGCCGGATATCATCAAATTCTAATGGATGAAGAAGATGCAGAAAAGACGGCATTCATCACACCATGGGGAACTTATTGCTACAGGGTAATGCCATTCGGTTTGAAGAACGCCGGAGCAACCTATATGAGAGCAATGACCACAGTGTTTCATGATATGATACACAAGGAAATTGAGGTATACGTGGATGATGTAATCATAAAATCAAAGCATCAGACCAACCACGTTGGGGATTTGAGGAAGTTCTTCTTAAGACTTCGCAGGTACAACCTCAAGCTTAACCCTGCCAAGTGCGCATTCGGAGTTCCATCTGGAAAATTGCTGGGATTCATAGTCAGTCGACGAGGCATCGAGCTAGACCCATCAAAGATCAAAGCCATCCAAGAACTGCCACCCCCAAGAAACAAAACTGAAGTAATGAGTTTGTTGGGAAGATTAAATTATATCAGTAGGTTTATTGCTCAGCTCACAACAACCTGCGAGCCAATTTTCAAATTGTTAAAAAAGGATGCTGCAATCAAATGGACCGATGAGTGTCAGGAAGCGTTCAATAAAATAAAAGGGTACTTATCAAACCCACCCGTGTTGGTCCCGCCAGAGCCAGGAAGACCTTTGATTCTTTACTTGACGGTTTTGGAAAATTCATTTGGTTGTGTATTAGGGCAGCATGACCTCACTGGCAGAAAAGAACAGGCCATCTACTACCTTAGCAAGAAGTTCACAGCTTATGAGGTTAAGTATACTCATCTGGAAAAGACATGTTGCGCCCTAACATGGGTAGCTCAAAAATTAAAACACTATTTGTCATCCTACACTACTTACCTCATTTCTAGGTTGGATCCATTGAAATACATTTTTCAAAAGCCTATGCCAACAGGAAGACTTGCAAAGTGGCAGATATTGCTCACAGAATTCGACATCGTCTATGTGACTCGGACTGCAATGAAGGCTCAAGCACTGGCAGATCATTTAGCTGAAAACCCGGTCGATGAGGAATATGAGCCGCCGAAGACTTATTTTCCTGATGAGGAAACAATGCATATCGACGAGGTGGAGCAAATTGAAAAACCTGGCTGGAAACTTTTCTTTGATGGAGTTGCTAACATGAAAGGAGTCGGAATAGGAGCTGTAATCATTTCTGAAACAGGGCATCACTATCCTGTTACGGCTCAACTACGATTTTATTGCACCAATAATATGGCTGAATATGAAGCTTGCATTTTGGGGTTAAGGCTAGCTGCAGACATGGGTATCCGAGAAATCTTAGTCATGGGAGATTCGGATCTTTTGGTACATCAAATTCAAGGAGAATGGGAAACCCGAGATTTGAAGCTCATACCATACCGACAATGTCTACATGATCTTTGTCAGCGGTTTCAATCAGTGGAATTCCAACATATTCCAAGAATCCATAATGAAGTTGCCGATGCATTGGCTACCCTAGCATCAATGTTGCACCATCCAGACAAAGCTTATGTGGATCCAATACATATTCAAATCCACAATCAGCACGCTTATTGCAATATGGTTGAAGAAGAATTTGATGGAGAACCATGGTTCCACGACATCAAGGAATATATCAGGATGGGCATATATCCCGCACAAGCCACAGGAGATCAAAAGAGGACCATCAGGCGATTAGCAAATGGATTCTTCTTAAGCGGAGGAGTTTTGTATAAAAGAACACCAGATCTCGGATTATTAAGATGCATAGATGCCAGACAAGCTACAACTGTCATGTCTGAAGTACATTCAGGAGTTTGCGGACCCCACATGAGTGGATATGTGTTGGCAAAGAAAATCCTCCGAGCTGGTTACTATTGGCTTACCATGGAGAGAGATTGTATCAATTTTGTGCGCAAGTGTCATCAATGCCAAATACACGGAGATTTGATTCATTCTCCACCATCCGAGTTGCACACAATGTCGGCACCATGGCCTTTCGTTGCTTGGGGCATGGATGTGATTGGACCAATTGAACCGGCAGCATCCAATGGTCACAGATTCATTCTGGTAGCTATTGATTATTTTACCAAATGGGTTGAGGCCAAGACATTCAAATCAGTGACCAAGAAAGCTGTGGTCGATTTTGTCCACTCAAATATCATATGTCGATTCGGAATCCCGAAGGTGATCATCACAGATAACGGTGCTAATCTTAACAGCAACTTAATGAAAGAAGTATGTCAACAGTTTAAGATTACACATCGTAACTCTACCCCATATCGGCCCAAGGCGAATGGAGCAGTAGAAGCAGCCAACAAAAACATAAAGAAGATACTGCAGAAAATGGTAGAAGGTTCAAAACAATGGCATGAAAAATTACCCTTTGCATTATTGGGATACCGCACTACTGTTCGCACTTCAGTAGGAGCAACTCCTTATTTGTTGGTATACGGCACCGAAGCAGTAATTCCTGCAGAAATTGAGATTCCTTCCACTTCGGATCATTGCCGAAGCAAAGATTGATGATGATGAATGGGTCAAAACCCGTCTAGAACAGTTAAATTTGATTGATGAAAAACGATTGACCGCAGTATGCCATGGTCAATTATATCAAAGAAGAATAGAAAGAGCATACAACAAAAAGGTGCGTCCCCGGAAGTTCGAAGTAGGTCAGCATGTGCTGAAACGCATTCTTCCACATCAGGTTGAAGCAAAAGGCAAATTTGCTCCGAATTGGCAAGGACCATTCATTGTGACCAGAGTATTATCGAATGGTGCACTATGTTTAACAGATATTGAAGGCAAATGCATAGATATGGCAATCAATTCTGACGCGGTAAAGAGATATTATGCATAACTTTTGAATGTTTGTATTTAGCACTATTTCAAAGATTGAAATGACAAAGGCAATTTATTCTGCTGTCCAAACACTATACCATTTGCTTCCCCTTTGAGCCATACTTGTTTCTTTCCTACCCTCTCTTGGAATCAATAAAAAAAAAAAAGATCAAAATCTTCACTATTATGTAGTGAACTACGTTTGACCTGATTCCTCAAAGAAGGATACGTAGGCGCCTCACGGCTCAGTCATAGGGTGCACAACATGCACAATGTGCACGGAAAAGAAATATCAAGAGACCCCAATCAAGAAACTGGGGCAGGAATTGTATTGGAAATAAGAAAAGATTCCAAGAGTTGTAATTTTAAACCCATACCACAGCTATTTAGCTTTTAATACCTTTTCCATTCCTAACCTTATACCAAAAAGACCTTTCGATCAATCTTAGAAAAATGCTGATGCAAGTAAATGAAGTGGTACAAACAAGGAAAGAAAGTAAAAATGAGAGAGTCTTATAGGTGAAAACCCACACGGGCACCATAAGGCGACGGAAGTTGAGAGAAAAGTAAAATGAGAGAGTCTTATTGGTGAAAACCTTCGCAGGCACCATAAGGCGAAAGGGAAGTAGCGAAGTGAAAAATGAGGAAAATTGATCAATGAAAACTCCTTGAGACAATTGAAAGGAGATTGATTAAAAGACTGGGTTGATTAATCCGAAATGCATACCCTAATCATTGGTGCCAGTAATTCCAATCAGATAAGTCTTTTATTCTTTTTCCAACAGTCATCCAAAAATTGGATTTTTCTTTTCATTCTATAATTGTCGAAATCAGCGTATTTCGCTACTAATAATCTTACTTTCTCCAAGCTTTGAGATAAATTTTATTCTAAACAAATAAGAAAGAATGTCAAGGTATACTACCAAGATCCAAGGCTACAAAATACGGCCACGAAAGGTGGGAGATAAAATATGGGTGTAAGAAAGAGGAAATCAAAAGTGGATCAGCAAAGTCAGAAGAGGCATTTGATTACAGTTAAAAGGTTTTAAAGGAAAACATACAGAAGGAAATCCTATAGTCAAGGATCAATTACAAAGACAAAATAGTCTTTTCAATCATTCCAAGGCAATAAAGAAAGACGAAGAGAAACATCACCATCGGCAAGAATACCACAACCAGCCACCCTGCTTTAAACTAACGAAGTTTTCTTTCATTTTAAAACAGGGGCAAATACAATATTTGTGTCTGGAAATAACTGGTAAAGAAGAAGAAGTCAGGCGTCCACCTGGAAAATGAGGATGAGAAAAGAAGAAATCAGGCGTCCACCTGGAGAATGAGGATAAGAATTGAAGAAATCAGGCGTCCACCTGAAGAATGAGGATGAGAATTAAAGAAATCAGGCGTCCACCTGGAGAATGAGGACAAAGAATTGAAGAAATCAGGCGTCCACCTGGAGAATAAGGATGAGAATTGAAGAAATCAGGCGTCCACCTGGAGAATGAGGATAAGAATTGAAAAAATCAGGCGTCCACCTGAAGAATGAGGACAAAGAATTGAAGAATTCAGGCGTCCACCTGGAGAATGAGGACAAAGAATTGAAGAAATCAGGCGTCCACCTGGAGAATGAGGATAAGAATTGAAAAAATCAGGCGTCCACCTGGAGAATGAGGACAAAGAATTGAAGAATTCAGGCGTCCACCTGGAGAATGAGGACAAAGAATTGAAGAAATCAGGCGTCCACCTGGAGAATGAGGATGGAGAATTGAAGAAATCAGGCGTCCACCTGGAGAATGAGGATAAGAATTGAAAAAATCAGGCGTCCACCTGGAGAATGAGGACAAAGAATTGAAGAAATCAGGCATCCACCTGGAGAATGAGGATGAGAATTGAAGAAATCAGGCGTCCACCTGGAGAATGAGGATAAGAATTGAAGAAATCAGGCGTCCACCTGAAGAATGAGGATGAGAATTAAAGAAATCAGGCGTCCACCTGGAGAATGAGGACAAAGAATTGAAGAAATCAGGCGTCCACCTGGAGAATAAGGATGAGAATTAAAGAAATCAGGCGTCCACCTGGAGAATGAGGATAAAGAAAAAGAAGAAGTCAGGCGTCCACCTGGAGAATGAGGATAAAGAAAAAGAAGAAATCAGGCGTCCACCTGGAGAATGAGGATAAAGAAAAAGAAGAAGTCAGGCGTCCACCTGGAGAATGAGGGCAAAGAATTAAAGCAGTCAAGACACCCACCTGAAGAACGAGGGAATACAATTGAAGTGTTGAAATCAAAAGCCCGCTCATATGATAAAGGAGCACACCTAGAATCAATAAAGCAGAGAAGTCCAACAGAATCCCCAACAAGAAACAACAAGAGTTCCAAAAGGAATACGGAATAAGCCAAATGCCCAAGAGTCACCAAGATATCAAGACAACAAGAAACGCAAGGGCATGATCTAGATAAGATTTTTATAATTCATGTACCATAGTCTAATTTAGCTTTTTGTATTTCCTTTAAAGTAAGGTGTAATAAGGAGGTCAGCAAGCAGTAAAAATAGCACAAAGCAGCAGTAACATCACAGTCTCATGGTAGTCCCCGCTACCAAAAATTCCCGAACTACATTGACCTGATTCCTTTATAGCCAAGGATATGTAGGAAACCTTTGAAGCAGAGGTTCGGTAAAATCTTTCTAAAAATGCTTCCCACGGAGTATTCGAACGGGCAAAAATCGCTCGTGTCCGCTCACTTTATCTTTGTACGAAAACTCTTCAAGTTTCCGCACAAAGAGGGGCAGCTGTGAGCACGTAATTTTTGCCTTACGAAAAACTACTCCAAAATAAATCAAAAAATAAAATAAATTTCTTTTACTGTGTAATTTTTGAATTTGGCGTGGTGTTAAATGTTTGTGTTATGTCCGTAAATGTTTATTTTTGTCAAAATAAATCAAAAAATAAAGTAAAATACATATTGCATGCATATAGGATTTAATTGTGCATTTAAGAGATAATTTAAATAAAATCGCAAAAAATACGCATTGGTTCTATTTTAAATGTTTCACTGTGTGATTGATGTTTTTGTCTATGTGTTAAATAATGGTTATAGAGTAATTAATATATTTTTGTGAAGTTAAAATGGTTTTATAATTTTTTTTTAATTAGAAAATGAATTAATTGAAAAAAAAATAAAAAAAAACATACTAGTAAAAGATTGGACCTGGATTAAAATCCAGGCCCAAATCAATTAATTCCCTTCACAAGCCCAATCCCAACAGCCCCTGTCCGGTCCAATTCAAAGCCAGAACCAAACGACGTCGTTTGGTCATCTCTCATCAAGGGCCGTTGGATTAAATCCAACCAACGGCCAAGATCTCATCACCCGAACCCAAGACCCTTACCCGATCCATTGACCCGGTTCAACCCGTCCCCCAACTTAAACCAAACGACATCGTTTGGTTAAGTGAATAGATCCTAGCCCTCCATTCTAATTGATCCAACGGACGATACTAATCCACCCTACCCCTATATAAATCCCAAACCTTACCCAGCCCCTAACTGAACACCCCCCCTCTCCACTCCTGTTCATCATCGTTCCAAACAGACCCCTAACCCTAGCCGCCCCTATTCCCCTTCGCCTGAAACCCGGCGGCATCAACGCCGCCGGTCACCAAATTAACACCCTAGGAACTCCTGAACCTCCCTTACACAAATCCAACCTTAGTTTCCTTCGAATCAGGCCACAACTCTTCGAATCTTAAATCGAAGGTTGGCCTGAAAACTTGATCTAAACCAATCAGCCCCAAATTAACACCATGGCTTCCCCTAGTCATCCTGAGTATGGATCTGTTGGTTGTTAGGTTCGAATCCGTTCGGAACTTCTCTAATCTTCTTTTGAAGATTCGGACCAAACAAAAATTTACCCAGATCTGTTTCAAACTCACACCAGTTACCCTCCTGGCCTCCCTCGTGCCTAGAATATCTTTGGTTCTTCTCGAATCTGACCAGAAATGGTTAAATTCCAAATCGTGTTTTTAAGAACCCTAAAAAAAAACCAAACTTCCGGATTCTGTGCCTATTAAATGAAGATTGAGGTTTAATCGACCTTAGTCGAAGTATTTTCAGTGGAAAATACTTCGACTAAGGTCAGTTTGATTTCAAACAAAAAGGTCCAAATCCAAGTTGAGTTCGAGTGAAGATTCAGAGGTATTTTTTCTATTTCTTTTTTGTATTCTACGTGTATTGTTGTCTGTTTTAATAGCTTTTTAATTTTTCATATTCATTTTTGATCAATTCTGTCCTTTCTGTCTCCTACCTATTTACTTGATCCGAATGTGAATAGTTTCTATTGTTTGTGATTGTTTGCAATGTGTGTAATCGACTCGATTAAGTTCGTCGATTAGTTATATTACGAATTTTTCATTTCTGAAAATGTTGACTGAAACAGTCTGATTCTATTGTTTGGACTAATTATTGACAAATGTTGTAAATAGTCAATTGATTAGTATTCGTCAATTAAATCATGTTTGTTTATGAATTAGTGAATTCAAATGTATGCTGTATTGTTGTTTTCTAAACGGGACATTGTCAGTATATTGACAATGCTCCTGTATTTGTTTGCTTTTAATTCAGTTTTGAATTCCAGTTGAAAGAATCCTGCATGTTCTGTATAATGTTAAGTTTGTTTTATTCAGTTGATAATTCCCTGTTTTAATTCAGTTTTTGTCAGTCAGCTATTAGAGATGTAATACTGTTTCAAAATCATAGGATTGGTTATAGCTGTAAATCAGGAGATAACTAAGTTTGTACAGATTTTAGAAACTGTTTTGCTATAGGTTCTGATTTTTCAGTAATAACATTAGGATTTCAGGGGCATTTCTGGGAATGAGCAGTAAAAAACAGGGTGTTAGTACTAGTATATTATAATGTAATGTTAGTTGCTATTAGTTAATAATACTAATGGGGAACAAGGGATAATGGGCTGCTGAAAATCAGGGAAAAGGTTTTACATAATGGGATTTTCTGTTTTTAAAAAGAAGAAGGGGGTCCAAGAAGCACTTAAATTGCCTAGGACCAGCCCTGTATAAATACAGGAGCTGGACAGACAGTTAAAGGACAGAATTTTTGAGTGAGAAACACAGAATTTAGGAGAGTCTTTGAGGAATTTTCAGAAAAAACTGGGACAAAGTTTAAGAGTTCCCTTTGAAGAAATTTTAGGAAAATTGAGAGGGAGTTTCAGACAGAAGGAGAGTTTTAATCATTTTTCAGAGGGAGGGAAATCAGTTTTCAGAAGAAGGTTAGTTTGAGAGAATTTAGGAGAGGAAGAAGAAACAGAAAAGGAACAAAAAGAACAGTCATACACACACACAGATATACAGCAGCAGAAAACAGAAAAATCAAAAAAAAAAAAATGGAAATTTGAAACTGAAAAGATATTGAAATCTGAAATATTGTTTCTTTTGTTGAATCTGTTCAACCTTACTTGGTTCCACTGTTCAGTTAAAATCTGAAGTGTTTCTTAAAAGTACTTTACTGTGCATCTGGGCTCTTCGAATCCTATTCTTGTTCAGATTTTACTGTGTTATCAGTATATTCTACTGAATTTGTTACTGCTGCAACTGCTGAAACTTACTTCTTCTACCTCCATTTTCAGGTATATGTCTTTTAAATTTTAAGTTGGAAAGAGATTCAACATGACTTGTCGATAAAGCTTGAACTGAAAGTCTATTTTTATTTGTCCAAGTTCATCAAGTTAAATTTCATGTTTGTTTCCTGTTAGTTAATTAGTAGTAAATTTAATTTGATAGCTATGGGCTATTTGTCTTACTTTAAAAGTTTGTATAAAGGTTTGTAATAATATTAGTTCATTATCTCATTAGTTTAATAAATTGTCAAGACAGGGAGTAAGGCATAAAAATGGACCATTGATTGCATCCCTTAATACTATTAACTAAATGCAAAGATAAAGAAGTTACATTAGTAGAATATCTTGTAATGAGTATGATTTTGTTTAGATTGGTATAAGTTATTATATGGTATGATGACATGTATAATCATATGAGTAAAGTAAGTTGGTATAGCTCGTCATGATGACAGAACGTTATGAATGCTTACGCCAAATAATCGGGTTGCATATAATGTAACTTTGTTAAATTAACTTGCATAATAATTTCCTTTTTACAAATTCGATGCTTATCTACTTTCATAAAACAAAGTGACCAAGTAATTAGGCCTATTAGATTAAAAGCAAGTGTATGAGAATGAAAAGAGATGTACAAGCATAGATTGCCATATTTTACATCATTGATAATTAAAAATAGAATTTGCATTAAGTAAACAATGAAAATTCTCGGAAAATATTTCCTTCCCTTTATGAATCATTTATTTTCAGTTTCATATGCCATTTATTCTTTGGCATGTATATATATATATATGTCATATATTTTTGAAGGATAGTATTAATCATATTTTTATTATGTCCTTTGAATTTGAACAGTTGGAATAAATTATTTATATTCGGAAAATATAATCAACGGTCAACATTTAATATTGTAAATTCTTTGAAACCTTAAATGGGAATTTATCATGAGTTTCATATAAAAATGTATGAATAATTTGTGGAAAAATCCTTAATATTTTTGCGCAATTAGGGATACGTTCGCGTACCTTGATTATATTTTAGAAGCAAAAATTCGGATTATGCGTACGCGCAATTTCGAACAAATATTTAGTAAAAGGATTTATCCAAAGACGTTAAATCAATTTCATAAAAATCCGAGATGTACGGTTCACTATTCAAGAAAAATAAATATTCTTGATTCAACACAATCTCGGAAAAATGATTGCTTAAAAGATTATCAAAAATTATTGTGTACACGTACGCGTGACACAATTTCGCATTTTTTTTTGTAACACGAATATACGTACGTGTAATTCGATTCGAAGATGGGTCCTTAATCACGATAAGTATAAGCGGTAGTAAAATCAGATAACATCAATATATTTAATAAAATCAAGATGATTAAGCCAATAATAAAAACAGTTTAAGCGACCGTGCTAGAACCACGGAATTCGGAAATGCCTAACACCTTCTTCCGGATTAACAGAATTCCTTACTCAGGATTTTTGGTTCGCAGAAAAATAAACAGAGTCATATTCTCCTCGATTCAGGGATTATAATTGGTGACTTGGGACGCCTCAAAATTCCCAGGTGGCGACTCTGAAACAAATAAACAAATCCCGTTTCGACTGTCCTTTAATTGGAGTAAACTCCCCATGCGCCCCGCGGGCGCGGGAAAAAGGAGGTGCGACAATGATGACAGAAATTTAAAAGCGAGATTTAGAGGTTACAGCTTCAACGTCAGCACCTCCGAGCTCGTAGCTGTTTTGAAAAGTATGGGAGATAAGGTTAGATGGCCAAAGAAAATGAGATCGAATCCAAACTGGTGCAACCCTGACCATTGGTGTGAGTTCCAGAATGATCACGGGCATAAAACAACAGATTGCAGATTTTTACAAAGTGAAGTTGATCATTTATTAAAACAAGGATATCTTAAAGAGTTGTTCAGCGAGAAAGGCAAGCAAGCTTACATAAAGAACAGGCAGGAGCCTCCAAAACCACCTTCTCCCAAAAGAACGTTTAACGTTATAAGTAGGGGTGAAGACATTAATGGTGTGTCATATACAACAGCTAACAAAACTTCCAAAATAACTATTACCCAAGGGAAACGGGTGCGGCATGTTCTAGAAGAAGGCAATATTACATTCAATGATGCAGATACAGATGGCGTATTAATCCCTCATAATCATGCACTGGTAATATCTTTAATTGTGCATGATACTAATGTGAAACGAGTTTTGATTGATACAGGTAGTTCCGTGAACATTATTTTGCTAAGAGTGTTACGTGAGATGCAAGCTGAAGATGGAGTAATGCCAAAGGCGCATACTCTATCTGGATTTGATAATTCCAGTGTCGTCACAAAAGGAGAAGTAACACTTACCAATTTTGCTGAAGGGGTCATCAATGATACAAAGTTCCAGGTAGTAGACATGGAGATGGCTTACAACATGATTCTGGGGAGACCATGGATCCATGAAATGGATGCTGTTCCTTCAACCTTGCATCAAGTTATCAAATTCCCATCACCATGGGAAATTTGTCAAATTTGCGGAGATCAACATACATCCAGGGCTATTAACTATGTTGCAGATACAAGCACGAGAAGTGGAGGCAAATAGTAATCATAGAAGGCAGTTGAGGACACCACAACACAGACCTCAACTGAGCAAGCGTGAATAGATGTAGACTCAAGGATTGATACCATTCAAGAACCAGAAGAGAATGAAGATATCAAAACAACAATAGAGGAATTAGAACCTGTCGTGTTGTTTGCTCAGTGGACTGATAAAAAAGTCTATGTCGGGGCTAATCTTGACCAAGGAATGAAAGGTAAGTTAATCGAATTTTTGAAAACTAACATGGACTGCTTCGCTTGGTCCCACTCCGACATGACAGGAATACCACCAGAGGTGATGACTCATAAACTAAATGAAGATCCGTTATATCCTCATGTGAAGCAAAAGAAAAGAAAGCAGGGAACTTTCAAGAATCAGGTGATTCAAGAGGAAGTCCAAAAATTGCTAAAAATTGGTTCCATTCGAGAGGTAAAATATCCTAACTGGTTAGCCAATACTGTTGTGGTTCCAAAGAAAAACGGTAAGTGGCGGGTTTGTGTAGATTATACAGATCTTAACAAAGCCTGCCCTAAAGATTCTTTTCCACTACCACACATAGATCAATTGATTGATGCAACTGCAGGTCACGAATTGTTAAGTTTTGTAGATGCATATTCAGGTTATAATCAGATTAAAATGGATCCGGCAGATGAAGAAAAAACTTCATTCATAACAGACAGGGGGACTTATTGTTATAAAGTAATGCCCTTTGGTCTAAAGAATGCAGGTGCAACGTATCAGAGGTTAGTTACCAAAATGTTTTAGGAATATTTAGGAAAGACAATGGAGGTATATATAGATGATATGCTTGTTAAAACATAGTACTCAAAAAATCACATATCACACTTATCTGACACATTTTCAAATTTGCGTAAATTTAATATGAAGTTAAATCCCGAAAAATGTGCATTTGGCGTTGCATCAGGAAAGTTTTTGGGTTTTCTTGTTTCTAACTGTGGAATTGAAGTAAATCCTGCAAAGATTAAAGCCATTGAAGAAATTCCTGACATACTTTCAAACAAGAAAGAAGTTCAAAGATTAACAGGGAGAATTGCTGCCTTGGGAAGATTCATCTCTAAATCATCAGAGAAGTGTTATAAATTCTTCTCAGCTCTTAAAAAGCAGGATCATTTTGAATGGAATGAGGAATGTCAACAAGTACTTAGGAATTTGAAAACGTACTTATCAAATCCGCCTCTGTTGGTAAAACCAAAGGCTGGGGAAAAGCTACTCCTCTACCTTGCTGTTTCGGAGGTGGCGGTAAGTGTTGTTTTGGTTCGAGAAGAGAAGAGCAAGGCAAACAATCACCTATCTATTACGTAAGTAAATTTTTGTTAGATGCAGAAACGAGGTATCCTCAGTTAGAAAAACTTGCACTTGCGTTAATCATGACATCTAGGAAGTTAAGACCTTACTTTCAATGTCATCCTATCGTTGTGGTAACTACCTACCCTATACGTAGCATACTACATAAGCATGAGTTATCAGGTAGGTTAGCTAAGTGGGCAATAGAGTTAAGTAAGTACGAAATTGCATACCAACCTAGAACTGCTATAAAATCGCAAGTATTAGCTGATTTTGTGGCTGATAATTTTAGTCAGGGAATACAGTTAGAAGTAGAAAAAGAATTACAGGTGTTAAATGGAGCTAACCCAGGAACTTGGACTTTATTCACTGATGGCTCATCTAACGTGAGAGGAGAAGGTTTGGGGGTAGTATTGGTACCACCTATGGGTGAAACCATTCGGCAAGCTATTAAATGTCATTCCATAACTAACAATGAGGCAGAATATGAGGCTATGATTGCAGGTTTAGAACTGGCACGGGAACTTGGCATAAATCAGATTATAATCAAGAGTGATTCACAACTCGTAGTTAATCAAATGCTGGGGACTTATACAGCCAGGGAAGCAAGGATGCAACAGTATTTAGAAAAGGTACGGGAATTGATAAAACAATTTCAAGATTGGAAGATTAAACAAATACCCAGGGACAAAAATCTTGAAACAGACGCCCTAGCTAATCTCGCATCTGCGGCTGACGTGGCAAACGATGCAAATGCCTCAGTGATACATTTATTTCATTCAGTTCTTGATCCTGATGCAAATGAGGTAAATTTTAATAACTTAACATGGGATTGGAGGAACGAAAAATTTGCTTTTTTGCAGTATGGAACTGTCCTTGATGATAAGAAAAAGGCCTATGCGCTTCGAAGGCAGGCCGCTCGGTACTGCTTAAAACAAGGCAATCTATATCGTAAAATTTTTGGTGGACCCTTAGCAAGATACCTTGGACCTTCGTAAACAGAGTATGTAATGAGAGAAATACACGAGGGTCATTGCGGGAATCACGCAGGTGGAAGATCACTAGTAAGAACCTTAATTAAGGCAGGTTATTACGGGCCTAAAATGAAAGAGGAGGCAGAAAGTTTCGTAGCCAAATGTGATAAATGCCAGAGGTACGGTAACAATATGCATAAACCTGCGGAATTATTACATCCAGTCATTTCGCCATGGCCATTTATGAAATGGGGAATGGATATCGTAGGACCATTATCGCAAGCAAAAGGACAGGTAAATTTTTTGCTTGTTCTCACTAATTATTTTACTAAATGGGTAGAGGCAGGTGCATTCAAACAGGTGCGAGAAAAGGAAGTCAGAGACTTTATTTGGCGGAATATCATATGTCGATTTGGCGTACCAAAAGAGATTGTATGTGATAATGGTCCTCAGTTTATTGGAGCTCAGATCACGGAATTTTTTCAAAGCTGACAAATTAAAAGGATTACGTCAACACCTTATCATCCGGTGGGTAATGGACAGGCAGAATCAACGAACAAAGTCATTATCAACAACTTAAAGAAACGGCTAGAGGAATCAAAAGTGAACTTTCCTGAAGTGTTACCTGGAGTTTTATGGGCTTATCGCACAACTGCAAAACAAGTACAAGTGAAACACCGTTCTAATTGGTTTATGGAGCTGAGGCTTTAATTCCAGTTGAGAAATGGGAACCAAGTACACGGTTCACACAGGCGACACAAGAGTCTAATAACGAGGAGATGCGGGTCAACCTAGATTTACTCGAGGGGCGGAGAGAAGCTGCTTTAATAAGAATGGCAGCACAAAAGCAAGTCATAGAACGATACTACAATAGGAAAGCACGGCTCAGGTTCTTCAAAATTGGGGACTTCGTGCTTAAAAAGGTTTTTCAGTCTACAAAGGTAGCTAACACAGGGAAATTAAGTCCAATATGGGAAGGACCCTACAGAGTGCGTGATGTTGCAGGAAAAAGGAGCATATGAACTGAAGACAATGGATGGCAAGATGCTACCTTCGCATTGGAATATTGTTCATTTAAAGAGATACTATTTCTAAAGAAAATCCACGGTCAGGTATAACCATTTTAAATCACATTTTTGAATTGTTAAGATTTTACTAATGATTTTAGATGATAGGCAAAACGCTAACCCGTACTAAATGATGAGTCACAACCTGCAAGGCACATGGAGTAACCTAAAATTCCAGTCCTAGGGTTACAATTATTCTGATAGAAATGCAAACGGGTTATGCAGTCTTCATCTATAATCGTCCCTCCGAGTCTCATATGTTTTTCCTTTTCAGTGAAAGGACCAAATGAGAGAAACTATCAAGTGCTTGAGGGTTCATACTTCAACACTCAAACACTTGGGGGACTACAACATAATATACACGGACATGTGTATAAAAAAGGCAAAGAAGATTAAGGAAAAATCAAGCCTGAAAGAGTCAAGTGTAGAGTAAAAGCCATAAAGCCACGAGCTAAAGCCAGTCAAGTGTAGAGTAAAAGTCATAAAGCCACGAGCTAAGACCAAAGAAAAACCTCGCTAAGGATAAAGTCTATGTACTAAAATGGGTTATAAGGAAAAACCCCGTGTCTATTATTCTTTTTTTTTAAATCTGTTACAAGAAAAATAATTACGAGAAAGTTATAGATGTAAATTCAAATATATGTAAAGTTTTATTCGGAACTAAACAAGGTTCAAAAATAAAAACTTGTCCTAGTTATTTAAGAAAAACATGCATATTCCAATTTCTTTTGTCGTATGATAATACCATTATGAAGTTGAGACGTCTTCTTTATTAAGTATTGGAATATAAAAGGGCCCTCTTTTATAAAACTCATATTTAAATTGATCATGAGGTTAACAAAAGCATTTTTCGGAAAACAAAATGCAAATTATTCTGTAAGTCCTTAAAAATAAAGGCGAGAATAAAGCAAGCAGAAGTTTAAGATAAAAAACTTCTTAATATGTAAAAAAACATCTAAGACTAAGTCCGAACTTAGTCATCAAACTACGAAATTGTTTAGATTAACCCATTAAAAGACTTGGGGACTGACGTTCCTAAAATCAACCCTCAAATGAAGTTAAGGTATTTGATTACTATCTTCCAAAATCAAAACAAAATTAAAATCATTTGAATGATTAAAACTGGTCACTGAGAAGTTTGTGGTATTGAGGCAGGAATGTCGATAGCAGCAGGCTCAATTTGGGCAGGTGCATCAGCAGGCGCTGCTTCAACTTGACTTGCAACAACGAGCTCGATCGGGTTTGAAATAGTCATGACACCCGTATCAGCTTCAACATTCATAAGAGCTTCAGCCACGAGAACTTCATCCACAGGAGAAGGGAAGTCCTGAGTCTGTTGAACCTTTTCAATAGTTTCATTGATTTTAGCTAACTCTAACTCCAGGTTGAATTTTTCTTGGCCAACTTCAAGTAGGGTATCATGACGGGAATTCAAAAAAGCACAACTTGCCTCAACAACAGATTTTTCTTCAAGGATCTCATAATCCTTTTCCCAAGCAGTGATCTCATTTTTTAGCTCTTCATTTTCAGCCAAGGCAGAGCTGTGGGAAGCTTGAAGAGAGGCGTGGGGCATTCTAAAGCACACACCTTATCAGCAGATATTGTGAGGTCTTCTTGTGCTTGGGTCAAATTTTGCACAAGCTCCCCAGAGTAAACTTCCTTTTGATTTAAAAGAGCCTTTAGTTCTCTGATCTCTTCACTAGCTTTAGATAACTGCTCTGATAAGGAGGACTCGAGACGCTCTTTGTCTTTCTCTGCTTGGTGTGAAGAAGCTTTTGTAACCGCCAATTCTGAGGTTAAGGCCCGTACTCGCTGCTCTAAGGTATTCTTATTCTCTTGCAAGCTCTCTATGTCAAGCTGAGAACTCTCAAATTGCCCCTTCCAATTGGTTGCTTTCAATTGAGAGTCACGTGCTGTCTTCTCCAAAGGAGCAATTCTTTTCATCAACGCTGTGCCGATAAGATTAGCCTAAAAAAGAAAAGAGAAGAAATTAGAATCTCAAAGATGAAAAATTTTGCAAAGAGGGAGAGAAGGAAAATACCTTCAGAGTGTCATGCACGATGTCATTCATTAAAGTTAGGGAACTATGGCTTTCCAGCTTTGCTTTTTCAATTGGACCAATAAGAGGCTCCAGCCATATATTCGCCTGACCTGATTTTCTCAAAAGCCTATTCTCAGCAGGAATTTCAATAGTTACCCGCCTCATAGCGGCACTCTTACTTGAAGAGCCCGTTTCAGTATGATGAATTATATGGGGGAATAGCCACAGGAGGAGCTGGAGAAGAGGTAAGAGCAGTAGAAGAAGGAACGAAAATAGCTGGGGCCGGTAAAGAAAGAATCAGAGGCATGGGTAATGAAAACGATGATAAAGGTACTTCGTCTAAAACAGGACCAACAACTTCACGACCAAATCCACTGATAAAAAGTTGGTCGATAGACTCACGTGTATCGTAGGGAGTGACGTCATCATCGGTAATTATTATTGGGGTTTCAACAGGTTCGGTAAAAGAAACCGAGACTTCAGCTTCGTCATCGAAAACAATGCGTCTCCTAACTCGTGGCCTCGTTACCAACGTACTCTCATTTTCCTCTTCTTCAGAATTTTCCTCTTCAGCAGCCTTCCTTTGGCAGAAGAGGAACCCAAGACTATTTCTCGGGCTCTCTCTAGAGAGATACGGGTTCTCGAAGAAGTACGGGTCCCCGAAGAGACACAAGAGGCTGCAACTGCTTCCGCAGTAACCCTTCGAATAGCAAATCCTGACAAAAAGAAGGATAAAAGTTAAAACAATAAAGGAGAATATAGGCAAGAAAAAAAACAAAATGTGAACTCTTACCGTGAGTCTTAACCTTCCAAACAAAGCAGTTAGAAAGTGTTTTCCAAGATCTACCGTCCATTGGTGCGATCTTCAGCAATTTATCTACCCAACCACGAAAATTGGGAACATCCCCCACAACTCCCATGGTTGCTAAAAAGAAAAAAAAAGGGAGGGGATAAAATTAGTAAAGCTGATAAATTTGAAAGAAGAAGGTACGATAGGGATAAAATACCTACGTGCAAAATTCCACTTCTCAGGGAAGGGAACATTATCTTCACCCACTAAACCAACAGTGGGGGCAACAACAAATCAGGCATACCAGCCACGATCCTTGTCATCTTCAGGGCTCACCAAAACCTTCTTACTGCTGGCCACCAGTGTAAAAACACCATTACAAAAAATCTTAGGTGAGTAAAGATGAATCAAGTGAGGGAAAGTAAAAGGAGCTTCAGCTCTAGTGGCTAAATGCCTTAAACAGGCAACTGCCCTCAATATGATTGGGCCAATTTGACCCAAGCAGACATTGAATAAACGGCAAAATTCAAGAATGACTGGGTCAATTGCTGGTCTAAACCCTAAAGTAAAAGGGTAAGTATAAACAAAAGAGAATCCCGTTAAATAGAAAGTTATTCTTTGATTCGGATTAGGGATAATAATGGGAAAATCATTACTCCAATGACAGTCCTTACGAACCACAGGAGTCAAAACCTCTGTAATTTTAGTAGGGTAAGTATCGACACGATCTAATGCGGAAACTTGGTTTCTAAGAGATTCCTTGTCATGGTAAAAAGACAATTCTGAAGGGACTATCTCATCTACTAAAGGTTTGCGTAAAGGTTCAAAATGGTCTTTACCCCTAGAAGAAGATTTTTGAGAAAGGGAACCTCTGGTTCTAGAGGAAAGACCAGAACCAGAAGAAGGCATAGACGAACCACCTCCTCGAGTAGATCCTAAACTACGAAGTCTACCTCCCCTTTTGTGCCTAACAGGGGCATTAGGGAAGGAGTCAGTAATGGAAACTCTCTCAGGGTTAGGGATTGGAGAAGACATATCGAAGAGGAATGGTCTAAGGAAGAAGTCAACAAAGATTTGGAGAAATAAGTGTTCAATAAGATTTATGTGATAAAAGACAAAGGAAAAAAATTATATTTATACCGATAAGCAACCGCCAAAGGTAAAAGTGCAGAGGTGGAAAGACCATAATTATGATAACTGGCACTTCGTTAATAGTGGCACCGTAAAAACCTTGAAAAAGGCTGCAAAAACTGCAGAGCCAATGGAAAATCGACACGTGCATGAAGTATTAAATGGAAGTGACAATTGAAGCGTCAATTTTGTCATAGCATAAATGGTTACAAAAATTCTCGTTTTAATGAAATCCACTTCCCAATATTCAATTTATGAATAAATGGAAAGTGGGGGGACTATCTGTATTGAAAAAAATTGAATTTGTGTATGTTGAGACACGTGGATTGGTCAAATAGTCAAAGAATTATAATTAGTCAAGAGTCACGGGCAGCAATAGAAACGAGCAAAGGTAACGGAAGAGGCACGGGAGGACATTTGAAGGATTCAGCGCCCGTACCTATTTAGATCATTTATCAAAAAGAACGGATCTGACCATAATAAAGAGCGCAGATACGGAATTCGATAGGCATTAAATACCGGATACGTTAGAGAATTTGTATTGATTACAATGATTGTGTAACGCAACATTCAATGTATTTAATTATTCATAATAGCCTCATTATGATTTGAAGGAAACGCATATCTTCAAGACACCTATAAAAGGGAGGAATCTAGTCACTTGTAAGGACAGACACAATTGAAATATACTCTGATTCACTTGTTTCTCTCCTGATTACATTCTGGTTACTCTAAATTATTCTCTTCTACATATTCTTTTGATTATCAGTAACCCGCGTTCTTCTAAATTCTAGCTTTGACTGAAATTCTATTTTTTGGTTAAATAGTCCTGATGGATCTAGGTAGTTTAACAAACACTATCCAAATACGAGTTGTCAAAGAAATGCAAGTAATCGACCAGATAATTTCGAAGGCACAATAACTTTTCAGATTCAATAGTTCATGCATAACAACTCGAGGTGAGATATTCGAACAACTTTTATAAAGGAGTTGCCAAAGACACTACATTTTAGGTAGTGGCAGTGGATATGGCCTACAATATCATTTTCAAAAGGCCATGGATCTATTACAAGATGCAGTATCATCCACTCTACACTAAGTTATCACATTCCTATATAAGTGGATAATATGGGAAATTAGAGGAGAATAAAGGGAAGCTCGAAAGTGTAATGCGATAGCTATTACAAACGGGTTGACTAAGTATGAAAATGCCGAATATCAATTGCAGCAACCGAGACAATTGAGTGATAAGGATCCCGCAACAAATGAAAGAACACGCACAACCAAGTCAAGTACACACTTCGAATACAATTATTGAACTAAAAGAGACAGATGCCACAAAAGCAATGTCTTAAGAATTAGAAGAAGTCATTCTTTTCATCAATTTATGGGAAAGAATGGTTTACATTGGTTTGGGACTCGACCCTAAATTAAAATGTAAGTTTATTGAATTTTTACACACTAACGAGGATCGGCTTAAACTTGAAACTGCCTCAGAAGAAAAGAGACGCAAAATAATAGAATTCATGGAGATCTTGGCCTTTGATGAAGATGAACTGATATACCGACATTCTCTTCCAACTCCGTATCCTAACTCAGGGCAAACTGTCTCTAGATGGAAAAGTGAAAAGTAAGCAGATTGCTTCACTTGGTCCTATGTTGATATGATAGGTATATCTCTAGAAGTCATGACTCATAAACTCAACATTGACCCGCAACATCCACTGGTCAGGAAAAAGAAAAGAAAGTTCAGACAATTTCAACATTAGATAATAGAAGACAAAGTTACCAAACTTTTAAAGACTCGGTCAATTCGAGAAAGACGATATGGTGGTCCCAAATAAGAACGATGCATATTCCAGATACAATTAGAGTATAATAGATCCGGAAGATCAGAAGCACTGGCAGCAAAGCTCTTCTACCTGACCATGCTCAGTTTACAACGTTTCATCATTGAGGACGTTCCGATATAGGCAGAAGAAACTCCGGATAATGAGCGGTTTGTGGTCATAGAGATATGGAAGCATTCTGATTTCTTGTGCAAAAAGTATATCTTGAGTTATTTGGAATTTGGCTTGTACAATGTTTATAGCGTCATGAAAACTTCGAAAGAGTTATAGAACGCTCTTGAAAAGAAGTACAAGACAGAAGATGCTAGACTTAAAAAGTTTGTTGCATCAAAGTTCTTGGACTTTAAAATGGTTGATAGCAAATCCGTCATAACTTAAGTTCAAGAACTACAAGTCATCGTTCATGACCTCCTTGACAAAGGTATAAATCGAATCAATATTTTTATTAAGGAGATCGATTATATAATTAATTATAAATTTATAATTGTAGGCATGGTCATAAATGAAGTGTTTCAAGTTGCAGTATTTATTGAAAAGCTGCCTCCGCTGTGCTAGGACTTTAAGAAGTACTTGAAACATAAGCGCAAGAAGATGATACTTGAAGACCTTATTGTTCGTCTACAGTCTACAGATTGAAGAGGACAACAAGGATGCTCAAGCAACAAAAAGAGAAAGAAGCAGTCAGGACCAAAGAATTACCCGAGCAAGAAGAAGTTCAAAGATAATTTCCATAACTATGAAAAGGTTCGACATAAGGCTGTGGACTGTCGTACACAAAAGAAGGACAAGAAGAAAGGTCAAGCAATCATGGTTCAAAAGAATAATGAAATGGAGGACTTATGTGTCATGCTATCTAAATGCAGATTGGTAGAAAATCCTAATGAGTGGTGGATTTATTTGGAGCCACTCGTCATGTTTGTGCTAAGAAAGAGTTATTTGCCTCTTATGTTCCCGCAGAGCCCGACGAGACTTTCTTTATAGGAAACTCCACAACAGCCAAAATTGAAGGAATTGGAAAGATATTTTTGAAGATGACTTCGGGAAAAGTTGTGACTCTAAACAATGTTCTCCATGTTCCTTAAATTCGCAAGAATTTGGTCTCTACTGGACTTCTTATCTAGAATGGATTTAAATGTGTGTTTTTTTCCTGATAAAGTTGTAATAAGTAAGAATAATATGTATGTAGGAAAATGTTACCTAACTGAGGGGCTTTTCAAGTTGAATGTAATAGCTATTGATATCAATAAAGTTCAAGCTTCTTCTTACTTACTTGAGTCAAATAACTTATGGCATGCACGTTAAGTTCACGTCAACTTCAAAACTATATGAAAAATGATTAACTTGGAAATATTGCATAAATTTGAAAGCAATAATTTGAAATGTCAAATATGTGTGGAATCTAAGTATGTTAAATATCCTTACAAGTCAATTGAAAGGAATTCAAATCCTTTATATTTAATTCACATATATATTTGCGACATGAAGTCAATAACATCTCGCGGTGGAAAAAAGTATTTCATAACTTTAATTGGTGACGGTACTAGATATTGCTATATTTACTCACTTAATAGTAAAGATGAAGCAATTCATGTATTCAAGCAATACAAAAATGAAGTTGAAACACAACTAAATAAAAGATCAAAATGAATTGTGGTGAGTAAGGGGCAGTTGTTTGGTGAATAATATTCTAAACATATTTCTTCAGAAGGAGATTCATATTCGCCACCCTTTCACTTCATAAATGAAATTGTGGAAAGGAAGAATAGAACGTTAAAGGAGATGATGAATGTTTTTATTGATAAGTTCTTGTTTACTGGAACTTGTGGGGGGGAAGCTATTCTTGCAGCTAAACGAATACTCAATCGAGTTTCCATAGCAAAACGCAATGCATTCCATATGAGAAATGAAAAGGAAGAAAACCCAATTTAAAAATTCTTAAATTGTGTGGGTGTTTGGCTAAAGTGCAAGTTCCTAAACCCAAAAGGATAAAGATTGGACCAAAAATCATTGATTGCATTTTCATGGGTATGCAAGAAATAGTAAGGCATATTATTTTCTAGTTCATAAATCAGAAAATCTCGACATACATATTAATACAATAATCGAATCTGATAATGCTGAATTCGTTGAGAATATTTATCCCTATAAAAATGAATGTGAGTCGTCTAGTAAAAAATCTATGCGAACTCGAGAAGAAGCAAAGGAAAGTATGTTTAGTGAGAAAAATCCAAGAAGTAGTAAACGTCAAAGGACAACTACTTCCTTTGGACCAGACTTTCTGACATTTTTGTAGGAAAATGAACCCCAAACATTCAAAGAAGTAATGTCTTCTTCGGAAACACAATATTAGAAAAAGGCAGTCATAGTAAGATAGAACCCATTTTAAGTAAACATATTTGGGAATTGGTTGATCTTCCTCCAAGAAATAAACCTTTCATTTCTAAGTGGATTTTCAAAAGGAAAATAAAAGTTAATGGTACTATTGACAAATATAAGGCAATATTAGTTGTCAAAAGGATTTAGGCAACGAGAAGATCTTGATTACTTTGATACATACTCACCGATAACGATGATTACATATATTATGTGAAGACAACCTTCTTAAATGGAGATTTGGAGGAAGATATTTATATGGAACAACCTGAAGGGTTCGTGGTTTCCGAAAAAGAAAAGAATGTGTGTCGACCTATTAAGTCATTTTACGAATTGAAACAACCACCTTGTAAAGCCTAAAACTTTTTAACTCCATTTCATCAAATCCCACTTTGGCACTTCTTGAAAAAAGAGAACAACCAAGTGACTAACAAAAATTATGATAGGTAAAAGACCAACGCCGGTGATCGGAAACCTCACAGGCTCATCGGTTTCCCGCAGCCGGACGGTATGGATGGTGCCAGCAGCCCATAAAGTCATCTAGATTTAAAGATTCATGTATTGGGAAAAAACTGAGTCTGAATATTGAAGTTGACGTGTCATGACACGTGGACTGGTCAAAAGGTCAAAACGCAATAAATAGCCAAGAGGCACGGGCAATAACAGATATGGGGAGAAGAAAGCAACATAGGTGTGGACCGTTACTCAAATGGCACGAGTCTCGTACCTATTCGAGTCATTTAAAGATCGAAGATCGGAATAAGTTGAGGATACGAATCTGATGACGTAAAAGAGTTTAAATACAACATTAAATATAAAATACGTTAGAGAATTTAAATTAAATAGAAATAATTGTGCAACGTTTATTTTAATGTCATTTATTGCTCATAATTGCCTCATTAAGACAAAGGCATTACATCTTCTCCTAGAATTAACTATAAAAGGAGAAGGACTCAACATTTGTAGAGACACGAAATATTATTGAGATTACAATGAAATACAAAACTACTTACTTTATTAATCTCAGAAGTCTTCTATTGTTTTCGTCTCCAGATTATCAGTAACCCGAATTTATCTTTATTTCTAGCTTTGACCAAAGACTCAGATTTTTGGTTAAACAAATTGGTTCCGTTATCGGGAATCTAATAATCTTTTCTTTTAAGCTACATTCTATCCGTTGTTAGCATCATGTCAAACAACAATAACAACAACAACAATAACAGTGAAAACACCTTGGGAAACCATGAAAATCAAATCCATCAAAATCAAGGAGATTTACAGAACATTGACGTGGTTCCCTGCCCTCAAAATTCACCACGTCAATCTCGTGAAGGCACTCCTTCTCCTGAATCTCGTGCTGATCAACAAGAGCAATCTGAACATTTTGAAGGGGCAGATGAAGCTTTACAAAAAGTAATTAATGCACGGGTTAGCAAAGCTCTTCAGGCTCTAGTTAGTCGATTACCTGCTGCACCACCCATACCTACGCCTAATACTAATACATTGGGGAATCCTCATTCTGGCCTTGTTAATTCTGGAAATGGAGGAACCCCCAGTTAACCACAGGAAGGAGAACCAGGTAATTCAAATAATTCTCATTTGCAAAATTTAGTACTAACTTTGCAGAAACAGCTTAAGGAACAGAATAAGCGCATTGAGAAAATCCCTGGAGTTCCCCCTGTAATCAAAGGAGTGGATGTGGATAAATACTCACAACAACGTTGGAAACCAAGTGCTGCTCCCCTTCCAATCCCTAAAAAGTTCAAAATGCCTGACATCTCGAAATATGATGGCACAACAGACCCACGTGATCACGCAACTGCATTTACTACAGGTGTAAAAGGCAACGACTTGACCAAGCAAGAAATCGAATCAGTGTAGGTCAAGAAATTTGGAGAAACACTCACCAAGGGTGCATTAACCTGATATTCTCTTCTACCTGAAAATTCTATAAACTCTTTTGCTGAGCTTGAAGATTCTTTTATTAAAGCACACTCAGGATCTCAAAAGGTTGAAAAAAGAATGGAAGACATTTTCAAAATTAAACAAGGGGACTCAGAGTTGCTTAGATATTTTGTTGATAGATTCCAACGTGAGAGGATGACTTTGCCTCGTGTACCTGATAACTGGGCTGCAATAGCTTTTGCAAGCAACTTAAATGACAAAAGTTCAAAAGCCAGGAGAAGACTTAAAGAAAGCCTTCGAGAGTTCCCTGCAACCACATGGAATGACGTTTATAACAGGTATAGTACGAAGTTGCGAATTGAGGAAGATATCGTACCTCAGTTTCATCATGAAGAAAGGAGCAAATCCAGGAGATCAGAAACAGAAAAAAGATCAGGTAAAAACAGGTACGATCCATATATGGGACCTTCAGGGAAAGACTCACGGTCAAAGCAGGATAGTCAACGATATGATCAAAAATCGAGGAACAGGGAATCTGGTTCTTCATCAAGGTTCAAAAATGACCGAAACAAACAAGAGTCACGAGATGATGATAGAAGTTTAAAGGCAAGGTTCGGTGGATATAACTTTAATGTCACTACCTCCGAGCTCATAGCTGTTTTGAGGAGCATGGGAGATAAGGTACGATGGCCAAAAGAGATACGGTCAAATCCAAATAGACACAATCCAGACCATTGGTGCGAATTCCACAATGATCACGAGCATAAAACTTCAGAATGTAGATTCTTACAAAGTGAAGTGGATCATCTATTGAAACAAGAGTATCTCACTGAGTTATTTAGTGAGAAAGGTAAGCAAGCCTATATGAAAAATAGGCAAGAGCCACCAAAGCCCCCTTCACCCAAGAGAACCATGAATGTTATAAGTGGGGGAGAAGATATTCACGGTGTAACATATACGGCTTCCAACAAGGTTTTTAAAGTAACGATAACATACGGGAAATGGGTACGACAGGTTTTAGAAAATGAAAGTATTTCTTTCGATGATGCACATACCGAAGGAGTAATGACCCCACATAACGACGCACTGGTAATATCTTTACTTGTACATAATACTAATGTAAAACGAGTTTTGATTGATCCAGGAAGTTCCGTAAATATTATACTATTAAGGGTATTACGTGAAATGCAAGCTGAAGACAAAATGATACCTAAGGCGCATACCTTGTCCGGGTTCGACAATTCAAGTATGGTAACAAAAGGAGAGGTAATTCTAATAACTTTTGTTGCAGGTGTTGTTAAAGAAACTAAATTTCAGTTAGTAGATATGGAAATGGCTTACAATATGATCATGTGGAGACCTTGGATCCATGATATGGATGCTTTCCCATCAACTCTACATCAAGTTATTAAATTCCCATCACCGTGGGGAATTTGCCAAATTCGTGGGGATCAGCAGACAACCAGGAGTATTAACGGTGTAATAGATACGAGCACCGTAAATAAAGAAAAATAGCAATTACAGGAAACAGTTGAAGATATCAAGGATCAAACCTCAACTGAACAAGAAAAGTCAGATTTAGACTCGAGACCTGATACAATTCAAGAACCTGAAGAGAATGAAAATATCAAAACAACAATTGAAGAGCTCGAGGCTGTGATATTATTTGAGCAATGGCCTAAACGGAAGGTTTATGTTGGAGCCAATTTAAGCTCAGACATGCGAGGTATGTTGATTGAATTTTTAAAAGCTAACGTGGACTGTTTTGCTTGGTCCCATGCTGATATGACAGGGATACCACCGGATGTGATGACTCACAAACTAAATGAAGACCCATCCTTCACACCAGTAAAACAAAAGAAAAGAAAGCAAGGAGCTTTCAAAAATCAGGTGATTCAAGATGAGGTCCAAAAGCTATTGAAAATTGGGTCAATCCGCGAGGTAAAGTATCCTAATTGGTTAGCAAACACAGTTGTTGTACCTAAGAAAAACGGTAAGTAGCGGGTTTGCGTGGATTATACAGATCCTAACAAAGCCTGCCCAAAAGATTCTTTCCCTTTACCGCATATAGATCAGTTAATTGATGCAACTGCAGGACATGAACTTTTGAGTTTTTTAGATGCATATTCGGGGTACAACCAAATTAAAATGGACCCCAGTGATGAAGAAAAAACTTCTTTCATCACAGACAGGAGGACTTACTTTTATAAAGTAATGCCCTTTGGTCTCAAAAATGCTGGAGCAACCTATCAAAGGTTGGTCACCAAAATGTTGAAAGAATATTTAGGAAAAACCATTGAGGTATATATAGACGATATGCTCGTCAAAACCAAGCATTCTCATGATCATATTTCTCATTTATCTATTACATTTGAAATTTTACGAAAATTTAATATGAAACTCAATCCAGAAAAATGTGCATTTGGGGTTGCCTCAGGCAAATTTTTGGGTTATCTCGTTTCTAACCGTGGTATTGAGGTAAATACTTCTCATATCAAAGCAATAGAGGAGATCCCTGATATCCTTACGAGTAAAAATGAAGTCCAAAGGCTAACGGGAAGAATTGCAGCCTTGGGGAGATTTATTCCCAAATATTCAGAAAAATGTTTTAAATTTTTCTCCGCACTCAAAAAGCAAGATCATTTTGAATGGAACTAAGATTTCCAAAAAGCCCTTAGAAATTTAAAAGCTTACTTGTCAAATCCACCACTATTGGCATAACCAAAAGAAGGAGAAAAGCTACTCACCTATTTGGCTATGTCAGAAGTTGCGGTAAGTGCTGTTTTAGTCCGTGAGGACCAAGGTAAACAATCTCCTATCTATTATGTAAGCAAGTCTTTACTAGATACTGAAACACGATATCCACAACTAGAAAAATTAGCATTAGCTTTGATCATAGAATCTAGAATATTAAGACCTTATTTCCAATGTCATCCCATTGTTGTAGTTACTGCTTTTCCATTACGAAACATTTTGCATAAACATGAATTGTCAGGGAGGTTAGCAAAATGGTCTATAGAATTAAGTGAATACGAAATCATTTATCAACCTAGGACTGCTATAAAATCTCAAGTATTAGCCGATTTCATAGCTGATTTTAGCCAGGGGATGCATTTAGAAGCAGAAAAAGAATTACCAGTTTTTAATGGTACAAACCCGGGGACTTGGATTTTATTCACTGATGGTTCGTCTAATGTAAAAAGAGCAGGCCTAGGGATAGTTCTCATACCACCTACGGGTGAGACTATTAGACAGGCTATAAAATGTCATTCTATAACTAACAATGAAGCAGAGTATGAGGCTGTAATTGCAGGTCTAGAATTGGCACGAGAACTCGGCATAACACAGATTATAATCAAGAGTGATTCTCAACTCGTGGTCAATCAAATGCTGGGGACTTATACAGCCAGGGAGACACGAATGCAAGAATATCTCGAAAAGGTACGGGAACTAATAAAGCAATTCCAAACTTGGAAGGTAATGCAGATCCCAAGAGATGAGAATGTGGAGGCAGATGCTTTAGCTAATCTCGCATCTGCAGCAGACGTAGCAAACGACACAAATGCTTCAGTCGTACATTTATTTTAGTCCGTTCTCGAACCTAATAAGAACGAGGTAAATTTTAACCATTTAACATGGGATTGGAGAAACGAAATTATTTCTTTTTTATAGCGTAGAACCGTGCCTGCTGACAAAAGAAAAGCTTATGCACTTCGCAAAGAAGATGCTCGTTATTGTTTACATCAAGGAAATTTTTATCAAAAGATGTTCGGTGGACCATTAGCAAGGTGTCTCGGACCTTACCAAACAGAATATGTGATGAGGGAAGTACATGAAGGACATTGTGGAAATCACGCAGGAGGAAGGTCGCTGGTAAAAAAACTGATTCGAGCAGGGTATTATTGGCCTAAAATGGAAGAAGAAGCAAACTGTTTCGTGTCCAAGTGTGATAAATGTCAAAGATACGACAATAATATGCATAGACCAGCTGAGCTACTGCATCCTGTCATAGCTCCGTGGCCCTTCATGAAATGGGGAATGGATATCGTAGGTCCATTACCACAAGCAAAAGGTCAGGTGAAGTTATTACTTATACTTACTGATTATTTCACTAAATGGGTAGAACCAAGAGCATTTAAATAGGTACGAGAGAAAGAAGTTAAAAACTTCATTTGGAGGAATATAATATGCCACTTTGGAGTACCAAAGGAAATCGTGTGTGATAATGGTCCGCAATTCATAGGAGCTCAAATCACAGAATTTTTTCAAAGTTGGCAAATTAAAAGGATAACATCTACACCATACCATCCAGTGGGTAATGGACAAGCGGAATCCACAAACAAGGTCATTATCAACAACTTGAAGAAAAGGTTATAGGATTCAAAAGGTAATTGGCTTGAGGTATTACCTGGAGTATTATGGGCTTATCGTACAACGACAAAAACAAGCACGGGAGAAACACCATTTTCAATGGTTTATGGTGCGGAGGCCTTAATTCCAGTTGAAATAGGAGAACCAAGCACACGGTACGTTCAAGCAACGGAGGAATCAAATGATGAAGAGATGCGGGTGAACCTTGATTTGCTCGAAGGAAGAAGAGAAGCTGCGTTAATAAGGATGGCAGCACAAAGTAATTGAACGGTATTATAACAGGAAAGCACGCCTCAGATTCTTTAAAATTGGGGACTTCGTGCTTAAAAAGGTGTTCCAATCTACAAAAGCTGCTAATTCAGGAAAGCTAAGTCCAACATGGGAAGGACCCTACAGAGTTCGTGACATTGCAGGAAAAGGAGCATACGAGTTGGAGACAATGGATGGCAAGATTCTACCCTCACATTGGAATGCTGTCCACCTAAAGAGATATTACTTTTGAGAAAGTACTCAAGGTCATGTTTCGCTATGTTATAATTTTTCTTTGAATTGTTAAAATTTTACTAACGATTTTAGATGCTAGGAAGAAACCCTTACCCGTTCCAAATGATGAGTCACGACCTACACGACAAAATGGAATATTCTAAAACTCCAAGCCCAGGGTTACAATTAATCTGATGGAAATACACACGGGTTAGGCAGTCTTCATCTTTAATCGCACCTCCGAGTCCTGTATGTTTTTCTATTTTCAGGAAAAGGACCAAATTGAGAGAAACAAACAAGTGCTCGAGGCTTCATACTTCACCGCTCAAACACTTGGGGGACTACATATACACAGATACGTGTACGTGCAAAAAAAAAAAACAGATACGAAAATCGAACAAGATTGAGCAAGATTTAAGAGAAAAATCAAGCTACAAAGTGACAAGTGTTGAGCAAAAGTTATGGAGTTTTCAGCATTCATCATAGTGTTTTTCCCTATGAGAACAACAGAGTCACCTCTCAAACTCATGAGAACAACGGAGTCACCTCTCAAACCCTTCTTAATACATGAAGATAGGGTCATGACTATGTACTGAAACGGGTTATGAGGAAAAACCTTGTTTGTTTCATATTTATTTTGTAAAAATCTGTTATAAGAAAAAAAGTTACGAGAAAGTTATAGATGTATTTTAATACATGTAATATTCAAAAGCTTGTCCAAGTCCATTAATAAAAACTTGTCAAAGTTGTTTCAAACAAAACATGTGTATTCCTATTTCTTTCATCGTATTGTAACACCATTATGAAGTTGAGACGTCTTCTTCATTAAGTGTCGATATATAAAAAGGCCCTCTTTTATAAACCTCATGTTAATAAGTCATGAGAAGAATCATAAAGCATTTTCAAAGGATAAAAATGCTAAACTATTCTATAAGTCCTAATTAGATAAGGAAAAGGCAAGAATAGAGCACATTGAAGTACTAACAAACTTCTTGATATAAATAAAAAGACTAAGTAGAAACTTAGTCAACAAAAAGTTTATACAAGTGCCCCATTATGATAACTGGGGACTTTCACCAAAAAATCCTTTAAAAAATAACTAAGGGATAAAACCATCATCCAACAAATAAAGTAAAAACAAAGTCTGGAAATATAACTGGTCACTGAAGGGGTTGGCACATCAGAAGTTGCAATATTAATTTCACTTTCAGAAACAGCCAAAGGCACGGTGGCAATTTCTAAAGAAGCAGAAACAGGAGCGGTTTCAGCTGGGCTTGAAGTGTTAGGTTCAACGAGGGGAGCAAGAGTCACGGAAGTTTCAGCTTCCATAGACTGAGTTGTAGAAATTTCACCCTCGGGAGCTGGAATTGCAACATCTTCAACTTCAACTGCCACAACAACGGCTTCGTCATTTATAGGTTCCTTAGCCACGGGAGCTTCAATTGCCGTAGAAGGAAAGTCAAATGATTGTTGGGTTCTTTCAATGGTTTCTAAAACATTGGTCAACTCTGAGTTTAAGTCAAAGTTTTCTTGACTGGCCTCCATTAAAGCATCACGACGAGAGTTTAAGAAAGCCCAACTCACCTCTAAATCAAACTTCTCCTCAAGAAGTCCATACTCCTTTTCCCACATAGCAAGATCATTCTTTAACACTTAATGTTCAGCTAAATGAGAATCAAGGGAAGCTTCAAGGGAGGCATGGGACTCTCTAAGGCACGTACTTTGTTACAGGATATCTTTAAATCAGCTTGAACTTGAGTCAAGTTCTGCACTAATTATCCTGCATATTATTCTTTCTTGTCTAAGAGTGCCTTAAGTTCTCTGATTTCTTCACTTGACTTTGATAGCTGTTCTGAAAAGCAACATTCAAGGCGCTCTTTGTCTTTTTCAAATTGACTTGAAGAAGCTTTGGCAACTGCTAACTCAGAAGTCAGACCTTGCTTTTGCTGCTCCAGGTGATTTCTACTCTCTTGCAATTCTTTTATAGTTCCCTGAGCATTCTCAAACTGCTCTTTCCAATTAGCTGCTTCTAGCTGAGCTCCCTTGGCTATTTCCTCAGCCTCGTGGATAGACTTTTCAGACTCACGAGTTTTCTTTTCTAGAAGGGAAATTCTTCCCATCAATTCTGTACCAATGAGGTTAGCCTACAGTGATAACTCATAGAAATAAGAATTTAGAGATACAAAAAATTGTTAGTAAGTAAAGAAAAAAATACCTTCAAAGTAGAATGAATTATGTCATTCATCAGAGTTAAGCAACTGTGACTGCTCATCTTCTTCTTCTCAATATCTCCAGTCAAAGGCCCAATCCAGGCATCTGCTCCACCAGACTTCCTTAAAAGACTGCTATTAGCAGGAACTTCAAGTGTAACGCTCCTCATAGCCAAGCTTATGCTACTGGAACCTTCCTCTACATGTTGAACAGAGGAAGGGGGAGCTATAGAAGGAGGAGCGGTAGAAGAAGTAAATATAACAGGAGTCAAAGGACTCGAAGCAGGTAAGGGAGCAGAGACAGGCAAGGGAGCAGAAATATATAAGGGAGCAGGAACAGATAGAATGGGCAACGAAGCACTTGAAACCAACAGAGGAATAGAAGGAATGGGAACAGAGGAAGAAAAAGGAACTTCATCTAAAATTGGACCTAGTTCTCCACTTTCAAAACCACCAACAAAGATACGTTGAATAAACTCATTGGTGTCCCTCGGAGTGGTTCCATCATCAGAAGGAATGTGAACAGGTTCGGTAAGAGAGGCACGGATAGGGGTAACTTCAGCTTCATCCTCGGAAATGATGCGTCTCCTAACTCTTGGTCTAGCTATTAAAGAGGTGTCTTCATCTTCATCATTCTCAGAATCCTCTTCTACAACTTTCCTCTTTGATAGCGTAGCTTGAGTTCTCTCCAAAGAGAGTGAAGTACCATAATAGGCTCGAAGGGCAATAGCTACTTCAACTATCATTCCTCAAATAGAAAACCCTGACAAAAAGAAGGATGAAAAAAGTTAGAAACAAGAAAGGACTTAACGTACGAAAGAGCATAAAGAGATGCATACCGTGAGTTTTCACTTTCCAACCATGTAAATTGGAAATGGATTTCCAAGTTCTTGCCTTCGTAGGCATGGCTTTCAAGATTGAATCTACCCGACCACAGAAATTAGGAACGGGTTCCACATCTCCCATAGTTGCTACAGAAAAGCAAAAAAAGATGAAATAAGAAAAGAAATTGATATTCTTAAAGATAGGTACGATAAGTAAAAAAAAAACTTACGTGCAAAGTTCCACTTCTCAGGGAAGGGGATATTTGTTTCACCCACCAAATCAACTGTGCGTACAACAACATAACGAGTGTACCACCCACGATCCTTGTCATTTTCAGGGCTTACCAAGACCCTTTTACTTTTTGCAGTTAAAGTAAAAACCCCATGGCGGAATAATTTGGGGTGGTAAAGATGAATAAGGTGGGGAAAGGTAAAGCTAACATTGGCTTTTACAGACAAATATCTCAAACAAGCCACTGCTCTCCATACAAGGGGGCCAATTTGTCCCAAACAAATTTTGAAAAAGCGATAGAAATCAAGTATAACTGGGTCAATAGCAGGAATAAATCCCAAAGTGAAGGGGTAAGTATAAACAAAACAAAATCCAATCCTAAAAGAAGATATTATTTGGTTTGGATTAGGGATCACTATACGAAGATCACTTCTCCAGTTGCAATCTTTTCGAACAATAGAAATCAAAGGTTCAGTGATTAGAGAAGGAAAAGTGTCAGCTTTCTCTAGATTAACAACTTGTTCACGAAGAGATTTTCTATCATTCTCAAAGGATAAGTCATTGGGTACTATTTCCTCAACTAAAGGCTCTTGAAGAGGCTCAGAAAGTTCTTTACCTTTAGAAGAGGATTTCTTAGTGATAGAACCTCTAGAAATAGTGCCAAAACTAGAAGAAGGAGTGATGGAACTAGAGGAACCACCACGAACGGATCCTAGGCTATGAAGTCTGTCACCTCTACCCCTTCTATGTCTTACAGGGGCGTTGGGGAAGCTATCAAGAATTGGGATTCTCTTAGGGTTAGGATTCGGAGACGCCATTGCAGAGAAAGGATGAACTAAAGGAAAAAAGGTTAAATATGTATATAATAGCAACCGTCAAACAAAGAAGTGTAATGATGGAAAGCCTATAATAAATCCAACTATCACTTCGTGAATAGAGGGGATGAATAAGCCTTGAAAAAAGGCTGCAAAATTACAGAGCCAATCAGAAGGTGACACGTGTGCAAAGCATTAAATAGAAAAGACAACTGAAGCGTCAGTACTGTCATAGCATTGATTACGGCAAAAATTCCTTTTTTGTGAAGATCCACTTCCCAAATATTTAATTGATAAATAAATGGAAAGTGGGGGACTATCTGTATTGGGAAAAAACTGAGTTGAATATTGAAGATGACGTGTCATGATACGTGGATTGGTCAAAAGGTCAAAACGCAATTAATAGCCAAGAGGCACGGGCGACAACAAATATGGGGAGAAGAAAGCAACATAGGTGTGGACCGTTACTTATTCGAGTCATTTAAAGACCGAAGATCGGAAGAAGTTGAGGATATAAATCTGATGACGTAAAAGAGTCTAAATACAACATTAAATATCAAATACGTTAGAGAATTTGAATTAAATAGAAATGATTGTGTAACGTTTCTTTTAATGTCATTTATTGCTCATAATTGCCTCACTAAGACAAAGGCATTACATCTTCTCCTAGAATCAACTATAAAAGGAGAAGGACTCAACATCTGTAGAGACACGAAATATTATTGAGATTACACTGAAATACAAAACTACTTACTTTATTATTCTCAGAAGTCTTCTATTGTTTTCATCTCCAGATTATCAGTAACCCGAATTTCTCTTTATTTCTAGCTTTGACCAAAGACTCAGATTTTTGGTTAAACAATTCAATCACCATGAGGTCTAAAAGGCCATGATTTTTGTGGGGTGGGATTAGCTATTGTAGCTGCTCTTGAAGGTAAAATTCAGTCCAACAGAGCTGTTTACAACAGAAGTTCAAATAAGTCCATCTCAATTCCAGTTAATTTAGCCAAAAATTCTGCTAGATTTAGAACAAAATATGATTAAATAGAGTTGGACAATTTTGATGAAGATTACACAGTAGTTACTTGCCATGGACAAAATAACAAGTCATATACTAAAGTGTATTGCAATGGAACTTAACAAGAAAATAGGAGGTTTCAGGGTACAAAATTTAATCGTTCAAGTGTTTTTGACATATCTCCAGCTAAATTTGGAGATTTTCCGAGATACCTACATTCAGATTTTCTCAGTTCATGTCATTTGTGCAATAAAAAACTCCATGGCAAAGACATACATGTACATGTATAACTTAAGTTTCAACCTTTTCTTCTTCTCTCTTATATTGTTTAAAACAATTTTAGGCTGAGTTAATTAAGAAGACTTGTGCTGATGATATTTTTATGTTAAAGAATTGCAGGGGAGAGAAAGAATTTTGTAGCACAGAGTGTCGATACAAAACAGTTAGATAGTAATGGATGAGCACAAGGAGAAGTGTAGCTCAGAAATTTCAAGATCTGCTGATATTGCGAGCTCACCTTATGCTAATGACCAAATATTTTCTACTGGAATTCTGGCCATCTAGACTAAATAAATCAATAGTCATACAGGATATTAGTACATATAGCTACATATACAACTCGGAAATGCATACGAGAAACAACTCCTCTTACAGGAAGCACCTCTTCTTCTTCTTCTTCTTCTTTTTTTATAAATTATTTTAATTGTCCAATTTTACTTGGATGTTGAAGACAAGGACCGATGGTTCCAAGAATTTCTTTTTGCAAGTGACTTCCTGTTATCCTTCATTGATCTTTCAATAAGTTTTCGAGCTGTATACCTATATATGAAGAAGATTGGTGTTCAAGCATAAAATGTAACATAATCATTTCCTATACCTACATTAAAAAAAACATTAAAGAAGTTTGATCTATATATATTATAAACTTATCATCAGTTTAATGATTTGAATGCGTAAACACGCTCCAAAAAATTATATAACATGTTGATCAAAACAACCAATGAGATCTACTGTAATTTGCCTGTTCTGAGTATTGAAAATTTTCTTCATAAAGATGTTGCAACTGAGTAGGAGTACCAGTAAGCAATTTCTAAGAACTTTATTCTTTAAATGTAGCTTTAGAAAAGACTTGTAACAACATGATAGGTCATCTTGAGTTCAATCTCCCTATTTCATGATTTGAGATCGCTCATCATGCTATTTGATGAATTATAATTTGCCTGCGTGGTTGGTCCGTTTTGATTTCCGGAAAGTTTAAATGTAATTTTTTGAAGAAAACTTGATTTTTGAACTTGAAGTTTAGAATTGAACATGGTCAACATTATTGGCAAACGATCTCGGATTGGTATTTTATCGATTTCGATAGGTCCATGTGATAATTTTGGACATTTACGCATGTTTGGTTGGATTTCAGGATGATCCGATACCATTTTGACATTTATTGTAAAAAGTTGAAAGTTAAACTTATGAACGTTGAAATCTTTGAGTTTTGATGCTTGATTCTTGATTGTAGATATTATTTTGATGATTTGAGCTTACGAGCGAGTTCATATGCTATTATTGTGTGGATGTTTGGATTGGGGCACGAGGGGCTCGGGTGAGTTTCAGATTGGTTCCAGATTGATTCCTAAGACTTGAGTTTGTTGGTGCTGCAAACATCACAATTTGCGATGGTCTGTTCGCAAATGCGAGCCTTGCATTTGCGACTGATAGCTTGTATTTGCGATGCTAGGGGGAGTTGGGGCAGCTTCACAAATGCGAAGCTTAGGTTGCTTTTTCAAGGGGTCGATCATTCGCATTTGCGACTTCTGCAATTGCGATTTCTGTCTTAAAAGAGATATCCGAGGCTCAGGGGCTAGTCGTATTTACGATCAGATGTTTGCTTTTACGAATATTGCAATTGTGAACAGTAGTTTGTAATTGCAATATCTGCAGATGGGTAAAAGGCAAGGATTTAGGGATTCGACTTATTTTATTTTATCTTTGAGCCCTAGACCCCGACTTCATAAGTTTGTAACTTTAACTTGTTATTGTTCAAACTACAATATTTTTTTATTAATTTTCATGCCTATTCTAAGATTTTATAGAGTATAAATAGGAGTTTTGGGTAGAAATTTAGATTTTCATATATTAGAGATTCAGACCTCGATTTAAGCTCGGGTCTCGAAACAAATCACATATTTGGACTCAGGGGAGAATGGGTAAACAGGATTTGGTCCTAATTTTGGATTTTGACTATGTGGGTCTACGTTGACTTTTTCAAATATGTTAAAGATCGAACGTTTTTAATGCTAGGGTAGTTTCTAAAGCTTGTTTTAACTTATTTGAACATTAATTGGCTAGATATGAGTAGTTTGAAAGCCTGTGCTAAAGAAAAGACGGTATTGGAGTGTTGATTTGTGTCGAAAAGAGGTAAATATCTTGGTTAATGTTGATTTGAGGGAATTATGATGTAATTGTGCCTAATTGCTATGCGTTATACGTTTCGGGGGCGGCGTATATGCAAGGTGACAAGTGTATGCATTTGCTATAGGATGAGCAAGTGGGTAGAACTAGTTATTTACATTTCGTTGCTTCATGTGTTAAGTTTTTCATGCTTCATCTATATTGTAAGACTCTTTGACTGTTTCCATTCGTATTAATAGCCATGTTAAGCTAGTTGTGACATTAGTTAGTAATACTATTGAATTGTTGATTTGGCTATTGGTGCAAAGTTATGATTATTCCCTATGTGGCAAGCTATGTTCAATCACTCGTCTTGATATTGTTAGTGCTTCGCACCTTGCTTGGTATTGCTTTACATATTTATGCTTGGTAAAGAAGAGAGAGTTGCACGAAAGGTATGTTGAATCATTGCATGAAGGGTGTTGTCGTGCTCGAAAGGAAGAGTGAATATGTACGAAGAGCGTTTTCTTGCTTGCTATTATGTTATACTTGTGAAGTTGAGAGTAAACACACGAAGGGTGGTGCCATTTTGTTTGTTGATATCTCTTGTTCCTTATTTTTCTATATAGGCTGGAGATTTGGCTATGTTGTTTCTTGGTTATTTTTGAAAGGTTTGTTTGGAGTTGCTTTTAGAAGCATAAACTATGATTTACTTTAGTCATTTTTTTCTTTATTTTTCTCGTTCTATATCTTCTTGATTTTATGCTTGTTATTTTTCTCTCCTGATATTTATCTTTTCATCTTACTTGTTATTGTACTTGTTATCTTGTTGTTATATCTCTCATTATTTTCTCGTTACTTAACTACACATGCTTATCTGTAGGTGTCTTGTATTAGCCTCGTCACTACCTCGTCGTAGTTAGGCTCGACACTTGCAGAGTACATTGAGTCTGTTGTACTCATACTACACTTCTTCACTTCTTGTGCAAATTTTGGTGTTGGTTCCGATGGTACTTAGAGGGCGGATTAGCTTGTTGGTTGAGGAGACTCGAGGTAGTATTGCATTATCGTTCGTAGGCCTTGTAGTCATCTATCTCATAGTCCCATTACTATTTATTTGGTTCCAACAGTGTATTGTTTATTTCAGACTTTGTATTTAGTAAATCTGTAGATGTTCATGTACTTAGTGACTCTAGTTCCTGGGAGGTATTAGGTGGTCGTGGGTTCTAGATTTGATATATTTCTTCTGAGTTCTATTTTATATTTATGATATCATGTTATTTTACATTTGTATTGCCTTTATTATTGTTACTTACTTTCTTGCCTAGAAAGCGATGTTAGGTACCATCACGACTCTTTGGTAGGGACTTTTGATTATGACAAATTGGTATTAGATCTCTAGGTTGCATAGGTCTCACAAGTTATGATCAATCTTAATCAAGTCTTGAGGATCAGTACAAAAACGTCTGTACTTATCTTCTAGAGGCTATAAGGCTTTACAAAACTTCATTTTCTATTTGTATCGTGCATTTTTCTCTTATTCTTTCACAGATGGTGTGGATACGTGCTTCATCTATAGCTGATCAGGAACGAAGCCCCAGATTGCAGCCACTACCAGGGGTAGGGGCAAGGGTAGAGGTAGAGGTAGAGCTCAGCCTGGATCACACACCGTGTTGCCCATAGTCGAGTCCGAGTTAGCTCTAGATGATGAGATTCTAGTTCACGTCAAGAAAGTATAGCTGGCTCACTTCTCAGAGGGGTTTATTGCTACTCCAGTACTACAGGATGTCTTGGTCCGTATAGTGGGCTTTATGGAGAGTATGACTTAGGACGGTGTGTTTCCTATGGACCAAACTGCTTCTCAGGCTGGGGGGAGGAGTTCAAACTACTGCAACTCATACCGTACAGAAGATGGCCCATGGTTATCTGACCTCAGGAGTTCTACACGTTTGGGGTGGTTCATCAGATGGCCCATGGCCTGCGATGTTAGCTAATGAGCTAAAGAAATTGAACAGGTTCACCAAGTTGTATCCCTTTTTCTTCAGCTGTGTGCCTTCAGAGGATGCCCATGACTTCTTAGACCATTGCCATGAGATCTTGTGCAACCTGGGACTAGTTGAGTCCAATGTAGTTGATTTCATTGACTTTCAGATGCATGGTTCAACCAAGAGGTGGTGGCATATTTATGAGTTGGGCAGGCCAGCAAAATCACCTCCTCTTACATGAGCTCAGTTTTTGTAGTTATTCTTGGAGAATTTTATTCCCCTCACTCAGAAAGATGAGTTGCACATCCAGTTCTAGCGCCTTCAATAGGGTTGCATGACAATTAACAAATATGAGACTTGATTTGTTGATTTGCCTCATCATGCAGATATGCTGATCCCTACTAAGAGGGAGAATATACGGTGGTTCATAGGGGTCTTACATATGGTATCAAACTTCAGATGACTAGGGAGGCCGAGAATAAGATTTCCTTCACTCAGGTAGTGGAGAATGCAAGGAGGATTGACCGCATTAGAGGCTAGGAGAGAGACGTCCTATAATAAGATGCCTCGTCATTTTGGATATTTTAGTGGTGCCTCGTATGGAGGTAGGGGTCCCTTTGGAAAGACCATTCTATCAGGCGGGTACAATCAGCACTCCTTGTCACACACGGTACATCAGGAAGCCATAGTGTTTATGGGTGGCGTTTTGAGCAGCCAACATTCAGTGCACCTCCAGCTCCCATTTGTACACCTCTGATGCGGAGTTACCATGGTGGTTATTTAGGTCATCAAGGATAGCTCCAGGTTCAGCAACCACGTTAGCATAGGGGTTGCTTTATGTGGGGGATTTAAGGCACGTTGTGAGGTTTTGCACTAGGTCGCAACACAATATGCCACAGTAGGATACTCGTATCATAATCCCAACACCAGTTGCTGCACCAACCACTCAGCGAGCTAGGAGAAGGGATCAACTAGCTAGGGGTGAAGGCCAACTAGTGAGAGGTAGAGGTCATCCAACTAGAGGTCATCGTATAGGTGGAGGACAGACTTGTGGGGTTCAACCCCGCTATTATGCATTTCCCAAAAGGCCTAAGGAAGAGTCGTCTAATGCAGTCATTACATATATTATCTCTATCTATCATAGAGATGCTTTGGTGTTGTTTGATCCGGGTTTTAAATATTCTTATGTGTGTTCATATTTCGCATCACACTTGAGTAATCCTTGTGATTCTCTGATGATCTTTCTCTGTGCGTACAACGGTTGGAAATTTTATTGTAGTAGAACGAGTGTATCAGCCTTTTGTTGTTACTATTAATGGTTTTGATACTATAGTTGATCTCTTATTGTTCGATATGGTGGATTTTGAGGTTATTTTAGGTATTGATGGGTAGTACCCATATCACATCATCTTGGATTGTCATGCCAAGACCACGACTTAAGCCATGCCGGGGTTGCTTAAATTTGACTAGAGAGGGACCCTCGGTCATTCTATTAGCAGAGAGGTCTCAATCTTGAAGGCTCAACGTATGGTAGCGAAGAGGTTCTTAGCATATTTTGCTTGAATTTGGAATTCCAACACAGATATTCCTTTTATGGATTCAATGCCGATGGTGAGGGAGTCTCCAAGGGTATTTCCTGCAGACTTGTCGAGCATTCTGCCCGATAGGGATATTGAATTTTGCATTAATTTGGTTCTGGGCATTCAACCTATTTCTATCCCACCATACTCTAGCCAAGTTGGAGGAACTAAAAGAGCAATTACATGATTTTCTTGATAAAGGATTTATTAGGCCGAGTGTGTCACCTTGGGGTGCACCGATATTTTTTGTAAAGAATAAGGACAAATCGATGAGTATGTGCATTGACTATTGGCATTTAAACAAGGTTACCTGTTTACTGTAAAAATGGTAACAACAATTAAATTTGTAAATGGGACTCTAAAAATACGTGATCTATTTTATGCTAGTTGTTAGAGCAGTTGATGCTAGGGGTGTGAAGTATAACGATGAGATATAAGCTAAACAGGGCAGTAATCAAACCGAGGGGCTTGCTGTCGGGCTTCAGACCAGTCGATGTAGGGCCTCGGGTTCAATATCCGGCTCGAGCTCGAGCTACCGGGAGTAACCGGGAAAGGGATATATGTTAGAATATGATTAAAGAAGGCTCTTTATGGCCAATACCAAGCATTAAACGAAGCACAAATATGAAAGCAATAAATGCTGAGAGTGGACTCGAGCGAGTAAGAGCGAGTAAGTTAGAGAGAAGAAGGAGACAAAGATATTATTGATCTTGTGTAGAATAGTTGGAGCAACAACAACCCCTTACAAAGTGGTGTGAATTCCATTTATATAGGAGGGGGACCCGATTATATTACAACATAAATTAATTATAAAATCATGGAGATGGGACGGCTAGACATGACGCCTCGACATAGGCTCTGGGTAGGCCGGCTCTTGTCAGACTTAGCCGCGTGCCTTAGGAACTCCCCCTTTTGCTCTAGCCTAGATCTTCATCTTCTTTGAGTCGGGTCTCGATGAGCCCTGAGGGAGGGACTCGGTCGCAACTCCACATCCTTGGGGTCTCGATATATTCTTCCTAAGTGGCTTGATAGCAAGAAATTAAGCCCTCTGATTTCGCCGCACACAAAGAGTCTCCGCATTTCCCAGAACAAAGCGATGGGAAATGATTCTGACACCTGACTCCACGAGCTTCTCACGGTGATGTCATACTGATGATGCAACCTGTGGTGCGAGTTTTGCAACAAGCTAGATGTCCCATGGACTTGTGTATTTGACATTATTCAATGCATTGTCGATTCCCGTTCTCCAAAATGAAAGTACCGCCGTCGATTCGGTTCTTCAAGAATGTAGTAATTACGTCTGCTGTGAGTCTTCCAAAGCCTCGATGGCCATGTCGTTGCCCCTTATAAATGGGGGTGTTGATCACCATATACGGATTCTACGGCTTCAAGATCATCTGGCATTGTTTCGATAGGCTGTGTCGTGGACCTTTGTTGGAGCTCGACTATGCTGTTACGCTGCTGTTAAGGTTGTTATTGCGTCTGCTGTCGCTACCCTTATTTGCTCCAAATGATGACATACGGGGGTCGACTTTTCTTGCTCGTGAAAAGCTCTTCGGATTATATACCGCTGCTCAAAAGGGGACTCGAATTATACACCGCTGCTTACCTTCATACCCCGGCTCGACGTGGCGCTCCGATAACTAGGGATTTTGATACCTTTTATACTCCTTCTTTCATATGTTTTGATTAGGAATTTGTACAAAATAGTACCAAAAGTCTCACAAGTTGTGCTTGATTGCAGGTTTGATCAACAAAGTGACAAGATGTCAAAGATCAGCTCAAAAGGAGTGAAACTTCCACAAGTGTCAAAAACAAGACAAGATCAGGCAAAACAGGCCCAGTGCGGCCGCAAACCATTCTGTGCGGTCCGCACTAGGAGATTCAGAGAGGTTGATTTCCGGGCAAAGAGGCAATGCGGCCGCACTAGGTTTTGTGTGGTCCGCACTAGGTTTTGTGCGGTCCACACTGGAGTTAATGCGGCCGCACTAGATTTAGTACGGTCCGCAGACCGAAGGATCATAGAGATTGCAGATATGAAGTTCCAAGCCAATGCGGTCTGCAGTCCATTCTGTGTGGACCGCACTAGAAGCCTCCACGGCCGCAGTCCATTCTGTGCGGTCCGCATTGCCCGAGTTTAGAGAGCTGTGTTTTCAAGATCAGAGCCCTAGTGCGGCAGTACTCCATTTTGTGCGGTCCGCACGAACCCGTAAGGGTATTTTTTCAGATTTTCAGCTTAGTATAAATAGCTTCTTTTTCCATTTTTAGGGTATCAGATAGTTTTGTAATGTAGCTGCGCTCGTGGGTTCGACTTTCTCAGCCATTTTGGGCAATTTTATCTAATTTTCATCATTGAATCTTATTATTTACCTTAGTGATTAATTAATATGAGTTGTTCTTCATCTATTTCTTGCTTTCTTCTTTAATTATGAGTAGCTAGACCCATAAGCTAGGGTTGTGGCTCAACCCTAGTGTGGGTAATTGATGGGTCTTGTATTTTAGGGCTAGATTGATTATGAGTGTTTGATATTTGGGCCAATTTCAAGGTTAATTGCTGAATTAGTGGTTGCAAACACTAGTTTGTGTTTAGTTGACTAGGGCTCTTCTTGAGAAAGAGAGCCTAAATCTCCGAAATTGGTCCAACAAGGAATTGGGGCATACTCAAGAGATTGATAGACCCAATTAAAGGGTTAAACCTCGAGAGAGTAATACCTGACTTGAACCCTAGTTGCTTGTGCAAATTTGCATACCCAATTGGTTTTGAGAAAGTCAATTCAGGAAAAATCACTTTAACCACGGAAAGGTGTAGAGTGGGTAATATCGTGCAACGGTTATATCATACCCCCCAATTATGTCAATCGTGTTTTAGATTCAATTACTCGTCAATTAACCACCTAGTTTAAAGTCATTACCCTAGTACCTTTTAAACCATTTGAACAACCTTTTTAGTTTAACTCTTAGCTTAATCTAGTTGCATTTACCATTTGTATTTTGATAATAGTAGAAGTAAAAAGAAAACCCCAAAAATGAGTAGAAGTGTAATTTGGAACACATACGCAACTCTACACTAGATAGATACTCGATTCCAAATTATATCTCTCTCTGGAAATTGATCCCGACCCTAAATCGGGCAAAAGATACTCCAACCCTTTCTTGCTACTCAATAGCAGTGCGAAGTAGGCCGCGATCACGTTTTGGCACCGTTGCCGGGGAGCTAACGGTTTTGGCTATCTATTTTGTTAGTTTTGTGTATTGTTCTTCTTTGTTACTTACTTGTTTGTGTCACAACTTAGGAACCAAATGGCAGCGAACAACGCTAATGACCCTCTTGGAAACGTGATTGCAGGGGAGGAGGTAGAGGCCAATCGGTACCAAATCCGGGTGGACAAATTTATCTTGGCAGCTGACTTTGTGATCTTGGACTACGAGGTGGACTATGAAGTTTCTATCATATTGGGAAGACCTTTCCTAGCTACGGGGAAGGCATTGGTTGATGTGGAAGCAGGGCAACTCACCTTCTGAGTGGGTAATGAAAAGGTGGTCTTTCATGTGTGCAAGTCTATGAAGCAGCCCAACAGTACTGAGGCGTGCTCTTTTGTTGACCTAGTCACAACAGTGATAATTGATGACACCAGTGCAATGATCAATGTGGAGGACCTATTGGAGGTCGTATTGTTGAATCTTGATGTCAATGAGGATGCAAGCCCAGTGGAGTGCGTGAATGCTTTACATGGAATGGGCTCTTTTTCTTATGAGCCTAGGAAATTGTCTTTGGATCTCGAGAATAGAAAGACTCCACCAACTAAACCTTCAATTGAGGAACCTCCGGTGTTGGAGCTGAAACCACTGCCTCCATACCTCAGGTATGAGTTCTTAGGCTCAAATACTACTTTGCCAGTTATTCTTTCTTCTTGCCTTACTAACATGAAGGTTAATGCCACATTGGCGGTGCTTCAAAAGCGGAAAAAGGCAATTGGATGGACTTTAGCTGATATTCGGGGAATAAGCCCCGCATTCTGTATGCACAAGATTATTCTGGAAGATGATGCAAAGCCCTCCTTGGAGCATCAAAGGAGGTTGACCGAGGCAATGCACAAAGTTATGAAAAAGGAGGTGATCAAGTGGTTGGATGTCAGGGTTGTATACCCCATCTCTGATAGCTCGTGAACTTCATCGGTACAATGTGTACCGAAGAAGGATGGCATGACCATGGTTACAAATTCCAAAAATGAGTTGATTCCTACAAGAATCGTCACCGGTTGGAGGGTATGCATGTAATACTGCAAGTTGAATAAAGTGACCCGCAAGGATTACTTTCCTTTGCTTTTCCTTGACCAAATGTTAGACCGACTTGCTGGGCGTGCCTTCTGCTGCTTTATTGGATGGGTATTTTGGGTACAACCAAATCTTGATTGCTCCGGGAGATCAGGAGAAGACCACATTCACTTGTCCATATGGCACTTTTGCCTTCTCTAGGATGGCTTTTGGATTGTGTAATACATCGGCTACATTTCAGCGATGTTTGATGGCCATTTTCACCGATATGGTGGAAGACATTTTGGAGGTGTTCATGGACGACTTTAGTGTTGTGGGGGATTCATTTGATGAGTGCTTGAAGAATCTTGATAGGGTGTTGGCCCTTTGTGAAAAAACCAATCTTGTCCTCAATTGGGATAAATGACACTTTATGGTGGAAGAAGGAATAGTTCTTGGGCATAAAAGTTTGAAGCATGGCATTGAGGTGGATAAAACAAGTATCGATGTGATTTCAAGGCTCCCTCCCCCTACATCTATCAAGGGAGTTTAAAGTTTTCTTGGGCATGCGGGGTTCTACCGGAGATTTATCAAAGCCTTTTCTAAGGTAGTGAATCCCTTGTGCAAGTTGTTGAAAAAAGATGCTAAGTTCGTGTTTGATGACAAGTGTATGGAAGCCTTTGAACTTCTCAAGCATAAGTTGACCACCACTCCTATCATCACCGTGCCTAATTGGAGCTTGCCCTTTGAGCTCATGTGTGATGTGGGCGATGTTGCGGTTGGGGCGATTTTGGGTCAAAGAGTGAACAAAATGTTTCATCTAGTGTACTATACGAGCAAGACAATGAATGATGCTCAAGTGAACTATACAGTGACCGAGAAGGAACTTTTGGCTATTGTGTTTTCTATGGAAAAATTTTGGCCGTATCTTATGGGTGCTAAGGTTATTATTCATACTGACCATGCCGCACCCCGGTACTTGATGACGAAGAAGGACTCCAAAGCTAGACTGATGCGATGAGTCTTGTTACTTCAAGAGTTTGATTTGGAGATTGTGGACCGAAAAGGTAGTGAGAACCAAGTGGCGGACCACTTGTCCCGCTTGGAGGAGGGGAGGCCTCGTGATGGCCTAGAGATCAATGATTCATTTCCCGACGAATAACTCCTTTTGGTGTCAATGAATGATATGACATGGTTTGCCGATGTTGCTAATTTCCTTGTGACTGGTATAATCCCGTGTGAGCTCTCTTCTAACATAGCAAGAAGCTCAAATGGGATAGTTTGGATTTCTATTGGGATGAGCCATACTTGTTCAAGATTTGCACGGATGGCGTGATCCGAAGGTGTGTCCAGGAGGAAGAGCAATTGAGTATCTTGGAGGCTTGTCATTCCTCCCCCTATGGTGGACATCATAGCGGGGCAAGGACAGATTCTAAAGTTCTTAGTTGTGGGTTTTATTGGCCAACTTTGTTCAAAGATGCGGGTGATTTTGTGAAGGGATGAGACGAATGCCAAAGAGCGGGTAGAATTTCGAAGAAAGATGAGATGTCTCTCAATACAATTCTTAAGGTTGATATTTCTGATGTATGGGGCATTGATTTCATGGGCCCATTTGTTAGCTCTTGCGGGAACATTACATTCTTGTGGCGGTTGATTATGTTTCAAAGTGGGTTGAAGCCGTGGCTTTGCCCAACAATGAGGCCCGGAGTGTTGTTGCATTTCTCAAGAAGAGCATTATTACAAGGTTTGGTACTCCTCGTGCAATCATAGGTGATGGGGGGTCTCTTTTTTGCAATAGATCTTTCGACACTTTGCTTTCAAAGTATGGTGTCAATTACAAAGTTTCTACCCCCTATCATCCTAAAGCAAGTGGTTAAGTTGAAGTCTCCAATAGGAAAATAAAAAGAATATTGTAAAAAACGGTTAATGCAAATAGGACCGATTGGTCGAAGAAGTTAGATGACGCTCTATGGGCTTATAAGACTACTTACAAGACTCTGATTGGTATGTCTCCGTATCAGTTGGTGTTTGGGAAAGCTTGCCATCTACTGGTTGAGTTAGAGCACAAGGTCATGTGGGCTTTGAGGAAAGTAAATCTTGAATGGGATGTTGCAGCCAATCTTCTTGTGGAGCAGCTTAATGAACTTTATGAATTTCGATTCCATGCCTACTCCAGTTTGTCCTTGTACAAGGACAAGATGAAGTACTTTCGTGATAAATATGCTTGTGAATAGGAGTTTAAAGTAGGTGATTTGGTTCTATTGTTCATTTCCCTGTTACGTCTGTTTCCGGGTAAGCTTAAATCAAAATGGAGCGGATCGTTTGAAGTGGTGTTGGTGACCCCTTTTGGTTCTCTTGATTTGAAAAACAAAAATGGAGAGGTATTCAGAGTTAATGGGCACCGGGTCAAGCATTATATTGGAAAAATTGATGACAACCATGTGGTGGCACTTCTTCATTTCAAATGATATGATAGTAACCTGCGTCGTGCCGCGATGTTAAATCAGGCGCTTTTTGGGAGGCAACCCATGTGTTTTTCTTCTTGTTTTTTTATTCTCTTTGTAGTATAGGATTGATTTTTGGCCTAACTGGTTGTGAGATGTTACAGGGTTGTGTTGATGCAGTGCATGACTTAGTGGAAAAAAGTGGCAGGTCTCTGAAGTTGTTAATGCGTGAGCACTACATTTAGTGCGGACCGCACTGGTGAGGGTGAAATGTAGACCTCTCTGAAGTTTGCCACTGCAGCCGCACTACATTTTGTGCAGTCCGCGGTGGAGCACTACGGCCGCAATCCATTTTGAGCGGACCGTAGTGTGTTGCCTCTTCAAGCTTGAAAATAGTTGTGCAGTGCAGACCGTTGTCCATTTGTGCGGTCCGTACTAGTTGGTGAGACTGGGCCCCAGGTCCTTTTCTATAGATATGGCCTGAGGCCCTCCTTTTACCATTTTCGAATCTTTGGATCTCAGAAGCTCTAAGACATTGTTCATCACTTCCCTTGCTTGTAACTAATTGTTTGGACTCGTTATTATTCATTTCATCTCATATCTGGTACCATTACATTCCTTTTACTTGTTCTCTTTTGTTAATTTCTTTTAATTTGTGTTTTTTTGCTTTCCTTTCTCTTCTTCCCGTATTTTTTTGTGAGAAAAATTAGGGTAGTTAATCTTTGGATTAATATAGACATAGTTAGTTACATATGCTGGGCAAACTCTTAGGGACAGGATTTGGGTGTTAATTAAGCTTAAAATAAAAAATCCATGAACCCTAATTTAGTGCCACAGCAGGGCACTCAGTGCGGACCGCGGTCATTTTTGTGTGGTCCGCAGTGCCCCTGTGCGGTCCGCAATACCATTTTGTGCGGACCGCACTATTTATTGTTCTGAAAGCTGAACCTCAGGGAATGCGGCCATACTACATTTTGTGCAGACCGCATTGCCCTTTGTGCGGTCAATACTGCTTGGATACAGAGAATGGGTAGTCTGAACCCCATCTCTGTGCGGACTGCATGGCCATTTTGTGCGGTCCACATTGGCCCCTATGCGGCCGCACACTATTTTGTGCGGTCCACACTGGGTGACTTCTGCAACATGTCTACAACTTTTCATTTCTGATTCTGCAACTTTGTTCTTAACTGCTGCAACTAATACTAACAAGTCTTTTTGGATTGTGTTTGCAGACAATGGTGAAACAGCAAGGTAAAGGATCTAAACAACCAGGCAAAGGTGAATCCTCCCGGAGAGGGAAATAGAAAATGAATAAACTCACTCCCCAAGCCAGGCAAAACATCAAAATCATGAGAAAGATGATTAAAGCAGCTGATAGAGCCACTGACATGTCGGGGAGTGAGTACGAGCCCTCCCGAAGATCTCTTCAGACTCCGTGCCAGAATACATCCCTGACTGGCCGGAGAGGAACAGACTAAGAGACACACCTCCAGCATCCCCCACTGCCCAAGCGTCAGTGATTGTATCTTCTGGGTTGTTTGAGGGCTCAGCAGCAGGTAGTTGGGATGAATACTCCACCTCTCCCACAGCTTCATTATCTGGAGTGGGTGCAGTAGGTGATGAGGGGGAAGTAGGGGGAGAAGGAGAAATAGGAGAAGGAGGTGAACCACAGGTGGGGGGGTATTACTAGAACTAGGAAGCTGGAGGTGTGGCAGGACCGATTTGTTAGTGAGGTAGCATATCATAAATTCCGGGAATGGTGGCCGGTGAGAAAGTTGATCTCGGAGAGGAGTTTTGAAGATAGAGACTTGCTACCTCACAACCCCAATGTGAGGAGATAGTTTAGGGCGAGAGTAGGCTGGGAACAAGTGTTCCTTGCCAACAAACACTTGGTCAAGGAATTCTACACCAATGTTGCCCACATCAAAAAGGGCTCCAAGGTGACCAAGGTTCGAAACCTGAAAGTGTTGTTTGACAGGAAGATAATAAACTATTACCTTGGCTTCAATGAGGAGGATGAGACCCTATACATGGAAAAAATGGAAATGGGCGAGGAGGTCCGTCCCTAGCTAGCATAATACTTGGCAATCCCGGGTACCACCCTTGACTGGTTGATTGCGGGCGTTAAGATTCTGAGATGTAGTCTGAATTTCGAGGCACGGGGTGGGAGACATTTGTATGTAGCAGGTTGGACCCCACAACAGATGATAACTCCCTACCTCTTCACCGGGCAGTTTTGGTGGCGTCGATCATGGCAGGGTACCCAATAAATGTGGGGAATGTGATGTCAAGAATTATTACAATAGTGGGTGTTGAGCATGACAGAAACTACCCGTTCCCCAGTTTTCTCACTATGTACTTCTGGGATCTGAGAGTGGAAAAGAGGCCCTTCGACATCAAAGTCAAAGAGAAGTCCCCTTTTTCCTGGTACAACATGCAGGGGGATGATAACCCCAAGAGCAAGAATTTCAAGGCTACAGTTACTGCTCTAGCTGGCCAGTCTGAAGAGCGAGTTGTGGTAGTGACTCCTACTGAGCCTGCCTCTACTTCTACTGCTATCCCTCCTGGTCCATCCACCTCAGCGGGCCCGAAGATTCCATCCTCCCGTGCATATCCTATTACTGCCCACCGATTGAGCTAGGCACTTCTTAGTATCAACAACTGGATGCAGAGTACGTCTTCCAGTTGTCTACAGTCACTACTATGGTAGAGGCTCAGCCGGCACCTCCACCCCCGCAGGTTCCCCAGCCGATAGAGGATGCTCTCAAGGAGATACTAGACAACCAGAAGAAAATCCTCTACACTCAGAAGGTGCTCACAGATGCAGTTGCTTCACACAGCCAGTCTCTCAAGGAGCTTGCTAGGGAGCACAAGAAATACAGGAAGACGCAGGCTTCCAAGGAGTCCGTGAAGGCTCTGAGGGTTGATGTTGACCGGTTGAAGGCAGACCAGTTGACTTTTGACTTATTGCTCGACGATCCTATGCCAGCAACTCATCCCCAGCTAGAGCAGTCATAGAGGCCTCCAAAGAGAAAGAGGATGATTCCAGAGCGGACGATGCAGTCATCCAGTTGGCAGACCCACCGGAGACCTCCTCCTATCAGCCACAGGATGCACCTCAGGAGCCTGTCTAGGCCTAGGTCCCAGCAGCACAGCAACAGGCCACAGGGAACTAGTCTGAGGTTCCCGAGCACAGTAAGGACCCAGGGGCCACTCAGGAGCCCATGCAGGCAAACATGCCATAGGGAGTTTCTACATCATTTTCCCTTTCTCTTTTTGGTGCTTTATTTAGTTTAGTTGGCATTGGGGACAATGCCAACTTTCATTTCAGGGGGTAGGCCCTACTTTTGATGGATTCATTCGGATGATTGTATATATTTGACATTTTTTATGCTTTCTTGATTTCTCATCTTTGGTCTGTATATAATTTTGACATTTTGTTACATTTATCGTACTTTTAGTTTACTTTGGGTCTGTATATAAAGTTATGTTACATTATACATATTCATCACATCTATTGTATATTCGACAAATCCCCTCTTGTATATATTCATTTTACTTTCCACAACTTTTCGTTCTAGCTTCTTATTTATGCTCGTAGCTTCTTATTTTGAAAGTTTACAATAAGCCTTTGGTTTTTTTAATGCCACGGTTCTTTTCAAAGGTGGAGTTTTGTGTGAACCGAGTGGCTCTTCCCAATGATGGATGGTGTGACAAGCTTATTAAGGGTTTGAGTCTGTTTTTCTTTTTGTTTTTAGTAGCTAGTAGTTAAGGATGCCTCAAGAAAAGCTTCACTTAGGCCTAGCACATTTGCCTTTGATCTTATGGTCAAAAACAAATTGTTGTGTTTAGGATGGTGAAAGTAGTGACCTTGAGACTCTTGTATTGACCGATAATCATCAAGTGGTTTTTCAGGACCATTGTTTGCTCAAATATTATCTAAGGTCGTTGTGGGCCCCCGACTCTATGTCTTTAGCAATCCCATAGCTTGTGTGGTGAGTAATCGCATTGCAAGTCCAATTCCCGAGCCATTGGTCTAGAACTTGCCCTGAATGTTTGTTGAGGCGAAATCCTAAGTGAATTTTGACCTGAGACATGATTATAGGCTCTCCTTGGTCCAAATGATAGCTTGAACACTTCCATAACCTACCAATGATAAGATCCCCAGTCAACCCTTTTGAGCCTTAGACCTTTTCTTTTCAAGACCCATAACACAAGCCTATACCCGTTCTAAAATATACCCTCTCTTGGCACCCGATCTAAAAATATAAGTTTAGGGGGGAAGGGAGACTGTAGCAAAGTGGTAAAAAGGCACAGAAATAAGGAAAAGGAAAGTCAATGAAAAAGAAAGAAAAAGCAAAAAAGACAAAAAGAATGTTCAATATGAAAAAGAATAAAAAGGTATTCAAGAAAAGCAATGAATGAAAGGTGTAGAAAGTTGCAAATGGAGAAACGATTTGAAATGTATAAGAAAGAGTGGCAGTGTGTCTCTCTAACACCTTAGAAAGAAGTGAAATGACTCAAAGAGTCAAGTGAATGTGTGCCAAATGAAGAAAAAGAAGTTCTTAAGAGAAGATGGAACCTACTTAGACCAAACATTTCCTACCCTGAACCAAAAGCCTTCACCATGACTACACAAAATCCCTATTTGATCTTGAGTTGAATGCAACTTACATTAGTGGTGACTTACATAATGGTCAAGCATATGGTACTTAGAGTCGGACTTGTGACTTTTTCTTGAGAGAGATGAGTAAACTTCCATTAACCTCGTTTTGAGTGCCACTATTCTAAATATGAGGTTTGCTTAGGGAGAGTTGAGGATGTGTGAATTTGGGTTCCACAATAACCAAAGTAATAGAAAGAGTTATTTGATGTGTTGACTCAACACTTGATGCTCTTGTTTCACACTTAATCCATGGTGTTTAAAAGAGTAAAAATTTTTAATGATTCATTTGTATTGAGGGAAATTGTTAGTCCCAATTGATGCTAGACGAGGTCACTTTAGGATAGCTAAAATTTTCTTGGATGTTCTCTTAAGGTGTGGGTCTTATTTTGTTTGCTTAAGGACAAGCAAAGGCTTAAGTTTGGGGAGTTGATAACTAGGGATTTTGATACCTTTTATACTCCTTCTTGCTTATGTTTTGATTAGGAATTTGTACAAAATAGTTCCAAAAGGCTCAAGTTGTGCTTGATTTCAGGTTTGATCAACAAAGTGATAAGATGTCAAAGATCAGCTCAAAAGGAGTGAAACATGCACAAGTGCCAAAGAGAAGACAAGCTCAGGCAAAACAAGCCCAGTGCGGCCGCACACCATTTTGTGGGGTTCGCACTAGGAGATTCAGAGAGGCTGATTTCTAGGCAAATGGGCAATGCGGCCACACTAGGTTTTGTGCGGTCTGCACTGGAGTTAATGCGGTTGCACTCGATTTAGTGCAGTCTACAGACCTAAGGATCAGAGAGATGCCAGATGTGAAGTTCCAAGCCAATGCGGTCCGCAGTCCATTCTGTGCGGACCACACTAGAAGCCTCCACGGCCGTAGTCCATTTTGTGCGGTCCGCATTGCCTGAGTTCAGAGAGCTGTATTTTCAAGATCAGAGCCCTAGTGCAGCCGCACTCCATTTTGTGCGGTCCACACTAACCCTGTAGGGGTATTTTTGTCCAGATTTTTCAGTTTAATATAAATAGCTTCTTTTTCCATTTTTAGGGTATCAGATAGTTTTGTACCGTAGCTGCGCTCGTGGGTTCGACTTTCTCATCCATTTTGGGCAATTTTATCTACTTTTCATCATTGAATCTTGTTATTTACCTTAGTGATTAATTTATATGAGTTGTTCTTCATCTATTTCTTGTTTTTCTTCTTTAATTATGAGTAGCTAGACACATAATCTAGGGTTGTGGCTCAACCCTAGTGTAGGTAATTGATGGGTCTTGTATTGTAGGGTTAGATTGACTATGGGTGTTTGATATTTGGGCCAATATCATGGTTAATTGCTGAATTAGTGATTGCAAACACTAGTTTGTGTTTAGTTGACTAGGGCTCTTCTTGAGAAAGAGAGCCTAAGTCTCCGAAATTGGTCCAACAAGGAATTGGGGCGTACTCAAGAGATTTATAGCCCCAATTAAAAGGTTAAACTTTGAGAGAGTAATACCCGACTTGAACCCTAGTTGATTGTGCAAATTTGCATACCCAATTGGTCTTGAGAAAGTCAATTCGAGCAAAATCACTCGAACCACCGAGAGATGTAGAGTGGGTAATATCGTGCAACAGTTATATCATACCCCCCAATTATGTCAATCTTGTTTTAGATTCAATTACCCGTCAATTAACCACCTAGGTGAAAGTCATTACCCTAGTGCCTTTTAAACCAGTTGAACAACCCTTTTTAGTTTAACTCTTAGCTTAATCTAGTTGCATTTACCATTTGTATTTTGATAATAGTAGTAGTAAAAAGAAAACCCCAAAAATGAATAGAAGTGTAATTTGGAACACATACACAACTCTACGCTAGATAGATACTTGATTCCAAATTCTAGCTCTCTATGGAAATTGATCCCGACCCTAAATCAGGTAAAAACTACTCTGACCCTCTCTCGCTACTCAATAGTAGTGCGGAGTAGGCCGCGATCACACTCTTCCCCGAGCTGGTAGCTTGCACGGCTAAATGTTCCAAAAAGTGGATTCTAAGTAGCCATGCAAGCGAGGCCGAGGCTCACCCGGTCTGCTGTCTCTTTGAGGTTCTCTTTGCAAGCAACGGTCCTCGACCTTCGACGAGTTATGGCATTTTTTTATCCCTCCCTGCTTCTTGCCCTATCCTTTGGGGATACAAGTATGGAAGGCCGGGATGAGGCTTTTGAAGATGCATGCCCAGAGGCGCTTGTTGCAGGAGGTGGACCTTCAAGAGTAGACCAGTTTCTAGGCTTTTACCATGCGTGTGCACCCTTTTGTTTCTTCCTTTCTGCGTAAGAACCCCTTGCAGGCTTTTGCAATTGGTATGTAAGGACCCTTCGAGGGCCGTTGTAGCCAATAATTACCAAATATGAAAATGTTTCCTTTACTTCTGCTTTTGATTTTTGTCGTGTTCTCGTATACTCTTGTGCGTTCGCGGAAATTTTGAATGTATGTCTCTATTGACAATTGCCAATATTTTTCTGGACTTTATTCGACAGAAATGGCTCCTTTCTGAGCTCATCGCTATTCCCGGAATCAAGCCCGAAGTGGTCCGATAAACCTGGATCATCGGGGCCCTCGAGACCTATGGAGATAGAGCACCAAAGCGAAAGTCGACGTCGGGTGCTCGGAGCTTTTACTTTGAGCTTGACGTCGATAACCTTTTGAGGTGTTGTAGGTAGGCTTCTGAGGAATGGGCTATTCATATTTAGGCAATTTTCTATCGTTGGGCCCTTGTGATCGGGGCTCGAAGTGCTTATTTTTTCCTCTCGAGGGAAAACTTTGAGGTCGGGTACCACCTCGGAATTGGAGACGATATTGCTAACCCTCTGTGGCCTAACTTCTTCTTAACGGAGATATACAGGGTCAGGCACCACCTCGGGATCCATTCCGAGGTCGTTGGTCTCCCGGGGCTTATCTTGGTTAGGTGAATTGGCGTTGTATCCCGCATATACATGGGGCGGCTCTCGCTTCTTTGGAAGATACCATTATTTTATATAGTCATATTTTCGCCTTGGCATCGAGTCTTTCGTTATCTCAAGCGCAAAAAGTGTTGGCATACGTCCCTAGTTTAGTTTGTCAATTCCACCACAGTTGTGACTGCTACTTCAGGGCCTGCCTGGCAGGGAGGAGGAGAGTTCTACTCCCAGTGCTCATGATCCGCGGGAGTTTGTTCTGAAGACTATGTATTCGATAGGAGAGTAAATTTTGGAGAGGGTAAGAAGAGACTGCAAATAGGGCGAGGGGGTAGCGTTGCAGGTGCTTTCCCTGGATGAGAGTATTACAGACTCTGCATATGGTTTCTTGAACGTATATTTATACCCTTTCGCACTAGGCCCCCTTGATAGGGTCGTGCTTGGTTTCTGCCTGAAGTATAGGGTTACTTTTGGCTCAGATACATCCGTCATTTTGGCGAGTGGTGCTGATGATGAGATTCTTTACGGAGAAGGCCGGTCTTGAATTCTCGCTTAGTCACCTTGTCAAGCTGTACCAGCCCTTTCACCATCGAGACCTGCTAACCCTACGATGTTGTTTGCCCACGCCCTTCATTATTGACGATGAGGAAGATGAGGATCAAGAGTGGGTAAGTCGATTCGTCCGGGTTCGGATGGTTGACATTATCGCCGTAGAGCTCATGCCATTTCCTGAGGGATGGAATTATGCTCGTGAGTGGAGCATCTCGTGTTTTATTAGACTCGCTTATAGCAAAAACCAGTTGAGTAATTGTGTTTCCTCCTTTCCTACAGCAACATCATGGACACAGGGCGAACTTCTCGATTTTCCCGGCTGGGTTTGGAGGTTGGTAACCCATTTGACTTGCAACGAGCGTAGGTGGTGAGCTGCATCCAGGGGAAGATGGGGAGCGAAACACCAAGGTATGCGCGTATGCTGCTTTTACCTTGGCCTTTGTATGTTTGAGATTATATTTTCCTCCTTCTTTTGTATTGGATTTGCCGTTGCAGGTAACAGGCGGTTCCTTGGGGCGAGGCTGTGTTCCCCCGGAGAGGGGGAGGAGTCGTCGGCCTCCAAGCTAAGGGACGACGATGGATCTTTTAAGGGGGCTAAACATGCCCGTGTCTTCAAGGAGAGAACATCGCCCGAGCCTGCTGTTCTCGATGTCTTCGGTTCCGGACCGGTGTTTCCTCTGAGTGATTATGCCTTAACTTGGTTCTTCCAAGGCCGGAGGGGCTGGACCAACAGGAGTGTGCTCGGCCTTCGACGAAGTCTGCCAGCTTCACTTCGCGGTGAGTTTCGGCTTAGTCCTTCTGTATTTTGCATCTTCCTTTTCTTATCAAGTTTTTCTTCTGCAGACCTTTGATAGACTCAGGTCTAAGCTGCTCCGTCATGGGGCTAGGTTTTGGAAAGCTCTAGATTAGGGTGAGTCCCTTAGGATCCTTAGCAAGGAGAAGGAGGTTGAGTTGATGCACTGGCGATATGAGCCGTACCAGAGCTCGAATTATGAGAGTTATTTGATGGAGCAGGTAACCTCTTGTTGTACGCATTTTGCCTTTTGACCCTTAAGGTTAATCCTTTTGCCTATCTTAGTTGCAGAAAAAGATGGAGGTTGTGGAGTACCCTAGGGGCGAAGCCGACCGAGTTAGGAATATTTGTGGTGAACTGTGGGCTCATGTGCAGGTTCAAGCTCTAGAGGAGAAGGGTGCCTTGGCTAAAGTTCCCGCCTTCGAGGCCCAACTCCTCTTGGCTTGTGACAATTCTCCAGTTCAAGTGGATATGATTGCGAAGCTTGAGGCCGATCTCTCGAAGGTCAGGGCTGATAAAATTGATGCTCGGGACGAAGCAATATTGAGTCTGACTAAGGTTGATCAGGAGATGGTGATTCATTTAAAAGACGCTACTGATGCCTAAGCCGAGTTGAAAAGGGCACTCGATCGTGAAAAGAGGATCGAGGAATATGTTCGTTGTAGATCCCGAAGAGAGTTACTCGAAGAGATGGGCGCCAGAGGTTTTGTTCTCTCCGAGGAGTTGGCTCGTACGAGGGCGGACGAGCATAATGCTCGATCATTTCTTGCGGACATCACGGAGAGCGAAGGTAGGGTTGGTAGGCCGTAGCCTTCTGGAGCAGAGCGTAGATATTGCCATTTTGTATTTGACATTTGCGGAGCATGTTTGTAGATGGAGAACACATCTTTTGCGTATGTAAATAAAAGAAACTTGAAGCTTTATCTCTTTCTGCATTGCTTTCGACCAGGCGAGCTGGTTTTAGTGTTTGGCGAGAGCCCTATGGATCTGGAGCTCATTAGACAGGCCTAGAGGCTCTTTCATGCTCGGTCAAGTGCGATTTTTAACACGAGTATACGTTAGAGCTTTTGTGCTTTGCCCACCTGTTTTTGGGTTAAGTCTCTGAGTCATGCTTTGACTCAAGCTTTCCTAACCTTCAATCTCCTGTGCCTGCATGGGCGAACGATAACAGTTCTTACGCCTTGCCCTTGGGCATTTATATTTTAATTATTTTGGGTTCAGTCTCCGAGTCGTGTTGTGACTCTAGTTTAATTGACCCTCAAGTTTTTTGTGCCTGCATGGGTAGATGAAAATGGCTTTTATATGCCTTGGGTCGAAGTGACCTTTTAGGTATGTGGCCTTGAGGCTCGTGAAGCTGGCGACGGTGGCTCTTACGTTATGCCCTTAGGCATGTATAGTTAACTATTTTGGATCCGGTCTTCGAATTGGGTTACCACTCGAGCTCATTTTAATCCTTAAGTTTTCAATATTTTAGCTAGCGGCAGTGGTTATTACACTTTTAGTTGTTGAGACCTTTTAGCGTGTGGCCCTGAGGCTCGTTTGGCTGGCGACAATGGCTTTTACGCTTTGCCCATGGGCATATGTAGGATTTTTTCCTCTCATTATAGTCTTTTTGAAATAATTTTGACGGACCCATCGTTGGTTCGGGAAGAACCTCGATTTCAAGTCGTTAGCGGCAATGTTCGAGCACCTCGGAAGGTTTGGCTCGTAGGTTGAGTAGCTCGAAGCCTTGTGATTTGGAGCTGACATGGTCGAAGCTCGTTTGCCTGTTGAGTATAGCTTGTTTTAATCGGTTCTTTTCGAAGTAGATTCGAAGTAATGGTCTGTGATTTTGTTAGCGATGCTCAGGTATTCCCGAGTGGCGTTAATTTGGCTGGTGCAACCATTTTGACCGTAGTAATATGTGTTTGGCCGGAGCCATTTTTGATTTCGATTGATAGTTTAGGTGTTTACATCGAGGGTATGCCCTTTCGCGAGTCTTACAAATGCGACATATAGGCTAAACTTCGGGATTGAGTTTTATGCCTATAGTAAGGTCTTACAAAATTTTCATGCCTGTTGAGGTCTTACAGTTTTTCATGCCTATTAAGGTCTTACAGTTTGTCATGCCTGTTGAGGTCTTACAGTTTGTCATTCCTGTTGAGGTCTTATAGTTTTTTCATGCCTGTTGAGGTCTTACAATTTTTTCATGCATGTTGAGGTCTTACAGTTTGTTATATAAAATAGATCTGGTTAGACCGAGTCTGCCCACTCGGGGTCTTAAGGCCTCGGGTTTCACAGTGAATGGAAATTAACGACAGTCTCTAAGTCATCGAGTTTGCTTAGGCCCGAAGACCATTATTCGTGAGTTCGGAATTGCCTCGTTGGGGCCTTATGAGCATGGAGTTCCGACCCTGAGGTCGTGCAGGTGCTGGATCGTTGACGCTAAGACTCTGAGTATTTCGGGATGTACTCGATGGGGGGGGGAATCCTTGCCGAAAGCATGCCACATTTTTCTTTTTTAGAGTACGAGATGTTGAAAGATATCTTTAATTGCTTGGCATAAATACATGTTATTTCGTTGTCGTGAGCTTGGCCCGCGCGGACACAGCTTCTTTGACCATTTGGCCCAGTATATGATTTCCTATTAGAACTCGGTCTGTCGTTCCCTGGCCCCTCCTAGCGGACGGCGCCTTCAAGGGGGGCGCCCTCCTTCGTTCGGGGTTGATTGCTAAAGAAAGCCTACAAGCTTGTTGGATCCTCCTTAGGAGGCACATTGCTCCTCTTAGAACCTTGCTAGCGAGACCCTCTTCGGGGCGGAAGTCCAGCCGAGGGGAAAAAGTGCAACGGGTGCCATTAAGGCCTTGGGATCTTCGGGTAGAGTTAGCACTTCCAAACACCCTGGCCGGGTGTCTACATACATGTTAGTGTAAAATAACGAAGGAGGGAGGCAGGTTTACTTTACTGCGGGGTGCACAGACGATGTTCCGAGATTCGATATATCTCTGCTGTTTTGGAGCGAGGACTCTAGTACAACCCTCCACTATGTTTAATCGGGCATGGCCGAAGACGTGGTTCACTTACCCTTTGACTCTTTCGAGAGTGGAGATATTGGTGCAGGCAATGTGTTATATGATGCAAACATTTTCCTTGTTGCGTGTCGTTCCCTGCAGACGGTTTCAACTTCGTCCTTCGTTGGGGGTTTCATTCTTTGGCGAAGAGAGAAAGGTACCGTTTTCATGCGGTGTGTCTGCGACCGTCTGAATAAGGCTTTCATGCCTTGCGCCTCTTTTTATGATACAGGACTTCGCGTTCCGGTCTGCGCTAGCCGCGCTGACTAAGAGAATGATCATTCTTCTCATTGTCACCATGTGGAGTCTGCCAAGGATTCGAGATGTGGGTGTGATTTGGTCCATCGGTCCGAGCCACCCTATCAACCTCGGCTCGACAACATTGATCGAGCCACTTGAATTCATGAGCATATGTTTTATTTGAAATGGATCGAATGAGAAAGAAGGTTACCAATGCGTCAGTGTGAGGCCGAGATAAGGTCTCGGTGTCTTTTTTGCTGAATGTGATTGCGTCCTTGGGAATATATCCCCGAATCCGTTTTTCTCTAGTGACGAGCATTTTTACTCTCCTTTTTATGAGTTCTTGGAGAGTGTCATCGCTCCTCCACTATCGTGGAAATACGTCACGACTTATTTGCTTCGTTCTTCTTGGCCGTCTTCATTACTTGGAACTGAACTCGAGCCTGATCGTTTGACAGTTCTCGGTGGTGATTTCTATTGAGTAGCTCGGTTATTTTCTTCCTGAGCTAGTGGCCATTTTTTTCCTCGTGGCCGTGCGTGTTATACAGTTCACACACCAAGTTGTGATTCCTCTAAGAGGGACTCTACTGAGTAGGTCTAGGCCAATTGATGTCCCTGGTTTCGCTGACGGTGAACACGATGTCTGATACAGTAATGTTGAAATTGTATCTTGATGAGCGAAGCACCCTCGCTGGCCTTGTTTCCCCATCAGATCCGACTCTATTAATGATTCCTCGAGGATATTATCATCAATCCATTCTCCGATCATTGCGAGGTATATTGCATCTCGGGGCATTCCTCCTATCTGCGGTGTACATGCGGTACCTTTCTCTGTTCGGCATTGGTTTCTTTGCCAAGAGCCTGCTTGGGTATACTAAGCCAGAGGGGGCTTCCATATGGACATCTACGACCTTGGTTTGCGACTGGTGCCGGATATGGGCATCCGACCAGATCCTGGCTGGGTACCTGATCAAGTTTTGTTTTACCTGCCTTGAAATCGTCGGGCTTGGTTTGTTTATGCTTTGATTGAAGGCCTTTACCACCCAATCATTTGAGATCGGGGGTAATCCTGTTCGTTCCATATAGGAATGAGATGTGAATTCTTGCAGCATTTCATGCTCCCTTTGCTCGGTCTTAGATGTGTCGGGCTTTCTCGTCGTTGCTTCGATGGCACCGGCGTGTGCCTTTATGGAGGAATCTGCCGGTATAGTAAGTGAGTTTATGGGGACGGGGGTTAGGCTATGGTGCCACATCACGGCCCCTTTTAGGAGCGCTTCCCCAAACCTTTTTAATAAGATGGACTCGATCTCTCGTCTTTTGTGTCATTACCTTTCACAGCGCATGTACAGGGGTAGGGAGTAATGTATTCATTAGGTCGGCGGCCCCGTTGTACTTAGGGAGTTCCGACATTATAAATTTCTTTGGAATGGGCTTTGTGGTAGCTTCCTCGGGGAACAGCCTTTGTATGAACTTCTTCGAATCCATTCCTTTGAGGACTGGGGGCACACCTGGTATATGGTCGACCCTAGAGTTGTAGGTCTCGACCTGGATGCTATCATTTTCTCACCCAATTCGATCCTTTTGGTGAGATCCTCGAGCATCTTTACTATGCATGGTCGGCTACTGATCCGTTATTGCTTGATCTCTTGGGTGCTTGTTCGGTAAGGGGAGCTGTTTCCGGCTCTGCTGTGCTGGGAGTCTTTGGATAGCTTTGTAACTGAGCGATGACCAACTGTTGTGCCTGCAACATTTCAAAAATAACACGAAGACTAACTTCCTACGCTTCTCGAGCCGGGGTGGTTTGGGCTTCCTGTTGGTCGCCGTGTTGTATGCTTTCATAGGTGTGTGAGGTTTTGTCAACGTAGTCATTCTCAACCCTGTTTACCGAGCCAGACATTTCGACCTGAAATCAAGAGATCTCGGAATAGAAAAAGTGTGAAAGATAACTTGTGTTTATGTAATGAAACCATCAATAAAATAATCACTATTATTTTTAGCCCCACGGTGGGCGCCAAATTATTTACTGTGGAAATGGTAACAACAATTAAATTTGTAAATGGGACTCTAAAAATACGTGATATATTTTTATGATAGTTGTTAGAGCAGTTGATGCTAGGGGTATGAAGTTTAACGATGAGATATAAGCTAAATAAGCAGTAATCAACTGAGGGGTTTGATGCCCGAACATTGGACTGGTCGATGTAAGGCCTCTAGGTCGATATCTGGCTCCAGATCGAGCTACCGGGAGTAACCGAGAAAGGGATAACGGTTAGAATATGATCAAATATTGCTCTTTACGGTCAATACCAAGCAATAAACGAAGAACAAGTATGAAAACAATAAATGTTGAGACTAGCCTCGAGCGAGTAAGAGCGAGTAAGTTAGAGAGAAGAAGGAGAGAGTGATATTATTGATCTTGTGTAGAATAGTTGGAGCAACAATAGCCCCTTACAAAGTGGTCTGAATTCCCTTTATATAGGAGGGGAACCCGGTTATAGTACAACATACATTAATAATAAAAGAACGGAGATGGGACGGCTAGATGTGACACCTTGACATAGGCTCTGGATAGGCCGACTCTTGTCAGACTTAGCCGCGTGTCTTAGGAACTCCACCTTTTTCTCTAGCCTCGATCTTTATCTTCTTTGAGTCAAGCCTAGATGAGCCCTGGGGAAGGGACTCGGTCGCAACTCCACGTCCTCGGGGTTTCGAGATATTCTTCCAAAGTGGATTGATAGCAATAAATTAAGCCCTCTGATTTCGCCGCATACAAATCGATGAGGATGTGCATTGACTATTGGTATTTAAACAAGTTTACCATCCTGAACAAGTATTCATTTCCTAGGATTGATGATTTGTTTGATCAGCTTTAGGGTGCCAAGGTGTTTTCCAATATTGATTTGAGATCGGGCTATCTACAGGTGAAGATTATGGAATCGGATGTCCCTAAGATAGCTTTTAGGACTCATTCTATGGTCATTACAAGTTCTTGGTGATGTCATTTGGTTTGACTAATGCTCCGAGCCTTTGTTGATTTGATGAAATAGGTGTTCAAGCCTTACTTGAATTCCTTTGATTTTTTCGTTGATGAAAATATGGTTTATTCTCGTAGTAGAGAGGAGCATAAGCAGAGCACCTGCGGATTGTGCTTCAGATTTTGAGGGATCATCAGCTCTATGCCAAGTTTTCAAAGTGTGTTTCTGGTTAGACTCAATTTCCTTCTTGGGCCATGTTCTGTCTTGTGATGGTATCAAGGTGGATCATAAGAATATTGAGGTAGTTAAAAATTGGCCATGACCTATTTCAGCTATAGAGATTCGGAGCTTCATAGGTTTGGTGGGATACCATCGCCACTTTGTGGAGGGGTTCTCATCTATTGCAGCCCATTGACCAAGTTGACTTAGTAGGGTGATGTTTTTCTCATGTTGTGATGAGTGTGAGGAGAGTTTTCAGAAGCTCAAGACTTCCTTTACTACAACTATAGTGTTGGTGCTGCCCTTAGGTTAGTGGTCTTATACTGTGTATTGTGATGCTTCACACTTTGGACTTGGCGCATTTTTTATGCAGGATGGTAGGGTGATTGCCTATGGATCTCATCAGTTGAAGATCCATGAGAAGAAACACCCCGTGCATGATTTCGAGTTGGCAGCTATTATGCATGCACTCAAGAATTCGAGGCACTACTTATACGGCATGACATGTGAGGTATACACCGATCATCAGAGTCTTCGGTATCTATTCAAGAAAAAGGATCTAAATTTAAGGCAGCAGAGATGGTTGGAGTTTATGAAAGACTATGATATCACTATATTGTAACATCTGGGGAAGGCTAATATGGTGGTTGATGCCTTGAGTAGGAAGGTGGAGAGCATGGGTAGCTTGGCATTTATACCGACTACGGATAGGCCATTGGCTATGGATGTTCATGCCTTGGCTAAGAAAATGAGGTTCAATATATCAGAGCCTAATAAGATTCATTCTTGTTTGTGGTAGAGTCATATTTGTTTGTGCAAATCAAGGCTTGCCAATTTGATGATCCTCACTTGTTGGTGCTAAAAGGAACGATGCAGCAGGGTGGTGTTAAGAAGGTTGTGATTGGGGATGATGGTGTTATGCTACTTTAGAGTTAGATTTATGTTTCGAATTTTGATGGTTTGAGAGAGTTGATCCTTGAGGAGGCTCACAACTTACAGTATTCTATTCATCCAGGTATCATGAAGATGTACCGTGACTTGAAGCTGCATTATTGGTGGCGAAAGATGAAGAAAGATATTGTTGGGAATGTCTCACGTGCTTGAATTTGCAGTAGGTAAAGTATGAACATAAAAAAAACTATGTGCTTTGATTCAAGGGTTGGTGATACCGGAGTGGAACATCACTTTGAACTTAGTGGTAGGCTTACCAGGGACTTTGAGGAAGTATGATGCTATTTTGATCATATGGACTGATTGACCGAGTCTGCGTATTTTATTTTGGTGATGACTTCTTACACTTTAGAGCGGTTGGCTCAGATCTACATAAGAGATATTGTTCCTCCGCACAGTGTGCCCATTTCTATCATTTCAGACTATGGCATGTGGTTTGCTTTATATATTTGGAGAGTGTTCAGTATGAGTTGGGCACGCAGGTGGAGCTCAGCATTGCATTTCATCGTAGATGAATGTCAAGTCCAAGTGGACTATATAGATCCTTGAGGATATGTTAAGGGCCTGTGTCATTGATTTTTGAGGCTAGTTGGACCTGTTTCTACCATTGGCAGAGTTTTCTTACAACAACAGCTACCAGTCTAGCATATAGATGTCGTCGTATGAGGCTTTATACACTAAGCACTGTCGTTATCCTATTGGTTGGTTTGAGCCCATTCAAGCTAAGATGTTGGGTACGGATTTGGTTCCTGATGCTTTAGAGAAGGTGAAGTTGATTCAGGATGACCTTCGTACAATGCATAGAAGGCAAATAAATTATACAAACATGAAGGTTCGTGATGTGACTTATATGGAGGGTGAGAATATACTTTTAAAAATTTTGCCTATGAAGGGAGTGATGAGATTAGAGAAGAAGGGTAGGTTGAGCCCGAGGTTTATTAGCCCATATGAGATCTTCGAGAGAGTTGGGGAGGTTTCTTATAGTCTTACATTGCCTCCCATCCTAGCAGAAGTACATCCGATATTTCATGCTTTTGTGCTTCAAAAGTATCATGAACATAAGTCACATGTTTTATACTTCAACATAGCGTAGCTTGATGAGGATTTAACTTATGAAGAAGAGCAGGTAGCTATTCTAGAATGACAGGTTCAAAAGTTAAGATATAGGTATATTTCTTTGGTGAAAGTGCATTGGAGAGGTTAGCCGACTGAGGAGGCTACTTGGTAGTCCGAGCTCGATATGAAGAGTAGATATCCGCACCATTTTTACCACTCTAGGTGTATTCCTATGTCCGTTCGAGGACGGATGTTTCTTTTAGAGGTGGAGAAATAACGACCTGAAAGGTCATTTTGAGTTCAAGCTCCCAATTTCATGATTTAAGACCTTTCATAGCTCTATTTGATGATATATAACTTGCGGGCATGGTCCATTTTGATTTTTGGAAAGTTTAAATATGATTTTTTAAAGAAAACTTATTTTTTGAACATGAATATGCTTAGAGTTGTCCACGGTCAATATTATTGGTAAACAACCTCAGATCGGTGTTTTGACGATTCTGGTAGGTTCATATGATAATTTTGGACTTGTATGCATGTTTAGTTGGGGTCCGAGCGAACCGAGGCTATTTTAGCGCTTATTGCGAAAAGTTGAAATTTGAAGGTATGAACTTTGAAATATTTGAGTTTTGATGCTTGATTATAGATTGTAGATGTTATTTTGATGATTTGATCTTACGAGCGAGCTTGTATGATGTTATTGTACTTGTGTGGATATTTGTATTGGGGCTCGAGGGGTTTGGGTGAGTTTTAAATTGGTTTCAGATTGATTTCTAAGACTTGAGTTATCTAGTATCGCAAATATCGCAATTGCGATGGTCAGTTTGCAAGTGCGAAACATGAATTTGCGATGCTGGTGGGAAGTTGGGTGGCGTCGCATAGATCTCTTTTGCGAGGGGTTGATCCTTCACTTTTGTGATTCTCCTGTCGCATTTACGACTTCCACAATTGCAATGTCTCTGTTTCAATTGCGAGATCTGAGGCTTATGGGCTTTTGGGTAGAAGATTAGGATTTGGTATTAAAAGATTTAGACCTCGATTTGATGTTGAATCTCAAAAAAAATCATATATTTGGCCTCGGGAGAGGATGGGTAAATGGGATTTGGTACTAATTACGGATTCGACAATATGAGCTCGGGTTAACATTTTTTATACTTTTCCAAATATATTACATATCGAATATGTCACAACCCAAAACTACCATTCGGTCATGATGGCACCTAACGCTCTTGCTAGGCAAGCCAAGCATAAAAGTAATGAATCAATATAATGAATTACAAAATAATACAAGTTTAGAAGCCAAATATCATAAATAAAGACTGCGACAATACAATAAATCCCCTAAAACTGGTAATATAGAGCTATAAGTTCTACAATAGGAGTACAGATTTGATAATATAAAATTAATATATGAACAACAATAACAATGATAGAAATGGAAACACATGCCAAGGTCTACGAAAGGATGCAACTCTATCTCGTCTCTCAGCAACTCCATAGTGATCCAATACAGCTCTTAACTAGGCCCCACACCTGGATCTATACAATTAAATACCGAGTGTAGTATGAGTACAACTAACACCATGTACTTTGTAAGTATCAGGACTAACCTCGAAGAGGTAGTCGTAAGAATCATCAATGATACTCACGTGATAAAATCTATACAAGTCATGAATACATACAAATACACAGTAGCAATACCCGAATCTATACATAGCTGCAAGTAAAGCTCATGGTACACATAGCGAAGATATGCATGGACATTAAACAAGATAGCAGTTCAACATATAGAGGATATATATATATAAAGGCAAGTCCAGTTACACAAAAAGACACATATAGAGAAGATGTGTAGTGTGTATTATTTCATTAATAGAAGTAGCATATAAAGAACATATTCATAAAAAGTCAAATATATAGGTACGGAGCCACCATATAGAGGTGATATGCAGTAAGATCACGTATAAACCCAAGGAATTTGCATAAAGAGGAGATATATAAAGACCTAACACTGATCAATTTTTCACAACTGTGTGTACGCCATCAAGGATAAACATGAGAGGACGACCCTAGGGGGATAGATCCTTATATACATGCTGCAAGGACAACTCATGTGTCATAATCAAACATCCACATAGACAACTCATGTGCCATAATTAACTCAGCCCAAGCAAACAATTCATGTGTTGTCCAACTAGTCCATTACATCGAAAGCATATACAAGAATACATATACACAGTCAATAGAGATTAAATCATGTACTTCTGAACTGATAAAATAGCATGCTAACGTGCATGCATGTACTATGTGTACAAATACATCTTAAATTAGGAAATTACACCTCACAACATTGAATATCATGTTTGAACAAGGAAAAACAATCCTACACATAATTTCTAGCATTATTCACGAAGTTAGATAATCATATAGTCATATAAAGCATAATATCAAGGATCACAATAACCGAACAAGGCATAACATAGCCCATAAACTACCCCGAATATGGATAAATACTGTGCACGCACATGGGCTCAGCCCCTCGCATGTACGCCACCCTTAGCACGTATATAACATTAATAACTCAAGTAACTAGTGCCTCAAACAAGTTTAGGCAAGATACTTACCTCAAACGAGCCAAGTCTACTCTCCAAAAATGTCTTCCCACACGAATGCACCTCCAAACGGCTCAAATCTGGCTAAGAAAAACTCTATAGCGTCAAATAAAGCCATATGAAACAAACCCAAACAATAAAGCTTTAATCTTTAATCAAATCCCTAAAAATCAACAAAAGTTGAGGGAGGCCCACATGCTCAAAACCCGATTCAAGGCCTAGATCCCGACTATCCATAACTCCATGAGTCCAAATATGTGATTAGATTTCAAATCCAAGTCCAATTCGGCCTTTTTGATTTTCACTCTCTTAAGTTATAGGAAAAATTCCCAAATTTACCTCAAAATTCCATGTTTTGGGTGTTAGTAATTCTTGTAGATTCTTAAAATAACATTAAAAAAAGTGTAGAAATCACTTACCCCAAGTCTTGTATGAAAATCTTCAAGCTAAAATCGCGTCTCCCAAGTCTAGGTTTCAAAATATGGAAGAATTGCTAAAATCCCGAAATACAACTCTTAAAGGGTCCACCCAGGGGTACCCTTCACGAATGCTAAACGTTCCTCGCATTCGCGAAGCACAAAAATTCACTGACCAAAATAACTTTTCACGTTCGCGGAAGCCCCTCGTGAACACGATCCATAACCAGCCTGCCCCTACATAAATGCGACCAGGACAACGCAAACGCATAGGCTAATGCCCCAAACTCCCAGCTACCTTCACGAACACGGACACTAGACATAAACGTGAAGAAGGAAACTGCCCAACTCAAGATCACACTCTGCGAATGCGACTGCCCTATCACAAATACGAAAAAGAAATCTCCCATCTACAAAATACACTCCACGATTGTGACTATTCCTACACGATCAAAATGAAGACCTGACACCAGTAAAATTTCTACAAAAGTAATAATCCTTTGGGTGGTTTGAAACTCACCCGAGCCACTCGGGACCCCGTCCAATAATACCAGTAAATATATAAAACATACGCAAATTTGTTCATAAGCACAAAACATCAAAATAACACCCATAATCAAGAATAGAACACCAAAACACATAATGGATTCCTTCAAATTCAAGAACTTGAAACATTTACAACCAAGCGTCCGATTCAAGCCTAACAATCTGGAATCCAAACATTGCACACAAGTCCCAAATAACAAAAAGAACCTATTCAAACTTTCGAAACAACAACCCTAGCACGATATCATCAAAGTCAACTCCCGATCAAACATAAGAATTCTCTAAACCTTCAAATTACCAAAAATCATACGAACCTCCTAATCCAAATTCGGACATACTCCTAAGTCTAAAATCACTATGCAAGCTTATTGGAACCATCAAAACATGAATCTGATGTTGTTTATGCAAAGTCAAACCATAGTCAACTCTTACAACTTAAACTTCTAAAATGTGACTTTGTCTCAATTCACTCCACAACCTTCTCGAAACCAATCCCAACCATCACTGCCATCAACAAACATCAAATAGGGGAACATGGACAAGGAATAATCTATGACACTTGAGGGTTTGGTTGACACGACCACAACAATTGGTGGATCAGGGGCATAGCCTTTTATCCATTAGGCTCCTATAAGAGCGGGTATGAGAAGGGTCCCCCGTTGTTGAGCTATAAGACTCTTAGCTTCCATTGTATGTGAAGTCGATATTGTATTACATAAAACAACTGGTGAGGTCGTCACATTCCACCTCTCTTAAACAAACTTTCATCCTCGAACGATTTTAGAGTCATACCTGAAGTGCCAAAAAGATGAGGATATTTTCTCTGCATATCGTGCTCGGTCTCCTAAGTTTCCTCCTCAGCTGGTTGATCTCTACACTAAACCTTCAGTGATGCAATATCCTTTGACCTCAGTTTCTAAACCTACCAAGCCAAAATAGGCACTGGCACCTCATCATAAATAAAATCCTTGTCCAATTGCACCGAGCAGAAATCCAACTTATGTGATGGATCCTCATAGTACTTCCGAAGCATGGAGACATGGAATACTAGATGAACTCCCAATAAGATGGGTGGAAAAGCAAGCCTGTAAGCCACCTCACCAACTCTCTCCAAAACTTGAATGGACCAATAAACCCCAGGCTCATGCCCTTCATAAGAGAAACTCTGAGTAGAACCTTGTCACCCAGCATGAATGCCACATCACAAACCTTCCTATCAGCATAACTCTTCTTCCTAGATTGAGTGGTGCGAAGCCTCTCTTGAATCACCTTCAATTTTTCCAAAGCATCTCGAACCAAATCTATGCCTAATAATCTAGTCTCATCGTACTCAAACTAACCAATTGGAGAACGATATAGCCTCCCATATAATGCCTTGTATAGAGGCATCTGTATGCTATACCGGTATCAGTTGTTGCACACAAGATCTACTAATGGTAGAAACTGATCCCACTGGCCTCCGAAATCTATAACCAAAGTTCTCAACTTATCCTGTAAGATCTGAATGATCCGTTTGGACTACACCTCCATCTAAGGATGAAATATTGTACTCAACTCAACCTGCGTGCCTAACTCACACTATACAACCCACTAAAAGTGCGATGTAGACTAAGTGCCATAATCCGAGATGATAGAAATAGGTATACCATACAAGCGAACAATCTCCTGGATATAGTTCTTAGCTAACTGCTCTGAAGTGTAGCAAGTCATGACAGGAATGAAATATGTCGACTCAGTCAACTAATCCACAATAACCCAAACAACGTCAAACTTCCTCAAGGTTCTTTGCAACCGTACCACAAAATCCATAGTGATATGCTCCCTCTTCCACTCAGGTATATAAATCTTCTAAAGCAAACCTACCGGTCTCTAGTGCTCATACTTGATCTGCTGATTTAACTCATAAACCTCTCACTAGTAATGGTTCAAATTTATCATGTCTTTAATTAGATTGAAGTCGTTAAGAGTTTTAGAACGTTGTAGTAAATTAAAAGAAAGCTTAAGTGAGGTATGTTGGCTAAACTCCTCTTGTAGAATCGATTTCCATGATGTCCTCGTTAGTGGTGATTATGATTGGCTCAATTTCTTGCTTCTTATATTCCAAGTCCTTCCTATTGAGTTGGATTACTCTAAAGCAAGTGTTGTGATGCAATATATATATACTCAAAATATGTTCCAAATGTTCCCATATTATCATGATTCCCTCCAAGAATGTAATCTAGTATGGTCAATGTATTATAGGAGTTGTGATTTAAAAATCATGTTTCAATTGCAAGATAGTATGCCTAATTGTGGAAGAGAAACTCATGGTACTTAAGACTCTTGTTTGCTCATATGTGTACTTTTCGTTTTGATCATAAATGCCTTTATTTTCGATAATCCATAATGATGTTTGAAAGTTATAGAAGAGAGAAGGAGATACGAAATACGACCGACGTGTCGAGGATGATATTACGTTTGTGGCCGCTAGTGCCAATGAAATGAAAAGAGATGTGTAAAAGATTATGATATGAGATGAAGATCCTTTAAATAATAAATGTTTATAGAGTCTCATATAGTCATCGGGGAAGGGTAGGTCGAAATAAACTAACCCTGAAACTACAAGTGTCGGTATATGAGTGATTAAGGTGTAAATCCCATGTTGATATGATGTGATTGTTTCCCCTTATATGGGATGATATTGATGTATTGAGATATTTCCCTTTAAATGGGATTAGATGATTGCTAACGGGATGTGATGTGATGTCGATCCACATTGCATTGTGGTGAGACGACTTAGCTGATCGGGCTGAGATCAGAGGCCATGCCGCACACATAGTGATGTTATGAGTGGATGTCTCAGGGTGATATGGCATAACCAATCAGGCTAAGATCAGACTCCGTGCTAAAAGCACGGTGGTGTATTGGTACTAAAGATCTCCCAACTTAAAAGTGTTGAAACTTATTTGAAATTTATCTTTCTCCTAACTTGATATTTTAATATTGTTTGCGGCCCTCATCGATTCCATGTTTCTTTCTCATTTTACTGTTACTCATTCTATTAAGAGGGTGTTTAGTTTTACATATTAGTACTATTCCATATGTACTAACGTCCCTTTTGCCGGAGGTGCTACATCTTTAATGGATGTAGGTGGTTCCATAGTTGGCGGCATTGGTCAGTGATAGCAGTACACCCTTTCCTTAGTTGACTTGGTGAGACCCACTTCATTTTGGGGTCTTGTATCTCTTGTCCTCTATGTATAGTGATTTGAGGTATAGTTGGAGTCTTGTTGGAGGATCTGTGGACATAGTGTGGGTTGTATATTGGTGTTGAGAAAGACAAACTAGTAATGTTGTAACTGTATCACATGTCCCACTTCAAACTATGAAAGTATATGTGTTTTGTGACTTATTAATGACGTAACTAATGGTAATGAACTGGTGTTGATCACATGATCTCTCATTGTCTAATTGATGAAATATATCCTTTCTTTATTCATGGGTGAGTTTGGGTAGAAGGCATTGTACATGCTTTCATGACTGGGTATCTTAGTTGAGCATTGGTCGCGCTCCCCGAGGTCGGGGCATGACAATAATATAGAAAAGCACTGCATGATCCGTATGGACTATACCTTTGGCACCCATTAAGTATGGGTGAAACTTCTCAATTGAAAATACAATAGCAAGGAGCTCTTTCTTCATAATAGTGTAATTGATTTGGACACTATTCATGGTCTTACTAGCATAGTAAACAGGATGAAAAAACTTTATTAATATGTTTCCCCAAAACAACTGTTACGTCACTTGCATCACATATGAGTTGAAAAGGCAAGCTCCAATTTGGAGCGGTAATGATAGGAGTGGTTGTTAGCTTGAGCTTCAATTGTTCAAACGCTCCCATACGATCATCACTGAAATGAAACTTAGTATCCTTCTCAAGCAGATTACATAATTGGTTTCCCGCTTTAGAGAAATATTTGATAAAACACCGGTAGAAACCCGCATGGCCTAAGAAGCTCCCCACACCCTTCACCGAAGTTGGGGTGGAATCTTAGAAATTGCCTCAATCATCGGCTTGTCAAATTCAATTCCATTCATTGTAATTATATGTCCAAGGAAAATGCCTTCCTCAACCATGAAATAAAATTTCTCCCAATTGAGCACCAAATTGGTCTCTTCACATCTAGCCAACACTTTGTCCAAATTTTCAAGACAATCATCAAAAGAGTCACCGACCACCAAGAAGTCATCCATGAAATCTTCAAGTTAATCATCTACAATGTCCGTGAAAATAGACATCATACACTGTTGAAAAGTCGTCGGTGCATTGCACAAACCGAAAGGCATAAAGGAAGTGGAAAGTGATCCTTCCTTGTGATTTTATTGAGCTTTCGACAATCCATACAAACTCTTCAACTAGTCACCGTTCTTGTAGGAATCAACTAATTCTTATCATCGGTAGCAACCATCAGGCCCCCATTCTTTCGGACACGTTGAACCAGAGGGGTCCATGAACTATCAGAGATGGGGTAGACAACTCCGGCATCATACAACTTGATAATCTTCTTCTTGACAAATTATTTCATAGCCTAGTTGAGCCTTCTTTGATGTTCAATGGACGGTTTAGCACCATCCTTCAACTTGATCTTATGCATGCAAATGCGGGTCTTATACCCAGAATATCCGCCAAAGTCCACCCAATAGCCTTATTCCTCTTTGGCAACACCACCAATGTGGAATCAACCTGCACATTATTTAAACTAGAGGAAAGAGTAACTGCTAAACTAGAACAAGGGCCAAGAAATTCATATTGAAGGTGTGGAGGCAATGGATTCAACTCCAACATAAGTGGCTCTCCAATAGAAGGCTTTGTAGGAGGAGCCTTCCTATTCTCAAGATCCAAAGATAATTTTCAGGGCCAATAGTTGTACGACCCCATGCTTTGCAACAATTCACACATTCCATGAAACCATACATCTCTTCATCATAAAAATTGAGCAAAACGACTTCCAGCATATCACCAACATTGATTGTAGCACTTGTATCATCAACAATAACATCGGTCACCAAATCCACAAAAGAACACACCTCATTGTTATTTGGTTACCGTATAGACTTACACACATGGAATACTATTTGTTCATCACCAACCCGGGAAGTGAGTTCTCCGTCTTCCACATCAGAAACAGCCTTACCCTTAGCAAGGAAAGGTCTCCCAAGAATGATAGGTAATCAACTTCACAATCTAGAATAACAAAGTCCACCGGAATAATGAACTTATCAACACAGACCAAAACATAGTCAATCACTCCCAACGGCCTCTTCATAGTATGATCGAGCATTTGTAACCTCATAGATATGGGTATTTGTTTCCCAATTCCTAAAGTTTTAAAAACTGAATAGGGCATCAAGTTGATACTTGCCCCAAGATCACAAAGAGGTTTAGCAAACTCGGCATTGCTAATTGTACAAGGAATCATGAAAGCATTGGGATCCTCCAACTTAGGATCCATGGAATGAACAATTGCACTCACTTGATAAGTGGCGTTGATAGCTTCAAAATTCATTGACCGCTTCTTGGTCACAAAATCTTTCATAAACTTTGCATAACTGGGCATTTGTTCCAAATCTTCTAGCAATGGCATTGTAACTGAGAGATTCTTCATCACTTGAATGAACTTCTTGAATTGGTTCTCACCATTTTGCTTGGAAAGTCTTTTAGGATAGTGATGTGGAGGCTTAGGAAATGGTGCCTTGGCCTTTTGCACTACCAACTCCGGTATGTCAATGATGTGCTTTCTAGATGGGTTCACCTCCTCTTGAGTCTCTTCAACACTATCATCAATGTCAATCCGAACCTCATCATTTTCTTGAACAATATTGTTTGGCATTTCCTCCTCTTGTATCACTTGGTCATCATCCACAAGTCACCTTTCATTTGAGGTGGGGGAATTCCCGCCTTTTTCACTTCTTGTGATAATTGCCATAGTATGCGATCGTGTCACTTGGTAGTGCACCCCTAGGACAAGAATTTAGAGCTTGGGAGATTTGCCCTATTTAAACATCAAAATTGCGGATTGATGTGTTGTGTGAGGTAAGTTGGGCATATGAATTGACACTATTTTCCATCATTTTCTTAAACACATTCTCAATACAACATATCTCATTATTTGAAGAACTTGAACCATAGGAAGGATAAAGAGGTGGGTTGATAGGTTGTTGATATATTGGGGGCCTTTGAAAACTTGACCCCAGTTTCCTTAATTGTTTCCCCAACCACCTTGATTGTTGCCTCCCCAATTTTCTTTGTTGATTTCACTCCAATTTCGGTGATTGCTGTTATTATGCCAATTCCCTTGATTGTTATAACTCTAGTTATCTTGGTTATTTTGTGGTCGCCATTATTATTGATTGGAGCCTTTGAAATTATTCCTTTGCCCTTGAAAGTTGTTCACAAATTGAACCTCCTTTTCTTGCTCATGATAAGAATTATCTTGATCAAAAACACCATCATCTTGCACATAATTTTTCTCTCGGGTTTGCATTTATGGACCCTTGGTCCTCTTTTTGTTTATCAGCACATTTACTCCCTCTATAGCATGAACTTTCTTAAGAGCTTGCATTTGATTAATTTGAGCATTTGCTAGTTGAGTCATGGTTGTTGTCAATTCAGCAATGGCTTGCCCATGGTCTTGCAGCTCTTTGTAGAGGTGTATCATATTGGGATCACTTTGTGGAATATTATCTCGGGATTGCCAAACTGACGATGTTTCCACCATCTCATCAAGAATGGCACATGCCTCCGCATAAGATGTTGTCTTAAAGCTGCCACTGGCCAATTGATTGACCACACATTGGTTCATATAATTAATACCACGGTAGAAAGTTTGTTGGATCATGTTGTCAATCATATCATTGTTCGGGAACTCCTTCACCATTGTCTGATACCTCTCCCAAATCTCATGCAAATGTTCATTGGGCTGTTGTTTGAAAGCCAATATTTCATCCCTAAGAGTAGCCATATGCCCGGGAGAGAAAAACTTAGCAATAAACTTTGCCACCAATTCATCCAAAGTATGTATTGAATGATTAGGCCAGCGTTCCAACCAATCTAAAGCTTTACACCGTAAAAAGAAGTGAAAAAGCCATAGCCTCAAAGCATCCTCGAAAACATTAGTTTTCTTGCTCCCCCAACACGTATCCACAAAGCCCTTCAAATATTTATAGGCATTTTGATTTGGCGGACCGGTGAAAAAGCCTCATTGCTCTAGCAAAGTGAGAATCACATTGGTAATTTGAAAGTTGTCCGCCCTAATAGGAAGGTGTACTATTGCACTAGCATAACCTTCATTAGGCAATATCTAGTATTGTGCCGCTTGTGGTTGTGGTGGTGGAGGTGTGGTAGTACGGGAACGTTTTCTTATTGACCTCGGCATCGATGATTTGGTTGTGGCACATAAGTTGCTTTATCAAGTTGTTACTCCTCGTCGTCCAACTCCCCGAATGGCATATTTTCGAGCTCATTTTTCACTATTTTCTACCTATGATTTTTTCAACAAGTAAGTAACACAGAAAGAAAGAAGATATTTCAAGAACATACTCAAATATATAGCTAACACCGTTAAAACTCCCCGGAAACGGTGCAAAAAATTGATCCACGTCAATCCGCTCTCATTAGTGAGTGGAAACGGTCGTGGGAAGAATAGTAACCAACAAGATTTAGTGTCGATTTCCATAGGGAATTTAATACGGGTGTTAGGGTGTACACTTGATGATAGTACATGAAATAGCTCAATTGCGCTTCCAACATAGAGTTTGTTGTTTTCTAAGTCTAAAATTAACACTAACAATTGTAAACTAATTAGAAGAAACTAGAAAGTAGGTAACTATTTTTGATGTTTTTATCAAATGGGAAAAGGCTAGGGATATAACCTTCAATAGGTGATAACCTAATGAGTAAATCACGTTAATGCTTGTTTTAGTGACAAGGGCGTATTATAACTCTCAGCTCTAAATTACCCACTTAATACCTCTCGGTTATAGAGTGATTTTGCCTACATTGGCTTTCTCAAGCCCAATTGGGTATCTATTCAAAGAGTTGATAATGAGCTCAAGTCGGATTTTCCATATCTCTAGTTCAAACCCTTTAATTAGACTAGCCAAAACCTTAACTAGCCCAATTTCTTGTAAGCCAAGTTTTCCTAGACTAAGTCCCTCTTTCTCAAGTAAGAACCAAGTCAAATAGACATGTATTTGCAACCATTAATACTAGAAACAATGCATGAACAAGGCTAAATAATAAATACCAGTCATAAATAATTATTAAATTAATTACCCATAAGGTTTACACACTAGGGTTGGTTCACAATCCTAGAGAAAATCCAGCTACTCATGCTAGAGAGTGAAGAAAACAAAAAAGAAGAACTAATTAAAGCCATAAGACAAGATTAAATTGATAAAAATAATGTTTCTTCACCCAAAATAATCACTAATTTCCTAAAAATGTAAAATATAACAGCTACAACTCAAAAATATTAAAAACTTGCCCTAAAAAGTGTTTTTCGTCTATTTATAGTGCCCTAAAATTTGCTATCAAAAATGCCCTTCCGAGAGGTTCTGCAGCCGCACAATTCCATATGTGGTCCGCACTTTGCTTGGATTCTTCAGATGGATAGATTCTGCAGCTGCACAATTCCATCTATGGTTACATTTCAGCTTCTGCAGGCACACTTTTCCGTCTGGGTTGCATTTTTGCAAGGCTTCACACTTGATCTTTTTGCACATTCTCTAAACTTTTTGAATTCTTGTCAGTGAGACCAGGTTCTGCGGCTGCACATTTAGTGTGCGGAACACATTTCTCCAATAATCCTCTGAGCTTCAAGTACCAATTTTGTGGCAGTATATGTATTTTTGTGGACCGCACTTTGCCCTGCCGAACTCCTTCTTGCTTTTATGAGTTAGAAGACTCCTTTTTGAGTTAGAATTCTTCGTTAAAGTCCAATTCTCCAACATATCTGCAATTTGCGCAATTTCATTAGTTTTGGGAACTAGAATCAACACTTTCAGACTAAAACTAAAGCAAGAAAGTACTAATAAATGGTTAAAATCCACACTTATCAACAACGTTTGTTAATCATTTATAATCCTTTGAACTTACTCGGCTAACTTATAATCAAATCTTATGTTTTTGTAAAAGTATAAATGCTATGTTTGATATATTCTTCTCACCGGCTTATCACGTACTCTTGAATTAGAGGCTGTATAGTCTATTTCTACTCAACTTAGCCAATTTACTATAAGATCCCCATCACTTATCCTCTTATTCCCGTTACACTGATTATACTATCATTATAATGCCTTATCTTCTCCATATTCTCCTAAACCTGAACTTTTCTAATTCACTTCATGATATATCACTCTATCAACTCATTTCCGGGTTAATCTCTAGGTCTATTTACTCTTGTCGCTTCCCTATTCACCCCCTTTTTTTCATTTTTCTCCTATATATCTTGAATCTCCATTACGCTACCATACTTTAGCTTAAAACAATCAATTATTGGTATATAGATCTTCTTAAATCTCCATTTATCTTACGAACACCACAGACTTTCTTACACGATCCTAGAAGCTAATTACGGAAACACTAAGTCTCTTGATCATAACTCATCTTATACTTACTATGCAAAGCTAATGGAATGGTCTTACTTTGAACTATTCACATAGGAACGGAAATAATCGTAATTTACTCGCCTCACTTAACTGACTCATAACATACGGGCATACTAATATGCTCTCGGCTTAACTATTCACTCATAATGTTATGTTTGGATGTGTAATGATTCACCTTAAGTTAATACTAGTCCTAACTGGTCCTTACAATTCTTATTCTTTAACATGAGGTCTTATTTGGTAACTAACATATATAACAATGTCTGATTTCTATCTACAATATTAAATAAAGGAAACAAGGACATACCTATATCCTTATCATGCGATGATTCTAATCCATACTGATCCTCTATAGGAGGAAATGCTGCGGAGGATGAAGATGCCATAACACTCCTCCTTACCCTACAATAACAGTCTTACATCATGTGACATGAAATTCCGCACTAATAATATACACTAATGCCTGACGACACAAACCTAGGCATGCTTTCCCAATCTGCCTACAGTAAGGTCTAGATGGCCCTGGCTAGCTCTGGTCTCTCTGTTGATGGGGTCCTAACACTTGTGAACTCTGACTCGGTACTATTAGCAACCTCTGGTCATATATTGGTCCCTTGGCTAGACTGACTAATCGTCTAGAGGTGTATGGTACCCTATCACTCTAGGATCCCCTATAATGCTGCCTGAACTCGCCCTCTTATTTTGTCCACTATCTCTACCCTGATTAAGTTGGCGTTGTTGTTTTTGCTCCTCCAAAACATAGGCAATGACATGAATTCTTAAAATGTGCATCTTCGGATTCAAGGATTCCACTGCACATTGACCCACTAAGTATGGCTCTAGACCCTGCACGAATCTGTGAACTCTATTTCTCATGGAGGCCACTGTAGTCGGACCATACCTGGCTAATGAGTCAAATCTAAGCTATATTCTCTATCACTCATATTTCTCTACTTAAGGTCTAAAACTGCTCAACTCTAGACTATTTGATCTTTATCGGTAAGTAATGATCTTAAAATGCCTTGGAAAATTCCTCCCATACCGCTAGGGGTGCATTGTGGCCTCGAGATCGCTTCCAAGCATCGTACCAAAATATAGACACATCCCTAAGCCTATATGCTGCTAACTCTATCACCTCTATCTCTATAACATGCATGACTCTGAAGTTTCTATGGAGCTCATCTATGAAAATTTATGGGTCCTTGTATGAATCTTATCCTGTAAATTCAGGGAGGGGGTTAGATTAAGAAACTCTCGTACACTCAAACTAGTCGATATATATGAAGGTACGGCACCTAAAGTTTCTCTACCTACCGTTGTGCCTGTGCGGCTACTCTCTAGGTCAATAACTATACTACTTCCCACAATTTCTGCTCGAATGCACCAGATAAGGATGTTTGGGGTACTGGAGGTACTAGAGCTCCTCGAAGCTCCTCTAGGGCTGATAAAGTTGGGCGAATCTGAGATGTCAACCCATGCTAGGTCTCAGTCTAACTACCATCTACTGGTGGTCTACTACTAGGCCCCTCATTTGTAGCTTGATGAACCACTGTCATTTTCTTACCTATCATCATTTATGTCAACATATAACAAAACATAGGTTACAATCAAACTTCTATGACTTAAGCATCCCTGTACAGTATATATCAATGCAAGTGACACTCAACTTCCTATGACTCAGCTCTATGGCACGATTTGGAAATGAAATAAAGGAAACCAATTCTAAATGCCTTGTAGCTTCCTATTTATAAAATATGATGCACAACACACTTATAAATAAGACTCTACTAGACATAACTTTGTAGACTCCCTGGGACACAGACCTGCTATGATACAACTTTGTCACACCCCAACCTAGGTGAGGTGGACAAGAACTTAATGCCTTACGTACGTGGGCGATACATTACGTAAAACTAGTAAACATACCACATTTCTAACACCTGCAATAAAAAAATCTCAAACATATATAACACCATGTACATCACAAAATTAAATAACCTGTAAGGCTCTACAAAATTTCACCAAGGAATTTAAGGTTTTGTAGTACTGAGGTAGACTAGTGGGTACGAAGGTAGTAGTTAATCTTCGCGGCGAGCAAGCTCATCGCGACATGGAATTTTTGGGTTGTAGAATGCATTGAAGAGTTGGTGAAAAATTTTGGCAGAAGAATGCAATTCTGCAGTCAATTTCGTGACCGCAGATCTGATCTGCGGGATACATACCCATCGTGGAGTTGATAAGAAAAATATTGAATTTTGAAGGTCGTTTCTGCGCTCCATTATGAAATCGTATATCTATTTTTTGATCCTCACTTCCGTCACAGAGTAAGCATGAAGAAATTCAGAGGGTGATTCTGCGGCCCATTTTGCGGCCGCACAACTGGTCTGCGGACCACAGACCTAGCCGCAGACCGGCCATGCCAACCCAATTTTTGAAGTCAATTTTGCAGTCCCTTATGCATTCCACATACCTATTTTGCGGTCCACTCTACGATCGCAGAGTTGTGTTCAGAGGGTCCATCTTTGTGTTTTTATAAGCCGACCCCATTTTGATTAAAAGCCTTTGGGGCTCATTTTGGAGCATATATATCAGACGATTTTAGAGAGAAGTGAAAGTATCTTAGAGCGAGAGGGAGAATACAAACCATTATAATCATCCATTCTTGGCCCAATCTTAAAGAATCATGGAACCCACTCAGTAGACCATCATCTATTCGGGTGACTTCTTGTCATACATCATCCATACAAGTTTGTTTAGAGTCTAAGTATATTGTAGAGTTGGGGATAGGCCATGCATGTGCCAATAGGATGAAGTATTTGGGCTTGTTAAACAATTTCGAGTAGCTTCTTGTGGAAATTGGTTGAGGGAGAAAGGGATTACCATTGTAGATCCTTGCATTCGATTTTGCATAGTAGGTGTTTGACAAAATTCCCAAGAGAGTTATATCATGAGAATTCTTCTAATTATTATCCGATCTTTCGCTATCTTCCTTTAGATTGATATTTCTAGAAATGTCAGGACGTTGTAGTAATCTAATAAAAGCTCAAGAAAGGTATGTTGGCTAAAATTATCTCTTAGAATCAAATTCCATGATGTCCCCGTAAGTTCAAGTATGATTGGCCTAGGTTCCTATTTCCATGTTCCGAGTTGTTCCTAATAGATTTGATTATCCCAAGGAAGCATTGTATTGAAAGATGCATATACTCAAATGTGTTTCAATTGCTCCTATCACATTATGCTCTCCCTTCGGTAATGTGTTTAAGTATGGGTTATGTAATTAAATGTTATTACTTCAATTCGTGTTTCAAATAAAATTTATTATGCCAAATTGTGGAACAAAAACCCAATGTGATTAAGACTCATATAGTTCATATACATATTAGATATCTATTACCAAATGCCCATATTGTTGATAAATTACAACAATGTTCGGAAGTAGAAGAAGTGAGAGCGAGATATAAAATGTGGCCATGGTTGTTGTAACTAGAGCATATTGGTTTGAATTTGTATTTCAATTATAAATCACCATGACCTCCTTTATAAGAGTTTCCAATATGCTTTGAGTTCTTATTTGCCCATGAGTTGAAACTGTGCATTGCCTTTTTAGAGAAGTATTTCAAATCAAATGGTGTATTAATCATTTATGATTTAAACTTGTGCTTCAATTGCTAGTCATTTTGCTCCATTCTTTGGAAATGAATCTATTGTGTTTAAAGCCTTCATTACTAATGAACCTAAAGTAGTGATTTTCGAAATATTCTATATGTTGATGTTTGTGATGATGATCCTTGAAAGTAAAGAAATGAAAGTGTGGAATATTAAACACGGCCAACGTGCAATGAATGAAGAATCACATGTATGGCCAAGGGAGCCAATGAAATAATAATGTTGTGAGTGGTTGAAAGTACTAATAAAACAATATATGGTGTGAAAGGTTATGAGGTGAATGTTCTTGTATTTTCTATTTCGTTCGTATGCAAAACAAAATATGGTTGGGAGTATCATTAGCAAACCGAGGAAGGGTAGGTTAAAACGGCCCACACCCGAAATTACACCTACCGGTGTAGGAGTGCATTGTGATTATTCTCCTTAATTGGGATGAGATTATTCCCCTTAATTGGGATAAAATTGATGATACTGTGAATTGAAAGCGATAAAGTCAACCCACACGATATATGTGGGAAGGCGGCCTAGCCGAACGGGTGGAGATCAGATGCACTGTCGCGTTCATGGTGGTTCCTACTCTTGGTAACACCTTTCTTTTTCGTATCACCTATCAATCCACGTTGTTCGTGGAAATATGGACTAGCCGATCGGGCATGATTAAACTCTATACTAAAAACACGATGGTATATTGGTGCTAAAGATCTCCCAAACAAAAATATATATTATTTACGTATTTTGAAAATTATTATGTTTTAACTTGTCATTTGGATATCATTGATTGTTGCTTGTTGTATCCATGATTTTCCTTTTCTTATATTGGCATTCTGTTTCGAAAGAGGACATTTAGCTTTACATACTTGTACTATTCCATATGTACTAATGTCACTTTTGCGGGGGTGCTGCATCTTCAATGGATGCAGGTGATTCGTCGGCAGGCAACTTTGACCCTCGTTAGCAGTTACCCTCTATTGAGTAGGTTTTTGGTGAGCCTTACTCTATTCCGGGCCTTATGTCATTTGATGTTGTACTTTGTGTTTTGAGGTATAGCCGGGGCCTTATCACCGGCACTTCCATACTACTCTTCGAAAGTACTTAGAGGCTACGTAGACATGTTGTGGATGGTGTTTGATGTTGGGTAATGAACTAGATGTATTTGTATTTGGCAAACATGTTTTTCCTCGTATCTATAAACTTGTAACAGTTTGAAAACCGTAAATGAATATCCTTTGAGTAATGGAAATAGAATATGGAACACTTTACTCTTCTCATATCTATCCCTTGTTATTGATTATTATATTTCTAATGGGTAAGGTTTAGTGGAAGGCATTAAGTAGGCTTGCTTGACTGGGGTATCTCGGTTGAGCATCGGTCGCGCTCCTCGAGGTCGGGGCCTGACATAACGTTTAGACTCGACTGCACTACAGATGAAATGGAGTCTTGGTAATCAACTGCTAGATTTGAATCTATATACTCCAAAGGTCCGCCAAAATAACTACTTGAACATACAACATCACCGGCAAAAAGAACATCACTACAAAATAATGCGCCGAGTATGCAAGAAAACAAAATAATCATAAAAGATTACCTTAATCAAAAAATAAAATGTTGATGTGGTGACATGAGAAAACATGTGTCAAGATCACCTAGAAATCGAAGATCACATTGTCGCACACCCTTTTTTCTCGCGGAGTACGGGTTTCGACATTTCAGGATAACTCCTTTCCTTTTGGGAATTGGGTATGAGATTTGAAGAGTCGCCACCTAACGGATTAAGGTGAGTTAGGGCACCTAGAGCAAATAACTTATGAACTAGTTTACATTACCAGATGTTGGGTAAGGGCTCGAAATTACCTTAAGGGGAAGGTGTTAGGCACCCCTCAAAGTCCACAATGGTTGGTCCCGGCCAAACTCAATTTAAGCAAATTAGTCTTATACGGAAATAAAGCGGTTTAAACAAATAGATATTACTTTTAAAACAAGGAGTAAAGGAGGTCCTAGGTTTTTAGCCTATAGGATTACTTCTGTGCAATACTTGGTAATCGTTCCTAAGTTGGGGTGCTACACATAGCATTAGCACACATGTCATCATTTCCTTTACTACCCAATTACCCTCCCTTTTCAATTATTACCTAAGCGTTCTAATAACATCCAGTGCGTACCTTATGAGTGCACTACCCATGCCTTATCTCTAGCCCTGGAGGTGTTTAGGGCCTCTATTTAAGCGGTTCTAGACTCACCTATGTTGTTTAAAGGAGAAAACAAAGCGACAAACAAAAGTCAAGTAAGAATGTCACACAAGGAGCAATTAAGTGGGCTCATATTAACCTCCACAAGTAGATAAACAAATGCACGCTGTTCAAATGAATGATCTTAGGATCCTATAGGCAAGATATCTAATGGATATAAACAGAATATACAACAGTTTATTAAGCGAGCAGACGAGTACATATTAGTTTCCCACTGATTTTCGTTGATGCTCTTAATCCTGGGATACGTCCAACAAGCAGTCATAGTTTTTAGACCCAAAATTTAATTAGCCTACAAGTTTGCCTAAGTGATTGTCGGGCATAACTCTATAGACATGGCATTTAAGCTGTAAATCGACTACTAATTTTTAATAGGCAGATTTTATCTTAAATCGTATAGGCATGCTTTCTAAATGCAGAAACTGATTTCTTTATTTCCTATAGGCATGATTTCTGAATGCAGAAACTGATTTTAAAACCCTATAGGCATGGTATCTACAATTGTAAACATATAGGCATGATTTCTAAGTGCAGAAACTGATTTTTGAAATACTATAGGCATGGTATCTACAATTATAAACCTATAGGCATGATATCCATTAATCACATGTGAGGTGAATTTTTTAAGCGCATCGCCAGGAAAATTTTGTTAATCAAACAGACAGAAACCTATGGACATGGTCACTAGTGCACGTTGAGTTGAAAATACATGTAGATCCTATAAGCAGGATTTCTAATGCACATAATTAAACATAAAGTGCTATAAGAAGGGTTTTTAACAGGATCAGACGATCATAAAATCCTACAGGCAGGATCATAGTACAGTATCCACATAGTGCAATCAGCATAGTTAAGTCCTATAGACAGGATTTCTACCCAATTTCAATAGGAGATATGAGAATAGACCCCCTAGATTTTACTAATAACCCCATATCTTTTTATTACAAAAATTATTACAGTCCAATATTAATAAATTACACAATAAGAATCATTATACTATAGGGACCCTTAGCAGGCTTAATATAAACCTGAGAGTCAGGCCTTCAACACAACAGTCTTGAAATAGTAGCAAGGATCCATTGATAACACATTAAATCAAACTTCCAGTGTGTCAAAGTTCCCAAAGTGTCTCAAGAACCTCGAGCAATAATAACACTAAAGCCATATGTTCAACACAGAATTCATAAAAGATTGGAAAACCATCCCCAATGTGTCAGAGCTCAAAGGAGTTTCAGGGACCCTAGGCAGTACTCACACTAGGGGTGGTAGGAACCTAAAGGGCTAAAAGTAGCAATTTGAAAACCAGTACATAGAAGGTAAGGGGGGCAGTTTTTAGAAAATAGTTTAGTTTTAGAAGCAAATAGATTTAGGCTATAAGGTTTGCAAACAAAGTTGTACAAACAGAGTCCATACTCAGCACATGATTCAGGAAGATTGGTATTTGTTTAGACTGGATACTTATATCAATGATCACAAAAAGCAAGGACACTTGAATTAACAGATACAGTTAGCCACATTACATGTTTGCAGTATCATGTTTAGAACAGGGAACATACAACTAAATTAGAATAGGGTTTCACATAACTTAGTTTAATAACTATCACTAGATGGAATCATATAGACATATATTGAACAGAAAGCTTGCTGGATTTTGGAACAACTAACCAAACAAACATATAATACATGATAACAAGAACTAAAACTCTCTAGTTTAGAAAAATAAACAGAAATCAAGGGCCAGGCATGCTAAGGTAAGCCCACCACACATAGAACAAAACAAATTAACAGGATTTGAGGCATACTAGTCATGGAGAATGCAAGCATAAAACACATGGCAAACAGAAATTAATCATATAATCACATGGAACAACAATAACTGAGGCATAATATGTGATAATAAAATGACCAGGAATCATGTATAAAATAGGAAGATGTTGAGGTCTATAATAGATTGACTACGTAGCATATAGAATAGAACATGGTAACAGGAATTGAGGCATACTAGTTAAGCGAGCAGTAAATAGGTAACAGAAGGGCAAACAGAATCATATTGAAGTCTAACTATATAGCGTATAGAAGAGAACATGATAATAGAAATGGAAGCATACCAGTTAAGAGAGTAGTAAATAGGAAGGTAAAGATGAATGAAATCCAGGGTCTAGCCTTGGCTTTCAGCTGGCTAGACAATGCAATAAATCAAAGAACTGTAAGTGTGTAAGTATATATTAGGGTGTGCTTGTGAGTATAGATGTCTGAGCCTGAGCGTGTGTGTTCATATGTTTTTTTAAAAAAAATAAGAATGGTGAGGTTATGTAGCATTCAGCAGAGTAGAACAAATAAGGTAAAGGAAATTAAGAGTTCACAAATAAGGTATACAAATCATTCAATTAATTAATTAAGGCTAAACTCAATCAATTAACATGATAGGATCCGGAAAGACCCATTAAATTAAGGAAAATCGCATACGAAATCAATTAGCGGACAGAATTGAAGTTTAACAAGGTAGGAAATAAGTTAGAGACCATTTATAGGTTAGTCAGAACAAATCAAACCCAGAAATCAAGCCAGTTGCATAATTAAGGAAGGGAGTACCAATTATAAGTCACATATAGGAAAGAATAAATAAAAATCTCAGAAAGATACCCATTTAAAAAAAATAGAAAAATACAATTTCAAACAATAATTGAGCAAGTAACCCAATTAATCTGTTTATTTAACAGAGCCAAAATAAAAGGCAAGATCAGTGAGGTAAATAATTGAATAGCGGAAAACTTTAAGCGTGTAGAAGCACAAAGATGAAACATCAAGCAAAGAAAACTAGTCGAATAGTAAAGAAGTAAGGCCGCAGTTGAGCCTTTAAATGTTTTAAAACATTTGCAGAAATTTTAAAAGATGTAACCCCAGTTCTTAGGAAAAAGTGAAATCGGTAGATAATAACGGTAAAAACGAAAGAACCTTGAAGGAAAATGGTTAAACAAACCCCAAACACTTCAGATCTAAAGAGATCTGAACCTATTCGACCAAAAATAGTTAGGTTTGTACAAAAAATAGACGAAGGTGTAAAAATCGAGTTTTAGACCGGAGACTTGAAGCCACGAAAACACAAAAGTGATAATACTCACAAGTAAATGGTGAATACATACGGATTCATCAGAAGATTGAGGGATTTGAACCAAGTCTGTTCGAATCCCCTTGAGATTCCATCAAACAACAAAGAAGTGGAACAACCAATAGAGATAAGAGGTCGGATAGGGCCTAAGATCGAAGAGAAACCCCTTAGATTGAAGGGGTGCAGGTGATGGCGGGCTAGGGTTAGGGGAGGTTTTGAGAGAGAAGAGAGGGGGGGGGATTCAAGGGCGGCAAATTTTGTAAAATGGGGTAGGGTTTGGGGGCTTGGTTAAGTTAAAAAAAAGGAAAATTAATCCTAGACTGTTGATCTTCTGAGATCAATGGCCAGGATTAAATCTTTGGCTGGGTCGGGTTAGGAAATTGGGTCGCGGGTATAGTTTAATTGGGCTAGGGTAGTTTTGGGCTAAGTCCGAAATTAAATAAAATTAAAGAGGCTATTTGTTAAATACCCAATTAATTGATAAAATAATTTGTAAAAATAGTTTTCTTATGAAATAAGGTAATTATGCACACATGGGTCATTATTGCAAAGTTATTGCAATTATAATCCTAACATGTGAATGTGTCTAATTATGAAATAATTAAAGCTCAGTATAAATATAAAGTAATAAAATTATCATAAAACCATTTGGGATGCAATTAGTAATTATTTGGATAATAAAATGCTAGAATAAATTAATTAAAATCCTTTTAAAATTAAAAAAATTATGGAAAAATAGCTCATGCACTATTTTGAAAGTATATATGCATTTTGAAATATATGAGGGAAACATTGAGTATCAATAACTGCCCTTCTTTATCCGGGAATGATGAAAGAGTTGTCGTGTAAAGAAATGATGACCGATTTTGACCGAATGAGATGTTTTAAAAAACAGAGGCCCCACCTGGTCTCTGAGCTGCCTATATATCCCTAGTTTTATAGGAATCAGTCTATGTGTAGTTCTTAACCCAACGGTGAATGAAGCTGATGAATTATTAAAGGAATGGTAGTATGTTTTGGAAAGGTTCCTTTTTTGGGGAGGATAGTATCAAATGGGTTTATGAATATGAGTCTAAAGTGTAATGGATGTATCATAGGGCAGATATCTGAACGGTCGTGGAGTGAAGGCAAGCAATTGATGAGAATCGATTATGTTTGCAATAATATCAAGGTATGAGCAGAAACCGGAGCGAAAGTTGCTCCTGTTTGAAGAACAGTTACCTCTTGGATGTCCTGCAAAACATAAAACACGATGCATGATGCAAATTCCCTTTGGACCATGAAGGTTATCTTTGGACAAAGAGGATGATGTCCTTAGACCATGACGTCCCGGGCCATGAATCATGAGATAAGAGATTCATATGCCATGAAATGATGTTCTCGGGCCATAAAAATGGCGCCTCTGAACCATGACGCCTTTGAATAATGACGTGCAGTAATGAGATATCCTTAGACCATGACATGGTGTCTTCAGGCTATGAGGATGATGCTTTCGGACTATGACGCCTTTGGACAAGTCGGCTATACATCAGCCAATGAAATGCAAAGACATGATACCAAAGGTAATAACAAGGCAATGCTTAGCCTTGCGCAGAGTTTGGGGCAGAGCTTAGCCCCGAGAAAAGAAGATAATGCAAAGTTTAGCATAGAGCAACACTTATGCAGGGGAGACAAAGCTTAGTCTCATGAGAAGGCAATGTTTTTCCTTATGCAAATAGGGAGGTAGGGCTTAGCCTCATACAAGGATCGAGACAGATTTTAGTCTCACACAAAGAGAAGGCAATACTTAGCCTTATTCGAATATGGAGTCAAGTCTTAGCCTCATGCAAGGATCGAGACAACGCTTAGTTTCATGCAAAGAGAAGGCAATGCTTGGCCTTATGCAAATATAGAAGCAGGGCTTAGCCTCATGCAACATTTGAGAAAGAGCTTAGTCTCATGCAAAGAGAAAGAAATGCTTAGCCTTATGCAAATATGGAGGTAGGGCTTAGCCTCATGTACGGATCGAGACAGAGCTTTGTCTCATGCAAAGAGAAGGCAATGCTTAGCCTTATGCAAATAGGGAGGGAGGGCTTAGCCTCATGCAAGGATCGAGACAGAGCTTAGTCTCATGCAAAGAGAAGGCAATGCTTAGCCTTATGCAAATAGGGAGGCAGGGCTTATCCTCATGCAAGGATTGAGACAGAGCTTAGTCTCATGAAAAGAGAAGGCAATGCTTAGCCTTAAGTAAATATGGAGGAAAGGCTTAGCCTCCTGCCAGATTTGAGACAGGGCTTAGTCTCATGCAAAGAGAACGCAATGCTTGGCCTTATGCAAATATGGAGGTAGGGCTTAGCCTCATGCAAGATTTGAGATAGGGCTTAGTTTTATGCAGGGAGAAGGCAGTGCTTAGCCTTATGCAAGTAGGGATGCAAGGTTTGGCCTCATGCAAGATTGGAGACAGAGCTTGGTCTCATGCAAAGAGAAGGCAATTCTTAGCCTTATGCGAATATGGACGCAAGGCTTAGCCTCATGCAAGATTTGAGACAGAGCTTAGTCTCATGCAAAGAGAAGGAAATGCTTAGCCTTATACGAATATGAAGGCGGGGATTAGACTCATGCAAGATTTGATACAGGGCTTAGTCTCATGCAGGGAAAAGGTAGTGCTTAGCCTTATGCAAAAAGGGGGCAAGGCTTAGCCTCATGCAAGATTTGAGACAGGGCTTAGTCTCATGCAGGGAGAAGGCAGTGCTTAGCCTTATGCAATAGGGGGGCAAGTCTTAGCGTCATGCAAGCTTTGAGACAAAGCTTGGTCTCATGCAAAGAGAAAGCAATGCTTAGCCTTATGCAAATATGAAGGCATGGCTTAGCCTTATGCAAGATTTGAGACAGAGCTTAGTCTCATGTAGTGGAAAAATAGCAAGCATGAGAAGTATATTTCTTAGCTGGAGATATATTTGCGTCTGGTGGCTTGAGTGTTATAAGGGTAGTGATTTTGATATGTGTATACTTGTAAATACCCCTGTTATGTTTATTGTGCCTGAATCCAAAGAAAAGTCGTGAGTTTTGTAGGGGAGGTTGGTTCATGTCTTCGTCTGCTTGCTTTGCTTTGCTTTGCTTTGGGAGCCCTGTTCGAGTTGTCATAGGTAACACCTGGCTACCATAGATATAAAGTTTTCGAAAAATATGCACTTATTTAATGAAATAGAGTTATTTTAGAAACATAATGGTACATAATATCAAGTAAATGAACTAATGACTGTAACACTTTAGAGATATTTCGGCTTCCTTGCACTAGAATTTTGAGGGTCCTCTTCAAAAAATTTCCCTACTTCAATTCTTCGGTCATTTTGTGTGTGGCGATGTTTTGTTGGATCTGCTCCGGAATTTTGAGAATCCTTCTCAAAATTCTTCCCTAGTTACTTAACCGATTTCTGACTCTCTAGCATATGATGGCGTCGGCTGGACTTGCTCTGGAATTTTGAGGGTCCTTCTCAAAATTCTGCCCCAGTTTCTGGTCCTGAAGGAAATGAAGATTTTATTAAGATATGACCAAACCCACAAGGCTGCCTATGTATACTCTCTTAAATGGGAATCAGGTCAAGCGTAGTTCAGTTACATCAGATGAATGAGTGTAAACAATCTAAACATAGTATCTCTTGACTGAATCTGAATTGATGGGTTTTGGCCAAACTTCTACGTCCATTTCTGCAAATATGAGTGCTCCTCCTGTTAGTACCCGGTGCGAATTGTCTTGGTCTGACCCTATTGTTGAAAGCTCTAGACATCATGTTCTGATAAAGCTGACTGTGGCATACTGCATTCATTCTTTTTCCATCTATGAGGGCTAGTTGCTCATAGCGGCTCCTTATCCATTCTGCATCACTGAGTTCGGCTTCTTGTATGATCCTTAAAGAAGGAATTTCTACCTCAGCTGGAATGACAGCTTCAGTGCCATAAACTAGTATATAGGGAGTTGCTCCAATTGATGTGCGGACCGTAGTGTGGCATCCCAATAGGGCAAAGGGTAATTTCTCGTGCCATTATTTGTGATTTTCTACCATCTTCCTTAGTATCTTCTTGATGTTCTTGTTGGCAGCTTCCACAGCTCCATTCATTTGAGGCCTGTATGCTGTAGATATTTTGTGCTTGATTTTTAAGGTTTCACACATGGCTTTCATTATATCAGTGTTGAGATTGGTGGCATTATCTGTGATAATGGACTCGGGAACCCCGAATCGACAAACAATACGATCTTTGACAAAGTCTGCGACGACTTTCTTGGTTACAGCTTTGTAAGATGCGGCCTCTACCCATTTTGTGAAATAGTCGATAGCCACTAAAATGAATCAGTGCCCGTTAGAAGCGGTGGGCTCGATTGGACCAATGATGTCCATTCCCCAGGTAGTAAAAGGCCAAGGTGCACTTGTTGCGTTGAGCTCATTTGGTGGTACCTGTCACGCTACAAACTTGGGGAGGCGTGGCTGGCACCCGGTGCCAAGCTGGCCCTAGCGAACCACTCTGTAACTTATGATCATTCGATCAAAACTAGAACATGCATGGGCCGAGTTAGCTGGACTCATTCCTTTAGTAACTATCATGGGTCAACATGGACACAAATCGGAATGTATAATTGCAAATGGGCAAATGTTATATAAATGAACCATTGTTCATAAAACATGAATACATATGGGCCGTTAAGGCCTCTGACATACTATACATAATAAACCTGTATCTACAAAGCCTCTAAGATTACTTGACATAAAATAGGACAGGGTACCGACCTACCCATAAGTCTGTAGCAAAATCTAACACGATGAATCATGGACTCGGCTGCTTTCTGAATGATGTGGAGTCTTACCGATCCTTCGCTGAACCAAATCTCGTCAACTATAAGGGCTCATCAAACTGATTATCTATACCTGCAGGCATGAATGCAGCGTTCCCAACAAAAGGACGTCAGTACGAATAATGTACTGAGTATGTAAGGCATGTAAATAAGTATATAAAGGACATGGAAGAAACATGGAGTAAAGGACTCAACCTGTATATCTGGATAGATCTGTAAATTATGAAATATTTATAACGTCATGCATATACGTGTAAATATCATGTAATGCATAGGTCTATACATATATATCATCATCAAGCCTCTGAGGGCATCCCATCATATCATTTCAGCTATTGTGGGCAACATCATCATTGTATACCAGCTGATCAGTCAGGTGGTGGTGTGTATATAACGCCGTAACCTTTTTCCACAATATATATATACGCGTATATAATGTCGTTTAGTCATATTTCAGCCACTGTGGACAACATTATCATCATATACCAGCTGATCAGGTGGTGGTGCGTATATAATGTCGTAACCTTTTCCCATATCCCATATACATATATATACATATATACACGTATATAATGCCTTGTTAGTCATATTTGAGCCACTGTGGGCATCCTCATCATCATATACCAGATGATCAGGTGGTGGCGCGTATATAATGTCGTAACCTTTTCCCATATCCCATATACATATATACGCGTATATAACGACATCTGGTCATGTGTCAGTGTGCATGTATAAATGCATGGAATGCATATGAAATGCGTTGATAAAATCTCTCGGTACGTCATAAGACTATTATGCCTCTGATTAATACCATGAAGTAAACTTTTCCTCAACTTTCGTATTTTCTGAGACCCATGAACAGACGATAGAATAATAAGACATGGAAATTCAATAACATTGTACTTCTATGAATAGAGTCATTTATGGAATTTGTGCATTTGCTCATTTAATTTGTGTCGTATATAATGTACTTATTGATGGATAAAACATCCACATTTAATAGGAAAAAATCCATATAACTTTGGAAGATTGATACTGAAATTGAAGAAATCTTGACATGAGTTGATGGTAAAGTAACTCCTAATGAAGAGAAATTTCTTTCATTGATTTTTTTCCAACAACTCCTAATGGAGTTCATACTGGAAAATACCCCCCCTGAAAAAATATTAAAGTTGAAATTAACTAAAAACGAACCGTTACTTTATCTTTTTATATTCTAAATCGTTCTTCATCTGGCCATTCGTTTCCCATCTTCAAGAATTTCTAAGGAATATCTCCTCCTATATAACAATTATTATACATATATGCTACTCGGATTTTACAAAAAAATTTACAATTGTGAGTGTGCATTTCGATACACCCACTAATTCTCTATAACAATTGCGACATACTTATATAACTGCATATATTTACAACATTTCATTTATAGATGTCCACTGTAAGCAATATACATTCGTCCCTTCAAACTAGCTACATAATTATTTTTATTTTTATAGTCCATTTTTCACATATTTACCAAGTACATCTTTGTCACAATCACTTGAAGAAAACCAACCATGGTACTTAAGTAAAAGGAAAAGTGATCGCAGAATACTTAAGGAGTAGTGGGGGAGAAAAAAAACATACCTTGATATATGAAATTTCTATATGCATCAGGTAGTTTCAGTTAACACCAAATGATAGTAGTTCTGCTCAAAGTAGTTGTCACTAGGAGTTGCTATCAGTTCAAACTTCGAATGCAACATGCAATTTATCCCAATGAAGAAAATCAAAATTTAGCAATAGATCAATAAAGAACAATGTCTCTCACATGCTGGATGAGTCAAAATCACAACGAAAGACCACCTTGAGACCTTACCCTATGTCCATTGCATATTGCAGTGTAATTTGGGTTGAGCATGATATCATGTTGGATGAGTCATTCATGGAAATGAGGGGGTGCTGCCACGTGTGGAGGGTAGTCTTATCCAAACATTTAATTAATTATTTAGGTAATGATCCGTTATCCGATAATTAACCAATTACCCACGTAATTAAATATTATCCCAAATTACTTAAAATACTACTCACTTTTAATACACTTTATATATCATACTATAATATAATTTACTATCATGGTACATGTGGTACCATATAAAATCAATACATACACTATTATTTTAAAAAAAATCCACTCAAAATACCATATCAATATATATAACGGTATAAAGGTTGTTAAACTTACGGGGTGTAACATCCTTCCCTCCTTTAAAACATTTGTCCTCGAATTTTTGGAGACTTACAAAATTTTACTAGGGCCTCCTTTGCAAATTAAACTAAAACCCAAACTATATCTAAAGTCTCGACTATTCACAGCCTTTTGTACTTAAGTATCTCGTATCTTCTTCACCTTCACCTTACTTTCTTCTCAATATCTCATCGTATCTTCTGCCGCTTTCATAACATCCCTTCCACATAGGTAGAAATTATACCTTAAAGCTTTACTGTGATACCTACACCTTTGGTGCATACAAAATCTGGCAAAAGCTTTATGCTGACTTCTTACGACTTAGCTCTATGGCACGATCTGAAAACAAAAGAAAGGTAATATTTCCTAAATTTCCTATAGCCTCTCAATTATAAATGTGGCGCGCAACACACCCATAAGTGAGACTCTATTAGGAACGACTTTGTAGACTCCCTAGGACACGACCCGTTCTGATACTACTTTGTCACACCCCAAATCTGGAGGAGGCGTAGCTGGCACCCGGTGTCGAGCTGGCCCGAGCGAACCACTCTGTAACTCATGATCATTCGACCAAAACTAGAACATACATAGGTCGAGTTAGCCGGACTCATTCCTTTAGTAACTATCATGGGTCAACATGGCCACAAATCGGAATGTATAATTGTAAGTGGGCAGATGTTATATCAATGAACCATTGTTCATAAAACATAAATACATATGGGCCGTTAAGGCCTCTATCATACTGTACATAATAAACCTATATCTACAGTCTCAAAGATTATTTGACATAAAATGGGACATGGTACCGGCCTACCCATAAGTCTGTAGCAAAACTCTAACACGATGACTCATAGACTCGGCTACACTCCGAATGAGGTGGAGTCTTACCGATCATTCGCTGAACCAAATCTCGTCAACTATGAGGGCTCGTCAAACTGATTATCTATACCTGCAAGCATGAATGCAGCATTCTCAACAAAAGGACGTAAGTACGAATAATGTACTGAGTATGTAAGGCATGTAAATAAGTATATAAAGGACATGGAAGAAACATGGAGTAAAGGACTCAACCTGTATATCTGGATAGATATGTAAATTATGAAATATTTATAACGTCATGCATATGCGTGTAAACGTCATGTAATGCATAGGTCTGTACGTACATATAATCATCAAGCCTCTGAGGGTATCCCATCATATCATTTCAGCCATTGTGGGCAACATCATCATCGTATACCAGCTAATCAGGTGGTGGTGTATATATAACACCGAAACCTTTTTTCATATACCCATATACATATATACATATATACATATATATATATATATATATATATATACATATATACGCGTATATAACGCCATCTTGTCATAGTTTCAGCCACTGTGGGCAACGTCATCATCATATACCAGCTGATCTGGTGGTGGTGCGTATATAACGCTGTAACCTTTTCCCATATCCCATATACATATATAAGCGTAGATAACGTCATCTTAGTCATATTTTAGCCACTGTGGACAACATCATCATCATATACCAGTTGATTAGGTGGTGGCGCGTATATAACGCCGTAACCTTTTGCCATATCGCATATACATATATATACATATATACGTGTATAAACGTCATCTTAGTCATATTTCGGCCACTATGGAGAACATCATCATCATATACCAGCTGATCAGGTAGTGGTGCGTATATAACACCGTAACCTTTACCCATATCCCATATACATATATATACATATATATGCGTATATAACACCATCTGGTCATGGGTCAACGTGCATGTATAAATGCATGGAATGCATATGAACTACATTGATAAAATCTCTCAGTACATTATAAGACCATTATGCCTCTGATTAATACCATGAAGTAAACTTGGACTCAACTTACGTATTTTCTAAGACCCATGAACAGACGATAGAATAATAAGACATGAAAATTCAATAACATAGGCACCCTAATACTTCTATGAATAGAGTCATTTACGGAATTTGTGTATTTGCTCATTTCGTATGTGTCGTATATAATGTACTTATTGGATGGATAAAACATCCACATTTAATAGGAAAAAATCCATATAACTTTAGAAGATTGATACTGAAATTGAAGAAATCTTGACATGAGTTGATGGTAAAGTAACTCCTAATGGAGAGAAATTTTTTTCATTGATTTTTTTTTCCAACAACTCCTAATGGAGTTCATACAGAAAAATATTCCCCCCGAAACAAAGAAATTAACTAAAACGAACCGTTACACTATCTTTTTATATTCTAAATCGTTCTTCATCTGGCCATTCGTTTCCCACTTCAAGAATTTCTAAGGAATATCTCCACCTATATAACAATTATTATACATATATACTACTCAGATTTTACAAAAAAATTTACAATTGTGAGTGCGCATTTCAATACACCCACTAATTCTCTATAACAATTGCGACATACTTATATAACTACATATATTTACAACATTTCATTTATAGATGTCCACTGTAAGCAATATACATCCGTCCCTTCAAACTAGCTACATAATTATTTTAATTTTTATAGGCCATTTTGCACATATTTACCAAGTACATCTTTGTCACAATCAGTTGAAGAAAACCAACCATGGTACTTAAGTAAAAGGAAAAATGATCGCAGAATACTTAAGCAACAATGGAGGATAAAAAAAACATACCTTGATATATGAAATTTCTATATGCTTCAAGTAGTTTCAGTAAACACCAAATGATAGTAGTTCTGCTAAAAGTAGTTGTCACTAGGAGTTGCTATCAGTTCAAACTTCGAATGCAACATGCAATTTAACGTAGTGAAGAAAATCAAAATTTAGCAATAGGTAAATAAAGCACAATGTCTCTCACATGTTGGATGAGTCAAAATCACAACGAAAGACCACCTTGAGACCTTACCCTATGTCCATTTCATATTGCAGTGTAATTTGGGTTGAGCATGGTATCATGTTGGATGAGTCATTCATGGAAATGAGGGGGTGCTGCCACGTGTAGAGGGTAGTATTGTCCAAATATTTAATTAATTATTTAGGTAAAGATCCATTATCCGATAATTAACCAATTACCCATGTAATTAAATATTATCCCAAATTACTTAAAATACTACTCACTTTTAATACACTTTATATATCATACTATAATATAATTTACTATCATGGTGCATGTGGTACCATATAAAATCAATACATACACTATTATTTTAAAAAAATTTCACTCAAAATACCATATCAATATATACAACGGTATCAAGGTTGTTATGCTCTCGGGGTATAACATTACCCTTATCATGTATGCATGTACCTGGTATTGGTGGCATTTCTGAACGTACCTGATGCAATCCGTTTTCGTGGACATCCAGAAATATCCAGCTCTGAGTATCTTTTTGGCTAGAACAAAACTGTTCATATGTGGTCCGCAAGTTCCGGCATGTATCTCCTCAAGTAATCTGGAAGCTTCTTTTGCGTCGACACACCTTAGCAATCCCAAATCAGGAGTTTTTCAATACAGGGTCCCTCCGCTTTGGAAGAAATGATTAGACAGCCTTTGCAGGGTGCGTTTCTGAGTATGGTTTGCCTGTTCTGGATACTCTCCTTTCACCAAATATTCTTTGATGTCGTGGAACCATGGTTTTCTATCCGTTTCTTCTTCAACATGAGCATAGTAAGCCGGTCGATTATGGATCCTCACCGAGATGGGATCGATGAAATTCTTATCTGGACGTTATATCATTGATGAGAAGGTGGCCAGTGTGTCTGCGAACTCATTCTGGACTCTTGGGACATGTTTGAATTCTATCTTTGTGAACCTCTTCACTAATTCTTGCACATGATACAAGTATGTTAGTATATTGTTGTTTTTCGTAGCCCATTCTCTTTGAATCTGATGTACCAGAAGATCCGAATCACCAATTACCAGTAACTCATGTATATTCATATCGATGGCCAGATTGAGCCCCATAATGCAAGCCTCATATTCTGCCATATTGTTGGTGCACGAAAACCTAAGCTTTGTCGATACCGCGTAATATTGACATGTTTCTGATACCAAAACTTCTCCAATGCCCACTCCTTTGAAGTTTACATCCCCATCAAAAAACATTCTCCAATCGTTATAGTCTTTAGCAATGTCCTCTCCTACGAATGATACCTCTTCATCAGGAAAAGACGTTTTTAACGTTTCGTACTCTCATCCTATAGGATTTTCAGTAAGATGGTCTGCCAATGCTTGTCTTTTGACCGCCTTCTGAGTTACATAGATGATAGAAAACTCACTTAACAATATCTTCCACTTGGCTAATTTTTCGGTTGGCATGGGCTTCTGAAAGATGTACTTAGAGGTTCCATCTTAGATATGAGGTATGTGGTAGAGGCACAGAAGTAATGCCTAAATTTCTGAGTTGTCCAGGTCAAAGCATAGCAAGTGCATTCCGACAGAGAGTATTGTGTTTCATAAGGTGTTAACATCTTACTCAAGTAGTATATGGCTTGCTCCTTTCTTCCTGTCTCGTCATGTTGTCCCAAAACACATCCGAAAGCTCCATCTAATACCGATAGATAGAGTAGCAAAGGTCTCCCAGGTTCTGGCAGGACTAGGACTGGCGTTGTAGACAAGTATTCCTTGATTTTGTCAAAAGCCTTCTGACAATCCTCGGTCCAACTGGTTTCAGCATCTTTCCTAAACATTTTGAAGATGGGTTCACATATTATCGTGGACTGTGATATGAAGCGACTGATGTAATTGAGACGTCCTAGGAAGCTAATCACGTCCTTTTTGCTCTTTGGTGGTGGTAATTCTTGGATAGCCTTAACTTTGGACGGGTCCAACTCAATTTCTCGGTGACTGACAATGAATCCCAATAGTTTTCCTGCGGGAACCTAGAATGCACATTTTGCGGGGTTCAATTTTAGATTGTACCTCCTTAGCATGTCAAAGAACTTTCTGAAGTCTCCTTTGTGATCTGGGGCCCTCTTGGATTTGATGATGATGCCGTCAACATACACCTCTATTTCCTTGTGTATTATATCATGGAATATGGTTGTCATGGCTCTCATGTAAGTAGCCTCAGCATTCTTTAGACCGAATGGCATCATCTTGTAGCAGTACACTCCCCAAGGTGTAATGAAAGTTGTTTTCTCTGCGTCTTCTTCATCCATTCAGATCTGGTGATAACCCGCGAAACAATCTACAAAGGATTGGAGTTCATGCTTGGTGCAATTGTCCATCAGGATGTGTATATTTGGTAGTGGGAAATCGTCCTTGGGACTTGCTTTGTTTAAGTCCCGATAGTCAACACACACCCTGACTTTCCATTTTTCTTCGGAACTGGTACAATGTTGGCTAACCAGGTTGGGTACTCAACTACTCTGAGGACTTTGGCTTTGATTTGCTTAGTGACTTCTTCCTTGATTTTCAGACTCATATCTGGTTTAAACTTTCTTAGTTTCTGCTTTACCGGCAGACACATTGGATTGGTAGGCAACTTATGAGCCACTATGGATGTGCTCAGACCGGTCATGTCATCATATGACCATAGTAAGATATCCTCATATTTCTTCAGGAAAAAAATGTACTCTTCCTTCTCTGACGGCTATAAGTGAATGCTTATGCGAGCCTCTTTGATGGTTTCAGAATCTCCCAAATTGATTGCTTCGGTTTCATCTAGGTTGAACTTAGGTTTGTTCTCAAAGTTCTCAACTTTTCGGACAACTTCCTCAAGTATTTCATCTACTACTTCTGAGTCACTATCCTTATATTGCAGTGTCTCATTATATGTCACAGTCATCGATTCATAAGGAAAAGTAATAATAACGCTCCAAAAAATGTCCGGTCTAGTTTCAATGACAGGTTGTTTGGTAGCAGCCTCCTTGCTTGATCCTCCCAAATTTTCAGGTGTATAGATCCTTCCAGTTCTGGTCATTCCTTGTGCGGCACCAGATTCTTCAATCTTTGCTTTTCCTTTTCGCCTAGCTTCGGCAACGTATTCCCATGGTATGGCATTGGACTTGAAAGGAGGCGTAGTTGCTACTGTCACTTTGAAAGGCGTGGCCACTTCTACCTCAAATGGAACAGGTGTGGCTACAGGTGGTGTTACTTCTACCTTAAATGGAACTAATGTGGATACCTCAACCTCAACTGCGGGCTATACCTGGACCACAATAGGATTAAGCGTGACTGCGGGCTTCTTAGGATCGTCTCCCTCTTTGATAAGTCCAATTGATCCCTTGGGATTCCATTCTTCATTAGTTTCTATGACATTGATCCATTCGCCCCTATGATCTGGAAGAGGATTGTTGCAGATGTTGGGTGCAGCTTCCTTTGCCTGTATGACCTTGCTATCAATCAATGTCTTAATCATATTTTTCAATGTCTAGAACTCATCAATGGTGTGCCCCTTCATACCAAAATAATATGCATAGGTTTTATTCGTGTTGACCCATTGAGATGAATTCTACATTGCCACGGCAGGAATAGGGGTGACATAACTAGCAGCCTTTAATCTTTCGTACAGCTGGTCGATAGGTTCAGCAATGGCTGTGTATTGTCTGGGTGGTTTACTATCAAAATTAGGTCGGTGTTTCTGGTAATTTGGACGAGTTTGAGGTGAATGCTAGTAGGCTAGCTAGGTGTTATAAGTGTGATAGGTGGTGGCGGGTTGAGAGTATCTGGAAGGTGAGGGTTAGTATGTAGGTGGAGGTGTTTGGTATGTGAGTGGAGATTTTGGGCTTTGGCCACCATTACTGCCCCTACTTTTTCCTTCTTTGATATGCCACCTGATTGCAATGCTTTGTTCGTGGCCTGTAGTGCCTCAAAATTTGTCACCATCTTGCTTTTAATGCCCTCTTCAATCCTCTCTACGGGTTTGATGATATCGGAGAAATTATGATTCTCAATAAACATTAGCCTTTCATAATATTGTGGGTCTTGTGCCCAGACAAAGAACTTGTTCATCGATTCCTCGTCTAACCTCCACCAAGTAGCATACTCGCGGAAAGTCTCAGCTGGCTTCTTCTTTAGGTTTTGGATATAGAAGACATCTGGTGTATTCTCCGTATTGAACCTGAACCGGTCCATAAAGTCTGATGTCATGCTCACCGAATTGGCCTATTTCTTAGGATTTTGGCTTATGTACCAGGACAAGGCATCTCCGGTAAGACTTCTCATGAAGAGCTTCATTCGCATCCTTTCATCTTTTCCAACCCCCATGAGCTTGTCACAATAAGTTCTCAAATGAACCTTGGGATCACCCGTTCCATCAAACATTTCGAACTTGGGAGGTTTGTAACCCTCCGGCAGTTCCACATCTGGTTGTATGCATAAATCCTCGTAGTTCAGACCGTTTATCCTATTACCTCCTTCTACACCCTGAACTCAACTTGTCAACTTCTTGAGTTCTTCGGCCATATTCTTGATGAGCAGGTCCTTCTCAGTGAATTCTGGTGTATAGGAGATTGGTTGAGTAGAGTGAGGTATGGTTTCCACGTATATGGGGTTGTTTTGATAGGTGCTAGGGATTTAGGTGTAGTGGTGGTCGTTGGTCGAGTTTTGAGGATCGGGAATAGGTTGTGGTGTTTTCTGACGAGTGTGATATGTAGTGGTTTGAGGGTACTAGATTGGTTGATGGGGGTGTTGTGGAGGAGTTGGTATTGGTAGAGGAATGGGATTTTGAGGTGGTGTGGCGTATTGATGGGGTGCGGGAGGATTTCGTGGATGTTGGTTTGGCGTATTTTGAGGAGGTGCCGGGTTTTGAACATTTTGTTGGCTAACATCTGGGACGTTCACAGTGAGGGAGAGGTTTTCCATGTTGCGGACCTGCTCAAGTTCTCCTTGTAACTCCAGTATTTTCTGCTCTAATCGCAAGACCAAATCATTCTGGCTGGAGTACTCTGATCGTCTGAAGTTTCAATATTCTTAGCATTTTCTTTTCGTATACCACTCAAGTCATCCATCATAGCTTTTCCTCTGCTTTCCGGATTACTCGGAGGAGGAGGAGGTGGAGGGCCTTTAGATCTAGTATGATATGCTGATGATGCCAGTATGTGCCAACCAACCTTAGGGGATGGGAATAATAAAAATAAAGAAAAACAAAAGGTAAACAAGTCAGTAAGGATTCTAAAAGTGTTTGCAGTATTTAAACACATATTGCGGGAATGTAAATTTGCGTCCTAATTTGGGAGCCTCGTTGTTCCCCAGGTAGGCCTGGCTACAAATAGATTTGGAGAATTTCAATGCCAATAATTGCCTCATTTCATTAATCTAAAAATATACGAATCTAAAACGACACTAAATAAGATAAGTCAGTAATGGCACTTCGCCTTATTACATTTGAAAAAGAAAATAAACCTAATCTACTTGGTCCTAGAAGGACCTTCTCCAGGCTGGATGTTTTTGGCTTCGTCGATTAGATTCCCTAGTTCGCGTAGGTTCAATAGTAGGTATGCCCTTGCTAAATGTCCTCCTTCACTTCCTTCAGTGTTCTGGCAAACGGTGACTCTCTTCCTCATTTTTCCCTCCAATTCCATCAGACTCTACTCCAGATATTCCAACCTTTCGCTTGATTTAACAACCATCTCCCTCCATTCATTAATTAGTTCCATATCGGCCTTGTGTCGCTCCATGTGCTCGTCCTCGGACTCATGAACTCTTTTGCACAGTTTGTTGTACTTCACTTGTGCCTCGGCAACTTCATCTATGACTTTATTTCTTAGACCAACCCTTGGTTCGAATATTCCTGTTATTTTATCCTATAACCATGATGGATAAAAGTACACATGACCAGCATGATATTGATCTGCCTCGATGGTATCCTTTTCCACGATAACTTTCAAATGCCACATTTGCCTTACACTTGTATGGGACATCATCATCCTGAAAATCTGCCTTGTAGTGACTCATTTTATCAACTCGCGGTATGACCTGCTTCCTGTCTGCCTGTCTCACAACCCTGATGGAAGCATAAGGGTATATGCCCCTCAATCCGATCAGTACCAAGTATGGAACATCCTTAGATATGATGATGAACTCATCGGTAGGGAACCATTCGAACATCCACTGAACCTAATCCTCGGTCAAATTGTTGAAACACTACGCCCATCCTATAGCATTTTTGGGATGAGCAAACCTGTCTGGGATATAAGTTATTCTCTTAGGATGATGGAAAGCTATGTGGTCATTCCATGGCCTTCACGAAAGCTCTTGATGGTATTGACCTTTTTGGAGATGCTCTAACAACCAAACTTGTAACAGCAAATAACAACCTTCGAAGTATTTGTACCCCTTCTCACAGCGCTCTAAGGCCCGATATATGTCTTCTATGATCAAAGGGACAATGGTATATGTTTGACCCTCGATCCCATCTATCAAGGTTTTGGCTACCATGGCCAGTCTGGTGTGGATTTTGTCGCCCTGGATCGAGAACACTAACATACCCAAGAAACAGACGATGAACACTAAAACCCTACGGTGAATCCAACCCAAAGAAGTGATGTAGAATTCGTGATCGAAAATACGATAAGATCTGTTGTGACTGTATCGTTCATTGAGGAAGTCGAAAGGTATGTAGGAATTCTTCAGGCACTCCAAGCCATCATTCTTCTTTAATCCCATCATCTTTAGAAGTGATTTTTCGGCACCAATAAACCAGGACTATCCTAAGGTAGCCTAGCGAATCCCCCTATTTCTTCTAAGAGAGGGGTAATTTCTATGTCTCCAAAGCAAAACACGGCTCTTTCTTTGTACCAGAACATTGTGGCAGCTTCGATTAACATGTTATTCGGTTGGAGGTCCAATAAAGAAGGCAAATTTCCCAAGACTTGCTTCATATTTTTATCACTTGATGGAAGATCCTCCCACCAATCTAGCAACAATGGTGGTATTTTACGGACCATGCCGAACCTGGGGGCTCCGTGCCTTATTTTCTGCAATACAAATATGGTTAGGCCCTTGCCCCCTCCAAATCAGACTATTTATACAACAATAATTAGCATTTTGGCACTTATTTCTCCAAAATTAATGCACACAATCGTGGTTGCGTCCGTTGAGATTATGGAAAACCCGATGGACTTTTGGACGAGGCTTGTCTTAAAGGGTTATTATATGGACAACATAATAACCTGCTAGGTTTTACCATGATGCATGTACAATTAATCAGAGTAAGGTTTATAGAGAAGTCTAGACTGGTATACTCAAGTTAACAACTTGAAGGGGAAGGGCACGGAACCATTGACTGCACCGCTGATTGACTAGTTTTACTGCAAATACGCCTTTTCGAATTTAAATGGTGATATATAGGAAGGACGCAAACACTCATCAAGTATTGCTATAGGATTATTTACACACGAGCGGAATATGATGTTGAGCATGATTTATGCAACAATAAATAGCATGTTGTCATGTATTTGCACATTAAAAATGATAAATGCAGTATTTAATAATTGAAATACGTTTAAGAAAGAAAACAAGGAGACAAGTCAGTTCTGTAATAAAGGAAATTGTAAATGCTTGAAAAATAGGCAATTAAATCAAAATAAGGGGGAAAGGGAAAGGGTGCACATGTATTAGCAGAATAAAGAATGCTTAAGACTAATTCACAAAAACAAGTTTGTTACGTAAAGAGCCTAAAAATATTCCCAGCAGAGTCTCCATGTTGTCGTACTCCCTTTTTCCTCACGGAGTCCGGGTTTCGACATTTCGGGACAACTCCTCTCCTTTTGGGAATTGGGTATGAGATTTGAAAAGTCGACACCTAACGGATTAAGGTGCGTTAGGGTACCTAGAGCAAATAACTCATGAACTAGTTTACATTACTAGAGATTGGGTAATGGCTCGAAATTACCTTGAGGAGAAAGTGTTAGGCACCCCTCGAGGTCCACAACGGTGGGTCCCGGTCAAAATCAATTTAAGCGAATTAGTCTTTTAAGGAAATAAAGCAGTTTAAACAAATCGATATTACTTTTAAAACAAGGAGTAAAGGGGTCCTAGGTTTTTTAGCCTATAGGATCACTTTTGCGCAATACTTGGTAATCGTCCCCAAGTTGGGGTGCTACACATAGCATTAGGGAACAGATCATCATTTCCTTTACTACCCAATTACCCTCCCTTTTTCAATTATTACCTAAGCGTTCTAATAACATCCAGTGCGTACCTTATGCATGTACTACCACTCGCCTCTTACCTCTGGACCTGGAGGTGTTTAGGGCCTCTATTTAAGGTGATTCTAAACACACATATGTTGTTTAAAAGGAGAAAACTAAGCGACAAACAAAAGTCAAGTAGGACTGTCACATAAGGAGCAATTAAGTGGGCTCATATTAACCTCCACAAGTAGACAAACAAATGCACGCTATTCAAACAAATGATGTTAGGATCCTATACAGGATATCTAATGGACATAAACATAATGTACAATAGTTTATTAAGCGAGCAGACGAGTACCCATCAGTTGCCTACTGATTTTCGTTAATACTCTGAATCCTAGCATACGTCAAATAAGCAATCATAGTTTTTAGACTCAAAATTTAATTAGCTTATAAGCTTGCCTAAGTGATAGTCGGGCAGAACCCTATAGACATGGCATCTAAGCTGTAAATTGACTACTAATTTTTAATAGGCAGATTTTATCTTAAATCCTATAGGCATGCTTTCTAAATGCATAAATTGATTCCTTTATTTCCTATTGGCATGATTTCTGAATGCAGAAACTGATTTTAAAACCCTATAGGCATGGTATCTACAATTGGAAACCTATATGCATGATTTCTAAGTACAAAAACTGATTTTTGAAATCCTATAGGTATTGTATCTATAATTATAAACCTATAGGCATGATATCTATTAATCACATGTGGGGGAGAATTTTTCAAGCACAACGCCAGGAAAATTTTGTTAATCAAACAGACAGAAATCTATGGACATGGTCATTAGTGCATGTTGAGTTGAAAATACATGTAGATCCTATAAGCATGATTTCTAATGTGCAGAATTAAACATAAAGTCCGATAAGCATGGTTTCTAATAGAATCAAACAATCATTAAAATCCTACATCCAGGATCACAGTACAATATCCATATAGTGCAATCAACATAGCTAAGTCCTATAGACAGGATTTCTACCCAATTTCAATAGGAGATATGAGAATAGACCCACAACTTTTACTAATAAACCCATATCTGTTTATTACAGAGATTATTACATGCCAATATGAATAAATTACACAATAAGAATCATTATACTACAGGGAGCCTTAGCAGGCCCAATATAAATCTGAGAGCCAAGTCTTCAGCACAACAGTCTTGAAACAGTAGCAGGGATCCATTCATAGAACATTAAACCAAACTTTCAGTGTGTCAAAGTTCCTAAAGTGCCTTAAAGACCCCGGGCAGTGCTCACCCTAAAGCCATGTGTTCAACACAGAATTCATAAAAGATTGGAAAACCAGCCCCAATGTGTCAGAGTTCAAAGGAGTCTGAGGGACCCTAGGTAGTGCTCACACTGGGGGTGGTAGAAACCTGAAGGACTAAGAGTAGCAACTTGAAAACCAGTACATAGAAGGTAAGGGGCACAATTTTTAGAAACAACTTAGTTTTAGAAGCAAATATATTCAGGCTACAAGGTTTGCAAATAGAGTTGTACAAACAGAGTCCATACTCAGCACATGATTCAGGAAGATTGGTATTTGTTTAGACTGGATATCAGTTATTACAAAAGGCAAGGACACTTGAATTAACAAACAGAGTTAGCCACATTACATGTTTGCAGTATCATGTTCAGAACAGGGAATATACAACTGATTTAGATAGTGTTTCACATAACTTAGTTTATTAACTATCACTAGGTGGAATCATATAGACATATATTGAATATAAAGCATGCATGAGTTTGAAATAATTAGCCAAACAAACATATAGCACAGGATAGCAAGAACTAAAACTCGCTAGTCTAGAAAGAAGTAAACAGAAATCAAGGGCCAGACATGCTAAGGTAAGCCCACCACAAATAGAACAAAGCAAATTAATAGGATTTGAGGCATACTAGTCAGGGAGAATGCAAGCAAGAAACACATGGCAAACAAGCATGGAACAACAATAACTTAGGCATAACATGTGAGAATAAGATGACCATGAATCATGTATCAAATAGGAACATGTTGAGGTCTATAATAGTCTAACTACATAGCATATAGAATAGAACATGGTAACAAGAATTGTGGCATACTAGTTAAGAGAGCTGTTAACAGGAAACAAAAGGGCAAACAGAATCATATTGAAGTCTAACTACATAGCATATGGAAGAAAAAATGATAACAGAAATGGAAGCATACCAGTTAAGAGAGTAGTAAACAGGAAGGTGAAGATGAATGAAATCCAAGGGTCTAGCCTTGGCTTTCAGCCGGCTAGACAGTGCAATAAATCAAAGAACTGTAAGTGTGTAAGTGTGTATGAATGTGTGCTTGTGAGTATAGATGCCTGAATCTGAACGTGTGTGTTCGTGTGTTTTTTAAAAAAAAATCAGAATGGTGAGGTTATATAGCATTCAGCAGAGTAAAACAAATAAGGTAAATAAAATTAAGAGTTCACAAATAAGGTATACAAAACAAATAAGGTAAATGAAATTAAGAGTTCACAAATAAGGTATACAAATCATTCAATCAATTAATTAAGGCTAAACTCAATCAATTAACATGATAGGATCCGGAAAGACCCCTTAAATTAGGGAAAATCTCATAAGAAATCAATTAGCGGACAGAAGTGAGGTTTAAAAAGGTAGGAAATAAGTCAAAGACCATTTGTAGGTTGGTCAGAACAAATCAAACCAAGAAATCAGGCTAGTAGCATAATTAAGGAAGGCAGTACCAATTATAAGTCACAAATAGGAAACAATAAATAAAAATCTCAAAAAGATACCTGTTGATACCTAATTTTTTCCTATATATTTAAATATGCACAAATACCTTCAAAATAGCATATATATGCATATATAATCATGCACAAGGTTTTTAATATTTTCCCCGTAATTTTAAGGGTTTAAATTGATTTATTTTCTCCCCTTTTATCCATAAAAATCCCAATAATTATTTCCAATATTATTATTTTTAAAATTCTTTTATTTAATTTCTATATTTATGCCAAAATTTGGCTAATGTAATTTTTATGTATTTTTTACAATTACATTTGGTATTTTTAAAGCTAAATTGAATATAATTGCAATGTTAGCCATTTTTATATATAATTAACTTTATATGCATAAAATTGGATCCTGTATTTTTAAATTGTTAATTATATATTTTAAATCATTTTGGTACCTTAATTTATTTTCCAGATATTACCTACTAGTTTTTATCAATTAAATAGGGGAAAATTGGCTATTTAAATAACAGTCAAATTTGGCTTTCAATTATAGCCAAAATTGGACCCCTTTCCAGCCCAATTTCACACCCAAATCACCGACACATACCCTATTAATCCATACCCAAGCCCGGAACCCACCTACCCATTTTAATCCTGACCGTTGATCTCCCAAATCAACGGTCCAAATAATTTCTTTCCTTTTTAATTTTCAAACGACCCCTAACCCTAAGTCACTTTTCCAAAGGCGCCGCCTTCAGATGCTCTCTCATCTCCACTCTTCTTTCAAACCTAACCCTAGGCTCCTCCACTCACCTTCTTCTCCGGTCATCTCCAACGACATCTCTCAAACCCCAAGCCTCCAATGGTCACTCTCATCACCTTGCTCATCATCTCTAAGGCATTCAAGGGTCATGGGCCATGTCGATTCGGACCTAGGGTTTCTTATTCTGTTGTTCGAGGCTTATCTGGTGCGATTTTGGGCAAAATCACACCATGTATGATACAATTTACGAAGTTACAACATGTTCTTTCGATTTTTACCTAGGTTCCTTTTGAAACCCTAACTCTCTTTTGGATCTCTCAGATCTGTGTTATTTTTATGCTTTAAACCTGTTTCCTTCTATGATTTGCTTATTTTTTTAGCTTTCTTCTGAAATATCCTCTAGTTTAAACCGTTCTTACTTTCTTTGAAAATTAGGGTTTTCTCGGAATTCTTTCTATACCTGGTTCAACCAATTTCTTCATGATTAAACCTTTTTAACTTGTTTATTTTGACCAATTTTATGTTCATACTGCTTTTTAACTCGACTCTATTAAAGGCCCTATTTTTTAAAGATTTTTCTTTACTTGATCTGTGTGTCAGCATGATTCTCTTTACTTGTGTTAAAGATTTTTCTTTACTTGTTTCAGCATGATTTCCTTTACTTGCTTATGTGTGTTAGCATGATTTTCTCCACTTTTTGTTCCATGTGTTGGCATGATTTTCTTTGCCATGGCTCTGCGTGTTAGCCTGATCTTCTTTGGTCTTGTTAATCTCTCATGGTCACCATGCTTCAAATATGCTCTGTTGAATCTCCAGCCTACTTACATCACCTCTATATGACTGTGTTTGATCATTCTCTTATTTCTTTCTGCCTTTATAATTGACCTTGTTTTGTTTGCTACTTCTATTCATTCGTCTCTATTTAGATGTTGAAACACGCAGAATCATGACACCTCATGATTGATTATGATTTTTCTTAACTATTGACAATTGAAAGATTTTCCTTCAAGACCCTAGAATTCTACTCGTCTGTTTGAATTCACTGATTTTATTACCTTATTTACTATGATACTTAGTTTTACATAGTCTTTTCTTATTTGGGTCTTTCTAAATTTGGTCCTAATCGACTATTTTATGCCTAATGGACTCTGGCTCCTTTCCTTGTTTAATTATGCATTGATTCCTCCTTTCCCCTTATGTGGTACTGAATCTTTTCGTTTGACCTTGATTCCCCTAACTCAAGGAAGTACTTCCTTGATTCTCTAAGTGATTGATTCTGAGTTCTTAAATTAGTATGCTACTATATTTTTTTACCTTATTCCACTACCTACTTTCAACTATAAATACCCTAAGTCTTTCACAAACAAGATAGACTTGGCTTCAAAAAAATCCCTCTCTTATTTAAAATCTTTGTGTTATTCTATTACCATTAGCCGACTGCAAGCCAAGGATAATCATTTGTGCTCTTTGGTTCTTTCATTTCTGCTTACTTCTATCTTCACTAGTATGTCCTAGTTTAATTTACAGCCACAACAACAACATGTTTCTTTTATTTCTAGCCTGTTTTTACTTATGGTTTTATTGTGGAGTTTGTAGTTAAACATGCTAGTATGACACCCCTCCCCTTAAGCTCATGTATTCCCTTGTGTGATTCAAGCATGTCTGGACAATTATTTTCCTTTATCTACTGTGCACTTACCATTTTGTGAGCCCCAAATCCATATTTCCCTCTAAATATTTATGTTCCTCACGACTGGTTTGTTATTATGCCAGTGTCAAGATATCTCTAAGCATGTCCATACCAGTCCTAATACTCCTGCTGGGGTCAGGTGTCTGCAGGCAATGTCTATGTATCCCCAAACCCTTTAACCATTCTGTGATTACTGAATACATTTAGATTCTGTGAACTTGATGTGTGTGGTCTTATCCTGAAGTATTTTAACTCTCTTTACTACTCTAACCTCTTTCAAACAACCTCTATTGCTTTACTAATTGCTTTCAAAACAGACCTTTAAGTCCAGTCTTTAATAAACTTCTTTCAAACATGTGTCCTGCACTTTCAGTCTACTTTTAGTTAATAAGTTCTGCTCTCTTTAGTATGTGTACTGCCTTGGGATCCTCTTGTGAACCCTTGGAACTCTGGCATACTGAGGCTGGCTTTCCACACTGCACTGGTTCAATGCTTGGCTACTATGTCTAGGTGTAAGCATTGCCCGGGGTCCTTGAGACCCTTAGGGAACTTTGATGCACCTAGACCCTGATTTGTCTATGGAAATGAGGTTTGAAAGACCATTGGAGACTTTGGGAAACTTGGTCCTTATTGCAGGCTCACTATAGAATAGCTTCTTAGTTTTTTTATTTCATTTATGTAATTCATTTGTTGGCCTGTAATATTTTGTAAACAGATATTCGGGGTAATTTAGTAAAAGGGGTGGGTAGATGTATACGTTGTGGGGTAATATGGGTAGAAATCCTGCTCTTAGGATTTTACTTTCAAATCTGCCTACTTTACTCAATAGAAAACATGTTCATAGGGTGTGACTCTTGTTGAATCTGATTTCATTTTGCATAATAGACATCATGTCTATAGGTTTTCACTTTTAATGTCATTTGCATCAGATATAAACCATGTTCATAAATTATGCATTTGTCATATTAGAAACCATGTTTCCAGGTTCCAAGCCATCATGTTTTAAATCAATTCAAGTATAGATACTATGCCTAGAGGACATAATTTCGATTCAATAAGTTACTGCAAATTGCCTAAAACCAGTGACACACCTAGATACCATGCCTATAGGGACTTCTACTCGCAATTATCTTTGATAATCTAATTAGCCTAATGAGTCGATTTTATCTCACCTAGTTTACTTATTAAAACTGGCTTTGTCAAGCGATAACTCTCTAAAACGGGTCCGTTCATAATTGCTTTAATCCCGTTAGATATTTGGCCTATAGGTACTGAAAGGTTCTATTTCGAAAACTTGCTTGTTTCTGCATTAACATAGACACAGTTCTGCATATAGGAAAGCCTTAGGGCATTTTTAAAACTTGCGTTTCTCTGAAGTTGTTTTAGTCACTCGACGTCTCTGAATTCTAATAAGCTTTTAAAGAGGAAGTCCTAGGAAGCTAATAATGTTATGACTTATGTATCTGAAAGTGGTTTATTTCTGCATAATCACTTAGAAATCCCGCTTTAGGACTTTGATTATATCACGACTCCAAACCGGACTCAGTCGTGATGGCTCCTCTCGTGAAAACAAGGCCAGTCGACACAATCCCCAAATCCATTTCAATAATTTTAATAGATCAAACTAAGCCTTTTTAATTAATTAGATATTGATAATGTAAATTTAAATAAACAGTGCGAAAATATATGCAGCCCGACATCGGGGTGTCACAAGTCACGAGCATCTACTAAGGTCTAAAATACAACAGGAATTTTAGAAATACTAAATACAATCTAATGACATCAAGAGGGAGTAAAGCAGTGATGCGGACGTCGGGTAGCTACCTCGCTAAACTCCAATGACTCTGCCTTTGCTAACACAATACCTGATACCGGGTGCAGAAATAACTGAATCTGCACACAAGGTGCAAGGAGTAAAGTGAGTACTCCAACTCAGTGAGTATTAATCATAAATAAAGACTGAGCGATAAAAAATCAAGAAAAGTGCATCAACATGCTGTATAGAAGCAGTACAAAACCAGAAAGAAAGCAATGAAGTTGTGAAATCTCTTTAAGCATCGTAGCTCAGTTTAAAACTTCTTTAGAAATATCTTTTTAATAGTTAAGCAATTAAATACAAAGCAACTAAAATAGATAAGCACAGAAAATCCGCCCCTCGAGCATAAACACCAACAGAAACAGCCCCTCGGGCATAAAAACCAACAGAAACAGCCCCTCGGGCAACAACATGGAACATTACCAGCCCCTCGGACTATATCTCATATCACAATGGGTACCCGCGCTCACTGGGGGTGTGCAGACTCCTGGAGGGGCCCCTTACAGCCCAAGCGCAATATCAAGCCATCTCGTGGCATCATCTCTAGGCTCTCGGCCTCATATCAACAAGCCACTTCGTGGCGTACATATCTCCGGCCGTCAGTCTCATAATCAAAATCACTGTATCACCACTGCGGCGTGCAGCCCGACCCAAAAGTATCCTCACAACACAGGCCCTTCGCCTTACTTAGTCAAAAATCACATAAGCCACTTGGGCAACAGTAAAACATGATGCTCAGCCCAAAATATTATTTGGAATATCATTTCAAGTGTTAAAGCAGAGTAAACATGGCTGAGTTTTGAAAAAAGTAGAATATAGCATGAGTGAGTACAAGTTTAAAGTCAATACAGTGAGGAAATATCAATAAAATCCCCAAAGGGTTCAAATAGTTGTCACGAGGCCTAAATATGGCATTCATCCCAAAACATGATGATAGCAAATAGTTTTCAATCAAATACACAGTAAAATAGTATTCAGGATGGACTAAGTCACAATCCCCAACACTACACAACCCCACGCTCGTCATCTAACATGTGCATCATCTCAATATAGAACAACGATGTGCAATGGGGGGTTTCATACCCTCAGGACAACATTTACAATCATTACTCTCCTCGATCCGGTCCAAACTCTAGCCCGCGATGCCTTGGCCTCACGAATCGACCTCCGAATGCTACAAATCTATCCATAATCAGTACATAACCATTAAAATATGCTAAGGGAACAAAGCCCACTTAAAAATATCCAATTTACATCAAAAATCCCGAAATTTCTCATACCCGGCTTCGGGCCCACGTCTCGGATTCCAATAAATTTTACATCAATAGGTTCCTTATCCTCTCACGAGACTATACATACCAAGAACCTCAAAATCAGACCTTAGTTGCCCCTTCAAATCCCGTTCAAACTAGACTCGAAGATCTTTCATTTGATAGGTTGCACACCATATAAATCTTTATATATTCCGAGATATGAGCTTCTAAAGTCGGCTCCATGCATCAGAAAATTCTGTCGAAACTGCTCCCCCAGCCATCTTCAATCGATCATAACTTTATGATAGAATGTCCAAATCATGAATGGTTTATCTTTCAGGAAACTAAAATGCAAGGCAAACAATTTTTATGTTTTGCAAATTTTCTGATTCCTTATAAATTTTAAGATATAAGATTCCAAATCCAGCTCCATGATTGCACTAGTTGCTGTCAAAACAGTTTTCTGCAGAAAATTTCGGGAACTCTTTGGTTCGAAATTCATTCCGTTAACCTTCCGAAATCCACCCGAGGTCCTCGGGACCTTAGCCAATTATACCAACATGTCCCAAAATATGATACGAACTTGCTCGAGGCCTCAAATCACATCAAACAATGTCAAAATCATGAATCATACTCCAAACCAAACTTTATGAACTTTGAAATTTCAAACTTCTACATTCGATGTCGAAACCCATCAAATCACGTCTGATTAACCTCAAATTTTGCACACAAGTCATATTCGAAATTATGGACTTGCTCCAACTTTCACAATTGGAATCTGACCCCGATATCAAAAGGTCAAACTCTCGGTCAAACTTCCCAAAAACCTTCAAATTTCTATCTTTAAGCAAATGACTTCAAAATGACCTACTCTCACACCTCCTTTTTACCTTACACCCCCGGAAAGGGTCTAAAGGAGTTTTTCCAATTAAAGGACAATTGAAACGGGATTTATTGTTAAAAGATTCAGAGCCCCACTTGGGAGATTTATGGTGTCCCAAGTCACCGGTTGAATCCCGGATCGAGGAAAGGGTTGACTCTATTTAACAATCCGCGAACCAGAAATCCGAGTAAAGGAATTATGTTAACCCGGGAGAAGGTGTTAGGCATTCCCGAGTTCCGTGGTTCTAGCACGGTCGCTCAACTGTTATATTTGGCTTAATAATCTGATTTTAAAACATTTTGAACCTATGTGCAATTGTAACCTTTTAACCGCTTTTAATTGACTTTTAAAGAAGATTGAACGTCGTTTAAAACACGTGTTTGGATCGCGCCACATGAAATGCACCCGCAATCCTAAACATATTTCATTCAACGTTTTAAGATTTGATTTAGGTCACATGAAATGCGCACCCGAGTTCAAGAAGGTAAAATTATTAAATAATGTGCCTAAAAGCAACTAACGCGTTGTTAACTTTGCGAGGGCCATGAAAATTTGCTAAATGGCACATCTCGATTTTCTAAAGGATTAAAATTATTTAACCGAGGGCCATGCAATTGTCATTTTGTTCGGCATGGCGCGCCTCAATTTATTAAAGAAAAAGCATTCAACTAAGTGAACTATGGATATTCATATGTAATAGTCAACTATGAAAGAAAACAAAATACTCGTATTTAAGTCTAGAGCTACTAAACGGATACCTCTACAGTAACTACAATCCAATTCCCAGGTTCAAATTCTTTCTTGAGTCCAATTAAATCAACCCAGCAAATTATGTTAACAAACCCTAAACTAACATTCACATGCGACTTCTTAAAAGAAAAAACATAAACATATGGGAGCAACTTTTGATTAATCAAGAGAGCAAACCATTAAGAAGAAACTCAAACAAACAGTAATATCCTACATTCAGTGAAATTTTGCAACTGAGGGCATGTATCAATAAGCATGAATATAGTGAGAATGAGATGAATGAACCTTTCTCAAGCTTACGAACATATCAATAAGAACTAGTTGGCTTACAAAGGAGTTGGGAAATTGCACCAACAGGATTGAGCGCAAATGACATCGTCGGCCCACGCCGGAAACCTTATCAAACCCTGACCGAACTGCCTTGCCACACACGTTACCCAGATTTGAGCGTCCGTTCCTCCCTCAAGATCTCACTCTATTTTCATGACACCTCGTTGCATGCTCTCTTATAGAAAATGACGAATGGTTGGTTCTTTGGAGAGAATGGCTGACATGGTGTTGGCTGGTCGTTTGTGACGTGAAGCTTCGCCGGAAATGGTAGCTTCGCGGTGAACGGAGGTCCAGCGACGATGGTGAGCTGGGTGAGGTCGCTTGGTTCTTTTTGTCACGTCTGGAACTCGTTAATCTGATGAGCTGGTAGAGCTCGTTTTTCCGGCGAGTTTCAGGCAGAGACGGGGTCGTTTGAGAAGCAGTTCTGGAAAAGGGGGGGTTCGTTGGAGAAGATGGAGTCGGGGGTGGGATTGTTTTCGCGCAACCTTTTTAGCTGTTGCTTTCAGCTTTTGTTTGTTCTCCCCAGCCTTCTTCGTTATTCATGCGCAACTTTTTCTTCTTTTTCGTTCCTTTTCAGTCAACTTTTTTTGTTTTCTTTTTGTTTTCAACATTTCGTTTTCATGTGCAGCCTTCGTTTCAGACCCCCCTCCTCGTTAGGTGTTATCTTGTTTATATATACATAGGTCTAGGTTAGTTTTTGTAGGGTTTTTAGGTTAGTGGGTATGGGCCTAGGAATTATGGGCTTGGCAATTGTGGGCTTGGTCCAAAATTTGGCCTAAAATGGGTTGCTCGAGCCAGAACCCTATTCTTTCGCTGTGAACGAGATTAAAAATACAGGCCCATTTGTTAATTATTCTTACTATTCAAATAATTATTAAAATAAAACTAACCATTAAAACAAATCTATTTTTGATATTTTCAAATATCATATATAAAATAAAAATACGATACTATTGTTGTATATATATATTTTTTAGATTTTTTTTAGATTAAAAATGACTACTAAACATTAATGAACCTATTTTTGTGATTTTTTGATTTCTTGTAATAAAATAAAGTAAAAGAGTCAAAATTACTTAAAATATCTATATTATGCCTAAATTAAATATTTTACGCTAATATAAAAAAAATCTTGGGGAGGGTCAAAAATCACATGTCTACAGTTGCCCCTCTTTGACTGGAAACGTACAGAGTTTTCAGACAAAGACTAACTAGACAGGTTTTTGACCCGACCCTTATTTGGAGACTCTAAAGCTAAGAGAGAAGGGAGTGTGACCGAGCCCTGGTATTTGGGCTGCCTACATATCCTTGGCTTTAAAGGAATTAGGCCACGTGTAGTTTAGAGATGAGTGAGGTGATGGAGTATACCGAGGGGGAGAGCCGGTCGAGGTGCCATTCCGTCGAGGTTCCGGTTCGCAGTCCTGCTATTACATCAAAATTAAAACATGAAAAAGACTAGCTAAGCCTATCAACTACGAGTTACAAGATTCCTATCTATATATCTTCTGAAGCTTGATCTTGAGTCTTGAATGGTTCTTCATGCAGACTTTAGATTTGAACCTTGGCGCTTGTTAGCTGCAGGTGCTAGCTCGTTCTTCTACAGCTTTTGGGTCAGGACCGGACATGTAGTGCTTGTGACTTCCACCACGTCTTAAGCAGTTCACATCTTTCATCAACTTCTGCATTTGGATTCACTTCTTGCCTTTCTCTCTTTTCTTTATTGTGACTAACTTCTATTGATCACCTCGGACTGTGGACTCGCATTCTTGTCGCGAGATTCTTTGGTTGCTGACTTGAATTTCAATCTGAGATGCTTTTCCTTTTCTTAAGGTGGACGCCTGACCGTTGAACTCAAACCGTCTTCTCTTGTTACTTGACACTATTTTCCTTTGCACCTTGAACCATTTTCCTCTGAAACTTGAACTGTGTTCCTTCGAAACTGCTTTCCCTTGAAACCGAGTTGTCTTCCTTCGACACTGCTTTCCCTAGAAACTTGAGTTTCTTCCTCTTGTTCTCCAGGTGGGCGCCTAATTACAACAAAATAGACAAAACAAAGAAATTTTTTTCTACCCCAGTTTGCACTAGGAAGATTTGTGAGTTGTTAGAAAAATTGTAAACCACTTGTACTATTGATGCAATGATGAAATTAAACTAAAGAATAGACTAGGAAAACTATAAACTAAGCTTGACAAAAGTAAAAACTGACCCTATTCTCCAGGCGGGGCCCCTGACTGCTAACTTAAAATGTATTCCCTGCTCTCCAGGTGGGCTCCTCACTGCTGACGTGAAATGTATTCCCTGCTCTTCAGACGGGCTCCTGACTGCTGACTTGAAATGTATTCCCTGCTCTCCAGGAGGGCTCCTGACTTCAAGATAGACAAAACAAAGAATTTGAAAGCTAAAATTTAAATTGTACTCCCTTGTTCTCCAGGCGGGCTCCTGATTGCTGACTTGAAAGTATTCCCTACTTTCTAGGCGGGCTCCTGACTTCAACTTGAAAGTGCTCCCTGCTCTCCAGGTGGGCTCCTGACTTCAAGATAAACAAAACAAAGAATTTGAAAGCTAAAGTTTAAGTTGTACTCCCTTGTTCTCCAGGCGGGCTCCTGACTTCTACGCTTGAAAGTATTCCCTACTCTCCAGGCGGACTCCTGACTTCAACATTAAATGTATTCCCTGCTCTCCAGGCGGGCTCCTGACTTCAACTTGAAATGTATTCCCTGCTCTCCATGCGGGCTCCTGACTTCAACAAAACAGACAAAAACAAAGAAAATTTTCTGCCCCAGTTTGGTGGCTGGGGACAGATGTGATTGTAAAACTAAATCATATTACCAAGTATTAGTAAGGATTTGAAAGCTAGGTCCCATTATTCAGGGGGTTTCTGACAACTCTTAACTAAATGACAATTTAAAATCTAAGTTATATCTTCTACAGGTGTGACTTCTGCTAAATCTTGCTATCTAAGAGGATCTTTAAACTACTCCCCATTATCCAGGAGGGTCCTGAAAATCAAAAGTCCAATTTTATCTTAAGAGTGACGACTTTTATGGCTGAATTATACTACCATACAGCAGACTTTACGCTAAATGTTGTTATCTAATCGAAATCTTAAAGCTAAGTCCAATTATTCAGGAGGGTCCTGAAAACTCCTAATTGAATCCTATCTCGAACATGCAAACTTCTAAACCAACTTATATTCTTTTGGGATACATTTATGCTAGATTATGCTATTTTCTGAAGTTTAAACTAGGTCCCATTTTCCAGGAGGGTCCTAAAAATCAAAAATCAAACCTGTTTGGTGACTGCCTTTCTCCACGGAGGGTTTCTCCGAAACAACCGAAATCTCCTACCCCTGTTTTAATCAAAGAAAAAATTTGTCAATTTAAAAATGTGGTGGTTGGTTTGTGGCCTTGACTTTAAGGACGATTGCTCCTTCACTTCCCTTGGTAACTGATTTCCACTCGAGGACCTTGCTTGCTTATGGACTAACCACTTTCTCTGTCATCCTTATCACAGAAAATACCCATTCTCCGTTCAGACCCAATTCCCTTTATCTATTGCATTGCTCATGAACTGACATTTACCAACCTTTGTGTTTTACCGAAAATACCTTTGATTCGTCCACCTAACACCCTCCATCTGTTGCATCGTGCTTCTTGTGTTGACATGAATTCCAAAGCACGTTAATTGCCATACACTTAGTGAGCATGATATTCCTTCCTGACTAAAATCACTGGCCTTGGCCTTGAAGTCTATTGTTCCCTCATTTGTTACGATAACTTTGATTTCGGCTTGGAATACCTTGCTTGTTATTGGTTAAACACTTTCTTTGTTGATCTCATCACAGAGAATACCTTTGACCCGTTCACCCAACATCCTCTATCTGTTGCATTGTTCACGAATTGAAATATACCAAACCTTTGTATTTCTGATGGACCCCAAAGCATGTTGATTATTACCAACTCAGTGTGCTTGTTGTTCTTTCCTGACTTATGACACTGATGTACTGGTCAGATCCCATTTTGTGCAATTGGAAAGCTGGTGGCAAATTTTGAAGTCATTTCTCACTTGTTCTGACCAAACAGACTCAAGAAGAGGAAGTAAACAAAACAAAAGGAACAGAGTAAAGAACAAAGTAAAGAGATGATTCTTAACAAGAAAACTATAAAGTAGAAACCTATCAGATGTGGATACCAACTCTAATGGCCATGACATGCACGTGTAGCCTATTCTGTTGAGCAAGTCTGATGTTCAACTCATGTTATACCTCTAAACCGTGAAACTGGGCTTCAATGCCCCGATCATCCAATCTGATTCACAATCCTTATTCGACTTGTAGTGCCCGAAGGGTTTTCACCATCAAGACTCTCTCATTCTGTTCTTTCTCTCAACTTACCGTCGTCTTACGGTGCCCGAGAGGGTTTTCACCAATAAGACTCTCTCATTTTTGGATTTCTCTCAGCTCTCGTCGCCCTACGGTGCCCGTGAGGGTTTTCACCAATAAGACTCTCTCATTTTTATTATTTTTCTGCCTGGGCCAGAGTATTGCCCCTGATATGAATTACCTCTTCTTGCTTGACTTGGCATCTCTTGAAGACTGATCGGAAGGTCTTTCTTTGGACCGTAACGTGGGCTTTTGAATAGGGTTAAAAAAAAGGATGTCAAAGGCTCAAAAACAATTCTCATGGGTTCAAAATTACAACTTTTGGAATCAGATTTCTTACAACAACCACAACTTCTGCCCCAGTTTCTTGCTTAGGGACTTTTGGATTTTTATTTTGATGAGACCGAACCGTGAGGCTGCCTACGTATCCTTAAAAGGAATCAGGTCGAACGTAGTTCATGTCATAGAAATTACTTTGTTGTTGTGTTTTTTTTCGTTTTCTCTATCTTCTCTCTTTTTTCCTTCTTTTTCTTTTGTTGTTGTTTTTCTTCTCTTTCTTATTCTTTTTTTTTTCTTTTCTCTTTTCTTTTTATTTTCTCTTTCGTCTTCTTTTTCTTCTATCTCTTTTCATTCTTTTTCTTTTCTCTTTTTCCTTTACTCATCTTTCACGCTTGCGTTTCTGATCTTTGCTACTAATTTCGAAAGAGGGGTATGAAAGAAAATAAATGAGGCTCAAAGGGGTAACGAAGGATAAAGTGTTTAGATAGCAGAACAAAATGTCTTCATCATTCCAATCTTCAAAACATGTCAGGTACAAACAACACAATTAAACAAACCAAGAAAAAGATTCGTAACATCTTTTGATTACCACAGACTTGACGACCGTATCCACACATTCGCCTTCTACATCTGTTATATACAAAGAACCATTGGACAACACTCTCACTCTCATTACCACGAACGACCCCTGTCAATTTGGGCAAACTTGCCTTTAGCTTCAAACCGATGTGACATGATGCATTTCAATAGGGTTTCTTCATATTCTATCTGCCCTAGTTTCACACAATTCGGGTTTGAAGTGATCTCAACATGCCTTTATTTGTTTCCCTTAAATATACTTATCATCTTCAAAATTGTTTCATTCATTGCTTCATGACTAAACTGAATTTTTAAGACCAGGCCGAGAATTACGCATACATGTCATGTTACTAGAGTCAATAGGAAAAGAAATATAAAAGAAAAGAGAACTAAACAAAAATGACTAGAAATCACAAAAAACAGAAAGTTGCATTAGATAGATGGTGACAGGGTTTGGACAACAAAACAAACAAACTAAACTGTTGCTACAAACCTAGAACAAACCTAGACAACACTAAACAGGCAACTAGACTAAACAAACTAGGCAAAATAAGAGGATAGAAGGGTTTGAGTCACAAGACAATATATGGATTACAACCCTGAAATAACCCTGACAACAGAAATGACAACAAAATAAACCACCAAAACTCCTCCCTGGCTAACCAAGACAGGAGCGTCTTTCCAATTGCCAAGCTCAACATCTTAGCCACTGAATTCTACATCAACATTACTAGGACCTTCACAAACTTCCATCACATTGTTCTTAACAAATTGCTTTTGGGTTCCCTTTGCTAGCTCGTTCTTAAGATCAACCTCTGATAGAACTGAAAACTTTGCAGCGCGTGGGCCTTCAAGGATCTCAGAAGAATTTTCATATTCCTTTTCAAAAAAATCATACTCACCATATGCGTCTCAGGCGATGGACTTTGGCTAGTGTCTGATGCATCTGGATTTTGCACGACAATGTCACCTGCATCAATAAGCTTTTGAATTGCTTTCTTCAGATTCCAACACTTCTCTATGTCATGCCCCGGGGCATCTGAGCAATATGCACACCTTTGAGAAAAATCAAACTTCTTTGGAAGAGGATTTGGCATTTTTATTTGGATCGGCTTCAACATGTCCAATTGTTTCAACTTTTGGAACAAACTGGCGTATGACACTCCCAATGGGGTGAAAGCCTTTTCTTTTTTCAGCAACCTCTCATTCTTAAATGCTTGATTGGGCCGGAAACCTGATCCTAGGGGTTTTCGATAGGCTCGTGGGGGTGAATAGGCATTTTGTGGAGCTGGGTACTGAGAGAGTGATGTACAATTTTGGAGTTCCGTGGAGAGAAGTGGAATTAGAAAGGATCACCTGGCGCACAAGGATATCCACGGGGACGATGTCGAGGCTGGAAGTGTTGATCGGGAAAGCCCATCGGATCATCTTTTTTGTTTCTCTTTCTTCCACCCAAGCTTACTGGGATGTTTTGAATGTCTTTCGAACAACTCATGATTTTGCCTGACTTGATTCCCTCTTCTACAAGCTCCCCCATTTTTAACACATCTTTGAAAGACTTTCCCAAGGCCGGGATCAAATGACTGAAGTAGGTGGGCCCCTGGGCTTGTAGGAAAAGCTCAACCATTTCTTCTTCACCAATCGGGGTATTGACTCGAGCAGCCTGTTCCTTCCATCTTATCCCAAAATCTCTAAAGCTTTCCTCCGACTTCTTTTCCATTCAAGATAGGGAGGAGCGGTCTGGGGTAACACCTGATTTGCATTGAAAGTATCGAACAAAATCTTGAGCCATATCACCCAATGTAAGCCATTTACCAACATCTTGATGATTGTTCCATTCCAAAGCTGCCCCAGTCAGGCTCTCACTGAAGTGCGCTATCAACAAATCATCTTTCTCGCCAACATTTCTCATTTTATTGCACTAATCCCTCAAATGGGCTACCGGATATCCACACCCATCATACAAGTCAAACTTTGGCACTTTAAACCTCGCAGGCAGATGAACGTCGGGGGGCATAGACAATTCCTTGTAAGACATGCTACCCTGGTCTCCCATTCCTTGCTTGTTCATTGAAAACTGTTCTATGCATTTTAGCCTCCTGGGTATCCCATCTCGCCCTTTTCCTCCTGTGAGCTCTTCATTTACAACATGAGACCCATCCCGCGGACCCTGCTTGTATGAGTTGAGAACCTTGTGGGCAACCTCTGAGGGGTAATATTGGGCATCATGAGCTTTGAATGAGTATTCATTGTCGGGGATAGTAGATGTGACAGGAGGGCGATTTTGGGGAGAGGTAATTCGAGGATGAGTGATGGAGCTACTAAGACGGTTGGGAAAGCTGTGATAAGCGGGTAGATCTGGAGAGTATGGAGGATCATCTGGCATTGTGTTCGGATCTTGGGTAAGGATGGCATCTAGGAGGCTAGGTGGTGGCGGGGGTGGTACCTTCCCAGTCATCCAAGACTGATACATGTCAGCCATGTGTTGTTTTAACATTTTTACCTCTTCAACCAACCTATTGTTCTGTTCAACCAACCGCTTTCGAGCGCCGGTATCAACCAACTCAGTTCCGTTGTCGTCTGCCATTGCCTTTTGATCTTATGTTGTAGTGAAGAGTTACCACTTTAAACCACAAACCAACCAACCTTCTGCTATGAATATAACAAAATGAAGTCATCACATTAGCGTTAGGGCATTTAACATAAAATAATCTCACTTTATGTGCAATGCACCTAGCCACAGTTATCTGTTCTAAAATGACTTCGAGGGTATAAAGGTCAGTTGACATCATCCCAATTTGTTCATTTCAATCCTTTCTTTTCTTTGCTTTTCTAGCACCTCTTGGCTTGCCCATTTTCCTTCATTTCTTTTATCTCTCTTTTTTTCATCACTCTTTCTTTCTCTCATATCTCACTTCCACAATTTCACCTCTTTTTTTCTTTTCCTTTTTTCTCTTTTTTTTCTCTTTTTTTTTCTTTTCTTTTAATAATAAATAAAAATGATTCGATCGAACCCTATGTAGGTTGCCTACGTATCATGACGCCGCATGAATCAGATCTTTGCGTAGTTCGGGGAGATCAGGAATAAAGTAAACAAACTAACGCTTCCATTTTTATTTTCCTTTCATTCTTTTTTTTCTTTTCTTTTTTAAAATAGGTACTCTATGAGAAATTATCAAGGAAAAACCCTAAAAGAGAAAAATATTTTTTGGTTCTTTTTTTTTGAAGGAAATCTAAGGAATAAATCACAGAAAGACATTTTGAATCCTCATTTGATATACTGACGCAAGATCTCGAAGCAAGCAATGAAAAAGATAAAACAGAATGTTTTTGGATTTCAATTTTGATTGCCTAAAGGAAAAATTCCAATGATAAACAAAAGATAAAGTATTTTTTTATGTACAATATCCTAAAGTTCTATTGAAAATAAAAGATTTTTTTTTATTTTTCACTAATTTCCCGAAGAAACACCTCAAAAGAAAATCTTTTTGGATTTTGGAATTAACACCTTAAAGAAATTTTTTAAAGAAGTACTAAAAGAAATTTTTTTTCATTTCTAGAATTAGTATTCTAAAAAAAAATTATAACGAAATATAAAATGGAACATCTCTTTTTTTTTGGATTTTTACTTGTAACACATTTCCAAATGCAAAATAAGAAATACAGAAACAAAAGACTATACAAACTTAACTAGACAATACAAATTCTAACATCACCTAAAAGACTAAATACTACTATACAGGACTAGAAAAATAAAACAAAAACACTTGACTCAAAAACATAAAATGGCTCCTCGAGCAGCTCCTGAATGCAGTGATTCTGGGGTATCTGTCATGTTCAAACTTCGGTAAATAAATCCACACCTGTATGACAAAACTTTAAATCAACACTATGTGTGACAATAACACTCCCTACTGGACACGTGGAAGATGTTGAGGCTATTTTTGGAAACTGACTTATTTGGCCAAAAAGGTGGCTAGAAGTGCAAAATTTAGCTATGACCCCGCAAAGCCAAGAACCTAAGATTTACTAGGAAGACCGGACCCTGTGTGGGTTGCCTACATATCCCGCCCCGAAAGACGAGAATCAGGTTTGCGTAGTTCGGGCAGATTGGATACGGGCGAGAACAATAAAAAAAACAACTGACATATAGAAAACACATTTTTTCTTCTTCTTCTTCTTCTTCTTTTTTTTCGAAAAATGATGAAACATGTAAAATCTCTTTGGATTTTCTTTTCTCTTTTTTTCGATTTTTTTTTTTTAATTTTTGAAAAATGATAAAAAGTGGAAAATATTTTTCAATTTTCAAGCTCTTTTTTTTAACAAAAATATAACAGAAAACATAATTGGGTCTTACTCTCTTTATCCTCACACTTCACCCTTTCTCTTTTTTTTTCCTTCCTTTTTTTCATTCGCCCTCAATTATCATTGGTCCGCCAAATGACTCTTTTACCTTGACTAAACGCAACATGTAGCACGTAAGATGCATCAGGATGGTCTTTTATTTTTTGGGGTGTACCTGTCCTAGACGGACCCAACCCCTGTGTTGAGTCCGCAAAGTCAAATGCACATGATGCAAACAAACATGCCTACTAGGGATCCGGCATGAGGTCTTGTTGTACTAGGTTCAAAACCTGGGTTTATTGTTCTAGACCTGGCTTACCGGAGCGGACAGCTCGAGCCGAGGGGGGCGTACCGGGAATACAGAAGCTTCACCGGCTTTGCAACTTGTCCGAACCTCGTTCTAAATTTGGGATATGACTCTAACAGAAAAGAAGTCACACGAAGTGCACACTTCTTCAGGATTTAGAAGACTCAGAGAGAAGAGGGATTTCACCACAGTTTATATACAGTTCACGGAATATCAAAGCGGTAAAAGTAATCAATTAGCACATTAGGCCCAAATCATGTAACAAAATCAGATAATGGATAAACCCAACTATAACAATTATTCTAAGCTCGAATTCTTGAACCCTGAACTAGAGATTCTAGATTTGTTCCCCAGCAGAGTCGCCAGAGCTGTCACAACTCCTTTTTACCTTACACCCCCGGAAAGGGTCTAAAGGGGTTTTTCCAATTAAAGGACAATCGAAACGGGATTTATTGTTAAAAGATTCAGAGTCGCCACTTGGGAGATTTATGGTGTCCCAAGTCACCAGTTAAATCCCGAATCGAGGAAAGGGTTGACTCTGTTTAACAGTCCGCCAACCAGAAATCCAAGTAAGGAATTCAGTTAACCCGGGAGAAGGTGTTAGGCATTCTCGAGTTTCGTGATTCTAGCACGGTCGCTCAACTGTTATATTTGGCTTAATAATCTTATTTTAGAACATTTTGAACCTATGTGCAATTTTAACCTTTTATCCGCTTTTAATTGACTTTTAAAGAAGATTGAACGTCGTCTAAAACACGTCTTTGGATCGCGCCACATGAAATGCACCCGCAATCCTAAACATATTTCATTCAACGTTTTAAGATTTGATTTGGGTCACATGAAATGCGCAACCGAGTTCAATAAGGTAAAGTTATTAAATAATGTTCCTAAAAGCAACTAATGCGTTGTTAACTTTGCGAGGGCCATCAAAATTTGATAAATGGCACATCTCGATTTTCTAAAGGATTAAAATTAATTAACCGAGGGCCATGCAATTGTCATTTTGTTCGGCATGGCGCGCCTCAATTTATTAAAGAAAAAGCATTAAACTAAGTGAACTATTGATATTCATATTTAACAGTCAACTAAGAAAGAAAACAAAATACTCGGATCTAAGTCTAGAGCTACTAAACGGATACCTATACAGTAACTACAATCCAATTCCCTGGTTCAAATTCTTTCTTGAGTCCAATTAAATCAACCCAGCAAATTATGTTAACAAACCCTAAACTAACATTCACATGTGACTTCTTAAAAGATAACAACATAAACACATGGGAGCAACTTTTGATTAATCAAGAGAGCAAACCATAAAGAAGAAACTCAAACAAACAGTAATATCCTACATTCAGTGAAATTTTGCAACTGAGGGCATGTATCAATAAGCATGAATATAGTGAGAATGAGATGAATGAACCTTTCTCAAGCATACAAACATATCAATAAGAACTAGTTAGCTTACAAAGGAGTCGGGAAATTGCACTGACAGGATTGAGCGCAAAAGACATCGTCGACCCACGCCGGAAACCTTATCGAACCCTGATCGAACTGCCTTGCCACACCCGTTACCCAGATTTGAGCATCCGCTCCTCCCTCAATTTCTCACTATGTTTTCATGACACCTCGTTGCATGCTCTCTTATGGAAAACGACGAATGGTTGGTTCTTTGGAGAGAAGGGCTGGCATGGTGTTGGTTGGTCGTTTGTGACGTGAAGCTTCGCCGGAAATGGCAGCTTCGCGGTGAACGGAGGTCCAGTGACGATGGTGAGCTGGGTGAGGTCGCTTGGTTCTTTTTTTCGCGTTTGGAACTCATTAATCCGATGAGCTAGTAGAGCTCCTTTTTCCGGCGAGTTTCAGGCAGAGACGGGGTCGTTTGACGATTAACGTTCAGGGGTCGTTGGTGTTTTCTCTGCTGAGCAGGGTTGTTCCCGATTTTGGGGTTGTTGGAGAAGCAGTTCTGGAAAAGGGGGGGTTCATTGGAGAAGATGGAGTCGGGGTGTGGGATCGTTTTCGTGCAGCCTTTTTAGCTGATGCTTTCAGCTTTTGTTCGTTCTCTCCAGCCTTCTTCGTTATTCATGCGCAAATTTTGCTGCTTTTTTTGTTCCTTTTCGTTCAACTTTTTTTGTTTTCTTTTTGTTTTTCAGCGTTTCGTTTCATGCACAACCTTCGTTTCAGACCCCCCTCCTCGTTAGGTGTTACTTGTTTATATATACATAGGTCTAGGTTAGTTTTTGAAGGGTTTTTAGGTTAGTGGGTATGGGCCTAGGAATTATGGGCTTGGCAATTATGGGCTAGGTCCAAAATTAGGCTTAAAAATGGGTTGCTCGAGCCCGAGCCCTATTCTTTCGCTGCGAACGATATTAAAAATACGGGCCCATTTGATTATTATTCCTACTATTCAAATAATTATTAAAATAAAACTAACCATTAAAACAAATCTATTTTTGGTATTTTCAAATATCATATTTAAAATAAAAATATGATAGTATTGTTGTATATATATATATATATTTAGATTTTTTTAGATTAAAAATGACTACAAAAAAGTAATGAACTTATTTTTGTGATTTTTTGTTTTCTTGTAATAAAATAAAGTAAAAGAGTCAAAATTACTTAAATATTTTACGCTAATATATAGAAATTTTTGGGAAGGGTCAAAAATCACATGTCTACACCTACTGACCTCTGAATTCACTTCCGATCGCGCTCCTAACTCTAGAATCACCAAAACGGACATCGATAACACTGAAATGCACTTCAACCCAAACTTATGAAAATGCTAACTTCCATAATAGGTGACAAAATGCCCCCAGGTCATCCAAAACCCGATCCGGGCATATGCCCAAGTACGAAATCATCATACGAACCTAGAGGAACCTTTAGATCTCGATTCTGAGGTCGTTTACTCTAAAATCCAATCTTAGTCAATTCTTTCAACTTAAAGCTTCCAAAATAAGAATTTCCTTTCCAAATAAACTCTGAATTCCCCGTAATTCAATTCCGACCATGCGTACAAGTCATAATACCTGAAGTGAAGTTGCTCATGGCCCCAAACTGCTGAACGATGTTCTAGAGATCAAAACGACTGGTCGTGTCATTACAGATTACTAAAGACCTTACTTGTGGTTGAGTTGTGCTGCATGCATGCTTGTTTGCGGAGGAAACTATGAGCCTTTTACTTGCTCTCATTATGTGAAAGTCCTAGATGATTTTTGACTGTCACCTTAGAGTTTTGCCTTTAAAACCTTAGGGGTACGTCTAGAACTACCTATAAGTAGAGGTCCCAACTCCCTCCGGGACTATTAAGAAGGGACGAGTAGCAGCAGGCAATAGGAATGAATGACCAAACACTCGTTTTGCATGACCATAAGGGGATGGGAAGGGTATACATGGGATATGATGACTACACGTTAATGTCACGTGTAGCCCTTCATTGAGGAGTGTTTACTAGACATTGCGTGGGGTGATCATATATGATAAACAACCTAGGACCCCTTCTTACCCCAAATCCTCTCCTTATTTAAAACTTTGTTTGTATAATTTGTTCAAACCTTTATTTCATTACTTGACTTGTTCAATAAGCTTTACAACTTACTTGTTTATATGGACTAATTTCTAAATATAAGTTCGGTCCGGACCCACAGTTGTGGACCAAGAGGGGTGCCTGACACCTTTCCCTCGAGGTTATTTCGAGCCCTAACCCTAATCTCTGGTAATGCAAACCAACCCAAAAGTTAATTGCTCTAGGTGCCCTAACACACCATAATCCATTAGCGGTGACTATTCAAATACCCAATTCCCAAAAGGAAATGAGTCATTGCACCCTTATGGATGTCAAAACCCGGACCTCCCTCCGCGAGGATAGAGAAAACGGGGCGCGACAACATGGCGACTCTGCTGGGGATATTTTTAGGCTCTTACCATAACGAAATTGTTTTTACAAATTAGTCCAAGCATGCTTATCCAATACCCTGCTCCGTTATCTGCATTTAATTGTCTATTTTGTTTTTTTTTCAAGCGTTTATGATTCCTTTATTACCCTGAAAACTGACTTGTCTCTTTGTTTTCCTTTTTATGTAACTGTCTTTTCAATTATTTAAATGCTATATTTATTTTTCAAATGTGAAAATAATTGCCTACATGTTATTAACTGCTGCATAAATCATGCTCCACATCATATTCTACTCGTGCATCTCAAATCCTATAGCAATGCTTTAATGAGTGGTTCCGCTCTTCCTACTTATTACCCTTGAATTTGGAAAGGCTTATTTGCGGTAAAACCCAAATAGAAACCTTACTCTGTTTAAATTGTGCATGCATCATGGTCAAACCTAGTTGGATCAATTATGTTGTCCACATAATGATCCTTTAAGATAAGCCTTATCCAAAATCCATCGGGTTTTCCATAATCCCAACGGACACAACCACGTACTGTGCATTAATTTGGATGACTAAATGCCGATATGCTGATCGTAAATGTATAAGTAGTCGAGTCCGATGGGGGTAAGGCCTAACCCTTTTGTTTTACAGAAAATGAGGCACGAAGTCCCCAGATTCGGTATGTTTAGCAATATCCCTCCATTGTTGCTAAATTGGTGGTAAAATCTTTCATCAAGTGACAAGAAGCATGTGAAAAAGTACCTGGGTAATTTTCCTTCCTTGCTAGATATTGAACCAAACAAGAAACTAATCGAGGCTGCCACCCTGTTCTAGGATAGTGAAAGAGCCGTGTTCCGATTCGGCGACATAGAAATGACACTGCTCCTAGAGGAAATAGGATGACATGTCGGGTTGACTTGGGACAGTCTCGGGCTTTTGGAACCCGAAAACCGTACAGAGAACTCCTACATGGGACTGAAAAAGAATGTCGACTTAGTGTGCTTGAAGGACTCCTACATACCTTTCAAATATCTCTACGAGAGGTATGTCCACAGCAAGTCCTTCTGCACTTATTATGATGAGATCTCCCTCACTTCACTGGGTCACATCCACCGCAGAGTGTTCGTGTTCATCGTGTGCTTTCTGGGGATGATTGTGTTCCCCATGAAAAAGGGAAGAATTTATACCAGGTTGGCCATGGTCGCCAAAACTCTGATGGAGAAGATTAATGGGCAGACGTATATCAAAATCCCCATGATTATAGCTGATATCTATAGGGCCCTGTAGCGTTGTTAAAGAGGGGTCCAACATTTCGAGGGTTGCAACTTTCTGCTACAATTATGGTTGTTGGAGCATCTCCAAAAGGGTCGCTATCGCCAAGAATTTCTGCAAAGGGCTTGGAACGACCACATCGCTTTCCATCACCCTAGGCAGATGACCTACATTCCAGACATATTTGCTCAGCCGGAAAGTGCCAGCGAATGGGTGGAGTTCTTCGACAATCTGACCGAGGAACAAGTGCAGTGGATGGTTGAATGGTTTCCAACAGAAGAGTTCATTATCAGGTCCGGGATGCTCCGCATTTGGTGTTGATCGGGTGGAGAGGTATATATCCATATGTTCCTATACGAGTAATAAGGCAAGCAGGCAGAAAGCAGGTTGTACCAAGGGTCGTCAAGATGAATCATTTCAGGGCAAATTTACAAGACGATGACATGCCTTACAAGTTCCAAGCTCATCATATGTGGCACTGCAAAATCATTGTAGAGAAAAGTACTATCAAGCCAGGCAGATATCACGCGGGGTGCGAGCCTCTCTACCCTGCATGGTTGGAAGACAATCTGAAAGGAGCGGTGACAACGGGGACTAGTTGAGGGAACAAAATCATAGACGAGGAAGCTGAAGCCCAAGTTAAGTACAACAGGATACGCAAGAGAGTCCATGACTCTAAGAATGAGCATCAGGAGATACATGAGAGAAACGCGAGGTTGGTCGAGAAATTGAAAGATATGGCGGTCACTTCCAACAGAAAATTGGAATACCTGGGGCGAGGAATAGTGGAACTAGAGGGCAAAGTCATAAAAAGGATTGAAAACTGTCAGAATGCTGAAGGAGCCGAGGGAGGACATGTGTCCCGAGCCTACTTGTTGCTGGGACTGCACGATATAGGAGATCTGTTTGATAGAGTCCGAAAGATCGAATCTGGGGAAGGTCCTTCTAGGACCAAGTAGATTAGATTTACTTGCTTTTCTAAAAATGTAATAATGCCGAGTACCAGTAGTGACTTGTTTTTGTTATTATGTTAGTGTCGTTTTGGATTCGTATATTTTATATTATGAAATGAAGCATTTATTGGCATTTTAAGTTCTCCAAATTCATTTGTCTCTAGGCCTACCTCAAGTACGACAAGGCTCCCAGATTAGGATACGAATTTATATTTCGCACTATGTGTGTTTAAATACTGCAAACATTTCAGGATCCTCGCTAACTTGTTACCTTTTTGTTTTGTTTATTTATTATTATTATTATTCCCATCCCCATAGGTTGGTTCATCCATACTGGCCTCATCAGCATATCATACTAGATCCAGAGGCCCTCCACCACCTCCTCCTCCAAGCAACACAAAAGGCAGAGAAAAAGCAAAGATGGACGACTTAAGTGGAATACGAAAGGAAAACGGTGAGAACGTAGAGACTTTCGACAGCCATAGTACTCTGGCCTCGAATGACCTAGTTTTGAAACTTGAGCAAAAGATACTAGAACTACAAGGAGAACTTGAGTAGGTCCGCAATTTGGCAAACTTGTCACTCACCCTCAATGTCCCTGATATCCACCAACAAAACACAAAGAATCCAACACCTCCTTAGAACACAAAAAATCCTACCATACCAAATCAATATGCAACTCCACCATAAAATATCAATCCATTGTCGATACCAACTCCACCACAACAACATCAACCAATTCCATACCCACTAACCACCACTTACCACACCTCCCAAAATACACCACCACTCATTCTAGATCCACAAAACTCCACCAATGACCATCATTATACCCAAGTTCCTGGCACCCATCAGAGCAACCCCATATACGTGGAAACTATACCATATTCTAACTAGCCAATCTCCTATGCAACAGAACCCTCCGAAAAGGACCTGCTCATTAAGAACATGGCCTAAGAACTCAAGACGTTAACAAGCCGAGTTTAAGGTGTTGAAGGTGATAGAGGAATAGAAGGTTTGAACTATGAAGATCTATGTATACAGCCCGATATGAAACTGCCGGAGGGGTACAAACCTCCCAAGTTCAAAATGTTCGATGGTACAGGTGATCCCAGGGTCACCTAAGGACTTACTGTGATAAGCTGGTCGGGGTTGGAAAAGATGAAAAGATTCAAATGAAGCGCTTTATGAGGAGCCTTACTAGGGACGCATTGTCTTGGTATATTAGCCAGAATCCCAAGAAATGGTCCAATTGGGTAAGCATGGTGTCAGATTTCATGGATCGGTTCAAGTTCAACACAAAAAATGCACCTGATGTCTTCTACATTCAGAATCTCAAGAAGAAGCCCACTGAGACTTTCCATGAATATGCTACTCGTTGGAGGTCTGAAGCCTCCAAGGTCAGGCCCGCTTTGGACGAAGAATAGATGAATATATTCTTTGTCAGAGCACAGGATTCACAATATTATGAGAGACTGATGGTCATCGAAAATCACAAATTCTTTGATATCATCAAGATCGGGGAAAGAATTGAAGAAGGAATCAAGAGCGGGATGGTAACAAATTTTGAGGCGCTACAAGCCATGAACAAGGCACTACAATCAGGTGGCATATCGGAGAAGAGAAATGTTGGAGCAGTAATGGTGGCCCAGGGCCCAAAAAATCCACTCACATATCAAACACCTCCACCCACATACCAAGCATCTCCACCCACATACCAAGCATCACTACCTACATATCAACCCTCACCTCCCAGATATTCCCAACTAGTCGCTATCTATCATACCTACAATTCCCAACCATCCCACTTCCAATCACCACCAAATCGCCAAACTTATCCAAGACCAAGACCCAATTTTGACCGCAAGCCACCCAGATAATACACCACCATTGCTGAGCCCATCGACCAGTTGTATGAAAGGTTAAAGACCGCAGGTTACGTCACTCTTATTCCGGATGTGGCACTAGAAAATCCATCCCAATGGGTCAGTCCGAACAAAACCTGTGCATACCACTCTGGCATGAAGGGGCACACCACTGCTGAGTGCCAAACATTGAAGGATAAGATTCACACGCTCATTGATAACAAGGTCATACAAGCGAAGGAAGCCGCACCTAATGTCTGCAACAATCCCCTCCCTGATCTAGAGGTGACGGTGTACATGTTATAGAAACAAATGAAGAATGGGACCTCGAAGGGTCAATCAGGCATATCCGAGAAGGCAATAACTTTAAGGTTGTAGTTACACTTACTCCCATTGTGGTTTAGAATCAGGCACCTATTGACGTTGAGGTGACTGCATCAGTTCCATTCGAGGTGGAAGTAGCTCCACTCACAGCCACCTCCGCTTCATTTGATGTAGAAGTGGTCACACCTTTTACTGTAACGATGTCAACCACACCCCCATTCAACTCAAAGGCAATTGCTTGGGATTATGTCGTCGAGGCGCGGTGAAAAGGGAAGACTAAGATGGAGGAATCTGACACCGCACAAGGGATGACTAGAACTGGAAGAGTCTACACGCCTGAACATATGGGAGATTCAAGCAAAGATGCCGCTGCTAGACAACCTGTCATTGAGACTAGACCAGATGACTTGTGGAGGAGAGTACATGCGAAAGAATATTCTGTTGTTGATCATCTGAACAAAGTCCATGCTCCGATATCTATCCGATCACTACTACAGAATTTAGAGGCACACAAGAACGCCTTGATGAAAGTTCTGAGCGAGGCTTATGTACCCAATAATATCACTGGTGGATAAATGGCTAACATAGTTGGTCAAGTGCTGGAGAGCCATAAGATTATCTTCCACGAAGATGAGCTACCGCCTGAATGTCTGAATCACAATCGAGCATTGCATATTACGGTACAATTTGAAGACAAGTTCATTGTCTGGGTCCTAGTTGATAGAGGGTCTAGTCTGAATATTTGTCCACTGGATACCCTAAAAAGGTTGGACAAAGTTTTCCATGAAATACGGACCAGAAGCATGAATGTGAAGGCTTTCGATGGGTCCGAAAGGCCACGATTGGGGTAATCAACCTTTGCTTGCAGATGGGACCAACTTAGTTCGATGTTGAATTCCAAGTGCTTGACATACCAGCCTCATATAATCTTTTGTTGGGCCGCCCATGGATCCATGCTACTGTAGCCGTACCCTTCACACTACATCAAGTCGTAAAATTTGAATGGAACGGTCAGGAGGTAATCATTCATGGGGACGGGAGCAATCCTATCTACACTAATCAAACCATCCCGACCATCGAACATAGAAGGAGGCCAGGAGGGGAAACTTATCATCAAATTGAACGGGTCAATGCCATCAAGAAATATATGTGGTGGAGTAACAAAATAGAAAGCATACTAGCATAGTCCAGATATGAACCCGGCAAAGTGTTGGGAAAAAACCTCATCACAAAGCCGATACGACTGAAAAATCACGGTACCACCTTTGGGCTCGAATACCAGTATACATGGCAAGAGTACAAGGAATGGTGCCTCCGTGGCGTGGACTGTATTACCCTCTTGAACAACGGATACCCCGTTTGGAACAGGTTTTCCATCAGGCAGACACAATATGGGGAACTGCTGAAGAAGAAGCACTAGCTAGGCTAAAAGATCTGTTCTTGGAAGATGAGAATATGGTTTGCAGTGCCATAATTGAGGATGAGGGAGAGGAAGAAGGCCTCTTCATTCAGACCATGGAAAAGGGAGCTGTTCTTAGAAACTGGACCGTCACACCATCCCGAGCCCGTCGAGTCCCTGGGTAGCTTGGCAGAATTTATAGCTATTCTAGGCATTTTAATTTTTCAGAAATTTTGTTTTAAGATTTCTTTGTTTTAAAATAAATGCTCGATCCACCGAGCCAAGCTTTGTTTGAACAATTACTCAATTTTAATCAAATGCATTTATACTTTATCATTATTCATTACTATTTTTATACTTTTCCCTTCTACAGTGTTATTATTACTTTTCCTGATGAATCAGTGACTGTGACATGTAATGAGGCAACGCAACATGAGAATAGTGACTCAGAGGGAGAAGATGAGATACCCGAGGAAATTGTCAGGGAGGTTGAGAATTTTGAGAACAAGCCTAAATACAACTTGGATGAAACAGAAGCAGTAAATTTGGTAGATGTCGAGACTGTCAAAGAGACCCGCATCAGCATTCATTTGTCACCAACAGAGAAGGAAGAGTACACCCGTTTTATAAAGGAATATGAGGATATCTTCGTATGGTCGTATGATGATATGACCGGTTTGAGCACATCTATAGTAGCTCACAAGTTGCCTACCAATCCCATGTACCCGCCAGTCAAGCAGAAACTTAGAAAATTCAAACCAGACATGAGTTTGAAGAACAAGGAGGAGGTTACCAAGCAGATCAAAGCCAAGGTTCTCAGGGTGGTTGAGTACCCAACATGGTTAGCTAATATTGTGCCAATTTTGAAGAAGGACGAGAAGGTCAGGGTATGTGTCGATTATCAGCATTTAAATAGAGCAAATCCCAAAAACGATTTCCCGATGCCAAATATACACATCCTGATCGATAACTGTGCCAAGCAGTAACTCCAATCCTTTGTAGATTGCTTCGCAGGTTATCATCAGATCTGGATAGATGAAGAAGATACCGAGAAAACAGCTTTTATTACTCCTTGGGGTGTATACTGTTACAAGATGATGTCGTTCGGTCTAAAGAATGGCGGGGCCACCTAAATGAGGGCCATGACAACCATCTTCCATGAAATGATACACAAAGTAATAGAGGTATATGTGGACGACATCATCATCAAATCCAAGAGTCCGCAAATCAGATAGCAGACTTGAGGAAATTCTTTGACAGGCTCAGGAGGTACAATTTGATGATGAACCCCGCAAAGTGTGTATTCGGGGTTCCTACAGGAAAGTTATTGGGATTCATTGTCAGTCCCCGAGGGATCGAACTGGATCTGACTAAAGTCAAAGCTATTCAGAAGCTGCCACCACCCAAAAGCAAGGACGTAATGAGCTTCCTGGGGCAGCTCAACTACATCAGCCGATTCATAGCATAGTCCACAGTAATATGTGAACCTATCTTCAAGATGCTAAAGAAAGATGTAGAGACAAGTTGGACTAAGGATTGTCAGAAAGCTTTTGACAAGATCAAGGAATACATGTCCACACTGCCAGTTCTGGTCCCGCCAGCCAGAACTAGGACGACCTTTGCTACTTTATCTATCCGTGTTAGATGGAGCCTTCGGATGTGTTTTAGGACAACATGATGAGACAGGAAGAAAGGAGCAAGCCATATACTACCTGAGTAAGAAATTCACACCTTATGAAGCATGGTATTCTCTGCTCGAACGCACTTATTGTGCTTTGACCCGGATAGCCCAGAAGTTGAGGCATTACTTCTGTGCCTACACTACATACCTCATATCCAAGATGGATCCTTTGAAGTATATATTTCAGGAGCCCATGCCTACTGGGAAGTTGGATAAATGGCGGATACTATTGAGTGAGTTCGACATCGTATATGTAACTCAAAAGGTAGTCAAAGGACAAGCGTTGACAGATCACCTTGCCAAAAATCCAGTGGGAGAAGAATACAAACCCTTGAAAACATGTTTTCCTGATGAAGAAGTATCATTCATAGGAGAAGACATCACGGAAGCATATGACGATTGGAGGATGTTCTTTGACGTAGCCGCAAATTTTAAAGGTGTGGGAATTGGAGCAGTTTTGGTGCCAGAAACGGGTCAGCATTATCCCGTATCTACCAAACTCAGATTTCCCTACACCAACAATATGGCAGAATATGAAGCCTGCATACAAGGGCTCAACATGGCAGTCGACATGAACATTCAGGAGTTGTTGGTGATCAGTGATTCGGATTTGCTTGTGCACCAGGTGCAAGAAGAATAGGCTACCAAGAATTCCAAGATATTGCCATATCTGCACCATGTGCAGGAATTGAAAAGGAGGTTCACAAAGATAGAATTCCGATATGTGCCCAAAATCCAGAATGAGTTTGTCGATGCATTAGCCACTTTTTCATCAATGATACAGTATCCAGATAAGAACTATATTGATCCCATTCCAGTGAGGATCCATAATTAGCTGGCATATTGTGCACATGTCGAGGAAGAAGCAGATTGAAAGCCTTGGTTCCATGACATTAAGGAGTACCTATCAAAAGGAGAATATGCAGAGCACACAAATCACATTCAGAAACACACACTCCGGAGGTTGTCAAATCATTTCCTCTACAACGGAGAGAACTTGTACAGAAGAACTCTGAATTTGGGTTTGCTAAGGAATGTCAAAGCAAAGGAAGCTTCTAAGCTACTTGAGGATGTGCATGCTGGGACATGTAGACCACACATGAATGATTTTGTTCTAGACAAGAAGATACTCAAGGCAGGTTACTTTTGGATGACCGTGGAGACGGATTGTATTCTGTATATCCACAAATGCTTTTAATGCCAAGTACATGCCGACATGATAAAAGTGCCACCAAACGAGCTCAATGAAACAAGCTCACCTTGACCATTCGCCGCTAGGGGAATGGATATTATTGGTCCAATTGAACCCATGGCTTCAAACGGACACCGGTTTATTCTGGTAGCCATTGACTACTTCACAAAATGGGTAGAAGTTGCATCTTACAAAGCCGTAACCAAGAATGTCATCGCAGATTTTGTCAATTATCATATTGTATGCCGATTCGGGGTTCCTGAGTCCATTATCATTTACAACGTCGTTAACCTCAACAGTGATCTTCTGAAAGCTATATGTGAAACCTTCAAAATCAAGCACAAGAATTCCACCACCTACAGACGTTAGATGAATGGAGCCGTAGAAGCCGCCAACAAAAACATTAAGAAGATACTAAGGAAAATGGTAGAGAATCACAAGTAGTGGCATGAAAAGTTACCCTTTGCTCTGTTAGGGTACCACACCACAGTTCGCACATCAACCGGGGCAACTCCCTACATGCTGGTTTATGGTACCGAGGCTGTCATCCCAGCCAAGGTAGAGATTCCTTCTTTAAGAGTCATACAGGAAGTTGAACTCAGCGATAAGTAATGGGTAAGAAGCCGCTATAAACAATTGGCCCCAATCAATGAAAGAGGATGAACGTAGTATGTCACACCCAACTCTATCAGAACAGAATGTCCAGAGCTTTCAACAAAAGGGTCTAACCAAGGCAGTTCGCACCAGGACAGCTGGTATTGAAGAAGATTTTTACACACCAAGATGAATCCAAAGGGAAATTCTCTCTCAACTAGCAAGGTCCGTATATGATTCACAGCGTACTTGACAGGAGGAGGACTCATACTTGCAGAGATGGATGGAGAGATCTGGCCAAAACCAATCAATTCAGATACGTAGAATTATTTCACATTTCTTTATGATGTAATTGAACTACGCTTGACCTGATTCCCGTTTAAGAGGGGATACGTAGGCAGCCTTATGGGTTCGGTCATATCATAATAAAATTTTCATTTTCCACAAAATCAGAACTGGGGCAGAATTTTGAGGAGGGTCCTCAAAATTTTGGAGCAAGTCCAGCCAGAGCCATCACATGCCAGGAAGTCAGTCATCAGTCAAGAACTGGGGCAGAATTTTGAGAAAGATTCTCAAAATTCCGAAGAAGATTTAGCAAGGTCCACCATCCAAAAACGGTTAAAAATCATCTACCAAACTGGGGCAGAATTTTGAGGAGGACCCTCCAAATTCCAACATAAGAGAGCTGCAATGCCTTTGAAATGTGTCACAGTCGCTAGTTCATCAAAAGTTACTTGATATATCAATACGCTTCTAAAATAATTCCATTTTTTTTTATCAATGAATGCATGTTTTCGAAAATTCTATTTTTCATAACGGTCAGGTGCTACCTAGGGGAACTCAAAGGGGGCTTCCAGAGCGGAGCAAAGCAAGGCTGGCAAATGAAGCAAGAACCAACCTCCCCTCCTGAAACTTACGATTTTTCTTTGAACGCAGGCACATTTGACAATAAGATTCGTACACAAAGAAAATTCACCATCCATCCGGCCGTTAGACACTGAACCTATCCTAGCTAAGATATACTCTACCCTTATCTGTTATTTTCTCTTTGCATGAGTCTAATCTCTGACTCCATATTTGCATGAGTCTAATCCTTGACTCCATATTTGCATGAGTCTAATCCTTGACTCCATATTTGCATGAGTCTAAGCTCTGACTCCATATTTCCATGAGTCTAATCCTTGACTCCATGTTTGCATGAGTCTAAGCCCTGACTCCATATTTGCATGAGTCTAAGCCTTGACTCCACATTTACATGAGTCTAATCCTTGACTCCATATTTGCATGAGTCTAATCATTGACTCCATATCTGCATGAGTCTAAGCCTTGACTCCATATTTGCATGAGTCTAATCCTTGACTCCATATTTGCATGAGTCTAAGCCCTAACTCCATATTTGTATGAGTCTAAGCCTTGACTCCACATTTGCATGAGTCTAATCCTTGACTCTATTGTGCATGGGACTAAGCCCTATCTCTAATCTTGCATGAGGCTAAGCCCTGCCTCTATATCTGCATTAGGCTTAGCATTTCCTTCCATTTGCATAGGACTAAGCCCGTCCCGAATCTTGCATGAGGTTAAGCTCTACCTCCATATTTGCATGAGGCTAAGCCCTGCCTCCATTTTGAATAAGGCCAAGCATTGCCTTCCATTTTGCATGGGACTAAGCCTCGTCCCGAATCTTGCATGAGGTTAAGCTATGCCTCCATATTTGCATATGGATAAGTGTTGCCTTCTCTTTGCATGAGACTAAGCTATGTCTCCAATCTTGCATGAGAATAATCCCTAACTCCACATTTGCATGCGGCTGATCCTTACTTCCATACCTGCATGAGTCTAAGCCCTGACTTCGTATTTGCATGAGGCTAATCCTTGCCTCCCCATTTGTATAAGGCTAATCCTTGCCTCCCCACTCGCATGGGACTAAGCATTGTCCCTCCTTACACAAATATTGCTCTATTTTCTACTACTATTACCTGCTTTTCAATCGGGCAAAGCTCTGCCCTCTACTTCGCAAGACTAAGCCTTGTCTTGTTACATCATATTATTGCATATTGTGAGCACGTGATTTTTGCCCTATATATGAATAATTCCCAAAATCCCAAACAAAATAATTTTTCTTTTATTTTTTCAATTTTTGTGCATTTTTGGTGTCATCTTCTGATAATTGTTGCATTTATTTGCGCGTGTTAATTTTTATAAAATACAAAAATATACATTTTTCTGCACTTAGGATTTAATTTTATACTTTAGTATTAATTAGGGATTAACCTGTTTTAGAATAGGATATGAAGAAAATTACAAAAATAGTTTACTTTAGCATTTTATTATTTTAATTGAGAAACAGTCGCAAATAGTTATTAAGTTAATTTTAGGCATTAATTGGTTTTATCTTAATTGTTAGTTTAATTTCACATATTTGAAAAAATCAGAAAATAAATACAAAAAAAATACAAGATTGCAAAAAGAAAAATGGAAAATATAATGGAAGTGGTCTTGTTTGAGACTTAAAATTTAGGCCATTTCTGCATGTACTCCGTTGGCCCAAATGCCTCAAAGCACCCCGATTCAGTCCAACCCAAATTCCCCAACCCAGTCCGGTTCATAGCAAGTCCAAACGACGTCGTTTCGGGGTCCTTGGATCAGGACCGTTGGATCTCATCAATCCAACGGTCCGAAACTAACGAGGTTTCCAGTATATAAGTGTCCAAACCGTTCCCCCCCCTACCCCCATTTCCATCGTCTTCTTCACCCTACCCTTTCTCCCCAAACCCTAATCCGCGCCGCCCTAAAATTCCTTGCCGGCGGTGAACGCGAACTACGCCGTTCACCCTGAAATTAACACCATGGGCTCCCCTCACCCTTCGCTTTCTATTACACCCATTGGTTTGCCTCGAATAAGGCCGGAACTCTTCGAATCTTGATTTGAAGTTTTCCGGCCAGGTGACAGTTTGTCCGAATCAGCCCAAAATCACACCCTACAACCCCCAGCCCTTCCTCAACACTAATTTGTGGTTGTTTTCTTTCAAATCACCTTGAAATGGCCCAAATCTTAGATATAAGAATTGTTGACCAAACCCTAAAATCAAATCCTTTTGATTTCGAACCGTAGCACCCTTAACCATGTGTTCTCGTGTAAGAACACATGGTTAGGGATGTTACGCGTCAAAAATCTGAAAGGGTTCAGATGTTTATGACTGGCCGGAACCCCTTTTGCCTTTGTGAGTTTTTCTTTTCTTTTTTTACTGCTTCTTTTGCTAGCATGATTAAAATATTATTTGCAGTCGTTGTTTCATTATTGTTCTGTTAATTTTATGGTTTAATTGTGTTAGTTTAGGTCCTGTTAATTACTGTTAATTCTGAGATTGTTAGTTGGTTGAATGATTATAAGTTCATGATTTAATAATTGGTTTTAAGTTCATTTAGTGTTAATCGTGGTAGCTTAAGCTCAGTTTAATTTCATTTTAGTTTGTTTGAGTTGGTTAATTGACCAGAATTGGTTCAGTCAGTCTGATTAGTTGGTTTCTGATTGCTAGTTGATTAATTTTAGTTAGTTTCTAATTGCTAGCTGATTAATTTTAGTTAGTTTTAGACTGGGCTAGGGTATTGGGTATAGTTGTTAAGGATAAGGGTAGGTTCAGTGATTCTGGAAGGCTTTCAGGGGTAATCTGGGTATGGAAAAGGGCAGTTCTGATAGGAATAGTAATATCAAGGTATAGGGAAGGGTAGTATGGGTATTATATGGGTAGAGGAATGCTTTAGGGCCTTCTAGAATGGGTTTCAAGTGTAAATTTTAATAAGTGTACTGCAGTTACTTGTTTAGGAAGATAAAAATAGAGGGACCAAAGTGAAAATAAAGAGGGACTAATTAGAAAATCAGAACTTAATTTATTCTCTTTGGGGTTGCCTATAAAAGGGCATAAGATGCCTTGGGAAAGGGGGTCTGCTCTATCTTCTGCCTTGAGCCCTAAGTTTTAATTTGAGCTTTCATTTTTATTCAGTTAGCATTTCAATTCTGAGGGTATTCAGAGAATAAAAACATCAAAATATGGAGATCTGAAATAGTTTCAAAGTCTCATTACTAGTTTTGGACTTCAGCTGTGAGGGACAGGGGTACATTAGACTGATCTGTGGGGAATTGGCTTATATTTCTGATTTTCGAAGTAATTTGTCTGTGTTTCTGTGGTATAACATTGCTGGGCTTGTTGTTGTTGCTGTTCAAAGTACCTGACTCCTCACCTTTTCTCTATTTTACATTCCAATTTCCAGGTATATTTCCCTGAATCTCACTGATGTATGTTCGTTGAAGTTGAAATGAAATGTTCCAAGGCCTGTTATTCAACTGAAAGTAGCCTGTATCTTTAATGATAGTAATAGTGTAGTCTCCTGTTATGTAAATGGCAGAATGTGTATAATTAAACTTGTTCAGTAGGGTAGATTACATGTTGAATGATGCGTAGTTTAGAACTATTGAATTGGACATTTGAATAAGCTTTGAGCATGGGCCTGGGCTGATCAGAAAATTCGTGTGAGTTCCATTAGTCATCAGAAGCAATTAGACCTGTGTACAGGATATGAGAATTCATGAGCAAATTTGATGACATTTAGCTTAGCCATTGGTATCTTGTCATTATAGTGTAATAGAAGGTTTGCTTTTGTTTTACGATTCTGAAATCGTTTGGAAGATCATAATTATGGTAAGTAGATTGGTATAGAAATCAGTTGGAAATCATGAAGCAAACCTATTCATCACTGACTTAATTCATTAAGGACAGCAGGTCGTGATAGGCAATGTGTAGGATAGATCATTTAGGGATTCTGATAATTCACGTGTTCAGTATAAGGATTCATGGATATTTTATTAATTGTTACAATAGAAATAAATCTATCTTCGTTGGGCCGTTCGGATCACACTAAGGCCATGGGCAGGCCCAATCCTCCTTTAAATTTGGTCCTTATTTTATTTCATTGCAATCTATTTCCAAATTAACTAGTCTTTTAGAGGCATACAAATAAGTAGAAAATCGTAGCTATTTCGGAATTGCTATTAGCCTTTCCGGAATAAATCATATGCGCGGACTGTCAACAATGGGCTACTAACAATGATTAGAAATTGGAATGGCCATTAAGCAAATTCCATGGTCCTCTCTAAAATCATATTACATTAGAATCTTTAAGCTTGATTTAATTGAATAACCTTCTTAAACTCGGGTGCGCATTGATGCGACCCAAATCCAAATCTCGATGAAGCCGGAATGTGTCGATAACCGCGGGTGCATTGATTGCGACGTGGTTTGAAACACGTTTTCGCGACATCGTAATTCTTAAAAATAAATAATGATAGAAAAGAGTTTCACAAATTGAGACGAGCCTCACTGCACAAAAATAAATAAATATGGGGCCCTTAGTAAATAATTATCGAATTAATTAGAATTTGGGATGGCCGTTTAACGAACTTCATGGCTTTTCCCAAAAATAACACTACGTTAGTATCTTTAGGTACGATTTAACTAAATAACCCTCTTAAAATTCGGGTGCGCATTAATGCGACTCAAATCCAAATCTCGACGAAGTCGAAATGTGTTGATAACTACGGGTGCATTGATTGCGACGAGGTTCGAAACGCGTTTTCATGACGTCCCAATTCTTTAAAATAATTAAAATAAAAGCGGTGTAAAATTAAATAAAAGGCATATAAGCTAGCATTAAAATCAGATAAAATCAAGTACAACAGTTAAGCGACCGTGCTAGAACCACGGAGCCTGGGAATGCCTAACACCTTCTCCCGGGTTAATAGAATTCCTTACTCGGATTTCTGGTTCGCGGACTGTTAACAGGGTCATATTTTTCCTCGGTTCGGGATGCAACCGATGACTTGGGACACCATTAATCTCCCAAGTGGCGACTCTGAATAATTAATAATCAAATCCCGTTCCGATTGTCCTTTAATTGGAAAAACTCTTTTACGCCCTTTGCGGGGTGTAGGTGTGAAAAGGAGGTGTGACAGCTCTGGCGACTCTGCTGGGGATCGAACCCAGATTCTCTAGTTCAGGGTTCAGAATTCGAGCTTAGATAAATTGTTGTATTTACTTATATATGATTTTCCTACATGCTTTATGCCGAATGTGCTAAATGTTACCGCTTTGATATTGTCTAAACTGTATATAAATTGTGCCGACACCCTTCTCTCTTCACCTCCGGGGATGTGCTTACTGGTTGAGACTCCCTATTCTGTTAGTGTCATACCCTGAAATAAGAAAGAGGTCGGACAAGTTACGAAGTCGGATGGCCTTTTGGTTCCCGGTAAGTTGCCCCCTCCTCGACTCGAGTTGTCCGCTCAGGTACACAGTCTAGTACACTGACCCAGGTTTTTGAATATAGAATAACGTGACTTCATGCCGGATCCCTAGTAGGAACGCTTATTTGCATCATGTTGCATTTGATTTAGGGGACTCAACACAAGGGTTGTGTCCGTCTAGGACTAGCAACCTGAAATGAAAAGACCATCCTGATGCATCCTACTTGCTCCGTACATATATTTGTTTCGAACCTGCATGTTGACCGGTTTCTGAATCTCGGGAATGTTGGAAAATTGAGGAAAAAAAGAGATAAGGAAAAGAAATATCAGTTAGGGAATTAATTGATTATTTTAGAAATAAAAAATCAATGACCAATTACTGGCGAAACTCTGAGAAAAATAAAAGGGAAAATGTTTTATTTTGTTTTACTAAAAAAGGGTAAAGAAAAATAGAAAAAAAAGAGTCTTTCATTTTTGGAAAGTTGGTTGTTGAAAAAGAAAAGGATAAAAAAAGTTTTTTTTTGAAAAACATAAGTTGTTTCATTATTTGTTGAAAAAAAAGGGAAAAAAGTCTTTTATTTTTAGTTTGGAAAAATAGGTCGTTTTATTGTCTGTGGAAAATGAAAAAGAAAAAGAGTCTGTTATTTTTAGCTTGGAAAATAGGCTATTTTATTTGTTGAAAAGGAAAAAAGAGTCTCATTTCTAAAAATAGTTTTTATTCGCTTATGAAATGCCAAAAATAAAAAATAGAAAAGAGTCGTGTTTTAAAATAGTTCGGTTAATTTGCCCGAACTACACATGGTTTTATTCTCACAGGGCGTGAGATACGTAGGCAACCCTCGTCGGGTCCAACCTCCCCTTTTGCAAAAAATAACCAAAAAAAAATGTATCAAAATTTTTATTTTTGTCACAAATAAACCAGGTGATGCCGTTTTTGTCAAAAATAGCCAAATGTTCCCAACGGGGCACCGGAGGGCTGATTTTGCATAAACACCCACCTTTGGTCGTATTTTGATTTTTGACCCACACAGCCTTAAAATTTTCGCCCTCGAGGCATTGAAAGGCCGTGTCGCAATATCGGGTCTTTTATCTAAAAAAAAGAAGAAAAATATTAGAATTGAGAATTGAGTTCTTCATTTGAAATAATTTTGAGTCAATAATATAGATAGTAGTTTGTGGAGTTAAATAAAGGATTTCTTTTTGCTTAAACGCTTTAATAAATGTGCAGGATGAGCACGATGATAAATGAGCCTTTTTCAATAATGACCAAAATCCCTTTTGAGCTGCAATTGTGGTGGAATGATTTGGGCAAAGAAGGGCAAGACGAAGTGAGAAAATATTTGAAAGACCTTCCGGATTTATTAAACAATGAGCCCCGGGGGGATATCATCAGGGCATTGGTCGCCCATTGGGATTCGGCACATAATGTGTTTCATTTTTCAGACTTTGAACTCACCCCAACATTGGAAGAAATAGCGGGGTACATTGGAAGTGACCAAGCTCCATTGAGATTCAAATACTTGATTGCACCTAGGGCCATTACCAAACACCGATTCCTGGATTCCTTGAAAATATCCCGAACAGTTCATCATCCAGATTTTGCAAAGGGTTTCTGCGGTTTCCGCTTCATGTATGATAGATATGGCCATGTGGTCGGGTTCAATAATCCAGACCTCAAGTTGTGCAGCAGAAATAGCCGACAAAAATGGGAGGAACACAGACGAGTGGCATTTATGATAGCTTTTTTGGGTCACGTAATATTCCCAAGGAAAGATGGTAATATTGATTTAAAAGTAGCAGGCGTCGTCAGTACCTTGCAAACCATGGGGAAAAGCACTTTAGCACCTATGATTGTGGCTGATATCTTCAGGGCTCTCACTGCGTGCAAAGCTGGGGGCAAATTTTTTGAGGGATGTAACTTATTGTTACAGATGTGGATGATTGAGCATTTGTGCCCGCGCTCTCAGTTATTAAGTTATGGTTCAGCTGAGAAAACTTGTATAGGGGAATTTCGTACGAGAATCAAAGGGGCTAGTCTACCTGAAGGAGTCACGGCTTGGGCATTATTATTTCGGAACCTCAAGGCCAGCCAGATACAGTGGGTGCTTGGATGGTTGTCTGTCGAGGAAGTCATATATATGCCAGCAGCCCGACCGCATTTTTTGTTAATGGGACTCAAAAGCATAAAGCCCTATGCACCATATCGGGTTCTGAGGCAACTTGGTAGATATCAAGTAGTACTGAGAGATGACGATATGAGTACCCAAGTGGTCGAAATTAGTCCTGACGGTCGATTCCTCGAGGAAGAGGTTCGTCAAATTTGGAGTGAGTGTCAATATCTGATGGCAAACACTTGTGTGTCTGATAGGGTCAAAGGGGAAATTGCTCCAGGGTATCACGAGTGGTTCATAGGTGACGTAGCATATGGGAGACCGGCTAAAAGACCTCATCTCGAAGATTTCGCCAAGTCGTCCCAAGAACAGTGGGATTGGTTAGCAAAGGAAGAAAGCTATCGAGTTGAGATTGGTAAATTAAAGCAACAAGTCGAGAGTCTGAAATTCGAGAACAGTGTACAGGTTGTCGTGGATCAAGGTGAAAAGAATAGACTAGCCAGAGAAAATGACGCTCTTAAGGCCCAAATCCGACAGTTGAAGATAACCATCGATAAGCAACCGAGGAGACGATCCGATGAACAATTGGTAAAAAGATTGGAAAGCGAAGTCAGAGAATGGCGGGATGAGTTAGGAAAATCTGAAAAGGCCATGGCAGAACTTAAAGCACAGTGGGCGACAAGAACCGAAGAGCGTCGCCAATACTTGAATCAGTTGAAAAGGGACCATGAGAAAATTGTCGCCAATTTAAAGAGAAAAGTGGTTGCCCTTGAGGGTAAAGCGGTTAGGCAGGCCAGAGACTTTGAAACTGAAAGCGGACACTGTTACAACTTGTTGGCCCAAATGGAGGCAGAAGTGCAACAGCTGCAAGACCAGCACTTGCAAGACTCCCGAGCTTTAAAGACGTGCAGCGATTAGATAAGATGCTTGCTCATAGAAAAGAAGCAAACAAAAGACAGGATTAGAGCCATTGCTCATGCTATTGTCAGGAGATGCCGGGTTTGTGAAGACATGACCCGTACTACTTTTATCTCAGCAGTGATGATCTATGTGAAGCGAACTATGAATGAGTTAGAGCAGCTTGAAAGGGATTTGGATCCTAGACCCGTGGCGAGGCCGAACGATGCCCCGCGGATACCTAAGTTTGAAGCACTAGAATATGCATAGTCCGTGCCTGTGAGTGTCTACCATTTCGAGTCAGTCTTTTGTACGTCCGTTAGCTTTCTGGATTGAGTATGTTTGCAGGCTTAGAGTTTTTGGTTTGCTTTCAGATTGTGTTTGTTAGGTTCTTTCCAAAACAAAAGATGTCGAGTTTGTAAGAAGTCTGTTTATTAATTAAAGTTGAGAATTTTGTTTCCACCCTTATTTTTACATTTATCTTCACGAACTACGCTTGGTCTGATTCGTGCGGGGTCACGATACGTAGGCAATATCCATAGGATTTGACCATAACCAAAAGGAAAACAAAAAGAATGAAAAGGTAAATATAAAGAAAACCAAGGAAAAGAGAAAGAAAGAAAAGAGCAGAAAAACAAGAGAGAGAAAAGAAAAAGCACAAGAGAGGGATAAGGCGAAGGGAAGAAAAACAAAATAAGGAATGAAATGCCGGGATGATGCATGCAATCGAGCAAACGCATAATAGAAAGGAATAACTGTATAAGTACATTCATGCCAACGTGTGGTTGTTAAATCTGTTACAACCTAATAACTAACAAAGTGGTTGTCTAAATGTGTGAGTCCAGGCAGGTGGTTAGTTGATTGGCAATTCTGGCAACTCATCCATACAACACCCGGTCGAAAGATCTAGTAAAAATGACAGGGCAGGATTCGGAAATCAGCATCGTAGACCCTTCGAATGAGGTTGAGGTAACAAATGTGGGTGCTATGAAAGAGGAGATGAGGAAATTAAAAGCACAAATGGCTAAAATGCATCGGGCATGGTCGCAGGGACACCCGGAACCGCTATACCCTGCCAACCCATCTTACATCCCACCCCTGGCTCAAGCTCAGGAGCCTACCACTCCCCACGCATCTTCAGCTTTCCCTTATCAGGCCCAGGGTTATGGTACCACGTCATACGCTCCCCCAGCTCCACCCTCTAAACAGAACCTCTCCCAGCTCCACTACATAGATCATCCAGTGAGCCGCTATTCCAAGCTCACGACACCCAATATTACCCTCCTAAACCCACTTTCAAAGCGCCTGAGCCATATACCTACTCTCCCCATTTTGAAATCCCGGGTGAAGTTGAGAAACTGGTTAAGAATGCAGAGCAAGAGGAGGTGATTCGTAAAGTCAAAAGCCTGTAGCAATCCTTCAGGAACATGCATGGTTTAGGAAACCAAGTTAGCGTCGCATACAAAGATTTGTGCCCTTTTCCTGATGTACAGTTGCCTGCGGGGTTTAAAATGCCGAAGTTTGACTTGTATGAGGGGAACGGTGACCCAGTAGCCCATCTGCATGGTTTCTGTAGCAAAATGAGAGGTGCCGGGGGAAAGGATGAATTGTTGATAGCATATTTCGGGCAAAGCCTGAGCGGGTCAGCTCTAGAATGGTACACGAGGCAAGACCCCGGCCGATGGTATACATGGGGTGATTTGGCCCAGGCATTCATTGGCCATTTTCAATATAACCTCGAGATAGTCCCTGATCGTCTGTCATTGTTGAAACTAGAAAAGAAGCCTGGGGAAAGTTTTAGAGAGTTTGGTTTCCACTGGAGGGAACAAGCTGCAAGGGTTGATCCTCCCAAGAGGGAGAGTGATATGGTAGATTACTTCTTGCAAACATTGGAACCTACCTATTTTAGTCATCTAGTGACATCTGTCGGAAAGTCGTTTAATGAAGTGGTAAAGATGGAAGCCATGATTGAAGAAGGGTTAAAATCTAACAAGATCTTGAGCTACTCGGCGTTGAAAGCAACCACCCAGGCCATCCAAAGCGGTACTGGTGGTGTGCTGGGAAAGAAGAAGAAAGAAGAAGTTGCTACAGTTGAAGCTAATGCTTGGTCCAGGAACAATAACCCTCCATTCTACTACAACCAACCCAGACCCCACCACCCAAATTATCAATATGGCCCACCGCAACACTATTATCCACCACCAGAACCACACTTTTCTATTCACCACGCCCAGACCTACACTCAGCTCCCGGTGCACTCGCAATGGCGTGCATCGAACCCCCAAAACACACATCCACCCCCACAAAACACCTATCCACCGCCCAGGGCAAACAGACCAGGAACCAGCTTCCGCCCAAACCAAGCTTTTAGAAGTGAGTAAGCCCCAAACAGAAAAACCTTTACTCCGCTGGGAGAATCTTACACTGCCCTCTTCCACAGACTGAAACAGTTGGGGATGTTTACCCCAATTGAATCCAAAACACCAAACCCCCTTCCCAGAAACCTGGACCATTCTGTTAACTGCGAGAACTACTCAGGGATGCTGGGGCACGATACTGAAAAATGTTGGAAATTGAAAAACGCAATACAAGAGCTCATTGATAATTGCCGTATTGAGGTACAGGCTCCAGAGGCCCCGAACATCAATCAAAATCCGTTACCAGCACATTATGAGGCCAACATGATCGAACTGATACATAAGGGGGCAGAACCTAAGAAACCTTCGCAGGTGGTTATGGTGATTCGTTCTACGGAAGCCAAAGAAAAGACGGTGAGTGCAAGGCCAGTGGTTCAGTTAAAAGCAATAAAAGACAAGCCAGTGTTAGTAATGGGGAAGGGACCGTTGGTGGTCGAGAAAAAGCAGGAGCCAGTCAAGATAGTGGTACCAGGGTCAGTATCAGCGCCCGTGGTGGTTGTGAAGAGAGCTTATGTAGAACCAGTTGTCATAAAACTGGTAGTCCAGTTACCCATGGTTGATAGCAAAGTCGTACCGTGGAAATATGACAAGGTAGTGGTGACATACAAAGGAAAGGAAATTGAGGAAGAGAGTTGTGAAGAACAAGGACTAACCCGGTCGGGACGTTGTTTTGCTCTCGAAGAGTTGAGAAAGGCTAAGGGTGCAAAAGACAATCCAGTGCCGGTTAAAAAGGCTGTAACGAAAGAAGAGGCAGAAGAGTTTCTGAAAAAGATGAAAGTACAAGATTATTCCATTGTTGAACAACTGAGAAAAACACCGGCCCAAATCTCGTTGTTATCATTATTAATTCATTCTGATGAGCACTGCCGAGCTTTAATGAAGATATTGAATGAGGCTCATGTGCCTGACAAAATTTCAGTGAACCATTTAGAGACAATTGCCAACAAGATCTTTGAAGTGAACAGGGTAGCATTTTCTGATGATGAATTGCCTATGGAAGGCACAGAACACAACAAGGCTCTGTATTTGACAGTCAAATGTTAAGGTTCAATGGTTACTCGGGCACTAATCGATAATTGGTCAAGCGCTAATATTTGCACGTTATCCACATTGAACAAGTTAAAGATTGATGAGGATAGAATCCGAAAAAATAGCATTTGTGTTCGAGGGTTCGACGGAGGAGGAACAAACACGGTAGGGGACATTGTACTCGAGTTGACTATTGGCCCAGTCGAGTTCACAATGGAATTTCAGGTGTTGGACGCTGCAGTGTCCTATAATCTGTTGCTGGGTTGACCATGGATTCATGCGGCCAAAGGCGTTCCCTCCACGCTGCACCAAATGGTCAAATTCGAGTGGGACAGACAAGAAATTGTGTTACATGGGGAAGATCCCTCATGCGCCATGAATGATGCCTTTGTACCCTTTATAGAGACTGAAGATGATAGGGGGCCATGGGTTTATCAGGTCTTTGACACGGTTCCGGTGAGTAGGGTGCCCGAAGGTAAAAGCATGCCATGACCCAAGGTGCCAGTTGCGACCGTCATGGTAGTGTCAGAAATGCTGAATAACGGGTTCGTGCCCGGGAAGGATTTGGGGGTTGAATTGCAGGGCATTACTCAACCTGTGTCCTTGCCCAAAAATCTGGACACCTTCGGGTTAGGGTTCAAGCCAACAGCGACAGATGTCAGAAGGGCCCGTAAATTGAAGAAGAAAGCTTGGGTGCTTCCTAAACCAATTCCTCGATTGTCTAGGTCCTTCGTCAGGCCGGGTATCAAGAAACAGTCATTGGCGAAGATATCAGGTTCGTTAATTGAGGCGGATGGGAATTTGGATAAGGTGTTCGAGAAAGTATTTGCTGAAGTAAACATGGTTGAGGCCGGGGAAGGGTCAAGCAGAGCAGACATACAGTACATCGGACCACGTGCTAACATCAACAATTGGAAAGCTACTCCTCTTCCAGTTCGGAGGGAGTCGTGGTAGTGGGTTTTATTTTCCTTTTTGTCACCTGGATTATTCCAGGGTTTGTAATCCAGTTGTTATGTTCCGTCTGTTTGGATGAGTTAAAACCCTGTTGTGTTTACGTTTAATGAAATGCAATTTTCTTCGTCCCTAATTCTCTTTCCATTTTCTTTTCTTTTCTTTGTACAGTTCTTTTTATGCTGATATCAATGACATGACATGCATGAGAAATCTTCGGCCCAGTTTTAAAATCCAATCTAGTTCAGAAGTAATAATACAAGAGATCGAGTGTGACGATGGGGTGGATTGTAACAATGATGAAGCTTATAAGGAAATTAGTAAAGAATTAAGTCACTTTGAAGAAAAACCCAAACCTAACCTAAATGACACAGAAGCAGTTAATCTAGGGGACCAAGACAATGTACGGGAAACTAAAATAAGTGTTCATTTGGAGCCACAACTCAAGGAGGAGATAATTAAAGTATTGCATGAGTACAAAGACGTTTTTGCATGGTCATATGATGATATGCCGGGTCTAAGCACCGATTTGGTGGTTAATAAATTGCCCACTAATCCAGCACTCCTCCCTGTCAAGCAGAAGTTGAGAAAGTTCAAAACAGACATAAGTGTGAAGATCAAAGAAGAGATCACCAAGTAGTTTGAGGCAAGGGTCATTCAGGTTACACGGTACCCCACTTGGTTAGCCAATGTCGTGCCTGTGCCAAAGAAAGATGGCAAGACCAAGGTGTGCGTCGATTATCGAGACCTTAACAAGGCAAGTCCAAAAGATAATTTCCCATTGCCCAACATCCATATACTGATCGACAATTGTGCCAAACATGATATTGGCTCTTTTGTGGATTGTTATGTGGGTTATCATCAGATTCTAATGGACAAGGAAGATGCAGAAAAGACGGCATTCATCACGCCATGGGGAACATATTATTATCGGGTCATGCCCTTTGGTTTGAAAAATGCTGGGGCAACTTATATGAGGGCCATGACAACCATCTTCCATGATATGATACATAAAGAAATCGAGGTATATGTGGATGATGTGATCGTGAAGTCTAGACAGCAATCCGACCATGTCAGAGATTTGAGAAAATTCTTTCAAAGGCTTCGCAGGTACAATCTTAAGCTCAATCTTGCGAAATGTGCTTTCGGGGTGCCATCTGGGAAGTTATTGGGATTTATAGTCAGCCGGCGGGATATTGAATTAGACCCGTCAAAGATCAAAGCTATTCAGCAGCTGCCACCTCCAAGAAACAAAACCGAGGTGATGAGTTTGTTGGGAAGATTGAACTATATTAGCAGGTTCATTGCTCAGCTCACGGCAACTTGTGAACCAATTTTCAAGTTGTTGAAGAAAGATGCTGCGGTTGAATGGACTAATGAATGTCAGGAGGTTTTTGATAAGATAAAGGGGTATTTGTCAAACCCACCTGTGCTGGTTCCGCCAGAACCAGGGAGGCCTTTGATTATATATCTGACAGTTGTGGACAGTTCATTTGGCTGTGTACTGGGGCAGCACGATGTTACGGGCAGAAAGGAGCAGGCTATCTACTATCTCAGCAAGAAGTTCACATCTTACGAGGTTAAGTATACTCATCTGGAAAGGACATGTTGTGCCCTAACTTGGGTGGCACAAAAGTTGAAGCATTACTTGTCATCCTACACTACTTACCTCATATCTCGCTTGGACCCATTGAAGTATATTTTTCAAAAACCCATGCCCACAAGAAGGCTTGCTAAGTGGCAGATCTTACTTACAGAATTCGACATTATATATGTGACACGGACTGCCATGAAAGCATAGGCATTAGCCGATCATTTGGCTGAGAACCCCGTCGATGAAGATTATGAGCCTTTGAAAACCTATTTCCCTGATGAAGAGGTGATGCACATTGATGAATTGGAACAAGTTGAGAAGTCGGGATGGAAACTTTTCTTTGATGGGGCTGCAAATATGAAGGGCGTGGGAATAGGAGCAGTACTTATTTCGGAAACAGGTCAGCATTACCCTGTTACAGCTCGGCTTCGTTTCTACTGTACAAACAACATGGCAGAATATGAGCCGTGCATATTGGGATTGAGATTAGCTGTGGACATGGGTGTACAGGAAGTCTTGGTCATGGGTGACTCGGACCTACTGGTACACCAGATTCAAGGGGAATGGGAAACATGGGACTTGAAGCTTATACCGTATCGATAGTGTCTGCATGAGCTTTGCCATCGTTTTCAGACCATAGAGTTCAGGCACATTCCAAGGATTCATAATGAGGTTGCTGACGCTTTGGCTACTTTGGCATCAATGTTGCACCATCTAGATAAGGCTTATGTTGATCCATTGCAGATTCAGGTCCGTGATCAGCACGCTTACTGTAATGTAATAGAAGAGGAAATCGATGGAGAGCCGTGGTTCCATGATATCAAAGAGTACATCAAAGCAGGAATATATACAACGCAGGCCACCGATGATCAGAAAAGAACAATTCGACGGTTGGCAAGTGAGTTTTTCCTTAATGGAGGAGTACTGTACAAAAGAACGCCAGATCTCGGTTTGTTGAGATGTATAGATGCACGGCAGGCCACAACTATCATGACTGAAGTGTATTCCAGAGTTTGCAGACTGCATATGAGTGGGTATGTTCTAGCAAAGAAGATTCTCCGAGCGGGTTATTTTTGCCTCACGATGGAGCGGGATTGTATCAGTTTTGTGCGTAAGTGTCATCAATGCCAAGTACATGGAGATTTGATTCATTCTCCACCATCAGAATTACATACGATGTCCGCGCCATGGCCTTTTGTTGCATGGGGCATGGATGTTATTAGGCCAATTGATCCAGCAGCATCAAATGGGCACAGGTTTATCTTGGTAGCTATAGATTATTTTACCAAATGGGTGGAAGCGAAGACATTCAAGTCTGTGACCAAGAAGGCTGTAGTTGACTTCGTGCATGCAAATATCATCTGTCGGTTTGGGATCCCAAAGGTAATCATCACAGATAATGGGGCTAATCTTAATAGTCATTTGATGAAGGAGACATGTGAGCAGTTTAAGATTGCTCACAGGCACTCTACTCCGTACCGTCCCAAGGCAAATGGTGCGGTTGAAGCGGCCAATAAGAACATAAAGAAAATACTCCGGAAGATGGTTGAAGGATCTAGACAATGGCACGAGAAATTGCCTTTTGCATTGTTGGGATATCGCACCACCGTGCGTACCTCGGTAGGGGCGACTCCTTACTCTTTGGTATACGGTACCGAGGCAGTAATACCCGCAGAAGTGGAAATCCCATCTCTGCGAATCATTGTAGAAGCTGAGATCGATGATGATGAATGGGTGAAAAGCCGTCTTGAGCAGTTGAGTTTGATCAACGAGAAAAGATTGGCATCAGTGTGTCATGGCCAACTGTACCAACGAAGAATGGCAAGAGCATACAACAAGAAAGTACGTCCAAGGAAATTTGAAGTCGGGCAACTAGTACTGAGGCGGATCTTGCCTCATTGGGCTGAGGCAAAAGGAAAATTTGCCCCAAACTGGCAGGGACCATTTGTAGTAACCAGAGTGTTGTCTAACGGAGCATTGTATTTAACAGATGTGGAAGGAAAATGTATAGAAATGGCCATCAATTCTGATGCGGTCAAGCGATACTATGTATGATTTCTTTATTTTATGAATGTATCTGTTTGTATCTGGCATATCTTAAATATGGAAATGAGGAAGGCATTTTGTCCTGCTATCCAAACACTCTTATCCCTTGTTATCCCCTTCGAGCCTTACTTATTTTTCATACCCCTCTTCCGGAATCAGTGGCACTATCAGAGAATACAGGTGCCGAATATAAAGGAAAGAAGAGAAAACAAAAGGAAAAGAAAGAAAAGAAAAAAGAGAAAAAGAAAAGAAAAGAAAGAAAAGGAAAACAGAAGAAAAGAAGAAGAAAAGAAAAAGAGAAGAAAAGAAAAAAAAAAGAGAAAAGAAAGAAAGAAAATCACAACAACAAAAGTTAAATACAGCGAACTACGCTTGACTTGATCCCGAAAGGGTACGTAGGCAGCCTTACTCCGAGGTTCAGTTATATAAAATAGAAATCCTAAAATCCCCAAGTAAGAAACTGGGGCAGAAATTGTGTCTGTTATGAAAGTTGGATTCCGAAAGTTGTAATTTGAACCCAGTCGAATCGTTTTGAGCCTTTTATACCCCTCTTTCTAACCCCATCCAAAAGCCTACATTACAGTCTAAAGAAAGACCTTTTGATCAATCTCTAAGAAATGCCAGGTCGATCAGGTGACGGTAATTCGTATCAGTGGCGACACTCTGGTTCAAACAAGAAAGAACGAAAGAAGAAATGAGAGAGTCTTATCGGTGAAAACCCTCACGGGCACCGTAAGGCGACGGGAGCTGAGAGAAAAATAAATGAGAGAGTCTTATTTGTGAAAACCCTCGTGGGCACCTTTAGGCGAAAGTGAGTTGGAAGATGGTTAAAAGGCAAAAGGTTTGTGAGTGGAAAAATGTTTCGAGGTACCGCAGGAAAACAATGGTAAGGTTTGGGTAATTAAAACAATTGATGGAAGTTCTGGGCAACAAAGTATGGCAATTGAAAGCTGGTTATTTGGAGAGATTGGGCCGATTAATCCAAAATGCATGTCATGATCATGGGTACCAGCTATTTCGCTCAGATAAGTTTCTTTTCTTTCGCTTTTTAAAACAATCATCTGGTTTTGGATTCTTCTTATCCTTAACTCAAAAATCATCGCATTTCATTTTCTGTTGAGGGTTTTATCTAGCTGAGATACTCCAGTACTGATTTTGGTCAAAGCAAGCAGAAGGGACTGCAAAGCCCACTACCTGTTTCCGAAATTGTAAAGCACAACGTGGACAGAGCATGTCAAAAACAACATGATGTAAATGAAATAGGGGAAGTCGCCGGAAGTTGCATCGGCAGAATACTTGGGAAATGTTATGGAAATGTGAAAGTTCAGGCAAAAGGGTCGGAAAGATGAGACAACAGTATGGGTACAAAAGCATTCAGGTGGTCAGAAATTGGGGAATTAACGGAAGTTTCATCGGGGAAATAATTGGGAAATGTTGTGGGAAAGGCAAAAACTCAAATAAAAGGTCTCAGAAAGTCAAGCGGTTTAGGAACAGTATGTGGAAATCGGTCAGCACAAAGCAATGCAGGGGAAGGATCTTTCAGCAGGAATGCCATCAACTAACCACCATTTTAAATTGACGAAATTTTCTTTGATTGTAACAGGGGCAGAAAGTTAGTCGTTGAAAAGGAATTCTCCAAAAAAAGAAAACAAGCAGTGACCAGGATAATTGCAAAGGGCGGTTTGATTAAATACAAGATAATCTTGAATTGCAAAGTGCGGAACTGAATTTAATTGCAAAGTTGGCACGATTAGAACAAGTGTAAATTGTCAGGACCGTCCTAGATAATAGGATGTAGTTCATATACCTGAGCAATCAGGAGTCGTTGAAAGGGAACTCTCCAAGAAGGAAAACAAGCAGTAACCAGGTTTAATTGCAAAGTGCGGTTTGATTAAATACAAGATAACCCTGAAATGCATAAGGGGAATCGAATTTGATTACAAAGTTGGCATGATTAGAATAAATGTAAGTTGTCAGGACCTTCCTGGATAATAGGATGTAGTTCAGATACCCGAAAATCAGGAGTCCGCCTGGAAAACAGAGACATACATTTTAATTTTAGCAATCAGGAGTCCGCCTGGAAAACAGAGACATACATTTTAATTTTAGCAATCAGGAGTCCGCCTGGAAAACATAGACATAAATTTTAATTTTAGCAATCAGGAGTCCGCCTGGAAAACAGAGACATACATTTTAATTTTAGCAATCAGGAGTCCGCCTGGAAAACAGAGACATACAATTTAATTTTGGTAATCAGGAGTCCGCCTGGAAAATAGAGACATACAATTTAATTTTCGTAATCAGGAGTCCGCCTGGAGACATGCAGTTCAGTTTTAGCAATCAGGAACCCACCTGGAAAATGGAGGTGTTGAATATTTTAAGCAGTCGAAATCAGGAGCCCGCCTGGATAATAGAGGAGCAGTTGAATATTTTAAGCAGTCGAAGTCAGGAGCCTGCCTGGATAATAGAGGAGTAGTTTCAATTTTAAGATTCGGTAGTCAGGAGCCAGCCTGAATAACAGAGGAATACATTCAAGTTCGAGTTTATTTAAGTTCAGCAGTTGGGAGAAAGGGAATAACGTCTCAGTCAACCAGGGAATAGCAACATGGATTTTTATCGAGAAAGAACAAGGCAACAAGGAAGTACAAAAGCAAGTTTGAAGAATTTAGATAGGATTTTTATAATTCATAGAGCATAGTTAGTTTAGTTTCTTTTATCTTTGACACGATGTAATAAGGGAGGTCAGCAGCAGTAACAGCAACAAGCACAGTGCAGTCACAGTTCCTGGTAGTCCCAGCTACCAGATACTCCCGAACTACACTGACCTGATTCCTGTTTAGCCCAGGATATGTAGGCAACCTCCGAAGCAGGATGCGGTCAAGCTTTTCAAAATGCTTCACACGGAATTTTCGAACGGGCAAAAATCGCTCGTATTTGCTCACTTGTCTTTGCCCGGAAACCTTTCGTGTTTCCGAGCAAAAAGGGGCAGCTGTGAGCACGTGATTTTTGCCCTATATATGAATAATTCCCAAAATCCCAAACAAAATAATTTTTCTTTTATTTTTACAATTTTTGTGCGTTTTTGGTGTCATCTTCTGATAATTGTTGCATTTATTTGCGCGTGTTAATTTTTATAAAATACAAAAATACGCATTTTTCTGCACTTAGGATTTAATTTTATACTTTAGTATTAATTAGGGATTAACCTATTTTAGAATAGGATATGAAGAAAATGACAAAAATAGTTTACTTTAGCATTTTATTATTTTAATTGAGAAACACTCGCAAATAGTTATTAAGTTAATTTTAGGCATTAATTGGTTTTAGCTTAATTGTTAGTTTAATTTCACATATTTGAAAAAATCAGAAAATAAATACAAAAAAAATACTAGATTGCAAAAAGAAAAATGGAAAATATAATGGAAGTGGTCTTGTTTGAGACTTAAAATTTGGGCCATTTCTGCATGTACTCCGTTGGCCCAAATGCCTCAAAGCACCCTGATTTAGTCCAGCCCAAATTCCCCAACCCAGTCCGGTTCATAGCAAGTCAAAACGACGTCGTTTCGGGGTCCTTGGATCAGGACCGTTGGATCTCATCAATCCAACGGTCCGGAACTAACGAGGTTTCCAGTATATAAGTGTCCAAACCGTTCCCCCCCCTACCCCCATTTCCATCGTCTTCTTCACCCTACCCTTTCTCCCCAAACCCTAATCCGCGTCGCCCTAAAATTCCTTGCCGGCGGTGAACGCGAACTACGCCGTTCACCCTGAAATTAACACCATGGGCTCCCCTCACCCTTCTCTTTCTATTACACCCGTTGGTTTGCCTCGAATAAGGCCGGAACTCTTCGAATCTTGATTTGAAGTTTTCTGGCCAGGTGACAGTTTGTCCGAATCAGCCCAAAATCACACCCTACAACCCCCATCCCTTCCTCAACACTAATTTGTGGTTGTTTTCTTTCAAATCACCTTGAAACGACCCAAATCTTAGATCTAAGAATTGCTGACCAAACCCTAAAATCAAATCCTTTTGATTTCGAACCGTAGCACCCTTAACCATGTGTTCTCGTGTAAGAACACATGGTTAGGGATGTTACGCGTCAAAAATTTGAAAGGGTTCAGATGTTTATGACTGGCCGGAACCCCTTTTGCCTTTGTGAGTTTTTCTTTTCTTTTTTTACTGCTTCTTTTGCTAGCATGATTAAAATATTATTTGCAGTCGTTGTTTCATTATTGTTCTGTTAATTTTATGGTTTAATTGTGTTAGTTTAGGTCCTGTTAATTACTGTTAATTCTGAGATTGTTAGTTGGTTGAATGATTATAAGTTCATGATTTAATAATTGGTTTTAAGTTCATTTAGTGTTAATCGTGGTAGCTTAAGCTCAGTTTAATTTCATTTTAGTTTGTTTGAGTTGGTTAATTGACCAGAATTGGTTCAGTCAGTCTGATTAGTTGGTTTCTGATTGCTAGTTGATTAATTTTAGTTAGTTTCTGATTGCTAGCTGATTAATTTTAGTTAGTTTCAGACTGGGCTAGGGTATTGGGTATAGTTGTTAAGGATAAGGGTAGGTTCAGTGATTCTGGAAGGCTTTCAGGGGTAATCTGGGTATGGAAAAGGGTTGTTCTGATAGGAATAGTAATATCAAGGTATAGAGAAGGGTAGTATGGGTATTGTATGGGTAGAGGAATGCTTTAGGGCCTTCTAGAATGGGTTTCAAGTGTAAATTTTAATAAGTGTACTACAGTTACTTATTTAGCAAGATAAAAATAGAGGGACCAAAGTGAAAATAAAGAGGGACTAATTACAAAATCAGAACTTAGTTTATTCTCTTTGGGGTTGCCTATAAAAGGGCATAAGATGCCTTGGGAAAGGGGGTCTGCTCTATCTTCTTCCTTGAGCCCTAAGTTTTAATTTGAGCTTTCATTTTTATTCAGTTAGCATTTCAATTCTGAGGGTATTCAGAGAATAAAAACATCAAAATATGGAGATCTGAAACAGTTTCAGAGTCTCATTACTAGTTTTGGACTTCAGCTGTAAGGGACAGGGGTACGTTAGACTGATCTGTGGGGAATTGGCTTATATTTCTGATTTTCAAAGTAATCTGTCTGTGTTTCTGTGGTATAACATTGCTGGGTTTGTTGCTGTTGCTGTTCAACGTACCTGACTCCTCACCTTTTCTCTATTTTACATTCCAATTTCCAGGTACATTTCCCTGAATCTCACTGATGTATGTTCGTTGAAGTTGAAATGAAATGTTCCAAGGCCTGTTATTCAACTGAAAGTAGCCTGTATCTTTAATGATAGTAATAGTGTGGTCTCCTGTTATGTAAATGGCAGAATGTGTATAATTAAACTTGTTCAGTAGGGTAGATTACATGTTGAATGATGCGTAGTTTAGAACTGTTGAATTGGACATTTGAATAAGCTTTGAGCATGGGCCTTGGCTGGTCAGAAATTTCGTGTGAGTTCCATTAGTCATCAGAAGCAATTAGACCTGTGTACAGGATATGAGAATTCATGAGCAAATTTGATGACATTTAGCTTAGCCATTGGTATCTTGTCATTATAGTGTAATAGAAGGTTTGCTTTTGTTTTACGATTCTGAAATCGTTTGGAAGATCATAATTATGGTAAGTAGATTGGTATAGAAATCAGTTGGAAATCATGAAGCAAACCCATTCATCACTGACTTAGTTCGTTAAGGACAGCAGGTCGTGATAGGCAATGTGTAGGATAGATCATTTAGGGATTCTGAGAATTCACGTGTTCAGTATAAGGATTCATGGATATTTTATTAATTGTTACAATAGAAATAAATCTTCGTTGGGCCGTTCGGATAACACTAAGGCCATGGGCAGGCCCAATCCTCCTTTAAATTTGGTCCTTATTTTATTTCATTGCAATCTATTTCCAAATTAACTAGTCTTTTAGAGGCATACAAATAAGTAGAAAATCGTAGCTATTTCGGAATTGCTATTAGCCTTGCCGGAATAAATCATATGCGCGGACTATCAACAATGGGCTACTAGCAATGATTAGAAATTGGAATGGCCATTTAGCAAATTCCATGGTCCTCTATAAAATCATATTACATTAGAATCTTTAAGCTTGATTTAATTGAATGACCTTCTTAAACTCGGGTGCGCATTGATGCGACCCAAATCCAAATCTCGATGAAGCCGGAATGTGTCGATAACCGCGGGTGCATTGATTGCGACGTGGTTCGAAACACGTTTTCGCGACATCGTAATTCTTAAAAATAAATAATGATAAAAAAGAGTTTCACAAATTGAGACGAGCCTCACTACGCAAAAATAAATAAATGTGGGGCCCTTAGTAAATAATTATCGAATTAATTAGAATTTGGGATGGTCGTTTAACAAACTTCATGGCTTTTCCCAAAAATAACACTACGTTAGTATCTTTAGGTACGATTTAACTAAATAACCCTCTTAAAATTCGGGTGCGCATTGATGCGACTCAAATCCAAATCTCGACGAAGTTGAAATGTGTTGATAACTACGGGTGCATTGATTGCGACGTGGTTCGAAATGCGTTTTCATGACGTCGCAATTCTTTAAAATAATTATAATAAAAACGGTGTAAAATTAAATAAAAGGCATATAAGCTAGCATTAAAATCAGATAAAATCAAGTACAACAGTTAAGCGACCGTGCTAGAACCACGGAGCCCGGGAATGCCTAACACCTTCTCCCGGGTTAACAGAATTCCTTACTCGGATTTCTGGTTCGTGGACTGTTAACAGGGTCATATTTTTCCTCGGTTCGGGATGCAACCGGTGACTTGGGACACCATTAATCTCCCAAGTGGCGACTCTGAATAATTAATAATCAAATCCCGTTCTGATTGTCCTTTAATTGGAAAAACTCCTTTACGCCCTTTGCAGGGTGTAGGTGTGAAAAGGAGGTGTGACACATATCATGGGCTGAAACATCGCCAATTTTTTCAAAGGAGTCATAGTCTAAAGGCACCATCCTCATAGCTTGAAGACTCTATGCCATGACCTGAGGATTTCTCAAATTTGCATATCATTATTCAAAAGCGTCATGGTTCAGAGGCACCATTTTCATGGCTTGAGAACACCATTTCATGGCCTGCGAATCTCTTGTTAAACAATTCATGGCCTAGGACATCATGGTCCAAGGACGTCATCTTTAACTATCCGAAGACAACCTTCATTGTCCAAAGGGAATTTGCATCATGTTTAAATTTTCGCAAACACGAGTGTAGCATCTTTTATCTGCAGGTAACCAGTAAGCAACCGCTATCCTAGAAGGAGTAATCTTGCTCCAGTTCCCTCCAAACATCCCGAGCCTTAACCGCTCATCATAGCCGCTTCCACTTCTCGTGTCCGTTCTTACAATGATTCCATCGGCATACTCCGCAGGTGAATCCAGAACTACACATGGCCTAACTCTTGTAAAACCAGGGATACGTAGGCAACTCGAAAACCAGAGTTCGGCCTCTGTCTTTCAAAATACCCCATCCGGTCAAAATTGGCCATCATTTCTTTACCCGACAACTCTTTCATCCTTCCCAGGTGAAGAGGGACAGCTGTTGATACCCAATTTTTCCCTATATATTTTAAATGTGCACAAACACCTTCAAAATAGCATGTATATGCATATATAAGCATGCAAAAGATTTTTATTATTTTTCCCATAATTTTAAGGGTTTAAATTGATTTATTTTCTCCCCTTTTATCCATAAAAATCCCAATAATTATTTCAAAAATTATTTTTTTGATAATTATTTTATTTAATTTCTATATTTATGTCAAAATATGTCTAATTTAATTTTTATGTATTTTGTACAATTACATTTAGTATTTTTAAAGCTAAATTGCATATAGAAGCAATGTTAGCCCATTTTTAGATATAATTATGTTTATATGCATAAAATTGGATTATGTATTTTTAAATTGTTAATTATGTATTTTAAATCATTTTGGTACCTTAATTTATTTTCTAGAAATTACCTACTATTTGTTTATAAATTAAATAGGGGAAAATTGGCTATTTCTATAACAGCCAAATTTAGCTTTCAATTATAGCCAAAATTGGACCCTTTTCCAGCCCAATTTCACACCCAAATCACTCGACCCATACCCTATTAATCCCTACCCAAGCCCAGAACCCACCTACACGTTTTAATCCTGACCGTTGATCTCCCAGATCAACGGTCCAAATAATTTCTTTCCTTTTTAATTTTCAAACGACCCATAAACCTAAGTCAATTTTCCAAAGGCGCCTCCTTCATATGCTCTCTCATCTCCATTATTCTCTCAAACCTAACCCTAGACTCCTCCACTCACCTTCTTCTCCCGTCATCTCTGGTGGCTATCTCTCAAACCCCAAGCCTTCAATGATCACTTTCATCACCTTAATCATTATCTCTAAGGCATTCAAGGGTCCTGGGTCATGTCGATTTGGACCTATGGTTTCTGATTCTATTGTTCGAGGCTTCTATGGTGTGATTTTGGGCAAAATCACACCATGTGTGTTACGATTTATGAAGTTACAACAGGTTCTTTCGATTTCTACCTAGGTTTCCTTTTGAAACCCTAACTCTCTTCTGGATCTCTCAGATCTGTGTTATTTTCATGCTTTAAACCTGTTTCCTTCTATGATTTGCTTATTTTCGAGCTTTCTTCTGAAAGATCCTCTAGTCTAAATCGTTCTTACTTTCTTTGAAAACTAGGGTTTTCTCGGAATTCTTTCTATACCTGGTTCAACCAATTTATTCATGATTAAACCTTTTTCCCTTGTTTATTTTTACCGATTTTATGTTCTTACTACTTTTTAACTCAACTCTGTTAAAGGCCCTATTTTTAAAAGATTTTCCTTTACTTGTTCTGTGTGTCAGCATAATTCTCTTTACTTGTGTTAGAGATATTTCTTTACTTGTTTCTGTATGTTAGCATGATTCCTTTTACTTGCTTCTGTGTGTTAGCATGATTTTCTCCAATTTTGGTTCCATGTGTTGGCATGATTTTATTTGCCTTGGCTCTGCGTGTTAGCCTGATCTTCTTTGGTCTTATTAATCTCTCATGGTCACCATGCTTCAAATATGTTCTGCTAAATCTCCAGCCTACTTACATCACCTCTATATGACTATTTGCTCATCTATTATTTCTTTCTGCCTATATTATTGACCTTGTTTTGTTTGCTACTTCTATTCATTCATATCTATTTATATGTTGAAACGCGCAGAATCATGACCCCTCATGATTGATTCTGATTTTCCTTAACTATTGATAATTGAAAGATTTTCCTTCAAGGCCCTAGAATTCTACTCGTCTGTTTAAATTCACTGATCTTATTACCTTATTTACTATGATACTTGGTTTTACTTAGTCTTTCCTTAATTGAGTCTTTCTGAATTTGGTCCTAATAGACTACTTTGTGCCTAGTGGACTCTGGCTCCTTTCCTTGTTTAATTATGCACTGATTCCTCCTTTCCCCCTTATATGGTACTAAATCTTTCCGTTTGACCTTGATTCCCCTAACTCAAGGAAGTACTTTGTGGGGTAATATGGGTAGAAATCCTGCTCTTAGGATTTTACTTTCAAATTTGCATGTTTTACTCAATAGAAAACATGTTCATAGGGTGTGACTCTTGTTGAATCTGATTTCATTTTTCATAATAGACATCATGTCTATAAGTTTCACTTTTAATGTCATTTGCATCAGATATAAACCATGTTCATAAATCCTACATTTGTTATGTTAGAAACCATATTTTCAGGTTCCAAGCCATCATGTTTTAAATCAATTCAAGTATAGCTACCATGCCTATAGGACATAATTCCGACTCAATAAGTTACTGCAAATTGTCTAAACCAGTAACACGCCTAGATACAATGCCTATAGGGACATCTACTCGCAATTATGTCTTATAATCTAATTAGCCTAATGAGTCGATTTTATCTCACCTAGTTTACTTCTTAAAACTGGCCTTGTCAAGCGATAACTCTCTAAAACGGGTCCATTCATAATTGCTTTAATCCCCTTAGATATTCTGCCTATAAGTACTGAAAGGTTCTATTTAAAAAACTTGTCTGTTTCTACATTAACATAGACACAGTTCTGTATATAGGCAAGCCTTAGGGAATTTTCAAAACTTGCATTTCTCTGAAGCTATTTTTGTCACTCGACGTCTCTGAATTCTAATAAGCTTTTAAAGAGGAGGTCCTAGGCAGCTAATAATGTTATGACTTCTGTATCTGAAAGTGGTTTATTTCTGCATAATCACTTAGAAATCCTACTTTAGGACTTTGATTACTAAAGACTTTACTTGTGGTTGAGTCGTGCTGCATACGAGCTTGTTTGTGGAGGAAACTATGGGCCTTTTACTTGCTCTCATTATGTGAAAATCCTAGATGCTTTTTGACTGTAGCCTTAGAGTTTTGCCTTTAAAACCTTAGGAGTGCGTCTAGAACTACCTATAGGTAAAGGTCCCAACTCCCTCCGGGACTATTAAGAAGGGACGGGTAGCAGCACACAATAGGAATCAATGACCAAACACTCGCTTTGCATGACCAATAAGGGGATGAGAAGGGTAGACATGGGATATGATGACTATGTGTTAATGTCACATGTATCCCCTCATTGAGGAGTGTTTACCAGACATTACGTGGGGTGATCCTATAGGATAAACAACCTAGGACCTCTTTTTACCCCAAATCCTCTCCTTATTTAAAACTTTGTTTGTATAATTTGTTCAAACCTTTATTTCATTACTTGACTTGTTCAATGAGCTTTACAACTTACTTGTTTATATGGACAAATTTGTAAATATAAGTTCGGTCGGGACACACAGTTGTGGACCAAGAGGCGTGCCTAACACCTTCCTCTCGAGGTTATTTCGATCCCTTACTCTAATCTCTGGTAATGCAAACCAACTCAAGAGTTAATTGCTCTAGGTGCCCTAACGCACCATAATCTATTAGGTGGGGACTCTTCAAATACCCAATTCCCAAAAGGAAATGAGTCATTGCACCCCCATGAATGTCTAAATCCGGACCTCCCTCTGTGAGGATAGGAAAAACGGGGCACGACAATACCCATTTAAAAAAAAAGAAAATATGATTTCAAACCCTAATTAAGTAAGTAACCCAATTAATCCATTTATTTAACAGAGCCAAAATAAACGGCAAGATCAGTAAGGTAAATAATTGAATAGCGGAAAATTTTAAGCATGTAGAAGCACAAAAATGAAACATCAAGCAAAGAAACTAGTTGAACAGAAAAGAAGAAAGGCCGGAGTTGAGCCTTTAAATGTTTTAAAACATTTGCAGAAACTTTAAAAGATGAAACCCTAGTTCTTAGGGAAAAAGTGAAATCGGTAGATAATAGCGGTAAAAACGAAAGAACCTTGAAGGAAAATGGTTAAACAAACCCCAAACACTTCAGACCAAAAGAGATCTGAACCTTTTCGACCAAAACTAGTTAGGTTTGTACAAAAATAGACGAAGGTGTAAAAATCGAGTTTTAGGCCGGAGACTTGAACAAAATACAAAAGTGATAATACTCACAAACAAATGGTGAATACAGACGGATTCATCCGAAGATTGAGGGATTTTAACCAAGTCTGTTCGAATCCCCTTGAGATTCCATCAGACAACAAAGAAGTCGAACAACCAATAGAGATAAGAGGCCGGATAAGGCCTAAGATCGAAGAGAAACCCCATAGATCGAAGGGGTTCAGGTGACGGCGGGCTAGGGTTAGGGGAGGTTTTAAGAGAGAAAAGAGGAGGGGGGATTCAAGGGCGGCGGATTTTGTAAAATAGGGTAGGGTTTGGGGGTTTGGTTAAGTTAAAAAAGGAAAATTAATCCTGGACCGTTAATCTTCTGAGATCAACGGTCATGATTAAATCTTTGGCTGGGTCGGGTTAGAAAATTGGGTCGCGGGTATGGTTTAATTGGGCTAGGGTAGTTTTGGGCTAAGTCCAAAATTAAACAAAATTAAAGAGGCTATTTGTTAAATACCCAATTAATTGATAAAATAATTTGTAAAAATAGTTAATTAAATGATAAAAATAATTTAAAATAATTACTTAATATTATAAAAATACAAAAGGTTATTTTCTTGTGAAATAAGGTAATTATGCACACATGGGCCATTATTGCAAAGTTATTGCACTTATAACTCTAACATGTGAATGTGGCTATATATGAAATAATTAAAGCTCAGTATAAATATAAAATAATAAAATTAAGCAATAAAATTATCATAAAACAGTTTGGGATGCAATTAGTAATTATTTGGATAATAAAATGCTAGAATAAATTAATTAAAATCCTTTTAAAATTACAGAAAAATTATGGAAAAACACTAATTGATGCTCATGCACTATTTTAAAAGTATATATACATTTTGAAATATATGAGAGAAAAATTGAATATCAACACATATCACACAACAAGCTTTTAATGTTATATACCCTAATCTTACCAATTAGGACACATAGTATTTCTCTGTAGCTTTGCCTTCTTGGATTTTCTGTAACAATATCTCTCAGATCATAACATGTATAACCTATCATACATATGTCACGTGAACATATAAGCTATAATGCTAAATACTCGTATCATCTCGTACGTATGTGATAGCTACCAGATTTGTCAGTCTCTACTTTCCTGGCACACGTACCTATATTATTACTCTCTCCATTTTAATTTATGTGAACTTGTTTGACTGAGTATGAAGTTTAAGAAAAAATGAAGACTTTTGGAATGTGTGGTCCTAAACAAGTCAAAAAGGGGTCTAGAGTATTTTGTGTGGTTATAAACGTTTCTCATTAAGGGTAGAATTATAAGTTTAAGTTAAATTGTTTCCAAATTTAGAAAGGGATCATTCTTTTTAGAACGGACCAGAAAGAAAATAAGTTCACACAAACTGGAACGAAGGGAGTATCTCTTACTTGCCATTAAGCTAGTACTTTCAGACTAGTTTATCTGTTATCTACCGAGCTAGCATGCCCGTATCTGCTAGGCTAGCACTCATGTACTTGCTAGGTCTTCAGACCTGTCCATTATATGCATCTGTAGTAACATCAACATACCTCCACAAAGAGGAGTTTTCATGTCAGCTCATTACAAGAAGTATATATCCATCAAATAGGAATCTCATCTCATCCTCGCTACATATATCAACAACAAACAGCTCCCATAGGGTTACTCTTTATTGTCCTTGTGCTATAATTCCCATGAGGGTGTCACTACTACTTGTAAATACATTCTAAGTGGAACGAGAAGCAACTAACAAGTACGTGGATATGAACCTGTCAATGTACTACTAATTAAGACATATATGGAGCTACTAATGAGCATGAGTAGAACAATTCTTAACGAGTGGCCGTTTTACCGCATGAGTTCTTACGAGGGAGCTGTTGTGGTTCATATGCATATTTAGACAAAAACAAGGTATTACCAACGAACATACTCATATCACTAAGGCAACATTACATAACGAAACGTCTAGAGCTATCTATCACATATACGGAGCAACGATACTAAGCGTCATTATACGAAGGATGCCTCTACGAGGAAGCATATACAACTTAGTTGCATTTCCTACGAGGAGAACGAACCATAAATCGATACAGGAAGCTTATAGTATCGGGACAACAATGAAATAGGAGCATAAGAGAAATTGAACCCCTGAGGAGAATATTTTTTGTATATTTCTTTTGAAACTCGTTTCCTGAAAAGGGAACTTGCTATGGATTCATGACAAAGAAAAGGGTACGATTAGCCTTACATACATCTAAGCCGAACTCTAACAGAATTATGAAATTAGCTTCCCTTGCAACTCAAGAGACAATCAAGAAGACAATACTACTATTAACAACGAGAAACATAACAAGAAGCCAACGAACAACAAATCATCCTATACAAGTTTTACGACATAAATCTTCACCTAGATCCCTTTTAATTCTTGCAACCTTATCAATCAACACATGAACATATATGTAAGAATTTTCAGCCTTTTTTATAACAGAACGCTCACCAAAACCACCCCCAATACATCATACAATACAAACAACACTTCCGCTATATCATCCTGTCATTTAACTTGTAACTTATATCTTTTAAGCATAATCAAATCATCAAACTAATTCATATACTATATTTAAACTCCCATAATCACATATGTATAATTTAAGTTTTATGACTTGCGGGGTTGATTGCTTCGTTCCGGGAAGATTTCGGGTTGATTTAGACCCTTTGGCTCTTGGTTTAGAAGCCTAAGTTGCTCATGTTGACCAATATTTGAATTTTGTGAACACAATCTCGAAATGGTATTTTGATGGCTCCGATAGCTCCGTATCATAATTTTAGAAGAAGGCATATGCCCGAAATCGAATTTGGAAGTCCGTAGGTTGATTCGTGTTGTTTTGCCAAAAATTGGCAATTTGAAGTTTAGAAATTTGATTGTAGGTTGACTTTTGGTTATTGGGTCTAGAACTTGATTTTGGGACTTCAAATAGGTATGTTATGCTATTTAGAACTTGTATGCAAAGTTTGGTATCGTTTGGAGCTAATTTGATAGGACTCAGACGTTTAGTTACAATTCTAGAAGTTCTTGAACTTTACTTTGAAAATCAGGCGTTTTAGTGTCCGAATTGTTGTTCTAGATGTTATTTTTGTATTTTGATCGCGCGCACGAGTTCGTATGATATTTTTAGACTTGTGTGGATCTTTGATTTTGAATCCCGAGGGCTCGGATAAGTTTCGGACGCGTTTCTGGATATTTTTAATTGAAGTAGAAATCTGGTGTCCCGATGCCTCTAGTGTCACAACTGCAAACACCAGGGTCGCAGTTGCGACTTTATCAGGGGAATCACAGGTATCGCAATTACGATGTCTGTTTAGCAATTGCGATGTTGACTAGGGTTGGGCTAGGTTCGCATTTGCGATGCATGTGTCGCTTTTGCGAGGGGAACATGGTTCACATTTGCGAACCCATTTTAGCATTTGCAAGATTTTCCTTAAGATTGTCAGTGCCGCAATTGTGAGCTTTTCTTCGCAATTACGACACATGCAACTGAACAAAAGGTTACAAGACTCATGATTTAGTCTCATTTCTCACATTTTAGGACCCTAGACTCCGTAAGAGTCGATTTGGAGAGGGGATTTTCATCTACAAATATTGTGTAAGTGATTCTAATCAATTTCAAATTATATTTCATGAATATATCTTAGATTTAGCATCAAATGTATGTGAATCAAAGAGGAAAATTGGAAAATTTTGTCAAGTTTTTGAAAAATAAAGAATTGAGTTTTAAGAGTCGTTTTGGTCTCGGATTTGAAAACTAATCACATACAGTCAATGTTGATGGGCCTATCCTTTTTTCGATTTCCCCAATCTTCTTTCTTCCCCTTACCTAAGACATAGGGAGAAAGCAGCTCGTCAGGGAGTAGATGACCAAGCATAATAGAGTCGGTGTCGGTATAATAAGACTTATTATTACGGATAATGTGGTCCATATGCATCCTAGCATAGGCAACAGCCACTGCCGCCATCTGGATCTCAGCTTTCCTTTAGGGGCATCATTTTTCTATGGTCGGGCCAGTGTAGCTACTGTAGGTAGCGGGACTCGTGGGGGTATGGGGTAGTCAGAATCTACCGTTGGACTCGGGTTTTGACTGGGAGGGACCGGGGTTTGACTTTTTGGGAATTTTATAAAAATCAAAACTTTATCTATTGTAATAATTTTCCATTGTATTGGTTGATGATATTAAGTTACTTTTGGTTAGATTGGAGCCTGTGAGACGGATTTTAAAGGAAAAGCTATTTTCAAGGGTTGAGTTGGCCTAGTTGTAGTAAGTATCTTGCCTAACTTTGTTTGGGGAACTACCCCTTAGGAATTGGTTTTTTTGAGCTAATTGTGCTATGTGAAAGTTGTGTACGAAGTTGAGGAGTGGGTACACGGGCTATATTTGGTATTTGACCGGTTTAGGCTATTTAGACTTTTTTCATGCCTTTAATTTAATTGTCGTAATATGTTATATCTTTCATTGTTAATCTATCCTTACACGTGTTAATCTACCTTTACATGATTTATTCGACATTGTTATCATTTGTTTCACCTCTTACTTGCTAATTTGCTCTTATATGATTTAGTTGAAGTTATTGTCTTCCTTATTGTCTTGTTACTCTTTAAATGTTGAATTACTTACTTGAAGTTGTTATTTCATGGAATGTCTTCTACTTGAGTTATTAGTGTTGACGTTGTAAATTGTTTAGATATCGTTCTTGTTGAACTATTTACTTTTATTTTGTTATTGTTGAGATTCGTCTACACATTGTGGTTGAGCCATGTGCTATTGGTTGTGAAAATATTTGTATTGTTGATTCTTTTGGCAAGTTGTTGCATATGGTCACTTGTGGTGCAAGTTTTGATTATTTTGTGATATTGATACGTATACGGTGGTATAAGGCTAGAGGTTGATATGCGTGCGATGAGGTAAGGTGGGCTTGATAAGCGTGTTGATAATAAGGGAACTACTTGAATCCATGCGGTGTGATAAGGAGGGCTAAAATGCGGGTAGCTATTTCGTGAAAAATAATTTTTAAATCTAAATGTAAGGCTCCCGCGGCGATATAAGGAAATATTGTGATCGAAATTGAGAAATGTGAATACGAGGTGGCACCTCGGTTGTGATTCTTATTGTGCATCTCATGTTGAAAAAACTTATTGGCTGAACAACTCTTGTTGCTCTTATTCATCGTTGTCTTACCAGTTTTGTTCGTATTTGATTATTTTGGGTTCCCATTGGTTGCTTTCTTCTTGTTTTCTTTATGACTAAAATTTTGTCATTAGTTTAGGTTATTAAATTGCTTCGTTGTCATCATTTTTCTACTTTTCATTACTTCTCATTATTATATTTTTGCTCTATTTATTATGTCCTAGTAGGTGTCTTGATCTGGCCTCATCACTAATCTACTGAGGATAGGTTTGATACTTACTATGTACCATTATGATGTACCCATACTACGCTTTTACACATTTTTGTACAGATCCAGGTACGTCTGCCTGTGCCGGACGCTAGAGGGTGATTGAGTAGCTGTTTTGGAAACTTCAAGGTATGCCTACTCGATGCCCATAAGCCTCGGAGTCACCTTCTATTTTAGACATTCTACTGTTTATTTCTTGTTTCAAAATTGTATTGTAATGTGAGAGTATTAATACTTTCTTGTAGAGCTTATGACTCTCTTCTACCAGGTTTTGAAAAAGTGTTGGCTATTGTTTATTATAATAGTGTAAAGGTTTAATTTGAGATTTTAGTATTATTTCCGCTATTTCTATATGCTTGTTAGGATTACCTAGTCTTATGGACTAGGCGCCATCATGATATCCTACAATGAGAAATTATTATCATGATATGGAGGCTATTGCATTGCCAACTGATGATGCCAGGGTTATGGCCATGTTTTTGAAGAAGAACATATTCTCGAGGTTTGGGACTCCACATGCTTTGATTAGTGATGAAGGAACATATTTCTACAATCGGTTATTGAATAACCTTCTAGCCAAATATGAGGCTCGCCACAGAGTTGCCATTGCATATCATCCGCAAACAAGTGGAGAAGCTAAAGTGTCCAACAAAGATATAAAAAAAATACTAGAGAAAATAGTGAGTGAGAAAACGATTAGGCTGGAAAGTTAGATGATCCCTTGTGGGCATATAGAATTGCATACAAAACCTAAATTGGGCATCTCCGTACAAGCTTGTGTATATCCAGGCATGTCACTTGCCGGTTGAACTTGAACATAAGGCATATTGAGCGGTCAAGAAGTTGAATATGGACTAGGAAGCTGGGGGCGAGAAGGGATTCTTGCAATTGAATGAGTTAGATGAGTTCAGGCTTCACTACTATGAAAATGCTAAGCTTTACAAGGAGAAAATCAAAAGATGGCATGACTGGAAAATCAAGCCTTAACACTTCGAACCAGGCCAAAAGGTACTATTGTTCAATTCCAAGCTCAAGTTATTTTCTAGGAAGTTCAAATTTAGGTGGTCAGGTCCATTTGATGTGGTGAAAGTCACCCCTTATGGTGTAATTGAGTTGCGCACTTTAAATGGAGAAATGCAATTTTTGGTGAACGGGAAAAGGTCAACCACTATTGGGAGATATCATTGATCGTTAGAAGTCCAAAGTTATATTTGTTGAGTAAGCAAGGCCATGTGTCGTTTCGTGACATTAAACTAGGCCCTTATTGCGAGGCAACCCAATTTTAATTGCTTTCATAGATTAGTTTTTCTCTTTTTGGTTAAAGTAGAGTAGTGTTTTTGTTTTCTTTTGTAGTCTTAGAAATCATAGGTAGGAGTGGTGTGGAATGTTTAATAGATATACGAAATGTTATGGGGGATTGGGCTTTATAAAAAATTAGCATCCAGGACAGCGCGTCGCGCTACATGGAACACAAAAATCAGAAGAAAATCGTGCAGCTAGTGTTGAGCTAGCGCAACACGCTAGGTTCGGCCCAGGTAATTTTTTTTATATTTTTATTTTTGTTTTTACACTTTAATTGACCCTTTGACCCTTTTATCCCGACCCCGGACACCCTCTCCTAATAACCCATATCCACTACCCATACCCATTACCCAAACAAATTAGGATAACCCTAACCCCCCCCCCCCCAATTCCTCTCTCATCCTCTACTCTCCTCTCCCTCTCTCTCTCTCTCTCCCTCCCTCTCTCTCTCCCTCTCTCTCTCTGCCTCTCTCTCTCTCTCTTTCTCTCTTTTCCCGCTCATTTCTGCTCCTCCCCCCTAAGTCGTCATTTTTCCCTCTTCCCCAAATCTCCTCTGGTATGTTTCTTCCTCTCTAATTTTCTTCTTTGTTTTTTTTGTAGTTGTTAATCCCCTCCCACCCCACCCCCAGCTGACCCTTTGTTGGATCTTGAGTATGTGATGGGATAGGGATGTGTGAATAATCAAAAATTGGTTAGTAAACATTTCCTTTACTTCCTTCAAATTTGGGAGGGTAACCATGTTACACGATAATTGAATTGAGTTGCACACACTTGATGCTCATCACATGTTCAATAAAATGCTTGAATGAATAACTTGTGCACCATGAAGTCTGAGTAGCCTAGTATTTTTGTATGTTAGTTTGGGCTAAGTGTGGGGTGTTTTGGGATGGATTGACATCGCTTGAAGCTTTTTTCAATGTTTGTCATGCCATAACCAGCCTACCCATGACCTTTTTATGAATTATGTATGGGTAGGCTAAGTTGCAGTAATTAGGGGTTGTGTTTCTTGCTTACCAAACCATAATTCAAGCATGGCTAAGTTCTAAGTGTGGGGTCATCTTAGACTTGCACGTTAACCTTAGGTGGATTCCTTGATTAGTTCTCACAATCAAGTAGATTTCTTAGTTGGTTGCAATGGCTCGTGATGGTTCTAGAAAAGGAAAAGGTGTGGGGGATGTCCTCTACTACTGCTCCCCCTCCTAAAAAGCACAAGCAAGGCAAGGGGTCATTGAGGCAAGCCAAAGAAAAATGAGTTGTTGAGGGGTCCGGAGGGGCACCCTCGGGACTATGGCCCACATTGAATTTGATTTGGAAGGATACTGTCCAATGGTATCACAACTTCGCGCCGTATGGGATATATGTATCTAAGATGGGGATCAATGTGACTGCTTTGGATAGGAACTTCCCTGAGGTGCTAGCAAGGTTGAAGAATTTGAAGATGGATAAATGGCTTGAGTGTCCCGGACATGCAAACTTGAGCATGGTGAAGGAGCTGTATGTAAACTGAAAAGAGCACAGGTTCATGCCATGGGTCGCGGGAAAGGAGGTGCCACTGGACAGGGAGTTGTTGTGCAAGTTCTTAGGTGTTAACATGTCCCAACATTTTGCCAAAGTTTTTGAAGTGCACGAGCTACACTACTATTTGTCACACTCTTTGTGGCATAGATTCAAATGCCAAGTGGAAAAGGACCAAGGGTGATACTTACAATAAGCTACTCTCGCTTGATTTCAATAAGACTACCAAGGTGTGGTAGAATTTTGTGCAAGGTAGGTTGATGCCTGTGGAACATAACACTAGATGCACTCGTGCTCGAGTGTCCTTGATTTTCTTTCTAATGACAAGGGGGCCGATCAATTTTGGTGAGATCATGTTTGGAGAGATGGCCCGCACATGGTTTGGGAGGAAGATAAAAAGTTATTTCTATGGTAATCTGCTGACACAGTATATGCTATCTCGTGAGGTCCTTGAGTACCCTAGGTACGATAACGTGGTGAAATCTTCGAAGGGTTTGATAGACATCACATCATTGCTGGATACCACTACCAAGCTGAACCAGACGGCTTGGAATGAGTGTGACGAGGACTTCAATAAAAATATCTTTGGTTCACTGAACTTGTTGATGAGGCGGATTGGAGTGACTGGTGAGAAATGGACAGTTGCGCAATGACTTGTCTTGCGCTTCGAATGAGATGTTAGGGATCGCACCTGGTAGTACGATTCACCTATCTGAAGATGAGAATACAACAAACGATTGGATAATGAGGGTGATGCTGATGTTGAAGTTACGGGGATAATGGCTTTGGTCCCGCTTGGTGTAGATGATTATGAGCTCGGAGCTTCGGCTGGTGGATGTTCTAATGATAAATGATTTGAGTATGACCCGGATGGGTTAGAATGGCGGGGATTTTTTTATCTCCACCTTACCGTTATTTTGATATTTTATATGCATCGAGGACTATGCATGATATAAGTATGGGGTTGGGGAATGTAACGACCTGGCCGGTCATTTTAATAATTTACGCCCCAATCCATATTAACTGCTTTTCCATGTTTATTTCTACTATTTTGATTTGTCGGGATGTTCGGTTTTGAATTTCGGAGAGTTTTGGGACACTTAGTCCCTAAATGAGAGCTTAAGTTTTGGAAATTTGATGGTAGTTGGAACAGTGTGAAGACGGCCTCGAAATAGAATTCTGATGGTTCTGTTAGCTCCGTTGGGTGATTTCGGGTTTAGTGGCATGTTTGGATTGTGTTTTGGAGGTCTGTAGCTAATTTAGGCTTGAAATGCCGAAAGTCGAATTTTGAAGTTTCTTGTTCGATAGTGAGATTTTGATACAAGAGTCAGAATGGAATACAGGAAGTTGAAAAAGCTCAGAAGTGTTGAATGTGACGTGTGTGCAAAATTTCAGGTCATTTGGACAAGGTTTGATATACTTTTTGATCGAAAGCGTAAATTGAGAGTTTTTGGAGTTCTTAGGCTTGAATCCATGGTTAATTCGATGTTTCGATGTTGTTTTAGGTGTTTTAAGGATTAGTATAAGTTTGGACAATGATATTAGACTTGTTTGTGTTTTTGGTTGAGGTCCCGGGGCCTCGGGATGGTTTCGGAAGGATGTTGGAAGAATAGGGAGTTGTTTGAGCAGCTTCAGCTGCTGATCTTCTTTCATAACCGCACCGGCGGTTGGGTCCTGCAGGTGCGGAGCCACATAAGCGGCGGAGTAATCATAGAAGCGAAAAGGGGAGATGCTAGTGGGCAGTGGATTAACTGGGCAGAACATATAAATAGTTGCCTTCGCAAAATTTAAGTTATTTTCACCTCTTTTCAAATGGGAAGAAGCCTTGGGCATCATTTTCAAGGGAGATTTTTAGAGGAATTTATTGGAGTAAGGTCTTTGGTCCCTAAACTCATTATTGAATTGATTTTTATCATTATAAGCATGCAAAATTTAAGAAAAATCAGTGGCAATTTGGGGGTTAAGTCTTGATTAATTAGAGACCTTTGAGTGATGATTTAAGGGATACCATTTGAGGACCAATTTTGGTACTTTTGCTAGGACTGAACTCGTGAGAGTGTGAGGATTCTGCAAATGTAAATTGTACTCGATTCCGAGACGTGGCCCCGAGGGGCATTTTGGTTATTTTACCTAATTTCGCGTATTAAGGTCTTTGAGATCGGGTACCATCTCGAGGCTTGTGATGATATTAATGGCTCCTTAGAGCATATCCTCTTCTTGATAGAGGTCCTCAAGATCGGGTACCATATCAAGGCTTGTAATGATATTAATGGCTCCTTAGAGCATATCCTCTTCTTGATAAAGGTTCTCGAGATCGAGTACTATCTCGAAACTTGTGATAATATTAATGGCTCCTTAGAGCATATCCTATTCTTGACAGAGGTCCTTGAGATCGGGTACCATCTCGAGGCTTGTGATGATATGGGGGTATTTGATCGCCAAAACATCGCACAACGGCGTTAATTTCATGACATGGTTATGAAATGACAAGGGCAATCCCACTGGGACATCTTCCCCAAGCGAAAATGGCTTAGTCAGCATTTCTAGTTGGCCTTTGAGGCAGGCGGATAGTCACCGCTTTCTCCATATATAGTGTTGTCTTTCTTATTTTGAGGATTCTGTTATTCTAAGTAATTATCCTCCTTTGTAGGGTTCTTTTTTCCTACGTTAGATCCTTCACCATTTCAACTTTAAAGCCATATCTCCAATTCCCGCTCCAATTCCCTAGTTTTACCACAGCTATGGCTGCTACGCTAGGGTCCGCTCGGCAAGGAGAAGGGAGTCCCGCCTCTAGTTCCCGCCTGGTTGATGGTGCGTCGAAGGTTCCAGGCGAGCCAACCACTAGACATTTGGACTTTCTGACAGAAAAACCTCTCAATGTTCGGGGTCATCGGGAGTATGCCTCGAAGTTTATTTCTTTAATAGGAGAGGCGCACCTTGAGTTAGTGAGGAAAGATTGTGGATGGGGGGGAAAGGTAGTATTGCAGGTACCTTTCCCAGAAGAGAGTATCATGGATTATGCCAAGGGGTTTCTAAATGTATACACGTACCCCTTTACGCTGGGCCCCCTTGATAGGGTCGTGCTTGACTTCTATTATGACGACCCGGTCGGTTGTCTTTAGAATTGACACCCTAATCCCCTATTAACTACTTTCCCCAAGTTTATTTCTGCTATTTGATTTGCCGGGATGTTCGGTTTTGAGTTTCGGAGAGTTTTGGGACACTTAGTCCCTAAATGAGAGCTTAAGTGTTGGAAAGTTGACCGTAGTCGGAACAGTGTGAAGACGGCCTCGAAATGAAAATATGATGGTTCCGCTAGCTCAGTGGGTGATTTTGGGTTTGGGAGCATGTTCGGATTGTGTTTTGGAGGTCCGTAGCTAATTTAGGCTTGAAATACCGAAAGTTGAATTTTTGAAGTTTCCAGTTCGACAGTGAGATTTTGATTCGAGGTTTGGAATGGAATTATGGAAGTTGTAATAGCTCCATAGAGTTGAATGATACGTGTGTGCAAAATTTCAGGTCATTCGGACGAGGTTTGATAGACCTTTTGATCGAAAGCGTATTTTTAGAGTTTTTGGGATTCTTAGGCTTGAATCCGATAAAAAATAGGTGTTTTGATGTTGTTTTGAGTGTTCTGAAGGTTGGAACAAGTTTGAATGAAGTTATGGGATATGTTGGTAGGTTTGGTTGAGGTCCCGGGGGCCTCGGGTGTGTTTTGGATGCTTAAACGGGCACTTTCGGCCTTTGGGAGATTGTAGGTTTGCTGGTATTTCTGCAGCAGTGATTTGTTCATTGTGATCGCGTGAGATCACATGCGATCGCGTAGTGTACGCTGAGACCAGGCAATTTGTTGTGAATTGCGATCGCAGAGTAAGGAGTGCGATCGCATATGGTGAGTTTGTTGGTCATTGCGTTCGCATGAGGACCATTGCATTCGCGTAGAAGGATTTAGTGCGGCAGTGGGTGATGGAATTGGCTCTATGCGATCGCATAGAGCTAATCATGATCACGTTGCTTTGAGGGAGTTGTCTTATGCGATCACGTAGGGAGTTTTGCGATCGCGATTAAGGAATTGCCTGGGCAGATTTTTAAAACCCAAAATTGTGGGTTTAAGCCATAATTCATATTTTGGGTTTGGGAGCTCGAGAGATTGCAATTTTTTAAGAGATTTTCACCTAGGTGATTTGGGTAAGTAATTCCTACTCGGTTTAGACTAATTTTCATGAATCTACACTTAAATCCATCCTTTAATTTCGAAATTATGGTGGAACTTGGGGTAAAAGTTCTTAGACCAAGAAATTAGTTTTGATTGGGGATTTGACATTAGATTGGGATAATTTTGATGTGGTTTTTTTTTGGACAATAACACCGGTATTTTTGCCCATATGCCTTGGCTATATAATCACTCCTCTGCGCCTCACACTACCTTATGATGACAGCCTCATGTAGAGGATTCATGGTGTAGCTGTCGACAACGCCTCACGAGGGCATATAATCTCATAGCCGTGTGGATAATTTCCAAAGGCATAGGATCAATGCAACACAAATCGGGCTAAACCTTACCTTACTAATCCTATTGAAGTATAAAAAACCTCACCTACTAGCAAGCATGTAAAAAATATGAAGTTGAACGTACCAAATATTCTATGATCATCACAAAATTTATAACATATTCTGTGATGATATTACACATGATAATACTTAAAAAATGATAAAATAAGAATATGTAAAAAATTGTATCTTGTCCCTCTTTCTTGGTTATTGTGCATTCTTTAATTTGTAGCTCTTTGGCTTCTTGTTCCACTGTCTTCAAATATTCTTCAAACTTTATCATTTCCTTTTTGCTTTGTTTGACCTTGTGGAGGTGGTAGCTACACTCACCTTCTGCTTTGCATTTCTCATTGGCGGCTTCCTAATGACAACCTCTTGTGTTGCTTTTCCATCCCAACTGTGTTGCCGTTCATGTGCCTTATTTTTGTTTTTATTTGATCCACTTCTCATGTGTCGAGGGGAAAGGTCTCCCACCCTAGCTATATTTTTGAAGGAGACATCCAGTAGTTCCTCTTCCTCCCCTTCTTCATAGAAATCTCGACCCATGTTCATTCCAAACGCGTCACTTTGATTTTATCCGGCCATCATTAATGCACCATGGTCCTTCCTCGGATTATCAAGAGCTCTCAATGTATCCATTTCATGTGTAACAAGAGCATGGAAAATATTGGTAGGTGTCAGGTTGAATTTTGTAGTCAATGAAATTGATCCAGTTGTTCTTTCATTTGCTACTGTATTGCGCATTTCTGAAATTTCAACATCATTCACCTCTGCTTTTTGCTGCTGCCCAGCCTGAATTAACGACATGTTGATGTCTTTAGGACTATGGTGAGATGTTGAAGCAGTTGTTGTTTTTCTGTTCTGTCCAGTTGGTACAAACGCAGCAGCATTAGGACTTAGTTTCGTCTTGGTTTGCACATTTGGTGGATTACTGGAAACCCGCTCAAAAACAATTACTGCCCCTTCCTTTGTGTTATCCCCTCGTTGTGTTGACGTACATGTTTCTTGAGTGTTTTGTTCCTGGGAATCACCAACATAAACTTCATTTTCTTCATACTCTTCTGTTTGGTCAGCCCATAGCTTACGCTTAAAGCTAATTACCTCTTGAAGATCGTTTAAAAATTGGATAGGTTCATCCCTTAGCTCAACTTCAGCTATTATGCCTTCATGTTCTTGTCTTGTATGGTTAGCTCTTCCCATTTTTGTTGCTGGAGATATCATTGATAAGGTTTGTTGATTGTTTCCTGTAGATATCAATTGCTGCCCCGAATCACCTCCTTGCTCACCAAAAGACTCCATCGATTGGGATGGAACCTCATGAACCGATGTATTCAAAGTAACTAAAGGACCCTTGATTTTTGGAGTGGTGTTTATGCGCATCGCTGCCGGAGCATCCTTGACCATTTTGGCAAGATCTAGATTGGAGATGTGTAAAATTGGTGAGGCTGCATTAGATACTTGGTCAGCCCCTGCAGTGTGGTCACCAACAGTAACGATCGCAAGTTCTTCGTCCTTTGAATTTTTTTGTTGCTTTTCACGATATGTAGAGCTAGCAAATAATGATCGTGACTCATCATCCTTCTGTTGCTCCTTGTTTCCAGCCACATTCATAGCATGCTCACCATCATTCACCAACACATCAAAGAAGTTTGAAACCCCAATGACTTTAGATGGTATAATCTGATTTTGCAGGCGTTGAGATTGCTTCTTTCTAGGTGATCTATTCACCATTGTCCAGTTGTTACTCTTTGTATCAGTCTTGCTTCGAGCTGTGACTGATAGTCTTGGAGTATGAAGTGCCTGGACAACACCTTTAGTCATTAAATGATCAGCTCTCGGAGTTGTTCGCTCTACAGTAGTGTCCAATGAAGCAGTAGGATTCACAATCCCAGGTGCAACCTGCTCCTTTCCAGTTGAGACTTGAGGTTGTTTGGATTCTACATTCAACACCTTATACCCTGTTGAAGCTGCATACTCCAACTCCGTAACATCTACATGATTTTCCTCAACAGTGGCTTCCACACCTGTTGATATATCAGCTGGGTTTTCTATTGCATCAAACTTTGCAGCAATTGCATTCAAAACACCAGCAACTTGAGTACTACTGGAGACTCCTCGATCCTCCTTTGCCTTCTCAATTTGTGCAGTAGGTTCAACTTGAGCAGCAGCAAAAGGTTTAGCACTAAGTGCAGCAGTAATTTGAGTAGTCTCAACTAGAAATTTGAGTAATTTGAGTTTACCACCAGTAGCATCAACTAGTTCTGCTCCTGCTTTGTCCAGTTCTGACAGTGCTACTGCTGATTTATCCACTAGTTCAACAGCAGCTAAACTTTTTTGCCCGACACCTGGACCCTTACAAACACTAGCTGATCCTCGATCAAACACTAGCATATTAGCTGCATGCTTAGCACTGGTTGCTCCATCAGTTCCAACCCCTGATGCACCAGTTGCACCCTTTGTATCTCTAGGATTTTTAGATGATTCTCCACCCTTAGTTCTCTCAATTTGCTGCACCTCAAGATCCTTCTGCCCAAAACCTGCTACACCCTCTTCCCCTGATGCAACAGTAGGAACAGTTCCTACAATATCAGGCCTTTTCAAGGCCTCCTTTAAATTTGTTCGAGCTCCTGTATAATCCACATTACCCACACCTATTTTAGCTTGCGTCACAGAATTTTGATCACCAGCAACAGAAGTCATAACCCCCTCACGATAATGTCCTGCATTTTCCATGTCAATTTTAACTTCATTAGGTTGCATCTTCAAAACCTACTGCTGCCCAGAAACAGAATTTTGCCCTGCATCAGCAGGACCAAACTTATCAGTTGCATCAGTTTTTGGTACTTGCACATCATCTCTAACACCTGTAGCATCAGCTCCTTTACTCAAAACATCACACACATGCTGCCTAGCATTCTTATCACTTTTTGATCCTTCTATAAGTTGTTTCATGGCTCTCTTAGCATTCAAAAAATCTCTTGCATCACCTTGTAATTTTCCACCTATTTGATGCTCATTCTCAACTGTTTCGTCATAAACAGGAGCAGCTTGAACTGCCTTTCCTTTTAAGCGTCGACATTGATTTTCTTCATGTCCTTGATGCTTACAATGGCAACAATACGAAGGTAAATTATCATAGATAATTTCCTGGTAATCCTCAACAATCTTACCTATTTTAACATTAAGATATTGAAGCCTAATCTTTTCAGGAAGTTTGTCCAGTACATCAATGATAACCTTGACTCTTGCTGTGCTAGGACGTGATCTAACTTGTGTCGCCTTATCAATTGCAATTGGTTTTCCAACAGCAGCTGCAATGGACAGTAAGGGTTTACGAGCAAATAGTTCAGGCGACAAATTCGACAACGAAATCCAAACAGCCACCTTCGAGGTTTCCTCGTTTGGATTATATCCAACACTCCATGGGAAAACTCTATATTGATGCTCACTTCCATTATGTTGAAAGTAGTTTATAGCTCTTGCAAAACAAGCCACATAATCTTCATGTTGATCACAACGAATTAAAAATTGCCTTGGAGCCAATGAACCTAACAAGCAATTACCTTTGATACCAAAGATTTTCGGCAGAATACTCCTTAAAATCTGTAAATTTGGTGCGCCGCTAGACAGTTTTATCATCACTACTTGATGTAATCCTTCCTCCTTTGCAAATTATTCACGTTCATCCATGGAAAATTGAATCGTAGGAACTCCATGAATAATTGCAAAAGGTTTCAAACTCGTTTTTGTGAGAGATGCGGCAGATTGCTTTTGATTCAAACTTGCTGCATATGTAATAATGTTGTTAATGTTTGGAATAACTTCCTTAGAGTTTGAATTCTGCTCTCCCACAGCCAAAGGCTGGGGAGAGATGTTGGATGCCATGGAAGGGCTCTATTACGCAATAGTTTCAACACACCATCGCGCAAAAGACAGAAATGAAGAAGCTGCCCAGTTCGCTACAGTACACTTCGCACTAAATGTAAGATCTGTTTCGTTTGGCTATGGATTTGATGATGAAACCAACCAGAGATTGTTCGCAAAGAGAAGGGGATTAATTTTGATGTGGTTAGACTCATGAGAGCGTGAGGATTCTGAAAATATAAATTTTACCTGATTCTGAGACGTGGGACCCAAGGGCCGTTTTGGTCATTTTACCTAATTTCACGTATTAGCTTAGAATTTATTTGTAGAATCAATTACTTGAAGTGTTATTTAAATTATGTAATTGAATTGAGTAGATTTAGGCCATTTGGAGTCGAGTACTCGTGGCAAGAGCGTGGTTTAAGGTTAATTTTTAGCCGGTTCGAGGTAAGTGGCTTTTCTAACCTTGTGTAGGGGACCTTCCCCTTAAGATTCGGTATATTTGATATTTGAAATGCCTTGTACGTGAGGAGATGAGTGCGTACTTGAGCTAATTGTCGAAAATCTGGTTTTCTTTAAGTAATTTCAATTGTGTTCCTTTTCCTATTTCATTTTACTTGCAATTTAAACCTGCTGTTAGCTTAGAAGAAACATGTCTAATTGACTTAACTGTTTATTTGCTTAAACTGCCTTAATTGAATTATGTGACGCATGTTAGATTAGAATTTTCTGTTTAGTTGATACGAAATTGAGCTTAATGGAGAATTCTTGTGTTACTGTTGTGTGTTTTACTTTGGGACTATGGGACGGCTTCCAGGGAGAACCCCTGTACATATTTATAATTTGAACTGAGGTGCGGGATACCAAGAGATCTCTGGCACATATATTGAGGATACCAAGAGATCCTCGGGATATCAAGAGATCCCTAGCATATATTGAGGATACTGAGAGATCCTCGGGATATCAAGAGATCCTCTGTCAAGAAGAGGATAAGCTCTAAGGAGACATTAATATCATCACAAGAAAGCCTCGAGATGGTGCCCGATCTCGAGGACCTCTGTCAATAAGAGGATATGCTCTAAGGAGTTATTAATATCATTACAAGCCTCAAGATGGTACCCGATCTCGAGGACCTCTATTAAGAAGAAGATAGGCCCTAAGGAGCCATTGATAATGTTACAAGCCTCGAGATGGTCCCGATCTCGAGGACCCCTGTCAAAAAGAAGGCCAGCTCTAAAACCTACTCATATGGGCTTGACCTCGAGGTGGTACCCTACCCCGGCGATTTCTGCTATAGCAAGCATGGGCTATTTACCCGATCCTCCGGCCCTCGAGCTACTTAAGTCCAGAGCCAACTTTCTCTCAAAAACTACCAATAAAGCCTTAGGGCTATCTTTTGCCTTCGGATCAAGTTAAACATTCTCTCGGTTACTTTAACATAGGGGTTATACGAATTCGGGCGTATCCTTGTCTGGGATCTATCTATAACGCCTAGAGGCTATCTTCACTCTCAGTTCAAGATAAGTTTTTAGGTCGCCCGTGCTCGAACGAACTTTCGCCCGGGGACTATATGCTAAAGCCTAAAAAGCTATTGTTTAATTACAGAAGTCCAAGCAATTATCCCCCCTCGAGGACTATCGACAGGGTCTGAAAGGCTATGTTTCATTTTGAAAGTTCGAAGCCCGACTCTCATTCAATATGAAGTCGGGTTTCCCAAAGGCCTAAGCTCGTATCAATTCAATTCGGGATCAGCCTGAGGAATGACAAAGGGCTCCACAGGATATCATATTAACTAATCAAGGATCAGGGAAACACCTAGTCCCGGACCTGGTATTCAGACCAATCAGTGGAGTCATGCACTCAGATTCTTCATAAACGCAAGTAAAAGGAAATCCGGCATAAATCAGGTACAAAATTAAAGAAACACCTTTTCATTAATAAACGATGATTACAAAAGCCCATGAAGGGTCCTTACATATGATTACAAAAGCCCACGTAGGGTCCTTATAATGAAACAGAGAAGCCAAATAAAAAAAAAAATGTATATAACAGCTACAAGTCTAATATGCTTTTGAGGGTATATCCTCGGGGGCAGTGTCTTCCAGAACCGTTCCCTCAGGGCCTTCTCTCGATCTTTCAAACGGTATCTTTGAGATTAAAGAAGAAGCAGAAAAAAATGAGGAAGAAGTAGTAAAAGATGAAAAGTGGTTGGGTGAAATATCTGGTGAGTATGGGTCTTGCTAGCACTACAATTGTGAATTAACATCTTGAGACATTGCACCAGTGCGGGGTGCAACAGTTAGTAGATGGCACTATCTCACTCCACGGAAAGCAAAAGGAGCGAGACCCACACCGGGTAATTAGGGGAGATGAGAAGAAGTTCGTAATCCGCATATCCTTTAATGCGAAGATAATTTGAGATTTCTCTCTCATTACCTTGGGCTAACAACAACAACAACAAATCAGTACAATCTCGCTCAGTAAGGGAAAGCTTTGGGAAATGGCCATGGCGTAACTGATGAGAACACTGCCATATGACCTTAAGGCCACGTGCCTCAAACATGGAAGATAACAGTGGATGAGGATGAAGAGACAAAGTGGTAGAAAGCTATTAAAGAACGTTTTGAATGAAGTTTTGATTCAAGAAGGCTTCCATTTATAGAAAGGGTGGCAGCGTAACTGACTGCGCAATCAATGCGTTTTGGGAGCTAGACTGGTGGCGATATTATCACTTTAGAGAATATAAATCGGCGATACATTGAATGATTCTGGAAAGGTGAACCGACGGGACAACTCAGTTATTACAAAGGCTTACGTCATAAGTATGCCATCATCACAGGAAGTTCGAGGAGATAGATATCAAAGTCATTTTTTACCATTTTACTCTAAGAAACGAGGGGACTATCTGTATACGGTAAAATTAGAGGGTCCAATTTTCGGTCATTACGACGCTTCATAAGCACATTTCCATAGGCTCAAGATTATGGTCGAGATTAGCGCCCAAGGGGTTATCGACGTCCAACCTTGAGGCAGTGCGGATCGATAGTTATGGTGAAAATGTGGGAGGCCCCCAAGGCATGTGACTGAAGCTGACCTAGTTTATTTAGCTAGTTCAAGCCCGTACCGTGGCATTAAATAGCTTTACTAACCATGTGACTTTGTAATAAATGCATTTATACTATGTTGGGACTCCCCCTCATATATAAGGGGGGGCCCTTGTCATTTTATAAGGGGGCTGAGACTCTATATTAAGAATACAAGAACATTCTCTGTGCTCTCTAATACATTCTCTTCATCTCACTACTTACATTTATTGCTCATATTCATTGCGTTCTATTTATTGTTCTTCATTTATTGCTTATTATTGGCCATAATGAGCCGTCATTAAATTTATGGCAATTGTTAGTCCTCCATAGACTACCGTTGGCAGGGCATATGACTCGACCTCGAGGCCCCGAATACGTTGGCTTGAGACCTTGATTATTAGCCATTCGGTTTGGTTATCACATTATTTTCAAGTTATTATCTTGTTTCCAAGTCTTTTACTTAGCATCAATTTCTTAACAAATAGCATAAAAAAGATCACATATTTTTAGAACCAAAAAATCAAATCTAATTGTAATTACCATTTACAAGGTAAATAATACCTTTGATGGTACAAGTAAAAGCCCAAGGAATTAAGCCGAGATCGTGTTCGGGGATCAACGGAGGGAGAATTCTCACTACCGCGCCGCAAGGGACGCTGAAGGTGCGGCGCAGTAGTGTAAAAATTGGCGTGACAAGAAAAATGCAAGGCTGCTGATAATCTCCATTAGCGCGCCGCAAGGGTGCGGCGCGGTAGTGCAAATTTTACAAAGTAATTGTCATATTTCACGCGGGAGAAGGTGTTTTCGTCTGGGCCCGACCCTACTTGGTATATATACATGGAAAAATGTTATTTTGGAGACTTTTGACAGATCTTAGAAGTAGGGATACACTTTAGACCTAAGGAGAACACATCACGTTTCGAGGAGGCTTCTAACTAGTTTTTCTTCTTCTTTTCTCTTCCTTTAATTTTATAGTTTATTAGTTCTAGAGTTTTGCGGTGCTACATGAACATTGTAGTTTGAAGCTTGAATTGTTCTTATTATTTTATCATATTGGTTTATTTATTCAATCTTGCGCTTAATTGTTTGATTGCTTGATCACAAATTGAATACTATCTACGACTCTAGGATTGAACTCGGGAGAGATAATTCTAGATTGTATGTAAGATTGAGTAGAGCAAGATCATAACTCTAAGAGGGAGTGGATTTGCGGTTAGGATAGGAATATACCTAATCACCTTGCTTGGTTACTATACAGGAGTTATTAATGCGTTCTTGTTAATTCTAATTCCATAGGAATATAGGCATTAGATTAGCTTGAATAAGTGAGTTGTACTTTGGGAGAAGGCTACGGACAATATTAACCCTGTCAACCAATAAACCAGATAAATTAATTAGACGATTTAAGTGAAAAACTCAATAGGATTGTTAGCTAACCCATAGCTCTAGAATATTCACTCACATTAAATTCGTCTTTATAATTCGCCAACTTGTTTTCTTTAATCTCTTAATTTGTTACTCTAGATTAAATTTTAGTAAAATCTTCATACTTTAGGATTCACTTGAATAGATTAATTGGTTGGTTTAATTAAGTTGATAGTTAATTATATGTCCCTGTGGGTACGATATCGAGACTTATAATCCTATATTAGGAGTTAGGGATAGTATCAACTGAAGAACTCCAAAAAACGTAATAAAGTAAGTTTGATTAATCGGACGAGCCCAATTAAACAAACATATTCACACTTTTCGTTAGAGACTTCCCCCTGTAACCATGTATACTATGTTGGAGGCGACTTGAACAATCATCTGTTAAGGCATCACTATCCAGTAACCCCTCTTTATGCCAAATACATATTTGCCTAACTCAGGATATCAGTCAAATCTCTTATCCGTGACATGCTCGTGCAAATTAACCAATTGCCAAAATGAGTATAGTGTCACACACCATGAAACTATTATCATCCTGATTCCTGGAACCCTAGATATTAATTAAAAAGACCAAACAGAAAAGGGTCAGAACTCTTCTCACAAATGAGAAGGGTGGCTCAAGGGGCTAGTAAAGCCTTTGTTGTATGCCAACTAAATTTTGGGGCCTCAAAAATATTTTTAGTTGTGAATTTTCTATCTTATTTTCTCTTAGATAATATTAAAATTTATAGAAAAAAATATAAGCTCCTTCTAAAAGTAGAAAGAAAGACTATCTAATTTTTTAACAATAGAAATATTTTAGAACTTTAAATTAAGCTAATTAAATCTTCATATTGGTAAATAATTTTTTTAAAATAAGATCCAAGGTAACACATTATAAATACATGGGTAACATCTTGTTAATTTGAATTTACTTATCAAATCAAATATTAATGCTCCATATTATATTTTGTAAGATAACTACACTACAGAAAAAATCAATCTAAATAATAATATTATATTTTGTAAGATAACTACACTATAGACAAAAAGAAAAGAAAAAAATCATCAATTTGTTTATTTGTCCTTGTATCATTGGACAAATAATACAATGATTATACTGGGTCTGGTCTGCGTAGGGGTAGGGGTAAGGTCTGCGTACATATTACCCTCCCCAGACCCCACTTGTGGGATTATACTGGATCGTCGTTGTTGTTGTTGTATCGTTGGAATTATTTTCATTCTCAACTTTGAATAAAGAAAGAAAGTTGCATGAACAAGAACACGATCAAAGACTACTAGTACAAATTCATGTTTAGATAGAACATACCATGGAAACTTCTTTGTTTTGCATCATTAGTGTTTACCGGTTTTTTGTTACAGTAAATAGCAGTTTAAAAACTCTTGTTAGAAACTATTCAATAGATAAGTAAGTAGAGCGTTGAGTGTGGGAAAAGGGTTTTTACGCTTTTTTGGGGTATCTCTTACTATCCTCATTTAGGGAAACTATGAATCAGTCATGGATTTCAGCCACAATATTTGTGTATGTGAATCAAGCTTACGATAGAAAATAGTTTCAGAAAATTAAGGATATCTTGATATAGTTATCAACTTACTGCACAAACTATGTGATAAGCGATTTATTATCCTATTTTCGTGCAATTTGACTGTTTTACCAATTAACTAGACAAGTAAAATTAAATATTGCCCGTGAATAGAGGTATCAGAAGAATTTTAAGAAATTGATCATACCAATTGAACTAAATGTAATCTAACTAAATACTGATGCTGTTTTGTTTCTATTACAATAAGTTAGGCTACAAGTCTACTACACAAGTTCATAACCTCAAGTGTGTGAAAATGAATATGTTTAAAAAATATAACATGACAATGACAATAATGAAGTTTTACGCACATCGACAAATTCAGAATGTTAAAGTCATAAGTATGTATAGGGAAAATCAGTTCACATTAAATACGCAAATGACAGAGTGATACATGGAACCGAGGGAAGACGGGAGACGAAGCGAGTGGAAACCAAGATCGAGGACAACAATTTCGGTTGGCATTGGGTAAGCCCCGAACAGAACATTATCAACAAGAGCAAACAGATACTTGTCACCAGATGACATTTAATGAAGAATATTTCTTAGTATTAAATACCGATCCGTTACAGAAAATTTTGGTATTTATGACTTACCGTTATATATTCATCAATGGCCCACATTATTGTCATTTAAGAAGGGTTTGATCCTAAGACCTTGTTCCCTAGGTATAGCTATAAATATTGGCTTCAACAATCATTGTAGCACACGAAAATTCTGACAAACTGATGCTACAAATTATTCCATGCTAAATAATATTTTATTTTTTGTCTAACATTATTCCTATTATTGCCTTCGGAAGCCTTGCTCCTGGAACCAAGCTATCTGATATCCAATCTCGATTTCAATTCTAAGTCTTGAATTTTATATAATTTATTTCTCATTGTGGGATTAAAATTGATTCCCTTGTCTATAAACCACGCTATAAATTCAATTGTACAGTTTTACGGGTAAATAATTTGGTGCCTGCCGTGGGGCTTAGACAATTATGTAATTGAGTTGATCATTGCAACTACTACTAATATGTTTGATTCTTTGTTTCTTAGCAAAAATCGTAAAAGATGGCAGCTAATGATGTCAACATCATACACAACGTTGAGGCACGAGAAAATCTACCTTAACATGAGAATTCGATCAGTGACATCCCGCAACGAGGAGGACGTAGCGATGCCAGTTCATGGCGGTCGATATCCCCAACATGTACGGGAGGCGACTCCTGATGATGCCGAAGGCGAGCACGTTGCAAAAACAGTGAGGATCTTGAGAGAACAACAAAATTTCATCTTGGTCCGACTCTCACGTCAAGACCAATCAATGACAGAATTAAGGCAAGCATTGTCACGTGCTTCCAACAACGCAAAAGGAAGAGGCCCAGGTCCTCCCGGTGCCCCCGCAAATGAAACTGTGCAAAGGGTTAATAACAACACCCGAGGGGTAAGGTCAGCTTTAATGGGGCTGGGGATTGGCAGCGGTTATGGTAAAAACAACAATAATGATCCCTTCAAAACTGAACTCATACGGTTTATGAGGGAAATAAATGCTCGAATGGACCAATTTCCGGGCGAACCACTAGTGTTGAGGGGCCCGGACTCGAAGAAATATACCCAGCTACCACTCAAACTGAGCCTGGCACTAGAGTTGATTCTGAAGCGGTTCAAAATACCAGATGTACCAAAATATGATGGGACTTCGGACTCTCAAGAGCATATCACTACTTATACAATGGCGGTGAAAGGAAATCACTTGGTTCAACATGAGATTGAGTCGGTCCTGTTGAAGAAGTTTGGAGAAACCTTTAAGAATGGGGCATTGACATGGTACTCACTCTTATACAAACACTCAATAGATTCCTGTGAGATGCTCACTCACTATTTTATCAAGCAAGGAGAGTCCGAGTTGCTGCACAAGTTCGTGACTAGGTTTCAGAAAGAAAGGATGCTATTACCAACCGTGCTAGATGAATGGGCAGTTGAGGCATTTACTAAAGGGTTTAACCCGAGGACTTCCGGCGCCTCCCAAAAATTGAAAGAAAGCCTTCTCGAGTTCTAGGCAACTACATGGTCTGATGTCCATAACTGTTACAAATCAAAGATAAGAATAGAAGATGATAAGCTCGGTTTCCCAGCATCAACCAAGGGACGGGATCGAGAAAAGAATAGGGATAAAGTAAAGGATGATTTTGATGTAGATCACAATCTTCTAAGGTCTGGTTTTTGCCCAATGAAATGGCCGAAGAATGCGGCCGAGGTTTCGATCGGCGAATAGGTTCTCTTCTGAAAGAAGAATTGACCACGGCCGGAATAACAGTTCATTGCAAGACAAAGAGGTATCGGGTTCCGGTAATTCCGCCTCTCCCAGGTTGTTCGAGTATAATTTCAATGTCAGCATAATGGAACTGGTATCAGAAATGAAGAACATCAAGGAAGCATGGTTCCCGAGGTTGATGAGATCTGACCCCAGCCAAAGGGATCCTAATCTATAGTGTGAGTGTCATGGAACTAACGACCACTAGATTGAGGACTATCGACATCTGTGCAAGGAAGTGGTGATGTTGTTGAAAACGGCTATCTAAGAGAGTTCTAAAGCGACTGGGCTAAGAATAATTGCAGTGGCAGCAGGGACAATACAGAGACCTCGAATATAGGTGAAAATCCTCCTCGGCTAACCATCAACATGGTTTTTGGAGGAAACGAGATCAACAGTGTAACCTTCTCGACAACAAAAAATACAAAGGTATCGGTGACTCATAGCAAGATACTCCGGGAAGTCACCAAGGACAACACCGCCTTCATAAAAGAGGATGCCGATTGACTTATACTATCACACAATGATGCCCTGGTAATTTCTCTCAACATTCAAGATTTTAAAATTAAATGTGTTTTGGTGGACCCACGAAATTCAGCCAATATCATTCAATGGAGAGGCTGCATCAAGTCAAGCTAAACGGAAGCATCATTCCAGCAACAAAGCTCCTCGCCGGGTTTAACTTAGCAAGTGTGACAGCCCAATGAGAGATCTTGCTGCCCATAAATGTCGAGAGGGTCATGAAGACTACCTTGTTTGACGTAGTAGATGGTGATATGGGCTACAACATAATTCTTGCCAAATCAGGGATACATGAGATGAAGGTCGTACCATCAGTGTAACACCAACTTCTGAAATTCCCAACTCTAGAGGGAATCAAACAAATAAGAGGAGATCAATCGGCGAAACGAGAGATAAATGTGGTCTCAGTTTTCAGCAGTAAAGGGAAGGAACATGTGGCATAGCAATTACAGGAACCAGCGTCTGCTCCCAAACCAAACGAAGATAACAAATGGGAGGAGCCGTCGGAATCCCACCAGGTACCAAGGTATTTCTAGGTACCGAAAGAAACGGACACGACCAAATACATTGCGGAAGAACTCGAACAAGTGGCATTGTTCGAAAGGTTTCTAGAGAGGAAGTTCCACTTGGGGACAGGACTAAACCCCAAGCTTAGGCCAGGATTTATAAAAATTTCTTAAAACTAATGTTGATTGTTTTGCATGGTCTCATGCAGATATGATAGGCATCTCGCTAGAGGTGGTCATGCAATCTAAGCCTGGACCCTAGTATCCCTCCGGTAAGGCAAAAGAAGTGCCCAATTGCTGAGGTTAGAAACAAGTTTTTCAAAGAAAAGGTAACTCAATTGCTCGATATCGGTTCAATCCTAGAGGTAGAGTATCCCGACTTGCTAGCTAAAATAATAGTAGTTCCAAAAATGAATAATAAATTTTGTATGTGTGTAGATTATAAGGATCTTAATAAGGCGTGCCCAAAAGACTCATTCCCATTGCCAAACATTGACAAATGTTGATGCAACGGCCGTACACAAGTTTATGAGTTTCCTCGATGGCTATTTCAGGTACAACCAAATCAAGTTGAACCCGGAGGACCAGGAAAAAACTTTGTTCATAACAAGTTTGGCACATATTGCTACAATGTGATGCCCTTCGGGATTAAAAATGTCGGAGCCACTTATCAGAGGCTCGTGAACAAAATGTTCGGAAAGCAAATAGGAAAAGCAATAGAACTTACATTGATGATATGCTGGTTAAGTCTTTGAATGCAGGTGACCATTTGAAACACCTCTAAGAAACCTTTGACATCCTAAGGAAACACAACATGAAGCTTAACCCCGAAAAATGTGCGTTCAAAGTTAGCTATGGTAAATATTTGAGTTTCCTAGTTCACAAAGGGGGATAGAAGTCAATCCCAACAAGATTAAAGCCATCGAGGACATTCTGGATCAGCTGACAATTATGAAAGAAGTCCAAAGACTAACAGGAAGACTGGCCGCTCTAAGCAGGTTCATATTTCGGTCTTTGGAGAAATGCCATTACTTCTTCTCACTTATGAAGAATAACAACAACTTCAAATGGACTCCAGAATGCCAACAGGCTCTAAAAGACCTAAAATGGAATTTATCAAGCCTTACATTACTATCAAAATCGGAGGAAGCCGAATAGTTGCTAATATACTTAGCGGTCTTGGAGGTAGCGATAAGTGCCACTCTAGTCTAGAAAGACGAAAGTACGCAATCTCCTATCTAGTATGTTAGAAAAATTTTATCGGGAGTGAAAACTCATCATCCGCATCTCAAAAAACTGGACTTAGCTCTAGTAGATGCCACCCGAAAGCTTAGGCCTTAGTGTCAGTTCCACCCAATAGCCATGGTGACAACTTTTCTCCTGCAGAATGTCCTTCAAAAACCTAAGTTGTCAGGTCAACTAGCCAAATGGGTAGTCGCAATTAGTGAATTTGATATCGAATATAAATGCCACGACCCAAACCGATGGGCCACGATGGGAACCCGGTACCTTACTCTATCGAGTACCAACGTAACGTATATTTCTTATTACATTATCATATACATGTCACATACGGGCCTAATAGGCCAACATAATCATTTATAAACTCAAAATATAGGCCGACAAGGCCGTACAATCTTTCACGCACACGACATGTCTACAAGCCTCTAAGAGTACATAAATGTCATAAAGGTCGGGACAGAGTCCCGCCATACCAAACAATACACATCCAAATCATGCTAACCAAACAAGCAACTCCGAAGCAAATGGAGTGCACCAACATCTTCCGCTGAGCTGATAGCCTACTTGGAGGGCTCTCGACCTGTCTATCGGGACCGGCGGGCATGAAATGCAGTGTCCCCAAGCAAAAGGAACGTCAGTAAGAAAAATGTACTGAGTATGTAAGGCACATAAATAAGTATATAACAGACATCGAAGAAATATAGTGTAATTGACTCAACCTATAGGTCTGGATAACTCTGTAAATCATAAATTACTTTTAGTGTCATGCATGTACGTATGAATGTCATGTCGTGCATAGGTACATGTTTCATAACGTCATCAGCCTCTAAGGGCATCCCATCATATCATCTCAGCCATTGTAGGCAAATCATCAACGTATACCAGCTGATCAGGTGGTGGTGCGTATATAATGTCATAACCTTCCCATATCCTATATACATATATATACATACATATATACGCGTATATAACGTCATCTGGTCACAGGTCAATGTACATGAATGCAATGCATGAAAAGTACGTTAATAAAATCTTTCGAAATGTCATAAGACCATTTTGCCTTTGAGTAATATCATAAAGTAAATTTTTTTTAATTTTCATATTTTATTGAGACCCATGAACAGATGATAAAATATTATGACACATGGAAATTCAAGAATATAGATATCTATAATACTCTATGAATAGAGTCATTAATGGAATTTGTGCATTTTCACATTTCGTTCGTATCATATAGATCATGCCAAAAGAAAGAAGTGATAGCCTTAACATACCTGGGGTAGGGAATACTCCATATAATACTCTTGGAGAAGATTGCACCGTACTCGCTTAGAATTGCAAAATCTCGTTGCTATTTACGTAGCCTCGTATGATCTTTGTTTCAAGAAAGAAAATCACGTAACACTTAGAATCAACGAAAACTCACGTTACACTTGAAGCACTAAGATCCGTATGCAGTTTCATTCTTTACACCAAAATAATGTATGTGTTATATGTATATCTTCCATAAAGTGAATGGAAGGTAAGATATAACCTTTATTTCCTTGGTTTTTAATTACTGCAACCAACCCTTCTTTCTCAAAGACCAATTTTGGATGCATGGATTTATTCCGCCTATCTAAAAGATGTAAGAGTCACAATATGTTGTGGCAAAAGCTGCCACGTTTTTTTGTGTGTGGGGGGATTAATTTGCGGGTAATTGATTAATTACCGGGTAACGGGACATTACCTAATAATTAATTAATTATCTTTTCCCATATCCCATACACATATATATATATACATTCTCACTTACTTAAAATATTACTCACTTTTCACATATCTTATACACCTTACTATTATGGTCATGTGGAACCTTGCATAGTACAAGTTCATAAATATCGAGTATTTTAGCTCGAGCCGTATTTTATTCCAACATGCCAAACTTGGACGAAAATTTGTTTTCTTTGACTTGCTTCCCTTTTCACATTTACGAATTTACTTATTACTTGTTTGAAATAGCATAATCCCTAAGATCTCCAAATAATCTTTTTTCCTGGACTGATGTCAGTTACCTTATGACAAATTCAATGTACAACACTAGAAAGTACAACATCGTCGTAATGTAGTACTGCGGGACGTGACATCTGACTTCCGGGCTCTCATTAATTTATTTATGGTGTCTTTTCATGTATGAAAATATGGGGTGTAACATCATTCCCCCTTTGGAACATTCGTCCTCGAATGTTGACTGATACGCTCATCGTCTCATATCCCATAGCTCTTGCGAATACTTTAGTAGTCCTTTTGCCATCTACAAAACTGTTCTGTGAATAAGTCCAAAGGCTAGGGAATTCCCCCCTTTAGTCCTCTTTCCCATGCTATGACTTGTGATTGAATTTCTTCCAATATCGTAACTGTTGCTACCTTCCATTATGCAGCTTCTATGATACTGACCTTGTAAGTGTGCTTATGCTCCTTTCCTCTCCTTTTTCCTCCAGCTTTTAGCCAACCCTGAAGTTTTTCGCTTGGTATTTGTCGAACTTACGAATATTTCTATATCTTATTTTATATACCCGGTTATCCATTCATATGACTTTACTGCAGCTACGTAGGTCATACTATACCATAACTCTTACCTCGATTTCTCGTTACGGAGGTCTGCTACCAAATCTCAGATTATTTTCGTTACTTATCTCATATGTATAAATCTATGTCCTCTAATGCCTCCACACTACTATTCATCTTTAAGAATGACGGCCTAATCTCCTCTCATACTTTATAACTTTTATCCATCCATTGTTGATTCACCTCAAATTCGATCCATAATCCACCCCTGATAACTTAACCTTTTATGTAGTATTGCTACTAGGATTCACGTTTTATCAGGGAATATCTGAATTGATTAGATTGATCCACCTGGGGAAATACCCTGCTTTCATTAACCGTATCTCACGGCATCCCAATGTATTCACCTTACGTGGGTATTTTAATCTTGTCCAATTCATGAGATCCCTTTCTTTTATTCGTCAGATCATTACTTAATCGAAGGCCCAAACGTTATTTTTTTAGAATAATTACCCCTCATTCTATTAACAGGGCAGCATTCCATCTCTTCTGAATGTTATTAGTCTTAGACTCCTTTGAGTTCATTAAGACTATAGTGAGCTTCTTATAACATAGAGAAATTGTCTGCTCTTCTTATTTTCATGGGCTTAATCCTAAGACTAATCCATTCTCGTCACCTTTCAGTTGCCTTTCCTCATCCTTACTCATGTTTCCATAAAACTTTGTCGCTCTACCATACTTTAGCTTGTGACCTATACATATCCATTTATAAACTTTCCTTCAACTTGCTTGCACCATAGATTTACTTATGTTGTCCTGGAATATCAAGCGAGACATCAAATCGTCTCTAACTATTCTTTACTCTCATAATTAGGCTTTTTGATACCTAGACCATAGGCTGGAAGGTATGCTACTAACGCTGCTGCTATCATTCCTGGATATTGAATCCCCGCGCTTCTAACCTTCTATCCCAAATATGGAATGTTCTCAACCTTCTGCTTCTGAGTGTCTCGTACATTGTTCGCCTTTACCTTACTTTCCTTAAAGCCTCACATCACATCTTCTATCTCTTTCATAACCTTCCCTCTACATATGTATAATTCATATTCACAACTTGAAGTTCTATTATAATACTTGCACCTCTGGTGTATATACAATTTAGTGAGATCTTTATACTAACTTCTTATAAGGATGGTACTTCTTCTAACCGGCTTTCTTGTAGAGCCATTATAGATTATGGTTGTTGTACTATCCCTCTCGTACCTCTGATTTTAAGGGAGATCCTGCAATGTTCTCGATCACGATGTTTCTATTTTTTTGGGTCCAATAATCAAATTCCTGATTTACTTGGGTGGTGTAACTCTTTAGTTTCCTCCTGCTTTTGATCGGCTTTTACGTAGGCTTAATCTACCTTCCGATCTGTGGCTCATGGTATCAATTATTACCTTATCCTTTCATGGGCGTTATGGAATATCCATGACACATTCTTCTAAGAATTCAATCTTTTGTCTATGCCCTGGGCTCAATTCTTTCTTTTAACTTATATTGGAGTCTTCTATAGCTATATGATTGTCAACAAATATGCTGCCTAGATAATGCTCAAAAATCTTGAGTGTATCCATAACGTACTAACTCTGGATCATTGATCGAATAATTCTTTCGTTCCATCTTAGCTTTTCTTCAATGTAAGCTATTACTTTTCCTAGTCTTTTTGTCCCCTTGTTGCGTCCATACTTAGCATATCTTTGTGCCCACCCTTTCCAGAGTTTTCATACAACTCATATGATCTCGAATATTACTTTTAATTCTTACTTCTCGTTCATTAGCCACGGTTGGTGCCATTTTCCTTTGGAATGCTTACAATGTTGTTGCGAGATTGTTGTTACACGACCATTTCCTCTCTAGGTCGTTGTGCTTAGGTTGAAGACTTCTTTCTTATCTTCTTAGATAGTCTTTCGTTGTAGTACTTAGGGAGAACCTTTGACTCTTATAAAGCTGTTAGCTTATTACAAACCTTTTTGATGTCCTTACTTGCCTATAATCATCCGTATTTGCTTACTTCCATGCCTTTGTGCTTGTATGGTTGCTTCTGAACTGATATTTTAACTGCCTTCCTAGTGGCAATTTCTTTAATCCCCGCAACACTCATACGGTACCTTTAACTACCCAGACTCTTGTTTGAATATATCTCAAGTATTATAATCATATTCTTCGAGGCTGAATTCTCCATGTTGGGTTCTACTATGTTTATCTTACACGATCTGATGACTCGTTTATAACCTCCTGTTTAGCTATAACCGGGATCTTCCTGACCAATTACTAACTACTCGTTGGCCAATTCTCATATCAATATTCCTCGTAATCTTTCTTGGGTTATTTCCTTTGCCTTAACTTACGTCTCGCACTGGCTCCTTATTTATTAATAATAGCTCGGGCATGAACCTTTACTTGCTCTCCTTGACGTCGTGCTTGCACAATATTCTTGAATTGTAGCGTACTTGTAAGATTTGGATAAGTGCCATCTCATTCCTCTTTCATTTATCGCATTCTTCTTTTACCATTCCATAGTCACTAGAACCACTTAATTCTGACATAATGTCACATCACTCCATATTCCCCCCTTTAGGGGTGTACTGAGAGCTGAAGGCACGAGGATCTACCTATAAATGTTTTACCTCTTCATCTATGGTGTCGTTTCTCAACATCAATGATCCTTACTAGCCTTGCGACAATCCTTCTATACCAAGGATGACAAATACCCTTTCTCATGAGGGTGACACTTAATGTAACTGGTACATACAGTCCCTTAAGCTTAACTTTGCTAACATTGCTTTCTTTGGGAAAGCATTTTCCTGAATGACCATTCTCTGAATTTCTCATGAACCTTCTTCTATTGTCCGTCCTATTATTGCCGGAACGCGATATGAAATTCTCATGATGCTGACTATTATCAAATCACTTAGTCCCTAATTCATATTTCGTTTATCTTGTTCACCAGCCCATATTAATTTCAGTTACTTTGGGGTATAAATTTTCCTCTTGGTAATCGTGCTAGAGTTGCGAACTTATTTCTCAAAATGAGGATATGACTTTATGGCCTATATTCTTTTATTGTCTCAAGGCCTGTCATCTTTTGTCTTTTCCTTCACTTGACTGTAAACTCTGTAATACTGTCATCATGTTTTTGACCTACCGTTATCATCCGTGTATCACATCTTACTCATAATTCTTCATTAGCTCTCTTCTTATCTCCCGCTAATTATCTATGTCTATTGCTTTACTCTGAAAACTCGAACAAAACATTTTTTTGCTTTTGGCTCCCCATTCTCCATCCATTGGCTCTTTCAATTGCCTAGCATTCTTTCTTTACTGGGTGCGGGAACCATACTAAGGTAATATTTATTCCTTCAAGGCTTGTAGTGCTCATATCTAGCTTTAATATTTTAGGGTGCACCATTAGGTGTCTCACAAGGAGATCTACTCGCACACTTGCAATATCCGTCGGAAATGTCATCTAATACAAACAATTCATACACCATTTTGGTTTACTCTAACCCCAGCCAGGTCCTGATGTTCCGTCCTTTTCTTAAACTACACTTGTTAGCCCCCATTGGGCATAACAGAGATGGGTACGGCAAATTGTACATACCTCTGTTACTACTGAGGGTAACTCTTAATGCTTATATTTTTCTACCGGAACTGTAATACTGATAATCTTCATTAACTGGGCACCTCGTACCCTTCTTCACCTTGCTTCTTTTACTTCTTGAAAGCATTGTCTTTCACCATAAAGGTGGATAAATATTCTTGCCTTAAGGTTCCTTATCAAGAGGCTTACACCTTTCAGTACACCCAAGATTTTCTAAAGACCTCACATTCACTTATCATAAGCAAGATGCAAAATCGATTTCCTCTAAATCAATAATTCCACAACTATATCTCTTATCGATCGTCTTCTAAATGTAGGCATCGCTTATTATGAATAGAAGTTCGAGACTTGAATTATTATAAGTGATCTCTACCACATGATCTAGAGTAAAAAGAAAGAGTGACAGTCCTAAATGCCCAGTAGCCTGCTGCTTATAAGTGTGGTATACGACACACCCATAAACAAGACTATACTAGACATGGCTTGTAGACTCCCTAGGATGGAACTGCTCTGATACCACTTTTGTCACGACCCAAACCGATGGGCCGCGATGGGCACCCGGTACCTTACTCAATCGAGTACCAACATAACGTATCTTTCTAATTACATCATCATATACAAGTGACATACGGTCCTAATACGCCAACATAATCATTTATAAACTCAAAACATAGGCCGACAAGGTCGTACAATCTTTCACGTACACGACATATGTCTACAAGCCTCTAAGAGTACATAAATGTCATAAAGTTTAGGACAGAGTCCCGCCATACCAAACACACGTCCAAATCATACTAACCAAACAAGCAACTCCGAAGCAAATGGAGCGCACCAACATCTTCCGCTGAGCTGATAGCCTACTTGGAGGGCTCTCGACCTGTCTATCGGGACCTGCATGCATAAAATGCAGCGTCCCCAGGCAAAAGGGACATTAGTATGAAAAATGTACCGAGTATGTAAGGCACATAAATTAGTACATAATAGACATCAAAGAAATATAGAGTAATTGGCTCAACCTGTAAGTCTGGATAACTTTGTAAATCATAAATTACTTTTAGCTTCATGCATATGCATATGAATGCCATGTCATGCATAGGCACATGTTTCATAACATCATAAACCTTTGAGGGCATCCCATCATATCATATCGGCCACTGTGGGCAAAATCATCAACGTATACCAGTGGATCAGGTGGCGGTGCGTATATAATGCCATAACCGTTCCCATATCTGATAGACATATATATACAAAAATATATACGCGTATATAATGTCATCTGGTCACAGGTCAATGTACATGAATGCAATGCATGAAAAGCACGTTAATAAAATCTTTCAGAATCTCATATGACCATTTTGCCTTTGCGTAATATCATAAAGTAAACTCTTTTCAATTTTCGTATTTTTCTAAGACCCATGAACATATGATAAAATATTATGACACATGGAAACTCAAGAATATAGATATCTCTAATATTTCTATGGATAGAGTCATTCATAAAATTTGTGCATTTGCACATTTCGTTCGTATCGTATGGATCATGCCAAAAGAAAGAAGGGATAGCCTTAACATACATGGGGGTAGCGAATACTCTGTATATTTTGGAGAAGATTGCACTGTACTCCCTTAGAATCGCAAAATCCCGTTGCTATTTACGTAGCCTCGTATGATCTTTGTTTCAAGAAAGAAAATCACGTAACACTTAGAATCAACAAAAACTCATGTTACACTTGAAGCACTAAGATCCGTACGAAGCTTCATTCTTTACACCAAAATAATATATGTGTTATATGTATATCTTCCATAAAATGAATGGAAGGAAAGAGATAACCTTTATTTCCTTGGTTTTTAATTACTGCCACCAACCCTTCTTTCTCAAAGACCAATTTCGGATGCATGAATTCATGCCACTTATCTATAGGATGTAAGTGTCACAATATGTTGTGGCAAAAGCTACACATTTTTGTAGGGGGGGAACTAATCTTATCCAAATATATTCCTAATTAATTAGGTAATGTCCCATTACCCGGTAATTAATCAATTACCCGTAAAATTGAGAATTATTTCCACTTACATAAAATATTACTCACTTTTCACATATCTTATACACCTTACTATTATGGTCATGCGATACCTTGCATAGTACTAGTCCATAAATACCGAGTATTTTAGCTCGAGCCATTTTTTATCCCAACATGCCAAACTTGGACGAAAATTTGTTTTCTTTGACTTGCTTCCCCTTTCACCTTTACGAATTTACTTATTACTTGTTTGAAATAGCATAATCCCTAAGATCTCCAAATAATCTTTTTTCCTGAACTGATGTCAGTTACCTTATGACAAATTTAACATACAACACTACAGGGTACAACATCGTCGTAATGTAGTATTGCGGGACGTGACATCACACTTCCGGACTCTCCTAAATTTATTTATGGCATATTTTCATGTACTAAAAATGGGGTGTAACATCATTCCCCCTTTGGAACATTCGTCCTCGAATGTTGACTGATGCGCTCATCGTTCTCATATCTCATAGCTCTTGCGAATACTTTAGTAGTCCTTTTGCCATCTAGGCAACTGTTCTGTGAATAAGTCCAAAGGGCTGGGGCATTCCCCCCTTTAGGCCTCTTTCCCATGCCATGACTTGTGATTGAATTCCTTATAATCTTGTAACTGTTGCTACCTTCCACTATGCAGCTTCCATGATACTGACCTTGTAAGTGTGCGTATGCGAAGCTCCTCTCCGTTTTCCTCCAACTTTTAGCCAACCCTGAAATTCTTCGCTCGGCATTTGTCGAACTTACGAATATTGCTATATCTTATTTTATAGATCCAGTTATCCATTCGTATGACTTTACTACATCTACATAGGTCATTTTATACCATAACTCTTACCTCGATTTCTCGTTACGGAGGTCTGCTACCAAATCTCAGATTACTTTCGTTGCTTATCTCATACGTATAAATCTATGTCCTCTAATGCCTCCATATTACTGTTCATCTTTAAGAATGACGGCCTAATCTCCTCTCATGCTTTATAACTTTTATCCTTCCATTGTTGATTCACCTCAATTTCGATCCATAATCCACCCCTGATGACTTAACTTTTTATGTAGTATTGCTAAAAGGATTCACATTTTATCGGGGAATATCTAAATTTATTAGATTGATCCACCTGGGGCAATACCCTGCTTTCATTAACCATATCTCACGACATCCCAATGTAATTCACCTTGTGTGGGTATTTTAATCTTGTCCAATTCATGACATCCCTTTCTTTTATTCGTCAGATCATTACTTAATCGAAGGCCCAAACGTTAATTTGTTTTTAGAATAATTACCCCTCATTCTATTAACAGGGCAGCATTCCATCTCTTCTGAATGTTATTAGTCTTAGACTCCTTTGAGTTCATTAAGGCTATAGTGAGCTTTGTATAACATAGAGAAACTGTCTGCTCTTCTTGTTTTCATGGGTTTAATCCTAAAGACTTATCCATTCTCGTTACCTTTTCACTTGCCTTTAGTCATCCTTACTCATGTTTCCTTAAAACTTTGTCGCTCTACCATACTTTAGCTTGCAACATATACATATCCATTTATAAACTTTCCTTCAACTTGCTTGCACCATAGATTTACTTATGTTGTCTTGGAATATCAATCGAGACATCACATTGTCTCTAACTATTCTTTACTCTCATAAGTAGGCTTTTCGATACCTAGACCATATGCTGGAAGGTATGCTACTGACGCTGCTACTATCATTCCTGGATATTGAATCCCCGCGCTTATAACCTTCTATACCAAATATGGAATGTTCTCAACCTTCTGCTTTTGAGTGTCTTGTACATTGTTCACATTTACCTTACTTTCCTTAAAGCCTCACATCACATCTTCTATCTCTTTAATAACCTTCCCTCTACATATGTATAATTCATATTCACAACTTGAAGTTCTATTATAATACTTGCACCTCTGGTGTACAATTTAATCGGAGCTTTATACTGACTTCTTATAAGGCTAGCACTTCTTCTAACCGGCTATCTTGTAGAGCCATTATAGATTATGGTTATTGTATTATCCCTCTCGTACCTCTGATTTTAAGGGAGATGATGCAATGTTCTTGATCACGATGCTTCTATTTTTCTGGGTCCAATAATCAAATTTCTTATTTACTTGGGTGGTGTAACTCTTTAGTTTCCTCCTCCTTCTGATCGGCCTTTACATAGGCTTAATCTACCTTCCTATTTGTGGCTCATGATATCAGTTGTTACCTTATCCTTTCATAGGCATTATGGATTATCCATGACACAATCTTCTAACAATTCAATCCTTTGTCTATGCCCTGGGATTAATTCTTTCTTTTAACTTATACCGGAGTCTTCTATGACTGTATTATTGTCAACAAATATGTTGCCTAGATAATGCTCCAAAATCTTGAGTGTATCCATAACGTACTAACTCTGGATCATTGATCGAATAATTCTTTCGTTCCATCTTAGCTTTCCTACAACATAAGCTATTACTTTTCCTGGTCTTTCTGTCCCCTTGTTGCGTCCATACTTAGCATATCTTTGTGCCCACACTTGCCAGAGTTTTCATACAACTCATATGATCTCGAATATTACTTTTAGTTCTTACTTCCCGTTCATTATCCACGGTAGGTGCCATTTTCCTTTGGAATGCTTACAATGTTGTTGCGAGATTGTTGTTACACGACCATTTCGTCTTTAGATCGTTGTGCTTAGGTTGAAGCCTTCTTTCTTATCTCCTTAGCTAGTCTTTCGTTATAGTACTTAGGGAGAACCCTTGACTCTTATAAAGCTGTGAGCTTATTACGGACCTTTTTGATGTCCTTACTTGCATATAAGCATCTGTAGTTCCTTACATCCATGCCCTTGTGCTTGTATGGTTGCTTATGAACTGATATTTTGACTGCCTTCCCAGTGGCACTTTCTTTTATCCCCGCAACGCTCATACGGTGCCTTTAACTACCCAGACTCTTATTTGAATGTGACAACCCAAAGGAGCATCACCGTAGTTCTTCCTTGTTCCGCGCTTCCGAGGCCTTGAAAACCTCGCTTTTAGTTGCCTCGATTTGCGTGCACAGTTCGGGCGCATAGCCGGAAAGTTTTTATGTTAGAATATGTGAATTTTGTGAAAACAATTTGATGGATTTTGATATTAATATGCATAATATTGGCTTTGGTCAACATTTGGGTAAACGGACCCGGACCTGTGATTCGACGGTCCTAGAGGGTCCGTAGAAAAATATGGGACTTGGGCGTGTGCCCGGAATCAAATTCCGAGGTCCCAAGCCCGAGAAATGAATTTTTGAAAGAAATTGTTTTCTGAAATTTGATATGAAAATTTGAAATGAAAAGGAGTTAGAAAATATAGGTATCGGGCTCGTATTTTGGTTCCGACCCCCGGTACAAGTCTTAAATATGTGTTAAGCACTATCTGTAAAGTTTGGCTAAAAACGGATGTCATATGACGTGTTTCGGACTAAAAATGGAGAATTTGAGTTATGAAAGTTGAAGAAAGAAAATCATGTGTTTGAGGCTTGATCCTATGTATATGATGTTATTTTGGCGATTTGATCGCACGAGTAAGTCCGTAAGATGTTTTAAGGTTGTGTGCATGTTTGGTTTGGAGCCCCGAGGGCTCGGGTGAGTTTTGAATGGGGCCCGGGAGGTCTTGGACTTGAGAAAATGAAGGTTCAGGTGTTGCAGACACCAGCGCGGCCGCGGTCATTTCCGCGCGGTCCGCGCTGGAGCCGCGCTGCCGCGATGCCTTTCTGTGCGTTCCGCATGGCTAAGTCTGAGGGTTAGGGTTTCAGGTTAACCAGCGTGGCCGCGCACCAAAACAGTGCGGTCCGCGCTGGAAGGGTTCAGAGAAGCCCCAATTTTTCTCCCACTCGGTGCGGCAGCAACACATATTTGTGTGGTCCGCGCCAGGTCCTCAAAAAGGTATACAAGTTCGGAAAATCTCAGTCATTTTTCACCTTTCAAAAACCCAAAACCTAAGAGGCGATTTTCCAAACAACTTTTCTTCTCCAAAACCATTGGTAAGTGATTTCTAACTTAATTTCTTCACTTCTTAACATCTTTTAACATGATTTCAACTTCAATTTCCCCACTAATTTTACACCTAGTTGGTGAGTTTTTGAGGTGAAATTTGGGGGTTTAGGGCTAGAGATTTGGAGAGTGAATTTTGGGGCTTTGGATGACCAAATGGTGTCGGATGTTGATAAATTTGGTATGATTAGACTCGTGAGTGAATGGCCTTTCAGGTTTTATGACTTTTGTGGGATTTTGAGGCATGGGCTTGGGGGCCGGGTTAAGCCGATTTCGGGTTTTAGGCTCTAATTTAGTAGTTTTCTTGTGAAATTGATCTCTTTAGCCTATATTAATTGTATTGTACTGCTTGTGGCTAGATTCGGGACATTCAGAGGCCGACTCGTGAGGCAAGGGCATTTTGGAGTAGAGTTTTGCTCGGACTGAGGTAAGTAACAATTATAAATTTGGTCCTGAGGGTATGAAATGTTACTCCCCGCAGTATTACATCGATGTTACACTCTGCACTATATTTAGGCGATGCCTTGAGCCTTCCTTGAGACTTCATGGGCGGAGCTTTAAGTGCTTACTTTTATTTTTAGAAAGGTGTTACACCCCGCAATATTATGCCAATATACATCCAGCAGTATTATATTACGATAATGTTATGCTCTGCAGTAATATGTTACGATGATGTCACCCTCTGCAGTAATATTTATGATGATGTAACGTCCAGCAGTATTAAGTTACGACAGTGTTCTACCCAGCAATATTACATTGCGGAAATGTCACACTTCGCAATATTAAGTTACGATGATGTTGCACCCTGTAGTATTGTACGTTTGATTTGTCGTAAGGTAATTTACATCAGTCCAAGTAAAAGATTATTTGGAGATTATAAGAATTATGCTATTTCACAAGTGATGAATAAATTCGTAAAGGTGAAAGGGGAAGCAATTCAAAGAAAATGAATTTTTCGTCCAAGTTTGGCATATTGAGATAAAATACGGCCCGAGCTAAAATACCTGGTATTTATGGACTAGTAATATGCAAGATACTACATGCCCATGCTAGAAAAGTGTATAACGTATGTGAAAAGTGAGTAATATTTTAAGTAAGTAGGAATAATTCTCAATTTTTCGAGTAATTGGTTAATTATCGGGTAACGGGACATTACCTGATTAACTAATAAGTGGATAAAAATTTAATAATTATCCCCCACCCCACGTGACAGCAAGCCACTTTCCATAAGATGACTATTAGTCATCTTTAGTTAGGTGGCAACTTAATAGATTCATTATAAGTCATTTTCATGACTAATGTTTTCACCAACTAAAAACACTACAATCAGCACCTTAGCAAAAAAGCTCCAACATCAAATATGAACATTCTTGTTTGAAAGCTTACAAAATGTCAAGAATTCCATACCAACATCAAAAAGCTCTAACGTCAGATATGAACATATAGACAGAACGTTAGAAATTCCAACAAGCTTCCAACGTCTAAATCAATTCCAGCAAGAATTATTAGCACCTTAGCAACGTAAAATTTTGCGGTTCTAAAGGAGTACGATGCAACATTTTCTAAGAATATCATACGGTTTTTTCCCTACTCCAGGTATGTTAAGACTATCCCTTCTTTCTTTTGACATGGTCCAAATTTTACTGATGAAACGAGCAAATACACATTTTCTATAAATTGATCTATTCATAGAAATAGTAGGGGTGTCAATATTCTTGATTCCCCTATTCATGGGTATTAGAATAATACGCAGTTGGAAAAGTTTATCTGAAAAGAATATCGAGGTTATTATGTATTTTTCATGCATTTAACTCATTTATACATATGCATTGACCCATGACCAGATGGCGTTATATATGCGTATATATGTAAATATATGTATATGGGATATGGGAAAAGGTTACGGCGTTATATATGCACCACCACTTGATCAGCTGGTATATAATGATGATGTTGCCCACAATGGCTGAAATATGATTCAAACGGCGTTATATATGCGTATATATGTATACATGTATGGGATATGGGAAAGGTTATGGCGTTATATACGCACCACCACCTGATCAACTAGTATACGATGATGATTTTGCCCACAGTGGCTGATATGATATGATAGGATGCCCTCAGAGGCTGATGATGTTATGAGACATGTACCTATGCACGACATGACATTCATACGCATATGCATGACGCTAAAAGTAATTTATGATTTATAAAGTTATTCAGACTTACAGGTTGAGTCATGTACTTTATATTTCTTCCATGTCTCTTATGTACTTATTTATGTGCCTTACATACTCGGTACATAATCGTACTGATATCCTTTTGCCTGAGGACGCTACGTTTCATGCCCACAGGTTCCGATAGATAGGTCGAGAGCCCTCCAAGTAGGCTATCAGCTCAGCGGAAGATGTTGTTGCACTCCATTTGCTTCGGAGTTGCTTGTTTGGTTAGTATGATTCAGACGTGTATTATTTGGTATAGCGGGACTCTATCCCAACTTTTATGACATTTATGTAATCTTAGAGGCTTATAGACATATGTCGTATACGTGAAAGATTGTACGGCCTTGTCAGCCTATGTTTTGAGTTTATAAATGATTATGTCGGCCTGTTAGGCCTGTATGTCAAGTTTATATTATGATGTAATAAGAAAGATACATTACATTGGTACGCGGTCGAGTAAGGTACTGGGTGCCCGTCGCGGCCCATTGGTTTGGGTCGTGATAGTTGCACCCAGCAGTATTACATTATGGTGATGTTACGCTTCGCAGTATTAAGTTACGACAGTGTTGCACCCAATAGTATTACATAACGGTGATGTTATACTTTGCAGTATTAAATTACGACGATGTTTCACCCTGTAGTATTGTACGTTGGATTTGTCGTAAGGTAATTGACATCAGTCCAAATAAAAGATTATTTGGAGATTATAAGGATTATGCTATTTCAAGTGATGAATAAATTCGTAAAGGTGAAACGGGAAGCAAGTAAAAAAAATGATTTTTTTTCGTCCACGTTTGGCATATTGGGGTAAAATACGACCCGAGCTAAAATATCCGGTATTTATGGACTAGTGACATGCAAGGCACTACATGTCCATGCTAGAAAGGTGTATATGGTATGTGAAAAATAAGTAATATTTTAAGTAAGTGGGAATAATTCTCAATTTTTCGGGTAATTGGTTAATTACCGGATAACAGAAAATTAGCCGATTAACTAATAAGTGGATAAGATTAAATCCCTTTTCCCCAAACAAAATGTGGCAGAAGGCCACTATATGAGAAAATGACTCATGTTGATTTAAGAGTAGGTGGTTGCCAATGATTTAAGGGAAATATTAAAACAAGCAAGACTTAGTACATGTCTTGTTTCCATGATTCATTTGGACAAGAGTAAAATGTTTTTGAGTCAAAAATCTTGATAAGAATTAAAATGAAATCCATAAAATTCCTTGTAAAGGAAGATAAGCCAAATCTGCCTTTGAAAGGCAAGAACATTGGCAGAAGCATAATTTCCATTCCAAAAAAGCTTTAAAGAAATTTTGTTCCAATTTTCAAACTTCCAATTTCGTTCCAAACTTTCAAACTTTCGTTCCTCCCTGTCCAGAAATGATTTGGTTCCAGCTTCCAGTGATTTAGAAGCTTAATCCGATTTTTGTGTTCTAAGTTCAATCAACGAAGATTTTCAACGGAATATTATATGGAGTTTTTCCTACTTCAGGTATGTTAAGGCTAAGATCTTCTTTCATTTTGGCATGATCTCGTCATTACACGATTTTGTTTATGAGCCATAAAGAAAAATTCATATCTCGGAATTTACTTATATTTTGCTAGTCTCGCAAATTGCTTATATTTTCCTAGTTTGTAAGTTATAATATTCTCCTTATGGGAAATTCATATTCAATTGAGTATTTCCTTCTCCCAATCAAGAGAGCAGAGAATTTACATATATATAGTATTAAAAGTATTTTCATTACCATCGAGCTTTTATCGATGGGCAGGCTCCTATTGGGCAACCTCTGATCAGACGGTAAGTTATATACCAAGCTTACTATGGCTGAGTGCGTATGAGCAAGCCCAATTGGTCAAGATAAAGAGCCTAGTATGGCCGAGCGCCTATGAGCAAGCCTACTACGGTAGAGCAGTTTTATATATACCGAGCCTATTATGGCCGAGCGCTTATGAGCGAGCCCAGTTGGTCGATACACAGAGCCTAGTATGACCGAGCGCCTATGAGCGAGCCTACTACGACAGAGTAGTTATATATATACCGAGCCTTATAGGGCCGGACAACTATTTTACTTACTATATTGAGAGAGTTGAGTCAGTATCAGTAGGTAAGCATATCTTCAAATTATCTTTGACTTTCAGCTACTTGCAGTTATTATATTATCAGTTCAGTTTCAACTTTCAGTATATTGCCTTACATACTCAGTACATTATTTCGTACTGATGTCCCTTTTCTGGGGGTGCTGCATTTCATGCGTACAGGTCAGACATACAGATGGGTAGGCCTCTTTAATAAGTGTTTCCCGAGTTCAGCTTGATCGGTAAGCTCCATGCCTTTCGGAGTTTCCGGGTCTAGAAACTTATGTACATCTTGTATATATATGTATACATGTTACGAGTAGGTCGGGAAGCTATTTCGATCACAGTATATCCATCAGTAGAGGCTTGTAGACATATATTGTCAGTTAGTGTAATATGTTGGGCTTGTAGGCCTTGTATGTATATTTGGTTGGTTTGTTAGTTGTAATAGTTATGACGGTCTTGTCGGCCCAGTTATCTATTGACATTTAGTCAGCATTCGCAGTTATCTTGCAATGTGGTCCATGGCCAAAGTATGACATAATATGTTCAGAGTCCCTTAATTGCAAGTTGGTACGCAAGGATAGGTGAGGCATTGGGTGCCAGTCTTGCCCCACAGGTTCGGGGCGTGACAAAAGTGGTATCAGAGCAGTTCTGTCCTAGGGAGTCTACAAGCCGTGTCTAGTAGAGTCTTGTTTATGGGTGTATTGTGCACCACATTTATAAGCAAGAGGCTACAAGGCATTTAGAACTGTCACTCTTTCTTCTTACTTTAGATTGTGTGGTACAGCTCAGTTGTTAGAACTCAATTTCCTAATCTCTATCTTATTCATAATACAATGATATTTACTTCCACAAAGACAGTTGGTAAAAGACATGGATATGAAAGAGTTGAGTTAGAGGAACTTAACTTTGCATCATGCTTATGATGAGCAACTGTGAGGTCTTCAGCAGATCATGTGCGTACTAAAAGGTGTAAGCTTCTTAATAAGGAACCCTAAGGGAAGAATATTAATCCACCTTTATGGTGAAAGACAATGCTTTCAAGAAGTAAAAGAAGCAAGGTGAAGAAGGGTACGAGATGCCCAATTAATGAAGATTATTAGTATTACAGTTCCAGCAGAAAAATATAAGCATTAAGAGTTATCCTTAACAGTAACAGAGGTATGTACAATTGGATATACCCATCTCAGTTATGCCCTATGGGGGCGAGAAGGTGCAGTTTAATAAAAGGACAGAACATCAGGACCTAGCTGGGGTTAAAGTAACCTAAAATGGTGAATAGATTGTTTGTGTTAGTTGATATTTCTGAAGGATATTGCAAGTGTGCTAGTAAATCTCCTTGTGAGAGACCCAGATGATACACTTTAAAATAGTGCAGCCAGATATGAGTACTACAAAGACATGCACTATAAGCCTTGAAGGGATACATATTACCCTAGTGTGGCTCGCGTCCCTAGTAAAGCGAGAACGTTAAGCAACTTGAAGAGCCACTGGATTTTAGCAAAGGGAAGCTAAAAGCAAAAGATAGAGGTATGTACAATTGGCTATACCCATCTCAGTTATGCCCTATGGGGGCGAAAATGTGTAGTTTAAGAAAAGGATAGAACATCAGGACCTGGCTAGGGTTAAAGTAAACCAAAATGGTGAATAGATTGTTTGTGTTAGTTGACATTTCTGAAGGATATTACAAGTGTGCTAGTAAATCTTCTTGTGAGAGACCCAGATGATACACTTTAAAATAATGCAGCCAGATATGAGTACTACAAAGACATACACTATAAGTCTTGAAGGGATACATATTACCCTAGTATGGCTCGCGTCCCTAGTAAAACGAGAACGTTAAGCAACTTGAAGGGCCACTGGATAGAGCAAAGGGAAGCTAAAAGCAAAAGATAGAGGTATGTACAATTGGCTATACCCATCTCAGTTATGCCCTATGGGGGCGAAAAGATGTAGTTTAAGAAAAGGATAGAACATCAGGACCTGACTAGGGTTAAAGTAAACCAAAATGGTGAATAGATTGTTTGTGTTAGTTGACATTTCTGAAGGATATTACAAGTGTGCTAGTAAATTTCCTTGTGAGAGACCCAGATGATACACTTTAAAATAATGCAGCCAGATATGAGTACTACAAAGACATGCAATATAAGTCTTGAAGGGATACATATTACCCTAGTGTGGCTTGCATCCCTAGTAAAGCTAGAATGTTAAGCAACTTGAAGAGCCACTGGATGGAGCAAAGGGAAGCTAAAAAAAAAGAATATCTTGTTCAAGTTTTCAGAATAAAGTGATAGTCATAAATGTTAGCGGGAAATAAGAAAAGAGTTAATGAAGTATTATGAGTAAGATGTGGTACATGGATGACAATAGTAGATCAAAAGATGACAATATTATAAAATCTATAGTCAAGTGAAGGAAGAGACGAGAGATGACAGGCCTTAGGACAACAAAAGAGTATAGGCCATACAGTCATGTCCTCATTTCGAGAAATAAGTTCGCAACTCTAGTGTAATTACCAAGGGGAAATGTTAGACCCTAGAGTAATAGAAATCAGTATGGGCTGGTGAATAAGATAAACTAAATATGAATTAGGGACTGAGTGAATTGGCAATAGTCAGCATCATGAGAATTTCAGATCGCATTCCAGCAATAATAAGACGGACAACAGAAGGAGGTTCATGAGAAATTCAGAGAATGGTTATTCAGGAAGACGCTTCCCTATAACAAGCAATGTGAGCAAAGTTTAGCTTAAGGGACTATATGTGCCAATTATACTACGTTTCACCCTCGCGAGTAAGGGAATTTGTCATCCTTGGTACAGAAGGATTGCCGCAAGGCGAGTAAGGATTATTCATGTTGTGAAACGATGCCAAAGATGAAGAGGTAAAACATCTATAGATAGATCCTCGTGGCTTCAGCTCTTAGTACACCCCTAAATGAGGAATATGGAGTGATATGGCATTAAGTCAGGATTAAGAGGTTCAAGTGACTATGGAATGGTAAAGGAAGAATGGGATAAGTGAAATAGGAATGAGATGGCATTTATCCAAATCTTACGGATACGCTACGATTCAAGAACATTATGCAAATACGATGTCACAGAGAGGAAGTAAAGGTTCCTACCCAAAATGTTAGTAATAGATAAGGAGCAGGTACGAAACGTAAGTTAAGACAAAGGAAATAACCCAAGAAAGATTTGAGAATAAGCCAACGAGTAGTTAGTAATTGGTTAGGAAGATCCCAGTTATAGCTAAACAAGAGGTTACAAACGAGTTATCAGATCGTGTAAGATAAGCATAGTAGAACCCAACATGGAGAATCCAGCTTCGAAAAATATCATTATAATAATTGAGATATATTCAGAAAAAAGTCGGGGTAGTTAAAGGTACCATATGAGTGTTGCGTGGATAAAAGAAATTGCCACTAGGAAGGCAGTCAAAAAATCAGTTAAGAAGCAACCCATAAGCTACAGGGCATGGAGGTAAGTAACTGCGGATAAGTATAGGGAAGGAAGGACATCAGAAGGTCCGTCGAGATACAATGTAATAAGCCCACAACTTTACAAGAGTCATAGAGTCCTCCCTGATTACTACAATGGAAGACTAGCTATGGAAATAAGGGAGAAGGGTTCAACCTAAAAATAGTAAGTCGAAGGAGAAATGGTCATGTAAAAGCAGTCTCACAACAAAAATTGTATGCCCTCCAAAAGAAAGTGGCACCTACCATGGCTAATGAACGGGGAGAAAGATCGAAGGTAATATTCGAGACTATATGAGTTGCACAAAAATTCTGGAATGTATAGGAACTAGGATGAGTTAAGTATGTACACAACATGGGGCAGAAAGACCAAGAAAAGTAATTGCACTCGTTTAGAGAAAGCTGAAATGGAATGAAAAGAATTATTCGATCAATGATTCAGAGTTAGTACGTTATGGATACACTGAAGATTTTGGAACATTATCCAGGCAACATATTTTGTTGATAATCATACAGCCATAGAAGACTCTGGTATAAGTTAAAAGAAAGAATTGAGCCCACGGCATAAACAAAAGATTGAATTGTTAAAAGATTGTATCATAGATATTCCATAGCACCCATGAAGAGCTAAGGTAACAACTGATACCATGAGCCACAGATCGGAAGATAGCTTAAGCCTACGCAAAGACTGATCAGAAGGAAGAGGAAACTAAAGAATTACATCACCCAAGTAAATAAGGAGTTTGATTATTGGACCTAGAAAAAATTATAGAAGTTGTGCTTGAGAACATGACAGAATCACTCTTAATATCAGATGTTCAAGAGAAATAACGCAACAACCATAATCTATAATGGCTCTACAAGGAATCCAGTTAGAAGAAGTACCAGCCTCATAAGAAGTCAATACAGAGCTCCCACCGGATTGTGTATGTACCAGAGGTGCGAGTATTATAATAGAGCTTCAAGTTATGGGCGTAAATTACACCTAGGTGGAAGGGAGGTCATGAGAAAGATAGAAGATATGATGCAAAATTTTAAGGTAAGTAAGGTAAATGTGAACAACGTACGTGACACTCAAAAGCAGAAGATCGTGAATAGTCCATACTTCAAATAGAAGGCTATAAGCACGGGGATCCAATAACCGGGAATGATAGCGGCATCGTCGGCGGCATGCCTTCCAGCCTATGGTTTCTAAGTACTAAGAGATCTAGTTAAGAGAATAGAGAAAAGTTGGAGAAGATGTGATGTCTCACTTGATGTTGTAAAATAACACAAGGAAATTAAAGCAAGTTGAAGGAAGGTTACAAGTAGTATAAATAGATATATATAGGTCGCAAGCTAAAGTATGGTAAAACAACAAGGTTTTAGGAAGACAGGAATACGGATAAGAAAGGGCAGTAAGAAGGTGACGAGAATGGATTAGTCCTCAGGATTAGGCCCATGAAAATAAGGGAGCTAATGGCTTCTCTATGTTATAGTAACCTTAGTATAGCCTGAATGGACTCAAAGGAGTTATTCTTCACAAGTAGCATTTAGAAGAGATAGAATGCTTCCCTAATAGTAGAATAAGGATGTAATGGTGATAGATAAAGGATGACGTTTAGGCCTTCGATTGAGTAATGATTTAAAAAAAAGGGATTCATGAATTGTACGGGATTAAAATACCCTCGTAAGAGAATCACCTTGGGATGTTATAAAATACGGTTATTGAAGTATAGTATCGCCGTTAAGTGGATCAGGAAAATTACTTCGAATATTCCTTGATTTAACGTAAGCCCTAGTGACAAAGTATTACGTAAGAAGTTTCAAGTTATCAGTGGTATAGTGTAGATCAATATTGAGGTGTACAACAATGGATGGACAAAAGTCACAATGTATGAGATGACATTAGACCGTCATTCTAAAGATGAGCAGTAATGAAGAAGCATTAAAGGACTTAAATTTATACATATGGAATAAGCAACGAGAGTAAGCTGGGATTTTGTAGAAGACCTCAGCAACGATAAAGTAAGAGTTATGACAGTAAATTCATACGGATGGCTAAACGGACATATGCGATAAGATATAGCAATATTCGTGAATTCAACAAAGTGCTGAGAGAAGAACTTCAGTATACTCATAGATGCCCAAAGGGACATCTTATCACGCTCTACATATGACGCCTAGAGATTGGGCACCCTTACAAGGTCAAAATCGTACAGGCTGTATGATGAAAGGTAGCAACAATTACGAGATTAGAAGGTTTTCGCCTACAAGTTGTGGTGTGAGAAAGAGGCCTAAGAGGGGAATACCCTGGACTTTGGACTTATTCACAAAACAGTCGCCTAGATGGCAAGGGAAGTTCTAAAGTATTCGAAAGATATAAGTTATGAAAATAATAAGTGCATCATTAACATTCGAGGCCGAATGTTCCAAAGGGGGGAATAATGTTACGCCGCGCAGTATTACATCGATGTTATGCTCTGCAGTAATATATTATGATGATGTTACCCTCTGCAATATTACACGATAATGATGTTACGCTTTGCAGTATTAAGTTACGACAGTGTTGCACCCAGTAGAATTACATTACGGTGATGTTATGCTTTGCAGTATTAAGTTACGATGATGTTGCACCATGTAGTATTGTATGTTGGGTTTGTCATAAGGTAATTGACATCAGTCCAAATAAAAGATTATTTAGAGATTATAAGGATTATGCTATTTCAAGTGATGAATAAATTGGTAAAGGTGAACGGGGAAGCAAGTCAAAAAAAATGAATTTTTTCGTCCAAGTTTGGCATATTGGGGTAAAATACAGGCCGAGCTAAAATATCCGATTTTTATGGACTAGTGACATGCAAGGTACTACTTGTCCATGCTATAAAGGTGTATAAGGTATGTGAAAAGTGAGTAATATTTTAAGTAAGTGGGAATAATTCTTAATTTTTCGGGTAATTAGTTAATTACCGGTTAATGGGACATTACCCGATTAGCTAATAAGTGGATAAGATTAAATCCCTTTTCCCCCAACAAAACGTGGCAGAAGGCCACTATATGAGAAAATGACTCATGTTGATATAAGAGTAGGTGGCTGCCAAGGATTCAAGGGAAATATTAAAACAAGCAAGACTTAGTACATGTCTTGTTTCCATGATTCATTTGGACAAGAGCAGAATGTCTTTGAGTCAAAAATCTTGATAAGAATTAAAATGGAATCCATGAAATTTCTTGTAAAGAAAGATAAGCCAAATCTGCCTTTGAAAGGCAAGAACATTGGCAGAAGCACAATTTCCATTTCAAACAAGCTTTAAAGAAATTTTGTTCCAATTTTCAAACTTCCAATTTCGTTCAAAACTTTCAAACTTTTGTTCCTCCCTATCCAGAAATAATTTCATTCCAGCTTCCAGTGATTTAGAAGCTTAATCCGATTTTTGGGTTCTAAGTTCAATCCACGAAGGTTTCCAACGGAATATTATACGAAGTTTTTCCTACTCCAGGTATGTTAAGGTTAACTCTTCTTTCATTTTGGCATGATCTCGTCATTACACGATTTCATTTATGAGCCATAAAGAAAAATTCATATCCCACTATTTACATATATTTTGCTAGTCTCGCAAATAGCGTATATTTTACTAGTTTGTAAGTTATAATATTCTCTTTATGGGGAATTCATATTCAGTTGAGTATTTTCTTCTCCCAGTCAAGAGAGCAGAGAATTTACATATATACAGTATTAAAAGTATTTTATTACCATCGAGCTATTATCGATTGGCAGGCCCCTATTGGGCAACCTCTGATCAGAGGGTAAGTTATATACCAAGCCTACTGTGGCCGAGCGCTTATGAGCGAGCCCAGTTGGTCGAGATACAAAGCCTAGTATGGCCGAGTGCCTATGAGCGAGCCTACTACGGCAGAGCAGTTATATATATATCGAGCCTACTATGAACGAGCGCTTATGAGCGAGCCAAGTTGGTCGAAACACAGAGCCCAGTATAGCCGAGCTGTCACGGCCATAAACCCGGAAGCGATCGTGATGGCACCTCTCGTGAAGACAAGGCCAACCGACACTACCCATTTCAGTATTTAACAATTAAGCATTTAAGAAATAGTTTAAAGTATGATAAGTTAATTCAAAGTTAACAGATAATAGCATAATTCATGGAAAATAACCCAACACAGCCCGATACCAGGGTGTCACTAGTCATGAGCATCTAACAAAAGAAAATACTCCAAATATATATAACAACAGAGTTTAATACAGAAACTAAGAACAGAAAGGAACAAGATAGGGAAGAGCTCAAGGCTACGAACGTCAACAGTTACCTAGAGACTCCTCGGATCTGCCTGAGCCGGAATGATCAGCACTCAGGAGAGGGACCAGATACGCCTAAATCTGCACACAGGGTGCTGGGAGTAAAGTGAGTACTCCAACTCAGTGACTAATAATCATAAATAAAGACTGAAAGCAGGAAATCACGTAAGGCACAAAAACATGCTATAATGAAGCAATAAAACCATTAAAACAGTAAACCAGTGAAAGATAGGTAAAAATCCTTTAACTCAAATTTAACTTCATGAAAAGCCTTTCTCAACAATTAGACATGGTAATTTACAGGAAATTAAGAAAAAAATTAAACACATAAAGGTTCGCCCCTTGGGCACAGTATCAACAAATCCGCT